>NW_026575049.1:27027500-28227500 GCF_905146905.1 Nyctereutes procyonoides | reverse complement strand
ATGGCAGAAAGGGGACCCATGAGAACATGTGTCAACAGATCATTTTGTTCAAGTCTATAATGACATTTTTTCTGCAAAAAAACCGAACCTACTATAAGTTTAAATCCTCAAGTATCAGATTTCAATCTTTGAAGGACAGACAAAAACTCTAGAGGAGTGGCCTCCAAAATAACTAGAACTGATGTCCCAGAAATATGACTCAAACTTAACCACAAGAACACAAAAGTCAGAACCAAACTCTGGGCCGGAATCCCTGCGTGTTGGCAGCAGCCCCTCAGAGCCTCTGTTTCCTGGTCGGTAAGGCAGGCAGTGGAGATGCCCGCTCGGGCCAGGGGAACCTTCTGGCCTTTCCCTTGAGGCCCGAGCCCCCCTCCTCGGGGCTCTCGTCCCCTCCTGCCAGCAGCCCTTCCAGCCACAGACGCCCGAGTCTCTGGCGACTTAACCCCAATAGAGTTGCTCCTTCTTAAAAACACCCTGCCCACCCCATCCCTGCTCCAGTGGACTCTACTTTTTTTTTTCTCGACATCCCTCCTCTCTGCCTCTACTTCCTCAACTCCTCCTGCCTGTGGCCCCTGTCCCACCACCTCCCACCCCAAGCTGCTAATGCACTGGGTACTCAGAGACCTTCACTTCCCCAACACCCACCAGAAGCACTGCTGATCACTTCTTCAAAGGCCGTCATCTTGGGGTCTCGGACCATGCCCGGCTTCCTTCTGGGCCTCCCTCTGCTCCCTCCTTTCTGCAACCAGCCTTGTGGCAGCATTTCCCTCCAAGGCCCCACAGGCTAATACCCAGCAGCCCCCTCCATTCCACCTCCCTGGCTGGGGGAGCCCACCTCCCACCTACATGCTCCAAATGCCAAGTGTCCTGTCTCCCAGGATTCCTTGCATCCAGATGTGAGGTCCAGGTTGACCTGCCTGGACCAAATGGGATGATTAGAGCCCTGGTGGGTGTGGCCAAACAGGTAGAGACACCTGAAACGGTCAAAGCCACCTGGCAAACCCGAAGGAGGCAGAGTGCGGGGAGACATGGACCTCGGCTCCATTCCACCCCACAACACAGCGCCCGAGGCCCCCTGGAGGCTTCTGCTTCTTCCAGGCCCCACTCCAGGGAGACTTCAAGGAGGATAGAACCTGGGGCCGCCTTCTGTGTGCACACGACATGCATGTATACATATGCTTCATATGCAGCAGTGTATTCTGGTCCCCAGAAGAAACTACAGTCCCAACCCCAACCCGAAACTCCTGTGTTGGAAAGGAGAAGTAGGGGGTGGAGGCCTGGGAGGAGGAGTCAAGGGAGGAAGAGACCTCTGAGCCCTTGTTCATGCTGTTCCTTCAACCTAGAACACCTCCCACCACCCCCTTCTCTGAAGCACAAACTCCTGCTTGACCTTCCAGAGGATTCTTTCCTTTCTTGAACAAATACCCAAGACTCTGGATGGGCACCCCTGCTCTGGGAAGCCCTCAGTGAATGGGTTCCGAGCCCCTCGAGCCCCAGGCTTGCCACTGAGTGTTGCTGGTGGCTGTTGAGTTTTCTGTCCCTACCACCGAACACACTAGGCTGCATTCAGGAACTCCTGGCCACCTACTCAGTGTGAAAAGATGACTCTCACCTAACATCTCCCCTTCCTTCAAAATTCTACCTCCTGAGTCCCATGCTCATACTGAGCCATTTGGGGATCCTGAAGACACACACATCTCCAGCACAGGGGGGCACGTCTTCCGATGCCTGCACTGGGCATCACACCTAGATGCCAGCTGGCTCTATATCCCATATGCACCTGCACCATGAACACTGGGCCACGACCCTTTACAGGTTTTGCTTTTGCAACCTCCTCCTCCACACAAAAGAGGGAGGCATTCTTATCTCCCCTTTGCCAATAAGGAAGCCAACTCACAGGGTAAAGTCATGTGCCCAGGCCACACAAGTAGGGCTGGATCTGAGTCCAAGTCTCAGATGAACAGAGAAAATGCAAAGAAGATTCAAATAACCCCAGTTCCCACAACCCAGCAACAATATATCTGTTAACATTTTGGTGGACATCCTTCCCTCCTGTGTTTATAGCTGAGGCATCAAACGGGTGAGCCATGAGCCAGATCCACCCATTTTGTTGGCTTTCGCCTCGCTGTGCAGCTCAGCATTTTGCATTTTGCAATTAAAAAAAAAAGACTTGATTATTAATATCACACACAAATGTGTAAATCCAGTGATCCTTTTGAAACAGAGATCTGACCATCCCTGGCTCTTGTCTTTTCAAGGCAACAGTCAGCTGGCCACTTCACACGGGGCAAGCCTCTCCATTTTACCACAAGCACCCCCCCCATTTCCTGTTATGCCTGCAAGGAGGTCCGTGTCCCTCATTTAGCTTACTTGACCCCCGTCAGGCTGACAACCTCTGCTCTAGGCATCTACAAAGGCTAGCATTTATCCAAAACCTACAACACATCAAGCACCAGTCAAATGTACTTGACACAGGTTAACTTCTTTAATTCTCATAGTAATGATATGAAGTAGGCACCGTTATTATGCCCATTTGACAGATGAGGCAGCTGGGGATCGGTTGCTCAAGACCATGGTGAGAAAGCGGCGAAGTCGGGATCGGAGCCCGGGCAGTCTGGCTCCAGAGTCTGCCTCTGACCCCCGAACTATATGTAAAGACACACACACTCAGCCCTGGGTTGAGGATCACATTCCATACCGATCCATATAGTCCAGGATCATCTGCAGCATAAAAACAAGAGTCACTAAAAAAATCAATATTTACCCACCAAAAAATAGCAAGAGTGGACATTTGTTGCTTTTATCCACCCAGTTATTCTTCCTTTAAGGAACTTCCCTCCTCCTGGCAGTTCTGGTGGGGCTGTTCCTCTGCTCTCACCTGCCTCTGGACCAGGAGGCGGGGCATGTGACCCAGGCCTGACCAATCACAGTGTTCCTCCCATAATGTTGCAGGGATTTGGTCCAGAGATGGGTACGTGACCCAGGCCTAGCCAATCAGAGTCTTTCCCTGAGATTTTTTTTTTTTCTTTTGGTAGGTTGTCTTTCCAAAGGCAAAGGTGATCTGATATGAGACTGGTGGTGTCTGTGGGCAGGCTGGCCCTGTGGAGAAAACTCATCTAAGCCTAAGAAAGAAACAGCTCAGCTAGACTGAAAGAATGGGCAAGAGGATGAGAGAGAGAGAGAGAGAGAGAGAGGCATCTTAAGTCTCTGATACCCATATCCCCGAGGTCAACCACATCCCTGACTCTCCAGGAACTGAGCCAGTAAATCCCGGCTTAAGCTAGACTGAGTTATGTTTACTTAAAACCAAACGATGCTTGACTTCTACATCTTCATTATTTTCTTTAATGACTCACGCTAGCCCCTCATCTGGACTCAGCATAATTTATTAACCGTTCAGTCCCTGATGGGTGTTTGACTCTACCCAAATTCCCCTGTTACCAATCACGTGCTTATCCTTTTCCAAGTGTGTGCAATTATCTCATGAGAGGTAGTTTCTAGACATGAACTTGAGTATCACAATATGATCAGATGCCCTTGACCTCCATCCCTGCCTTTGGCTTACAAGTCGTGGACTGTCCCCCAGCTCCCCCCATCCCTCTGTGCCACAGGCTCCCAGTAAGTCTTGCAGCCAAACCTGGACAAGGAGTGATGGGGGACTGGGGGACATCAAGCATGTTTGTAAAGGCCCCCCCAGAGTCCCACTTGCAGCTGGGGTCTCACAGGCCAGAGCCTCAGTGGTCCCAAGATTCAGGGGGCATTCCATCTGCCAGGCAGAGGCTCCCTTCCAGTTCCGAGTCATGAAAAAAATTAGAAATTAGAGAAAATTATGAAAGGGAGGGACTTCAGAGATGATTCATCCCAGACACACACCGTGCCCACCGCCTGCCACATCCCAACCATCCCAGATGACTCCATCAAGTACCCCACAAAGGTCAGGATCTTTGTCTCTCTTGGGTGGGTGCCAAGAATAGCATGTGGAATGTAGTGAATGTACACACATCTACTGGATGAAGGGATGGAGGGAGGGAGGGAGGGAGGGAGGGATGGAGGGATGGAGGGAAGGATGGCTCTAGCTGTGCAGCCAAAGGCAGGTTCTTTAATACTCACTCTATTAAAACCCTCTCTCTCCAGGTCTCCGTTATCCCACATGTAAATGAGGTCATTGAATTAGACCAGCCCTAAGCTCCTGCAAGCTCTCTTGCTCTCAAACCAACTGTGACCAACACAGATGAGGAATCCTGAGCTTTTGGGGCACAGAAAGCATCATCTACATGGTTTTACTACAATAGAATTCAAGTGCTGGACCTTTCCTACCTCTCCCCTGAGAGGTGGGCAGGCCATTAAACTTATTTCTAAATGTTTGAAGTCACGCTTGCATAAGTTCAGAGTGCAAATGAAGTCAGGCAGCACAGAGCTTGAATCCGAGCTTGCTTCTTCCTGGCTGTGTGACCTTGAGCAAGTAACTTATCCTCTCTGAACTCAATTTGCACATCTATTAAACAGGGATAGTAATACACTTTGTTGGGTTGTGGAAAAGATTAAGAAAAGATTAAATGAGAGGATTGGCAGCACTTAGAACAGTGCATGGCATGTAGTGAGCACTTCATAAATGATGGTTGTTGTTGTTGGTTGTCTACAGTCCCCTATGTCTGGGGACTGCCGTGTGTTGTCCCATAACCAACTGTGGACCAACTATGGACCTCCACATAGCTCACATGGAAGAAGCAGAGCCTCATTTCAGGGAAAAGGGCTGATCCCAGGCCAGAAATAGCCTCAGGAAGAGGCCTTTAAGGGGAGCCTTTCCCATCTTCATCCTTCTTCCTACCTGAAATTCAGGCACAATGGCTGGAAATCAGGCAGCCACTTTGAGCCATGAGGAGACCTTGAGGATAGAGGTAAAAAATTAGAGGGAGCCTGGATGCCCGATTCTCAGGCTTCTGTGAGAACAGCCCTATATTCCCTACCTCAGGCTTCATTCTCATAAGAGGTAAATATACCTCTAATTTCTTTAACCCATTGTTATTTGGGTTTTCTATTTCACATAAAGAAACTGAATTCGGTCTGCCCCCATTTTGCAGATGACAAAAAAACAAGTGTCAGATGGGAGAAATTCTCACAGCTAGCCAGCACTGAGTTGGGGTTTGAATCAAGGTCTCTACAGTTCCCCTGCTATTGATTCTACCCACTGCCACCCACAGTGGTCCCTCCCTCCTAGACTACCTGCACACAAGCTGTTAGACGTGACCAGGGCTAGGGGGACAGAGGGAAGGGCGATGCAATCATAGAAGGCTTCACGGAGGAAGTGGCATTGGAGTTGAGTCTTAAAGAATGAGTTAGTAATAATAACTGAACCATTTGACCAGCCCTTCAGACAGAACGGGAAGCCCCAGATGCCAGCCTGTGGTCCCGGGCAAAGTACATCCACTGGGCCTGGCGGCAGCATTAGAACACATTTCAAGGGGACCATCCTCAGGTTCAGTGATTCACCTGGAGGACTCACAGAACTCAGCCCACAGCCTTACCTACAACTATGATCTGTTACAGCAAAAGGGTACAAACAAACCCAGTCAAAGCACCTGGGGTGAGGTCCACAGGAAACCCTGCATGGGTGTCCAAGGATCCTCTCCTGCTGGAGTCACGCAGGAGCCACTAAGTCCTCCAGTAGCAAAATGTGCAAATGCATGTGAGATGCTGTCAACCAGGGAAGCTCAGCAGAGACTCAGTGCCCAGGGTTCTTTATTGGGAGCT
Organism: Nyctereutes procyonoides; assembly: GCF_905146905.1. NCBI lineage: Eukaryota > Metazoa > Chordata > Mammalia > Carnivora > Canidae > Nyctereutes > Nyctereutes procyonoides. The sequence goes on along the minus strand of NW_026575049.1, from coordinate 28,221,749 downwards.
GGTCATGGACGCACCCTCTGTCCAGCATACTGCACGCTTCCAGATTTCCAGAAAGAAAGCAAGGGTTCAGCATGACCCACGGCGTTTGCACAGTTTAAGCTCAGCAAGCCACTCTCATCAGGGAATAGCAGGAATCCTCTGGAAACCCAAGTTCCCAGACCCGAGGCGAAGGCCAAACCTGCAAACAGGCCTTGTAAATGATCACCGTCCAGTCTTGCTGGGTCAACTTTTCTGCACAGGAAATGACACCTTCCTCCCCGTTTCTGTTTTTGAAGTGACCCAGGAAATGGGCTGTTGTGCCTCAGACCCAAATGTGTAGAGAAAAATCTATTTCCTCTGGAGACCACTTCAACAGATTTCCTAGAGAATGACCTTGAGTTATGCAAGAGCCCAAGGGCAGGAGGGGGCTGCTTCCAAGATTCCTGAGAGCACAAGACTGGACCTAGGATGGCCACTAATCCAAGTTGGTCAAGCATGTTCCAGAAATGAGCCTCAGTTTTCACTTCAATGACATGAAGGCATTGGATTTCACCTGTACTGGTGAGCTTGTGCTGCGTAACAAACCACCCCCCAAATTGGTAGCTTAAAACAACAGCAAACTTCTGTTATTTCTCACAGTTCCATGGGACAGCCATGTGGGTTGGATTCCACTTAGTGGTCCTTCTCTTGGTGTTCCCTGGACTCACTTATGAGGCTGCAACAGGATGCAGTCAGGACAGCTGGGCTTTTCTCTGTGTGGCCTCCCACCCTCCAGCAGGCTAGCCCAGGCCGGTTCTCACAGCAGCTGGGCAGGCAGGTGGCCAGAGACAGACACAGCCCAGTCCAGATTCAATGGGAAGAGAAATAGACTCCACCTCTTGATAGGAGGAGGGGCAGTGTAACCATACAAAGGGGTGTGCACACAGGGAAGGGTGGAAAGTGTAGCCAACTTTGGCATCAACCATACTACTTCTCCTATGTTCCTTTTATTCATTCACTCATTCATTCATTGCTTTTACCAGACATGAAGACGTGGAGGTGACCTTGTCCTCATGGGGCCTCCAGACTGGTAGGGAAACAGACGAATAAATCCATGTGTGACACACAGTTACACCAAGTGAGCATTTTTTTTTTATAGATATTTCTTTACACAACGCTTTTTTCCACAAAGAAATTGGATCAACCTGCTGGAAAAGGCACAAGCATTAAATTGGGAATTTTAACCAGAAAGAAAACTGAAACCAAAAGGAAAAGAAGATAGTGTTCATTAAGCACCCACTATGTCCCAAGCATCTTATGCACATTTTTTCCACCCTCTTTTCTATAACCCTGAAGTTAAAAATATATTTTATTTATTTATTAGAGACAGAGAGAGCACAAGAGGTGCGGGCAGGGGAGGAGCCAGAGAGGGTTAGTAGGCTCCCCGCTGAGCAGGAAGCCCAATGCAGGGCTCGATCTCCAGGACTCTGGGATCATGACCTGAGCCAAAGGCAGCTGCTTAACTGACTGAGCCCCCAGGCACTCCTCTTATTCCCCTTTTATAGGTAAGCAAACTGAGGCTGGTTGCAGATAAGTGACCTTGCTGGAGTTCTCACAGGACCCGAATGGCAGAGCTGAGAGCCACACAGCTGAGTCTGGCCACAAAGTTCATGTGCTACAGTGGAACAGTTGTAAAGGAGCTTCGGATTTGACTCTGAGTTTCCTAGCAGCCTGGGGGAAAAGAGAAACTAAACAGACTGCCAATTGGTCACTAGACAGGAAAGAGCCAGGCATGTCATCAAAGGGAAGCAAAGGCTTTCCTAGCACTGAATCCATTTTCCTTTTCCTAAGGCTGAGGAGATGGAAGAGAGCTTGTAGGGCAGAATCTTTGGGGCCCCGCTGTCCAAGGGTGACCCTTCAGCTGACATCTGGGGACGTTGCTAAGTAAATGCCCGACGTCCTCTGGAGAAGGCTGTGTCCCCCAGCAGCCATCATTCTCTGCACACGTGTGTGCGCATGCGCGCCCGTGGTGTGCCACTGTCTCACTTTCTCTTTTTATCCCCCCAATCCCTCCCTTTGTTTGTTTCCGTTGTCTCTAAATCTCCCTAGCCCGCACCCAAAAATGCAGAGTCCCTGCTACACAAAACTCTGCCAGTTTTAGGAAGTGCTGCTTTGTCAAGAGCCTACACACCAGATCCTAGCAGACAGGACTTCCTCCCCACACGGGGCTGGGCGGGGCGACCCGGAAGGGGCCTGATGTAGCTGAGGTGACACCTCTCTGCCTGGCCAGCTCGAGCAGCAGCTGGCTCAGCAGGCGACAGGAGCACAGGCCACCCTTCCTCAAGGCCTCAGAATGGACTTGTGCCACCCAGGTAAGCACCTGGGCCCTCTCTGGGCCTCAGTTGCCTCTTCTGTAAGATGGGGACAATTGTGCTTGCTTCGCAGGACCCTGGGAGGAATCAATATGTAAATAGATATAAGGTGGGAAAGGCAGAAGCATGCAATGAATGTTTATGAGCTCAAGCTGGGGGCCAAGTTGTGCTCCAAGAGCTGGGAGTGCAGTGAACAAAGCAGGCCCTGTCCCTGCTCCCATGAGCTCACGCTCTAGCGGGGGAGACTGTCAGGAAAGGTATTAATGTAATATGTCAGGAGGTGACAAGCAGGAGGAAGAACAGTCAAGGAGGGTAAGGATGATGGAGAGGGTGCTGGAGAAGGCCTCAGAAGGAGGCACCATTTGGGCAGAGACCTGGAGGGGGGAGGGAGTGATCTATATGGGTTTCTGGGGAAGGAATATTCCAGGGGGAAGGGACAGCAGTGCAAGAGCTGAGGATGATAATGTTGGTGACAATGGCTGTCTGGGTGGCACAAGGGTCCTCAAGCTCCTGTCTAGCCTTTGAGGGTGGGGAGGCTGAGGGCAAGCCTAGAACGCTGGTGGAGGCCAGGGAGGAGCAGCGGAGACCCTCCCCAGTGAACAGGAGCATGTCCGGGGGAAAGAGGAGAGGTGTCTACGCAGCTGGTAGGGGAGACAACAGGATCCTGCTGCGTTTCTGCAAGGCAGGGAGAAGAGGGACAAAGCCTCTGTGCCCTGCAACCAGAATATCCCAGCATTGCCTGGAGATCCAGGAGACGAGGCTGCTGGGAGCTGTCCAGTCCCCGAGCTTCAGATGGCATCCACCCCGTTAGCAAGAGAACCCTTTCTTCCAACAAAACCAAAGGCAGAGCCGTGTGACCCCGCCCCCCGGCCTCCCTGGCTCCGCAGGCTCTGGGGAACACACAGAACCACCCATCCCTTCAACCCCGTTTGGGCTTTTGGTGGCAGGTGGCTCACAGACTGGACGGGCTCCGTGATATGTCATAGGTGGCGACCAGAAGGCAAGAGGGGACCCAGTGAGGAGCAGCACCTGGCTCCTCCCATATCGCCAGATGGGAGGTGATAGGAGACACTGAAGTCATGGAGCCCACACTGCCTGTCTTCCCACCATTATTACTTTGCTCTCACAGCCCGAGGTCCTTCAGAACAGGGAGGGTCGTCTCCATAAAGAGGAAATGGAGGTGAAGTGGACGAGAGGGCTGACTTGCCTGTTAGTGGCCAGGGACGTGAACCTGAGCGGAAAGAGAGCAGGGGTCAGCCCGGGCTGTGGGAGGCTCCGGGAGACCAAGAAGGTGGGCTGCCACTTTGCTTTAGGCTGGCCCTGGGTGGGAGTGGGTTGAGGAAGGTCAATGCAGGCGGTCTGCTGGGAGATTTGAGATCTCCATGGATAGGGTCATTCATTCATTCATTCACTCATGCTGCAAACAGTCCTCCGGTGTGCAGGTCCTGTGCCGGCTGAGCTGTGCCAGGACAGTGGGGACCCAGCTGTGGGGGGAGCTGCTGGTCCAGGATGCGGGGGGAGGGGGAGACAGATCCTGCAGACAATGACCCAGGGCAGATGAGGAAGCGACTTCTTCCACCTGGGAGGGGGGGGAACAAGCTGGGAAAACTTCCTGGAGGAGTCAGAGGGAGGGAAGGAAGGTCATCCCCCATTGTCCAGAGTGGGTCTTAATCAAAGCTCCTCCCCAGCCAGGTGACTTCCCTCTCTGAGCTCAGATTCATCATCCATAAGGGCCCCTCCACCCCCAGTCTGAGCTGGGAAAGTAGGGAATGATTGGGGGGTGGGACTCACCCCACCTGGCTAGGGGCCCAGCTCTGCACCAACCCACCAGTGGTCATGATGGGCCTTTTATCCTCTGTGGGCTCTGCTTCCTCACCTCTGCCATAGACAGGATGGGGCCGGGCTCCCCCAGGACAACCTGGCCTCCTCCAGCTTGTCCTGCCAAGAAGCAGATCAAGCCCCCTCCCCCAGGGCCTGCTGGGAAGCTGAGAGGTCCAGGCAGCAAAGCCCCTACGTGACCAAAGACAACAACTTGGGGTTGGTGCAGCGAGGCTAGGGTGCAGTTAAAAATAGAGACAGCTTGGTTCTGGGGGTGGGGAGGAAGCCACACGGGCGCCCACAGAGCCTCAGGGGCTGGGGCGGAGCCATTCCGCCAGACACCCCCTCCTGCCTGGGTGCCCCTCACGCCGGAGACTCTGAGGCGCCTCTGCCCCCCAGGGGGGGCCCCAGGAGAACACCCTCCTCTCACCCTGGAAAGCGGAAGCAAGGCCAGCTGTCCTGGAAGCCAGGCTGCAAGCAGAATGATTTCTAAAAATATGATGGGAAAGAGGAAGGACAAAGGGGAAGCAGGGAGGAGTTGGGGAGGTGGTCGGGGTGGGCCCCCGGGCACTCCCCGCAGCCTGGGCACGGGTGCAGAGGGCAACCACAGCCTGCAGCAGACGTGGGCTCAGTCGTCCAAAAGTGGCCCTTGTGAGGCCTGAAAATCAGAGTCAAGCTGAGGAGTCAAGTGAGTTCATGGTGGTGGCTATTGTCCTTCTCATGTTATTATTGTTTGTGTTTTATCACTATTGTCATCAAAACCCATTCTCACTGGTTTGGGATGGTATCTCATTGTGGTTTTGATTTGTATTTCCCCGATGGCAAGTGATGCAGAGCATTAGGGTGACTGGATGACAGGCACTAAGGAGGGCACTTGCTGGGATGATGGGAGCACTGGTTGTTATACTATATTTGGCAAATCAAACTTCAATAAAAACAAATAGAAAAAAAAAAAAAACACCTCCAAGGCTTGAAACGCCAGCATCACCCGGCTGGGAATCAGAAATGGCCCTCTCACTCTATGTCCCTGTCACCCCCCACTCACTCTGTGTCCTTGGCACCCTCCCCGAACCATCTGGACCCTCTGCGCTGAAATGCGGAGGAACCCCAGTTTTGAGACAGGTGAAGGGTCCGAAGGCCCCGCGCTCCACAGGACAGTTGCAACAGCACCGGGGCCACCTGTTGGGGTCAGAATCCTGTCAAGGTAACAGGGCCCTGGGAGGATTCATGGACACATCCGTCAAGCCACAGAAGAAGCCCTATGGAGACGGAATGCCAACAGCCCCTCCTCCCTGCCCCCGCCATCCTGCCATCCTGAGGACACGTGGGCCCGTACCTGTGCTTCTGTCCCCCCAGCTCTAGGAAGTTGGCTTTGTTTTCTCTCTCACCCCCCAGAAAGGGAAAGAGGAACAAACCGTAGGCATCATTCCACATCCGGCCTTCATTTTCAAACAGGGAGCCACGGTCAGCATTTCCATGTCAGGACAACCAGGGCTAGTGTCTGATGGGGTTTCAATGATTTGCATGAAAATATCTGGCATCAGACCATCATCAGCATCATGGGTGTGGCCTTGGAGTCCTAGCTGGGCCTGGGGGTGACTCCCAGCTCCACCACCTTCCAGCTGTGTCACATCAGGCTGGCCACTTGACCTCTCTGAGCCTCGGATACCTCATCTATAGAATGAGACCAGATGTTCCTTCCTCCAGAGCTGTCATCAGGATCAGACGGGATAGACAGAAGACGGCAAGAGCCTGGAGCGCCTAGTAGGTGCTCGAGCAGTGAGCCACCCTCTAAGGGACAGTGCGGCTTGTTTGTTGAGCAAATCTCGGAGCTGTCCACGAAGAACTGTCTCCAGAACTGCTGCGGGGACAGGAGGGACCCGAGGGAGAGGCCCAGACGCTGCACGGGAGGGCACCTAAGGGGGATGAGCGGGAGCTACAAGGTGGAGGGGAGAAGGAAAGGCATTCCAGACGTGGGGAACAGCAAGCACACAGGCCCTAGGACCAGGCGCACTGGGAGCAACCAGAGGACTCCGGGAGGCCTCAGGCCTGGCACAGGATGGTGCCGTGTGAGCTGAGGATGGGGGCGAGCCCGTGGGATGAGAGGGCCCTATAGACCTGGGGTCTTGTCCCCAGAACAATGGGATGCCGTGGGAGACTGGATTGGAGGTGCAGAGGGGAGGCAGGGAAACACGGGGATGCCCTGCAGTCACCCAGGGCCCCACCTGTGGTCTGCGTGCAGGTGGGGCAGTGGGAAAAGGTGACGGACAGGGCATGGCTTGGCAGGGGGGAGACATGAGGGCAAGAGAGAGAAAGAGAGACAGCTGCGTGTCAACATGCCTCCTGGGCTCCTGGCCACTTCCAGGAGCTGTGAGGATTAAAAGGCATAATTTATGCTGTGCTGCTGGCATAAAGTAGGTGTTTTTGATCTGACGTTTGATGGGACCCTTGCGTTGTCTCCTGGTACAAATGACACCAGGATCTTCCAGCCAGCCGAGCTCAGAGTTGCAGGGACAGAGATGAAAACACCCAAGTGGGTCACTAGGAGGAGGGTACACGGAGCCTTTCCTCATTTCTGGGTCCATGTCAGTGACCTTTGGGGACAGAACACTATCTAACAGTCATATCTTACATCCTGGTACACGGTGCCCCATCCGAGCAGGATATTGGCTCCAAGCTGACACCTCATCTGCACCTTCCAGAAGCTGCTCCATTGCTCCATCAGGCCGGCAGCTTCTGGTGGTGAAGAGTCGGTGAGGACACTTCCTGGCCGGGGCTCTGTGGGAAGTAAGGGCCACTGCGTGTCCAGAGTACGTGTGGCTTCCAGTCAAGATGGATCACTGGCACCAACACTGGGCCGGTTGGTCAGAGACTGGCTGAGGTCACCAGCCGGGTCATTCCATCTGCTTGGTGGAGCAGGCCCTCTCCTGTGGTGGGTGGTTGCTGGGGAACGTTAGTGTGCTTCACAAAAATTTTCACCCCCCAGGGACGCCTGGGGGGGCTCAGTCGGTTAAGCATCTGACTCTCGATTTGGGCTCAGGTCGTGATCTCAGGGTCGTGGGATCAAGCCCCACATTGGGCTCCATCCTCAGTGGGGAGTCTGCTTGAGATCCTCTCTCCCTCTCCCTCTGCCCTTTCTCTCTCTCTCTCTCTCTCTCTCTGTCTCTCAAATAAATAAATAAATAAAAATCTTAAAACAAAAAATCTTCCCCCTCCGTGTCCACTCCTGAGGGACCATCCACTAGCTCTTCCCCCAGACCTCTCTGCTCCTGATCTTCCAATCTTATTTCTTCTTTCCAGCCTCTGACTGAGAAGTCAAGCCATCCTCTCCTGGCCCTCGTTAACCTTAAAAAATAAAACTGCCAGTTCTTTTTACCAGCAAAGATGGGTTTATTCCAAAATAGTACAGAACTGTGATCCAGGATAAGCAAGCTACGGCCAAACCCCAGGCTAGTCCACAGAACAAAGGAGAGGAGGCTCTTTCATGGAACTCAGGGGAGTTGGAAAGGCTGCTATGAACAGTCCAGTGGAGCTAACTGGGAGCTTGAGGCGAAGTGGCTCTTCATGGGCTGAGCTGTGACTTTCCCATTCCCTGGGCTGTTGCCGAGGGAAGAGAAAAGCTTCCTTCCTCCTGCTGGGAGAGTAAAGTAGGAGCTGAAATCTTTCCCACTTGCAAGGAGCATGTCCCCACCTCCAACCCCCCCATTGCATCTGGAGTTGAGGAGGAGTGGTAGTGTGTGAGAGCTCCCCCTGCTGGCCTTCGGGCTTCCTTATAAAAGACTTTTTTTTTTTTAATTAATTTTCACACCACCTACGCCTGTGTATCCTTACTTGGCACCACTGCTCTTTGCCCACGAAATGGATGAGCAGGTGCTCCTCCACGGTTCTGCCCTTGGGAGGATTTCTCATCTCTGTCTCTCCAGGACACCTTCGAACAGGACTGTGGTTCAATAGCTATCCAGTTTTTACTTAGCCCCAAACAGGAAGCCACTCATTCCGGAACCAAGTTCAGGTGTTTTGCTCCTTTGCTAGAAAGATCCCAAGGGACCTACCGATGTGTGACATAGTGTGTGTAGACATAGTGTGAGATGAGGGGCCTGGGTGACCTGTCCATGGTGCCTACTGGAGCCCTCTGGGTCTGTTCACACCTGTGGAGAGTGAATCACTTATGAAGGATTGTGCTCATTTGACTTTATGACTCAGTGGGTCACACAGACCAACCTTGACTGCTTGGCCAAGGCAGTCATTATCAATGTATCATTATTGTATATAGTTGCCCCAGCATTACAGGACCCTTTGTTCTGGAGACCCAGCTTCCCCTTCAGTCAACAGGGTCTGGGTCTGAATACTGGTAGAGGTCCATACACTAGGCAAAAGGTCTTGGCTTTTCACGAGTGGGCTGTCCTTTGGGAGGGGCATATCCTTGGGTGAGGCACCTCCATTTGGCTGAGTTAAGCTCCTGGGGAAGAACTCAGCTGTGACAGCAGCAAACCACCCCCCAACCCCACCCCCAGCTCCAAGAGAATGGGTGCCTTGGTCCTGAAGGGGAGAGCTGATGGCACAACATGGCACCCGTTATACATGTGTTGGGCGCCCCCTGTATACTGAATACCTGCTTTGTGCCTCCCCATCTCCATACCCAGTTTCCATCACAAAGCCCAAGGTGGCTCTCAGTCAATGAGAAGGAAGGGTAGGGAAAGGGAGACCTGAATAGTCTCTCTGCTTTCATTTGGGAGGGATAATATCTATCCTCGCAAAATCTTAAAGAAATGGGACCAGGTATTCCCTAGAGCTAGGACTTAAAGAGTTGGGGAGCATGTGGACAGCAGACAGGAGAAGGCATCCCAGGGTGGAGGAGCTGCAGAGGCCAAAGTGGGAAACAAGATTGAGAGACAGTTTGGGGACAGTGAGGAGCAGGCAGGCTGGACTTTCAGGTGCTTTCTGAGAATAGTGGGGAATAAGGCTGGGTAGGGAGGCCAGGACCAAATGAGAACTTTGTCTCTAAGTAATAGGGAGTCTGTGGAGAGTTTTTGATCAGGTGAATGTTGTGGATGGAACAGGAAGCACGATGGGTTAGAGGTGCGTCAACTGACCCCAGGGTGGGAATTGTCATAGCACCTTTCACAGAATACCAGCACCCATGTGTCTCCTTTAATTCATTTCTAGGCAATGAGGAACAAACCCAGGCTTTGTAGCCTGCCCAATCCAAGTTCCTCTCTGGCTCAACAGCTTGTCCTGTGCAACCCTGGTCAGGCCACCTCATCTCTCTGAGCCTCAGTGTCTGGGGCAGGAACTATGAATTGTCTCCCTAAACCCAGTCTCCCCATCTTACGTAGTAAAGGTATCAGGACCACCATACTAAAAGCTCATTTCCTAGCTTCCCTTGAAGCTGGGTGTGGTCATATAGCTCCATCTGGCCAATGGCATAAGAGGCAAAATGATACACCACTTCCTGGTTGTGCAAATAAATAAGTGGATAAGTGATAAACAGGTGATCTAGGGAAAGAGTACATGAAAGTCCCAAGGAAGGATAAATGCAAGTATTTTGAGTACTGCCTATCTGTCGGGCTCTTTCTAGGGGCTGAGGATGCAGCAGTGAGCAACACTGAAGTGCCTGCTTCCGTGGTGCTGGGAGTACAATGCGTAAAACAGAAAATATGCAAATAGGGGCGCCTGGGTGGCTCAGTGGTTGAGCATCTGCTGCCTTAAGCTCAGGGTGTGATCCCGGGGTCCTGGGATTGAGTCCCACATCGCGACTCCCCACAGGGAGCCTGCTTCTCCCTCTGCCTGTGTCTCTGCCTCTCTCTGTGTGTCTCTCATGAATAAATAAATAAAACCTTTTTTTTAAAGATGCAAATAAACAAGATGGTTCCAGGGAGCCTGTACCCAGAAGGTACCAAGTTTGGTTGAACAGGAGGATGGAGGAAAGGCTTGCTTTTGAGGGGGTAGTCAGAGAAGGCCTCCTGGAGGAGGTGACATCTGGGCTAAAGCCTGGGTGACGAGGGCAAGGAAGCCATGGTTTTCTGGAGGGAAGAGGGCCCTGGGGAAGCAAGGGCTGGCCTGTGTGGCTGGAGCCGAGTGGTGGAGGGGACAGTGGTGAATGGGCCAGTGACGGCAGCTTCTTCTCTCTCCAGACCCAACGGAGCTGAGCAGCGGGGAGACAGAGGAGCTGCAGCGGATCAAGTGGCACCGGAAGCAGCTTCTGGAAGACATCCAGGTGTGTGTACACCCATGTTCATGCTGACATTCCCTCCAAGCACACCCACCCACGCACACACCCTCCCACAGCGCACACACCTCCCCACTCACCCCTGACCCGAGACTGGTCGGACAGGGGGGCCGGACTCCAGCCCGCACCTCAGTCCCGGCCCCCAGGAATGGGGAGACCAGAATCCCAGGGGGGGATTCCCCACTGCCAGGCCCAGCTACCAGGATCTGGAGAGAGCCAGGAGCATGGGGGAGGGAGGAAGGGCAATAGGCGAGGCAGCTACTGTGTGCTGAGCCCCACCCGGTGCTCTATACACTTCACGGCACAGCAGGTTCTACTCCCGTCAGCTCTCATCTCTACGCTGGGCCTTAGTTTCATCCCCCTAAAATTTAAACCATTTCGTCAAGATAACACCAGTATGTGCCAAGCACTTGCCAATGCACCAGTTGCTCAGACGTTTCCTCATCGTATTCTTAGCAACCCCTGAGGCAGGCCGTGGTTCTGTTCCTGGAAATGTGCTGAGCTCAGTCCTACCCCTGGGCCTTTGCATCACACACATGTGTCCACATGTCCACACACACGCAGAACTCAAAATCCCATTGTCTGGGACTCTCCCAAGTTCTCTCTGTGGCACCTCCTTCTCATTACGTCATTGTCAGCTCGAGTGCCACCTCCTAAAGACTGCCCTGACCCACCCCTGGCTGTGGCTAGGACCCCACCCCTACTCCCCACCCCTATATACCTGAGAAAGCAGAAGATACAAAGTCATTCACTCAGCAACTATTTTACTGAGACCTACCATGTGCCAGGCTCTCCTTATACCATAACTCAGATCATTTTATTTCTTTTTTATTTGAGTATAATCGACACACAATGTTCCATTATCTTCAGGTACCACATGGTGATTGGACAAGCCTGTCCCTTACACTGTGCTTGCTCAAGTGTAGCTACTCTGATCTTTTTTGCCCACTCATTTCATTTGCCCATGAGCACCATGATCCCAACCCCACCATGAAAGCTTGGGTTTCTCTTGCCCACCACCATATCCCCAGCTCAATAGTCAGAGCACAGTAGGTGCTCAATTAACACTTGCAAGTGAATCGTGGGGAAGCTGCTCAGTGACTTGGCCAAGATCACATGGACAGATGCTGACTGGGCTCAGGTATCGTCTCCAGGCCCCACGCTGCCCCTGGGGTCCCAGACAAGCCTGGGGATCACTCTCACCCCAGAGATTCCAGTGGAAGATGAGGAAGGGCTGGGTGGGCTTTAGGGGCTCTTGCCAGGTGCTCATGGTGCAGCCTTGAAGAGGAAGCTGGACAGGTGCCCCTCTGCTGTCTGCCCAATGGTCATGGTTGGCGGAATTAGAGGGTCCTCTGCCCCGGAGGTTTAAGGGGCGTGGGGAAGACATGGACTTGGAACGAGGCCTTGGACATGTCACTTCACCACCCTGTACTTCAGTGTCCTCTTCGGGAAATCCCACTGGGATTACAAGGTCCCTGAGAAGGTGGCCTTACTGTCTGACACCCTGGTATACCCATAGCTCCTGCCACAGAGCGAGGACCAAGTCAAGGGCAAGTGACAGAGTAAATGGATGGGGAATGGAAGCCAGAGAGGAGTTGGAGCCTAGTCTGAGGTGGGGAGTTCGAGCCCCTTGGCTGGGGAGGCAGTAGGGAGCCACAGAGGGAGTTGGGAAAGGGTGGGCTCCAAGCTGTGCTTCAGGAAGCTGGCACCTGGTGGAGGAGGGCTTGTCGAGTGGGTTCAGTTAAAGGGCAGACGACCTCACAGCTGCAGAGGGGAAATCGAAGGCTGGAAATAGAGTGGGGCGAAAGGTGGGCCTTGGGGACTACCTCCCCCAAGACAGGAGCCTGCGGAAATTGGGTATAAACAGGCAACAGGTTGGCATGGGATTGTGAGGATAAGAAACATCTGGGAAAGGGATCTACAGGGGTAGGGTCTCTCAGTGGAGTCAGGGGTCATGCCCAGGGGTGGAAGTGGTTGTGAGGGGGTCAGGAATCCCCTTCCACCCCAGCCTCCGTCCCTGACTCTCCTACCCTTCGTGCCCCCTGCCACCCCACAGAAGCTGAAAGATGAGATCGCAGATGTATTTGCCCAGATTGACTGCTTCGAGACCACGGAGGAGAGGTGAGGGGCTAGGCCAAGGGCCCCTGGGAAGCTGCCACACACCAGGAACCAGCATGAGGGAGCAGGGGCCATGCCTGGGCCTGGGGCCCTGGTGAAGTCAGGGGTCCGCCTGGAGGAGGAGGCGGTGGAGACAGGATGGAACAGGGAGGGCCCTAGACTCCACCACGTGGTCTGGCCTGGTCCGCACTTCCAGCAGCCCCCTCTCTTGGGAGACACCTCCTCCCTCAACCCCTCCACACAGAGTCTCTCCCAACCCACCCTGACCCAGACAGTGATCAATTGTCAGCCAGGAGTATCATGAGAACTCAGCCCTGAGGAGGAGGAGGAAGAGCCAAGGCCTCACGGGGACAGAGCCTGGCCCATGGCAAGGCCAAGGCTGGAGCACCTCACCGCCCCCCCTAGGGTGCCATCCACTGCCCCTGCTATGGGGAGAGTCCCACTGGCTCTGTGACCTGGGGTGGGTCCCTGCCCCCCAGTTGGGCCTCAGTTTCCCCACTTGTGGGGCACCTTGGTGGCTTAGTCAGTGAAGCGTCTGCCTTCAGCTCAGGTCATGATCCTAGGATCCAGGAATGGAGCTCCACGTTGGGCTCCCTGCTCAGTGGGGAGTCTGTTTCTCCCTCTCTCTCTGCCCCTCCTCCCCGACTGGTGCTCTCTCGTAGTCTCTCTCTCAAAAAAAGAAAGAGATAACTCTGGTCCCTACGTAATTCCCTAAGGCCCCAGGCACTGACTCCTACATATGTGTCTCAGGAAATCACACCCTGCTCCCACCACCCCCTGGTCTCCAATGCCTCTGGTCACCATTTGAGCCCGACACCCCTCACATGCACGCAGGCAAACATGGGCACGCGCATGGCTGCCCTGCATCTCCAGGTGCCCTGTTCCGGCTCCAGCAACAGTATCACACTTACGCAGCACCTACCACCAAGCTGTTTTGAACTCTTGAACCTCTCAACAATGCTGGGAGGCATGGGATGGTTTCATCCCCATTTTAGAGATGAAAAAACTAAGTCCCCTGAGATAAAGTGATTTGCCTGATGTGGCTCAGCTAACAAAGCAGTGCAGCAGGATTTGCACCAGGAGCCCGGCCCCAGAGCCTGTGCCCTCACCCCCAGCCTCCCTGTAATCCTGCCCCCACTTGGAGCACAGGAGCCCTTTGAATGCTTTCCCTGGTGGGCAGCTCTGGGTTCCCAGGGCCCATGGGAAGAGTCTGATTTAGTAGCTCTGGGAGGGGCCCGGACTCTGCATGTCTCAAGCTCTCTGGGTGCAAGGACCCAACTTGGAGGTTCTTGGGGGAAGCTGGCTCTAGCTGAGAAAAGCATCCTTGGGCATTGAGGGGGAGCCCTGGGGTCCTAGGGGCAGTCCAGACTCACATCTTTGTGTCTGCAGCCGGTTGGCCCAGAAGGAGAAGGAGCTATGCATTGGGCGTAAGAAGTTCAACATGGATCCCATGAAGGTAGGCAGTTGAGGGGGACTCGGGGGTCATGGGGCTGGGGGAGCTGCGTACTGGACCCCTTCACAATGTCCTCCTGTTGCCCTCAACTGACCATTACCCACCTTACAGATGAGGAAACTGAGGCCCAGCCGAGCCCAGTACCCCATCCAGTGTCCACAGCCTGTCATGGCTGAAGGACTGTCACCCCAAAGCATAGCGTGAGGTGGGAGCCAGGAGGACGTGGGCACATTTTGTGAAGCCCACCAACCTGGAGTCTCCTGGCCGAAGCCTCTGCTTCCTCCTTTGTGAGTTGGTCTTTGGACAGTGGGGCCCTGAGATTCTGGGGCTCAGTGCCCCGAAGTGTCTTCCAGCCTCTCTGCTGGGGGCAGCCAGTCTGGGGGCGCGGGCAGGAAGCATGGAGGGTTCAGGGCTTGGCCCCTGCTCGGCCCTCCCTCCCCCACCCAACTAGGTGGCAGCCAGTTCCCTTCCTGCTGGAACAAAGACCAGAGGAAGCCAGAGCTGACACACAGAGGTGGGGTCAGGGCAGCCAAGGGGTCCCTGGAAATTTACTGCTCTGGCTGAGACGGCTGCCTCTTCCTCATCAAGTGACACAGGCTCACAGGGTCACACACCCACGCGCCTTCTGCAGCCTCAAGACCATCACACGGAATACACACCCGCACGCAGGTGGATGTGTGCACATGGGCCACCAGAGCACCGGGAGGGGCCCCCGAGGGGTCCCCAAGACCCTCTGCCAGTCACTGAGAGGCCCCCCACACCCTGCCCCCCTTCTCCCAGCAACGTCTTCCCCGGGTCAAGTGGGACACGAAAGGGCCCTCACTGAAAACCAGAGCCCGACCCCCCAAACTCCCAAAATTAGAAGGACCGATTCTGAGTGCCTGAGCTGGGGAGGAGAGGTGTTAGTGACATCATCAAGTCAGAAAAGCGGTGTCATGTACAAAGGGAAGGAAAGTTGTCACAATGGACACTGTCTCCCTCGGAAAGCTGCCACAATGGACACTGTCTCCCTCCCTCCCCATTGTGGGACCTGGCAATTTCCTCTCCTTTTGATTTAGCTGGGGTTTTTTTTTTTTCTAGTTTTTATACAATGGACATAGATTACTTGTGAGAAAAAAAAAGAAACACTATTTTTAAATAGATGAGTATTAAGGGGACAAAAGAAGTGTCTGAATCATTGACTCTTAAAATTATAAATTCATGGAATCATTGAAGCATATAATCCAAGAGTTCAGACTGAAGGAGACCTGGGGAGCACGTGGCGTGAACCTGGCTCATTGCTGAAATGCTGTCTCTCTTCGCATGCCTCTAGTGGCGGGGAACTCACCACCGTACAAAGGCAGCGTCTACTAAGGAGGGACACAAAGTCTCAGAACAGTCGAGGCCAATGTCAGGATGCCAGGCCCCTGTACCCCACCCACCGCCTGGTCCCCTCCCTCCCTCCCCTCAGGCCAGCTGCTGTGTGGGGGCTGATGGTGGGCTCTGTGCACCCCCCTCCAGGGCATCCAGTACCTCATCGAGCACAAACTGCTGACCCCCGATGTCCAGGAGATCGCCCAGTTCCTGTATAAGGGTGAGGGCCTCAATAAGACAGCCATCGGCACCTACCTGGGGGAGAGGTAAGGTGGGGCATGGCCTCAGGGGGATAGGGATGAGGGTGTGCAGGTGCACACAGGTGAGTGTGTGTGTGTGTGTGTGTGTGTGTGCAGGTAAATGAGGGAGTGAATTATGTTAGGGAAGTCATAACTGTTGGACTTGAGCCGGCTAACTGATCACTCCCTCCACCTCCAAGCCTGGCTTCCTTCCTTTCTTTATTCACCCATTTGTTCAACGAATAAATATTTTTTAGTATCTGTTGTGTGCCAGGCAGTGTCCAATCCCCAGATTTATATTAGTGAACAAGGCAAAAACTCCTGCCCTCAGGGAGAAGCATTCTAGTGAGAAAGACAGATCCCAAACTATGTAATGTATGTTAGAAAATTGTAAGTTCTGTGGAATGCGAATAAAGCAGGGAAGGGAGATGAGAAGCATGGGGAATGGCAGGTCATGGACTGTGACTTTAAAAACTGTGGATAGGAAGGGTCTCATGGAGAAAGTGATGTTGGACGCTTAAAAGAGGTGAGCAGTGAAGACATCTGGGGGAGGAGCATTCCAGACAAAGGGAACAGCAGGTGCAAAGGCCCTGGGGCAGAAACATGCTCAAGGAATAGCAGGCTGGTGAGATTAGAAGAGACCAAGGGAGGGAAGAAGTAGTAGGTGACAAGGTAGGGCCGCATGGGTGGGTTCTGGGCAGAGAAATGGTGAGCAACAACCCCTTTGGCTGTTGAGAGTGGCAGGTGGGCTGCAGGTGACAAGGGGTGAGCTAGTGCAACAGCCCTTCTCCCAGGCCCCCCAGTGAACACATTCCTTCTCCTAAGAGAGCGAGAGATGCAGGTGGCAAAAAAGGATGGAGCTTCCAGATTTGACCTGGGAAGAGGGAAGGAAGAGATAGGAGCAGGCATGGTCGGTCTCTCCGTTTTACAGCTGAGGACACTGGGGCTGGGGGAGGTCCTCCAGGCAGGAAGTGACACAGCGAAGGCTGCTGCAGAGCGGGAGCTCCCCTCGGAGTGAGAATGGGGCTGGCGAGCCATGGGGGCCTGGGGGGTGGGATGATGTGGGATCAGAGGGTGTGAATGGACTGGAAGGTGCTGGATCAGGAAGGAGGACCGGAGGAGGGTCCAGCAAGTTCCCAAGTGCCTATGCCCTCCTTCCTGCCCTCTCCAGGGATCCCTTCAACCTGCAGGTCCTCCAGGCCTTCGTGGACTGCCACGAGTTTGCCAACCTCAACCTCGTGCAGGCCCTCAGGTGAGTGGTCCAGAGAGGAGGAGGCGGCAGCTGGGGAGGAGCAGCCTGGGGGAATGGGGGGATGGGGGGGATCAGGAGAGGAGAGCTGGGCAGGGGGCAGCTGAGAGGGGGGCATCCTGGGGGTAGGGGGGGATCAGGAGAAGAGAGCTGGGCAGGGGGCAGCTGGGAAGGGGGCATCCTGGGGGTAGGGGGGGATCAGGAGAAGAGAGCTGGGCAGGGGGCAGCTGGGAAGGGGGCATCCTGGGGGTAGGGGGGGATCAGGAGAGGAGACCCAGGCAGGGGGCAGCTGGGGAGGCAGGGGGATCAGAAGCCACACAGGTTAGTGGCACAAACACAGCATCAGGAGCCAAAAGGAGGAAGCAAGGAGCAGGAACTCTTGCTGAGCATAGCCACCCCGCGGGCAGAGGTCAGGCGGCTCGTGGGTGTGCCTCCCGGGTGCCCCTCGGGTTATTACATTGCGTCATTATAGCCTAACAAGCGTGCTTGTTACTGCTACTTCTGCCCACCCCACACTCTTGAGCTCAGTGTTTTGTGTATTTTATTAATACAGCATAGTAGGTCTTCCCTTTACTATTACATATTAAACTCTGGAGCCGGACTGCCCGGTTCATATCCCAGCTCTATGACTCACCCCTGGGGCAAGTCTCACACACAAACATACACACACACACACACACACACACACACACACACAAACTCTCTGTCCCTCAGTTTCTTCATCTGTAAAATGGGAATAATAAAAATACCAAATTAGGGGCACCTGGGTAGCACAGTCAGTTGGACATCCAACTCTTGGGTTAAGCCCAGGTCATGATCTCAGGGTCCTGAGATTGAGCCCCACATCGGGCTCTGCACTCAGCAGGGAGTCTGCTTCTCCCTCTCTCTCTGCCTCTCTACCCCATTCATGTTCTTGTTTGTGTGCTCTCTCGCTCTCTCTCGTCAAATAAATAAATAAAAATCTTTTTAAAATAAATGACTAATAATAATAATAGTACAAAATCCATAGGGCTGTAGAACCAAACAGAAAGTACTTAGAATTGGCTTAGCAAGTCTTACTGCTATGGGTCATGCCTGGAAAATCAGCTCCTGAACGGGGGCATTTGACCTGGGCTTTGAAGGATGAATAGGAGTTTGCAAGGCAGAAAAGGAAGAAGCCACCACCATCCAAGCAATGTGGGCTTCCCTCCAATTCCCATTCTCTTTAAGGGAGAGGGGGAGGTGGTTGGGAGTCTCCAATATCCATTCCTTCCTTCTTTTCACTCATTACCAAGCAGCCCATGAGTGCCCTGGGCCGAGATGAGACCCAGCTGGAGATGTGAGGGGAGCAGCACAGACAGTCCTTGCCCTTGAGGAGCTAAGTTTGAAGCTCTGGAAGTGCTTAGGTTTGAAGGACAGGAAGTCCAGGCAGGAGGTGGCACCTGCCCAATGGTCCCCAGTCAAATCCCAGGGCAGACAGAGGCCCCCCTGGACGAGGCAGAGGGGACCACAAAGGGTGCTAGGTCCCAGACGGGCAGAGGGGAGCACACACTCCACTCCTGTAGTTGTTTTGTTTTTTTTTAAGCTTTATTTATTTATTTATTCATGAGAGACACACAGAGAGAGGCAGAGACACAGGCAGAGGAAGAAGCAGACTCCCTGCAGAGACCCCGAATGGGACTCGATCCCAGGACCCCGGGATCACAACCTGAGCCCAAGGCAAACACTCTATCGCTGAGCCACCCAGCTGCCCCACTCCTGCACTTTGAAAGCAAGGGCATCTCCCTGTGAGCCTAGCGACAGCGACAGACTCTCGCATTTAGAGGATAAAGACCAAAGCTCAGAGAGACAGAGCAGCTTCCCTGGGGTCCCTGGACCCCGTGGCCCCGAGATCTGCACCCGCCCCACTTCCCACGGCCCCTTTCCTCCCCCAGACAGTTCCTGTGGAGCTTCCGGCTGCCAGGCGAGGCCCAGAAGATCGACCGGATGATGGAGACGTTTGCCACCCGCTACTGCCTCTGCAACCCAGGCGTCTTCCAGTCCACAGGTGACTGTGTGGGAGGGGACCGAGGGCCACGGGACCCCTCGGGATCTGCAGGCACCATGGCCACCCCCCCCGGGGTCTCCCCACTCTCCACCCCAAGCATCCAGACTGTGGGAGCCCAGACTTCTTCACTGACAAGGCCCTCTGCTGGGTGCTTGTCAGGCAGAGCTGCCTCGGGGCACGGTCCTTGGGAGAGGAGGCAGGAAATAATGCACAGTACCCCCGTCTGAGGGCAGTGATGGGGGGTCGCAGATCCAGGACGGCTTCCTAGAGGCAGTGGAGGCTCACCAGGGTTTTAAAGGATGAATAGGAGTTCTCCAGGAGGTCAAGGTGGAGAAAGGACCTTTCAGGCAGGAGTTTCCATCTGAGCAAAGGCCAGAAGCAGGAAACACTCTGGGCAGGACACCGGGGGCCCAGGGTATAGAGAGACATCAACAAAGATGAGTACCCCAGACCACCACCCGGACCCCAGCAGGGCGGGCAAGAAGTCATCACGGCAGGCTTGTCCTAGCCTCCTCTCTGTACCTGAAGTTACCATGGCAACAATAACAAGCATTGAGCACTACCTGTGTGCCATTCACCTGTGCAAAGGCAGGTCATCCTTGCATCCATTCTGAGGTCAGCGATGTTCTCCTCTCTGCATGTAATACCGACTCAGAGGAGGGACGTGGCTTGTCCATGGCTGTGCGACCGTAGTCGGGTCCTACCTTGTAGTTATAAATAAATTGGGGGTGTGCTTGTCACCATCTGTCACCTCCACTAGCCTAAATACCCCATGGGGTAGGGACCATATCAAATCTATTCACCAACGAAGCCCCAGTCCATGGCACTTCACGGGGACCCAGTAAATATGTGCAGAAAGGACGGAATTTTAAAGCCCCCAGTTTGAATCACATTCTAACGACATGATGTTTGCGACCTCGGGCATGTAACGGGACCTTCTTGTGCTCCAGTTTCCTGCTCTGTAAGATGGGGTTAGTCACAAGGTCTCAGGGCGGCTGGGGAGCTCAGCCTAGCGCAGGCACCAGCCACTGTTAGATTGTTCCAGTGGGTATCACTGTTTTCAGAGGTAGGATCGTCGGTGTTCTAGGGCGTGAAGATACTTCAAGCTCAACCTAATAATGTCACAGATGGAGAAGCTGAGGAGGTCAGGTACTTTCCCAAGGGCCACCAGACAGTTGGGGACGCAGCTGGACCTGGCTGGCTCGGGACCCGAGGCCTAAAAATGCCCCCAGAGGAGCAATCCCCCCACCAAGTGCTCAACCCAGGCTCATCCCTCCCTGGGTGAGGTCTGAAGACTGGAAGGGGGGGAGCGGGGGGGGGAGCTCCGCCACACTGGCGAGATTGCCAAGCAGCATGTGACTAAGCCTTGAACAGTGTAGCCAACAATAAATGTCCTCCGAGTTTTGAGGAGGCAGAGAACAGAGTGGGCAGGGAGGCTGGGAGGGCTGGGGAGAGGCTGGAGCTGGAGCAGGAAGGGGAGGGTTGACATGGGGAGCAAAGGGAAGGGGCCTGCGTGCCTGGCAGGGGGCCCCACCACCACCCTGGCAGGAGCCAAAGTGCAGGCGGGGAAGGCGTGGGAGGGGCTCAGGAGCGTGGCAGGTGGCAGACCAGGTCTGTTTAGAGCAGGGAGGCCTGTGACACTGGGGAGGAGGCTGGGCCTCGAACACCCAGCTAGGACAGCACAGACCCCTTTGGGGCGTTGAGACAGGTGAGGCTTGGCCCCTGGAAGTGGGGTCAGGGCAGAGAAGGGGACAGTGACCAGGGCCAGGACTGTGACCGCTGTCCCGTCTCACAGACACCTGCTACGTCCTGTCCTTCTCCATCATCATGCTGAACACCAGCCTCCACAACCCCAATGTCCGGGACAGGCCACCCTTCGAGCGCTTCGTGTCCATGAACCGAGGCATCAATGACGGTGGTGATCTGCCCGAAGAGCAGCTTCGGGTAAGAGGGGCACAGCCACACCCGCCTGGTCCCAGGATCCGGGAGGGGCCCATCCTTAGCTGGACAGCCGAGAGGGGCTCCTCTGAGGTGGAGCACCCAGGTCGGCAGCCATCTCCAGACGGGCTACCACAAGGGGTTGGTCCCCAGAGGGGTGTTCCCGGTGGCCCTCATCGTAGTCCACCCAGGAGGTCCTCTCCGCCTTCACCCTTTGGGGGGACTCTGGGCACCCATCATTCGCACCTTCCAGAAGGGGTGCTTCACCCAACTCAGGTATACTGCTTGGAATCCCAGGTTCTTACACCCCGTCAGCATGTCAGAGGTGAAAGTCCTCAGGGTCTGCTAAAAGCCTTCCCTCCTTCAGAGAGGGGGAAACTGAGGCCTTCCACAAGGCAGCTCGTGAGCCAAGCAGAACACACACCTCCCATCTCTTCCTCAAACAGCCCCCACTGCTGCCACACTGCACTAGGCCGTGTGCCGGTGAGGGGTACCCTGGGATGAGTCAACCATGGGCCCTGTCCAGGCCGAGCTCAGGGTCTGGCGGGAAGATGATACACATGTGAGTTATAGCCCTGTGTGATTCATGTGGTGCTAGCTAGAGAACATAGCTACAGAGACGCAGAGGGCACTACTATCAATCTCCTCGGGGCAGAGAAGGGTGCCATCCTGGAAGACTTCACAGAGGAGGTGACTTTTGAACCGGGCCTTGAAGGTTGAATGGGAGTTTTCACAGAGTGAAACAGAGAAAGAACATTCCAGAAGGGGGGAAATAGCCAGAACCCAGGCCTCGCCTGGCTGGAAAAGGAGAAGCATCCAGAGTGGCTGGCTGAGGTTGTGGGGTGTGTGGCCAGGGACAGGGGGCACAGTGGAGCCGGAGCATCCAGGGCTTCCAATGACAGCCTCAGGAGCTTGCATGGTTAACCATGGGCAACACGGAGCTAGGAACAGTTTTGCAAACACAGGAGTGAGATTCAGAGCCTGGTGCAGCAGAAATGAACTGACAGCTGCGCCAGAGGAGGGGAGGAGAAGGAGGGAACCCCACCCTCCCGGCTGAGCACCCTGCGAGGTCTGCGGGAAGCCTGGGTCTGGAAGGACTCGGTGTCCCCCCTCCATGCTTGAGAACTGCCACGCCCTCAGCCCACCACCCTCCTTGGTCCCCAGAGGGGAAAGTTTATCATGGGGTGGGGGGAACCACAACACCGAATGAAGGCTTGAGAGCTGGTTAGAGCTCGAGTCAAATCCTGTCTCCCCTCCCTCCCCCCACCTTTGCCAGCCCGTGACCTTGAGGAATGACTCACCCACCTCTCCAAGCCACCATTCTCTCAACCAGGATAATGACGCCTGCGTCACGGAGCTGCCGGGAGCAGCAATTTGTAAAAATGTAAAGGGCATAGCCCATGCCAGGGACAGAGCACTGGCTCCAAATGGTGGCTTATGTCACTATGAAGAATAATTAATAATAATTTTAAAACCCTGGCGCTTAGTAAAATGCCCCAAATCTAAAATGCACTGGGGAGTCGGTAACTCATCTCATATGGTGCTGGTGGCAGGAGGCTGTCCTGGTCTGGCAGGTAATGAGTTAATGACACAACAACATTTGGGGCTCAGCACTCCCCCGCCCCCCCAGCCCTGGGCACCTCCCTCCCAAGGGTTTTTTCCTATTCAAGCCTTTTGTTAGTAACAATGCACTACATTTGTACAGAGCTTGTAACTTTCTAGGGCTTTAGGGTCTAGAATCTCAATTTAGCCTCACACTCTGCCTGGGAGGTCTGGGAAGGGTTTATTATCCTAGCGGGCAGCCGGGCAGCCGGAGAAGCAGGCGCAGAGGTGGGGGGAGAAGGGACAGAGCGTGGGAGTCACAGCCACATCCAAGTCCTGGCTTGCCCCCTCTCTGGTTGCGCGCCTTCTAGTAAGTGGCTTGACCTCTGAGCTCCCAGCTCTTAGGACTGGTGTAGAACCGTAAGGCGTTGAGCAAAATGCCTGTGTCATTAGAGTGACTAATTAATCCAGAAGCTTCCCAAGGGGCAAAGAGAACCACACAAGCCTGGTCCTTGCTGTTTAGGGCTTTTCCTGCAGAAGTCTGGGGCGGGGGGCGGGATGCCCCGGTGCTGTGTGGAATGGGGGGCACCTGCCAGCCTTCTCTCAGGGCCTCACCTTCCCTGTTTGTAAAGCAAGAACTCACCTTTACGCAGCTCCAGGTATTCAAAGTGGGCCTCTCTGTGGCAGGATTCCCTGTGCTGGCCCTGGAGCTGGGGCCCTGCCGAGGATCATAATGCTTTCAAGTGGGAGGGGGGCGCTGCAGGAGGCAGGGGGCGGCGGGCTGAGCCCCCTCCCCAGGCTGTCCTAATAGGGATGAGGCCCAATGCCTGAGAGACTCAGGGCCAAGGTATGCGGTGTGGACTCACAGGATGGGAGATCGCATCCCGGCTCGGCCCTTTCTGGCTGTGTGACCGTGAGCATGAGCCTCGGTTTCTTCACCTGCCAAGGGGGCAGGTGCCGCCGCCCTTGGGCAGCTCTCCTGAGAAGCAGAGGTAATGCGCTCAAGCTCCTGACGCTCGGCAGATGGCAGGGGCCCAAGAAACACCAAGAAGGGAACCACTCCCCTGCCCGGAAAGGGAGCTCCCGGTGGAAGAGGGAAAGAGGGGGAGGCCAAGAAGTGGGGCTCTCTGGCATCTGGTGTTACAGGTGGAGAAACTGAGGCTCAGGCAGGGGAAAAGTCTCCCAGGTCAGGGCATCTTCTGCTGCGAGCAGTCCTGGACCTCCTGGGTCCTTGTCCAAACGTCTCCATCAGCACTGACCACGTCCCGGGCCCAGCTGTGGCACTCCGTGTTCTCACTAAGTCCTCCTGACCCCCTTAAGCAGTGGGTACCAATCCCAGTTTCCAGCAAAGAAAACTGACCTCCAAGAGCGGTAGCTGGCCAGGGGTCTCATAGTTTGTGAGGACACTGGATTCGAACCCATGTCTGTCTGACTCCAGGGCCCTTCCTCCTGCAGAGACCAGAAGGCAAGGTTTTGTGATGGAGGACTTGGCCATGTATCCCAGCTACCCGTTGCTTTCTGGCCAAAGGAATCGCAACTCACGTAATGGGAAAGATCAGGGATCCATTTGGCTTCAGATCTTTGGGCTTCAGGCTCAGCTAGATCCAGGTGCTCAGTGAAGTCAGGACTCAATCTAGTGTCTCCAGCTCTCAGCAACCTTCTCCTCAACAGACTGTCTTCAAATTGCAGCAGAGATGGTCCAGGCAGCTTAGCAGCTAAAACTAAAGTCCCAGAATTAAGGCGTATTGGCTGGCTTGGGTCACATGTCCTCCCTGCACCAGTCACTGTGGCCAGCAGGAGGAAATGTCCTGCTTGGCCAGGTGGGAGTCGTTCCCTCATTCCTGGAGCCTGGGGGAAAGGCAGTAGGTGCCAACCCCCCCCCCCCCGAAACCTGGACAGAGAGTGTCGGGCTGAGTCGTCCCCAGAGAAGGGGGCGGAGGGGGTTGCGGTGCAGCGAGAGAGCCGGATACAAGACCAGCAGAACCGTTGGAAGGTGGCCTTGTCTTTCTGATCACAGTGCACCCAGCCAGGCTTGGTGGCCGCCCCACCGCCCGCCCGCAGGGGTGTTTACCTGCGGGGGAGGGCTGGCGTTTACAAGGGCAGGAACAGAGCCCAGACGTTTCCTTTGCGGAGGGGGTGAGGGGCAGAATGTGCGAGCTGATCGGCTCCCGGCACCCGCAGAAGTTGCCAGGGGGCCCCTTGTGGGTACCATGGAGGATGAGGCCGCCCCCCACCCCTGTCTGCCGCCCTGCTTGCCTCCTGGGCCTCCCAAATGTTTGTCTGCGCTGACAGCTTTGCTGACAAGGCCTTTCTGCCTCTGGCCTTTGTTCGACAGGCCAGCACATCTCGGGCCTTCCCAGAGCCCAGCTGGGCCTGGGCAGGAGGGGCAACAGGGCTTCCCAGATGCGCTAGAGGTGCAGGGGCTCCCCCAAAAGAGCAAGCGGTCCCTGCTGCTGCCTACACCCACCCCAGAACAGCCAGGCTGAGCCAGGGACTCTGAGGTTGGGCAGAACACACCTCCCTCAGGCCCAAGAAAACCTGCTTGTGGTGGAATTGTAACCAACCCCCCATGCCCTGAGCTATCAGGTCAGAAAAGGCCTTTAAAAGCCAGCAAACACCATTTCCAAAACTTTGGGGGAATCAAACCGTGCTTGTGAAATTGTTCATTTAAAATCTCAAGGAAACCATCTGAACAGCATTATACACAAATGCAACAGAAGGAAATGATTTAATTATCTTCGAGATGGAGATCCAGCATTGGTTTTAATAAACAGAAACAGTTTGGAATGTTTTTCCAAACACTTGGAAATATGGGCAGGTTTGGCCATAGAACACAGGATCCCATGGCAGGGGGTTCAGCACATGCAGGGATGATCTGCTGCAGACATCCACAACTCAGCCACGGGGAGGTCTCAGCCCTGGCTTGTGTACCTCTGGTGACGAGGAAGTCATTACCACACCAGGTTGCTCCATCCATATTCCAGCAGCTCTAACTGCTAGAAGGTCCTGCATGGAGAACTGAAATCTATTTTCTGGGAACTCTCCCCCTGCGAGCACCATCCACCCAGCAAAGGTCCCCCTTGCCCTTGAGAGCCAAGTGCGGCATCCATCCCACCTTGAGTCTTTTCCTTGGGCCGGGCCTCTCGACATGGGCAGTCAATCCCCACCTCCTTAGTCGCTCCTCTGTGTCCTCCTCCCTGAGGTACACCTGGAAGTCTCTAGGTGACTGCAAGGAGGCAAAAGGGGGCTCCACCCCTCATGGATGTTACCTAAGGAGGCCCTAACCCTGGCTGCTATGACCCAGTGCGTGTGTGTATGTGTGTGTCTGAGCGTTTATGTGTGCACACACACAGGTGAACATGTGGGGGTCTAGAGGTCCTAGGTGAGCATCCTTGCCTGCAACACTCTAGACACAGGGGTGACTGTCTCTGACTCCCTCATCTGACCTCTAAGAGCAGTGCTGGGGGGTGGGTGAAGGCAAGAGCTGTACTCCTCCCTCCTCTTTACCTTCCCCTGGACTTAGGGCACAGAGGGGCTCTGACCCCTGCATAGTCTGTTTAGTGGGCTGCCCCCCACCCAGAACTCTGAGGGATCAGCACCTTTCTGCTGTTAAGGACCAGCATCTCAGATAGGTTGAGGCACATGCCCAGGGTCACACAGCCATCAAGTGACTAAGCCGCGAGTTTAACCTAGAGAGCCTGACACCCAAGCTCTTGTGACATGCCACTGGCTGGAATTCCAGCAACAGGGGTGGGGGTGGGGTGTCAGGGGGACAAGGAAGGGGGTAGGATGGGCATCAACCACCTGGTCCTAAGGAGTTGCTAGTCTGTTTTAGGCCAGGCCCTGGGGGAGTCCTGGGGCTTGTGACACCCAGGCCTGCCCTAGGGGAGCACCCTGCCCAGTGGGGGAGAGCCACCCCAGCAAGCGGACATACAGACAATGCCAATGCCTCCTCCACTCACCGTGCTCTGGCCACAGAGCTGGGGAGCCTGGCCTGCGGAGGGCCTGGAGGTGCAGACCAGCAGCCCGGGGAAAGCAGGTAGCGTTGCCACACAGGCCCAGGCTCCCAACTGGGATGGATGTCACAGCCGGGCCTTTCCCTCCCTTCTCTGAGGACAGAACCTCTTCGACAGCATCAAGAGTGAACCCTTCTCCATCCCGGAGGATGACGGCAATGACCTCACTCACACCTTCTTCAACCCCGACCGCGAGGGCTGGCTGCTGAAACTGGGTGAGGCGCACACGGGCACGCACGAGGGCACGAGGCAGACACACTCAGACACCCATGCACGCCCGGGACACATGCACACGGGGACATGCGGCCTCAGGGGTGGAGCCGGGTAACCCCCCGCTGTCCTGACCCCAGTGCAGCCATCTGCCTGCCCCATCCCTCCATCTGTCTGTCCTGCGGGGGAAGGGGACAGTGTGGGAGGGGAGGACAAGCAGGAAGAGGAGCTGAGAGGCTGACGGGCCTTCAACCACAGCTCTGTCTCTTCCTGGAAGGTTTCTGAGGAAGCCAGGCCCAGAGAGGTTGGGGTGCCCGTCTGAGCCCACACAGCCAACAAGTGGGTGGGCAGAGGGTTGGGTGTCCCTGCAGGATGGGGGAGGGAGTGGGACAGGATGTGGTTCCGGGGAGCTTCCCTTCAGCATGATGATGGTTGGGGAGGGCCTCCAGCCTGCAGAGAGGAGCCTGGTGGGGGCTGGGGTGCCGGGCTGGCTGCAGAATCAGCAGGGGAGCTGCAGGCCTGCCTGCCCTGCCCAAGCACACTCCTGGGTGCCTCCCCTGCAGAGCCAGCCCAGCCAGGGACTGGGGCGTTGGGAGGCAGGTAAGGACAAGGACAGATACCTCGTGCTGGAGCAAAGACCTGGGCTGGGGGTGCCCGCTTGAGCCCACCACGTCCCCATGGCCCCTCTGAGCCCTCCATGTCCTCATGCCCCGCTGAGCCCTCCCTGTCCCCGTGCCACCCCAAGCCCTCCACACCCCCATGCCCCTGGAGCCCTCCACATCTCTGTGCCCGTATCCCAGTCTGACCCTTGCGTGGACCACTCAGCCTCCTTTTTTGCCCTCTGGACCATTCTCAGCCCCAGGGAAGCTCTGAGTCACGGATCCCAGCTCCTCCACACATGTGCCAGGGGTCAGGTTCCTCAGCTTCGGTTTCCACAGCTGTGAAATGGGGATCACAGTCCCTGGGGGGGGGGGGGGTTCAGTGTGTGTCACAGCAGCCGAGCACCCAGGCTCAAGAGCTGGGACACCAGGCTCAAATCTGAGCTCTGCTGAAGGGCCATGCACAGACAATGGTACCTCCCTATGCCTCGGGCTCTTCATCTGTAAAATGGGGTTAATAACAGTCCCCTCCTCATAAGCAGTTCTAGGGATTAATAAGCAAACATTTTCTAAAAACGTCTAGAATGTTGCCTGTCAGGCAAAAGATGAAATGCTTTGCACAGTGCCAGTGGGGAAGTAGGCCAAGGGATGAACTGAGGGGGAAGGATGGCAGGAAAGCACAGGGAATGGGCGGCCACTGGTCCTGGGGCCTGATTGCCAAGGAGCCTTGAATGCCAGGTCAAGTGGCCAGGGGAGGCCTGGGGTGATGGGTGCCACCAGGATGTTTGAGTGACCAAGGGACGGATCTGGGGGGAAGTGTAGTGGGCTAGGGGTCGGGAGGCTTGAGAGGAGGGGGCAGAGGAAGGCTCTCCAGGCCCTGCTCTCCTGGGAGGAAGTGCCGGTGGCCCAGGGAGAAGTCTGCTGACTGTGCCGATGGCTCCTGCAGGCGGCCGCGTGAAGACGTGGAAGCGCCGCTGGTTCATCCTGACCGACAACTGTCTCTACTACTTTGAGTTCACAACTGTGAGCAAGGGGTCCTCCCCAGCCCCGCCCCCTCCCGGACTCCCACCAAGCAGTCCACTAACAGAGCTTGGGGCCCCTTCGAGATCATTCAGCCCCTCTCTGCACCCATTTCACAGAGGGGAAGACTGTGCGGCAGAGAGCAGGAGGGGCAGGGCCACGCTTGCAGCCTGGCCCAGTGACTCCCAGACCCGAGCCGTGCCCTGCTCCCTACCCCCCACCAGGGCTGGACAGAGTCTGGGACGATTCGTGCACTCCTCTGTGGGTTTGGGGGGCCCTTCGAGTTCACTCCCTGCCCTGGGTCTCAAGGCTGCATTTGCTGATCCTATCCCCCTCCACTGCTGCAGGACAAGGAGCCCCGGGGGATCATACCCCTGGAGAACCTCTCTGTGCAGAAGGTGGCCGACCCCAAGAAGCCAGTAGGTGGCACAGCGGGGTCCTGAGAGCCGAGAGGCGGTGGGGGAGGTGGGAGGGAAATTTCTGAAATGGGGTGGGAGGAGAGGGCAGCTGGCCTGGGCCCTCCAGGAGGTCCTCCACCGGGCTGGGGGTCGCCTCCGTCTCCCTCCTGAGGCCATGGACCCTGGGGGCGGGTCACTGTCATCAAAGGGGCGCAATCTCATGGTCTCTCAGAACCTGCCTCTGACACTGGTGAATGACCTTGAGTAAGTCTCTGCCTCTTTCTGAGCCTCAGTTTCCCCGGCCATCAGCCGGGGGTCTTAGGGGAATGGTGGACTTCGGAGGAGCCTTGCACATAGGAAGCCCTCAGTGTGAGGAAGAGCAGCTCCTGCCCCTTTGCCAGCCGGGGAAGCAGGCCCGGGGTGGGGTGGGTCTTGCTGTTTGTCCGAGCCCCAAGGGGCTGATAGTCACTGAACCCCCAGCAAAGCGCAGCCCCGCCGCCCCCTCCTCCCACCCCTGCCCGGCCCTCACCCCTCCGCCTCCCCACAGTTCTGCCTGGAGCTCTACAACCCCAGCTGCCGGGGCCAGAAGATCAAGGCCTGCAAGACGGACGGTGAGGGCAAGGTGGTGGAGGGCAAGCACGAGTCTTACCGAATCTCTGCCGCCAGTGCCGAGGAGCGCGACCAGTGGATCGAGGCCATACGGTAGGGGCTGCCGGGGCCTCCTGGCCCTTCTGGAGGCCTCTGCTTCTCTCTGGGCCTTGTCTCCTCCTCTGTAAAAGGGGCTAAATCTAGAATCTCCCCCTCGTTTCTGGAATGCAAATCCCTCCTGCCCATATGGTGTAAATACCTCCTCTGGTGCCAGCCCCTGGCCAGGCCCCGCGGGGGACACGAGAAGGTGAGGCCCCAAGGTCATGGGCTGGCCAGAGGATCCCGAGAGATGTTGCATATAAAGCTCTTTGCCTGGTGGTAAGTGCCCGTGAATGGCACACTCATTAGCACCAGGATCCAAAGGGGCCCTGGAAAGACCTAGTAGAGATGGAGGGAAGGACTTTCTAGGGGCGAGGACCAGGACTGGCAAAGACAAGAGGGCAGGTGAGCATGTGGCCTCCCTGGACAGCACCCCAGAGGCCTGGGCTTTGCCTCTGGGCATTGCGGGGGTGGGGAGGGCGGGGGGGAGGGGGTTGCAGCTGGCTCTGCAGGGATCGGGCAGTGGGAGACCAGGCCCCCAAGGATAGCAAGGACTCTGCCACCATGGCAGCTAGTGTGGGTTTCTCCTGGGGGCACTGGGGAGACTGGTAAACAGTAGCGGTGTGGCCAGGTGAGGAAGGCCACGGTGTCGGGACAGATTTGGGGGTTCAGAGATGGGCAGTGGAGGGGCAGATGGAAGGGAGCCAGGTGAGGGGCAGGAGCAATGTGGAGACATGGGTGACGGTGGGTCCTGTCAGCCAGAGGAAGCCACCGGAGTGGTCACTGGGCCAGGGGCTGTGTCCTAGGGACTTGCGGGGTCTTTCCCATCCAGCCTGGCAGGAGTCCTGTGAAGCTGCCAGGCCAAACCCACCCTTAGCTCCATTTCACAGACGAGGCCCTGAGCCCCCCACGGGAGGGACTTGCCCCACCACACAGCCGGTGGGGGCAGAGCCAGACCCACAAGGGGGTCTGCTGGCTCCACCGGGGCTCTTTCCACCTCCTCCCAGGATTCTTTTTTTTTTTTTTAAGATTTTATTTATTTATTCATGAGAGACACAGAGAGAGACAGAGACACAGGCAGAGGGAGAAGCAGGCTCCCTGCTGGGAGCGGGATGTGAGACTCCATCCCCGGACTCTGGGATCACAGCCTGGGCTGAAAGCTGACGCTCAACCACTGAGCCCCCCAGGCAACCCTCCTCCCGGGATTCGGAAGAGGGGTCCACAGAACTTTGGGGGCAGAGTTCTGAAGGCTCTCAGCCTCACCCTCTCCCCCCGCCTGTGGGACTTTGGGCAGGGCTGACTCACCGCAGCCTGGCCCTTGGTGGGGCCATCTGGCCTTTCTCCTGCAGCAGGGCAGGTCGTCCCTTCCCTGGGAGACCCACACCCCTATTCGAGCCCTGGGAGCTGAGGACCGCCCCCCACCCCACCCCACCCCACCCCCACCCCCTTGGCAGCCAGCCCAGCCCTGCAATCTTTTCACCTGCTCTCATTTCAGAGCCAGCATCACCCGTGTCCCCTTCTATGACCTGGTCTCTGCTCGGAAGAAGAAGATTGCCAGCAAGCACTGAGCTTCCTGGAGGTGGTGGCCAGGGGCGGGGCCTCACGGGAAGCCTACCACCTGTGGTCCCGGGAGACACATGTCCCACCCCAGGGCACCCTTTCCTGGGTCACAGACATCACCCCCGTCCCCATTACTTTAAGCTAACAGGAGCGTGGCAGGGGCGGCAGGGTTCCAGAGGGTGGGTGGGAAACCCCGAGGGCTCAGAGGTGGCACTCGGATCCCCTGGCACTGGGCACCCAGGCACCACTAGGAAAGGCCCCCACTCCCTGCCCCGAGTCACTGCAGCAAGGAGCAAGGGAAACAGCCGAATAGGAACCAGCTCCAGCACCCAGCACCCTGTCCTGCATTTGGGCCTCAGTTTCCCCTTCTGTTAAACATCTCCTATACCTGAAATGCTGTGGGCCATTGAGGCAGGAGGGGCCATGGGGATCCTGAGTGCTTCCTGCCCTTGGCCATGGTGATGCCTCTTCCTTCTGCTCAGGGGGTTCTCAGCCAGCCCCTCCCCTGTTTGCAGCAGGGGCTTAGCCCTCCCTGCCTGAGGGACACGCACAGCTCAGACCCATGGACGGAACCGCTGGCAGACGCCAGGAGCCCAGTGCCCGTGGTCTTGGTCGCAGCTGGTCTCCAACTTGATGTGTGCCTGCTGCCAGGTCACAATCTTCTGGTTCTTGGAAAACTGTGGGGTTGGGATAGAAATGTCCTGGTCCCTTCCGTGTCCCCCCTGTCCCCAGCAACGGCAGATCCCAGTGCTGCCCAAGTCGTCCCCTCCCTCCTCACGGGCCACTTCCTGTTGGAAGTGGATCCACCCAAGAAGCTTCTGGCAGGAGGTGTTTGAGCTTGTGGACTGATCACCGGGAGGGGCTTGCACCCAAGGCTGCAGGGAAGCCAGGATCAGAGTGGGCTCCAGTCGCAAGGATGTCCATTTTGGAGGAAGAGCAAGAGGAACTCTTGAAGAAAGGGGAACATCCCAGACACATGTTCATGCGGGACTGGTGGTATGGCCAGGAAGCCCAGAAAATAGAGCTTCATGAACTGTGGTTACCGGGAGGGCTGCCTGGAGGCAGCGCCCATGCCACAGAGCGACATAGGAGCTTGTGGCAGAGTCTCAGCCATAGCCTCCGGGCTGAGCGCTGACTGGGGGTCCTGTGGAGGTGAGGGGCTGCCCCAGCCAGGACCCGGCATCCTGAGACCCGCAGTAGGGCCGTTGAGAGTTGAGCTGACTTCCCAGCAGGCAGCTCTGCCTCCAGGGTGGCCCCAACCAGGAGGAAGACGCCTTGAACAGGCGCCTTCCCAGAAGCCCTTCTTCCCCCGTTGTACAGGCCCTGCGGGAGTCCCTGCAGGGTGGTTCCCCAGCAGGAAAGCAGGATACGTGATTGCCTCTGCCCCAGCGCCAGCCCGTGGGCGAGCCAGAGCAAGGTGGATTCCCCAGGGCACGGGAGGCGAGCTCTCCTCCCCTCCACCCCCACTGACACTCACACACCTTTCATGGAGTCCGGGTAGAGTAGCTGTCTTTCAAGTGGTGAGATCCCCGTCGCTGGAGGTGTGCGAGTGCCTGGTAAGGACATGGTGCTGAAGAGGGCCCGGGTTGGGCATCTGCAGGGGGCCTTGGAGGACATTTGAGGACTTCTGCAGACCCCACGTCAGCCTGGGAACTGAGGGCCACGTCTGCCACCGCCTCTGGCCCCTGAAAGGGCAGCCAGGGGCCACGGAAGGAGCACTGGGCTGAGGGTCATGGGCTCCAGAGTCCTCTCCTGTTCCTGGCATAGGCTGGCTGGGTGGCCTCAGCCTCCCCGTTCCCGCCCTGGTCCTCAGCTGCCTCCCCCATCATTGAGAGGGTGGAAGCAGTTATTTTCCAGGCATAGCACCTGTTCTTGGAATCACTCAGAAAAGAGAATAAAGCTCATGATTCATGTCACCAGTGGGGTCTGTCCTCTCTGTGACCATATCTCCCATCCTTGACCCCACCCCACTCATCCTCATTTCTTTCCCAGATGAAGGCTGGAAGGCCAGACAGGAAAGTGTGGGTCTTCGGAGGGCCCTGGGCCCTCATCCTCAGGGCTCCAGGGCTGTCACCCCAGACAGATGTCCCCAGAGGCTGCATTTGTGACGGAGGTCCCCTCAGGGCAGGGCCAGGGCCCAGGTGGCTCTGCCCAGGCCAGAGAAAGGCAGAAGAACTTCCCAATGGGCAGCGCCGGCCACAGGGAGAGTGAGCGGCTGCCTCGGGAGGGAGGTAACAAGCCTGCCTCAGCGAGGCCCCAAGTGCCGGCCGGCACCAGTAGTCACTGGCGAGGCTCCGAGCTTGAGTTCAGTAACCTTCATTTATTTGTACTTTCCACAATTTTTATTAAGTAGCTAGAGTGTTCCAGGCGCTGCAGGGGGACAAGCCCACGTGTGGTTCACAATCTGAGGATCCTGAATTCCAGGATTCTAGGCCCCCCTCTGGATGCGCAGGGCGAGGAAGAGGCCCCCACACCCTAAGCCAGCGTCCCGCTAGGAATTCCACCGTTGAGCTGCTCCTTGAAGACCTGAAGGTGCCGAACTGATGGATTTCTCCGTGCATTCTCTCCTTTGGCCCGCGCACCTTCCATGCACCAGGCTCCATGCCCAGCACCAGGCATGCAAGGATGACAGAGATAAGGCGGTCACCCTCAGGGGTACGTGGTGCTGGTGGGGGAGACAAGTGTGAAAGAGCAGGGATGGCCGAGACCAGCCCGTGCCGTTAGAGACGGGGGCGCAGGGGCCAGAGAGGGTGGGCTGGGTGGGCAGAGAGGCTTCTCAGAGGAGCTGTGCTTGTTGGCAGCCAGGTTGGGGGAAGGACACACACCTGATCTCACGGTGAGCTCACCTGGTCACTGCCTGCACCTCCCCACACACACACTGACGGTGAACGTCCTCCTCTCCGAACTGGACTGTCCCTGCTCCACCCCTGCTTCACGCCTGGCACACAGTAGGTGCACAATAATTTTTAGAATGAAACCAACTGAAAAGGCTCCCTTGGGCCTCAGCCTCCGCGGGAGCAGGTGTGTAAGGGCAGGGGTACTGGGAGCAAGTTGGTGCTGCCCTGGGTGCAGGGAGTGGCCAAGGCAGGGCCCACATCCCAATCAGGGAAGGACCAAGGGCTCTGACTTGGGGCCAGGGGCCGCCTGGGCGCACCTCCCCCGAGGTCCGCCACTCCTCGCTCTGGGCAGCAGGGGGCTCCCACCACACGTGAATGAGAGGTTCCACCTTGTAGCCAAACCCGAGGCTGCCCTTGGCCGGAGGGGGGCTCCGCCCTGAGCAGAGCTGTGGGCCGAGCATCCTGGAAAGGGAAGCAGCTGGGATCTGCGGCTCCAGCAGCCCCCACGGGCGCAGGTGAGCACGGGCCTGCGCTCTCCCCTGGCACCGGCACCGTGGCGCCAGCTCAGCCCAGGGGTCAGATACCCTGGCTCTCTGCCGCCTGGCTGTGGGACCCCGCACGAGCAGCCTAGCCCCTCCGGATGCCATCTTCCTCCGTGAAGGGTTGGGCCGGGTGACTTCCATGGCACAAACCTCCAGTGAGGACCTCCCTGTGCAAGGGACTCTCAGACATGGGCACAGTGCAGCCCCTGCCCCCTGCCCCTGCCGGGGGCGGGGGGGGGGGAGGCGGGGGGGGGGTGGGAATTGAGACTGTTTGGGGAAGAGGGGGGGCGGGGTCGGATGAGAAGGTGCCAGGAAAGGCACTCACGGTGAAGAGCCACAGGGGGGCAGTAGTGAGAGCCACCCAGAGGGCCTGGGTTCAAGGCTTAGCTCTACCCTGTCTTAAGCAACCTTCCCAAGCCATCTGAGCCTCAGACTTCCCATCAGTAAAATGGGAATAATTCAATATGTTCAAAATACTTAGAACAGTGTTGGGTACCTACTCAGAGTTATGTTAAGTGCTATCATTATTACAAGGCAAACTGTTGCACATGCTTTCATGGTACAAAACAGGCTGGGCCCATCGGAGGAGGAAAGATTCACGGGGGCAGGAGAGTTAAAGATCTGGGAAGCCTTCTTGGAAGAAGTGTCCATGAAAGATGAGCTAAGCAGAGGGCCGGCTGAGCTGCAGGCATAAAGGTGTGATCGCCGAGTCTCTGAGACCCATGTGCCCCTTGTCATGAAGCTCTGACTGGGGATCCAGCAACCCGGCTGCGGAACAGAGGCCATCCCAGGACAAGGGAGGACAGGCTTGGTGCAGGATGCCCTGGGGCGGAGTAGGAAAGAGCAAGGGGGCTCTGGGAAGCCAGGGGGCCGGCTGCCCCTGCCTGGGGAGGGGGAGTGCCTCTCACCCAGGAACCCGGAGCTGGCACAGGGTCCCTGGGCCCAGATGCCAGCAGGCGGAAGATGGGGGGCGGGCAGCCAGGAGTCCAGCCGGCAGGTGTGAGAGACCTGGAGAAATTGATTTACTAGGGACAATGAAAGGAGCTAAATATGTTTGCCGGCTCAGCGATGACTCAGGCGTTCCCCAGGGGTCCGCAAAGTGTGAACATCAAAGAATCAGAGACAGGCCTCCTCCCACCCTGGCAGCTGGCTTTGAGCCCCTCCTTCCCCCGACCCACGAAAGCCCCCCCCTCCCCCGTCCCCTGACCTGACAGGGCAGCAGAGACCCAGCCATCCCACCCAGCCTGCATGCCCCCCCCAACCCTGCCAGACATCCCCAGGATGGCTAAAGAAGTAAGACACATCTAGGTCAAAGCCCTGACCTTGCCCCAAATTGCTGAGTGATCTTGGACAAGTGGCTGACCCTCTCTGGACCCACATCCACCAGAGATGACCAGGCCCCACCAGCAGCCCTTCCTCCCCCACCCTGTCTGGCGGTATCGTTCCCACCCCACTCAGCTTCCTCTAGGCAGCTGTGAGCACAGCCTCCTCTTCCGAAAATCCAACTTCCCTCCAGGAGAAAAGCCAGATTCCACAGGGCCTCCCTGGGGGAGAATATGCTCTTCCGGTACCTGGTTCCAGGCCAGCACTGGGCTCCAGGACAAACACGATGTGTCTATGGAGTCTGAGGCCAGAGGCAGGGAAGAAAGAAGAGGGAGGGACAAATGACCTTCTCGAGGGGCAAAGCACTGGGGGCGGCAAGGGGGTGTGGGAAGGGAAGGGGAGGGTGTGGGGGGGGCGTGTGGGAAGGGGGCCTGAGAGGAGGAAGGGAAGGACACCTGCCAGAAATGCTCGGAGCCCCAGCACAGAGGCGTGGCCTGTTGGGGAGCCCCCCCAAAGCGCTCAGTGGGCACAGAGGGGATATGTACCCAGAGGGCAGACCGCTGGGGGCCTGGAGCCAGGGAAGGGCTCCCACAAGTGGCTGGAGGCTATTAATGGGAGGTCCCTCTGGCTGTTTACAGGGGACTAAGGAGGCACAGGGCAGCAGGGGGCTGGAGCAGAGGGGAAGGGACCCGAAGAGGCTGGACAGGAGCAGCAGGGGTAGGGGTGGGGCGGAGAGAGCAAAGAAGCTTGACAGACTTCTCCTGCACCCACGGGGCCAGGCAGGAGCTAAGGCCTCCATCACTTTTGCCCTTAAAGGCAGTATTTATGAAGGTTTCCCTTTATTTTTTATTTTTAAAAGATTTTATTTATTTATTCATAAGAAACACAGAGAGAGTCACAGACACAGGCAGAGGGAGAAGCAGGCTCCCTGTGGGGGGCCCGATGTGGGACTCGATCCCAGGACCCCAGGATCATGACCTGAGCCAAAGACAGACGCTCAACCAATGATCCACCCAGGTGCCCACGGAGGTCTCCCTTTATGTCCCGCTGTGAGTTCTTAGCTGACTCTCAAAACCAGCCTACCAAGACCCAGTGCTCCAGATTTGATTTGACCCCACCACCCCACCACCCTGCCACCCCGCCATCCCGAGCATCAATAGGTCATGGCCAGGGCCATAGTCATGGAGCATAACTACCTCCACAGCCACTGCCGACAGGGTGCCTCCCAACCTCCCAACACCCTCCAACGTGAGCACGGTCATCCACACTTTATACATCCCCACTTCCTGGGGGCACGTGGCCCAGCCAGAAGGGCCCGAGCCGGCATGGAATCAAGGCTGCCTGACTTGAGACCTGTGTAGATGTAGAGCAGCCATGTCATCCAAAGTGGGACCCGTCTGAGAATACTAGAAGGCTGGGTTAGAGGGGAGTAAACCAGGCTGCCCCAGGGACCCCAAGACATATGCTCACCCAAGAGACTGGCCATATCCACGGGAGTCCAGCTGGGGACATCCAGGTGACCCAGTGGGCCAGAAGGGACGTGACCTATGACTGCTCAGTCCTAGAGAAGCAAAGGGCAGTGGTTCTATCCAGAACCACCACCACCACTCAATGCCAGTGAACTCGTCCCCTTCATGAGTTTCCCCAAGTCCTGCCCCAGTGCTAGTGTGCGGGCCCACCACAAGGACAGTGAGCCAAGTCCACCACAGGCCCTCCACAGATATTAGCTGCCACTCATATTATTATCATTATCATCATTATTATTATTTGCCACTCATTTCCTTGCAAGGCCAAGAACAAGGGTACCCTTATAGGTGCCAGGACCTGCCCACACCATCCTTCTAAGACCAGCTGAAGCCCTCTTCCTACAGGAAGTCCTCCCTGACCACCCCCATCCCCTTTAAAGACTCCAGTGATACCAGAAAAACAGGTGTGCTAGCCCCAGACCTCCGAAGGAGACCCAGTGCTGCTTTGGTCCTGACCTTAAGTGTTTACAGTTTTGGCTTTTGGCAGGCCGGTCTTGTGGTCTGGGGCTGCAAGTCTCCAAGGGAGGGTATAAGCTTTAGTTCTGCTGCTGGACTCCCAAGTCCCCAAGCCCTCTCCTTCTCCCTGTCTCTCAGCTTCTGCACAGGGACCTCCAGCCTCATCTGGGGATGCATCTGCTCAACTGCTTCCACGGGGCTGTTGAGGCCAGGAGGACCTGGGAACCGGCAGGGAGTTTGCAGACGCAAGTGAGGCTTAACTCCTTGACCTTCACAGTCCTTCTGATCCTTTGAAGCAAAAGCTTAATTCCCTTCCCTTTCTCCTCCAGATTTTCATTTAATGAATAAGAGCCCAGAGAGAACCTCCACTTTGACCCAAAGAAAGTATTTTTTGAATAAAATATCCCTTATTAAAAAAAGAATAAGGCATGCTCATTATAGAAAATTGGATAATGCAATCATCAGGAAGAAAAAACTTAGCTCAAGAATTCCTCTACCTGCTTATTATGAAAACTTCAGATTATTTCCAGCACACCTGGAAGCTTTATGCGTTAGATCTGTGCCATGCTACACAACATACAAGTTTGTAACACGTGGCTTCCTTAACACCATGAAATTTTTTTATTCCCCCAGGGGTAGCAGTCAGGACAGGCTAGGTTATGCTGCGGTAACAAATAATTCCCACATTTCAGTGGCTTCACACACAAGAGTTTGTGTCTTGCTCACATGGTATGCCCAGTGGGGGGCTCGATAGGGGTCTCTGCTTATCTGTCCCTCAGGACCCCAGGCTGAGGAGGTGCCATCCCAACCCAGGCTGCCAGGAGCGTTGTCTGGATATAACACATCGCATTGGCTCCACATTTCATTGGTCAAAGCAAGTCACATGGCCACCTAACTTCAAGGGGGAAAAGAAGGACCATCCTGCCACCTGCCCTTTGAGAAGAGAGAACAGAAATACTTGGACTGCAAAGCTGATGCCCATTACATCCAGGATGGCCAAGGGTCCTCATTTGTAGGGGTCAGTGGGTTTCCTAGAATACAGGACTGTCAGAGCTAGAACTAAGAACAGTTCTGGGCAAACCAGAACCAGCCGTCAACCCTCACTGGGCCGCGTTGTGTATTCTTCGCAAACTCACTTCTCAATGACAAAAGACCATCTAGCAGGTGAGTCAGTTTTTCTCCCCAATCCCCTATTGTTGGAGACTGACATTGTTTCCAGTTTTGCACATTTAGAAATACATAGTCTACAAGAGCGTCATGAATAAAACCTTGTCCATACGGCTTCTCAGGAGTGCAATTACTGACCGTTTTTTCGAGCTCAGAATACCTGCTATGTATTCATATTTCAAGAGCTGGGCCAGGGGAACTTGCCTTCTATAACGTGAGCAAGCGCCCTCTTCTGAACGCTCACCCAGAGCCCGGAGCAACAATTTTTGAATTTTAGCCTCCGAATCCCATGGCGGGCTTGGTAGAATGCAGAGAGCAGGGCCTCAGCCCCAGAGCCTGATTCAGTAGGTCTGAGGTGAGGCCCGACCCCAGCATTTGTACCAAGTCCCCAAGGGAATACTGGTGCCTCTGATGTGGGACCACACTTTGAGAACCACAGGCCTGGTGGTTAAATGCCCCTGGCTTGGCAGTAGGTCAGGGGCTTCTGCCCAGATACCCTGCAGCTGTGTAACATTGGGCAAATCACATAATTACCCTCTCTTAGCCTCAGTTTCCTCCTCTGTGAATTGGGGTCATTGTGAGGATTTGCGGAGCTCTGAAAGGCTCGATGCAAGAGTTCAGTTGAAGATAGTCTGATTCAGCGGTGGATCAAATTCGTATTTTGAAATATTTGTTAATTTGAATTGAATCACATTTATGAAAGTTTGCATATCTTTCATGTCTCTGAGCTGGAATGGATTTTTTTTCCATGTGGTGGTGAAGCACCTGTGCTTCCTTTCCAGTGTGAATCGTTTGCTCCTGCCCTTTGCCTGGGTACCTGTGGGTTTCTCAGGCTCATTATAGAGCAAAGACAGCAGCACCATGGCCGCTCTTGTTTTCTACAACAATTTTTCCAAGGCTGCTGCTTGCCTTTTACTGGGGTCATTTTTCTGGCTCACAGAGTGACCAAATCCATCTGACTTTCCCCGGTTTTATTTCCTCCATCACTTTTAAGCCGAGATTGCTCTCCCTTCTCTGGAATGTGAAACATATAAAGGAATTGGATTTTGAATGATGGGATTTCATGCACCTACGGTTGGAGGGGTGGGAGGAGGGGTCCTCCAGGCTCACCTCAAACCCTCTGGTCAAGGCATGAGGCAAAGACAGGAAGTGGGGGCCTCTGCACTACCCACCACCCCTCACCCTTCACTCTGCCCCACACGTAGGCAGAGGGTCTGTCTCCCCATCTGCAAAGGCCCCCTCCAGACAGGTGTGGGGAGCTCAGGGGGCACAGAGGCCCCTGGAAGTCCAAGCGGCCTATCCTCCAGCTGGAGACAGGAGGACCAAAGGTCTGAGAAGTGGCCACAGGTGTTAGCAGCCTCGGGTTCAGATTTCTCTGGTGTTTACCCTGTGGGCTTTGCCTCTTCCGGTCTCTATCTTCTCATCTAGAAAACGGGAGTGATAACGCCCACGTGGATGGAAAATGTTAAATAGATTAACAGCCACAGTGCGCTTAGCAGAGTGCTGGGTGCAAAGCGCATGCTGAATAAAAGGGACTTGTGGTTATGCCCCCATCCCTCTCCCACGGGGGAGGACGTGGGCCCCACAGCCTTTGCCTCCCTTTGGACTCCAGATAAAACCAGCACTGCAGCCCCCAGTCCCAAGCACCTCAAAGCCCAGACCTTCCAGCTGCAGCTCTGACCATCAGCAGCTCTGACCATCAGCCCTGCAGAAACAGAGCGGCCCAGGCTCCAGCACCACCAACGGGCACGCTGCTCAGGCCTGATTTCCATAATAATCAGCCACAGATCTTCCTTTCGAAAGGCCTAGAGCCACCGTCACCGCCTCCACTGCCACCCACCCTGGAAGCTCCAGCCACCCACCTGGGAAGCTCCAGCAGGCTGGTGCCCCTTTCCCAACCACCCCCGCCACCCCAGGGAGGGGGAGCCTCAGTTTTAAAAGCTTTTGAGAAACCAGTTGACACTGGTGGCAGCTGAGAGAAACCAGGGGTGTCATTCTCAGCGTTAAGGATGGAGGGGGGGTTGCACAGGGTGGTTGGCTGTGGATGCAGGAGGCACAGAGGCAGAGAGGCAGAGGCATGGAATAGTGGAGACCAGGCTCAGAGATGAGGGGCAGAGGAGGGAAACTGAGGCCCAGAGAGGTTTCTGGTCTTCCCAGCCGATAAGTGGCTGGCCCGGTACCCTCTTCCAGAATGGCAGATCCAGAACTCATGGCCCACCCACCCTGCCTCCTCCCCAGGCCTGGCTGCCTGGGAGCAGGGTGCCCATGTGCATCCCAGAGGACCGCACCCACGGGACAGACTGAGCAGAGCCCGCGGGAGGGAGGCGGACTCTGGAGCTGATTGGGCTGGAAGTCCATGGACTTGCAGATCGGGGTTGGAAACCCAGCTTTCCCACCTCCTATCCAGGGGTGGCCAAACTGCAGCCCACAGGCCAGCAACAGTGTCTTGATACAACCCGGAACTGAGCATGGTTTTTACATTTTCAAATATTAAAAAATATATATCAAAAGAAGACTAATATTTCCTGACACATGAAAATTATGTGAAATTCAAATCCCAGTGCTCATATGGTTTTATTAGAACACAGCTATACTCATTCATTTTTGGTACCGAATACAGCTGCCTTTTCCACCACAATGGCAGACTGGAGTCTGGTTGACAGAGAGGTATGGCCCCGAAAGCTGGAAATATTGCCTACCTAGCACTTCCCAGAAAAAATTCACCTGCCCCTAACCTATTGGGACAAGTGATGAAGTCTCAGAGTCTTGGTTTCCTCATCCGTACAAATGGGAATGATATTCAATGAGGATTAAATGAAAAGAGCAGCCAAGCTCCCTCTACTCCCCCATTGGAAACGCCTTTTATTTTCTCCTAGCCCTGCGCCTCCCTGCCTCCCCCACCCCGAATCACAGCAGGCTGGGGAATGCTCCATGAGCTCAAAGTGCCCATCGCCCACCCCCTAATTCTACTTGACTTCATTCCGCGCTCGCTGGCGGAGCCCCAGAGCCACCTACCTAGTCAGTGAGCAAGCCTGGCTAGTTCCGCCTCTGGTGCCCAGCACAGTCCCTGGCACACAGTAGGTGCTTAGCAAACATTTCTAGATGGATGGCTGGGTGGATACTTTGCAGGCTTTTCTTTTATCCATCCCCTCTGCTCTGACCTTCATCATCTCCTGCCCAGGAGGTCTGTCCCCAGGGAGGTCTCTCCATTTTCTCTCCTATCTTCCAGACAGGGTGACCTGCCTGTGCCCTGCCTCCCTGTGGCCCCTGCTCCTGGCCCCTCACTGCCCTCTCTATTCAGGTCACGCTCCCTGGTCAGCACACGGGGGGCTGAGCTACTTACTACCCATCTTCTGAACACCCAAACTACTAGCAATTGCCTGAATCCAAGAGGGTGGGTCAAGCATCCAGTGGTTATGCTGTTCCGTCTCGCCTAGAATCTTCTTTTTTATCTCCAGTCCAGTGGGCCTGGCATCCTCTACTGAACACCCCCCCCCCAGACTCAGTTCAGACTCTGACTCTATGAAACTTTTCCAGATCTCTCATCCACCTCCGCTGTCCCCTGTATACCAGAGCTATCCTGGCAGCAGTGGGGCTTCAGGGCTATTACGAATGTGAATGAATATGAATGCACGAATATGCATTCTCCGGGTGAGCCTGTGAGCCCCTGGAGGGCCAAGAGTGTGACTGGTATTTCTGCATCACCAGTCCCAGCAAAGACATGGCTAGAGAATGAACCAATGACAGAAAGAAGGAATCGACACAGATGATATTGAGCAAGTTGTCCCTTGCTTAACAGATTCCAGGGGCTCTCCGGTTCTCTATAAGGGCCAGCCACTCCACCTGGTCTCCAAGTACTCAAGCCCTGGATAAAGCGGCTCTGATCCCCTGCCCAGGCCTGTCTTCCCAAAAGTGTCCCAGTCTCCGAGCATTTGCTCATTCAGTTCCCCCTCTCTGTGAATCCTCCTCACTCACCCTCTTTTGTGCCCATGGGAGCCCTGACCAGCCTCAGAGATCTCACAGGGCTCCAGGGATCAGGACCGCCTGGAGTTGGGGGCCAACTACTCTCACATCCTCCCAATCCCACAGCAAAAGACAGTGAGTGGGGGCTCTGACAGGAGGACTTGGGTCCAGGGTGAGGCCTGTCGATGTCGACCATGGAGACATCCGTTCATGTCTGGAAGTGAAATAGAGAATAACACCTGCCACGGTGGGCCGCCGGGAGGTTAGAGAGGCTGCTGTCTGATGTTTCCAGCACACAGTAGGTGTTCGATAAAGAGCAGCTATTTCCAGTCCTGCTCGGGGGTCCCTGCCCAGAGAGGAGGCCCAGGGAGCCGACCTAGACCTCTGTCTTTCTCCCTCTCTCCCTCACCCCGACACCGCCCGCAGCCAGCGACGGGTGCTGCTGTGGACAGAATGCCAATGAGGCCGGCACCTCAGCGAGCCCATCTGCAAGGCTGAGGCTGGGACAGGGCTCAGAATGAAGGCAGGGCTGGGCCAGGACAGGGGCCAGCAGGAGTGAGGCAGAGATAGGAGAGGGGCAGGACAGCGCAGGGGGGAGGCTGGCACTGGGGAGGAGCCAGGCTGGGGCAGGGACTGGGTTTAGG
The DNA here is from genome assembly GCF_905146905.1 of Nyctereutes procyonoides. Taxonomy (NCBI): domain Eukaryota; kingdom Metazoa; phylum Chordata; class Mammalia; order Carnivora; family Canidae; genus Nyctereutes; species Nyctereutes procyonoides. The sequence goes on along the minus strand of NW_026575049.1, from coordinate 28,178,506 downwards.
ATGGAGATGGTGCTGTGGCAGGGATGGGGACAAAGTCATCTCCACCTCAGGGGCAGAAACAGACTCTGAAAGAGTAAGGGGTCCTTCCAGGCCAGGGGACAGAGGGAAGCAGTTTGGGGAAGAGTTGGGGAGGAAGAAAGAGTATAAGAGGGGAGTATGAACAGGGAAAGCAGAGGCAGGAGTACCCGACCTTGAGTCACAGGGGCAACCCCACCTCTGTCACCCTCCTAATCTTGCAGGTGGCACCAGTGCGGCGCAAGGGGACCAAGGACTCACCCAGACCCCAGCAAAGGGGGAGGGGGTCAGGGTTCAACCAGACCCAGAGAGGAGGCAGGAGGGTGGGGGAGTGGGAAGAGGTAAGAAGGAGAGTGGGGTTCTGGCTTAACCAACCAGACAGCGGCCCCCTGCCATCCCTCTCAGCTTATTCCAGCCCACCCCGCAGAAGAATCAGATCCCTGCCACATGCCCTGCTCGTCCCACACCCAGTGGCCCCACCCAGGATGCTTTTATTTCCCCATTCCAAACCTGGGTCTGCTCAACCCGAACTCATCCCTCGTCCATTCACGGACTCTCTCAGCCCTCGCACGCTCCAGCCCTGACCTCCCCCAGCGGAGACCTGTCTCCCCCTCACCCTCAGGGCTTGATGCTGCCCGGTTCCGTGGTGGCCCAAGGGTGCCTGCTGTGGGGTGCATGTCCCCGTCAACGTGCTTAGTCCTCACAAACATCACGGGGAAGCTTCATGGCCTATGGTTAAACTCATGAGCTTGGGACTCTACTGGGCCAGGCTCGAGTCCCAGGAGCTTTGATTCCATACAGTAGGTGCTTCATAAATGCTATTCCCCCTGCCCCGCCCCCTCCCATTGCACCGTAGCTCAGGAGACACACAGACCAGGCACCCGACCACGGCTCCCAGGCTGAGCCCAGGTGCCCTCCTGCTCCCTGCGGGCCCCTCAGCCCTGGGAGGAGTCAGAGGGGTCTCCCTGCCCTGGCTTCCCAGCTCAAGCCCGAGCTGTCCAGCTTGGGAGACAGGCCCATTGCTCATTCCCCTTGAGTCTCTGCAACTCGGGCAATCAATCGGTCACCATGGAAACCAGTGCTCCAATCAGAGACAAGCACTTCTCAGAGCACCAGCGCCACCCACCCACCCACCCATTCAGGCCTGGCTGTGTGAGTCTCTCACCTCGGGCTGCTCCAGGCAGAAGGGGGAGGCCTGGCATAATCCAGGGGCACCTGCCTGCATCCCCAAGATTCTGGGGTCCCAAAAAAGAACACTTTCTCCGAGGTAGGGAGAGGGACCACTCCAGCCGGCCTCCTGATTTTTACAAGTTTTTATCTCCATACATTACTGCACCCAGTGCTCAGAACAGATCTGAGAGGGGGGGATCGTTAGCCCATTGGGCAGAAGGAAAAGCTGAGGGAAGCCCAGAAGGGAAGCTGGGCACACCTCCTCCCTGAGCCCTCATCTCCCACTCCGTCCTTCCTGGCCAAAGGAGTGGGAGCAGGAAAGGGGTGGGCAGGGCTCTCGGCCCCATTACAGCCAGCACCCACTTTCCCACTAGATCTGCACCTGCCGGTTAGCGCCAGGCCCACCTGGAACCATGAGCCAGGATCGGTGGGCCTGCCCGCCCACGCCTGGCTGCAGCCTCCAGTCCCACACATCCTCCTGCACTGCCAGTCGGATTGGACAGAACCCAGACTCTGATTCAGAGAGCCCCCAGTTCAACAACTGGTTCCTCGCAAGTGAGCCTGAGCAAGCCAGGTCACCTCTCTGAGCCTCAGTTTCTGTTTGGAAAATGGGAACAATTATCCCTGGCTTAGCAGGCAGTGGTAGAGTCAAACAAAGGACATAGAAACCCTAGCACTAGGCCTGGTAGGTGACTCATACTCAGTAAATGGAGAGAGGGGCCTCCCAGTGCCCCAAACTGTCCCTTGACACCAAGCTAAGGCTTCTCTAGGGCACCTTTGCCAGGAAGAGGGAGGAGGCAAATGGTATTATCATTAATAACCAGCCCAGGAAAATGGAAATTACAGATGAGATTTAGAGGAGGCAGGAACGTGTCCCCAGACACAGCGAGGAAGAGGCAGGATTTGAACCCAAGTCTGTCCGATTCAGACCGAGCCCTCTCTGCTCTCCTGGCCAGTCCAGCTGCAGCCAGAGCCCGTCACCTGTGCCACTGCTGCCCAGCATCCCTCATGCCCAACACCGACTGAGGACTGGCTGTGTACCTGGTGCACTAGGCACCCACCATCACATCACCCCCGGGGGCGCTCGCAGGGCCACAAGAGGGAGACAAGGGGATGTTGAGATGCACTGGGGCATCTGACCTGGTAGGGTGATGGGGAGACTTCTGGAAGGAAGGAAGAGGATTTTCACTCCTCAGGCTAAGATCCTGGCACCACACAGTTGCTCCCACCACCCACTGCTTGGAGTTTTTGCCTTCTGCCTAGAAGTGCCCCGCTACCGTGCCCTGTCTTCTGGGACCCAAAGGATGCTGTGCAGAGAACCCTCTGGCCCAGCATCTCAAGCCCGGCTCCACAGGGGCAACTGTCTCAGTTTCATTTCCTTTCTCCCAAACCCAATGTTCTTTCTCGTGTCACCTTTACCGAGCACCAGCTATGTGCCAGATATTGCAAGACGTACATCTACCAATGGTCCAGCCACCCTGCTGGGCTGCGCCTCTCTTAGAGACCAGGAGGGAAATAGAGGCACAGAGATGTTAGGCGGATTTCTCAAGGTCACACACCTGATAAATGCCAGAACCAGGATTTGAACTCGGGTCTTCGAGTCTTCAAAGGCCACTACGTCAACGCAATACCTGAAGGAAGACCCTGGGGTCTCCTTGATTGGATCTGCCTCTTTTCTCTGCCCCTCCCCTTTCCTAATAACTCCTGTAGGACAAGATGGAGCAACTTGATTCCAGCTATTATCATATTTCTGCTTCCCTTTTCCCTTTTCCCTCCTCCAGAAAACAAGTTGATTCATCAAATTATACCTTTAATCTGTCCTGGGGAAGGGGCAGGATGAGCCTCAGCCCCCCCAGGAGGAAGCTGGGCTGATAATCAGCCCACCCAGGCATGCACTGGGAACGTTTCCCTATGCTCTACCCTCCCATGATTAAACACTAATTGCCGCCATGCTCTCAAATTGAGGACTTTAATTTCCCGAAACGAAAAGTACATTTCAATCAGTTCCTCTCCCAAGCCATCCCTCCTAAAAGGAGTCAGGACCAGAACACAGGAAGACAGATGAGCCTACTTCCTGCATGCCTGCCCCCACCCACCGTCACCTCCACTTCTGTTCCTCCCAGGTGGCCCTGCAGGAGGGGGTGCTGTGGGCACCTGAAATGTTCAAGGAGCACCCAAGGGATTCTTACAATGTGGGCTCAGAAAAGTGAGGTGGGGCCCCTGGCCCTGGGGTGAGAACCAGATGAAAGTGCACAGGGATGGTCAGCCACAGGCAGGGTGGCAGCCACCCTCTCCTGACCCCACCCAGGTCAGCCTGGTCCTTGATGCTTCATCTCAGCCCAAGAGAATGGGTGGAGGCTGGGCAGGAGCCCATTGAGAGAAGAGACTGAGAGGAAGCCAATGACCTCCCCTTTCTGGGTCTCAGTGTCCTTAATCTGTCCTAGAAGGGGCTGCAGAGGGGCTCAGGGTAGAGAGCGCAAAGGCCCTTTGGTTTGTGCCTCCCAGAACCAGGACTCGGCTGGGTGCAGATTCCCCAGTCCTGATCCCAAAGGAGCTGGCTCACCAGGTCTGCAAAGGGGTCTAGCCACTGAGAGTTTTTTAAAAGCTCTCCAAATGACTTTAATGCATGGCCAAGGTTTGGGAACTGCTAGTCTAGGCCAATGCCCTCCGTTATCAGGTGTGAAAGTGGGCCCGGAGAAGGTGAGCGGCCGGCTCAGGGTCACACAGTGAGCCAGAGGGTAAGGGCTGATGACCTAACTGCCCTCCCAGTTTCGATATTTCAAGGAAGAGAGTAAAGACAAAGAGTGAAGGGGGGGCTCGGGTGTGGCACCCACTGTGTGGAGGGGAAGTGTTGCTGAGCAGTGGGGGCCAAGACACCTCCAATTTCCACTTGGGAACCACATTCCCTGCCTAGTGTTGGTTGTAGACTTGACCAACCTGCTCCTTTATTCCTGAATGTAGAGGGGACTGGAGATTTGCATGCAGTCTCTCTGAGGTCCATTCTGGCTCCTAATCCACCAGCCAGGCCATCTGGAATCACGGTCATGGTCATCATCATCAGCATCCCCATCACCATCACCATCCCATCAGGCATTTATTGAGCATTCACTAAGCCAGGCGCTGAGCTAAAGCAATCCCCATGGATTACTCTTGTCTACCCTCTCAAACATCCTAAGATCTTATTCTCCTTTCCCACGGCACCCCAACCCATGCAGAGGAGCCAAGTGAGGCTCAGGGAGGTATCTCTCAGAGATCAAGCAGAGAGATGGCTCTCGGATTAGGATATGAACTCCACTGTGGGTCAGCACAGGCAGCGTTCTAGGACCAGGCGGTGCACAGGGAGGGGGGCGGGTGCGCTCAGGGGCACCTTCCCCAAAGCTCAGCGCCTCTGAGGCTGCCTGTTAAGACCCCACCTGGGCGCTCCTGAACCGAGCTGCGTGTTCAGGCCAAGAGCTGCTGGTCAGAGAGGCGGGAGGCAGGGCCCCCAATGCTCGGGGATCACCTCTCCGAGTTTGGGGAGCCGGGGAAGGGGCACAAGGGCACTGGGATGGGGTGGAAGAGGGGGGACAGCAAGTAGGGGAGGGGCAGGGCCAATCAGGAGAGTAGCCCCAGAACTTCCAAGGGTGAAGTCCGTGGTCACCTCTCCACTTCCCGGCCTCCCCTTACCGCGCGCCCACACACGCAGCCACCCGCACCCAGGTCGCAGGTGGCTTGTCGGGAGCAGGCCCAGGACCAGGTTGCTCTCCCGGGGGTTCCCAACCCCTGATCGATTGGGAAGCCCGGAAGGGCCAGGGAGCAGGGGAGGGCGCGGACCTGCCGGCCCCTAGCGCAGGATTTGGAAGGGGGCAGAGGAGGACACCCAGGACGGTGCCCCACCCGCACCACCAGTTCCCGCCACAGCGGAGGCGGCTGGAGACGGAGCCTCGCGCGCCCCAGCGCCTCCGCCGCCTCCCCTGGCTCGGGCTGCGCCTCCGCGCTCCGCTGTCCCCAGCCCCTGTCGCGTCTCGCCGGCGGCCCCCTCCGGAGAGCTCCTCCCCTCCCCCCCAAACTGATCCTCTCCCCTCTCCCACTCGTTCACCAACCCCGCTGTGCGACCCTAGACGAGGGTCTTAACCTCCTCCACCCTTAGTACTGGGCTCTGGTGTAAAATACATGAAAGTGCGGGGGGGGGGGGGGCGGAGGCAGCGGATCAGAAGAGCCTGGTGATGGAATGCGGCCCTTTAATGGGTTAAAAAGGGGGGGGATGTCTGTGTACATATTTGCTTTCCTATGCATGTGTTTGCTTGTCTGGGCGCAGAGACTCTGGCGGAGAAGCCAAGGGGCTGGCCAAGTCGGCTGCCTCCAGGGAGGGGAGCCAGGTCCCTGGAGGAGGGGACCAGAAGACAGAGACCTGGCATTGCACACTTGTCTTTTAAACACTGAAATACATAAATGCATTAGCAATTCCAATGAATAGATTAAATAAAACGCAAACATTTACAAAACTAAACTTTAGAAGAAATAATACCAGTACCTGGAGGTGTTGAGATTAAATGAGATAATGTGCGGGAAGCAGACAGACACAGGCAGGACTCAGTAAACCGCCCCTATTTTGATTGTCACTGTAGGCTTGCTCTCTCTTGCCTGCTCTCAATTCCCCCCCCCCACCTTACCTCCCCCACCTTCTTCCAGCCTCTTCTCAGCTCCCTGCCTTGTCAATCTCCCTCTCCTACTCTTCCTTCTCCAGGGCCTCTTCCTCTTCCTCCAGGGCCTCTTCCTCTCCAAGGGCCTCGCTGAAGCACCTTGCCACCCACCTCCAGCCTATCTCCAGGGAGGGTGATGGGGACGTGTGACCATGAGCAGGGCTGCAGCATAGCCAGGGGAAGGACTAGGGGCAGCTGTGCTGCCCCAGCCCACAGGATACCCCTTGGCTTGGGATTCCTGGCCCTGACTTCAGGGATCTCCTCTTGGAGTTTGAAGTTGGTGGGAGAGGGGGGTCCCTAGTTAGCCTTTCATGGGTCGTGAAAGGAGGGGAGAGGAAAGTAAAAACACCATGCGAGGCCCCAGGGGACTGCTAGAAGTCCCTGTGCACTCCCTTCCTAGACATAGCCCTCAGCTGTACACACACAGCCCGTCACAGGATTGGGAGGTCCCCATCACCCTGCACACTGCAAGAGCCCCCCTCCCCCCACTGCCCTCCTCCTCATTGACAGGAGCACTCCCTTTCCTGATCTAGGCAAGAATGAACCCAAGCCGGCAACAGGTAATAATCCCTGTCCAGGTCAGTCTCAGGAGTGGCAGTTTGGCCTCAGTGCAGGGCACAGGGTAGAGATGGCCCAGGGCCAGGAAGCTTTCCAGAATCCAAGCAACAGCACCTCCCAGGGCTCCAGGGCAGGGAAGCAGAATCCCCCTGGAAGCCCCAGAAAGCCAGTCCAATGGGAATGGGGCTGGCTGGGGACCGAGGGGACTCAGTCTTGGGACCCCCTAGAGAGATCCTCCTCACTAGTCTCCCTGTCTTGAGGCCACCACCCACAAAGGGACCTGGTGCTAGGCTGGATCTGAACAGACCTTTCCAGTGTATATCTGCCCGGTCTGTCTGTCTGTCTGTCTCTGTTTGTCTCTCTCTCTCTCATCATTGGTGGTTCCCAACAGCCTTGAAGGCCAAGTCAAATGACTCCACTGGGGGTCCACGGCCGGTCAGACCTGGCACCACGGGGCACCCCTGCATCATCTGCAGTACTATCTATAAGGTGCCAACACAAACTAGCTCAGTCCGGCTTCCTGGAATGTGCTGTATGCTTCCTGGGCCTGAGACGCACTCTCTGGCCCTCGGGCACAGCCTCCTACCGCAGGGAGGTCTTCCCACAGGTGCAACCCCACCATTGCACCCCTATTTTGGAAGCAGACGGTGCTCATCCGCACCTAGGAGAGCAGTCCCATGTAGTCTGCAACCATGGGCCAGCCCTGGGCTGGGGGTGTAGGGGCTGGGGTCTGACCTGGCTCTGAGGCTCCAGGACCCCTGGGACACGGTGGCCACTGAAGGATCAGAGGAATGACAGGCAGCAGGGTCTGCTGGTCAAACTTCAGGCAGAAGAGGGCCAGGCAGGGTCCTGGCCATCCTTGGTGCCACTGGTGCCAGCAGAGAAACAGCCCCCTTGCCTTTACCTCCAACCTTTACCAAAGATCAGCAAGATCAGTGGGATTGGTCCCTTTAACAGATGAAGAGAGAAAAAGAGGCTTGTCCAAGGCCACACCAGCCACCTTTCTAGAGCTTCCTTTGGCTGGAGTCAGCCAGTGGGAGGCCCTACTGGGAGCCTGCAGGGAGACAGGGAGGGAAGTGCCAGGTGTGTCTCCCCACTCTGACTGCCTCACCCCAGCTCCCTGCCTGGTTCTGTGGTCCTTGGACTCTAGTAACAACCGCCCCACCCCGAATCTGTCCCCCTGGCCTAGGGGATCTCTCCTCCCCATCCCTACTAACTCTTCTGATTGCCCTGTGTATGCAGTCTCCTATGGGGAGTCCCCAGTGTCCGGGCCTCAGCCCCAGGGCCCCCGTCTCCCCTCGCTGACTAAGGTTGCTGCTCTCTCATCTCTGCTCCTTGAGGTTCCCCAGTGACCCCCAGGCCCATCCGTGTGCTGTTCCCTCTGCCTGGGACACCCCTCCTGAAGCTCTCTGCCCAGCTGGTCCATCCCTCCCTCTGCTCCACAACCTCTTAGGGAAGTCCTGCTGGAGCTCCCATTGGGAGTCCAGGTTCCTCCTAGTTCCCTCACAAAACCCTGACCCTCACTCCCAGTCTGCTCACTGCCTGCCTTTGTACTTCATCTGATTGTTTAATGTTAGGTGCTCCTACCGGATCACAAGCTCAGGAGGTCCGGGGAAGCAGGGCGTGTTTGTCTTCTGCACGGCTATGGCAGTGACCCCAGCATCTGACCCTGTGTCTGGGCACAGCCATCCTCAGCCAATGTTTGCTGAATGAATGAATCTATGGAGTTTGCAGATGGATATGTGGGGTGGGCCAGATCACATAAGGCCTTAAGTGTTAGACTAAGAAGGTGAGTAAGGCAGGGAAATCTACCTTCCCTTTCCTCACTAGACACCTGACTTGCTTATGTCCCCACACACCCACTGAGAGGGTAATAAATGCGTTTCTCAGGAACCGTAAGGTGTGTCAGCATGGGTCACCCTGAGGCCAGAGCCCTGGATCAAACTCTTCTTTGCCTCAGGCGGCCCTTCAGGCCGTGTTGCTAGCTGCTAGCCTGTCCCCCCTCTTTACTCAGAGAGCCCTGGGGAGGGGTGATGTCAGCACAGCCAGAGGCAATCTGCAAGGTCTGTGTGGTCACCGGGTCAGCCTCAGAGGAGAGCCACTGGGACCTCCAAGGGGCAGAGCAGTCTCTGGCGGGTTCCCCACCAAGCCCAGGGACTGCCCGGCCTCTCCCAGGCAGAGCCGGGTGGCCCCCTGAAGGTGTGGGCACTGTGTTTAGAGTCTCTCAACCAAGGGTCTCCTGGCTCTTCTGTCTCTTCCTCCTTGAAATGGGGGTCTGGAGTTGTGGTGGGTGAGCTGGGACCCTCACAGGTATGTGGAAACAGAAGAGACAAGATGGAAAGGACGTGGAATATGGCACACAGCTTGGGCAAGCCATCCATGGTCTCTCTGGGCCTCAGTTTACTCATGTTGAAAGAGGTCATTCAAATACAAAAGGACAAATATTTAATTCACTTTTGTGAGGTGCCCAGAGTAGGCAAATTCATAGTGATGGGAAGTAGGAGGAGTTCTAGGGGCTGAAGGGAGGGGGAAAGGCAGGGGGAAGTTATTGTCTAATGGGTAGCTTCCATTTGGAAGATGAAAAAGTTCTGGAGATGGAGGTTAGCGATGGTTGCACAACAATGTGAATGTGCTTAGTGCCACAGAATTGTTCACCTATAACTTGGTAAATGTTACCAGTTTTTTAAAACTACACACATGCACGTGCACACACAGACACACACACACACACACAAAGTGGCCAGCCCTACCCGCAGGGTGGGCCGGGGCTCACACCAGGGAAGGGTGGGCGCCCAGGAGAGCCCCAGGCTGCAGTGATGAGCCAGCGAGGCCCCGGGGGCTCCTCCAGCCCCATCACTCAGCATGTGGCCTGGTCCGCACGTCCATCTGCAGTTCGGCAAAGCTCTTTCCTTTCCTCAGGAGGCAGGGCATGGACCACCGGGTCCACTTCAGGCCCCAACCGGCTCAGACACACACCCCCGGCCCCCAGTCAAATAACCTGGCGTAGGGGAGGTGAACTGCACAAGCCCGCTCAGGAGCCTCTACTGCCACACTTAAACCCAGCCGGGCGCCTGGGGATGGTTCTGGAAACAGGCACTGGCTGGTCCAACTCCTGCCTGGATCGGCCCCCCTCCACCCCTATGGGCCCTCCCAGTGGGCAAATGCCTCCCTCCTTCCCTTCTCCACTGAGACCAGCCTGAGGACATCCTCACGGAGAAGAAAGAGGCAGAGGAGACTCGGAAAGAAGCCAGCTCTCCCGGTGAGAAGCTGCTATTAACCTCCCAGGAGGCTGGAGGGGAGAAATAGCAGGGAGTGGGGAGCTTTCCCGGCCTCCCCCGCCGTGATGGAGAGCCGGAAGGCGGCTGTCAGGTGGCAAGTGGGTGGTGAGGCGCCTGGAGCCCAATGATCCTACCACAAATCCCCATCACGTCTGGCGGCTACCGCAGAGGAGCACCTGCTGGATGCTCGGCGGCCTCTGTGGACGCAGAAGCCCTGGAGAGGCTGGCACCGCGGATGCCAACCCCATTGTACGGATGAGAAACGTGAGGCCCCGGGTGAGGCCACGGGCAGGGGATTCGGTTCCACAGGGGTCACACGGCTGAATGGTGCCTGCCTCCGCAACCACACCTGTCCGAAGCTGAAAGCTGAGAGACATCAGATGGGGAGAGAGCGAGCGAGACGGATCATGAGGAAGGGGATCCACCGTCCACACCAGCGGCCACAGGGCCATGACGGAAACGGGAATTAGGGGCTCAGTGGGCCTGAGGGGCTGCGGGGAGGCAGTGGTGCAGGGCGTGCGTGGGTCCCGCCTGCCTCTCGGGGCTCTGGCTGCCAGAGGGGGCCCCCCACTGCTCAAGGAGCCTCACCCCTGCTCACCACACTGCTGGCCACGGTGTGCAGCCTGCTGTGTCAGCATCGTGCCTGGTCGCCATGGCCCTCACCCTGTCTCCCTGCCCACCCTGGGCCCGGCTTCGGAGCCAGGGAGCCCCCCACCCCCACAGCCGTGCCGTGCCTGCCCTTCCTGCCCAGCTGGGGGCTGAGTCCACAGTGCCCATCGGCCTGGGCCCAGAGTTGGGGGCCGAGTCTGAGGACCTGGGTCTTGGTCCTTGCTCTGCCACTGTGTGGCCTCAGGCAGATAACTTTCCCTCTCTGGGCTATGTTTCCAAGATGGTGGAGCATTGCCCAGATGGTTCTATTTCTGGGGCCGTCATGCTCTCTGACAATAGCACCAGCTCAGAGAAAGCTCCTTGGTGCCATCTGGAGAGTACTGGTTCTGGAGTCCAGGGAGCGGGGAGGGGTCAAATCCTGGCTCCCATCCACTCATTAAGCACCTTCTGTCTACAGGCTGAACACTGGTCTGGAAGCCAGAAAGACTGGTTTCTTTGATGGCCGCTAATCCTTGAGGATCCTGAAACCCTCGGTTTTCTGACCTATAAAACGGGCCCGTGAGGACATAGCCCTTCACGGGGGAGGAGGAAGAGGCACAAATGAGGACATTTAGGAGAACTCCCCTCTGCACACAGGTCACCACCAGAGTCCCCTTCCTGCTGGGGCTCTGTGGTCAAACAAAGCCACTTACAACCTGTGTCGCCTTGCAGGGAGCTCTGAGATAACCTGGCACGAGAGTGGTGCTCCATCTGTTTTAGCTGGGTCCTCCCCCAGCCTCCATGCACTCCCCACCCTCCCCCAAGAGAGGCTGACTGAGTTTCCCTGAGGCCCCCACCCCAAAGTGGGGGCAGAGAAGAAGGTGGCCCAGTTCTGTCTCCTGCTCCCAAACCGTCCATGTCTCCTGATGTCCTCCAGGTGAGCCCAGCTTCTCCTGGGCTTTCGGGCCCTTCCGAGAAGGATGCCCCCCCCCCAGCATTTGTCTTCCTCTCCCGTCTTCCTCTGGCCTCCCTTCGAGCAGGGCATCCCTCCCACCCCACATCCTCAGAGCAAGCCCACCATACCACCCTGGCTTGCTCAGGCCGTTCCTGCTGCCCACAAGGCTGTCCGCTCTCCTTGCAGGAGCTGGGGGAGCAAGGGGCGGCCTGCGCAGAGGCGCCCATGTGATGAGAAGGCGGCCCTTCCCTCCGGGGGCCAGCCCAGTCCAGTCCTGGCCGCACACTATTGAGTGTGGCCGTCCCTCCCTGTCCGCCCGCCCCCAGATACCCCCGCTGCCCCCGGGTTTTTTCCACCCTGCTCCTCCGGAAATCCACTCAAATTTCTCTGGGGGCCAGGGAGCCGCCGGGCTTCACTGTTGATTTTTCACAAGTGATTATTGGCGGCAGAATTTGTCACCTGCACAATGAATCGAAAATGAACCTTTCATGGAGCCAGCCCGGGAGGCTTCAAGAGCTGGGGAAGCTAGGTGTGGGGAGGGTGGGGAGGGTGGGGAGGGTGGGGAGCCAGGAGGCAGTCATCCAGCTGCTCCGGGCCAGGCCCTGCGGCCAGACCCGTCTCGGGCCCCTCCACCCGGTGGGAGCAGGTGGAAACCCGGGCACGGAGAGCTGGAGAGAGGGTCCCACAGCAGCAAGGGGACAGTCCCGGGTAGGGAGCTTAGCTGTGACCATGAGTGCCAGCAAAGTGGGGCTCGTGGGGCTCGAGCCACAGAGGCTGAAAGAAATAGGGCAGATGATCTGGTTCAAGGCCTCCTCCGTTTTGCGGACAGAGAGACTGAGGCCCAGCGTGGGCAGTGACCGGCCAAGGACACATATCGATGTGTCACAAGGTGGAGACTACATCTCAGAGCTCCTGCCCTCACACCAGCCCACAGGAGGGAACCCGGCCCAGAGGCCTAGACCATACTCCCCCTCCGCTTCCCTTCCCTTCCCTTTCTTTCCTTCCCTCTCCCCACAAAACCGTTGTGGGCTCTGTAATCCCACCTCTGACTGGACACTTGCAGGACAACCTGAGCCTCAGTTTCCCCTAGGGAAACTAGCCCATGGTTAACCCCCTGTTCAGTGTGCTGTGAGGACTAGCTGCTCAGGGCCTGGTGCAGGGAGGTGCCACCTCTAAGCCCCAGCAGGCTGCCTCTGGTCTGAGGTTTCTATATCCCCGCCCCTAAGCTCCCTGCCTCTAAGCTCCCCTCCTCTGCCTCTGCCTCTGCCTCCTCCACATCCAGGGGCCAGCTTCCTGGCTGCTGCTAAGCCCCTCCACCTCCCTCCCCAGTGCTCCTGCCCCTACTGCCCCCCCCCCACTGCCAGCCATGGGGGAGGGAGCCCCGCACATAGCAGCCTTGCAGTGCTTCTCTCCCAAGTGCCCCCACCTGCCCCAGCACCCCACTTCTGGGCCCCCCTCCTGCTGCATCCACCCCCCCACCTCTGGGCCCCCCCTGCTGCCCCCAGCCCCCCCCACCTGCCCCTGCACCCCCCATCTCTGGACCCCCCCTCCTACTGCACCCAGCCCCCTCCCCAAGCCTCCTCCCTCCCTCAGGCCTGTGGACCACAAGGTGGGCAGAGCAGCGCTGGGAAGGGCAGAGGACCCCAGCACCTGCCGTGGGACAGGCCAGGGCCTCTGAGAGCCACACTTAGCTCCCACATGGCAGCGGCTTGGCAGCCCAGCCACCAGGTCCCATCACCCTCTCCCGACAGAGTGACAGGCACCTTCCCGCACTGGGCTGGCTGCTCTGTGTGCACACCCACCACCACAAGACACGCGCACACACACAAACCCCCACAGACATCCCCCCCACGCACGTGGACCCAGCAGACACCTCACATACTCACACAAATCCACACACACTCACGCTCACACACACACACACCTCTCACCCCCAGCTCTGCCTCAGTCTCCCCCCCAGGGTGACATTTCTCTCCTGCTCTCCTGCTCCTCCTCCCGGTCCCCCCCCCCCCCCCCCCCGTGTGGGAGGTTTGGCAGGAAGGGTGGCAGGGGGGCCGGCTCACAGCATCACCCCTGCCCCTATCCTGGAAGGCTCTGCAGGCCCTCAGCTTTCCGGGGGCCCCCTGTGCAGGCCTCTTGCCCTCCTCTGGGGGGGCCCTCCCCCCTCCCCCTGCTTCCTAGCTATCTCCAACAGAGCAGGGGGGATTGGGGCAAGCGGAGCCTGCATGGCCGTCGGGGCGTTACCACTTCTGGGCTCTGACTCAAGCTCCCTTGCATCTCCCGTATCTCCCGTTCGCATGTACAAGGTGGGATCATCATGGAACCGGCCTCACCATCCGATTCCTTAAGACGAGACCCTGGGAACAGCACCCAGCACCTAGCACCTAGGAAGCACTCGGTGTGAGCCACCATCTGCCCTGCTGCCCCTCTGCCCCGCTGTTCCCAGGCAGCCCTCCTCAGCCCCCCTCTCTGCCCAGAAACCAAGAACCCCTCCACCTGCCCCCTCACAGGGGTTGAACGGGCCTGTAACCTGTCCACACCGCCTCCTTGCTCCACCAGGCTGTGAGCGGCTTCCTGGCCATCCCCACTTTTTGCACCCACTTTACCTGTCATTGCTTGGTTTCCCCTGCCAGGAACACCCTCTCTGCTGTTCCCTCTCCATCATCTCCACTAGCCATCTCCTCCAGGAAGCCCTCCCCAGATGCTCTATGTGGTGACCCCGGGTGGTGTACAGGCTTTGGGACCCAGGACAATCTGAGTTTTCTCCCTGCCTGTGTGACCTCAGGCAAGTTGCCCCACCTCTCTGAGCCTCAGGGCCTTATGTGTAGAATGGATGAGTAAATGCCCAAGTCCCTGGCACACAGCAGGAAGGCAAGCAAACCCCAAGGCACACACCCCTTCCCCCATGAAGGGCCACCAGTCCTTCCTTGAATCCCCTCCATTGACCTCATAGGACCCAGTGCCACCCTGCTGAGCACCCTCACTGGAATCCTCTGGGGGGCCACATTCCTGGGTTTTCTGTTGAGCTCAGGCCTGTGCAGGTGGGCACTTGCCAGAGGCTCCCAGGCCAGGCTGCCAGCCCCCTGGGGCAGGGTCAGAACTGAGGGCCAGCAGAGGTGGGGGTGCTGAGACTGTCCAGGCAGGGCAGGGGCAGGGGGGTGGGGAACACCAGCTGGGCCAGGGCACCCCCTTGGGCCCTTGAGGCCCTGGCAGCTGCTCCCTCCCCACCCCCTCCCCTCCCACCTTCCTCCTCTTATTTCTCTTTGGAATCGCTCCTCCAAAAGTTCATTTTGAAAGAAATCGATTTCCAGGCTGCTTGGAGATGCAATTTGATTTTTCATTTTGAAGAAATGATGGTTAAGGAAAAGTTTGGAGACTTAATCACCGTGGAAGGCCATGGAAATAAAGAATTCCTCTGCCCTTGGCCAGAGGCTGCGGGGCCTGTGTGCAGCGCTCTCCGCAACAGCGGAAAACAGGCATCCACAGGGAGGCACACATACCAACACCCCATGCACACACACAAGGCACACGCACTCTTGTGTGCACACTGCACACTTAACACACGGCCCTCACCCCCGGGGGTCCTCGGCCACCTCTCTGCCTCTACTCCCCTAAACACCCAGGCATCCTGCGCGGGACCAACCTCACTGTCGTTATTTCTGGAAGGGGTGGACTTCCCGATTATTCTCCATCCCTTGGATGTGAAGAGTAGGTAGGTGTCCACCGTCACACCACTCTGCTTCGTTCAGTCCACATGGGCTTCCCCTTGCCTGGCTGGACAAAGATCACAACCAAAACCACAGACATGACAACCCTTACCTCCCGCCCCTGAAGCCCAGCTGTACTGAACATCCACCTGCCCGTGGCCCCCGACAGAGCCGGCAGCTCCTGGGCCTGGACCAGGGCCTGCCGCCTCCATGTCATTGGTGAACACACTGAGCTCAGAGAGGGTGAGGGACTTACCCGATGCTGCACAGCTGGTAGGTGGCAATACACACACACACACACACACACACACACACACACACACGCAAGCTCGTCACCAGGCCTCCGACCTACCATTATCAATCCATTCTTTGGCATCTGGAAGATTTCTCTTTGAAGATGCAGATTTCCCCGGAAAAGGCATGATGGCTGATACTCTAAGGCAAAGAACTCCCAAATTCCTTGAGTCTGGAGCCAGAAGAAACCCTAAATCTGAGCTCTCTAATAGTCAAATCCCCTTTACAACAACCTGACTCTGGGCTAGAGGGCCTGTACCTGCTTCTTCCAGGACTAGAGAGCTTACCTGCCTCTCCCATCCCCTGTGAAGGGCACAGCAGTGTGGTGGCCTAGAAAAGGCTAAGCCCTACCATCCGGGAGGCCAGGGGACAGATCCCGGCCCTGCCACGTAACTGTCCTGGGCTTGGAGATGGGCCACTCTGCTTCTTGGGGCCTTGGTTCCTTACGATGGAGTCAGGGTCAGCAAAGGGCTATGCACGTGTGAGCGCCAGGGACTCACCAACGGGTGGCCAGACAGCCCTGCCCTGGACTGCCCCAGCAGGGGCAGGCAGCACAGAGGTGCCGGCGCACGAGGCACAGCCTGGGGACAAACCGGGCCCTCGGCCCAGATTCCCTGCGCCTGCCCCAGTTTGGCAGACCGGCCTACTTCTGCTCGAGGATGCCTAGAGGTTCTGGAGAAGTTCCCTAGGGGCCCTGCCCATCTCCACCTCCGGCCTGAACCCCCTCTTAGACCCACACACCTGACTCCCAGCTTGGCACGGGGTAAGCCGGACAGGGAGACCCCTTCATGGACCCTCCTCCCTCCCAGGTCCAGCCGATCCCTTGGTCCCTTCCCCCCTCCCTCATCCACTAGAGAATCACCTGCCACTTGCCGGAGGGTGGGGAGGTCACTAACGTGAGGCTCTGCATGAGAAAACATGTCAACCCGTGCCGTGCTTACATCTCCCTCTCACCACTGCCGACGTGCGCTGCTGGCTTTCTCCAGTCCGGAACATTCCAGACTCACCACCTTCAGGGTGTGATTATGCCCACAGAAGTTAAGGCTCAGCTTCTGAGTTTCTAAATAAAAGTCTGAAGCTTGTGTCTGCGCACAGCACAGAGAGGAAGAGATTCGCGCCCAGTCGGTGGGCACAGAGGAAGCCAGCGCTTCCTGAGAGGGGGATCATCGGGATGGAGATCGGGATGGAGATCGGGATCCGGTGGGGGAGGACCGGCAGTTGGAAGCTAAATAGCCGTGGGCCTCCTGCCCGCACCCCCAGAGACCCTCTGTGGGTTCTGGGATCCCGGGGGTGAGGAGGAGCCCCCAGCTCTGCCCCCCAGGGGCAGCAGCCAAGGGCAGCCCTGGTGGAGAGACAAGGTGTGTGTGGGGGGGCACAGATGGGGGGATGGGGGGGTCAATGCCCACCTGCACACCCGACCTAGCCCGGGGCCCAGACACACCCAGAGAGAGGTGGAAGGGGAACCTGCCGCACCAGCCAAGGCCAAGTCCCTCTTTGGGCCACGTTTGCCTGGAAGGGGCCAAGTAGCAGCAACGGGGAGGGGGCAAGAAACAGATGATGTCTGGCCCCTGGAAACTCCACGTAAAGCTGCGGCCCGAGGGAGTTTGCTGCCAGCCCCCAGCGTGCCACTCAGTGGGCACCCAGTGATGGGTGGGTGGGTGGCCGGGACGCAGTAACATCAGCCCAGCGGCCGAGCAAACAAAAGCCCACCACACACCCAGCCAGTGCTGCTGGGGAGCATCCCGAGGGGGATCTGGGTCACCTGGGGGCTGTGGGGCTGGGCAGCCCCCACCCTCCTGTCTGTTCCCACCACCCTCCAGCCCCTCCCAGGGTTGCAGGCCCAGAGGGCTGAGGGTGTGACGCCCAAGTCTCTGATCCTGTCATTAGCACTAATTACTCCAGTCACCCCTGGCAGCTGGCGGGGGCAGCTCTGGCACCCACTCCGGCCACCTACCCCTCTGCCCACCTGTCAGAATGCCAACCATCCCTGCACCTCCCCAGGCCCTGGGAGGAGGCCAGGGCGGCCCCACCCCCCCAGAGGCCTCTCCCTCTCCTCTCGGGAGTCTCTCTCCCTCCTGGGGCCTCAGTCAGGAAACCTCTGCCTCTGTCTCTATGGCTCCTGCCTCCTGTTGGCTGCGTGACCCCAGGCAAGTTGCTGCCTCTCTCTGGGCGTTCCCTTAAACCAGGGGGTGGCCCTGACTGCCTTCCAGCTGCATCAACCTGCAAACCCTCCTCTCACTGGGTCTGTGTCCACCTGCTTCCACCCCTTCTCCCCTTTACCCCCCTCTACTCCTGCCTCCTTCCTCCCTTTTCCCCACCCCTCCCTCCCTCTCTCCCCCTTTCCATTCCCACTCCCGCTGCTCCCACCCCCCAGCAGCCTCCTCTCTCCCTGTCAATTAGACTGGCTCTGGCAGGATGCTCAGAGAACAGGCTAGGGCACCCAGCTGGAAAATTGGGTGTCGGCAGCTGCCTGGAATCCTAATGCCCCCAGCCCTGCCCTCCTCCTGCTCTTCCTCCTCCCTTACCTCTCCCAGCACAGGCAGGGCTGCTTGCTGGGGATGATCCCACTCCCCCACTGCTCCCCCTCCTCCGAGGCCTGCAGACACCTTTCACTTCCCCTCAAGGGGAGCCAGCACCCGCCCCACTCCCCCACACCCCACCAAGTGCCCCAATCTCCTCCTTTGAGTTCTGGCTATCAACAGAATCCAAAGCTTGGAGGAAAGAGCACTGGGCTACTAGTCCAGAGACCAGCATCCCTGCCCAGCCCCCTCTGGGCCTCAGTTTACCCATCTATAAAAAGCGAGATTCCTCCTTGAAGCCCACCCACGTGGCCTCCACACCTTTCAAATTTCCGTCCAAAGCAACAGGCCGCCAGCTGTTCACTCCAAACCTGTCCTGGTGGCTGGTCTCATTATTTGTTTTGTTTTGTTTTTGTTTTTACTCTGAATGGTTTGGGGCCAGGCAGAGTTTGGATCCCTGGGACCTACTCATGCATCTTTGCTCCTGCCTGGCTCCTGAACAGACAGCGTTTCTGCACCTCCTGGGGCCCCTAGGCTCCCTGGCTCTGGGCTGGCAGTCAAGGGAGAGGCACTCAGGTTACCCCAGCTCCCCGTGCCCCTCTTCCCCTCCCTCCACAGACAGCCCAGGAGGGGCCTCTGACTGGAAGGAGCACTCTGCCCTCCCCCACATGCTCCCATCTGAAGCCAACCCCCATCTCAACCTCCTGTGCGGGCTCCTGAGACCTCAGAGATGTTGGACCTTGGCACAGGTGGGGGACACGATGGTTCACCTAGCTCTGTGATTTTCTTTAGTAATTTTTTTTAAGATTTTATTTATTTATTCATGAGAGAGAGAGAGAGAGAGAGAGAGAGAGAGAGAGGCAGAGACACAGGCAGAGGGAGAAGCAGACTCCATGCAGGGAACCCGATGTGGGACTCGATCCAGGATCCCCGGGTCATGCCCTGGGCCGAAGGCAGATGCCCAACCACTGAGCCACCCAGGCATCCCTTCTTTAGTTAATATTACTTTTTGTAATGATTGTTTATTTACCCAGGTAATAACTAACCCCACAAGCAGTCTTTTAGTGTCCTTCCCAGAATGCACGTTCCCTCAGCAGGGAGGGCCTACACAGGATCCCAGGGGACCTCCCATCAGTCCAGACTCCAGCAGCCTTCAGAGGAGAATCCTTGTCAAGTTCCTACTGTGTGCTGTGTACATGCTGGGACTCTGGGGACACGGCAAGGAACCTGGCAGACAAGTAGATCATTTCAATGTGAGTATAATGGGAGGAAATATAAGAGAGAGGGGATAGTGACTTGGAGCAGGGCCAGATTCAAGAGCTCTGGGAAGACACCCAGGGGAGGTGACACTGAGAAAGGGCCCGAATGACAAGAAGCCAACATGGAAAGGTTTGGAGCATGTCATTCTAGACGGCAGGAACAGCACATGCAAAGGCCCTGAGGCTGGAACATGTGGTTGTCTGAGAAGTGGGTGCCCAGCGTGGCTTAGAGTGGAGGGTGGTCAAAGATCCGCCCAAGCCAGATCATGTCTTGCCTGGGTTGACTCTAGAAATTATTGGCAATGCATTCTAAGCACATGCATTCTAAGATTTTAAGCACGAGAGAAATGTGTTCTTTTGTTCATTTTAACTGATCTCCATACTCTGGCTGCTGGTACGTGGGTGCTTAGGGATGGGGTGGCGAGAACAGAAGCTGGGCATGTGTCTCGGTGCAGTGAAGAGACACTGGTGGTGCTGATGGCAGAGGGCAGCATGGAGAGAAGGGGTTTTGGCACACAGAGGGTCACAGTGGGGGGGGGTTCCATCCTTGACAGCGGGAAGCACTTGCCCAGGACCCTCTGCCCCTTTCATACTTCCTTTGCACACACACGCCCCCCCCACACACACACTCGGTACCTTGGTACCTTAGTTCTTTGTAATTCCTTCTTCCCTCCGAAGTTTTCCGCCTCCTCTTGCATCCAGCCTTCTCAGCTTTGTCAGTTCTGCAACTGCCCTGGTGGGGGACGGAGGGGAGGCAGAGGGGCACTCAGGCCCTGGGGAGAGGAGCAGCAGCCCCCCACCCCCACCCCAGGGGAGTCTAGTCCAATAGCAGCACTTGGAAAAGACAACCAGACCTTTCACGCTGCAAAGGTTGACCTCCAGCTGTTCTTTCTCCTGGACCTTATTACGCCAAGGGCGTCTGTGACCTCGTCCGCCTTGAGTCAATTCAGAGAGTCCCCGTTCTATTACCTGAACCTGGATGATGTCAGGGTCCAGGAAAGGACACAGCCCTGGAAGTGAGGGTAAAAGGCAAGCCGCACAATGGGGAGAGATCGTTGCCGACAGGACTCCGTTACAAATCAAGGAGAGAAAAGGAGATGACCTAAGAGCAGAGTGGACCAGCGACCTGAATGAGTGTTTCATAAAAGGGGATGGTCAGGTCCCCGGGGGTGAGCACGGGCTTAGCTTCATTATCAGGGAAGCGCAAAATTGAAATCACACTGATTGCCAACGTCCACGTCCACCAGAGGAACTAAAATGAAATAGCTAGACCTTATGGAGGGCCGGCAACCAGGACTTTCACACACGGCTGGCGGGCGTGGAAATGGGCACCAGCACTTGGGACGCCCTCTGGTCGTAAAGCTGGACATATACGCACCCTCTGGCCGAATGGTTTCTGCCCAGGTGGGAACCCGTCAGGAATGGGCCCACCTGCCCACCCAAAGACCTGTGAGAGCACGTTTGTACCAGCTTTATTCCTCATGGTACCAAACTGGGAACAACCCACAAGTCCGTCAACAGGAGAAGGGATGAATAAATTGGGGTACATTTCACAGCCGTGAGTACGCGCTACGTCACCCTCAGCAGGAGCCAATCTGGGGCACCCGGGTGGCTCAGAGGTTGAGCATTTGCCTTCAGCTCAGGTCATGATCCCGGAGTACTGGGATCAAGTCCCGCATCCGCCTCCCTGCAGGGAGCTTGCTTCTCCCTCTGCCTGTGTCTCTGCCTCTCTCTGTGTCTCTCATGAATAAATTTTTTAAAATCTTTTAAAAAAAGAAAAACAGAAGCAAATCTCACAGACAGTGCTGAGGGAAGGAAGCCAGACAGAGGACTACATACTGCATGATTCCGTCTGTAGGACGTTCACACAGGTCCTACAGGTTAGGAGTCAGGAGAGCCCTGATCCGGGCAGGGCAGCCAGAGAAGGGAAGGGGACAAGGCAGGGGCGGGGAGGGGGGACTCATGGAGGGCTGGTCACCTACCGTGTTTTCCTCTGGACGGCTGCGTCATGAGCGTGTTCACTTTCTGAAAAATGTCACATTTTGATCCGTGTACTTTCTGTGCACATATATGGTAAGTTCAAATATATCAACTTTAAAAGAATAAAGCATTGCAGAAATATTTAGATGGAGAAGTAATATGTACTCCCTACCCCCATGACTTTGGGGTGGGAGCTTCCATTTCTTTTTCTATGCAACTGTGTAGTTTAGTTGGATTTAAAACACATGTGTGCGCGTGCAGGACTCTATCATATCCTATCAGGTTGCTGTTTTCTATATAAGACAGAGGCTGTCAACCCTGGCACTACTGACATTTGGGGCGGGATAACTCCTTGTTGAGGACTGTCTTCTGCACCGGAGGGCATCCAGTAGCGTCCCTGGCCTCTACCTACCTGCCAGCCTTGTTCCTCCCAATACCCTCGATAAGAAGTGTCTCTAGGCAGAGCAAAAAGTTCCCTGGGAGTACAGTTGCCAGAAAAAACACAGGACGTCCGTCCAGTTAACATGCTCCATCTCCGAGATTTTTTTACTTTAAAAAAAATTATCTATTGTTTGTCTGAAATTCAAATTTAACTGGTTGCCCTGCATTTCTCTTTGCTTAGTCTGGCAATTGACCTCGGGGACAGACATCATTCAGGCTGAGGACCAACAGCACCTCTTGTGGCTGGGCCCCTTTCGGGACACAAGGTCCCCTCTCACTCTCTGCAGTGGCTCTGCTATAATCCGCAGCAGACGGGCCCTGATTTGTTAGACTCTCCCTTCCGATGGACCTTTTGCTTGTTGTCCATCTGGAGGTTTCTGCTGAGGAGAGCTAAAGGGCTCAGTCCCACGTGGACCAGCAACACATTCCCAGGGTGGCTCAGCAGGAAACATGTAGTGACTCAGGTCCCTGGTGCGGGGGCAGCCCCTTCCCTCTTTCTGCTGGCTCCCTAGCTCCTTGCAGGTGTCACCCCAAGCCAGCTGTGTCCCCAGGCCTCCCCCAGAACCACCCCTGCTGACTTTTCCTGATGTTTCATTGGCAGGGACTGGTCTTGTGCACACACCTGACCTATCACTGACTGGGGCTGTGGTCCCCCTTAGACCAATCAGGAGCAACCATGGTGGTGGCCGGGGGTCTCATTCCTGTTGTGGAGAGGGCATGGATACGGTTGGCGAGGACTTGGGGGGTTGGTGTGGGCAGCCAACAACACTGAGCTCATTCTGAATTTGCCCTGTTGCTGCTAATGCTCCTGTCCACTCCGGAGTCGCAAGCAAAGGGATCTTCCAAATCAGATAGTGGGCACCGCGCTCCTGCCTCCCCCCACCCAGCCCTTCAGTACACCCCTCTGCTCTCAGACAGTGGAGACTCTCTAGCCCAGGCCTGCTTTCCATCTCCCAGCCAGCTCTTGTGCCTCCCCCTGTGGCTTCCTTGCTCAAACAAGTCTACCCCTAATCTGCCTCAGGGCCTTTGCATCTGTTGTTCCCCCGTCCCTGGATCAGTGTCCAGGGCTCCTTCTCACCAGTCAGATCCCCACTCAGACATCATCCTGGCTACAGGATGGAACCCCATCAAATGCAGCCTTGTCTCCCCATCTCGGATCTCCTCTCCTGTTGTTGCCAGAAGCCAAATCACCTTCTGTACCTGGATTGATCAACTGTCTCTTCCCACTTGGATGTCAGCTCTTTGAGGGCAGGACCTCAAGGTCATGGTAACTGCTGTGTCCTTGGGGCCTCCTGGGAGCAGTCCCTGACAATGGGAAGTTCTCTAGTCCCTTGGCTGAACCAAGCAGGAGAGGCCACGCCTCCGTATTGCAGGTGAGTTGAGGCGAGGCCCTTACCCACAGCTGCCAGATCCAAACACTCTGAAAACCAAGGCCCTTTTCTTTACCGATTTGGCAACAAACCTGACCCTCATTGATGGGAGGCTACTTAAAGTCTTGGTTTCTCTGTATGGATGCAGCTTGCTGAAGACACACTGTGTTTCATTGGGGGTGGGGGCATCTGGGGCTGGGCTCCCCCAAAAGCAGAGCCAGAGATAGGACTTGGGTGCAGGTGGCTTATTTCCTGGTGATGCCAGGAAGCAGGAGGCAGGGACTGGGGGAGAGTGAGAGGAACCTGGAAAAGCCAAAACAAGAGTCACTGCAGAGGGCCAGGGGGCGAGGAGCAGGGAGGTGGAGCCCTCTGGGACCTCCTGCGGAAGGAATGAAGGCAACCGTGCACTTACCCACCTGCCCCTGAGCCCTCTCCACCGAGGGGGCCCCCACAGGAGCACACACTCCCCCAAGACCTCCCAGCTGCGCTTGAAGGGGGCCACTGTCTACAGGAGGCTGAAGCCAAGAGGGGGCTGCAGGTCCCCAGGAGGCCGCAGCATGTAGCTCCCCCAGACCCTGTGCAGCAGTGACACAGAATGGGACATGTGCACCAAATCCCTAAAATCTGGAATACATCTGGCCCCAAAGGCTTTGGGTTCCTAGGGCCGATTCCCAGGTTCGAGGGGACCTGTTGAAAAGAGTCTCATATGTACTTTGGAAGTTTTGATAGGGCCCAGAGCCCTCTGAAACAGCTGTCTACACTTTGTACACTTTACACTCCCTCTGACCAAGTGTGACCACAGCCCCTCTGCCCCCGCACATGAGCACAGGGTGGCAGCTCGGTGGTAACAGGAGAGGCACACCTTGGCACGCGTGCCCCGTACCGGGCACTGCTCTCAGAATTTATTTCTCGCAAAGACTCAACAGATTCACGTTGGTTTTCCCCCATCTTTTTTTTTTTTTTTCAAATGAGGACACACCCAAAAAAGGCAGAAGGCACTGATATGACATATTTGATCCACGTTTCCACAGCTGGTCAGTCCGGGCAGGAGTCCAGCCCAGGTGGGATATTAACCACGGTGCTACGCTGTCTCTGGTGGTACAACAATCTTTTCATTCTTGCCAATCTCGTGAATAAAAAATGATAGTTACTGGTCTTAGTTTGCATTTTTATCAGAATTAGCCATAGGTACAAAGAACAGAGAACTAAGCCAGAAGCGTGTTGCTCTAAAATCTTGAGGCTGGCAGGCCGGAGCTGGCGTGATAGTTCTACTCCACGGTGGCATCACCCGACTCTTTCTCTTGTTACTTTGCTGCGTATGATCTCTGTTGCCAAGATCTCACAGTCTGAGAGGGCTGCTGAGGCGCCGACCATTACGTCTTGTCTTCCTGCCAACAGCAGAAAGGAAGGATAAAGGGGAAGGAGACAAAGAGTACCTACCAACTGTCTTATTAAGGGGGTTCCGGGAATCTGCTACTTCT
This sequence comes from Nyctereutes procyonoides, assembly GCF_905146905.1. NCBI lineage: Eukaryota > Metazoa > Chordata > Mammalia > Carnivora > Canidae > Nyctereutes > Nyctereutes procyonoides. The sequence goes on along the minus strand of NW_026575049.1, from coordinate 28,154,209 downwards.
CACTGGCCAGAACTCGGGCACATGGCCTCACCTCGACGCCAGGCTAGGGAGTGTCTTTTTTCTAGACAACCACATGGCCAGCCAAAGCTCAGGGGTTCTGCTCCTCTGGAAGAAGGGAAGGTGGATATAGGAGGACAGCTAGTGAGCTCTGACACACTGGGAGGTTTCTTGGCCATTTTTGTTTTACCGCCTAAGAACCATCCTTCCAGCACTCTCGTTTTCCTACTGCATCTGTTACCCTAGTTTCAGTTATGCTTCATACAGGGGACTCACTACTTACCAAAACAGTCTGTGACAACAACGCCCGGCCCTGAGGATTTGTGTCAAAATCAGCGCCAGACCAAATGCTGGCTTCCTTTCCTCCGAGCCAGGGGGTCCCGGATGCTGGAGGGCCTCGCGGTCCCCTGGAGTGCTAGCTGCTCAGGAGCCGGGCTCCTTGAAAGGCAGGGAGGGCCTGGGCCTTTGTGCTTCCACCAAGTTCCCCAAGTGAGAGGGAGGCCCCCTGACAGTCGAGGCCCCCTCACAACTCACTCTACTGTCATTCGCTCCCTCGCTGGCTCATGGCCGGTCCTGGCCCTCAGCAGCCCTGCGCACGCACATCCTTGCATCCTCCAAACACCGATGAGGCCTCCCGTGAGCCTTCGCTTTGCCTGCCCATAGCCTGTTCTCTCACCTGCCCTTTGAATGAGGAAGATTCCCAGACCCTTCCAAGTGGTATCATTCTCTGCAGATGGACCACAGTAGGTCACGCTCCGTCCTGGAGCAGTCACTGCAGAGTAACCACAGTCTCCCCAGGTGGGGTCCAGGCAGGACAGAAGAGCACAGAGCCTTCCCCTCTCCCAGCCTGGACCCTGTGCTTCTGTTAATGTGGCCCACGGTTGCCATCGGCCCTAGAGGCAGCTCTGGCCCTCTGTGAGCTGACACGGAGCCCAAACTGAGCACAGTGTCCAGGAAGAGGAGTTACACGTGGATGGTGTAGGTCTGCATACGCTACAAGGAGCCCCAAGCCCCCTACTCCGGCGAGTTCCAACAAAAGAGACGTCATCTCACAAGAAGTCAGGGGCAGGCAGGTCCAGGCCCAGGGGTCCCTTGGCTCCGCCATTTCTTCAAATACAGAATTTGTTCTCTTTCCATTTGGCCTTCCCAGTGTGTCACCTTGGCTTGCAGGGAGGAGCCTCGTGGCCACAAGGTTGCCGTGGTTCCAGGTATCTGCATCCCAATTAGACCCAACAGGGTATCCATAGGAGGACTGGGCCCTGCCCCCTGAAAGCCCACCTGCAGGTGTCCCTTCCCTGGTGGGAGCCAGGTCCCATGGCCATTCCTAAACCAATCACTGGCAAGGGGGGTAGGACCACCACGGTTGACTTAGCCCTGTCCCAGCGCTGTATGTCAGTGGGGTTGGGGCAAGGGGAGGACTCTCATGAACAAAAGGAGGATTCTTTATGGGTAGGAAGAAGGGAGAAATGGAGGTCCAGCAGGAAAACCCCCACAGAGGGAACAGCATGCCTGGGTGAAGATACTTCTCAGCCTGGCTAAGAACCTTCTCGGCCTGGCTAAGGGAAGCAGGGGGGGCCTCTTCCAGCAGATGAGGGCACAATCAGATGCATGCCCACCACAGTTCCTCTGGCAGCTGCAAGGGGACGGCCTGAGCTCAGGACAGAGGTAGGGAGCCCAGTTTGGAGGCTGCTGCAAGGGCCCAGGTGAAGGGCAATGTGGCTTGGCCAATGTGGGTCAGCTTCAAGATGGGCCCTTGGGGGAAAGTGTGTGGCCCACACTGCAGCACCCCATGTGGGAGTGAGGAGACAGCTCAGTAAAGACCACCTGATGTTGACTGGGGTGGCTGAGTGGTGCCACTTATGCAGAAGCAGGAGGCCTGGTTGGCAGGGAAGGGACACCAGGGGTGTCTGAGCAGGATGTGTAGCTGAAGAGCCACCAACATATGGATGGTATCTGAAGTCCTGGGGCCCCAGAGAGCGCACTCAGTAGAGAATCAATGAGCGGGCACTTTTTGTGCACGCATGTGTTTCTCTGGCTATTGCAGGGACCCAAGAGAGAGACGGAGGCCCGGGGTCAGGCCCCATTGGAGAGGGGCAACTCTAGGAACACTGAAGATACAATCTGTAGGACTTCACCATCCAGCCAGGGGCAGGGAGAGAAGGAGAGGAAGGAGCTGGGTGGTGGGAGGTCCCCCAGCCAGGCAGCTAGCCACCAGCGCCCACCTCCCCATGCCCCCAGCACACCCTTTTTCTTTTTATCCCACCCCCAGCCTCTCTGCCTCCCCAGCTCCCAACACCTTCTCTGGGGCCTGTTTCTTTGAGCCAAAGCATGTGCTTCCATCGCTGCATCACACCCTCCTGCTCTCGGCTGACTTTCCTGGGCGGCTTCACTGGGCCGGGCCCTGTAGGACTGCTTCTCCCAAGTCTCAGTGCTCAGGTCACCATACTCCCTTTCCTTCCTTTCCAGGCTCACCTTCCTTTCCAGGCTCTGGTGGTCACTTCTGCCCTTGGCTGACAGCCTGGCCTGGGATGAGTCATCATCCACTGATGGGTGGTCGGGGCAGCCAGGCCTGAGGCAGGGGCATGAGCTGTGTGAGTCTGGCCTTGCCTATATTAATTAGTGTTTGCTGAGCCTCGGTCCCCTGGTCTATACACAGAGGATAAGAATAGCACCGTGTCTCTCATGAGCATGCTGCAAAGATCTAATGACCTGATGCCCACCTCATGGCACTGTTGCGAGGTTTAAATGGTTAGCATCATGTGCAAACACAGTGCCAACACATAGAAGGTGCTTTGTCCCTGAGGTGAGCTCCTTCAGGGCAGGAGCCATGGACCGCTCACTCCCTACCCCAGCAAAGCAGCCAACAGCAGGCCTGGCACTGTGACAGCTCACGGATTTATGTGGGGGTTGGTTGGCAACTGTTAAAGGAACACTGGTGAGGCGATGTCACATCCAAAGTCAGAATGGTCCTTAGGCCAGAAAGGGCTGGGAAGGGGGGTACCCGTGGACCAAAACTGGGGAGGTGGGAATGCCAGGAGCAGAGCAACAGGAGCAACACCAGAGAAATGGAGGGAGGGAGAGTGGGAGCAGTTCCTAGGCATGAGACAAATGAACAGATTAAAGAGAGGCCTCTGAAAAGGATCGCCATGAATCCTACATGCAATCCTGATGTCCTTCGAGAGAGCCAGGGAAGAGCAGCGTCCCCTTCCCTTGCTATTCGATGGCTGGACTGGGCTTTTTGGAACGGCATCCACTGCAGAGACCAAGCCACATGAGGCCCCACTAGGTACTAGGGTTACATTCTGCCTTTAATCCTCATCTGGAGGATGTGAAGGGAACTTTAGAGACAGTGAAGGGGATGGTGGCATCCAGGCAGCCCTCTACCCCTGGGCATCCATCGCCACTGTCCCACCCCAGCCTCTCTTGGCTTCCAAGGAACGAGGCCCTGTCTCCTTTAAGTTTCTCCATGGCAGATGCCAGCCAGGACGGTGCCCCAGATGACACATAGGGCAAGACTCGTGGGTGGACCCTCAGGGTCAGGACAATACCATCAACGCTAACTGCCTGTCTGACCTTCCCTTACCCCAACACCTCACTCCCTCAGGAGCCAGCTCCATCATCCCTCTTCCCCTGGGAGACAAAATCCACCCCCTGCCCCCCAACTCTGGGCCCAAGCTGGGCCATCTTCACTTCCATCCCCGCCCCGCCTCGCACGGTCATTCCCTCCTCTGTGACCGACTTTCGAGCCCACCTGCTCCTGCCCAGACACAAAAAAGCAAAACCATTTCCTTGTCTGACACCATTTATAGAGACTTTTCCTGCACAGTGGGCCTGTGCCGCACCATCTGCCACCCTGGTGGGCTCCATGAGCCCTGAGCTCAGGCCCGCCCCTGGTGCTTGCAAAGCCTGGGCCAGAGCACAGAGGGAAGCTCACATACTGTCATCTAAATATTTGACAGTTATAAATCAAGCTAACAAACTGTGAGGACATCCTCCTGCTTTGACGCAAATACACCTTCCTAATGACCTATGACAGATTTGAATTTCAAATTCTTGAGACTTCTGAGTGTGGTAGCCCTGAGAGATGGAGGCCCTTTTTCCTGGCCCAAAGCACAACCCTCCCCCTTTCCCTTCTCACCCTCAGCACTAGCCCACAATTCAAGGGAGCTCGTGCAGATGCCTGTAATCCTCCAACCCACACCTCCAAGCTCTGTCCACACACCACAGACCCACAGCTACCCTTGGCCGTCCCTCCTACTGGCGAGGGGGGGCGTCACATGGGCAGCACAATCCACTCTTGAGAGGACAGAACCTGGCAGCAGGTCTAGGGCCAGCTAGGCAGACAATGTCAGGATCCCAGGTATTCTGAGCAGGGTCTAGAAGCCATGAGGCCCTGGGCATGTACGCGTCGGCCCTGCAGACTTGTTGCCCCTTGAGGGGGAGCTGGGGGCTAGAGGGCTAGAGCACACCCTCTGATGTGCACAGCCCGAGCTAGAGCCCCTCTTGACCCTGGACCCCTCTGCCTCCTCCCCTTCCATCTCTGGGGCCTAGTTGAAACATCCTAAGATCTGACCTCCATCCTCCCAGGTCATGCCATGCTCCCTATGACCTGAGAAGGTTCTCCCCAACCCCTATTTTCTGGACTTCTTCTCAACTTGAAACATAGGATCCATAACAGAGAGCCCAGCAGTAACCAGGATCTTAACAGCAAGAATCAAGAATGCAGGCACTGGCGGGCCTTGGGACAGCTTCATGTAAGTTTAAGACCCAGGCCGGTCACAGGCCCTGGGCCTGCGCGCCACTCTCTGCTGGCCTCCAGGGTGGGAGGTCCTGCAGCACCCTACCTTGGCCTTGGGCCTGTGAACCTTGACCTGAGGGGATATCTGGAAGAAGATACCTAGAGGAACAAGCAAGGCTTGGGAGTGAAACGTGGCGGGCTCCGGCTGGCCCGTTCTTGACAAAGCCTTACCAGCTCAAGGAACTTCCTGTTTCAGATCCTGTTCCCCCAAAACAGAGCTAAAGCACCTACTTCACACGGTTGCCATGGGAATTAAAGGCAACTTGGCCCCGGGAAGAGATGGGAGGAGTTGCCCCGCCCTCCTGCCAGGCACCCTGCTGGCACAGCGGCCCAAGTGAAAAGCCACCTGCCAAGACCATCTTGAAGCTGAGGGCCAGAGGTGGTTTGGCTCTGCAGGTCACATACTCTTCAGAGAGGTGTGGAAGGAGGTAAGGGGGCAGAGGGCAGGCTTCTGCTTCTGTGCCATTCCCTCCCCCCCACCCCCGTTCCTGTTTCAGCAGGGGAGCCCTCAGCCCAGCACCAGCTTCCATGATCGCCCATTTGGCTGTGGTGGTCCCGGTGCCGGCAGCTCTGGGCTTCCTAAGGGACCAGGGAGCGGCAGGCTCACAGATGGCCTGGGGGAAAGTCCATCCGGAAAGCACAAGCTCGAATCTGGGTCCTCTGTACACCTGTTAGTCTCCTCCCATGAATCCTTCCTGCTTCTATTAGCTCTAGAGAATTCCATTCCCTGCAGCAGAGCCCACGCCAAAGTCTCTACATTCATGGCTATTATATAGGCTAGGAAATGGAAATATTGTTTGCCAAAGCGAGAGGAGGAAGGGGTGGAGAGCAAGTTTTATGTCCTGGGCCATTCCAGATTCCTGTAGCTCTTTACACGAGGGGACGGGAGGCTGCTGGAACTGTAGGTCAGGGAAAGAGTAGGCAAGGATGTCGAGGTCAGGGACTTTGAGAGGCTACAACTTCCCACGTCCCCATCCCTGTCACCATGCAACCCCCCTCACACCTGATCTTGTTTAGCTCGGCAAGAACCAGGAGGACCGGAGACGGGCTGTCAGAGATGCAGGGAAGGGCTCTTCAAGCCCGAGAAAGATTTGGGACAGGGCCTCCAGTTTAGAGGGGAGCTGTGGACTTGGCACTGAGGAGGGAGGTCCACAGACAGCAGGCTGGGGCCCCAGGCCTAGGGGCAGAGGAGGGGGACCCAGCCCAGGCCAGAGAGGCAGCCCCGAACTTCACCTGGAGACTGGACCCCATAGATCAAGTCACAGAATTCTCCAGTGAGGAGTGGAGGGCAGGCAGATTGCTCTGAGTCAACCAGCAAGAGACCATCTGGGACTCATGTCGGGATGTTCTGGGACCCAAGACAAGCATGAAGGAGAGGATGCTCCTAGAGCTCAACACCACAACTGAATTCTGGGGGGGGGGGGGGCAAGGCTGGAACAGGGCCAGGAACAGGCTCCAGAGTGACCCTCAGAAGGAGGAGGAAGACCCAGTGAATGTAGAAGCCCAGAACCTTCACCTCTGCCTCACATCTGGCACCAGGTCTCCTTTCTTGCAGGTAAAAGTGCCTGTGGGGCTAGAGGAGGAACAAGCATTGTTCCCTGGAGGAACAAGCATTCATCCATGTGGAAGACAGCAAATTCAGGGGGGCCTACAAGCTACAGTTGGGCACTTGAAATCCGGGAAATGGGGTGAATTGGGGCCAAGAGAAAGTCCAGACCCAGAACTGGATTCTCCAACCCCATTGTCTAAAAATTCGAGAAAAGCACCTCAGCTACTCTGAAATTGCCTCAAGTGCTGCTGCTGCCCAGGAATAGACTTCAAGGGCCTTCCCAGAGGGAGGGGCTAGCAGTGCTCCATCCTTACAGATGATGCAGAAGGAGGCCTCAGACAGGGCTAGGGGAAAGCCGCTGGGTGCCGTGGCCTCAAGCCTCAGCCAGGTTGGGGGACCCCAGGGCAGCCCCAGCTGCAGGCCTGAGATGCTAGAGCTTGTGAGACCCCAGACACTGCCCCCTACCCTGACCCCTCCAGCAGACATGCCCCTCTCTTCTCCCATCCCACGAGACACAAGTTCATCCCAAACCTTCCCCCAGGAAACAGGACATGAGCTATGGGCTGCTTGGTAAGAGCCAAGAAGCAGCAGTCTCAGGAGACCGTGGGCCAGGCAGCTGCCACCTTGAGACAGCAGGGCGGGGTGCCCCAGGGTAGCTGAGAGGAGACGGGACACCAGCACGGGCTCAGACAGGGGCTTTTCCAGAAGGATCCCCCAGTGCACACCAGTTCTCAGGGAGGTGAAAGCGATCAGCACAGACCCATTGGCCAAGGGCCACCAGGGCCATGGGGACACCTGACCCGGGGTCAGAGCTGCCACGTGCCACCGTGTGACATCACTCACAGAAGAATAGCTGGACGCCAGCGAGTCCACTCAGAGGACCCCCATAGCGATCCAGGCTGAATCCAAGGGCTTCCCGGGGCGGGTGGGGGAGGGGTGGTGGTGGTTGGCAGCAGTTGGAGAGCGGGGGTCTGCGCAGCACAGGGTGGCCTGGGGAGATGAGGAGGTGGGGCTTGCCCGGGCCCCACCTGAGCGAGGGTTTCCCTGGATGAAGACCTGAACTCCATGCCCGGCCAGAGACAAGTTGCATCTCTTGATCCCTGAAGGAGCAGGGGCGGCTCCCAGCTGTGCAGGAAAGGGCAGCTGGGGAATGAGGCAACCAGGAGCCCAGGTCAGGGGTCAGCCCGGCCTGAGGCTGCCCTGGCTGTGGCCTGCAAGAGGCTACCTTAGGGTCCCACAGACACTTTGACCACCCGAGGCAGAACCAAGAGGCAGGCAGGCCTGGGAGAAGCCAGGTCCCGGGGGTCACGGGCCAGTGGCTGGGGTGCGCAGGACCATGCCTGAAGAGACTTGCCTCTGAGAACCAGCCAAGATCCAGTGACGTCCCCAGTGCCCTGCAGGCACAGGGCTGAGCTTGCAGGCATCTCCAGAGGAAGAGATTTTTGCTGCTGTGGAGTAAGGGGAGGTGGGAGCCCAGGGGAGGGGACCTGAGCTAAGGGACTGAATAGAAGAGCAAATTTGTTGGCCTGCAGCTATGAGAAGGTCACAGAATAACCCTAGAACTGTGAACTCCTTCAAACCAAGCCCGGGCCGAGCCCAGAGAGCCATCCCGGGAGCATGCTGCCAAGTGGGAGCCCGTGTCTGCGGGAGGACTGTTGGCGAATCTTGAGGAGACAGCGGTCCTGAGGGGGCAAGTCAAGGACAGAAAGACAGGATGGGGCAGTAAACTTCCTGGAGAAGACAGAAGAACCAGATCACCTGCGGACACTGGCTTCCGTGGCACAGCCCGGAAAGTGTAAAAAGAGGGGTCTCCTCTGTCCATAGCGCCCAGATCCCAGACCCCAGCTGAAATCTCCGGTACGTGGGAGCCCCAGTCAGCAAGAAAGTTTTACCCCCAAGTGCCCACAAGGCAGACTCGTTGGGTAACATGTGTCTCGTCACTGGAAGAACACCTCCTCACCCCAGGAAGAATAAGTAGGTACGAAACCCACGTGTCACGTTTGTAGGATTCACATTGGCATTAAGATACCTGGGCGTATTTAGTGTTTTGGGTTATTTGTGCTGTTTGCTCTTGAACGCACCAGAGTCCTTGAAATTCAAATGGATTGTTTGTATATCGGGAATTAATTCGGGATTGTGATTTTCCTTGAAAATACCACTCATGTGATAAGAAGATTGGTACATGACAAGAGACCAAAGTCACCCTAGGAGCAAGTAGAAATCTGTCAGGATGTAAGGCTTTGTTTGTTCTTCAAATAAATGAAGTATTTAAAAAGGAAATCAGATAGACTGCATTTCTGGATAAAGTTTGGGGCAGTTAAGGACATTTGATTAATTGCATTTTGTAAACAGGACTTAAATTAACCCAAATCCCCTTACGTGAATACGAAAATTTACTAGACTTATAAATAGAATGAGTCCTGTACCGAAATGAAAGAGCTAAAGGGTCTTTGTATTTGTACCTGAGTAATAACAGAATGAGTCTTTCTGTGCACAAAAGCAAAGTTGTCCTTGAAGACACTTCCAAATTCCCAGTAACTGCAGATGACCCTAGAACCCCTGTGGAAAGGAACGTGGGAGTCCGAGTTGCTTAGGGTCGCAGGAATGGAATGACCTAGACTGGCCTGGACGCCCCCCCCCCAGCTCAGGCCCACCTTGGGTCATGGCTTTGTATCCTTGGGAATAATGAGACCCCCTCCAAAAGGAAAGGTCCATGCTGATGGAGACGCTAGAGCAGAGTGTCACAGGAAAGTGTCTGGGCAGGGTGGTCCTGAGCCTCGGCCAGGCTGGGGGACCCCGGGGCAGCCCTAGCTGCAGGCCTGAGATGCTAGAGCTTGTGAGACCCCAGACTCTGCCCCCTACCCTGACCCCTCCAGCAGACATGCCCCTCTCTTCTCCCATCCCACGAGACACAAGTTCATCCCGAACCTTCCCCCAGGAAACAGGACATGAGCTATGGGCTGCTTGGTAAGAGCCAAGAAGCAGCAGTCTCAGGAGACCGTGGGCCAGGCAGCTGCCACCTTGAGACAGCAGGGCGGGGTGCCCCAGGGTAGCTGAGAGGAGACGGGACACCAGCACGGGCTCAGACAGGGGCTTTTCCAGAAGGATCCCCCAGTGCACACCAGTTCTCAGGGAGGTGAAAGCGATCAGCACAGACCCATTGGCCAAGGGCCACCAGGGCCATGGGGACACCTGACCCGGGGTCAGAGCTGCCACGTGCCACCGTGTGACATCACTCACAGAAGAATAGCTGGACGCCAGCGAGTCCACTCAGAGGACCCCCATAGCGATCCAGGCTGAATCCAAGGGCTTCCCGGGGCGGGTGGGGGAGGAGTGGTGGTGGTTGGCAGCAGTTGGAGAGCGGGGGTCTGCGCAGCACAGGGTGGCCTGGGGAGACGAGGAGGTGGGGCTTGCCCGGGCCCCACCTGAGCGAGGGTTTCCCTGGATGAAGACCTGAACTCCATGCCCGGCCAGAGACAAGTTGCATCTCTTGATCCCTGAAGGAGCAGGGGCGGCTCCCAGCTGTGCAGGAAAGGGCAGCAGACCCATTCGGAGACCCGGTGGGACTGGGCAGGCTGCCCGGAAGTTAGCCTGACCACTGGCAGGTGACCCGCTGGGCCCCATACCACCCCCTCTCGAAGGGCAGAGAACAGTTGCAAGCTGGCCACCGGCCAGGGGACATCATCCCCGCACATCAGCCGAGACTTGTAAGGCCCACACCCTGTCCGTCTCTCGGGTCTGGCTGAATGCAGGGACGATGGAGGCCAGGGGCCCCACAAGGCGAAGGAGGACAGCTGGCAGAGGGCTGCCCAGGTCCTTAGGAAGAGATGCCACCAGGCCCCCTAGCCAGCCAGGCTTGTGGGGTGCAGGGGAACCGTGACCCTGTCACCTCCTGCTGGCCCCTGCTCTCTGGCACATACACTGCTTTCTCCCTTGACCAGGGTGGCGCTGCCCATCCGGTGGGCCACACACCTCAACCCTGCGTGCGGGGCTCCATCGAGAAAGGGAAAGTGGAAGTGCTGGGACACCCTCTTGGCAGGGGTCGGTGAGGGGAGGGGTCCAGGGGGCAGGGGGAGGGAGGGGGTCGACATTCAACACAGACCTCGGCCCCATTGTTTTAAATAAGAAATTTATTGCAAATATAGAAATTGATTCTCTCCATACAGGAATCTCCGAGTTGAGGAAAACAATTTCGTGCCATTCAGTTTAAAACAGGAAATCGGGAGGAGGGGGAGGCAGATAGAGGGAAGAGAAAATAAATGAAGTTATTACCCCCCCCAAAAGAAGAAAAGGAGAGGTTTTGGGCCACCCCCCCACCCCGAGGAAGGAAAGGTCCACACACAGCTAGGGGTCACAGGTTCATAGCCCAGGGCCGGGAGTCCAGCTCTGCAGTACCCAAACCAGGTGCCAAGCCAGCCGCAGGTGCCCACGGGGCTGGTGGCTCCTTGTGGGGGGAGGGAGAGAGCAAGGGAGGGAGAAGGGGAGGAGGGAGCCAGGAGGGACCCCTGCCCCTGTCCAGCCCTGTGCTTGTTGGGCGAGGGGCAAGAAGCAAGAGAAAGCCCACAGCCTCCCGCGCACCCCATTTGACACCCCCTTCCTCTCCCTCAGCTCAGCAGCAGTGAGGGACCTTTAATGAGGCTTCTGAGGCAGGCAGGAGAGGCAAAAAGTGTAAATACTGGTTCTGTCTTAGAGGTGGGAGGACGTGGGTCAGGATGGAGGACAAGGAGCCCTGCAGCTCGTGGGACGGAGGGCGCACTGCGGAGCAGAAGCCTCAGTGGGGAGGGATGGATTGAGCAAGCCCCAGGCGTCCCGCCAGCCCCCCTGGGCACGGGTCAGCCCTGCCCCCTTAGGCCCCTCAGGGTCAGACACCCCCAGTGCTGCCACCCAGAAAGAGCCCCATCCCCCCCGCTGCTCAGCCACCAGTGGGGTGGGGTAGGCTCCCTCGGAGGGTGTGGGGGCACCTGAGGAGCTTCTTGGGGACACCCAGCCACGCCTCACTCCCTCCCCTCTGGTCTGGTCCTTGCAGCTGGTGGGTTAGTCCTCCCAGCCGGGCCCCTGTCAGAGGGGTGCCCTGAGCCCCTTCCCCGTGCCCTGAGCACCATCCCCTCCGTTTTTATTTTTTAATTCTCCACACAGTGTCCCACTGGGGAACATTTTGTGGCTGTCCCTTGTCTGCACGGGAGGCCTTTACAAGCGGGGGCCTGTTACTCCTGCTTCTCATGCCTGGTTCCCCTTCCTGGACTCGGTCCAGCCCTATCTGGTTTCGAGACCCTAGAAGATTTCCTTCCTTTCCTTTCCTGAGCTTCTGTTCCTTCTCTGTCAAATTTCCAGGAGTGGGGATGCTGAGCGGCTTCTGGTCTGCAACTTGAAAGAGCCCCAGGGCCAGGCCCAGCCTCTCCCCTGCCCCTCCAGCCCTTGGGGCCCTGCAGGCCTACTCTTGCTGTCCCGTGGGTGGGTCTTTCCACTCCCACCACCCCACAGACAGCCCTACCCCACCCCACCCCCAGCCTGGACTGGGGGCAGCCTCCACAGTCCTCTGGCACTGTCCCCTGGACCCCTGGGAGCTATGCAGAGGGGAGGGGCCTCCCCTGTGGAGGTGTCTACACCTACACTAAGGTGTTTTTTTGTTTGTACCCTCCCGCCCCCGACCTCTGCTTTTCCCTTCTGGAAAACCATTAGCTCCAACAGAGGGTTAGCAGTGCCAGCCCTCCCGGTGACAGTAGCCCTCCTGGTGCCATCCTCCAGTGATAGGCACCCAGGAATTTCCTCTGGAGATGCTCTGACAGTGACAGCAAAGCCCAGGCACAACCCAAGGTAAGGAGGCCTCCTCAGGAGGTCCAGGGTACAGCACCCACATCTCCTCCTCTTCCTCGCCCTCCGCCTTGCCCAGTAGCTTCCCCTTCCCTTCCCTCCTGCCTGCCCACCCTCCCTACCTGCCCAGGCTTTGGCCCAGGCCCACCGTGCTCATCGCCATTACAAACACAGGGCCTCGGCCAGCCTGACGCCTCAACGGGAATGTTCATTTGTGTCTCGTATTTTGCTCACGGCTGGGAGAAGAAGTATCCTGAACAGGAAGATATAGGACACAGATGCAAGAAAGCCTCCAAGGTGGGCTACGGTGCGCTGGCACCTGTCCCGGGTGGAGGGCACTGGCTGGGCAGCTGAAGATCCAGCCTGGCTGGGAGGCCAGAGGCCCAAGTTAGATCCTGTTCTGTCTCAAAGGTTGGTGTGATCTAGGTTGTGAAGGCTGACTGCCTCCCAAGGTGGCAAGACCCTCGCCATTAAGACGGAGACCTAGCCTTAAAGCCCCCAAAGTAAGATGGCCTGCGGTTTTTAGAGGTCATCTTCAACCAGGAATGATGGGGGAATGGCAAGGGTGGGGCTCCCGCACCTGCTGCCAGGGGCCCTCCCCGGGGGAAGCTCCATCTCCACTGAGGCCAGTCCACCCTGGGCCCCAGCTCCTTCCACGGGCTCCCCCCACTCAGGGCCCCAAGCCTCCCCATAAAACCACCCATGAAGCCCTGAGGTCTCAGCCCCCAGTATTCAGCAGTGTGACTGTCCCCCCACCAACCTGATGGCCAAACCACCCAGCCCTTCCCTCTTCAGCCCCCCCGCCCCATCTTCATCTGAGAAGGGCAGCAAGTGGGACAAAGAGGTCCTCCCATGCTCCCTTCCCTGGGGCTACCCTTCTCTGGCAGGGAGGAGGGGGAAGGAGGAGGGCACAAACTGGGACCCACGGGGTGAGGCAACGCTTGCAGGATCCACCATTCAGAGAGACAGGAAATGGGTACGGAGTGGGGGCTGCGTTTCGGTGGCACCTGTTTTGGGTCTTTTGCAGAGCTGGTCCCTCCCCAGGTTTCAAGAGCTGCTTGTCAGATCACAACAGAGGGAATGTGGGCAAGAGGGGGTGGCAGGAGGGGGGCCTGGGAGTCTGGACAAACTGGCACATACACGACAGATGTTTGCTCAGAAAAATACAGTAAAATCGTCATGCAAATATAACAGGAATCTGCTTTCTCACACCACTGGCTTTGCCTGCTTGCTGTTCTCAGTTTTGCCAATCTGGTGTGAGGAGGGGTTGGGGGGGGCCAGGTTTCAGGGGCTGAGGGAGGTCTGCTCTGCATTATCCTGCTGGCCCCCTTCTCTCTATTCCCCAGAAAAACAGTCCTTTCTTTGCAAATGTCACTCCCAAAGTGAGCCCTGGGCTTGGTCTGTCCCCCAAGTGGGTGTAAGAGAGGCGCTCCGTTGAGCCCTGGCAATCCCCCAAAAGACCTCCCCCAGACCCTACCCCTGGCAGAAAGGTCGCTAGACCCCCCCACCCCAGCCCAGGAGATGGCACTAGCTTTCCTGGTCAGGACAGCCCCCTACACACAGTACAGGTCTTGATCCCACCCCAGTGCCCACCCTCACCCCACAGCCACACTCCCCAAATCTCAAGAAACCCAACGGGTGACAGGCCAGAGGCTAGGGGGTCTCCAACAGGGCTGTGGGGGGAGCTGAGTGGGCTCCTCCCCATCCTGATGTGGGTGGGGAGCCAAGCAGCACATTGGCAGGTGGGCAAAGCTATAGTTGTCCCCACCGCCCACTGGCCCACGTCCTAACCAAAGGTGCTCAAGCCCCCACAGCCTCAGGACCCCAGGTCAGCCTCCCCGCCGCCCCCAGACTCATCCCTGAAAGCCCCTAGCTGTGAGAGAGGCCACAGCCACCTGGCCCTGCCCTCCCTTACCACCCTCCACCGCCCACACTGAGAGAGAACCCCCAGGAGCCCAACAGTCCCAACTGCCAGGCCCTGGGTTGCCATGGAGACAGAAGCTGGCCAGGGAGAGGGAGGGGCCCCAAGAACCTGTCTGCGCTCCCTCCCCAGCAGGGAGGGGTGGTGCTCACTGTTTGTGCTTTGTTCGATGTTGGGTGGGGGTCTGCAAGGGGAGGAGTGGCCATTTCCATGGAAACATGGGAGCCCCTCTGGCCAGGGGGTGGGGAGGGAAGGGCAGTCAAGAAGTGGTGGGTGAGTAAGCCTGGGAAAGCCCTCCTTCCCCTGGGCAGGCCAAGAGATGCTGCCCCCGAAGTCCCACAAGGGGGTCAGGCAGGCGGGAGGCCAGGACGTGCAGGCACAGGCAGAGATACCCCCGTGACACCCTGCCTCCCCACTGCTCCCAGGCATCACAGTTCACTGCTGCCCTCTGGGATGAGTAGGGGTCCTAGAGGCCCAGAGAGGCTGGGGGGCTGGGGCAAGGGGGCCTGCACCTGAGAGGCGGTGGGAGCTGGCCCGCTGCTCTCTCCTCAGACCCCGGAAGCAGCTCCCAGGCTACTTGGAAGACACTTGAAGGGGGCTGGTGGAATGGCCCCGTGCCTCTGCTCCTTTCTCGCAAGCAACACCTCCCATCTCTCCTGGGTGCTGGCAAGGGGGCGAAGGACCCCCAGTGTGATGAATCACAGCTCCACGCTTGGGGCGGGGGGGGGGGGCATGGCTGTGGGGCTTTCTAGAAAGGAAGAGCACCTGCCTGACTCTCAAGTTCCTCAGCCCCAGGAGACCACAGCTCCGGAAGGGGGTGGCGGGCGGACGAAGGGCGGGGGACACAGCATGGGGCTGGGAAGTTGGACAAGGGCCTAACCTGCCACGTGTGGCCCTGGGGTTATCACCTCCTTTCTCTGAGCCTCAGTTTCCCCAGCCATAAAGAAAGGAAATGATGCCCGGTGTCTGCCTGGTGCTAAATCTCCAAGTGAATGACGTGTCCCCAGAGCCGGGGGTGGGAGAGGGGAACCCTCTCCCCGCCCCGGACTCCTCTGCCCCCAAACCCATCCCTAGTCCCAGAGCCCCAGACCCCACACCCCCTTTCAGCTTCTTTCCTGGCCTG
This sequence comes from Nyctereutes procyonoides, assembly GCF_905146905.1. Classification (NCBI taxonomy): domain Eukaryota; kingdom Metazoa; phylum Chordata; class Mammalia; order Carnivora; family Canidae; genus Nyctereutes; species Nyctereutes procyonoides. The sequence continues at coordinate 28,139,010 of NW_026575049.1, read as the reverse complement.
CGCCCCGCCCCCCCAGCCCCGCACACCCCAGCAGAGTCCCTGGGCAGCACAGTAAAGACGACTGGTTTCGGTATCAGTGTGTAAACTTTAAGGAGAACGTGTCTTTGTTTTCCTGTCCGTTATTGTCGGGTGGTGGTTGTTCACAGTCAGGTGGTGGTCAGGTGTGTGCATGGGTGCGTGCGTGCGGGTGTGCGTGTGCGTCCACTCCTTGGCCTCGGCCCCCAGCGCCCCCTGTCACCCCCCTCCCCGCCCCGGCCGGGCCGCCGGGCCCTTCCCCACGAGCCCCCAGCCCTCCCCCTCCGGCCTCACCGGGAAGGAGAGGGTCACAGCTTCTGCTGGGCCGAGACCCCCTTCCAGTAATCGAGGATGTCGTGCAGGTCCTCGTCCTTGGCGAACTGGACCTTCTTGCGCAGGGCGTGGCCTGCGGCCATGTACACCTCCTCCCGGTGGTGCTTCTTGTAGGGCCGGAAGCGCTCCCAGATCTTGTGCGTGCTCTCGGATGAGTACTCAGGGCTGGACGAGTAGCCTGAGTAGTAGTGTCTGGGGGAGAGCTGCGAGTAGGTGGAGTCCCGCTTGGAGCGGGTCAGCGGCTTGAGGAAGGACACGCGCTGGCTCAGGCTGTCGGCGCCCTCCTCGTAGTACAGCGCCGGGAAGCTGTGCCGGTGCTCGCTGCAGTGGTAGGCGGGCTTCACCTCCAGGTGGTGGATGCCACCGCCGCCCCCGCCACTGCCCGCCGGCACCAGCGGGAGCCGGTCCAGCGGGCTGTTGAGGGGGCTGCCCTTCTCGATGTACTTGGAGTCGCCCTTGGCCAGCCCTGCGGCGGCCGGGTGGTCGGGCACGTCCAGGCTGAAGACCTTGGCGCTCTTGATGGAGCCGCTGGACGACACGCTGCAGGTCTTGCGGGCCACGGCGGCGTCGGCGCTCAGCTGGCGCTGGAGCGGGTGGTGGGAGCTCTCCTTGTACGGGGGCGAGAGGAAGCTGGGCCGCTCCAGCGCCCCAGGGGGGGCGGCCGAGGCAGCGGCGGCGGCGGCCGCAGGGAGGGACTGGCACTCGAAGGCCAGCTCGGGGTCCCCGCTGCCGCCGCCACCCCCCAGAAACGAGGCCGAGTCCAGCTTCAGGGCATCGATGCAGTTGTTAATGATCTGGTTGACCTTGTCCACCTCCTTGGCGATGGTGGAGATCTCGGCGGCCGAGCCCTGGCCGTTCTCCAGGTCCGGGAGGTCATCCTCAGGCCGAGCCAGGCCATCCCCACCCGCGCCTGTGCGCACCTCGATGTAGTTGCCCTTGGTGGCCACCTTGGGGGTGTCCAGCCCAGCCTCCAGCCCCTTGGAGGTGGGCAGCTTCTCCCCAATCATGGAGGGGATGGAGGACATGCAGGACACGGGCAGCACGGGAGGTTCGCCCAGCTTCTGGGCGGCGTGGACCACAGAGCCGGCATCCACATCCGCCCCGTAGCGCATCTCCAGTATGGTCTTCTTGACCTTGACCGACTTCTGCTTCTCCTCCTGCATGCGCCGCTTGCGCAGGCAGTAGTAGACGGCGCCCAGCACGATGACCATGCCGAAGAGGCAGCCCAGGATGGTCATGATGTAGTGGGTGGTGGTGGAGGTGCTGGGCGCCAGGTCGCCCGGGACGGGGTCCCGCGTGGTGAAGGTCAAGCAGGTGTGGTTGAAGCGGCGGCTGTTGCGCAGCGAGGTCACGCAGAAGGTGTACTCGGTGTGCGCCCGCAGCTTGTCGAGCGTGACGATCTCCTTCTTGTTCTTGAGCGTCATGACGTCGGAGAAGTAGCTGTTGTTGTACTGGACCAGGACATACATCTTGCTGTAGGGGTGCGGGATGATGACCACCAGGGTGGCCGAAGTGAAGGTGACGTGGTGCAGCTTGATGGCGGGCCCCGCCGATGCGTCTGTGGTGGACGAGGCCGGGGGCTCCACCGAAAGGATCTCGTCGGGGTTGAAGCCCGAGTTCTCATCGGGCTCCCTCTGGGCATCGGTGGAGTAGGGCGTGGGGTGGCTCGCAGGCCGGGCGGGCAACGAGCCGTTGCGGCACTTGGCCTGGAGCACGGTGATGGCGTTGAGGCTGTGGTAGGGCCGGGGCACCAGCAGCGGGTAGCCGGCAAACTCGCGTGGGGACTCGCACTGCAGCCGGTCGTAGTTCTTGGTGACATTGTTGAAGACCACCAACCAGGCGAGGAAGCCGAAGAGGTCGCACTCACAGTTGAAGGGGTTGCCGGCCAGCTCGCACACCATGAGGCTGGCCAGGCTGGCGAAGGTGGCGCCGTCCAGGCGGCTGAGGCGGTTGGAGGACAGGTCGATGCTGATGAGGCTCGGGCACTCAGAGAAGGCGGCGGGCGTCACCACCTCGATGAGGTTGTGCTGCAGGAAGAGGAACTGCAGGCGGCCCATGCCGCGCAGCATGCCCTCCGTCAGGTTGCTGAGCTTGTTGTACCCAAGCTGCAGCACCTGCAGGCTCGACTGGCCCAGGAAGGCGCCGTCCTCGATGTAAGAGATCTCGTTCTTGGTGAGGTTGAGGTCAGTGAGGTTCCCGAAGCGGTTGAGCGAGGAGTAGAGCACGGCCTTGAGCTTGTTCTCGTTGAGCCGCAGGTCGTGCACGGTGCTGTTGATGTGCTGCGGGATGGTCTCATAGGGCGGCTGGTTCTGGCTGCAGATGGCCAGCCACACGTACCCCTTGTCGCCCTCGATGAGCCAGCAGTCGGCGCGCACGGTGCCCGGCCGGCACACGCACAGCAGCGCAGCGGCGCACAGCCCCAGGCGCAGCATGACGCCGGCCGTGGCCCCCCTGGAAGGCCGGGCTTGGGGTGAGGGGGGCCCGGGGCACGGGGGACCTAGCAGCGGGAGGCTGGGGCTGGCGGCACAGTCCTCCCTGGGGCCGCCACCATCTTGGGGGCGACCCCCGGCACAGGGGTCCCCCCGAGGGAGCAGACGTGGCCGGTGCCAACCGCGGTGGAGGGTGGCGGTGTGGGGGGGATCCTCCCAGGGGTGCTACTGGCAGGCGTGGGCCACCGAGGATGGGCCTGGGACGCACCCCCACCGCCTGTTTCTGGAAAGGTGCACGGGCTCTCAAGACTTCCTCTCCTTCCTCCTCCTCCTCTTCCTTGTCCTCCTCCTCCTCCTCCTCCTCCTCCTCCTCCTCCTTCTCCTCCGGTTCTAGGCTCAAACTTCAGACGATTCCCACGATTCCCACAGGAGGCTGGAGAATGAAGCTCTGAGGAGGGAGCGCGAGAGACGGGACAGGAAGGAAGAGACCCATCTGTCTCCTGGCTCCTGAAAGGCAGCACCGAGAGGGGGGACAGATCAGTGAAGGCTCAGAGCACCCCAGTGAAGCTCCAGCGGGGCCCTGCTCCTTCTCCACCCCTCCCACGGGGACCCTTGGTTTCAGCAGCACTCTGGGCTCCCTGTTGCATCAAAGAAGGGAGGGTGGCACGCAGCAAGAGAGGGAGGAAGGGGTCAAGAGGTCTGGAAGGAAGGAGACAAGAAACAAGGAATAGGAAGAAGGGGACAGAATCTGAGGACGGTGGGCAGAGAAGGAAGACAGGACAGTGACAGGTCAGGTGCATGCGTGTGCACACACACACACAACACACACCTCAGCACTCCTGTCCACACTCATCCACCTGCCTGCACAAGGACCCACATGCCCTCACGTGAGCCAGAACGCAACCCACGCCCACAGTCTTCTGTTGGACAAATGGGCCCTTACACACACGACCACGTATCCAGGCAGGCACCTTCCAATCCAGGAAAGGAATTAAGAAGCCCAACAAAATGCCTTCTCCCCTCCATACCCAAAGATAAATAATTCATTTGTTGTGTAACCGCTCTTGTTCCAAAAATAATTCCCTTGTCTCAGCTTCCACGGGGGAGGGGGAGGACAGCAGCATTACCGTGGCCCCCCCCAAGCCGGGGTCTCCCACAGGGGGAGGGCATGGGGAGAACTCATTTCTACAAGCAGGACCAGAGCCAAGGGAGAGAGGGTGAGAGTCTGGGAGGCCAGACACACCCCCAGCATCACCTCCCTTTCCATTAGAGGGCCCTGATCCTGTAGCACAGGCCTGCGGCAGGCACCGTCCCAAAGAGTGTGGCCGAAGCCCTGGATCCCCTCCGTGGCTGGAGAGCCAGAGGCTCGGAGAGGGGCAGCGACTTGCGCCTAGTCCCACAGCACAGCCCGGGCCAGGATCAAGGCTCCCAAGGCACCAGGAGTCAGGAGGTCTGGAGCCCCCTCCACCCAGCCCAATTAGCCAGATGGAGCCAACCACCTCTGAATGTGTTCCACATTGTAAAGTGGGGACCAGATGCCTGCCCAGCCATCTGATGGGGAAGAAGTAAGGGGAGCCATGCTGCCGAATGCCCGAGATGCAGAGGAGCAGGCTTGATGGCACAGGGCACGCAGCCAGCAGACCCTCGTTTCACAGGTGGGGACTGGGCCCCAGACCAGGGGAGACCTGCCCCCATCACCCAGCAAGCCAGACGGGCCGCTCGGCCCCACGTGGCTCCAGCTCCCACTCCAGGCTCTCTCGACTTGCGGGAAGAGCACAGTGTGCCCACCCCTCACCCTGGGCAGTGGCCAGAGACATGAGACTGGGCCAGAGAAATCCATGTTCAGACAAAGCAAGCCAGAGACTGTTCACAAGAGCCACCTCTACCTCACGCTCCTCCTCCTGGGAAACTCCGGAGTGCTTTGAAAAGGGGCAAAAAAAAAGTATTAAACCTTTGCTGTTAAAGCAAAACCAATTTACAGCCCTGAGCCCCAGAGGGTTAGAACAGAGGAAAGGGAAGCAGGGAGAGAAACAAGTCCAGGCAGGCAGTTCCTGTTGAGGAGGTGGCAGGTGAACAGGGCATTCGATGACCTCTCGGATCAAAGGCAGACACAGAGACAGAAGCTGTGATGATCAGGACCTCTAGGTGAGGCGAAGTCACACCTCCTGGTCCCCCGCAGGGCTAGTTCAGGCTGAGGGGCTGGATGGGGATCGGCAGGGGACTGGGGGGGACAGGCAGGTAGGGTATGAGGGGGCACAAGGCAGTCAGGCAGGGATGGGTGCCCACCAGCAGAAAGCATTCTTGTCCTTGGCCGTGCCACCGTGCAGCCTCAGGGCTGGAGTCTGGAGACCCGAGCTGCCATCTGACCTGGCAACTGGCTCCGTAGGCCCTCAGTTCCCTCCCCTGCCACAGGCACCCAGGTTGTACAGGAGGCTGAGATGCCAAGCTCACCCTGCCAGAGAGCCCTCTGTCTGCACCACATCCGGCTGGGAATGGCTGGGGACCGAATTTGTATGCGGGTATGCATGCAGGTGTGCACCAGCTCAGAACGCCAGCGCAGGGGTGTGCAAGCAGACGCGTGCAAGCAGACGGATGTGCAGGCGGCCGTGTGTGCACATACACACCCAAGCGCCCAGGATGTAGGCACCTGTAGCCTGCCAGAGAGTATTCTCAGGCCAAGGTGAGCTCACTTGTGTGTGGAGGGATGGGAAGGGGGTCATGTAGGGGCATCTTGGGAACAAAGGCAGATACCTGCTTATGTGTCAACACATTTAAGCACATGTGTGTTCCACACGTATATGTATGTGTGCACATGTGCAACTTTAGCCACACGAAGGCCCCCTCCATTCCCCACCCCCTATCTTCAGATCTGAGAGGGGTTCAAGGCAGCTCCCTGCAGCCGGGTGCAGGGGGTGCAGGGCAAAGCTGAGCTGGCCAGAGCCTCTGGAAATCCAAAGCCAAGCTGAGGAGGTGTGACAAGGCTGAGGGAGGGTGGAGAGGGCACTAGAAGGAGGCACCCAGGCTTAGGGACAGGGGTGGTCCTCTCCCACTCCTTCTCTTCCCAGTCCAGAGAAGCCCCCACCCCCAGCTACTCTGAGCTGTGTGCAGCCAAGCCCTCAAGGTGACCCTGCCCGGGGCACCCTCTCCTGCTCCTCATGATCTCCAGGACAGCCTGGGCCAGGGCCCAGCTCCCCTCACCTACCCCTCCCATGACTCAGACCAAAGGGGAGGAAGCTCCCCATCACCCCTTCCCGTGTGTGCGTCAGCCACTCTGTCCCAGTCCCTGGGCCGCCTGCCCACCGCCCCTGGAGGCCTGACACTGCCACGGAAGGCGGACAGCAAGGAGAAGGTGCTGACAGCAGCACTTGGCCCCCAGCCCAGCTGCACACCCACTAAGGTGTGGGGGAGGGCTGCTGCCTCGCACCTGGAGCCCAGGGGCCTGGTGGCCATAGCTATCCCCCAGCACACAGGCCAGCAGAGGAAGCAGACCGACCCCACACTCCGGGGTGGGAGGTGGGGGGTGCTGCAAACAGAAGGCCAGGACTGAGCAGGATAGGAAAACAAAATACCAAAGAGAGCCAAGCGGGAGAGTCCGAGGAAGGAGATGAATGGAGAGCAAGCGTCTGAGACAGGAACCAATCAGCAGAGCAGCTCAGGGAGGCGATGGAGGGCACGGAGCCTGCGGCCCACCTGCCAGGCCGAACCGCAGCCAGGGACCAGCTCTGAGGGGGGGGGCAAGCAGCCCAAAGTAGCTGTTGAAAGCAGGGCCTTTAAACCTGGGAGGGCCTGGCCCACAGGGAAGCAGGCTGGGGGCCGGGGCGGGGGCTAAAGGGCTCCGGGGTGCAGCATCTGGCAAGAGCAGCGCTCAGGCTGACCTGGCCTCCCCACCCCCCACCCACCCTGGCCTACCCCCAGGGCACAGAGGTGCAGCAGGAATTAGAGACCTCTGGCCTGAGGAGGGGCAGGCCCCAAGTGCCTCCACGGCACCACTGTAAGGATGCCCCTCTCTCCTGCCAGCACAGAAAAGGAATGTGGCAAAATTGGGGGGTGCAGCATACTGTAGAGGGATCTTGGGGTGGGCCCCCAGCCTAGCTGGCTTCAAAGTTCCCTGTCACGGGGACTCCCTTGGATGGTGAGGAAGAAGAAGGGCCAGTAAGGTGGGGGTCTGAGTTCAGAGCCATGCAGCCACCACAGACTCAGAATCCTAGAAAGTCAGAGGAGGGATTAGGGGCCCTGCCCAGAGGGTAAACAGATACCAGGACCCCAGGGAAGGGTCACACACCGCTGGTGGCAGGTCAGGCTCAGGAGCAGGGTGGCCAGATCTGCCAACCTCAAATCCCTTCTGGGGGCTCACTGCCCCACAGGGGCTCCCTGCCCAGCCACCCAGGGACACTGCTCAGGCTGCACAGCACATCATCCAGCACACAGGACTGCTCCCCAGGGCTCCCCCCACCCTGGGCTGGATGAACGGGATAGGGGTGGGGGGACAGGAAGCCTGCCTGAGTGTGCCCCCACTGGGGGGTGGGGTGGGCGGGGGATGGGGGAGCCAGGGTCAGCAGGGGTCAGCAGGGGTCAGCAGGCTGGCCAGCCCTGAACCTGCCTCTCCACCTGCATGGTGAGTGCCTCCTATAGACCTCCCGGGCTCCTGTGAAACCCCAAGCCATGGTGGACACAGGGCAGGAGGCTCCCAAGGGGACACTGGAGGAGGGGACACTGGTGGGATCTGGGGAACAGGTGCAGTCCATATTCCAGCCTCCCAGGAGCAGGGAGGTAAGGGTTAACTGGGGAAAGCTCATTTGCAGCAGCTGATAAGCCCTGGCACGGGCTCTGCCCTGGGCCAGGCTGGCCAAGGTTCCCCGAGGTGCCATTGTCACCGTCCGTGTCAACACCATTACCCAGGATTAGGAGGGCTGAGGACTCCTGGGACCCAGCCAGAATTCTCCGGGCAGGCAGCCGCCTCACCTCACTCTGCCCCAAGACAGCACTAGGCCGGGGTCCCAGAGATGGGCTCCTACCCCGCTGCCCTCTGGGGGCCGGACCCTGAATCTTGTCGCTGCCTCCACCTCACGGGGTTCCCCGGGGCAGGCCACTCTGGGCCTCAGTTCCTCGTCTGTAAAATGGGATAATTACACCTTCACCACTGAATGGTAGTGGCAGGTAAACCATTCGGATTTCAGGTACAATGAGCCCCAGCTGCAGGGCAGAGAGCAAGAAGTATGGATGTTGAAGGCAAAGGATGCTGGGATTGAAAGCTGAGCTGTTGACCTCTCTGGGGCTTCAGTCTCCTCCCCTGGGAGATAGTCATAACTATCCCTTTGCCTGACAGTGTACAGTCCTCGAATCTTCTATCAATCCTTCATGACTGGTGCTATTAGCCTCATTTTACAGATGAGAAAACTGAGGCTCACTCCTTCCCCAGCTTCCTCTAAAGAGCTGGGCCCACAGCAGGGACTGGATATGCAGGGGCTGCCAAGTGGCTTTCCTACCCACTGTGGAGGCACCCTCCTCCCTATCAGGAGATGGGCTCCACGGGCCGAGAGACTTCAATTTCTCCATCTTTAGAAAGTACTTATTCCAGGCCAGCTGTGCTCCTCAAACCCCCAGCCCCCAGGCACACTCCTACCTCAGGGCCTTTGCACATGCTATTCTCGCTGCCTAGAATGCTCTTCTCCCAGACCCCACTTGGTTCAGGTCTCTACTCAACTGCTCCCCTCAAGCCCACCTTTCCTGACACCAAATCTGAGATAACTCACTGGTCACTCAAAGCTGGCTGTGGTCCCATCAGGGCACTCATCAATACCAGACACCATTTAGTTTATTACCAGCCGCCTTCCCCCTCCCATCACCAAATCAACGCAGGCTTTATTTTGTGTGCAACTATAATTAACCTCCATGCCTCGAACAAGGTCGGAGTTGTAGCAGGTGCTCAGAACACGGTGTGTGGAACAAGAGCTCAGGGCCAAAGATGGGGACAGAGGGCAGAGGGAGGCCCTAGAACCCCAGACTCCACTGAGTCAGGATGATAATATCAGAGGGAGGGGCCTCGCTGACGGGGTGGGGGTGCTCAGGGGCTGCAGGAAACACGCTGAGCCTGCCTGTTAGCCACATGACTCCCTTATGCTTCTCATTTACAGATGAGGAAACGGGCTCAGAGAGGGGCAGTGATCTGCCCAAGACCACACAGCGGGGAGCCAGGGCCTGCCTGAGCTCTTAGAATCGCAGGACTTCCCAGAATTCCTGCAGAGGCAACTTCCCCCAACTTGCATACCCCTAGTGACAGGGATCTCAGCACCCATCTGAGGCTACTTAAACCCTTCTCGAACAGCTCTGATTGTTATCAATTCTTCTTATATGCCAACTCCGACTCCTTGTACCCCTGTCCACTGGTCCGACTGCCATCTGGAGCCACTGAAAACAAGGCCAATGGCCTCCCTTAAAGACCCTTCCAATATTTGCCCATCAGTTACCTCATGCCCTATTGTCAGCTTATCCAGGCTGCGCAGCCTCACGTTCTCTACTACTCTTCCTCTGCCATGGTCTCAAGTCCCCAGCTCTTGGATCCTGCTGCCCCAGGTCACGCTTGCTGTCAAGGTCCCCCCTAAAATGTGTCACCTGGAGCCCGGCATCAGGCCAATGTAGTCTGAGCAGGGACAGGCACCAGGGCCCTCTGCCTCCCTCACTTTGGCACCACACTCTGTTCGAGTAGCAGGAGTGCATCCCAGCCTTGTGCCCTCACCTCGTCCTAGATGTCGACCAGACCCCCGGGGCCCCTTCCTTCGCACATACTACCGGGGAGCCCCAGTACCCTGAACATCCTCAGGCAGCCCCGGGCAGTGTCGGTTTGGGCTACACCCCAGGTGCCGGGCTCCGTCCACCCCCATTCAATCACGTCTCGTTAGGCTCAGTCTATGGTGCAGCTGCTCCACATCTCGGGGGAGCTGGCTCCTGCCCCTTGGTACCTCGGCACCCGTTCCCGGCTCCCTGCCATCCGGAGCCAGGCGAGCAGACAGCGGCTGCATCCGTATCTGTGTCACCAGGAAACGGGGAGCAGGCTGGCCACTCAGCCCTGGAGCAGGCGGGGCACTCCGTGTAACCAGCTGCACGCTCACCCACATCTGACACATCAGCCTGCAGTCGCCTACAAGGGGCCTGGCACCGCAGCGGACACAGGCCCTGCCTTCATGCAGCCTCCAGCTCACCTAGAAGAACACCACACCAGCAGCAGCAGCAAGGGCTGAGAGCTAAGGGCGGTGGGCGGGGTGGGGGGTGGTAATTGGGTTTGCACGGCCTCAACATACAAGCACTGGTCCCCTAGCCCAGTAACCTTGACCACGGAAGGGCTCAGGCTCGTCCTCGGTGCTCTCGGCTGTCACAACACACTGCTGGCTGGCTCAACGTGTCACCTTGGGCAGGTCAGCACTTTACCCTTCTGGGCCTCAGTTTCCTCGTCTGTGCAGCGGGAGGACAGCTGGGCACTGGCATCTCCCTGGTTTACTGGGGCCATCCCCGAAGCCCTCTGTAAACTGCCCACTGAGTCACCCCCCATGAGCCCAGCTGCTCCCGGGGCTGTCGCATCCGTCATTAGCACCCACGCCCTGTCCAGGCCTCAGTGGGAGGAGGCGAGCAGGAAGATGGAAGAGTTTTTGCCAAAAGGCTTTGGTCTTGAAAAACTACCTGGCAGCCAACCAGAGAGGCCTGACGCTGGTTCAGAGCTCTCACAGACGGCCCACTGCCTGGTACCCACTCTCCAGCCCCGAGAGGCCCAGCACCCACCCCACCCACCGCCAGGCACCTGGGGGAGACTATGAGCCCCCTGCCCGGAGCTGAGGGTGGCCTGTTTTAAAAGTTCGCCTCCTAGTTCCATCCCAGGGGTTATCTCTGACTTTGTCCCAGAATCCTCCAGGCTATTCAAAGGACTGCCTTCCCAGCTGACCCCTGCCTCCTCCAGCTGATCCCTGCCCTCCCCTGACATACCCACCTGCCCCCTGCCCCCACCTGACCCATCCCCCAACCTGACCCCTGACCCCCTCACTGGGGCCCTGCCTCCCTGTCAGACCTCTCCACCTGGTCCCCACCTCCCCCACCTGACCCCTGCCTCCCAACCTGGCCCCTGACCCCCCACCTGGCCCCAGACCCCCCGCCTGACCCCTGACCCCCCATACCTAGTCCCCACGCCCCCCACCTAGTCTCTGACCCCCCCCACCTGGCCCCCAACCCCCCAAACTGGTCCCTGCTGGCCTCTTGGCCTCGGCTCCAGCAAACCCCAGGCCCCGCTCAGCTGCAACCCCGGGCACTACTCACCAGTCTCCACTGGACCCGCTCTTTCACCAGTGCCTGCACACGCGCGGCTGCCTCTGCCTGCATGGCCTCCATTCATTCATTCAATAAACATTTATGGAGCACCTACTATGTACCAGGCACCGGCTAGGCCTGCCCTCCCAGCTCTGCTTGCTCCTCCTCCAGGGCCCCAAGGGATGAACATTTCCTTGCCTTCCAACACCCTCAGGGCTATCCCAAAGCGGGGTAGCACGTTAGGAGCCCACCGGGAGAAGCGGAGGCTCTGGTGGCACAGAGTGCGGCCCCCTGGGAGGCAGCCTGGCGGCAAGCTGCAGACCCGGCTCCTTCACGAGCTGGGCCTAAGCACCTCTCACGTCAGCTCGTTTATCCTCAGCACCACCTTGGGAGCCAGGACCATTATCATTCCCACTTTACAGAGGAGGAAACTGAGGTCTCAACGACTCCTGCACAGTTGGCTTTGACCCTCCGTGGCACCAGGCTCTCGGTCAAGGGATGCCATGAGATCCTGTTTCATCCGGACAGTGCTTCCAAAACATTTTTTCAATTAGTTGCCCAATGTTGAAAACTTGGGATACTTCATTTCAAAAATCCCCATTTCTGGAATCCACTGAAACACCTGGAAAGCCTGGCTGCCCAGGATCTGCATCCCTGCAGGGACAAAGCACATGCCCATCGGCCTCCCTGCCTCTCCGGCTGAGGCTGCCTGCTGCCCCTTGGAGGTTGTGAGCCCAGCCACGGAGGGAACCTCAGCATGGGAATGATTAGAATCCCAGGCCTGGGGTTGGGTGGGGGGAATCCCACAAGCCTCCTGGTCTAGGACCTGAGAGTGCCGAAGTCCCTGCCTCCCTGTCCTCCCTGTTCTGTGGCCCTGGGACACTCTAACAGCAGGCTCTCCCATCTTGGGGTGCCTCTATAATGAGTCTGAGCTCAAGAGTTCTCTACCTACCCATCAATCATTCCTTGGTCCTAAAAGCCTACTCAGTCTTGGTCTCTGTGGGTCATCAATTCTACTTTTAAGCTGCCCTGACCCAAAAGCAGACCCCACCTTGGCTCCAAGCAGGCCCACTGGGGTGGGGACCTCTAACCGGGGGAGCACCCATACAATCTCCTGGCTCTGTCAGTCACCCCCAGGGGACCCCTGGCTCTCCAATGATGTTGCCTGGGTTCCCGGATCAAGTTCGGGGTTCCTGCTGAGGTTTGAGGTTTACTGGCTCCAAAGACAATTCCTACCCCCATAAAACACTGCCAGCCAAGGCTGCTGTGGACACTGGGAGGCCCGAGGCCTCGGCTGCTGAAGCCACATCCCAGGGACAGTTTTGAGATCACCCCAGAGTAGTGCCTGCAGCAAAGGGCTCTGGAGTGTCTGGAATGGCCCCTTGCTCCCACCCCTCTCCCCATAGACCTCAAGACCCCCTCACTCTGCTCACCTGGGACTCCTCCCCCCCCCCCCCGCCTGCCACTGTCTGTTGCAGGCCCCAGCACCCAGGGTCTGCAGCCAGCCCAGGGGCTCAGCCCATCCCAACCCTGAAGCAGGCAGTGGCAAGGGGTCCCTCTCCTGGCCCTGAGACTAGCTTCTCTGGAGCAGGTGGGGGAGCCCCCAGGGGCCTGCAGCTGTGGCATCGGAGAACAAGGAAGCTCTGTCCACGCTGGAAAAGCCCCGGAAATGCAGGGGGGGCACCCCATGACTGCCGGCTGCACAGAAATCATGGCCCAGGGCGCGTGGCCACCAAGCCATCCTCCAACAGCATGGGTCTGTCATCTTGCGGGTCTCTGATTAAAAGGCTGGGGCTCAAGAGTCCTATCCCTAGCTACCAATTCCTTGGTCCTAAAACTCATGGGCGATCCACAGAGACGGCCACCCCCGAATGTTCTAGAAGGGCAGGCCACATTCAGCTCAGATCCCCGCTCTGCCACGGAACATGCCCTCTGAGTCTCAGTATCCTCTTCTGTGAAATGAGACCAGAAGGGCCCTACCTCAGAGGGCGGAGTGAACAGCCACAGAGCAGAGTCCGGCACATAGTAAGTGCTCAATAAAGTCAGCCACCGCTAGTACGGTTACAGTGGCCAGGCTGGCGGGCGAGGCACAGCGCCCCACCCACAGCGGGTCCTTGCCACCCACTGCCCTACCGATGGTGGCCAGGAGGGGATGAGGCCTGGCCCCCCTCAACAGTGTCTTCCTTTCAATCTCAAGGGCAACACACCCCTCTTTGCCTGCCCCTGGCCTCTCTCACAGGTCCGGCCCCCCAAAGGCCTGCACCCACCCCCACCCCGCCATCCGCTTGCTCCCCAGCCTGGTTTCTCTCCCATTGCCAAAGCACAATGGCTGTTATAATTAACGGATTATCTCAGTGCGACAGCTGTGGTCCTTTGAAAATTGGGTTGAATAACAAGATCCTGGCGTATGGTAATTTCTTTTCATCTCCTGTTCCCTCTTTCTCTCTCCCTCACTTCGGCCTTATTACGCATGCAAATGCTCTCCCCTCTTCATCCTTCCCTAACACCTTCCTCCTTGGGATGGCAGAGATGGCAAGGGGACAGACTACAGTCCGCTTGCCGGTCAAAGACTTGTGGCAACGCCGCCCCCCCGCCGCCCCGGGGCCCTCTCGTGGACCTGACACTGGGCAAAGTGCCCGACACATGTGATTTGTGCCATCCCCCTCCCGAAGTCCCTACACCTGGCTTCTCCTCCTACCTCCCATGCTCTCCCCCTAGGGCTCCTCTACGCTGGCCTCCCCTGAGGTCCTGGCCTGGCTCTCTGCAACTCCCAAGCCTGCTCCCTGCCCCACCCAGCATCTCGCCCCTCCGGAGGCTTCTGACCAGGCCCACCCCCTCATACCAGCTGCCTCCTGTCCCTCCACTCCACTCCTCTCCCCACTCCTGCCTCTGCCCTGAGCCAGCCAGAAGCCCACAGCTGCCCAGCCCCTCCACACCTGGAAGCCTCTGTGCACCCCCTCTGTGATGCTTCAGTCTCTTTCCTTGCCCAAAATGAACTTCTCTATCAGCATCCTCTCTGGTCTGTCTCCCCTCTTCTGGCCTCCTTCAACTCATCCTCCATCCGGCAGAGCATGAGCCTCCTAAAGGATAAATCTCTGAGTGTGGCACTCCCTTTCTCAAGTCTTCACTGGCTCCCTACTGATCTGGTAAGGTTCCAACAGCAGACATCCGAGGCCAGCCCCTGGGGTCCTGCGGAGTGGGTTCCTGCTCTCCTCTCCTGCCCTCCTGCCTCCCCTGCCAAGTAAACCTGTCTGGTTAGGGTCCCTCCTGTGGGTTCCCACAGCCCTCAGGGTTTTCCCCATCACCACCAGAATCGGAACTGCTGCTTTTACTCTTGGACTGAGTTCTCCGAGGGAGGGCCAGATTTTCCATTAAAGCCCAGCACCAACCAGGCACCCAGTAGGTGTTCAATAAATATCTACTAACCACTGAACGAAGGAGGCCTGCTGTCTCCCTCCACAGATAAGGAAACCAAGGCTCAGAGTAATTAACGACTTGCTCAAGATCCCACCATTTGTGCAAGACAAAACCAGCATTTGAACCCAGGTCTGGGCTCCAATGCCAGTCTTTTCCACTTCCTGGAGAGGGCTTGTAGGGGTCTCCTTCTGCACGGATCTAGGGAAACTGGATCTCCTTCCAGCTGCACTCAGCTGGGAGAGAGGAGACAGGGCTCCCTGCTCAGGCTGTCACTTCCCTGAGTTTGACTTTCCACTAGGCCACATGACTCCCCACCCCAGGCCTTAGCCTGCTCATCTGTAAAGTGGGAAGGAACCCCGCCTCACCATCTCCAAGGGTGGCTGCGGGGGCAGAAAGTCAGGTCTTGGAGAGAGACCACCTGCTAACAACATCTGGGGGTCTTCCCACTCTCACCTCCAAAGACGGCTGTGTTGCCCGTGGCAGGCACTCCTCAGAGCTTGGGGGGGTGGGGGTTCCCAGGATGGGAGAGGTCACACAGGACAGAAAAATTCCTCAGGGAGAGCCAGTGAGAGAAGCGCAGGGGGTTTGGGGATCAGATCATGATCTGGGTGAGAAGCTTCCCTCTCTCATCCTCCATGTCCTCATCTGTGAATTGGGCCCATCAACGCCCACTTTATAGGGTTGCAAAGTGCCCAGCACGGTGTGGACACCACCTTGGCCACAAGGTCCTATGGAAACATGACTGTGACGTGTACCCCAGGGGAAAGGAGAAGAGAAGGGGCAGGACAAAGCAGGACCATTGTTCCTGACTCTCGGCCCTGAACAGCTCACAGAGCAGAGCTCACACCCCAACATGTCACCCTTGGGCCCCTCCCCCGCCCAGCTCCTACTCCATGACATCCCTTTAGAACCTGGGAAGCTGTGGGGATGCCCATCTACATGTCCTCTGGGCCTCTGCGCATGCTGTTCCTAAGCCTGGGTGCCATTCCCACTTTTCTCTACCCCCTGTAGCCCGGACCTCATGCCTCTTCCTCCAAGAAGCCTTCAGATTTCCTCTGTGCAGGGAGAGTAGTGGTCTCACTGCTCTACCCCCATCCCTTGATTCTATCCCCATGGAATCCTGGAAGGATCCTAGAGATCGCCTCACCCCACCTCACCTCACCCACCCCCATTTTACAGATGGGTAAACTGAGGCACAGACGAGAGACAGCAGCTCTCCAGGGAGGCACTCGAACCCAGGTACCTCTGCTGCTTCCAGCCCCACATGCAGCTTCTCTCCTGGTGCTGAGCTGTTCAGCTTCTCCAAGCCCCCCCAGCCCAGAGCTACCTGAGGATGGGACCCCATCTTCCTCTCTGTTCCCCCACCCCCGTGCCTAGCCTAAGGCCTGGCGCATAGTAGGCACTCAGTAAATGTCTGTTGAATTGAATTGCGCTCAGGGCGGCCAGTCGTCTCTGCTCTGTAAGAGAAGCATAGAGTTAGTGGAGCTGTCCCCGTGGCAACGGGGTTGGAGCCAAGTTGGTGGGGTGAGGAGTGCAGCCTGCCCCAAGGACCCCACGGGCCCTGAGAAGGAGACGAGGTCTGGGAAGCTAGGACATTCGGACTTCCAGGAGTCCGAATTGTGCCCCAACAGGCAGCCTGGCCCTGGCAACGTCAGGCCACCCCAGGTCCTCGATGGCCTCAGCTAGCCCATGGAGAGGACACTCCAGTCCCTACAGGCTCTGAGCACTGCATGGGACAGGGATCAGAAGAGACGTGAGGAGCGTAAACACTGACTCCCAGCTCACAAGCCTCTGAGTGCTCAGCGCCTGACATGTGAAGCTGGGAGAGAATTAGGCCCAATCCTACAGATGGGGAGACTGAGGCTTGCCCGAGGCCACGCAGCCCGTGTACACGGCCCCCCTGCAGAGCGGGAGGGCAGTGGAGCATAACATCCCCCAGACAAAGACCTGGAACCCACCAAAGGGTGACCCGAGCCCAGGCCCAGGCCGGCAAAGATTCTCCAGGTGAAAGGCCCAGCGTGAGCCCCAGGGCCGCGAACGGACAGATGAGAGGCCACGTTCTCCCCTTCCTGTGGGGGCAAGTTCTGATTTCACAGACCCCCGGGGGTTCAAAGCCGTCCTTAGATCCAGAGGCTGCAAAGGCCTCTTTTGCAGGCCCCGGTGTTAATATAGATCAGCCGAGACTATAAATACCCGCCCAGGCGGGGCACAGCCCGGCTACACCGGGAGCGGCCCAGCAGGGGCTCTGACCCCAGCCCTGCCCCACAGCCCTCCTCCCCGCTGGGGCCTCAGTCTCCTCATCTCCTCAACACAGGCTATGCCACGCCACGACCGTGACAGCTCGGGTTCTTTACCCAACAGCCTATAGTTCTCTGGCCCAGGCCCGCAGGGGGTGTGCCTTTCAGGGCCCAGACCGGAGACGTGGGAAGGAAAAGAGGAGGACACAAGACAGCCTCCGCCTGGGCGCACCTGGGACGGCCTGGCCTAGAGCCCAGGAGCGGCCAGGCAGGGGCCTAGGTAGCGACCACCCATCCACTCACTCCCTCGTTCACTCGGCCAGCCACCCTGTAATTGCCTCCCACTGGGAGCTGAGCACCCACAGCCAAGACACAGCCCGGGTGGGGGGCCTAGCAGGGAAGCCCGCAAGATAAATGAGCACGTCTTCCCCACCCCCAACAATGCCTGAGTAAGGGCCATCCTTTCTTTCCCATACCCCATCCCAGCTTGCATCACGGGACACGGGTTTCACACCTGCCTTCTGCCTGGACCATGACCTTGTCAAGGACAGGGACAGGGAGGGCGGTCTCACTCACCCTGCAAACCCAAGGTCCAGCAGGGCACCCAGGAGGCGCTCCATAAATGGTCACAGGCTCAAAGGATGAATAAGGTGCCATGGGAGCATAAAAAGGGTACCCACGCACAGGGGCCGTGATATGGGCCTGGGGGAGGTGCAAGGGGGGAAGGGAGCTCACTGCGCCCAGTCCAACTGCATGCGGGGCCCACACACTTAATCTACAGCAGCCTCGCTGCTATGCCCACTGGAAGGATGAAGAGACAAAGGCAGAGAGAGGCTCAGGGTTGCGCCCGAGGACCCAAAGCTACAAAGTGGCCCAGCCCCCACGGCCCCCAGTATGAGACAGGGCTGCAGCAGACAGACTCCCAGGACAGCCATTCCAAACAGTAAGAGATGATGTTTGCAGAGCCGGGGACTCCCCAAAGGCCAGGCACACGCAAGGGGTCCATGTCCCATTTTCTCATCAAAACCCCAAAACAGCCCCAAGTGGCAAACAGACGCTCACACACCAGGCGAAGAAGCTAAGGCTCCGAGAGGTGATGCAAGGACTCCCAACCCCAGGCCCGACAAATACTCTGAAGGTCCTTCCGGTCAGTGCCACCATGGGACCCTCCCCTGACTGGTGGTTCTATCTCCACCTGCTCTGGGATTCATGGTCAGGAATGGGGACCTGAGCCCAAGCCCGACTGTGCCTGCTAGCTGGTGACCTGGGCAGTGACCAGCCCTCTCTGAACCTCAGCTTCACCGAGAACCATCTCCTCTGCCCCATGCCACTGCTGCAAAGAGCCAAGGGGTAGACCAATGAGAGACGCACCCCCCCCCTTACAAACTGTAAAGTGTTGTCCATATTTAAGGGAATTTAACGCTTACTGTGATTCCTTCCTTGGCTTTTCTCAGCCGTCTCTGCCCTCCTTTTTTAACAAGGCTATACCAGTTTTTATCAGATGTTTGCACAGTGCCTGCCCCTATGCTAAGGGCCCAGGTACCAGGTATGAGCCTTTTGCAGATGAGGAAATTGAGGCTCAGAGAGGTTAAGTGACTTGCTCAAGATCACACAGTAAAACATGAGCACACTTGGCCATGACATGGTCCATCTGCCCCTGAGCGTCTATAAATTCAACCTCTGTGGCCGCTAGAGTCCTCCCCAGTGCATGAATGCCCACCTACTCCCCAGTTTATCCGACTTCCCAGCTGTATGCAATATTCATATTTCCATCAGCAGCTCACACACCCCTCTCCAAAGCCTTGGGAGCCCCATTAATCATTCAGACACACCTGCATATTCATTAACTTCCGAATTAATACAGGGCCCCTTATTACTTCGGGCCTGCTGCCTGCATTAAAGACACTTCGACTTCATTCATTATTAAACTCCCCTGATAAATGATCACAACCCTCCTTCACAGAGGAGGGCAGTGCCCAGGCCCCCAAGCCAGCAGGTCTGCTCCCAGTGCCAGCTGCTGTGTGACCTTGAGCCAGGCCCTCACCCTCTCTGGGCCTCCTGCATGTTTACCTTGGTAAAACCAGACAAAGGACGGTCTCTAAGCACTGCCCAGGCTCATCAAAGTTGGTCCCGTCCCATCCTTCCGCAGACCCCTCCGTCACTTCCCTGCAGTTACATGTATCTCTGGGGCTCACATAACCCCCATAACTCTCTATTCTCCACAAACTGGAGCCCATCGTTCTTTCCTGGCCCTCCCCCCGCCCCCGGCAGCCTCCTCCCATCTGAGCCTGGGCCTTGGTCCGGGCACTGCCCATCATCTCAAGGAGACGGTCTGTCCCTGCGCTGAGCTGGCTCGGGAGGCCATGACCTGTCCCTGATCAGAGAGGCCACACCCCAGGCCGTGTGCTAAGTCCTGCACTGTCCCACTCATATTAGAACAACCTCCACTTTACAGATGGGAACCCGAGGCCAGCTGCAAACCTGGGTCTCTCTCACTTAGAGTCCTGAGCTCCTCACCATCACACTCGCCACCTGAGGGCGGGATGCTCGGCTGCCAGTTGTGCCGGCTGCATCCTTCCCTGACTGCTTCCTCTGCGTGCAAGCCCTGCCTATTGGAGCCGTGAGCAACACAGCCCAGACCCCCCATCCCCAGCAGATGCCCTGACCCGTCTCCATCACGCCTGGCGCTGGGCAGAGCCCGAGAATGAAGCACTGAGGAGGCCGCCAGCACTGCCCCTGTGGGCTCTGTCCTGCCTTCCGCCTCCACCCTGTGGGCCCCTCTGTGTAGGGCCGCCCCCTACGAGCCCTGGGCCCGAGGTTTCGCTCCCTCCCCCGCTGGCTGTGTGACTGTGGCCCTGTTACCAAACTTCTCTGCGCTCAGCCTCACCATCCCAATCACACTTGACTCTGCCTCTGCCTGGTCCATCCCTCACCCCCAATCCATCCCGACACCTGTCTAGCCCACACGCCTGTATATCCAAGCCACTGAGGCTCTTACCCAGACAGCAACAGCTGCCTCCCAGCATCTCAAGCGTCCCCTGCATCCCTCCCCTTCCCTCTGCTCAGCCACCAGAGACCTTTCAAAACACCATATACCATGGGACCACTGAAAGACCCTCTCTTCAAACACTTCCAGAAGCTTCCATGGCTCCCAGGCTGAAGCCATAAGTCCTCCTGAAGGTCAAGGCAGCCATGAGGCCAGACTGGGCTGCCCACTCCAGACCCTCCCTCTGGCTTTTGCCCCAGGCAGCTCTCCCCTCTCTCAGTGACTCTCCCAGTTCTTGTCTGTAACAGGTGTCCACCCCTCCCCACTGGGGCCACCCAGCACCAAGCACAGTGTGTTCTCCACCATGGCTCCAGCCCTGCCAGTCGGTACAGTAACCCTGTGGCCTGAACAAACAGGCCTCCGTCAGGTCCAGACAGCAAACCCACCGGGCTGTGGCCAACACCAACAGCGAGCCTGGTTGACACAAAGGAGGCTTCATCGCCCCTGATCTGTGTGCACACACAACTCCCCACCTAGTGGGATGAGAGGATAAAGCTTATCAGACCTCATTCTCAAAGGAAGAAACTGAGGCCCAGAAAGACAAAGTGGCCTCCCAGGTCACTGCTGGTAAACAGCACTCAAGCCCTGCTGCCTGTGTCTGAGCACTAACTACATGCCAGACCCTGATCAGCCTTTTACAGGAATTAACTCAATCGACCCTCTCCCCAGCCCTGTGAGGTGGGCATCATTAATTATACCCATTTGAGAGATGAGAAAACTGAGGCCCAGAGCAGTGAAGTCACTTGTTCAAGGAAGGGCGCACAGCTAAGAAGCAGAAGGGCTGGAGACAAACGTGGTTGTGGCCATGAGGCCATCCTGCCCCTTTAGCTTTGTTCAAATCCTCCCAGGCCCTCAACTGCCAGGGGTGCTTGGGGCAAGAGGCATCCACTTTGCAGGCTCCATCTCCCTCCCAGCTCCCTGGCAGCAAGGATGTGAGCCAGGGCCTCCCTTTCAGGCCCCAACTTCGTCATCTATAAGGGGGTAGATGAGACACATCAAGCGGTGGCACATTGTCCACAGGCTGGCCAACTGGTCTCTGGCCTACAGGGATCCCCATGGGGTGGGAGACCCAGGGGGGATGGAGCAGGGAGTTCATTCAGGGCTCAGGGACAAGCAGGTATGAGGCCGGCCTGTTGTCACCAAGCACACGGCAAATCCAACAGGCAGCCAGGAGGCCAAGGGTGTGGTTGGCTGAGCCCCAGACGCCAAAGATGATTATTAACTGGGAGGGCTTGGCGCCTCGGAGGACCTGCTGCTCCCCGAGGGGGCTGGGGATCCGCACGGGAGGCCACACTTCTGCCAATGAGAAGTCCCACATCTAATGAACACCTACTGTTTTGCCTGGCCTGGGATTCCTGGCCCATGGTGGAGGGAACAAAGATGAGCAAGGAATTCACAGACCGGCAGGGGACTCGGGCAAATGGAAACCCCCCCACACGCACTAGAGAGTATTGCTGTTGAAGGAAAGCCTCCTGCAAATTATTTTGTAAAATAAATAACCAGCTTCTAAGTTCTCATATAAAAAAATCTGCATTTTCACAGACTGGGGCTGTCAAGTGAGGTAGCAGCCCTGGCCTTGTGGAGGCCTCCTGGCCACACACCCCACGTGAGCCCAGAGGGTTGGGTGGGACCAGGCCGAGCCCATGCCCTGTTGCAGCCCCAACACGGGAGCTGGCACACAGGAGGTGCTCAGTAGCTCTGGCCAAGCGAACCCCATCAGTGCACTCATGTCCAGGACCAAAGCCACTGTGTGTGGGGACCCCCAGGGGACCTCGCTCCTTCCACTTCCTGACCCTCTGGAGGGCTTCACAGAACGTCAGAGCTGGCAGCTCCCTGAGCACGTCTGAGCCCTGGGTGTGCAGCACCTGAGGAGACTGCAGCCCCTCCTTCCAGGGTGTCCCCTCCGGCCCCAGCCCCTGAAACACGAGGGCTCCTCCAGGCTCCGTCCCCCACCTCCCCACAGCTGCTCTCCCATCCCACCTGCCCTCAGATGCCCCAGACTTGCCAGGCCAGGTCACCTTCTAGAACAAGCCCACGCCTGCCCACATGTCTCCTCCTGGTCAAGGTCACCACCACCCACCTGCTTGCCAAGCCACAGACCCCAGCTTTCCTCAACTCTCCCCTCCCCCAGCAAATGATCGGCCACTTCTATCCCCAGAAGGTCTGCTTACTCCCCCACCTGACCAAGACAGGCCGCCACCATCACCTGCCCAGCAGCCCGCATGGCCTTCTCGAGCCCCTCCGTACAGCAGCCAGAAAGAATTTTCCAGAGGGCAATTCTGACACTGCCTCTCCTGCTCCCCATCTTTCAGGGGCTCCCTGAAGGCCCAGGGTTAGAGGCCAAGCTCCCTGCTGGCATGAGAAGCTTCTGTGAGGTGGGCTAAAACTTCCCCAGCTCCTGCTCCAGCCACATGGCCCGCCTCATGTTACCCGCCACTCCACCCCACATTGGCACTGGCACCTCCCTCTCCCTACACTTGCTGCCAATACCTGAACCCCTACTGTCTTCAGCTCAGGTATCACCTCCTCCAGGAAGCCTGCCCTGAACCCTAGGTCTGCCTTCACCATTCCACAGCAACCCCATGCTCACCAGCTCCAAATGGTGTCCCCCTAAATAGTCACCGTCTTCCTTCCGGAGGGCCAAGGCAGCACCATGTCCCCTCTGTGTCCCCCTACCCCCACCAGATGGGGGCCTGGCCCAGAGGAGGTGCCTGGGGCACGGGATTGAAAAAGCAAAAGAAAGAAAAAGAAAAAGAACCGCCCAGCGCCCCCAGAGGTGCGTCATTCCCAGCTGGTCTCTATCCCCACCTCCACCCCCCACCTCCCCACAGGCTGAGGTGTGCTCTTTATTACTACTGGTGACAAGAGGGCCTCCCAGCTCCTTACCACTGCTGTTATAACCATTAGGGCCTCTACCGACGCAGTGGCTCCCGAGTCCACCCTGGCCCCAGCCCACTCAAGGCAGCGTGGTCAGTAGGTGCAGAGAAACAGGGGAAGGAGCCCACACAAACTGGCCTTATGGGGCACGTGCGGCCCCCATTAACAGATGAGAAAGCTAAGGCTCTGAGAGCATGCAGCCAACCTGAGGCCTCCCGCCTGGTGGGGGCCAGCCTACCTTGGGACCAGAGGCTGACTCCTGCCCCCCTACCCCACCCCCGCCAGACCCCAGGAGCACCAAGCATGCTGGGCCAGGCATTTGACAGGCCAGCCCACTGCCAGGAGGCATGGAGGCAAGTGCACCAAGGCTGGGTACCCTTGCTGTACCCCTCACAGCCGTCCCTCATCTGTCCCCAGGTTGCAAGGCTGCCCTGCTGTGCTCAATGAGATCAGAAGGACCACAGCCAATTAACGACTTAACCATGGAGCATCTCCAAGGCCTGCTGAAGGTGGATTAGCTCACCTAATCCTCAGAGACTCCGCAGGGGGCAGGTCCTAACAGTCCCCCCATTTTACAGACAACAAAACGGAGGTGCTGGGTTCCACAGACCCGCCCCAAGCCAAGCAGCTGGGAGTGGAGCTGGGTACCCACCCAGCTCCTTGCACAGGGTTGGGGGGGAGGCGTGGTGGTCCTCAGTAATGATGATATTCCTTCCCAGCTCAGACCTTCACTTTCATCCTTCAGAGGCATCCTGAAGGGACGGGCCTCTCCCATCACGCACCCCCCCCCACCGCCCCGTGCCAGCCACCTGCTGTGTGGTTCTCTTCCACCCCCTGGGAGCAGACCTCTCGCCCTCTACAGCCCTGATCAAATGCCACCTCTTCCACTGAGCCTTCCCTGAGCTCTGCTGCCCTCTCTCCTCTCCTGTGCCTCTGCCACCGCACATGGAAGCCCCCCCAGACAGATGCAGTCTCCTAAGGGGTTTGCCCAGACTACCCCGCCCCCACCCATCCTCTGCCCAGCTGCCAGAGGAAGCTGCCTGAAGCACAGCGGCTGGGCTCGTGGCTCACTGCCCTGCTCAGAAGCCTCTGATTGCCTCCGTGGTCCTTATCCCGGCATTCAAGACCTCTCCTGATCTGGCTTGGACTTGTCTCTGCAAATCTGCCCTGCAACACCATCCAGTAACGGAGACACCGTCAGAACACACCGCTCCCCGCTGCATGCACACGTGGGCACACATGCACTGGGCCTCCTCGGCTCCTCCCCTGACCCCTCCTCCACCCACCACCTGCCTCTCACCTGACCCCAGAACAGCACCACTGAGAAGTCCAAGTGCCCACCATGCCCCCCCGCTGCTGGAAGACTGCACATCCCAGACTCCTCCTGGCTCCTGAGCCCTACCTCCTCCCCAGACTCCCAGATCCTCCTTCCCAAATCCATCCCAGACCCTCGTATCCTCATATATGGGCTTCTCACCTCCTCTGAACTCAGGAGGTCTTTTGAGACCTCTTGGCCTTTCCCCTAGAGATTCCCTTCTGCCCCGGCCCACCTCATGTAGGGTTCAAAGTCACCTCCTACAGGAAGCCCTCCAGCCCTCTGGGGCTGCACTCACGCTAGTCTGCCTTCCCCCTTGGCAGTGCGGTCCCTGGTGCCAGGCACGGTCCTCACTGAGCCCCCAGACCCTCAACACCTTGCACAAGGCCTGGCTCATACCAGATACTGGGGAACTGTCTGAATAAATGCACTTCCCTCCTGTACCTTCCCCGAGCTCCAGGGGACAGAGTGGACAAGTTCACGAGCCAACAAGCACCAGTGCACATCTGCCTCCTGCCCGCACCTCCACCAGCCTCCAGTGGCACACCTGAGCCACTGCAGGAGCTGCCCGCACCTTCCTCCCTGCCGCCACCCTCACCTGCCTGCTGACTCCCTTTAGGTCACAATAAAACCCACAGCCTTCCAGACCTGGTTTCCTCACCTCTCTGCTCACCACCACCCCCACCCGGGCTGGCTCCGCCCCCCAAGGTGCCCTTAGGTGACTGAACCCTCACTAAATCCCCAGGAGGAGGATGTGAACTGGCACCACCCCCAAGGCATCGATGAGGAAATAGAGGCACAGAGAGGGTGATCACCTGCCCAAAGCCAGGCGCCCCTCTGCCTCCTAAGGCCAAGCCCTCCATGACCCCAGCCCACCCAGCAGGTCCCTGGGAGAGGGGAGAGCGAGCGGGGGGGGGGGGGGGAGAAGATCAGAAAGGAAGGCACCCCTTACTCTTCAGCCTCAACCTCCCCCCAGGGGGCCACCCCAAATGGGACAACCCCATTCAGAGAAGCTGACCACCCCTCACACATCTACCCCCCATCCCACCAATCCTCAGGCCCCTCAGATCCCCTTCCCCACACCCCTGCCTCCTAGCTCCAGGCTGACTGCAAATTCTATCCAGAGACAGACCCCTACAGTGTGCAGACGACCACCCCCACTGTCACAGGCCCAGGGACAGCAGCAGGGACAGCCACTCCCTCCAGAGGCCCAGGCACCCGTGTCTACAGGGCCCGTCGGCCTTCTGGATAGGCCAGGGCTGTGTGGACAGGGCTGCAAGATGGGCCTCCTGGCAGGTGCCTGGCAACAAACCCCCTGAACTGCCGAGAATCTCACCTATCAGAGCTGGAAGAAGCTGTAAGCCTCTGAGCTGTCACCCACTAGACGAGATGAAGGACCGGGGCCTACAGAGATGCAGCTGCGCCCCACGGCCTCCTCAGCTTCCTCCCACCCACACTGTGCCTGCCTATGGAGGACAGCCTCTGAATCCCTGGAAGGCAGCATCCCACCTGATGCCCCCCAGGACCTCCCTACCCAGCCCAGAGCAGGAGTTCAGGAGCTGCCCTGAGCAAACAAATGAGTGAGGGCTGGATTCAAATCCCTCCACGTCCACCTGGGCCTTTGCTTCCCCATCTGTAGCCTGCCCTGCCTTCTTAAGATTTTTTATTTATTTATTCATGAGAGACCCAGAGAGAGAGGCAGAGACACAGGCGGAGGGAGAAACAGGCTCCCTGCGGGGAGCCCAATGCAGGACTCGATCCCAGGACCCCGGGATCACACCCTGAGCTGAAGACAGATGCTCAACCACTGAGCCAGCCAGGTGCCCCCCTTACCCTGCCTTCTTTGCAGGGGAGCGAAAAGGTAGAGATCAAATGAGGGCATTAGCCCAAAAGTGTCTTTAAAGCTATCAATCAGATGGTTGAGCATCTGACTCTTGAGTTGGGCTCAAGTCATGATCTCAGGGTGGTGAGATTGGACCCCATGTCAGGCTCCATGCTAGGTGGGGGGTCAGCTGGAGATTCCTTCTCTCTCCCTCTGCCTCTCCCCCACCTCCCTTGCTCTCAAATTAATAAATAAATAAATCTTGAAAAAAAAAAGAAAACCCATACATCACTACACACCTGGAAGGGACTTCTAATTCCAAAGGGGTGAAAAACAAAGGATGAGATGATAGATTTCATCCACTCATTCATTTAATACCACTTCTCATGCCCTGGGGCAGGCACGAGGCACCCCAGGGATCAGGATGGTCGTGGCTCTGCCCTGAGGAAGCTCACAGCTGGAAGGGAATTATAATTACAGGACACCAGTAATGGCAGGGGACATCGGGGAGCCCCGGGGGCTGCCAAGGCCAGGTCAGGGGTGTCCAGTCAGGCCTCCCAGAGGAAGGGCCACGTAGCTCTCAGGGCTGTTGGAAACAAAGGGTCCCCCAAAGAGCCAGGTCAATGTGCAAAGAGGTCATGCCACCCCCCAAGTCAACATCGTCCCGGGCGAGCCGTGTCGTGAGCAGGACATAAGCTGTAAGGTCAGCACCACCACCGTCCCCATTTTACGGATGAGAACATCAAGACCTGGAGCAACCTGCCTCAGGCCTCACAGCTCTTACGCAGCAAAACTGGTGGTCTTTGGGCCTCCAACACCTTCCAAGGCCTCCCCCAACCAGGGGCAGGGTGGGGAGGGAACAGGCTCTAGAATATTCAGCCTCTGAACTAAGGGCCAAGCTGCTCTGTGAGCAGCCAGGTCACCTGGTCTCACACACAGCAAGGAGAGTCCGGGCCGCAGGAGCTAGTCCACGCACACAGTGGCCGTCAGGAAATGGCCACAGCTGGATCTGAAGAAATCCCCACACACCCGCCAAAACAGACCCTCCGGACCTGGGCAACTGCTGGATGCCAGCCTTGGGGGCGGTGGGCCGATGCCCCGGGAAGCGTGAGGTTTCCTGGTAACTTCGCTGGGCCCTGGGCCGGGCAGCCCTCCCTTTAATGCATGCAAATGAAGCGCATAAATTTCTGCTTACTTAACTTCACAAATGTTAACAAGCTCATAAAAAATCAGTTATCCTTCCTCAGCTCCACAACACTCTCCCTCTGCTTAATTTTGTTTCTCCAACCCTCCCCCCTCCAACCCAGAGAGAAGCACAAGCTGTCACAGATCTGGGGGTTCCCCCCTTCGCCAAGCAGGTCTGCCCTTCCTCCCTCCACCCTCTGGGCTCAGAGGAGACACCTCCACAGAGGAATCAGAAGGCCCCCCGCCAATGCGGGGGGGGGGGGGGAGACCCTGCTATCCCCCCACCAGGGCTGTGTGACCTTGGGCTCTGGCCGAACCTCTCTGGTATAATAACCACAAAGTACCCCACTCCGCCTGCCTCCAGGTTGGTGTTAGGATCACACAAGATAATCCCACTAAAGTGCTTACTTCGCTCCTGGCACAGAACGAGCCCTCAATAAATGTTAGCCCTTGTTATTATGTAAAGGAGAGTTAAATACCCCCCAGTTAATCCATTTGTAGAGTTTGCCTTCTGGGGCAGGCTGGCAGCTCCAAAGGCTGCCCGGATCACTCTGGTTGGCTTGCTCACTGTTGATAAAAACTGGAGTTTGATACCATCGGGCTCTGAGTGCTGGCGGGCACCACAGGCCCCACCACACCCTATTGTCCCATGGACCGGATTCGAACCTTTAAGTGACCTGGCCCCCGTGGGCACTTGAGTTTGCCACCCCTGGTTTATGCCTCCAGAAGTTTCTCCAACTGGTGATCTCATTGAACACAACATGAGGCCCAGGTGGCAGACGAGGAAACAGGCTCATGGAGGGCCAACGATATGCCCACGGTCCCTGGGGGAGGAGGCGCTGTGGGGCAGCCACCAGTCCAGGCCCAGCCCCACTGTGCCAGCTTGTGAGACGCCTCCAGGGCACACGGAGGAGCAAATGGCCCCTTAGCCGGGTGGCAGGAGAGACAGGCTTGGCCCTGGTGAGCTCAGTGCATTCGGGACCAGGTGGGTGGCGGAGTAGGAGGCAAGGCCTGCCCTGAGCCTCATCCCAACCTGGCGATGGTGGGCCAAACCACGTGCCACTCCTATGTGCCACACCCCCACAGAGCCCAGCATCAGAGGGCCCTCCAAGGATGCGGGGCAGGGCTAGAGCTGGCCTATTCTCCTCATGGCCCCTCAAAATCCTCCCCCTTGGATGGACCTCCAGGGATGGCTTAGGCCAGAAACTGCAACTCTTTCAACCACACTAGCTCCTCTTCTGACGTCACAAAGCATAAGAAGCTGAGACATAACATGAAGACTCCTAACTCTGGGAAACGAACTAGGGGTGGTGGAAGGGGAGGAGGGCGGGGGGTGGGGGTGAATGGGTGACGGGCACTGAGGGGGGCACTTGACGGGATGAGCACTGGGTGTTATTCTGTATGTTGGCAAATTGAACACCAATAAAAAATAAATTTATTATTTAAAAAAAAAAGAATTTTAAATATATAAAAAAAAGAAGCTGTGGCCCCAACCTGCTACCATCAGGGTTACACCAGCTACATCCCCGTGATCCCCCATCTCTCAGAAATGGAAACTGAGGCCCGAGCAGGAGGAGGAATGGATTCCCTATGGTTCCACAAAGAGAGGCTAGCCTTCTAAGACCTGTCTCGTGCTACTGCCCAGCCAACACCAGCCAGCACGATCCAGAAAACAGGGCCCAGACCCACGCCAGAGGCCAGCCTGCAGCACCAGCTACCCCCTCCAGGCCTTGACTTCCCCATCTGCAATATGGCCAACTCCGACACAGTGAGCCGTTCTGAGAGAAGACAGTGGGGGCAGGGGGTCCTCAACACCAGGTCAATGTGGCCATCTCTGTGTGTGCCTCAACTTCCCCTACAGGGCAGTGGGGCTTCCGTCACTTTTGCCTTCTCCAGAGCCCCTCTCACTGGGTAGCCCTCAGCCTGCATCCAACGGTGGCACAAGGAGCAATCAGGTGGACACCACGCTGGGGGCTAGGTAGGTGTAGAATCTACTACACAGATGCTGCTATGCCCGTTTTTCAAACAAGGAAGCAGAAGCACAAAGAGCTAAGTATTTTGCCCAAGGCTACTCCGCAAGAAACAGCAGGTGGACTGATGTGCAGACCAAGCAGCAAGGATGGAAAACCCAAGCCTGGTTACAGGAGCCCAGATGAGGCAGAGGATGAGCCGAACCAGGTGGGGATGGGAGGAGGAGGAAGGAGTCCAGTGCCTGGAGCCTGGGAGGCAGCCCCATCACTGCTGCCGACCGTAGAGGCCGCCTGACCCTAACAGCGCCCGTCACCTCCGGGACCTCAAGTTCAGGCCACAGTCATTCTCCCTCTCTTGCCAGCCTCAAACGGCTCCCTAGAAGCCCCTCCTCAGGCAGGTCCAGTCATCGTCCTTTCCTACTGAACAAAGCCTGGCTCCCAGCTTTGCAGGTCTTGCCCCAGCTCCCACCAAGCCAAGCGTGCCTGAATGCAAACTCAAACCCAGCTCTCGAACATTCCCACCCACTACCTCCCGATTTGGGGAAAATCCCCAAGGCACCCCCACCCCCTGCAGAGGGAGAGGGTGGGGCCTGGGGCATGAGGGACGGGCCATGGAAGGCAGGGGCGGGGCCTGGCTGAGGGGCGGAGCCGTGAAAGGCATGGGCGGAGCCTGGCAGGTAAGGGGCCCACCGTGAAGCCGTAAGGCTGGATCCTGGGATCCGTTGCCTTGGTAACCTCACTAATTGATTCCGATTGGAGCTCCATCTGTGCCTTGGCTGGATGGGTGGTTTGGGCTCACGGGTGTTTGTTTTGAAGCGAAGGAGAGATTAGTGGGAGGAGCTGGGAGGCTGCGGGTCTGGGCTGGAGAGCCTGACGCCCCGCCCCACATGCACAAGCAGCATCCCCACCCCGCAAAGGAAGAGGCAGGCTTGGTCCCCAGAGACCATCCCAGACGCTCCCTTCTCCCCAGGGGGCGGCTAGTCCCAGCCCAAACACTGCCTGGCCCAGACAACAGACAGCAGCGTCTGTGGTGCGCGCGCACAAGCGCACACGAGCACACACACATGCACAAGCCGAGAACATGGGCTCCGCGGTGAGAGAGCCTTGGGGTCAGAGGCCAGCCCAGCTTTCTGAGCCTTAGCTTTCCTACCTGCAAAATGGGAACACCACTCCCCTCAAAAGGCTCTTCAGAGAAATAGAGGAACGTCCCTTGTGCACCTGGGGACCTCCTTATCCTGAGATCAGGGAAGGCTTTGTGGAGGGAGATCCTGGTGATGGAATCACCTATGCAGCACCCAAAGGGTAGCAGTCTGAGGAACTGGAAGGAGGCCAGGAGGAGATCTGGTATGGAACACAGCGCACCAAGGTGCAGCTGAGGACTGAAGGGCAGGACTGATCGGCTGGAGAGGGCGCCTCGAGACAGGAGCACTGAGCCTGGGCCAAGTCCCGGCAGGTCTCCGAAGCCAGGGTAAGGATTTTGGATCTTGGCCCAAGGAAAATGGGGGGCCAGTGACATGCTAGGGAGTCCCGCCAATGGGAGAGTGCAGAATGAACTGCAGGGACAGGAGTGGAGGTGCAGCCTTTGAGGAGCTGCTATGATGGTGGCAGGATGACCAGGAGATGGGAGGAGGCTGCGAGAGCAGGGTTCAGTGACCCATAGGGTCACCTTCAGGATGAAGACAGGAGGCTGAGCATAGTGTTCAGGGATGACTCCCAGGGTTCAGGAACGGCAGTGCCCACCCCGGAACAGAAAGCTTCAGAGAAAGAACAAATGGGTCAGGATGCTGGATGAGAGGAGTCCAGGATGGAACAAGCTGAATTTTAGGGGTGAGAAGAACCCCCACAAAGGATGTGTCCAATCAGCAGGTGGCCATACCCAATGCCTACCAGCCAGTGGTGGGGCATAGCGGAGGACAGGGGCCTGGGTGCTCCCTCCCACCACTCCCCTGTACAGGGAAGTGGAGCACCACGCAAAAGCAGAGGCTGACGATCAGGCCAGGAAGTTGACTCCTCAGGGACAGGCATGGCCCTGAGTGGACACTGCCGAGCAGGGGCCTTCCACATGGCAGCACTTGGAGCCAGACCGCCTGGGTTCAAATTCGGGCCCCTTAACCTCACCAGCTGTGAGATCCCCGGCAAGCCTCAACGTCCCCATCTCTAAAATAGGACTACAGGTGATGCCTATCCCACAGGTTGTATGAGGAGGGCCTCCTCCTGCATCCCCCGAGGTGCGGGATCTCAAGGAACCTGCTCCTTCAGGGAGGGGGCAGGATGCTAACCCTTGTAGAGCACCTAGCACGAGCCAAGCCGTGCACCTCACAGGTGTTACAGACCATAGGAGGGGTGCTCAAGGAGGAAGTGCCCAGAGTCAGCTGATCCGGGGCTGAACCCTGGGTCCTTGCTTTCTAACTACAGGACCAGGAGCGGCCCCCTGCCTCCCCTCCAACCTCTGCTTCTGGGAATATGAAATGGAGATAAGGAGGGCATCTGCCCATGGCTCATGGGATTGTTGTGTGAAATATGAAACCCCATTAGCATGTGTCACCACCCAGCACACAGCAAACACTAACTAAATCATCACTGTGGTCTTCATTACAGCTTCCTCCCCAAGAAAGCGAATGTAATGATCCCCACGCAATAAATGAGAAGGGCAAAGGCCTCACTTACCCTAGCATCCGGGACCTGAATTGGCCACCATCTGACCCCAGGATCCTCCCTCCCCAGCCCAAAGGGCCTCTCAGCCCAGGATAGGGCCAAGCAAGACTGCCTGGGTCTGAACCCTGCCCTAACTGCTCTGAGCTGTGTGACTCCGGACAAGTCACTTCACCTCTCTGGGCCTTAAGTTCCTGCCCTAAAAAATGAGGGACCCTTTGCCTGCACCACTGTCTGAGGACTAAACGAGGAGATACACAAAAGGTGTTCAGCCCAGGAACTGCACACAGCAGGTGCTCCATAAATGACAGCAGATGCGAAGACCCGAAGGAAAGAATGATGCCCCACGAGCACTCCAGTGGGGCCCTGGGAGTGATGCCCTCTCCTCCTCCTGCCCCAGCCAAGGAAGCATATCCCCAGAGGGCTACAGCCGGGAGGTCCACCCGAGGTGCCACCCCCACCCTGGCATTCCTCCACCAGCCCCGCCACCCAGCCATTCCCCAATGGTGCCCCGATCCACCCCCACCCATCACCCCCACCGCCTCCTGCACCGAGCACACAACCGCATGAGCCTCCACCCAGCCCCATGACCAACCCGGCAGCCCCTTCCCTCCCCTCACTGTGCATCTGCTCAATTAGGGAAACAGGGGAGCTAGGGAAACAAAGACTTAATTTCTGAGCTAATCAGCCTGCCTCATGCTAATTACCATCCTCCTGGGCATTAGGGCAGGCTTCCTGGGGGAGGCGGGGGAGGCTGGTCCTCAGGAATGACACCCCCTCCCCCAAAGCCTGAGATGGCCCAGAAATGGTGAGGGAGAGAACTAGGGACGCTTGGGCAGGGATTTCAGTGTGGGAAGCGCTGGATGTGGCCTGAAGTGGGGGTGGGGGTGGGGGCACAGCAGGGAATGTGACTGGGGCAGAGTCCCTTAGGTCCTATCCTCCCAGAATCCCTTTCCGGGACTCCTGCCCCATCCTGGGAGCAGCCAGACTTGGGGGAGGCCCCAGAACAGGCATCCCATTAGGTGTCCAGCCCACGGCCTTGGCAGAGAGATGGACAGATGGATACTTTTAAGCTAGAAAATTGAGCGATAATCAGAGTGAAGCTTTTGGATCATGGCACAGAGTGAGTGCATCGAACGTGTGCTTGTGGGCTTGCCTGTGTGTGTGTGTGTGTGTGTGTGTGTGTGTGTGTGCGCGCACGCGCACGTGCTACTTGCATCTGTGAGTGCACACGAGAGGGCTTGGGACCGGGAGCCAGCACGTCTGGCCTCAATCCCCGGCTCTACACTGGGTAAGTCCCTGCCCCTCCGAAGTCCAGGCTTTACCGGGAGGGAGCAGGAGGGGCCAATCGCTAGGATCACTTAGTTAACAAATGGATACCAAGCACCTACTACGCACACGCCAGGCTCCGTGCTGGGCACGCGGGCTCAGCTGTGGACAGACAGACAAGGTTTCTGTCCTCATGGCTTCCACTCTTCCAAAATTCCATGTTCCGATCACCACAGGGTGGGATGGAAAGAAGTATCCTGCAAGGCACCGACCCCATGGAGATGGGCCAGTGTGACCGGGACGGGCTACCGAAGGCAGGGCTGGTCACTGCATTTCTCAGAAAAGGTCCTGCCCAGCAGTGAAACTTCAGATAACTGTGACTCACTGGGGGTCCCAGTGCAAATCCCTTCCCCTGACTGGGCCTGTTTCCCCATCTGCAACAATGACAGAGCAGAGTGAGATGGTCTCCAACTCTCACAAGCAAGGACTCTCGGTCGTCTCCCTATTGTGGGTGCATGTACCTGTGTGACACGAGGGGTGGTGGTATGCTCCCGACACACACACACACAGCTGACTGTCCCAGCCCTGGGTCCAGGAGCACGGCAGACACACTGGATGGACAGGTGCACCCAGTGATGAGAGGGGCTGCCCTGCACCCCCAGGGGCTCATCCTCTCCCAATCAAGGCTCCCAAGGGTGCACACTCACTCCTGCTGGCACAGGCCACCCCTTCAACCGCCTCCCTCTTGCCTTGTCGTGGAGCCATCACAGCTGGCTACCACATCCTGAGTGCCTGCAATGTACCTGGTGCTCCCTACACCTCACTGCACAGAATTCTCACAATGGCCCTCCCAGGTAAGCACTGTTACCCAGTTTGTCAAAGGGGGAAACTGAGGCTCAGCTAGGTCAAGTGACTTGCTTGGTAACTGATGAGCGGGGCACTCAAATCCAGCCTCATCCCAAGCTGCCACACCCACTGTGCACCAGGAGCACCTTCCTGGATCACCCACAAGGCTCAGACCAGGGGACCAGGCTGGCCCAGACCCTGGTGGAGCACTGCTCTCTACAGATTATCAAGGGCTCCACACTGCAAGGCAGTTGGGGGCAGGAGGAGCCCGAGAGCCAGATGGCCCAGGTTCAAATCTCAGTCTCACCACTGACTCTCTCTGTGACCATGGGCAGGATCCTTAACCTCTCCGCACCTCAGTTTCTCCATCTGTAAAATGGGGGTCAAGACATTTTGTTGGATAGTTGAGAGGATTTAATTTCTGTAAAGTTCTTAGGACAGAGCCTGGCACATGGTAAGCATTACTTGGCTGTTGTTAAATTAAAGGAATAAACTATTCCCCTTGACTCGATGGATGGCCTGAGAGTTGGGTCCCCCAGAGGGCAAGGGGTACAGCTGAGATTCAAACTCTTGAGTCCAGGACTCCCTGCCCAGTACTTTCTCCTTACAGCACCAAAGGAGCTTCAGCTACCACAAGAATGAAGAAGTCCCAAGACTGACCCTGGCTTGGGCCCCGGGAGGTAAGTAGAGGCTATATGGATACAGAGGTCAGAGCACAGGCTGGGAGCCAGGCCCTGCACCTCCTTCCCTGACCCACCCCCAGCTCCAGAAGCCCCAGGCACTTTCATGGCCACCCAGGGGCACTGGGCAGCCAGGTGCCAAAGCAGCTCTCCTTGGTGCCAAGGGCACAAGGCCAGTGGTCCTGGGACATGGCAGGCAGGGAGTGGCAAGGGGCAGTATGGCCCCCCAGCAACTGCTTCCAGCATTCTGCCCCAGGGACAGCCGGGGGCTTCCTGGGCCCACTCCTCCCCAGGTTCCAAGAAGCCCCACAGGCATGAATCCCATCCAGAATAGGGGTCCTCCCTGAAGCCTTCAGTTGCAAGGGGAACCTAGACCACATTCAACCTCAGAAGCTGATCCCCACAAACAAGCTCACCCACATCACAGGGAAGCCCCCCCGGGCCAGAGGTGCAAATACCTGAAGTCGTGCACCGTTGGTGAAAGTGGAACACATGCAACCAACGCAGACCACTCCACCCTCCAACAGGGAAATGGCCGTGCAAGGGGACCCTGTGCCAAGGCAGATCGGGACCAGGCCCCCGCGGCGGCCCTGAGGGGAGATGCCCAGCGTGTGGGGTCAGGGGCAGGGAGTGAGGGGTAGAGGCTGCAAGGCGAATCCCACGTGGGTAAGACCAGATGGTGCACATGTGTTTGCAGGTGCCTGGAAACACGGGGAAGGGCCCTACCAGTGATGGGGCAGGGGCACCAGCCCGGTGCCCTGTTTTATGCACAGAGAGCACGTGTCAGTTCTTAGTTAGAAAGCAGGTGTTTGCACACACATTCCTTCACACGTACACACTCCAACACTCAACAAACACACATAAATCACCCAGTGCATGCAGACGCACAGCCAGCCAGCCACGTTCCTTGTCTGACCCAAGGAAGGGACACGACAGCTGCCACAGAGATGGGCAGAGTGGAGAGATGAGAGACAGAGAGGAGACGGGAAGACACGGATGGAGGGAGAGACAGAGACAGAGCCAAGAAAGCTCTGCTCAGACCCTGGGGTGACCGGCTCAGAAGCGGCCACTTCGGGCAGGCCCGGGGGCCACAGAAGGTGAAAGGGCCCATGCTCAAAGCTGTGGGACCCAGGCTGTGCCCTCAGCCCGGCCGCTCACCCTGCAATGACCCTGGGCCCGTGGCTCTCTGGGGGGATGCAGACCCTGATGCCATGTGGAGGCCCGGCTCCCACCTCTCCCTGCACCCCTCGCTGCCTGCAAGCGGCCCTGTGGGCCCAGAGGTCTCTGAGCACAGCCCCATTCCTCCTCCCTGGAGCTCCCCCCTGAATCCATGAACCCCATTCCCAAAGCCCCCTCCCTCTCTGCAGCCACTATCCCCAGCCCCGGTCAGAGAGGGCAGGAGCAGGCCAGTGACAAGGACAGCAAGTACCACATGCCCTGTGAGCCTGGAGAGGAGCGCATGCAGCCCGTCCACTTCATCTCACTTAATTCTCATGAAGGCACTTGATCCCGTTTTGTGGATGAAGAGTCTGAGGTCTGGAGACTGATCTGCCCAGAACCATGCGCACAGCCAGCAAGGGGACAAATGAGCTGGGATGGAGCCCAGACCACCTACTCCAAAACTCAGCAGCAGTGTCCACGTCTTGTCCAGCAGGAACTGGGGAGAGTGGGAGGGACCCGACAGGCAGACACCCCCACATTTCCTAACCCGGCACCCCAGGCCTCAGGACTCCGTAGGCCACAGCCAGTCCCCAACAGCCTGAGAGGTGGTGGCTGGGAGGGCCACTGAAGCCCTGCCTACCTGCTCCTGTCCCCAGGAACCCCAACAACAGAGTGAGCATGTATTGAGCACTCTCTGTATACATGCCAGGAGCAGGGCACTTTATAGGATCAATCCTAGGAGGCAGGTACTATTTTTATTCCCATTTTACAGAAGTGTGGCCACTCAGAGTAGAATCTGGGGTTGGATCCAGGCCTGGGCCCACATGCCTGACCCCTGTGTCACCCCATGTTCCAGCCCTGGGAGTTTCTCTGCTCTGACCCAGTGACACCAAGCCGATACCCAGGAGTGTCAGACAGAGGCAAGACGGGCCTCCTTTGAGTCCCTGCGTAGCTCAAGGACTCCAAGGTGCCATCATCTGAGTCACCTGCTCTCCGCTGCCAACCTCTCCACGGCCCGTCTCTTCCCAGGATGCTCGACACTCGGGATCCCCAGCCAGCTCCCACCTCCATCCTTAAAGTGCAGCCCTGGGTGGGGAGGGGACGGTCTGTGTCTCCCCTGACCTCAGCTAATATCCTCAAGATGAGGAGCTGGGTCTCAGCCTGAGGCCCAGAGAGGGTGTGGGATTAGCCAGGGTCACACAGCAAGTCAGAGGCAGGAAGGAGAGCTACGGCCCTTGGCTTTACCTCACAGATCAGCACAGTCTGCCCTCCCTCCTGTGTTTATAAACACTGAAGCTAGGTTGGCTGAGCTGTGCCTTTCCTGAAGGAAAGGCATTTGGGATTTTTAGCAACTTCTAGAATGCCTCAGGCCTTACCAACCATGCAGCCCCAGTAGCCCTCTGGGCCTGCTGTGTGTAAACACTCCTCTCTCCATCCCCCGCAGGAGCCCAGCACCCTCCGCAGGCAATGTCCCCATTTCACGGATGAGTAAACGGAGAGCTTCATCGGGTGCACAGGACCACTCAGGGTCGGGGTGGAACCCACAGCGCCTTGCTTCCCAACCACAGAAGATGCCCTCCCAGAGCCCCTGCCCAAAATCTAACCCCTTCCTGATCTTTAGGGACTTTCTTCCAGGAAGTCTTCCCAGAACTCAGGGAGCCTCCACGCAGAGGGACTGTTCCTTGCTCCCACACTCCCGAAGCCGACTGAGCCTCTGCCCTCAGACCTGGGCTCCTGGGAGACAGGGGACTCCCTGAAGTCAGGGCTACGCCTCCCTCAGACCAGGATACTGATGGCAGAGACTTTCTTCTCACTATGACGAGGGACTCCCTGAGGACAGGGCCACTACACTCTCCTTCCTTCAGATTAGGAAGTACCGAGGGTGGGACGCCCACCTCACTCCTGCCGCACGCCCACCCACACAGCCGCCCACCCAGAGAACGCTCGGCACCCATGGCACAAGCAGGACCCCTCCTCCTCTCTCTCTCCCTCCTGGCAGTCCTCCAGGCCTGGCCCGTACCAGGCAGCCTCCTCCCCTCCCCCGGGCCCTGGCCATGAATCCCACCTCTGTTGGGCACCACAGACCCCACTTTCTCCTCCCCAAACAAATGGGGTCTTGAGTAAGCCACTGGGACCGCACACAAGGCCAGATCTATTCCCAGGGCTAATGTCGCTGCCAGCAGGGGGCCAGGGGGCAGGGAGGGGGGGAGCCAGGCTGCGAGGAGCAGGCTGTCCCGGCCACAGCCTCTCTTAAGGCCCAGCCTCCAAAATCAGGGCCAGGGCTCTCTCAGCTATGTCCTGGTGGGGCTACAATCAACAGCCCACTCCCTGGATAACATCAGAGCAGGCCCACCCCGGACACCCGCATCATGCCTGCCCTGGCCCGACACGATGCCAGCAGGAGCCTCTGAGCCCAGGTCCAAATCCCTGCTCTGTGCCCTATGGAGAATCTCCCCCAACCTGAGTCAGGTCATCTGTAAAATGGGCACAACAACCCCTTTCCACCCGGGCTGATGCGACTGCGGAGGGGGACAGACAGGAAGGGCCATGGCCAGTGCTCAAAGGAAAACGAGGCTCCTTCTTTCTTTGATTTTTCTCTTTTTAGGGGGTGGCATGGGCAGAGGGGAGAGCACAGGCTGGCAGGGCAGAAGACGGCCCTTTCCAAGCGCTTGAAATGTCTCCTATTCAGAAGTGAGAAGTGCATCCCTCAGGAATGAGCAGCGGGGCCTCCCAGCACTGGGGTGATTCAGCAGTGGCTGTTTTTCTACCCCGAGGAGAGGGCCTTGGAGTCAAGCCTGCAAATCGAAGCTCAAAGCCCACTGCCTCCCAAAAGCCTATCTAGATAAACCAGGATATCATCTCCATTTTACAAACAAGTAAACTGAGAACACAGAGTGGTTAAGTAATGGGCCTAAGGGCACACAGCTAGTGAGCAGCAGCTGAACTGATCGCTTCTGACAATTCAGGCTGCTACGGAAAGCTCTTCCTTACGGCCGGAGCCTCCCCACGTCGGAGCCTCTCTGCTGATCTTGCCTCTGCAAGTTCAGAGTGAAGTCCAAACTCTCTAGCTTGAAAGCCCAGGTCCCCAGCAAGGTAGCGAAGCGCAGCAGAAAAAGCACTGAACCCAGAGTCAGCCCAGTTGGGGCTCAGAAGCCACCTACTTTCTGCTGTGCAGCAACGGCCACTTTACCAGGCCTCCCGGGCCTCACTTTCCTTGTGGGATAAATGGGAACAACAAGACTGGCGTTCCAAGGTGGCTGGTAGGGTTACCCACCACATATTTATTTAACACATACTATGGGCCAGGCCCCCTTCGAGGCATTTGGGATAGAGCAGGGTACATGACAGGAAAAGGTCCTGCCTTCATGAGGTGACACGTAGCAGTGGTGGCAAGGCAGATGATAAATAAGCAAATAAAAATGGCATCAGGTTATGCTAGGGGCTAAAGGAAACACAGAGAAGGAAGAGACCCAGAGCCACAAATAGAGCGGTCAGAAAGGGTCTCCCTGGGGAACTGGGGACAGCCCTGTAACCAGCCCGGGGAGCAGCAGTAAGCACAGGAGGGACAGCCGCTCTTGCAGAAGGAACAGCTAGTGTGAAGGCCGAGGAATTCAGCGAGACTCAGAGCCTGGGGGAAGCGCCCAGCACCCCCCCCCCCACAGAAGCTCCAGAAAGAGCAGCTGGTGGTGTTAACTGCTATAAAGGCGCCTTGCGAGCTCCTTGCGCCCTGCCTTCCCCCTCTGGGAAATGGGATGCTGTGCAGATTCCAGGGAAGCCTGTCTGCTCCACTCACCCCCAATTCATTTTTATTCCTCCCATTTTGCAGGTGGGGAAGCTGAGGCTCCCCAGACCCCACAGCCCATAAACGGTAACATGAAGATGGGAACCAGGGTCTCATAATCCCAAACCCTATGTCCTGCCGGCCTCCTGGGGCCTCACGGGTCCCAGAGCACTCACACACTCACTCCCTCTCCCCTGGGTTACCCCAAGACCATGCTGACTGTCAGAAAGTCTCTTGAGATGAACAGATGTCTGGGCCTTGTTGGCCCCCTTCTGCCATCTGGAGCCACACAGGACAGCCCCCTCCACCCCACCCCCACCCCCCACCCCCTCCCCCCTCCCACCCCCCCTCCCCCACCCAGCTTCCTGCAGGTCACTGGCAAGGTAGGGAAGGGCTCATGGGTTCAAAAGAGCAGCTGCTGCTCCAGGAAGCCCCTCCCAGGCGGCAGACCCTGTGCTCACATGGGCAGAGTCAAGTGGAGTCTCATCGCATCCATCGCAATCCATCGTACAAATACAAAAACTGAGGCTCTGAAAGAGAAGAACCGGGCCTGGGGCCACCCACCTGGAGAGCGGCAGAGGCTCTGAACTCAGGTCTGAACTCAGAAAAAGAGTCCTGCTGCCACTCACTCTCCAAATCAAATATCCTCAAAGTCCCCTTTGGGCATTCTTTTCCTTCCATCATCTGGCCTGTCCCCTGGTAGTGGGAAGGGCTGGCCCTGAGTCCAACTCTCCCAGGACACTACCAGCCACTCGCCAGGCACATTGCACCCAGGCCGGGGTTGGCCGAGCAGGCTCAGGATGCTCAGACCCTGTGAAGGAAGCCAGGAGACCCCCGAGTGAGGTGCTCCTGCAGGCCCCTGGAGCAAGCAGCCAGGGAGTGTCCAACCAGCACACCTGGTTCTATACTGGCTCAGCACCCAAGGTGCTGCATGACTGTCAGGAGGGCCTTCTCTCCAGCCTTGCTTCCTTACCATCGGGTCACTTCCTCTGGGGCTCAAGGGTCAACAGGAAGGGAGCAGCAAAGCAGATCACCAGCAAGAAGTCACCTCTGTCCTCCCCCAGGCAAGTCAAAAAATCATTTTTCAAAGTAATTATGATGGTGGTGGTGGCTGACACCTATGGAGAGTCTACTACGTGCCAGGAGCCACACCGGGACCATCACACACATTATCCCGAGTGCCAGCAAGCCCCCAATGCATGTGCATCACCTGCATTTTACAGTCTGGGAAACTGAGGCACAGGACCGTAACAGCTGTAAGCACCGGAGTCAGGATTCAAACCCAGGACTCTGCTGTTCCATGCTGCTTCCTACTGGAATTATTTAAGTGAACTGTTTGCTTAGGCAAAGTACCTAGGGCCCCGAGGGAAGACAGAGATAACTCTCAGTGGGTGGTCACAGAGAGGCAGGCTCCCCGGGGAGGAATCAGGACTGGGGAGCTAGACATCTGGGGAGGCAGGGGCCCAGAGGTCCAATCCCAGCCTCAGTGCATGCCTGCTGTGTGACTGTGGGCAAGGTACCTCCCCTGTCTCAAAGGCAGGTGTCAAAGCCCGGTATCCCGGGGCACACCAAGCCTGAGGGCAGGGGACGAAGTCACTTGGGGCCAAGGAGAGAACAAGCATCTAGATGGGGGACTTGTAGACTCAAAGGCCCTGAGGAGGCTCCAGGCTCCAGGAGGCAGAGGTGGGGAGACTGGTGCGGAAGTGGGAGGGAATAAGAGGCAAGACGGGGTCTTGGGAGGGCCCTGTACAGTAGCAGGGTCCCCAGTCTGGCCCCAGGGACAGACAGGATGAGCATGGAAGGGACAGGCACAGCTCAGCTCCACCCAGCATGCCTTGCTCCCCAGGGACCCCACTTAACCCCGGCCGGCAACCCCAAGTCCACCCCAAGTCCACGCCGCAGCCCCTCCCCTCCCTGCCTCACCCCCACCAGCCCCCCCCACTCTCTCCCTGCGCGGCCCCCCTAGGGCACCCACCACCAGCCCTTCCCTGGGGCTGTCAACACCTCAGCAGCCACAGCCCCTCCACGTGGGGACCACCGCGCCCTGGAGACGGCATCTCCCTCTCCTTAGCAACCACCAACACCCAGGCCCAGACAGCCAGCCTCCTCCCTTGTCTCCTCCTCTCTCCATGGAGACCACAATGCCACAGAGGCGGCTCCCTCGCCAAGGCAACCACCGTCACTCAGCACCCGCCCGGACCACAGCTCCCTCCACGTGGCCACCACCAACACAGCCGCGGTGACAGTGACAGCCTCTCCTCTCCGGGGCAGCCACCAGCCCCAGCCTAGACGGAGCCGCTCCCGCCCGCCCGCCCGCCTGCCTGCAAGCCCGTGGCCTCCAGCTGCCTGACGGCTCCCCCAAGAAATTCCAGACGCTGGATCAGACCCGGTATCGATTCTGACCTGCCTGTCTGTGCTCCCAGCCCCTCAGGCTGGCCCCCGACACCCAAAAGACCCCCCCCCGCCCGAGGTTGGAAAGGAGACCACCTGGAAGCCGACCCCTGCCCCTGCCCGTGCGCAGGTGCCCCGGCCCTGCTGGGGTGCAGGCAGGCTTAGGGCAGGATTGGGCCTCCTCCCACCCACCACGGGGGGCCTGTCCCAGCCCCCGGAAAGGCCCGCCGCCCTGACAGCTGCCTCACAGCCCGGGGAAGGGATGCCCAGGAGGAGCCAGTGGGCGCCCACAGCCGGGGGCGGGCAGGGCAGGGCAGGAAGGGACTCAGGGGAGCCGGGCAGGCCATGCTCCAGCACAGGTCCCAGGCCAGGTCATGTGAGCCGGGCTCACACAGCCACACAGTCGCGCAGGGTCAGAAGGACCCTGTCCTTACCGGTGTCTGCAGGCTAAGGGGGCCCCTCCGGCCCACGAGGTCTATCCCTGGCCTGGTCTCAGGGAGGCCCTGCGCTGGCGGCGGCAGCAGGAGCAACGGGG
The DNA here is from genome assembly GCF_905146905.1 of Nyctereutes procyonoides. Classification (NCBI taxonomy): domain Eukaryota; kingdom Metazoa; phylum Chordata; class Mammalia; order Carnivora; family Canidae; genus Nyctereutes; species Nyctereutes procyonoides. Next base: position 28,096,757 of record NW_026575049.1, on the reverse strand, counting down.
TCTCGGTCCGGTCTGGCTCAGGCGGCAGCAGCTTCTCACCCAGGTCTTCTCCTTCTGAGGAAGCGAGGGGGAGAGAGGGGAGGGAGGGAGGGAGAGGAGAGGAGGAGAGAAGGAGGGGGAGGGGGCAGCAGGAGGGAGGGAGGAGGGAGAATGCTGAAGTCTTGAAGGGTACACTCACTTCTTTCTTAGGTTTCCCATGGCAACCGAATATACCACAAATGAATATCAGTGTGAGAGAGAGGGAGGAGGCAGAGAGAGGGGAGGGATGGAGGGAGATGGAGGCAGAGATGGAGAGAGATGGGGCAGACGAGGCAGGGAGGTGGAGAGATGGAGGCTGGGAGGTGGAGAGATGGAGGCTGGAGGTGGAGAGATGGAGGCTGGGAGACAGGGGAGGTAGAGGCTTGGAGGGGGGGAGGTGGAGGCTGGGAGACAGGGGAGGTGGAGGCTGGGAGGTGGAGAGATGGAGGCTGGGAGACGGGAGAGGTGGAGGCTGGGAGACAGGGGAGGTGGAGGCTGGGAGGTGGAGAGATGGAGCCTGGGAGACAGGGGAGGTAGAGGCTTGGAGACGGGGGAGGTGGAGGCTGGGAGACAGGAGAGGTGGAGGCTGGGAGACAGGAGATGGAGGCAGGAAGGTGGGGGAGATTGAGGCTGGGAGATGGAGGTGAAGAGATGGAGGCTGGGAGATAGAGAAGATGGAGGTGGAGAGATGGAGGTAGGGAGATGGGTGAGAGGGAGGCTGGGAGATAGAGGTAGGGAGGCAAGGAGATGGAGGCAGAAAGATGGGGAGCGGGAGGCAGGGAGATGGAGGCTGGGAGATGGGGGATGGAGACCTGGAGATAGGAGATGGAGGCTAGGGGATGGAGTCTGGGAGATGGGGGAGATGAGGTTGGAAGATGGAGAAGAGGGAGGCTGGGGGGGTAGAGTCTGGGAGATGGGGAGATGGAGGCTGGCGGAAGGGGAAGAGGGAGGCTGGCTACAGAAAGATGATGGAGAAGAGACAGAAGTCTGGGTCCCCATCCTCCCCCACAGGGTTCGGGAGTGAGGGGAGGGAAGGGGCCACAGGACTTCTTTCAAGGCCTCCAGGTTCCCGGAGGAGGGGCAGCCCACGGATAGGGAGATTCTCTGGGAGCTGAAGGGACCCCATTCCTACCACCCCACCTAGCCTAGCCCATGGTCGTAGCACCCTGCAGGGCCCCGGAGCCTGGAGGTTCTTCCCAAGTCCAGCCAGACACCCTACTCAGCAGACCCAGGTGGGGTGGCCCCCACACCCTCCCACAGCCTGTCGCCAGGTGCTCACATACACAGCCCCTCCCTCCTCACACGGCAACCACACCACCTCCCAATGGCCACCCCAACGCCAACCCCACCTAATCTTACAGCGGCAGGGAATGAGCACCCATCCCAGCCTATCATCTCTCACTGACGCTCTGGCCTGCACCCCGCCCCCCAGCGTGCCCACAGCCTGCGTCCTGCCAGCTGCAGGGCGGCCGCGTAGACTCACACGCCCTAAGGGTAACATACCTGCCTGACTTCCACCTGAACAGACACACAGACTTCCAGACAGACGTGCCTCCACCCAACCTTCCTCCATCTGGGCGCACACGTGCACACGCATACACTCATCCTCTTCCCCCAGAGGCCCCTCCTCTGTGTGGCCCCCACCCCCCACCAGCCCAGATGGCAATCCCAGCCCTGCTGCACAGGCAGGGGCTCACACCTTGGCCCCCTCCACACCGCCATTCATAAACACACGTGGCTGGCAGCTGGCCGCCTCAGAACAGAGGCACATGCGCGGGCCCCGCTCACAGGCACAGAACGAGGACCGACCAGCCGGCTCCTGGAGAGGGCTCTGGGGCCCAGGTCCCCAGGGGTACCTCCCCCCACACTTGACCCTGAGCCCCCCCACACACTATACCCTCACACACACACCAGCACCCACAGGACCCCCAGGCGCAAACAACACACCAGAATTTCACATTCCCTCCGACATACGTGTGCACATGGACGCAGATGCACTGTACACAACTGCCCACAGAACCCCGACACGGGGGCACCCCCTGGACACACAGACTCACACGCCCAGGGCCACTGCACAGACACCCGTCCACACACCCATGGAAATGCTCTGGAGCCCACTCGCCCTGGACGGCCCCCAACACACACAGGCTTCACCATACACACCCAGACAAACATGCCCACAGGCACAGGGGCCCCGACACAGCCCCACACACTGTGCCTCCACACACCAGGAACCACTCCCTAACCCACCCCCCACCCCCTGCAGACGCAGGGCCCCCACCCCCCACAGGCGCAGGGCCACTCTCCCAGGGAAGTTCTCAGGGGCGCCCCCAGCCCATCCACACCCACCTGACACACACACACACTCACCAACAAGTCGCAGGCTCTTCGGGTCGCCCCTCCGCCCCCTTCCCAGGCACGCCCCGCGGCCTGCCGCCTGCCAGCCCCTGCCCTGCACCTCGGGTTTACGATCTGTGCACCGAGCTGAGCCCAGAGGCCGTGAAATTGGCTGAGAGCGGCAAGGGATGCGGTTGCAAATTCCAAGCACAGGGAAGTAAGGCAGAAACTGGCGGGCAGCAGGCCACCGAGCTGGCGGGAGGGGGGTACTAGGGCTCCGTGTGCACCCCCGCCCACCCCGCCATCATGCATGTGCCCTGAGAGGGCTGTGCAGGTGCACCCTGGGGCCGCCCGGGACGGGCCTCTGACTGGCACTAGGGATGGACACACCCCCAGACCCGCCTGGGCCAGAGCACCCACGGGATGACAGCCCTCAGGCCCCAGCTAAGCAACTCTGCACTGTCGCCTCCAGGAGGCTTCTCCGTCCTCCTCTGGCTTCTCTGCTCCCACCTCCACCGCCTGGCAGCCTCTGGCCTCTGCTCACATGCACAACTCCAGCCTCACCTCCACCTGAGCTCTGGCACCAAAGGAAGAGAGAGGGAGGGCACGGTCTGTCCAAGATGCCAGGCAGGCTCTCTCCTGTGTCACTTCATCCCCACCGCACTTCAGGTCTTTACCAGCTGTGCAGCCTTGAACCTGTGCCCACCAACTCTTATCGCTCCCTCCTCTGTCTATACAACAGGAATGATGCAGAGAGTCGCTCTGGGGTTTTAAAGAGGGCCACTAGGGGCGCCTGGATGGCTCAGTGGTTGAGCGTCTGCCTTGGGCTCAGGATCGAGTCCCACATCAGGCTCCCTGTGTGGAGCCTGCTTCTCCCTCTGCCTCTCTCTCTCTCTCTGTGTGTCTCTCATGAATAAATAAATAAATAAAATCTTTAAAAAATAAAAATAAAGAGGGCCACTGAGCAAGCTTAGAACTGCAGTCAGTGACCGTGGAGACGACTAGTCAGTAGGGGCCTGGCCTCGCCACAGACAAGGGACCGCACTTCTGTGAGCCCAGGCTCCTCTGAAAAATGCAGGTGGTTTGCTGCCTCCCCACCTGTGTGGGAAGATCCAGAAAATGCAGCCCCCTCGGCTGCCCTCCAACCAGCAAACGTGGGTGAATTAATATTCTGGAAATGCATTGAAAATGCAGGTTCCCAGGGCACACGTCAACCTTACTGAATTAAAACCTCAGCAGCTGAGTCCCAAGAATCTGCATTTTTAACAAACACACAGAGACTCTGGTGCCCACCCCCTCGCCTGCCCCCTGACAGAAAGGCCAACACTCACTTTCTTGGCCCAAAGTTTACGTCCTATGTGACTGATCCCTCAACTACACGCCAGACTCATTTTCCCAAAATCCACTCCGGGCTTTCCGACCTCCAGACCTTGGCTCACATGGTGGTCTCTCACCTGGCCTGCCCCCACCCAGAGTCTGGCTGGACCTCTGTCACTGTCCTCCAGCCAAAATTAAACAAGATAATGGACAGTGTTGTGTCCCGTGCCTGGCTCACAGCAGGTGCACTGTCACGGGAATCCTGCCGAGCCTGAGCAGAAGTGGTCCCCAGCCTCTCCTGCCCAGATTACCAGGCTGGCTCAGCACCTGACCCGCAACCTGCAGGGCCAGCCCCCTCGAGGTGGGGTCACAGACAACCAAGAACCCCTTGTCACCCAAGCCCTACTGTGTGCAGGCCTCACGCAGGGCACTTGGCAGATGTTCCACGTGTCCCATCTCTCTTCCAAGGCAGGAACTCCTCTCTGCGAGTTCCTGCCTGAGCCCCAGACCCAGTGGTTTTATCCCTGGATTAGATATGCTAGATATGCTTGTGCACACGCGCGCGCGCGCGCGCGTGTGTGTGTGTATGTACTGAATGCGAAATGCACCAGCCAGTCCATCCTCAATAGCATGTAAATAAGAAGAACTTCTGCAAGTAAATTTTGAGGGCCTACCGGTCCATGCCTGTGTGGAGCTGCCGTACTCGTACTCGTAGGAGACAGACAGGAAATGCTAAACAAGCAGAACCATGAACCCCCTCCTCCCAGGTAATGAGAAGTACAAGAACCAAGGCAGGTGGGCTGCCAACCCCACCGCCTGCATCTCTCCACCATCCACGGAGAATTTCAAGGAGGACAAAGATGGGCCAAGGAGGGAAACTGAGTCAGGCCCGAGTCTGGGGACTGGGCCCAGAGCAGACGGGTCAGGCAGCCCTTCAGAACTGCTCCCCACCTTTCCCAGGGAGAGGTGGAGACCGGATGTGCAGGTACACACACAGAGTCACACACACACACACACACACACTCGCACACCTATACAGTCACATACACGCACAGGTGCACACAGACACACATGCCCTGCCCCCTCCCAGCCCCTCTGCACGTTCCAGCTGGGGAAGCTCCCAGCCCCTTCTCACACATCTGTGGGGCCCCCCAGCCTGGCTCTGGAAACATTTTCTATGTATTTTAGGGGGTGAACACAGAAGCTGGAAGCAGAGGGAGGGATACATACATACACACACATACACACACACAGCCCAGGACCCACTCCAGAGAACCAGGCATGAATAAGGGAGACAGATGGGAAGGGGGAGGGAACTCATCTAATTGACACCTACTATGTGCCAGACACAATGCTCCACACTTGACATTCTCTTATGTAACCACACTGGAAAAGTTAGGAACCCGGCATCATTATCCCTACTCTATATTGAGGAAGCAGGGCTTCTGGAAGAAAACTTACTCTCCCAAGACACACACAGTTAAAAAGAGGCAGAATTTGGACCCTGGGGCCCTACTCTTTCCGAGAGTGAGACAGGGGGAGGATATGGCCAAGTGGCCCAGGGGGGACCACAGCTGAGACAGTAACAACCTTGAAGCCTGGGGAAGATACTGATCTGGGAGCAGCATCCCTTTCATCACCCAGGGGACGCCCCTACAGAGGACCCACTGTGTGCCGGTGCTGTGCTCGGTGCCACGGGGATGCACAAGAGAGTGTGCTGCTGTCAACAGGGATGTCACAGGTCACCTGGTGGGGGAGGGGCACAGAGGAGGGTGGGACAGGCCTGAGGCTCCCCGCCTCTCTGTCCCTGCAGCCACTGCCACACCCACTGCTTCTCCTGCTGATAGATGAGCAAGGCAAGGCCCAGAGGGGTCCCTCAGTGAGGAACACCCCGAGATGGAAAGGACCCCTGGCAAAGGAGTTCATCGATTCACAGTGCTGATCTGATATGGGACTTCCAGTCCTGGCTCCACTGCTGTGTGGCCCTAAGCTGGTCTGTAACCTCTCTGTTTCTTGTGTGGGAAATGGGGAGTAAGAATAGCTGTGCTGCAGAAGGTTCTGCGGGATTAAACACTTACAAAGAGCTTCATCCCGGGCCTGGCTCTCAGGCTCAATGAATATTAGCTAATATCATGATTATTATTGTCACTGTAATTATTGCTGCCAGCGGCACCATGCAGCCTCAGCTTGCCCAGGTGGCTCCCTAGCCCTCAGAGCCTCTCTGGGGCCTCCCTGGGGACTGTTTGCAGAGCAGAGGGGGAGGGGCTCTATTATTCCAACCCCCAGTCACTCCCCCCACCCCACCAGGACTAGGGGCCTCCCAGTAATAGGTAATAATGGCAGTGACTCTGCCCCAGGTGCTAATTGAGCCACAAGAAGGTGAATTTAATAGGGGACTGGACTGAGCAGCGGGAGGCAGAGGATTGAGTTAACCTTCTGGACTACTGGTTAGGGAGGCTCGGCTTCCAGGCAATCCTGTCTCCTGGCTTTCTGCTCTGCATGGCCCAGGGTGCCACTGCAGACTTGGGGGTGGGGTGGGGGGCACAGACCTGGACCCAGGGGCACTGAAGCTGGACTGGGTGAGGGTAACCGTGATGGGTACCTCCCAGCCCTGCGCGTGGATGCCACACTTTCACACTCGCTCACTGAGCCTGCAAGACAGCAGCCGCTGCCACCTCACAGACAGAGGAGAGAGCGGCTGACCCCCGTGTCACACACTGCTGCTCGCTGCTCGGTGGTGGAGGTGTCACTGAACTGGTTCTGCTTCCCAAGCAGACATCCCGCAGGCTTCAGGGGATGAGGAAGCCACACCGGGAAGGGCATACAGCACACTGGGGAAGGCTCAGCAGCCAGAAGCACCCATTTCTATCACCCTGCCTGTCTCTGAACCTTGTCGAGTGGGAGAATGAACCAGACTGGACTGGGAGTCTCGGCAGCCTCTGCAGTCACCAGTGACCCCTGGGCCTTGGGCACTCCCCACCCCCACTGCACAGAGCTCTCTGTCCTTCCATTAAAAAAAAAAAAATGAAAGTGCCCTGCAGGAAGGGACCTGCCAATCCAGAGTGTCTCCCCGCACCCGCCAAGCTGGAGAAGGCAGATGGGGGCAAGTTCTCACTAAGGAATGAATCAACAGACAGCTTACTTTACCCTTCAGACCTCAGTTTGCTCATCTGTCAAGTGTCCACGTGATGGCAGCCTGCCTGCCAGCCCCACAGGACGGCTCTGGGGATCCGAGAAGGGAAAGAGAAGTTCTTTACAAAGTTGGACTCTGAGCTGGGGGACGGGAGGCCGGGGGCCATGGTGGACTGAGCCCCCACTGTGGGCCAGGCACCCAGCACCCCAAAGGCCCATTGTCTCCTGGGACACCCCTCACCTTTCCAACCACCCCTGCCCCAGGTTCAGATGACAAACTGAGACCCAGAGAGGTGACAAGAATGCCAAAGTCACAAAACACAGAGTACAACATAGGACTGGAACTCTCGAGGCCCTGTCTCCCCGGCTGTGCTGTCACACACATTTACACACACACTCTCACTGGCTAACACGTATCTCCATGACCTAGCTGGAACTGGTGAATAGGGACTGCCAGGGGGAGGAGGAAAGGCACCCCATATGAAATGTGGAGGGCAGAGAAGATGCCCTATTAGGGCAGGATGCCTGCAGAAAAGGGGCTCCACATCCACTTGGGGCATCTGGAGAGGGACCCCTCACTCAGAGGCTCCATCCTCCTCCCCCTCTCACTGCTCACACATAGGGGATATGACCAGACTTGGCCGCACCCCCACACACACACACACTGACATAACACCCTCTGGCTGCTGGGGGTGACCCCTTATCACTGCCGTCCTAGTGACGTCACTGGCAGCCTGGAGCTGATGTCACACCCAGAGGTTCTCACTGACGTCACACCCACAGGCCAATGCTGATGTTATGCACACTTCTCCCTGAGACCCCCTCCCCTGCAATTACTCCTCTTTCATGCTGCCCAGCGGCAGATGGCCCAGAAGTCCCCACCCACGTACACAGCTCCAGGGGCACAGTTCACTCCGGACAGGCGTTTACAGGCAGGGCCTACGCGTGCATGCGCATGTGTGTGCATTCCCCATAGGACACACGTTTACACACATGAGCAGGCCCACGTGCCCTGCTGATGGCCTAGACACAACACGTCCCACAGGTGCTCGACAGACCACGGGAACAGGTGTGTGAGCCATGGACACACATGTACACAGGCAAATCCTCCCAGCCCCACCCCCACGATGCAGCTCCCTGTATGAAAATGTCCCTCAATGACTAAATCACTAAATCAGGCAGTCGGGGCTGGTGCCTTCTACCACATTCCTCCAGGTGTTGCCAGCACCCCCTCCTCCCCCCACCCCCACCCCACCCCAGCTTCCCTCTTCCTCCGACAGCCTGGCCTGATGACGGCAACAGCCGCAGACCGGACGCGCGCACACACAGTCCAGCCCAACACCTGTGTCTCGGCAAGGGGACCCGGGCCGTGTCCCCCAGAGGCAGCCACTGGGGTAGGAAGAGTTCAGAGGGAAGGGGCGCAGCGCTACAGAAAGTGCCCTCAAGTACTAAGCCTGATGTTCCTCCGAGGCTAAGCCGAGGGCCAGCACCACCAGCCCCTTCTGGTCTCTCTCCTTGGGCATGCCTGACACTCCGTGGCTGCTTCTGTCCTGGACACACGCCTCCCGAGTGCACACACATACACACATAACCAGCTCTGTCCCCTCCAGACATTCCAAGGAAATCCTGCTGGGCCACAGACAGTGTGTGTGTGTGTGTGTGTCCACCCTGCACACGGCCCTGTGTGCACACACAGGGCACACACATCCCTCCCCACGTGCACATAGCGCCCCACCAGCTAACACGCCCACCCCCCTGCCCCCCAGCTTTTGCCAGTTGCTGGAGTCCACACATGCAAACACACACACACACACACACACACACACACACACACACACACACACACGCAGCCCGGCAGTGGCCCTGGCCCTGCCAGAGCTGCAGTCTATGCCGGTCTCCCGTCTCCGCCGCTTCCCAGGGCTGCCTCCCTGCTTGCCCCGCACCAGCACCACGGAGAAGGGGGCAAAGCCTTTGCAAGGGTCCCCACCCACCCAGGGGACCCCACTCCCCGGATCTGGCCCTCACCAAACCCATCGCCCTCCTGCGGGTAAAGGGGTAAAGCCCCACCCTGCCCCCTCCCCCCTGGAGCAGCAGCCATCAAACCCCCCTCACCGGCTACGAAGATGAATTCCTCGGGCGGCAGCACCCCGTGAGAGGGGGACGAGGGCCCCCGATTCGCGAGGATGGGGGCTGAGAGGTGCGCTGTGGCTCTGCCCGGTACAGCCGTCCACCCTCGAGCCTCTGCACCACCCCCCGAAAATGCTCGCCTCACCGGCCGTCCTCCGCGTCCTCCCGCGCGCCTCCGCCCACCGCCCCCGGCACGCTCCGCGCAGGGGGGTCCCGGGGGGCTCGCGCTGGTGCCCAGACCCGGGAGCCCCTGCGGGCGGCTTTCCTGGCCTCATCCTCCGCCGCCGCCCCCCGCTGTGGCCCCCGCGGGCGCCACCCCACCGGCGGAGAGGGGTGCCCTCCGGTCCCAGCGCTCACTCCCTCCGCCGCGGCCGGCCGCGGGCGCTCGGGGCCGGAGGGATTCACTTACCTCCAGCCCGGCCGGGATCCGGGCCGAGCGCCGCTTCCGGAGGCGGCGGCGGCGGCTGCGGGGCCTGCGCGCGAGTGTGAGTGTGAGTGAGTGAGTGAGTGCGAGCGCGGGCGCGGGCGCGGGTGCGGGTGCGGGCGCGGGCGCGGGTGCGGGTGCGGGTGTGCGCGGCGTGGCCCGGGTGTGCGTGTGCGTGTGTGTGTGTCTGCGAGCCCGCGTGTGCGCGCAGACACCGCCGCCGCCTCTGCCTCGCGGGGGCCGCCGCCGGGGGTGGGAGCGCAGCGTGCGTCAGGGGCCGCGGCCGGCGGTCTGTCCGTCCGTCCGTCCGCAGGCGCGTCCGCAGCCAGACCCCGCCCGCCCCCTCTCCCGGCCCGATCCTTCCACGGACACGCGCGCACGCAGACACGCGGCCGCGGGGCGGGGGCCGCGCCCGGCTCCAACGCCGCAGCTGCAGCGCCCGGGGAGGCGGCGGCGGCGGCCGCGGGGACCGCCGAGCCCCCGCCCCGCCCGGCCCCCCGCCCCGCGCACCCCGCGGGCTCCGGGTCCCGCCGCCGCCGTCGCGGGCGCATTCAACAGCTGGAGGCAAACTTGCCGCGGGGCGAGCCGCCCGGTGCGCAGCGCCCCCCAGCGCCCGCCCGGGGACGCCCGCGGCCCCCCGACTCCCCCTGGGCGGCTGGACCCCTCCTCACCTCGTCCGGCCGCCCCGGGCCGAGCTCCGCGCTCCACCGCGGGCAACCCGCCAAGTGCGGCCGCTGCGTTCCCATTTGACGGGCGAGCCAACTGAGGCTCCCGGAGAGGAATGACTCGCCCAAGGTCACGCAGCGAGCTTGGCCGCAGAGACAGCCTTAGACTTCAGATCTCCACCCTTGCGCGGGGGCTCGGGGCTGCGGCTCCCTGCCCTTCGCCCCGGACCCCTGCAGACTTCTTAGGCCCTGGCCCCTCCCCGGCCGATGCCCCCACACACCTGGGCCACCCGCGAAAGGGGAGAAGCTAGGGGGAGGAGGTAGGAGATGCAGAAAGTTCTGGCATCGGGCCCTGTACGCCGGCACCTGGGCACACGAGCACCTCGTGGGGAGATTCGGCTTGTGCCCCTCAGACCCGAAGAAACAGGCGCCTTCTCTTGGCTCCCAGGACCCGCGAACCCACACGCTGAAGCCCCGTCTGGAGCAGGTCCTCTGTGTCTCCATCACTTCTATGGGACGCATGCGCCAGTGCCCGTCCTCAGGTGGTGCCCAGCAGACCTGAGGTCCGCGCTGCAGGAGGGCGGCAGGAGCGTCAGGAGCGTCCCGTCCAGGCCAGGAACGGCAGCGACTCCCCGGAGCCCCTGCCCGAGCTGAATCTCTGATGGATGAGTAGGAGGTGGTCAGCTGGAGAAGGTGGAGAGGGGTGTATCAGGCTGTGGGAACAGCCTGTGCAAAGGCACAGAGGCGTGAAACAGCCAGGTGTGTGTGTGCAGGGAACTCCACAGAGCCGGGTACCACTGGAGCGGCAAGACCGTCTGTTCAGAAATTCCTCCCTCCTTTAACTGAGAACAGGAAAGCAGGTCCAGGATGGGATCGGGAGGGCGGAGAAGAGCTGGGACGCAGGCACCTTTATCTCCCCAAGGAGGAGAGAGACAACAGAGCGTTGCACCTCTGCCCTCCCCAGCGGCACTGCAGGGTGCTCAGCGCACTCCTACCCACCCTTCAAGGCCCCTCACTGCAGATCCTACGAGTCACTATGCCGTCTCTGCCCTTTGAACTGAGCGCTCCTAGAGGGCAAGGGCTTCCAGGACGTTCCCCGCACAGAGCTGGGCGTGAAGCGCCCGGTCCTCCCCTCCCCGGCCAAGTCCTGGCGAGAAGAATCTCACCCTCCCCCCCACACTGCCTCGTCCACCTCAGGAGGCGACACAGCGGCCCCTGCGCCCTCTGGCGGGTGGAGTGCTCCACTGCACAGAGCTCCCCTGGTCACCCCGGTGACCGTGGCTCCAGCGTGCAGACCCTCCTAGCGGATGAGGCCCGCCTAACGCGCTCCGGCCCCAGAAACTGAGCCGGGATCTCAAGGAACACCGGGCAGCGGGCAGCCAAACAGCCTCTTCTGGTTCTGCTGCGTGACTCTCCCAGCCATCTGCCGAGGGGCAGGTCGCACCCCTCTCTGAGCCTGGTTTCCCTTTGGTGAAATGAGAGTAGCCAAAGCATCCCTGTCCTCATCACCACGCTGTGCTCGCTACGTGAGCACTGCCATCCCACCTGGGACCCCCAGATCTAGCTGACTTAGCTCTGGGGTGACTTCAGCTCTAAAATGTTCTAAGTGAGACTCTCTTCCTGGAGACTGCCCTTCCTAGGCCGACATGGGCTGGAAAGACTTTCAAACTCTTAACTTAGTCACTGCCACTAAATAGGAGATAGAGTTGGTCTGCCCCCCTCCCCCGGGTCATGGTGGCCCACACCATCTGGACACTTCACTGGGCTTTCTCTAGACCAGTACTGTCCAATAGAATTTTCTGTGATGGTGGAAGTGTTCTAGTTTTTTAAAGATTATTTGTTTATTTATATGAGAGAGAACACACGTGCAATGGGAGGAGTGCAGGGAGGAGCAGAGGGAGAGGGACAAGCAGACTCCCAACTGAGCATGGAGCCCGACGTAGTAGCTCAATCCCATGACCCTGAGATCATGACCTGAGCCGAAATCAAGAGTGGGATGCTCAACCAACTGAACCACTGAGGCACCCTTCCTTTCTTCCTTTTTCTTTTTTTTTTTTTTAAGATTTATTTACTTACTTATTTGAGAGAGAGATAACTAGAGATGTGGTGGTGGAAATGTTCTATCTGCACTGTCCAGCACAGTAGTCACTAAGAACATATGGCTGTTAAGTGCTCGAAATTGTGGCTAGTGTGGTCGAGCAGGAGCTGAATTTTAATTTTTGTTTTATTAATTTAGATTTAAACAGCTGTAGGTGGCTAGTCGCTATCATGTCCGATAGTGCAGGTCCAGAAAGACAGCAGCACCCTCACTAAAATAGAGGCCCATAGGGAGCACACACACACACACAGCACCCTGAGCATCCCGGCCGGACCAGGGAGCAGGGGTGATAAGGAGACTGTCTAGAATCTCTCTAGATGGACAGGTAAGGTTAAGACAAACGTGGGCAGCAATACGTCCATCCCCGTCGTCACTGTCCTAGATCAGGCCTTGCCATCTTTCACGTGGACACCTGCACTGTCACCTCATCATCACCCTCCAAGAGCTCCCATGCAGCAATGCGGTGTGTTCCATTTCTCATGACAATGCCATGGGATTGGCAGCAGCTGCCTGAGTGCTCCCTCTGCAGAAAGTGTCATGACCCACTGGTGATGTCTGCCTTCGGTGCAGACCGGGGACGAGTAGTATGTCCTCTCTGCCACGACATAAAACCCAAACTCCTTAACCTGCCCAGATCAGGCCCTTTGCAGTGGGGCCTTTATTTACCCCCCACCCCAGCATCTTCTCGTATCACCCCACACGTGCTCTGGGTCCCAGCAACACCAAGACCTGCCCTTTCCAGAACATGCCATGAAATCTTATAATCTCCATTCCATTTGTGCTTTTGACGCTGCTATTCCCTCAGCCCGGATGCCTTTCCTCCTCCCATATTACCTCTCTAGCTGTTCACTTCCAGTCTTTCTTCAGGTACTGCTCAAAGGCCACCTCCTCTGTGAAGCCTCCCCTGAGCACCCCTAAGCTGAGCTGGCCAAGTTACTTCTTCCTCCATTGGTTCCTGCCACACTCTGTGTAGGTCTGAATGACAGCAGTACTATTATTCATCCTCACGTGTGTCCTCCCCCAACTTACTCCTCACCCATCACCTCCATCATAGCAGCTACTGGATATGGTGGCTGACTCAGGACCAGACACTGTGCAGAGCGCTTTTGATCCATTATTCTCATTAATAAGTCACTGAAGTGGACATTAGGGGGCTTTTGTTCTGGGCACCCAGCATCTATCTCCCTTCCCACCAACACTACAATCGCCTCTCTCCCCACCTACGTGTGTGTATGTGTGTGCGTGCGTATGCAGTCTTGGTGGAACGCGAATCAGAATGCCTGCCCACCCACCCCCACCCCCGCCCCTGCTGGGCTCGTTGAGCCCTCGTAGGTGGAATGATGTGTGGACAGGAAAAACCACCGAAGCAGAACCATCCCAGAAGCCTTCATGCCAGATGACAGGCAGGTATTTCCAGCTGCCTGGACCCCTGTCCTGAATCCCAGATCCCATGCGTTCTGGAATCTCCCAGTGGTGCTGGTGAGCTGCCTCTAAGAGCCCACCCACGAGCACCCCTTTCCCCTGAGTTGACCAGACATGGATCACACCCAGATGAGCCCACTGCCCTGGCCACATGGCCACAGGGACATTTTTCCAGAAGCTCTTCCTTTCTGCAGGGCTTAGAGAGTGGAGCAGTAAGTTCCGGAGGAACCCAGGAATGCTAACAGCTCCCCGCGCTGTCTAAAGTGAACCATGAGATCTACCCTTTGTACTTAGATGAATTGTTTTTCACTTGGTCTATGTGGCATTTTGAGTTGATTAAGAAGATTAGGTTAAGATGCTTTTAGTGAAACATACAGATACCAGAGTGTGTATGAGGTGTCACATTCCTGTTTTGGATCCAAACCAAAAATCAGCTTTTTCTGCTGTGCCTCTGCTGCTGGAATTAAGGCTACAATCACAAGAGACAAGAACCAGTGATGAGATGCAGGACCCCCCAGAAGGGAAAACCTGAAGCTTCCCCACCCCCAGATCTCTGCACCTTGCCCACCACAGAGCCATCCCAGGGGAATATGATGACATGGAGACCGAGCTTCTGGGGAAGGGCGGGGGCGGGGGGGTCCTTTACATGGGAGTGTTTTGTTTTGCTGGCACTATAACAGGTCACAGAATGCAAAGTTGAAGGCAGGGCAAATTCCCAGGCCTAATAGGATGAGAGGATTTGGGGCTGGTCAGGAGGAAGGAGTGATGCAGGGAAGCCCCCAGAGAATGGACTTTGGAGAACACACACACTTCCCAAAGGGATTCTTAAGTCATTTTGCTGTGGAGTGTACAGTATAATCCCCCTCCCCACTTCATCCTCCCTAAACCCCTTCCCTTCCCTGCTTCCTTTAGGAAAGTCTACATGCTTATCATATTAGTCATCTGTGGCTGTGTAACACAGTACCTCAAAACCCAGTGGCTTATATCAGCCAAAACAAAACAGAACAAAAACCCAGTTATTATTGCAATGTTGCTGAGGTCAGGAATTTAGGAGTGGGTGATTCTTTTTTTTTTTTTTTAAGATGTTATTTCTTTATTTGACAGAGCAAGAGAGGGGGAGCAGCAGAGGGAGAGGGAGAAGTAGACTTCCTGCTAAGCAGGGAGCCCCACACAGGGCTGGATCCCAAGACCTTGAGATCATGACCTGAGCCGAAGGCAGATGCTTAACCTACTGAGCCACCCAGACACCCCCTGGAGCAGGTGATTCTTGCTTGAGAAATCTCCAAAGAGTGAGTCGGGCTGTTGGTTGGGGCTGCATTCATCTGAAGGCTGGGCTGGGGCTGGAGAAGCTCCTTCCACAGTGGTTCATCCACGTGGCTGGCAGGTGGCGCTGCTGGTGGGGGGAGGCCTCAGTTTGTGCTGCGTGGACCTCCCAACAGGACTGCTTGCGCATCCTCCCAGTATGGCGGCCGCTTCCCCCAGAGCCAACAAAGAGGAGGCCACAGTGTCTTACATGCCCCATCCTCCAAAGTTACACATTCTCAGTGTTTGCAATTTCCTACTGGTTACATAGGTCTGCCCTGTTCCCTGTGGGAGAGAACCTCACAGGATATGAATTCCGGGAGGAAGGTATCACCGGGGGCCATCCTGGGAGCCCATGGGCTTGAGGTCAATCAATTATATTGGGGGAAATTCAGAAAGTTCTGTGTCTGCATCCAGACTAGCAAAGGCGAAAACAGAATTAAGAGTATGGATACTGGAGCTGGAGAACCTAATTCCATGGAATTTGATGATGCTGAGAGTCTAGAGTCCTCATATCCATGAATCAAGGGCAGCTCAAGGCTAGTGGGGCAGGAAGAATGTACATAAAGTTCCTGATGAGGCCAGACGGGAGGCTGGCTGGGTGTTGGCCCCCAGGAGAGGGTGCCTATGAGGGCCAGAGAGCAAGGCTACCTCTGGGGGATATTTTGAAGTGTCCATGGGGATACCCTTTGACCCACAGATCTAGTTATGGGAGGGCCCCCAGGGAAGTTCCTTAAGGGTGCTAACTGTACCCTACCTGCCCAGCTTGGAGCAGAGATCCCTAGGTGGCGAGGTTGACCAGCCTGCCTCCCCACCATCTTGGTAAAGCAGACCTGGAGGGCACCCTCAGACAGGAAGGGAATGAGAGCCCCTCTGTGGGTCTACCCGGTGTCTCCCCTGGAAGATGAGCAGCTCCCAGCTCCCAGATCCAGCCACATCTGACCCGATCTGTATCCTGGGTGCCCAGCCACTCACCAGGCACAGAAGGAGTGCCCCTGGAGGGCCCTCATGAGCTGCCCAAGCCGGTAGCACAGGGGTGAGACTGAAGCCTTCTCCAACACAGGTAGGGTCTGCATGCATGGGACAGACGGGCTCCCCAGCCTTTGGAGCCAGGGGTCATTTCTGAGACACCCCCCAGGGAGACCTGGGAGGGGATGAGGGGCTCAGGCACTGCATTTACCTGGTCTTTGTTGCCCACTAGCAAGAGGCTGCGGAGCCCCATGCTGTCAAGGTGTCTGCCGTTGGGATCTAAGCACCCTTACATGGGGCCTCAGAATTCTCCTGTCCAGGGACCTCACTGGCGCCTCAAGCCTGGGCCGCACAGCTGTCGCAAGGGGGTGGCATGTGTCTCAGCTGGCTCAGCGGCCACAGGGTCAGCCAGGCAGCCTGCGTTATTAAACCATCTATCTGGCTCTGCCCGGAGGGATGCTGGGGGTGAGGGCAGAGTCACTTCTACTGCCTGGGTCTGGAACTGGGGCAGCCGTAGGCCCCGGGAGGCTGGAGGTCACCAGCCTCGTGGCCTGGCTCGCCCCCGCTGACCTGCTGCCGGCTCTGAGGCTCAGATTGCTGCAGGGACTGGAGAGGTGCTGACTGGCTGGTTTCCTTGTGTTCTTTCTCTGCTCGAAAACTTCCAGGCTCTGACTCCATGGGGTGACGCGCCAATTCCTTACGCTAGCATCTGGGCTTTTCTGCAACCTGGCCACCTTCTACCTAGAATCATAATCATAGCGCGACATGGGGGCGTTTACTATTTCTTTCAGGCTCGATGCCAAGTGTTTCCCATGAATTAAAGTCTCAGTGAACGATGACAACAACCTCACGAAGTACTCAGTGTTATTAATCCCATTTTACTGGTGAGGCTCAGAGGTGCTAAGCAATTTGACCAAGGCAGCACAGAGAGGAAGGAGCAATGCCACGACCACCCAGGTTGTCCTGTTGATGAAGCCATGCTGTACCCTCAGGAGTCTTGGGGTATTTTAGGCTGGTAACCCCATTCCTAGCCTTTATACTTACTGTTCTCTCAGTCTAAAATCTGGGTGTCAGAAGGTCCCTGTGGGCGGGAGACTAGCTGTGTGTTCCCAAGGCTCTGTGGGGAATGAAGGGTATGTGGCTGGTATTGGCTTACTGAGACCAAAACCAGATGCCACCTTGATGCCGCCTGGGCTCCCCACAAACCTGATCTATCAACAACTCCTGTTAACGCTGCCTCCGAAGTGTACCCTAAACCCAGCCCCTGGCCTCCCTGTCTCCCCCACGCAAGCAAAGGCAAGATCCATCCTCTTCTCTCTCTTCATTCAGAAGCTCTCATCCAGGGGCTCCTGGGTGGCTCCATCGGTTAAGTGTCTGCCTTCAGCTCAGGTCATGACCCTGGGCTCCTGGAATCAAGCCTCTAACCTCGCTTAGGCTCTCTGCTCCAGGGGAGCCTGCTTCTCCCTCTCCCTCTGCCTGCCACTCCCCCTGCTTGTGCTCTCTCTCTCTCTGTCAAATAAATAAATAAAATCTTTTCAAAAAGAAAGAAAGAAAAAAGAAGCTCTCAGGCAGTAGGCACTCCAAAAACGTTTGTGGAATAAAACGATCAGGTTCACGCCTGAGGGAACAAATGAAAGCAGGAAGAGGAAGCGGAACAGGAAAGCAGACGTGTGGGAGAGCAGGAAGGTGAGCAAATTCAGTCCTGCCCTGGGCACCGGGGGTGGGGGCTCTGGGCGAATGGGAAGTGTGCGCAGGAAGAGACGCCCCAGCTCCCTGCCAGCCTGGCAGGTGCACAGGGGCGTGTGGGCAGCACACCTGGAAGGAACGGGGCCCAGAAGCATGACATGGCCAGGACGACAGGGGGCAGCTGAGCCCCTGAAAGGCAACCCAGGACCCCATTCCATCCCTCCGCGGGCCCTACAAAGGTCCTCCCCAGCCCAAGGCCAGGTGCCTGGGCAAGGTGGCGGCGTGCCCTCTGTACATCCCCTGGACTCTCCTGGTGGTGTCTCCCTCCCTTCCTGGCCCACAGCCCCGACCTCAGATAAAAGAGCGACTGCTGCCCTTGCGCAAGCACGCAAACCCTTCTGATTGCTCTACCCATGGTTTCCCTCAGGCTTCTCCCAAATCTCCTGCTCCCCGGCCCCCTCCTGCTTGGGTCCCCTGGAACCAGGTCCCTGGAGCCACATCATTTTATCCTCAGAACAAGCACTAGACAAGCCTCAGCATCCCAAGGCCAGCGACATTTGGTTTCACCTGGATCTGGTCTGGCTGGGCCGGTGTGGGCTTGTCCCTCTATTTCCACAGAGGAAATTTCCTCTTCCCTGGTGCCCAGAGTCCAGTCAGCAGCACACTCAGCTCCCAGCACCGAGAGGAGGAGCCCCCATGCCACCCCGCACACCCCAGGGCCTGGAGGTGGGAGGGTATGTGAAGTCAGGGGGCTGTGTGGGAGCCAGGCGGGCAGTGAGGCCCGTGTCAGGGCCACAGCAGAATAGGCTGGAGTTAAGGGCAGGGCCCAGACTCCCTGAAGAAGATCCCAATACCCTTCACCATTTATGGGGGGAAGGGGTCCCATACCCTGTTGGAGACAACCCGTCATATCCTCACAACAACTTGAGAGGAAGGTATTAATCAGGACTCATGGGTTGTAAGTGACAGAAACCCAACTCGGGCCAGCTTGAACGGGTTTAAACTCCAGAGAAGATTTACTGGGTCCCATAACAGGACAAGCTGGGGAGGCCCTGCCTCAGGAAGACTGGGAGGGAGGAGGAGGCCACCTTGATGCCATCAGCTGTCTCTCTGTCTCTCTCTCACTCTCACTCTCTCGCTCTCACTCCCCCTCCCTCTCTAGGTGGCTTAGCTCTTCTGGGCCATAGTCTCCACTGCAGTGAAGCCAGGAGCACCCACAGCCCCAGCTGACAGCCTCCCAGATTCACAGGAAGACTGAGAGAGCATTGCCTCCTGTTCCAAGCTGAACAATTCTAGGGAAGGGCTCTGATAGGCCCAGCCTGGGTCACCTGCTTACCCCCCTGGACCAATCACTGCGGCCAGGATGTTGAGGGCAAATTAATGGTCCAGCCTGGGTCAGGTATCCCCACCCTTGTCACCAGGGTGGAGGGGGGCTCGGTCAGCAGAAGAATGGAGCAGGAACACTGAGCACACAAAAGCAATAAACAGCGATTGTTTTTCTTTTTTTTTTTTTTTTAAGATTTTATTCATTTATCCATGAGAGACACAGAGAGAGAGAGAGGCAGAGACATAGGCAGAGGGGGAAGCAGGCCCCATGCAGGAAGCCCGATGTGGGACTCGATCCCGGGACTCCAGGATGACACCCTGAGTTGAAGGCAGATGTCCAACCGCTGAGCCACCAGCATCCCAAGCAGTCGTTTTTCATGACCAACTTATTTGGGAATAATTTTAGGTTTTGAGAAAAAAGGCAAAGGGAGCCCAGGAGAGTTTGCCTGTGTACCCTTCACCCAGCTTCTGGTAAGGTTAACATCTTACGTAATAACCACAGGACATTTGTCAAAATTAAGAAATAATAATAATAAATAAATAACAATAAACTCTAGGTTTCGCTTAGATCTGCCCATTTGTCCACTAATGTCCTATTTCCGTTCTAGCACCCTATCCCTAACACCACTTAGCATTCAGTCACCCCATCCCCTGAGTCTCTGCTGCTCTATGACAGGTTCTCATTCTTCCCTTCCTTTGCATGGCCTTGGCAGATTCGAAGGGTACCAGTCAGGGATTCTGCGACATTCCTGACCCCTTGGGGTTTATTTCATGTTTTCTCCCATCAGGGATCATGGGACGAGGGGGAGAGCATAGAGCTGGGATGGCCTTGTCATCACTGTGTATCCGGGGGTACACGGGATCCACATGACTGGTGATGCCAACCTTGATCACTTGAATGAGTTGGGGATTTACTCCCATTTAAAAGACACGGAGACTGAGGCTCGCAGAGGCTGAGCTGCTTGCTTTAGAGCAAGTGGCAAGGTAGAATGTGAACCAGGGGATCCCTGGGTGGCGCAGTGGTTTGGCGCTTGCCTTTGACCCAGGGCACGATCCTGGAGACCCGGGATCAAATCCCATGTCAGGCTCCCGGTGCATGGAGCCTGCTTCTCCCTCTGCCTGTGTCTCTGCCTCTCTCTCTCTATCTCTCTGTGACTATCATAAATAAATAAAAATTTAAAAAAAAAAGAATGTGAACCAGGCCTGTCCGACTCCCATTCTCCCACAGTTCCTTGGAGTTTTAGACAGGGAAACCGAGGCAGGAGCCCAGCTCTAGGGGACGGGAAAGTGAGAAAGACTGTACCGTGGAATCTGCTGTGAGGTTTGCAGCAAGAGGACAGAGCCCAAAAATTCCCCTTGCGGGTGTGAGGCCCTGTGCTAGGATCGACCCGGGAGCCTGGAAGCCACTTTCGAGATAGTGATACAGGACATGATAGTATGGGGTCCTTCAGGGCGAGGGTGACAGCACAGGTCACATGCCCATGAAGCTGACCCAGTTCCCAGCCCTCAATGACCACGCTGACCTTGGGATCTGACGACCATATTTTCTCTGCAGTTCCTTGGCCCTTAATCACAAGCTGCCTACTGGCTCCGCTGGAATCATCTATCGAGCACTTGCTTTGCTCTCACGTGGTTTATCCTCTGTCTTGCCCTGGGTGGGAGGTTGCATGAGATGAACTCCAATGTGCTTCCAACAGTTAAATTTGATGTCATTTAATTTTATGGCTTTAATATTTTGTGTGAGGAAGCTTCTGAGCTCCTATGCCTGAGATACTACAAGTTGAGGGGTCAGGGAGAAGGACCTCATGTGGTCTCAAAATCCTGACATCCCCGGGCAGGGTGGAGGTTTTAGAGGAGAAAATAACTGTCAGAAGACTTTCGCTCACTCGCACTTTGTAAATTTGAAGTGTAAAATTAATCAAGATTTTTGTAGAAATCACCGGGTTCTTAAAAGTGGTGATATGTTTTCCGAAGTCCATCAGTCAGTGATGGAGGTTCCAAAGGTAGCAACCTTCCCTCGACAGGACGCTGTTAGCCTGGCTGGCACAATTTTTACATTTTTTTTTCAATTTTTACATTTTGTGCATTACTACTCATTTGTTTCCTTTTCTTCCCCCACCCCCTTATTGTCAAGAGGCGGAATGTTAGAAGCAGCCTGCCTGCACACGGCTCTTACCTCTGCCATGAAAACGTATGCAAATGGCCAAATCTCTCTCGGGTTCAATTTCTTTAACTAAAAATTCCAGACCAAATCAGTTCTCTGTCTTTGGTTACTATTCTGGCTTAAAAATTCTAGGGATGGGGACACCTGAGTGGCTCAGTGGTTGAGCCTCTGCCTTTGGCTCAGGGGATGATCCCGGGGTCCTGGGATCGAGTCCCGCATCAGGCTGCCCACAGGGAGCCTGCTTCTCCCTCTGCCTGTGTCTCTGCCTCTCTCTGTGTGTTGCTCATGAATAAATAAATAAAATCTTTTTTAAAAATTCTAGAGGTGAGGGGAAAAAACCCCACAACCATTTTATTCTGCTCACCATTTTATGGGTCAGGACTCCTAGAAGGGCTCAGCCGAGCACCTCGTGTGGGTGAGGTCAGATCCATTCTGGGGGCACCATCATCTGATGGCCCAGCTGGGCTGTGCGGCAAGATGGCAAGATGGCTCGCTCGCACAGCTGGCACCTGCTGCCTGCTGTCGTTTGGCAGCTCTGCTGGAGCTGGTGACTGAAGTGCTTACCTCTGTCACGGCAGAATCAGGGAGCTGGGCTTTTTCCAGAACGAGTGCCCCAGGAGAACCAGGATGAAGCTACACAGCCTTTTGGTACCTGGCCTTGGAAATCACAAATCATCACCTGTACTGCTTTCCGTTGGTGATAAGTGAGTCACTAACTCTGGCACAGATTAAAGAGGAAGGAATGTAAGTGCAACTTCTTAATAAAAGTGTCCCAAATGGGATCCCTGGGTGGCGCAGCGGTTTGGCGCAATCCTGGGGACCCGGGATCGAGTCCCACGTTGGGCTCCCTGCATGGAGCCTGCTTCTCCCTCTGCCTGTGTCTCTGCCTCTTTCTCTCTCTGTGTGTGTGATTATCATGAATAAATAAATAAAATCTTAAAAAAAATAAAATAAAAGTGTCCCAAAAATTGGGGAGCATGTCTTAAAATTGTCACAATATATATAAAGCACTTAGAATAGCGCTGGGCACATAGTGAGCCCTTAAACGCACCTGCTGTTGGGTTATAGCCCCCAAACAATGCAAATAGGTTGGTAATACAAAATGGCTTGTCAAAACACTAAAGTAGGGATGGAAATATTAATGAAAATTCCACGTTTCAGAATAAGGCATAAGTTCCATTGTGAATAGGATCTTGATGTGCCTGTGAAATGTGCTGGTTTGGAGCAGTAGGATTTTGCACAAGGGAAGAAGAAAAGTAAAAATAGTACAACCTAAATAACTGAAAGTGAAATCACGTCATACCCACGACCAGTGTGGGGTCTCTCATGTCGGGGTGTCCGGCGGTGGCTAGGAGCCTTTGAAGTTTGCACATCTTTTCCCCCACCAAACAATCAAGCCAGCCTTCTGGGAAACCATTGGAGTGTTTCTAGAACAAGCACGAAGTAAAGCTTTCCAGTGCAAAATTGATGACTTCCGTCACGAAAGGCAGAGAAGGGACCAAAAGCAACAGAGGCATTATTCAAAGGCACTTGCCTCATAGAAAAGCCAGGTGGAAGCTATTCTATTGTCAGGACAGGTACAGAGCCAGCCACACGGTGAGTGACAAGTCTGAGCGAACAGCTTAAGCTACTGGTAAAATTATTTTCTCTCTGATCCGATAACACTATTGGGAGTGGGGGTGGTCAGTAAAGTTAGCGGGTAACAAATAAAGGCAAAAAAAAAAAAAAGACGCTTGGGTGGCTCAGTGGTTGAGCATCCGCCTTCGGCTCAGGGCATGATCCTGGGGTCCTGGGATCGAGTCCCCCATTGGGCTCCCTGTGTGTGGAGCCTTCTTCTCCCTCTGCCTATGTCTCTGCCTCTCTCTGTGTGTCTCATGAATAAATAAATAAAATCTTTAAAATAAAAATCAGCGGCCAATGATGTAGAAAATGGGTGATTATCACACACGGGCTGGCACATAACCTCCCTGTAGAGCTGCCCCAAATCCCTGGTGGGCAGGGCAGCTCAGACTCTGGCACACACGTGGAAGGACAGGGCAGGCCGGCCTCCTTCCCTCTCTGAGGCTGAACCCTGCATTTGATGGGCCATGTGCCCTGCTCTCAGCCCATCTTGAGAATTAGGATCCCGATTTCCCAGCCTCCCTTGCCGCTCAGGGGTAGCCGTACAACCCCATTCTGACCAATGAGATCTAAGCAGGGAGCAGCTGGGGGGGAGGGGACGTTTCTAAGAAAGCTCTTCTTTTCTTTTAAAAGAAGTCCGACACAGCTGGTGAGCCCCACATCCCTCCCACCTTCCGCCCACCTGGAACCTAGCTGCGCTGGTCATCTGGTCCCACCTCGAGGCTTCTTGCTGGGCGAGGGAAACGGCCACAGCGGGCACGGCTGACCGCTCCCCCGTCCTTGAAACCCTGTCCTCTTGCTCTCCTGCATTGGAGTGTCAAGTCCATGCGAAACAGGATGCTCCCTATCTCATTCCCTGCTCTACCGTCACTCTTCTTTTCCGCTCCTTGGTTCTAACACGGCAGAAGGGATTGTCCCCGCGTGCTCGTGTGTGAGTGTGCAGGGTGGCAGTGCTGCTCCGGAGGCCTGGCCAGTCTGGAGTTCTGTGAAAGGTGAGGGGACCAGAGCAGCAGGACCAGTGTTGGGGGTCAGCCCCTCTTCCCCATCCTGGGGCCCAGGGACTGCTGGTAGCCAGCTGGGGCCCAACCCATTGCCTCCCCTCATCTGGGCCCCCATTCATACCCCTTTCTCTATGAATTCAACAAAAACCACTTCCCTACCTCTCTCCTCCCCCTCCCTCGTGGAAGAGGATGTGCTGGCTGGGGCAGAGAACTGAGCGGGGTCCCTGAGTCAGCGGAGAGCCCCCTCCCCATAACCTCGGAGAGGCCGGCACCTGCCCTGCGGTATCTGGGTATCTGGAATCTGGGCTGCAGCCTGGGAAGGCTGGAGGGGGAGATGGCCTGCCTCCCAGCTCTCCTCCTTGTCCCGCCTCTGTGCCAGGGGCCAGGCTCTCCCTGTGTGGTGGTGGGTGGGATGTCAAGACGTGTCATGTACATTTGTACCAAAAATAAATAAGTGACCATGGGGGAAAAAAAAGAAAAAAGACTTCTAGTTGTCCCCTAATATCTACTCTCTTTTTCTTCTGCAGAAATAGAAATTTGGGAGCACCTGGGTAGCTTAGTCAGTTGAGTGTCTGACTCTTGATTTTGGTTCAGGTCATGATCTTCGGATCGTGAGACAGAGCCCCATGTTGGGCTCCAGGCTGAGCATGGAGCCTGCCTAAGTTTCTCTTTCTCCCTCTGCCTCTGATCCCCTAGCCCCCACCCCCCAGCTGCTTGCACACACACACCCATATGCCCTCTCTCTAAAAAAAATAATAATAGAAATTTTGCTGATAAAGATGAAGACTACATTTCCCAGCTTGCTGTGCAGATAGGTGTAGCCACATGACTGGATTCCAGCCAATGAAACGAGAGCAGAGCCAAGGTGTGAACTTTCTATTCAGGCCCTCTAAGGAAGTGCATACCTCTCCTTTTTCACCCTTCCCACAGGCTGGAATGTGGCTGCAATGACAAGAGCTGGAGCAGCCATATTAAGCCAGACAGTGGGGCCATCTCCAGGTTAGGAAGGCCGGTAATACTGAATATGAAAAACTATAACCGATCAGTGCTGGTCATGTCATGCTCAGACTATTATATTCAAGAGAAGTAAACTTCTATCTTATTTAAATCACCATTATTCAGGCTTTTGCTATAGCAGACCTATATTCTCAGGAATGCACCTTTATTTATTTATTAAAACATTGTGGTTGGATATTTCCCCCGACACCCACAGCCTGATCTGTCCATGTATGAGAGAAATGTTCTCCACAATTTATTTGGTCCTGTCCATCCCTCAAACATTGGTGCTGCCAAAAAAGGATGTTTTTTGGTTAAGTTGATGATTATCTGTGAGCCACAATGTAGACTAGAAGGGACCATGAGACCAGGCCTGACTCTCCTCTGACATGTCAGCTGCGAGAAAGGGCACAGCTACGTGGATGGAGGCACTTGCCCTGGAACACCAGTGCTCAGAGCTTATTCACAGTGAGCAGCTGGCAGGCAACAATGTGTTTCCTGATCTTCATTCAGTGCCGAGAGAAATTGAGAATATTACAAGTGCAATCAAGCCAAGGCCACTGAGTGGACGTCTTTTTAGCCAGCTGTCAAAAGAGATGGGCTGAACAAAAGTCTGCTTTTCCAACCTGAGCCACTCTCACTGTTGAATGAAGGTGCACACATCGAGCCTTTTTTTTTTTTTTTTTTTTTTAATGAGGGCCAAGATTCAAAGTCTTTCTCTATGACACAAAAGTGCCCATGAAAACCATTCCTTTGGTTTTTGGAAACATGACTTGTCTCTACAGTCAGCACCTGGAATAATCAGACTCCATCAAATGTTCACATTTGATTAAAAGATACCAGGGTTTTGAAAGACCAACTGTGGGGCAAATTTCTTGATTCTCCCAACAGCCTGACTGTCCCAGCACTTGACGATTCTCTCCACTGCTCAGGGGGACAAATCGATGACACGGCAATGAGCGTATTAAAAGCCACATCCAAGGGCTGCTGCCAAACAAGAAGGAATGTCTTCTAGCCTGAAATGCAACCAAAGCAGGGTCTGGGCTGTTGGTCCCTATGGCGTTCCAGCTCTGGAGTATGCCGAGCGTGGCATCTTCCCTTCTGATGGCCCCAAAAAGAAGCTTCCGTGCAAAATTGCTTCTTCATCAGCTCAGGGGCTGTGTCCAATCCTCAAAGCCTAGGGCCACCGACCACCACCACCAGACACTTGTCCCAGCCCCACCAACCTGTGGTTGAGTGATGGGTTGTCTGCTCTGGTGAAGTCAAGAGAAGCAGCTGCCTGGATGGGAACCGTGAACTGCGGGACAAGCTAGCTTGTCATCGGGCCAGATGGGGAGGCCTGGTTCATTCATACACTTGGCAAGTCATGATGGAAGGCCTACTACGTGCCCAGAATACAGACGGCCTGGAAAATCAAAATCTTAAAAATTTTAAAAACAGGGGTTACAAACATAATGATCTCGTCTGGTGAAATGAAGACACTTTTTTAATTGTGGTAAAATATATATAATGAAATTTCCCATTTTTCAATGTAAAGTTCAGCGGCATTAAGTGCACTGGCATCATTGTGCCACCAGCACCAAGGTCCATCTCGAGGACTTTCTCATCCTCCCCGATGTGCTCACTCAACACAAACTCCCCATCGTCTATCCCCAGCCCCCCCAGAACCAGCATTCTACTTTCTTTCTCTATGGATGTGCCTACTCCAGATGCCTCACTTAAGTGGAATCCTCCAGAATTTGCCAGTTTGTGTCTGGCTTCTTTCACTTAGTGTTAGGTCTTCAAGGTTCATCCATGTGGTAACAAGGATCAGAACTTTACTCCCTTTTTTTTAAGCCTGAAAAATGTTCCATTGGCTACATGTTTCATTTATGCCTTCAATATGTTTATACAATGTCTTGTATTTTGTGTAACCATTCATCAGTTGATGGATATTTGGGTTACTTCCACCTTTGGGCGCTTCTGAATAATGCTGCTGTGAATTTGGGGGTGTGTTTGAATCTCTGCTTCCATAGTTCTTTCAAACTCCTTAGCCAGGAGTAGAATTGCTACATTCGATGATAACTCTATATACCTTTTTTTTTTTTTTTTGAGAGACCTTGTGAGCATGAGGGGGAGGAGCAGGGAGAGAGAGAATCTTTTTTTTTTTAACTTATTCATTCATTTTTTTTAAGGATTTTATTTATTTGAGAGAGAGGGAGAGCATGAGCGGGCAGAGGGAGAAGGAACCTGACATGGGGCTCGATCCCAGGACCCTGGAATCATGACCTGAGCCAAAGGCAGATGCTTAACCGACTTAACCCCGCAGGTGCCCCTCGATATTTCTCTTCTGGAGAAACTGCCAAACTGTTCTCCACACCATCTTACATTCTACCATTAATTTTAAACGTATTTTATTTACATTTTTTTAATTATGACAAATCTTTTCTTAATTACCTAAGATTGGTGGTTCCCCTGTGCCATTACGTAGTCCAAGATGTCATGGGCAGGGGCTAGACGACCCTGTGGGCTTTCAGTTCTGTGGTTCTGGATCAGAAAACTGAGAAGTTGAGGTCTTGGCGTGCTCAGACTAAGACATGTGGCTCTGTGTTGGGGCTTGTGGGTGCACCTCCAGGCCACGGTGCTGGGCGTGGGGTCACTGGGCTGTATCTTCCCAAACTGCTTTGGAGGAAGGGCAGCAGGAGGGGAAGTGGCTGGGGCTGGGCTGTGGGCATGCAGGAGAGGAGGAGACACGGGGACACATGGAGCAGGAGCGAGCAAGGCCTGGGACCCACCTGTGAGAAGCCACGCGTGCCAGGTACCTTGCCTGAGCTGGCCGTGGGCTGGCTGAGACCAGTACTGTGTTCCGGAAGGGCTGAGAGAAGAGAAAATCATTCATTCATTCAACAAACATCCTCGAGCATCTGCCTACAGAGACAAGCAGACCCAGCCAACTTGTGTAGAGCCCCCACCCTCCTGAGCCCCTGCATCACCAAGTCTCCCCAAGTGAGGGCCCACTGAAGGTCTCCCCAAGACACCACCTCCCACACAATCATAGCCATCGTTCATGGAGGTTCACCACGTGCCGGCTGCCTACTAAGTACGTCACACGGATTAACACTCCCCACTTAGACAAGCCCCATTTTATAAGGTGAGAAGGTAACTGCAGCTCAGAGAGGCAGAGCAGCTTCCCAAGGTCATATAGCTGGAAGACGGAGAGCCTACACTGGTCACCCCCAAACTGCCTCTCTGAATGCGAGAGCCTTTTCTGAAGACACTGAAAGCAACACCAGCAAGGGGGCTGATGTCACACACTCCACAGAATCCAGAATTTTCCGAAGCCCCTCTTAGAGGGGAGGCCTCCACTGGGGGTATCTTCCCTCCCCTCCCCAAGGTGTCCTTCGGTCCTCCTTGCTTCTGCCCAGACTCACCAGCACCCACCCCTGCCCCGAGCCTTGGGCCCTGAGCAATCGCTCCTCCTTCTGTAAAGCAGTGACTGATACCCTCCACCCTCCGCAGTGGCCTCCACGGGGAGCGGGCTCTCCTGAGAGCGGGCAGGACTGCTGAGAGCAAACATTTCTCCCCTTTGTCACATAGAGTAATAGACTCTTGAAAAATCACATACTTGGAGGATCACAGCTGAATCTTATAATCTGAGACTCTCCATCAAAGAACCTCACAACCATGGACTAATAGAATCTCGGAGTCAGTGACTCGAGAATCCCAGGATGCTACAATCTCTCCATCACCGACCGGGTGGTGGCCGATGTCACAGAGCAGCCCTGTCTGGTGGGCTGCCTCGGGGCAGGCCCGGAGAGCGAGGGGGCTGGGGAGGCGAGGAAGTCTTGGGGTACAGAAGCAGGGGTAGGGGTGGAGGAGGGAGGCTCAGCCTGTTGTCATGCCAGAGGAAGCAGTTGGCGGGTGAGGCCTGGCTCTGTTACTGATGGTTTTTAATTATGTAAATCAGCCCAGGGCCTGCGCCTGGCAAAGGCTTGGCATCCATCCACTGGCAGCAAAATTAATCAATAAATAACCAGCTGGATGGGGCCTGGGCATAAGCACCCAGCCACACCTCCACCACCACCCAGAGGGGTCCTCCCCAGCTGGCAGGAGTAAAGGGATTATAGGCAGCTCAGGCCGTCAGTGCCGTTGCAAACACACACTCACACATGCCTGCACACACATGGGTGCATGCACACGCAGGCACCACGTGCATAGCTGTTGATTTGAATTCGTCATGTAGATGCACAGGTGGACAGCCCTGCTTGCAAGGACCCTGGGCTGCAGCCCCTGCGTGCCTGACACACACCTCCCCACGCAGAGCCCAGCACACGCCCGGGAACACAGCCGTAGGAGGCCAGTTCCTTGTTCCAACCCCACGCTTGTCTCAGGTAGGACAGAGCTTTGCAGAGCCCCCCTAGACCACTTCACCTCCACCACCACCCTGTGAGGCTGGCACAGCTGGGCTGAGACCCTCATTTTACCGACGAGGAAGCTGGGTCTCAGAGAATGGACTTGTCCAGAGATGTATCTGGGGGTCCTTCCTCCTGCCCCCAACCACCCTTGCCCCCACCCAAAGGTTCAAAGGGGCTCTAGACCCATGAAGGGGAAGAAAAGTGGGAGGGAATGCTAGGGCTCCCCAGCTACCCAGGAAATGCCACCCCCCTGCCCACCCCCCACTCCCCGTATCTCACCCCCCCCCCAGAGCAGGGGCCTCGCTGACCTGGCAGACAGCAGGGCAGGCCTGCATCCCAGTCCAGGCCAGGGCAGTGGGGGGCCTTTCCTCTCCCCTAGGGAGCAGTGATGGATTGCTCTCTCCCACCTGGCATGCTCACCCCGGCTCCCCAGCACTGCTGCCATAAATCAGCCTCCTCATCTGGGCCTTGGCTGTTCCTTGATCACTTTCCAGCATTGGGGTTGGTGTTTTCAACCGGCCCTAGTGCAGGAGGGGACTTGTAGGAAGAATGTAAAATTAACAGACAGGTTTCCTCTTCCTCTCTTCCCCTTCTCTCTGCCTCTGGCCTTCTCCTGGCCTCTACTTCTCTCTGGTTGGGATCACTAAACACTGAAGGTGGAAATGACCCAATACATGAATGAGTTTCACCAAGCGAGCGCACCATAGGTCTCTATCTCTGGGTCTGGCTGAGAAACGCATCCGCTTCTCTCAACCTCAGCCCAGGGGTTTCCCAACCACCTCCTCCCCAGGAAGCAGGAAGAGGAAGTGGGAAGGTGCCTTGCGTGGTCGAAATAGACTCATCAGACCCAGAGGGAGGCCAGGAAAGAAGCGTGAGAGCCAGGAGCGCCCAGGGCAGTCAGCCCTTTGGAGCCACCACTCCTCGGAGCAGCCAAGGAGGACTGTGGACTTCAATGAAGGTCCAGGGTGCACAGCCCTGGGAATTCAGCACATTCGAACAGGGGTTAGCAGCTCAGCGCCTGGAGCCAGTCTCCCCAAATCTAAATCCAGGCTGAGGGATCCCTGGGTGGCGCAGCGGTTTGGCGCCTGCCTTTGGCCCAGGGCGTGATCCTGGAGACCCGGGATCAAATCCCACGTCGGGCTCCCGGTGCATGGAGCCTGCTTCTCCCTCTGCCTGTGTCTCTGCCTCTCTCTCTCTCTCTCTCTCTCTCTCTCTCTCTCTCTCTCATAAATAAATAAAAATTAAAAATAAATAAAAAATAAATAAAAAATAAATCCAGGCTGAGCCACTTAGTAGCTATGTGACCCTGGGCAAGCTGCTTCACCTCTCTGTGTCTGGGTTTCTTTTTGGGCAAAGTGGAGTAATAGTACTTCCATCATTGGTGAGCAGGTACATACTCTGTAGAAGAGTCATTGATGAGCACAATCAAATGCTCTAAAAATTAGCAATTGTCACCATAATGAAAGATGCTGGTACACAGACCCTAGCGCATCAGAATGTCCTGGGGGGCTTTTAAAACCCAGATTGCTGCCCCTCCTCCCACTCCCCAGAATTTCTTCCTCGGTAGGTCTGGCAGGGGCCTGATGTTTGCATTTCTAGCACATCCCCAGCTGTTGCTGGGACTGCTGGCTTGGGGCTCACCCTCTGAGAACCCACTGAAGCCCATGCTGGTGCTCACTCTCCAGCTCAGCTCCCCCACCTGCTCTTCAACAGAGAACAGAGACCCAGAGAGCTAAGTGTGTGCCCCAAGGCCACACACGCTTAAGGTGACCCTGGCCAAGCCTCCCCAGAGGAGGAGGGAGGGGAAGGCCCTGGAGGCAGAGGTGGTTCCATCACTACCACTCACTCCACCTCCTCCCCGACCTTCCCTACTGACTCCAGGAGCAAAGGGACAGAGAATTTGCCTTCCCTGCCAGAGCTAATCTTTTAATCTCTTTGGTTTTAATCTTGCAGCGCAGCATAAACCCAAATCCGCACAGGGGAAGGAAGGGGGTGAGGGACACAAATCTCATGCCCTGCTGAGGTGAGTAATCCAGGCTTTTAACCCTGCATTTTATCCCAGATCTCTCATCCCATCTCTGCCTTCCTCACCCCCTGCTACTGAGAGGCGTGTCTAATAGGAGACTAGGAGGCAGAGAGAGCAAACAGATGGTGTGAGGCCAGGTGGAGTCATGTGTCAAAAAGACTCCACTTGGGGAGGCAAAGCTTTCTTAAACAGAACACAAAACAACATAACAGAAAAATGACACATTGTGCTTCATTACAATTAAGAGTTATATTCATCAAAAGACATGATTTAGAGAAAGAAAAACCAATTCACAGATGCAAAAAAGATATTTCAATACATACATGTGACAAAGAACTAGTATCCAACATATATAAAGAACCTCTGCACATTAATAAGAAAAAAAACACTTTTTAAAAAATAGGCAAAAGGTACAAACTGGAATTTCATGAAAGAAAATAGCAAAATAACCAATATGCACATGAAAAGACCCTCAATATTATCAATCATCAGAGATTTACAATTTAAAACCACATTAAGTTATCATTCACACCCACAGAAATGGCCACAATTAAGAAGACTGAAAAATATCAAATACAGGAAGGATACACAGCTTGTACACAGCTAGTGGAAGTGGCAGTGGTCCAACCCGCTTGACAGTTTACATATTATCTAACATATTATCTATTCTCTGGCCCAGTCATCCCACAACTAGGTATTTGTCCAAAAGAAGTGAAAGTATATGTCTACACAAAGATGGGAACATGAATGCTCACTGCAACTTTACTCACTACAGCTCCAAACAGGAAACAACCCAAAAGTCCACCAATGGGTAAATGAATAGACAAATGGTGGCATAGCCCACAGGGGAACAATAATTAGCAATAAAAAAGAATCAGCTATAGACACACATGCCACACCAAGGATGAGTCTCACAGGCATTACGCTAAGTCTGAGAAGCCAAAAGCAAAAGAACACACTGCATGACTGTTTATATGAAGCATAAGAACAGGCAAAACCAATCTCTAGTGACAGAGGTCAGGATCCTGGTTGCCCTTTGGGAGAGGACACGTTAGTGACTAGGAAGAGACATGAGGAGCCATCTGGGGCACTGGGAAGCTTTGACAAACAGGCAAAATTCACCAAACTGTACACTTAGGATCTACACACTTTCCTATATGTAAATTATACCTCAATTTTTTTTAAGTAAAAAAGAGAAATGAAAAGACACTACATTTGGAACATGTTCTCAGACCATCCCCTGCCTGCCCCTTTGGGACTCAAGGGACCCCTGGGGCCCAGCCCAGCTCCACCATGGTGTGACTTTGAGCACACCTTGTACCAACTCTCAGTCTTAGTTTTCCTCTCCGTAAAAAGGAAAGAATCAGGATCCCTGGGTAGCTCAGCGGTTTAGCGCCTGCCTTTGGCCCAGGGCGCGATCCTGGAGACCTGGGATTGAGTCCCATGTCAGGCTCCTGGCATGGAGCCTGCTTCTCCCTCCTCCTATGTCTCTGCCTCTCTCTCTCTCTCTCTCTCTCTCTAATCAATCAATCAATCAATCTTTAAAAAAAAAAAAAGGAAAGAATCTCTGCCAACCTCACCAGTCTATGCGGGCAGATCTGTGTGATATGGAGGTGAAGATGCCTTTGACAGTGAAATGTTCCCTCGGGTGGTCATAACCCTTGTGACGCCCTCTCAGGGCCCAGCAGAAGCAGGGGGATGTGCATGAACTTGGTCACTGGACCAGAGTCACCTGGGGCTGGACCTGCAGGAGTGTCAAGAGGTCTTCCCAGACCAGCTACCCTCTGCTGGCCACCTACATCCTCAAGACTCTGGGTTACCCGTATCCTGCCCTCCCAGGTGGACCACCCAGACCGCCAACCCAGTGCCAAGCTATACCATCACCACGGTCATCACGGTTCCTTCCAGAACATATCTGCAAGGCACAGAGCCCCCTCCTGGGCAGCCTTCCCTTCCTCTCCCCAGCCCTGCCATGGTTGTCCAGCAGAACCCCTTCCTCAAGGCTGGAACTACTATGGGACACTAAAGAGGAGATAAGACCCCAAGCTAGCAAGCCCCTGCAAGGCCTGGGTGCTGGCATTCCCTGCCAGGGCTCTTTCCCCTAACCCCCTCCAGCTGTTTGGTCTGAAATAGTCACTGCACCTGGAAAAAGCTTCACTTTGGGGTGCATAGGACGCTACTGTACTCTGTGGCAGAGACTGCAGAGTACCCTAATTGTGTCCTGTCTCCCATTTACTTTAGTAACAACCTCATGTGGCCATGTGCCCAGCCAAAATATTCCTTTTCCCAGCTTCCCTTGCAGCGAGGCGAGGCACATGAGAGCAAGCATAAATTGTTAGGTGGGACAGAGGGAAACCTTTAGCCAGTCGATACCCACCGCTCCAGAAAGCAGATGTGATAATGGAGATCCAGCAGCCACGTTGTAGCATGAGGTGCCTCTGAGGCTGGAAGCCATGTGCTGAAGTTGGTGGGACTAAGAAAAAGGAGGAGCCCGGGTCCCTGACGACACTGTTGAGGCTCCCACCAGCCCTGGACTCTCCTACTTCCCGACATCCTTTGTGTGGAAGAGAAATAAGCCTCAATCTGGTTCAAGCCTTCATTTCCTGTCTCTGTTATCTGCAATGGGAAACAATCCTGACCTGATCCACAAAAGCCCCGTGAGGTTGCAATTACTGGGCAACCCCCACCTCTGACACCCCCACGTTACAGATGCACCCCCCAGACAGCCATGACTCCCGAGAGAGAGACTAGTGTTCAAATCCCAGCTCCCAGACCCCTGCGGACCCCACAGCCCAGCGCCCGTGACGCTCCATGCACATCACCACAGTGACAGCTCTTCACACAAGGGCTGTTGAGGCTGCAAAGCGCTGGGCCCAGCAGCGTGCCTGTTGCAGAGATAACGGGCCAGAATATTTACAAATCACAAAGAGCAAACCAACCAACCATCCGGACACTAGCCAGGGTGGGGTGTAGAGCCCTCCTCTGTGCCTGCCCTCCTCCATCTCTGCCACGTGAAACTGGGTAGCTGGCAAGAATCAACCTGTGACACCATGGCTTGTGGTTCTCCTGCAAGAAGGGGTGCTGTTAAGCCACGCCGTGAGCACCCTACACGACTGTCCTGCAATGCATGGCACAGTGGCTGGGGACGCCCCACGGGCACCAGACAGCCAGAGTTCAGGGCCCTGCTCCACAGACAGTGGCCCTCCTCGTGCCTTAGTCTCTCCATCTGTAAAATGGGCACCACGGAGTAAGGATTACAGAGGCCGACCCGGGAAAAGCCTGCGGTGGTGGCTGCTACCCAGGAGGGGCTGTTTATCGTCGGCCACGGTCATCATGTTCATGCTGAGAACTTTCTTTCTTTATGGATGTGTGTGATAGGAACCTGAATTTACTCACTGATTTTGGAACATTTCATCCCGACTTCACACTAACTGATCTTATTAGATTTAACCCTACGAAGAGCCTCCCAGCACAGGAGGTGCAACCCAATGCTCTGCCTCCTGCTTCAGTTTATGCAGGTAAAAATAAGTGTGATTGCAGGTGATTCATTTGTCAAACACAAGGTCGGAAATCTCGATTTGTCCGTGTTGTGAAGGGGGCTCCAGGAAGCTCCCTCCATCCCGAGCTGTCTCCCCTCTGACACCGCTGAAATTCCACCATTAGAGCCACAGAACCCCTAGGAGGAGAAGCAATTTAGGAGAAACAGCATCTTGGAGTGAATGCACGGATCCAGGTCAGCAACGGGGAGTGAGTCTCAGCAAGGAAAGGGAGGAAGCACTACAGGCAAATTTTTGGATCTTCTCCGGGGCAGTTGAGAAACTTGCAGCAGTTAAGGGCTGTGAGCTCAGTCTCACCCGCCTACACACACGAGCATGCATGCACACACACACACACACACACACACACACAGCGGTAATCGCTTTACCCCAGCGGTGGGGGCTTAAGCAGCTCTGGAGCCCACCTCTCCAGCTGCACCGGCCGCCACTGTCCCAAGGCGGGTGTCCCAGAGCTTCAGCAAGGACTCTCTTTAGGGCTGGGAGCCAGCAGCTACTGGTGACACACAACCCCCCTCCCCACCTCTCCCTCCCTCTCTCTTTCTCTCTCTCACATACACACACTCATGCACAGACACACACAGCACTGAACACACACATAATAGACACAGACACACACCGAACTGTCCTCCCAAAGGTATGACACATCCAGAGAGGCCACACGGAATCGTCCTGCCCAGGAGAAAGCTATAGCCCTGCACTCGCAGAAACAAGGGAGCTGCATAGAGAGGCTCCTTCACGCCCAGATCTTTCCCCACCACTGCTGGGTCTCCCGCTGCCCCCCCAGTCCCCCATTCTTGCCCCTAGCCAGGCATTCTGCCCCCGCCCCCAGGCTCTTAGCTAACCTCCCACACAAGAGCCCCACATCTTCTCTCCAGGACCAAGCCCCATCGGGGTCCTTTGGGACCTCTGCCGCCCCCCACCCCCCAGGAAACTTCTCACCCTCCTGTGCTTCCCCCATCAATGCCCCCCCAGCCCCGGAACTGCAAGAACCCGGGAGCAAGGAGCGCGTCTGCCATGGACCCACTCGGAGGTGCAGGGCCGCAGCCTTCCCCTCCCCTTGCCAGGGGCTCACCCCTCATCTCCTCTCCTTGGGGAGCTGCTGGAGGCTCTTCTCATTTTCCAACGAGCGAGTGAAAACAGAGATTAGAGCAATTAGAGAAAAGTCATCAGAGGGCAAGGCAGGAGCCACCACCGCACCTAATTACCAGCTCCAGCAAGGCATGGTGAAGCACAGACTCACACAGATGACAAATTTGCACAAATTCCAAGGCAGGGAGGGGCAGGAAAGGGGAGCCAAGTTCCATTTTAGATTCTCTTGTTTTTGTTTCAACCTGCTCTCTGCTGTTTGCAGCAGCTTTCACATCAAATGCGCCCAAGAGAGGCAGACGGGTCGGAAATTATTTCAGTCTCATTCTGTAGAAGGGGGCTGGCGCAGGACAGTTTCAGAGGGTCATCCCACAGGTCCAGTCTCCCCGGTGGAAGGTGGGGGTCCAGGTGGCCTCCGCCCCCAGGAGAGGTCCCCTCGTTGCTTAGCCTTCCATCCTGTTTCCTGCTCTTCTCTCCCTGAAAATAATCAGCAAAGGGTTGAGGTACACAGACAGCAATCCTGTCTGGTGCTCATGGTGCAGTCGGATTTGCAGGCGGGGCAACCTTGCCCCTCACCAAATGGGTAGGATTATTTAACTGATGACTGCTGTTCCCAGCTAGTTGGGTTTTGCTGAGCCTGGGGGATGTGCTGGGCACTTTTCCTCCCTGGCAAGGAGGAGGGGAGGTTTTCTGGGAATCTGAGTGCAGGGGGTCCATTTTCATGTCCCCTCATCCGCTGAGGTTCTTCCTAAACCTGGCCAAGACCCGGAAGCCGCCCCCCAGGCCTCCTAACCTTCTTGCCTGGCCCACCTTGCCCTGAGCCTGGTGCCGGGCAAGAAGCCAGCGGCGATGCAGGAGTGTCCCCTGGTGGTGAGAGCCGGCACTCCTGCCGGAACTCCCACCTGGGATGTAGCTAGCCCCCACTCCACACACACACCACAGGACCGCCCGTCTAGGCCAAGGGAGGAGTGGGCGACCGTGCAAGAAGCACAAAGCCCTGAGGCCTGAAGAAGTTGAGAATGGCTCCATTCCTGTTCCAGAAGCAGGGAGCGTGGAGGCTCATGGGTGGCAGGTGAACACCAGGCATAGTCAAGCAACAGGGCAGGGAGGATGCTCAGTATCATGCAGGGCTCATGAGAGGGGCTTGGGAAATGTGAGATGGATGAATCAAAGAACAAGTGAATGAGTGAATAAATGAATTCATTATTTCCTAAAGGGTGGTGTGAATATCACTAGCCATACATTATAAGGTACTTTTTAGATAATATTGATTAACTTGTTTAAAAATGATATACTTATGTTTTTAACTTGTGTATTTATTTGAGAGATAAAGTATGAGTGGGAGGGACAGAGGGAGAGGGAAAGAGATTCTCAAGCAGACTCTGCTCTGAGTGCTGAGCCCAGTCCGGGGCCTGATCTCACCATTCTTGAGATCATGACCTGAGCCAAAAACCAAGAGTTAGATGCTTAACCCCCTGCGCCACCAAGGTGCCACTGATATACTTATTTTTATGTATGTTACTTAAAATATATCTGGCCTGCCCAATCATTTATACAAAATGTGTCTCTAAAATAAATGTCTTGGGGTGGTAGGTTCCAAACGTGGCTGTATGTTGGAATCACTTGGGGAGCTTTAAAAAATATCTCTGGGCAGGTATGCATCACTGGCCATCAGGTGGCTGAGGAGGAAGCCCCTGTGTCCTGGACGCTCAAGCTGGGCACCGAATAAGGAGCAGTCTGGCTTCACTGCCATTTGAGATCATGACACTGCCATCACTGGAGAAAGGAAGCCATGCTTGGTGCCCTGGGATCCCCATTCTGGGTGACTGACTGAACTGAATGAACTCGAAGATATCATTGCAAGGAAGGAAAAGTGAGCTCGTATTTATGTAAACTACTTCAAGGTAACACAAAGTATAAAGTTGATGTGCATTTACTATGATTTTAACATATTAGATAAACATTTCCCATTTATCCACCCTGGACATCATATTTTATTTACCGTATGTCTTTTTTTAAGATTATTTATTTATTCATGACAGACAGAGAGAGAGAGAGGCAGAGACACAGGCAGAGGAAGAAGCAGGCTCCCTGCAGGGAGTCGGATGTGGGACTCAATCCCGGACCCTAGGATCATGCCCTGAGCCAAAGGCAGACATTCAACTGCTGAGCCACCCAGGCGTCCCTTATGAACATGTATTAACATAAGATGGTTAATGTAGTTATAATCTCTCTGTTTAAATTGGATCCTAGTTTGCTTATCACGATTTTCAGTTACTTTCTTGAGTAGAAGTTGAAGGAGCGAGTGGTTTGGTGTGGGCTTTGTAAAGAGATGCTGTTTGCTTCTAAATCTACACATGTAGTCTAGAGAGTGCAGGTTGAATTAATACCTGATGTGAGTTGTAGTCGTGTTAGATACTATTAATAAGAGAAAAGAACTTCCAGTTGTGAATTTTCATGGCAATACCCCTGGGAAGGAATTGATAGGAATAAATTCTGTATTATTTGCAAAGATTGGCATACACATTGAAATTTGAGTCTGATTTTTTATAGCAGTTTAATGGTATTCAGATAGCGGCTTTTTTTTAGACTTTGAACAGATCCGTAAAACACAAAATGTGAATAGGTTTGTCACAGCGCAGAGTCAAAAATTAGTCCTGTTGATGGCAAGTTATTTGATATTAATTCCATTTCATGAACAAATGCAATTAAGTTGCAAATCCCTCAACAGAGTGCAGTGTTGGGCCAGTGTTTTAATCGGTATCAGGAAATGTCAGATTAGCATCCCCAAGGAAGAAGAAATCTTTGGCACAATGCCGAAAACATATGTGTTAGTTTTAAAGCTGTGCCTTCCTCTCTTACATGGCTACAGGGAATATAAATCAGTACATCCTCTCTCAAGGGCAATTGGAGAGTATCCACCCAAATGATAAATGCACCTTCTCTCTAATTCACCAGTCCTACTGCTAGGAAATTATCCTCCAAAATACTTAGCACGTGAGCCTAATAACATATGTACAAGAAAATTCATTGTAGCATTTTTTTTTTGAAGAGCATGTGACTGGAAACAGCCCGAATATCCATCAATAGAGGACCGGTTAATAAAAAACTGGATAGCTATTCTTTGAAACACCACATGGCTGTAAAAAAGAATGAGGACTCATCAACAACAGAAAATAACCTGATTAAAAATGGGGCAAAGAACTTGAGAAGACAGTTCTCCAAAGAGGATGCACAAATGGCCAATAAGCACACGAGAAGATGCTCAGCATCACTAACCATTAGGGAAATGTAGATCAAAACCGCAATGAGCTAGCACCTCACACCCATTTGGAGGACTATTATTTTTTTAAAGAAAGACAGAAAAATAACAAGTGGGGGGAGGGTGTGGAGAAAATGAAACACTTGTGAATTGCTAGTGGGAATGTAAAACGGTGCAGCTGCTGTGAAAACGGCCGTTCCTCCAAAAGATTAAACATAGAATTACCGAGTGATCCAGCAATTCCACCCTGAGTATATTCCCCAGAGAACTGAAAGCAGGGATGAAAACAGATATTTGTACACCTGCTATGTTCACAGCAGCATTATTCACAATATCCAAAGGATGGAAGTGACCCAAGTGCCCATGGGTGGATGAATGGACAAAATAACACACACAGATGATGGAATAGTCTGAAGCTGTGAAAAGGAAGGGAATCCTGATGCGTCCTGCAGCATGGAGGAACCTTGGGAGCATTGTACTTAAACACTATGAAAAAGTTTTGGTGGGGCGCCTGGGTGGCTCAGCAGGTTAAGCATCCAATTTCGCTTTCAGCTCAGGTCAAGACTTCATGGGTCCCTGGTGGAGCCCCCAATCGGGCTCTGCCCTCAGCAGGGAATCTGCTTGAGATTCTCTCCCTCTGCGCTTCCCCCCACACACTTGTGCTCTTTCCCTCCAGCCCAAAAAATAAATAAATCTTTCTTTTTTTAAAAGTTTGGTGGGTGCCTGGGTGGCTCAGTTGGCTAAGCATCTGCCTTCAGCTCAGGTCCTGATCCCAGAGTCCTGGGATGGAGCCTCACATTGGGCTCCTTTCTCAGCAAGGAATTTGCCTCTTCCTCTGCCCCTTCCCCATTTGTGGGTGCTCTCTCTCTCTCTCTCTGTCTCTCTCTCTCTCTCTCTCAAATAAATTAACAAAATATTTTGTAAATTTTTAAAAAAGTTTTGGTGATAGTTGCACAACACAAATATGATTAATGTCGCTAATTTATACCATTATATTTAAAATGGTTAATATGCCAAAATTTTTGTTATACACATTTTAACACAATTTTTTAAATTAATAATGTGATTTTTAAAGGAATGCAGGGAGTCTAAGCCCTCCTCTTTGATTAGGGGTCAGCCTTGGTGGCTGGCTTCTAATGAAGTGATGCTCATTCCCTCCTAGGCCAGGTCATAAGAGGCAATCCAGCTTCTACCTAGCTCCATTGGCTGGGAGCTCTGAGCCAACAGATAAGAAGTCCAGCTACCCAGAAAAGTCATGCTGACCTCATAGACTTCATAGAGATAGAGGACAATGCCAGCAACTTGAG
Source organism: Nyctereutes procyonoides (assembly GCF_905146905.1). Classification (NCBI taxonomy): domain Eukaryota; kingdom Metazoa; phylum Chordata; class Mammalia; order Carnivora; family Canidae; genus Nyctereutes; species Nyctereutes procyonoides. Next base: position 28,056,521 of record NW_026575049.1, on the reverse strand, counting down.
TCTTCCTCATCCAGGTATCAGACACATGAGAGAGCCTTCAGATGAACCTAGCCCCAGCTCGGAGCTGCCCCAGTTGATACCAAATGGAGCAAAGACAAGCTGTCCCATGAATAGTGCCCAAACTGCAGATTCATGAGTAAAATAAGTCGTGTCTTTGTTTTAAGCTACTAACTTTGGGAGTAGTTTGTTATGCAGCAATGAGTAAACGGAACAGTAAACATATTACTTATGTATTAGAGTTTATTTTGATTTAATTTTAAAATAATCAGATACAAATAAAACAGATTTAGACTACATAAATCTCTTGCAAACCAACTGGTAAATTGGGTATTTTCTCTCTCATGGTCTGTATCCTGCCTCTATAAAGTCATTAAAGGTGCAAAGATACTGTCACCTGAATACTAAACAAAGCTGAGGAGGGGGAGGTCAGTGGGCTGGAGAGGTATAGCTGGCTGGGAACCCAGGCTAGGATCTTTACCCCAGAAGATGAGGAAATGGGTGGGAAAAACAAATTCACTGGAGGTGCATAGCATGAAGGGACAGTTTTCCAACCCAGCAGGGCCAATGAAAGACAAACCTGGCCAGCAGGTCCTTGAAATAAAATCCAGAAGGTGGGGGAGTTATATGAGTGATGTATATATCAAACAAGATGGGGTGTCAAGAAGCTTGAGATGGAAGTTATATGTTCAAAGCAAGAGACTTGCAGACCAGGACCACTGTGGGGCAAAAGATTTATTAGCTAAACTTAGAAGAAGTTAAAAACAAAGGGACAATGTGTTCTCCAAATATTCTCCACTGTTTCCTCCCTATGTATATCCCTCTTCATACCATCATATTCTCGAACTCTTGCTTGTTTATTTATTTGCTTGTTGTATCTCCTTGTATTAGTCAGGATCCAGTAAGCACTGTAACAAGCATCCCAAACCCAGGAGCTCAATTCAACACAAGTTTGTTTCGGGTTCTTCTGACAATTCAGTGCAGCCACTTGGTGGGCAGACTTCCTTGGGGAGATTCTGTGACCTGGGTTTCTCCCATCTCCATGCTCTGTCCGCCCCTAACCCCCAGTCCTTAACAGTCAGCCAGCGATGAGGACAGAGAGAGATCTTCTCGTGTAGGAGGGTTTTACAAATAGAGCACAGCCGTCAATCAGAATTCAATCGCATGGCTGCCCTCACTGCAAGGGGGGCTAAAAATGGAGTCCAGCTGGGGGCCAGGAAGAAGAGAGGAAGTTCCACCTCTGCCCTAAAACCCCAGTATAAGATCCTTGGGTGCCAGCTCTCATCCACCTAGTTCATGGTATCTGGCATCAGGTCTGGTATAAATTTGGAGTCTATGAGCAAATTAGTGGTGCTCGAGCTGTGCCTTGTGCCCAAATGCCCTGGAATGTGGGGGGGGGGTGCCATCACTACCATTTTTCAGATTAGGAAACTGAGGCTCTGGTAGCTATGTAGCATGCACAAGGCCATGCAGCTAGCCTGTGGCATGATCAGGTCTCAGAGCCAGGAAGCCTCTGCCACTAGTTGTCTGTTCTTTCCACTCTCCTGGCTGCCTCTCCAGTACACACATTCACTGATTGGTGTCTGGTTATCTTCAAGGCCGCTCGCCTTCGTAACAATCAATGAACCATGTTTGACAAGCTATGGGTTCCTCGGGGCGGCAGCTATATCTTGCTCATCCCTATGTGCCCCTTGGCTACCAGCACAGCCCTTGAACACAGTAGGTGCTCAAACCATGTTTGGGGGATTAATTTGTTCACATTGGCTCAGGCTCCATGTTTTGCTGCTTACACAGTATGGGAGTCGTTTACAACTTATAAAAGAAATGGAGGGGATATTTATTATACGGCCCCTCCCTGTGCAGTCAGAGCTGTCTCCCACAGCGGACCAGTGCCTGCCCTGAAACCCACTCCTGAAGCATAGATGAGGGCTGTGTGACTAGGGGGCCAAGGCCACGGGTGTCACCTCTTCCACCTCGGGGTTAGACCATGAGCCCCACCACATGCACACATGGAATGCCCTGCCCCAGCTAGTCCCCAGAAGGAGAGTAGATGGAGGCACAACACGGGTTCTGTCCGTGGTGCTGAACTCACCTCAACGCCCCACTTGGTTCTCTAACCTGGCGGCAATTCTCCTGGGGAACCAGGTGAACAGAGACTCCTTAGCTCGTTCTTTGTAGATTGGATTCTGAGGATCTAAGATGGGGCCCTGGAATCCCTTTGTTCCGAGCACCCGAGATTTTAATACAGCCATCCTGGTACTGGCCTAAAATTGGCTCATTCACCTAAATGGTCATTGGTCTTCATGAAGTGCCTGCTATGAGCCCAGCACTGTGCTTGATACTGTAAGGCCCAGAAGCACATCTAGCAGAGCCTCTGCTCTGAGAGAAGTTTACAAAGTCATTCAGGAGGAGATACCAGGAGGCAAGGAGGAAAAGTACTCCATCTGTAATATGAGTTAGGTACGTACTTCACCTTTATCCTGCAAGATGAGATAAGTAGGCGCCTGAAAACAGTAGTACCCATAACCATAGCCAGCACTTGTATCTTTCCTTAGGGTCTCCCTAGTCCTATCTGCAAGGCAGTGTGTGATACATTCCGCCCCTTCTGGTCTCCTCATGGCCCAAGACCCAGATTCATCACCTCACACATCAAGTCTTCCCAATCCCTGCTGTCCTGGAGGCTCCCCAGATTTTAGTCTTTCCTCCTTTTGCCCCATGGTCATGTTTCATCATCAGTACAAGATGTGGCATGTTCTCAATATGTCCAGATTGGGATTTGAGCTCCCTCTTGAGGCTAGGTTTTGCATCTGTGTAACATCTCACACAGGAATGCCTCCCCCCATCCACCCACCCACCCACCCACCCAGAGTAGATGAACAGTATATTCTTATTGGATGGACGACTAGGGGGAGTGGTAAGTGGGCAGAGGAATGTGTCCCATGACTGTGAACAGGGCGAGGGCCACTAGGTTACAAAGTGACTGATACAAGTGCTCAGAGCCAAAAGAATCAGGGTAGGCCTTGGGGAAACCAGGCAAGAGGCCAAATGTCATTCAGACAGGGCCAGCTTCCGGTCAAGGTCTGCCTCTCCTTTCTCTGGCCTTTCGGTGAGAACAGGAAGTGGAACCAGACTGCTGTGTCTAATGAGAACAGATGTTATCTGGGCCTGAATGTGGGGCATGGGGGAGGGGACAGGGGAGGGAGAAAGAAAAGGGGGAGGGCCAGAGCCAACAAATGGAATATTCACAGACCCTCTTTATTTAATTTTACTTTTTATTATAGAAATGTTCAAACATACCCCAAAGTAAAGAGAATGGCATAATGAACCCCCATGTGCCCTCCACCCAGCTTCCACAACCACCCCTATTTTGCTATTCTTATTTCATTCCTCCTCTCAAGCTCCTTTTAAAGAAAATTCCAGACATTATATCATTTTACCCATAAATATTTCAGAAGGTATCTCTTACATATTAGAACATTTTTTTTAAGAACGTTTCTTATTTAAACATTAAAAAAAAAAGAAGAAGAACCTGAGGGTCCCTGGCTGGCTCAGTCAGAAGAGCATGCAATTCTTGATCCCAGGGTCATGGTTTCAATCCCCACCTTAGGTGTAGGCACTACTTAAATGAATAAATAAACAACAACAACAAAAAAACACCTCGATATCATTATCACACCTAACAAAATTAACAGTTCCTTAATACCATCTAATACAAAGTCCATGTTCAAATTCCCTCACTCTTCTCAAAAATGTATTTCCTTGTTCATTGTTTGAACCAGAGTCTAAACAAGGTCCATGCATTGCATTTAGTTGCTATGCCTCTCAAATCTCTTATAATCTCTAACGGTCCTTCCTTCCTGCCTAGTGTTTGCCATCTTAGTTGTTAAAGAACCAAGTCCTTTGTCCTGTAGAATGATCCCCCTTTTAATGTGGGCCAACCCCTCACAGTGTCATTTAACATGTTCCACTGTCCTCCCCCATTTCCTGGAAACTGGTATTTAAATCCAGAAAGTTGGCCCATGTAGGGTCAATTATTTGGGCAAGCAGACTCTCTGGGGGGTGCTGTGTTCTTCCTATTATATTCCATCAGAAGCACTGGAGGTCAGATTTCTTCCTTCTGGGGTGATACTAAAAGTGATCAGTGTCACCAGGCTGATCAGCCATCTGGGTAAAGATACCTTGGCATCTACCAGGGGAAGTTTGGAAGCCAGTTACCCACCACCAGTGAGCGACGAGGCTTCTGTGGTAACACGGGTAGGAATGACATCAGCCCAGACCCAGATAGTAGGGTGGAAGTGATGGCCAGTCCAGCAGCCTGTCGCCCACTTTCACAGCCGAGAAAGGGCAGGGAGCTGTTGTTTATTGAACGGGTAGTTATCTGTACCAGGAGCTTTCTGTGTAGCATCTCAAACCCACACAGCCTGCAACATAGAAGTCATTGTGTCTATTTACTGGTGGGGCCAGTGAATGGTGAAGCAACCTGCCCAAGGGCATAGAGCCAGAGGTGAAAGGAAAGTAGAACTCTCCCAACCCTGCATTGTCATCCCGCACTGAGGTGACCGTTGCAGAGCTAGGTTGCCTCAAGCCTTGGTTCTGGCACCTCTAAGCCCTATGACCTGGACCAACGGCCTTCTCTCTCTCTGGGCCTCAATTTCCTAATCTATAAAATGGAAATAACACTTACTCGAGGGGCTTGACCCCAAGACCAATACAGGGTGGTCCAATTTTGTCCCTCTCCCCCACTGCCAGCCCTGCCTGTGGGGACCCATGTGGGTCACCTTTATCCAGAGTGCAGGCAGCTTCATACTCTCCCGTACAGACACACAATGGGTTAAATCCAGACACCCCCCTTCTTCCATCCCAATTCTGATCCTTGCTGACTCTGCTCCCCCTCCCTACCACAGCTATTCTGGGACAATGGAGGCAGCAGATGGCCCGAGTCCTGTTCCCTCCACCCGACCCCCAGGATCTGGGAACAACCCGCAAATCTGCTGCTGCTGCTTCTAAAAGCGGGCCGGCCGGCAGCCTTCCACATACAGGGTGGAGAGAACAACAGCTGTGGAGCACACCACTCCATCCCCCCTCCCAGGGCTGCAGGGCCAGGGCCACCCCTACTCAGTTCATGTCCCACAAACCCAGCAATGGCTTAGCCCTGAAAGAAAAGAGGCCTTGCAGGAGGCCAAGCAGCCCAACTCTGCACTTGACCTGCTGTGTGATCACAAGCACATGGCGGTCCCTCTCTGGGCCTCAAATTCCTCCTTGGGAAACCAGGGCTGAGGCTCTGGTGCTCTGTGGTTCCAGCTGTCCCAGACAGACTGCATTAGGGACAAGGTCCTCTAAGGCCTGGAGAGTATGTTCCAAAGAGCCCTCAGCCTTGGCTGCCTGGCTTAGGGCCCCTATATCCCTCAGGATCTCTCCTCTGTCCTCCTTCCTACCCCCAGCCCAGAGCCCCATGGTGGCCCCAAATTACCACATCACTGAGAATGACTCACGGGGAGAAAACGCCTCTCATCCCTAAGCCTCCCCAACCTATGCACCAGCATTCCTGAACTTCTACCATTGACCACTTTCATTCGTTCATGCTTGCAGGCTTCCATTGATTCACCTCCCACCATGACTGTCAAACTGCTCCTTTATCTGACACTAGAGGCTGACTCCCTCAGCTATGTCTCCACTCTGCCTCTCCCAATTCTCTGGTGACCCCCAACCCAGGTTTTGAGGGCAGAGTAAAGGAGAAGTAGCTCCTGGCATACCAGCACCTCATGCATGGGGTTGTGTGGTGTCCCCTTTCTACACAGGTCTGTGCCTAAGGACACGTGTGGTGCATGCCTGTTTATACGCATGTCACGCGTGTGTGTACACACACACACCCATGCATACCCTCACACACCCTGACTCACATACACACTAGTAACAGTCCCTGCTCACTGAACCCTTCCTTTTCTGTGCCAGAGTCTGTGCTGAGCCCTTTACCAACACTGTCATTTCACCCAGATATCAATCCAAGGAGAAGGTGTTCCTTCTCTCATCTATAAAATGGGCAAAATGGCCAGAGAGACCAAATGGATTCTTCAAGGTTATATCTACAGCAAGCAAAGGCAGAGGATGCAGGGACATCTAGCTCAGGATCCAAGTCAACACCACCATCACCACTGTGACAGGCAGACCTAAGAGCCTGCCCCAGTCAGGAACACACTGGCTGCCCATAACAGAAAACTGGACCAAGAGAGGTTTATACAAGTAAGGGTTTAATTTTCTTACAGAACCAGAGGCCAAAAGGGACAGGTGTACATGATTGTCATGGCCCTTCCTTCATGATAACAAGGTAACGGCCTCAGATCCAAACATCACACCCACGTTCACAGCATGAAGATGACCCCATCTTCCCCAGGAGCAAAATCTTCCCCCTGCAAAATCTTCCCCAGGAGCCTCTCTGTTGGCTTTGTTTAATTTGCACCAACAGACTGAGCAAGAGAAGCTGGGAAAGTGAGCAAAAGGATCGTCACAATTGGCCGGGATCCATCATGATCCATCATCGAGGTTTGGGCATGCCGATACTCCAAACAAAATGGGATCTGCTAGCAATGGGTTGGTACAAGGAGCTGGACACTGGTCAGCAATGACCATATCTTCCACAGACACTGGGTCTGCCATTAGTCCACCTGGGTCCCCTCAGTGCTTGGGGATCCAGGCAAGGGAGCCAGGAGTGGGTGGCCCAGTGCTTGACCCCAGGGGCATGACAGAGACCAGAGCTGGGGATGGAGGCCAGATCCCACCCAGGGGCCCATGTAATTTTCTGGAGGGTTAAGACCCCTTAGCCCCAGCCCAGCTCAAAGACACCCCCATACTTGTTCAATTCAGCCACCCAAGGCCCACAGAAGCCCAGTGCCGGGGGCCTCTCTGGCCCTCACCTGGTGCACGTGTTTTCTGGGCTGTCCAACCCATTTCCCAGGGGCCATGATGCTTTCACTGCCACCATCTGAGCCTAGGCTGGCCCACCAGTCAGAGGCCCTGTTGGGGCCTGCCCACCAAAGGGCACTTGCCGCAGATCCCCAGGGTTGCCTGGTGAGGCCGAGGACAACCAGAAGCCTCTTCCCAAACTTTGCCCAGTGGTTCAGGGTTCATCTGGCCATCAGCTTGGACACCAAGGAGTGTCTGGGTATAGGAGACAATGGAGGGAACGGAACCTGTAAAGAGATCAGAAATGGACAAGATGGTCACCCCAACTCCTACACTCACTCCATGGGCTCCTAGGGGAGTACATGCCACAGAGATGGTTTAGAGCAGGATTTCTCCACCCCAGCACTATTAAAATTTAGGGCCAGGTAATTCTTTGTTGTGGGGTAGCCTGTGCGTTGTAGGATGTTCAGCAGCACCCCCAGCCTCTACCCACTTGATGTCTGTAGAATCCCCTTGAGTCATCACAACCCAAAATGTCTCCAGATGTTGCCAAATGCCCCCCCCAGGGTGGATGGCCCCTCGTGAAAACCACTGGTTTAGAGAGACTTCAAAGGACAGAGATGCTATGAAGAGACCCCAGCTGAAGCCAGACTATCTGATCACATGTATCTGAGGGCCCAGTTGGCTCCAGCCCTATGAGGTGGGAACCTTTGGATTCAAGAATCTTCAGGCTTTGAGAGAATTTCACATCTGCTCATAACCCTCCTGGCAGTAGAGCCATAGCTTGTACATTTCCACAGATGAGGAGCTCACCCATTTGAAGGCAGTAGATGTCACCTCTGAAATTTGAATTTTTTTCCTATATTGAGCTAAACTCTGCCTCCTCGTAATGTCTAACTTGTCCAACGCAGCCCTGGCCCCAGGGCACCTCAAACAGTTGTGAGCCTCTGCCCCAGACAGACAGCTCTGCAGAACTTCAGAGCCAGGAGTCCTGGTTCCCCCAGGAGTTCCAGACGGAGCCTACAAGGCCCTGGGGAGGCCTCAGCCACCCCCTCCAACTACACTTGCCGCCGCTCTCTCTCTCCTGCATCTCAGCCACAGTGGCTTCTCCTACTTCCTCCAGCAGCCAGTCCTCCCACCGCAGCGTGTCGCAGGCTATGCTCCTAGATGCTCTACAGCAGCCGGGTCTGAGCCAAACGCCCTAACCTCCCTGTGGCCTTTTTGTGAGGCAGAACTGGAAGGTGCATGAGTGGCCCTTTAGCCCCCTTTCCAACCATCTACCTACTGAAAAGAACCATGGAAGAGTATCATCAAAGAAACAGAGAGCTGACAAAAGCTCAACTAAAAATTAATTTCCCATCAGGGCCTGCAGTTCTTCCAACAGAGGATCTCCTTTGCTCTGTGAAGACATTCTTCAGTGTTTCAGAGGGTCCTGAGGAATCCCTGAGGGTCAGGGCTGTGAGAGCCCTCAGATCCACAACACCCAGCCTCCTTGTGTTAGGCATGGGGAGACTGAGGGTCAGAGAAAGGATGGGATTCACCCAAGGTCACACAGCAATCCCAGGGCAAAACAGAGACTGAAATCCACTCCCTGCACCCCCAGCTCTGTGCCATCAGCAACCAAGGCCTTCCCTACTTCCAGGCTCCCTTCTCTCTAGATGCCTGGCCTCGGCCTCGACTCCTCCAACCCTACAGACTCACCTGGAAGGGTCCTCCTCAGGGGAGAAGGGGCCTTGTAGCTTAATGACATTGAGCTTGCCCTCAAAGACACCATAGCTGAGAGTGACCTAGGCAGAGAAAAAGGGAAGGTTGGTGGGATGTCTCACTGGGGACCCCAGAAGGGGGAGGTGTTTGGGCAGAAGCAGGGAAGGCACATAGGGCATTCTGAGATGGGGCACAGAGACCCTGCTTCTATCCCTGAAATTCCACCCTAGCCCTCTGGGCTCCACTGAAGAGCCCACCCCACTCCTCAAGGTACTTCGAGATTGTAGGGCACTGTCTGGCCCAGACCCTATTTACATTCCCCAGCAGTCTACCCTACCTGAGAAGCTGGAACGAGTCCCTTGCCTATAGACTAGGACACTGAGTCTCAAGAGGGGAAGGCTCACTTCCAGTAAATTCCATGCCTGGACAGAGGTTTCTGGAGACTCTATGTAGGGACTCTCTGTGGGGATGAAGCTCCTCTCCATCCAGAGCTTCAGGTACTCCACACACAATGAGAACTTGGGATAATGCCCCTTGTCGAGAGGCAGTTGACCAGAGCAGTTAAAGACTATGGGCTTAGGAGCCACCCAGGCAGGGTTCAAATCCCCCTCTGCCTTATGTTAGCTGTGCCATGGTTAGTTCAGCTCCCTGGGCCTCACTGTCCCTACCTACAGAATGGGAATGTTAGCGCTGACTTCTTGCAAAGGTTGTAAGGAACCAGAGAGTTAAAGCAGATAAGGCCACCAGCATGGTACTCTGAAAATCTCAGCCATTATGGTGCCTGGTTTTGGCTGCCCCAAATCTGCCCCCTGCCGTTTCCTGGCTTCAGGCCCTGAAGGTCTTATTGGGACCACACCCACACCCCAGTTCCAGAGCTTGGTGAACCAATACTAACTCTTGGCCCTGGTCGAGGACATAAGCAGGCCTTCCGACCAACAAGCACCAACAAGCACCAACAAGCACCAGCCCTGGACCGTGGCAGAGGGAGGAGCTCTCCTCCTGTGGGTGGGGCAGAATCCTGGAAATCTTGCCCACCTGAAGGGGGCAAGCCTGCCAGAGGGGGTGAGCCCAATGTCAGGGAACAGATGAAAGTGAGGACAGCCTGAGCACGCAGACTCAGCCAGAAGTAGCAAGCCAGCCTCTAGTCTCTCAGGTTCAAGAGCCCATACAATGTCCTTGTTTGTTGGACCAGACTGCATTGCATTTCTGTCCCTTGCTACCAAAGGCTCCTGACTTGCACCATTGGGTGGAGGACCCCAGAGGCCTTCCCAGCCAGGATCACCTCTGGGACAAGCCACCCATGAGTAGGAGGGCCACGTGTGCAAGGTAGAGCCAGCCGGGCCTCTGCGGAGTTGTGGCTTGCCAGGTGGTAAATGGGGTCCCCCTCCCCCAGCCAGACATTACACCTGAGCTTTCCCCCTAAACACCTGCTCTTTGCCAGCAACATCTGGGTTAGAAAGAAGGCAGCAGGCAGGTAAGCTTCGATGAAGGTGGGAAGCCAACAGACAGAGCTGAAAAGGGCAGGCCTGGCCCCTTTGGAGGAATGTGGGAAGCTGGAAGGTTGAAGAAGGAACAGACGGACCAGAGGGAGCAGGCAGGGAGCCGAGCGGTCTGAACCCAAAGGCAAGCTTCCTCTGATCCATGCAAGCCCCTCCAGCTGGCATTCATTCCGGGACCAGACCAAAGAATTTGAGCATCACAAATGCTAACCCTTGGCTGAGTCAGAGGGTGCTCTCCCACCTTGGGCCTTGGTGTCATCATCAGTAGGGGACAGTCCCCACAGGTACCCCTCTCCCATTGCTCTCAGGAAAGCTCACCTGCTCTGGGAGCTGAGCAGCCCCCAGCAGCTGCAAGGTCTCCAGGTGGGAGTGGAAGAGGGGGCTGGGCTGCAGGTGGCCCCGTAGCTTGCACTCCACGATGTAGCCCACAGTGCAGTCATCAGGCAACCGGATGAGGGCAGATGTTTCCACGAAGCGGGAGCCACTGAGACACAGAGCCATGCTGAGGCCACTGGCCCAGGCCCTCAGCACCCAGAGCTCCCCCTGCCTCCCCGAAGGCCCTCTGTCCACCGTGGCCACTGAGCAGAGCAGAGCTTCAACTCTAGCATCTGCCTCCTGTGTGCTGTGTGACTTTGGGCAAGCCACAAACCTGGGGAGCCTTGGCATCCTCTTCTATGAAATGGGCGTGATAACCCTCACTGGGCTATTGTGAAGATTAAGTGGAAGAATGGCAAGAAGAAGCCCTTTATAAATGTACCTTTTCCTTTCTGTACATTCATTCGCTCACTCATTCGTGGCTGGGCTTGAGGATCTACCTGGTGCCAGGTACCGTGCTAGGGTTGCAGATACAGAGATAAGAAAGAAAAGCTTCCTGCCCTCGATAGCAGCCCCCATTCTGAGTGGAGGCAGATGGACAAGTCACTTAGGAGCAGGACTGGCACTAAGTCAAAGGGAAGCATGAGGCCTGGGTGACACAGGACGGTAAGGTGGGCTTCCCAGAGGAGGTGGCAGTCTTTTGTTTTGCTTTTTATTTAACCATGACAATGGCAGGCTTTAAATGGAGTCTTACAAGACGCACTGGAATCAGCCAGATGTCGAGGAGGAAGGGGCAGTGTCCCAGGGAGGGACATCACCTGGCTGCATACCCCGTAGACATCCCTGAGGGCCAGGTCAGGCAGGCTGCCCCACTGCACAGAATGCCTGACCAAGGGGCCCAGCGGGTGCAGAAACCCAGCCTTCCTTTCCCATCCAGGCTGTGCCCAGAGGTTGCACCTGGCCAAAGGGGGTACCTTTACCAATTCACACAAATACACCATAAAGGTGGACAGAAGCCCAGATGGGGGCACCAGGTACAGGGAGTACCCCTGGTGTATGTGTATAGACCTGCTGTCGACAGGCCCTAAGACAGCATTACCCCTCCCAACCAGGGCCTGAGTCCCCCTGACCCCCCGCGATGACCATTCCCATCCAGGTCAGAGCAGGCTAGGGTGGTATAGTGGCAAAGCAGGCAGGTCTTGTGGCCAAACCCAGCTGCTGAGTGACCTTGGACCTGGGTGACCTTGGACCAGTCACTGGCTCAACCTCTCACACTTCCATCTCCTTAGAGGTGGAAACAAAGTGGACATGCCTTCCTCCCCAGTTCAGGATACTCTTGGTGAAGCTCAGGCCTGGCTCCAGTCAGCCCTCGATACAAGGTAGCGACACTGATGTTGCTGTTATAACAACATCCTACCCCAGCGGACCTGGAGAGGCCAAGCCTTTGCCACTTCCTCTCTAGAATACCAGTGCCCTTACCCCATACTGGGAGCTTCCACTTCCCACCTTCACATGAGTGGGGGGCCTCTAGGGCCATCCTAGTTCAAAGGCCACCTCTTCCAGGAAGCCTTCCTACTAGCAGAAGGCCCTACTCTTCCTTCCTCTGAATGCCTCTACACTTGGCCTTCACCTCCCCTGTGACATTGGGGACCAGGTGCCAGCATAAATATTGTCACATTCCACCCTTCACACCACCCATTAGCTATCATATAATCAGGTCCATCTTACAGATGGGGACACTGAGGCTCCCAGAGATTACACAACTTGCCTGTGTGTGGCAGAGTGCACAGGATGGCAGGTGGCTTTCTCACCACTGTGTAGCTCTGTGACACAGCATGAATGAGAGGCATTTTCTCCTCAGCTCACTCTCAAGCCCTCCCTGCTGCAACGGCACCCCCTACAGCAGGCTCCACTCTCCCCCACCCTCCTGTGCAGCTTTGCTTACCTGGCCCATGGGGCCATCTTCAATGCCAGTTTGCGGTTGATGCAGAAGCCAGCACCCCCAGTGGCAAACCAGAACTGTACCTGCCTCTGGGGGGAGAGGTGGGGAGGGCCAAGGTGCAAGGTGAGCCTGGGGATCGGGGCAACAGCTGGACCACCCCTCACCCCCAACCAGCACGGCTCAAAACCTTTTTATTTCATATTTCACTAAAGCCTTGCTACAGCCTGGCATTATTATGCACATTTTTTAAAAAAATTTTATTTACTTATTTATGAGAGAAACAGAGAGAGGCAGAGACAGGCAGAGGGAGAAGCAGGCTCCCTGCGGGGAGCCGGATGCGGGACTTGATCCCAGGACCCCGGGATCACACCCTGAGCCAAAGGTAGATGCTCAACCACTGAGCCACCCAGGTGCCCCATGCCCATTTTATAGACAAGAAAACCGAGGCCCAAAGTCACATGGCTAATTAAGAGTGATGGAGTTTCTAATTAGACCCCAGTCTGGCTGGATTTCACTTAAAGAGAATGTGTATCATATCTGTCCGCCCAGCACACCTCACCCCTTTCCCCAGAGAAGTCCCTCTACCCCTCCCCAGGTGGTTCAGGAGGGGCTGCCAAATAGCACCGCTCCCTGGGCAGGAGGTGGGCAGGCGCCCCAGAAATGGTGGATCACACGGCCACACTCAACCCAGCGATTGGCTCAGTGACAGGCACGTGACTTGGGCCAGCCAATCAGAGCTCTTCCCTGAGCTCCATATGCTAACTGGGAGGAAGAGACGCTTTCCACGGGGTCACCAGGCCTGGGAGCAGTAGTCGTGATGCCACCTATGCCACGCCACTTGCACCGGCCTCGCCACTCTTTGCTCCTGGCACTGAGAAAGCTTTTCTGCACAAGGAGGGAACGAGGCCTCTCACGGGGTAAAGAGAGAAAGACAGAGAGGCCTGTGAGCCCCCGAGGCCAGCAAACCCCTTGACTTCTCAGGCTCAGGAACCAAACACCTCCCTTGGGGTTTTGTTTTGTTTTTTAATTTATGATAGTCACACAGAGAGAAAGAGAGAGAGAGGCAGAGACACAGGCAGAGGGAGAAGCAGGCTCCATGCACCAGGAGCCTGACATGGGACTCGATCCCGGATCTCCAGGATTGCACCCTGGGCTGGGCCAAAGGCAGGCGCTAAACCGCTGCGCCAGCCAGGGTTCCCCTCCCTTGGGGTTTAAACCACTTTCTGCTCCCGCCTCCTCTGTGAGGACTCATGACGTCAGAACTCCTGACCTTCTTGAAGGCTTTTGGCAAACACTGCACCCTTCAGCTGTGCCATCTCTTAACCAACAAGTTCCCCACGGTTACCTTCGCCCAAGTACATGGTTGGTGCTTCACTCATGCATGTTGCATGGGGCTGGGTTATCCCATGACGCAGCAGTGAGAGCCCCGGGCAGGAGGTCAGGAAGCGTGACACTGGGGCCTCAGCCTCCAGCAACCTTGAGAAAGTCACTGCTCCTCTCTGAGCCTCAGACTTGTCACCTGTGAGCACATCTGCTCCAGTTCTGCCGGCCCTGTGTCCTCCTCCTGAAGACCCCTATGAGCTACTTCTGGAAATGCCGCCCTCTTAAATTAGAGGCCAGGTTTCAACAAAGCAGAATGAACCGAGGAGGTGCCAATCAAGGCTTGTTGAATGACTTATGGGTCCAGGGCTTCTGGTCCCAGATAATTAAAGTACCAACAGCAGTAACAGTAGAAGTGCCTAATGCTGAGCACAGATGTACAGTGTCCTGTGGCCACAGATGAGGTGACAAGGTGCAGAGAAAGGAGGTCCCAGAGTTGGGACTGCGCCTGTGCCAGAACTCTCACTCCCTTTTGCTGTCCCTGCCCCAACACACACAGCCCAGGGGGATCCCCAGAATCCAAGCAGCCTGGACACTTTGGGGCAGAGTCTAGGGATCCCACTGGTGGAGTGTGTGCAAGGAGGGAATTAGTGCACGATGTGGGGTTGGGGCCTGGGTGTGCCCAGCAGGTGCTGAACCCACACAGGAGGCAGGAGCCCCAAGAGGAAGGCTGAGCTGGGTTGGGTACTGACCACTGGACACTCACCAGTGTCATCCATGCCAGGTCCCATTCTAAGCACTTGGGTAGTGACCTCATTTGATTGTTCCTTTTTTTGCTCACAACCACCCTGTTAGATGGGGATGGTTATTATCCACTTTGCAGATGAGGAAACTGAGGCACAGAAAGGTGGGGTGACTTGAGCAAAGGTCATGAAGCCAGGAGGTAGCAGAGCTGGTGTGTGAAGCCACGGAGTCGGGCTCCAGAGCAACGTTCTCAACCCCTACGGCCAAGCATGTGGCGGTGCAGGAGCCTGGGGCACCCCACCCTCACCTGGAGTTGACTCACCTACACGCCCCCAGGGCCCAAGAGGATTTAATTAGGGCTCAGAGGCCATGTAGCTGCTGATAATTAAACTTTTGTGTTTCCTCCTCTAGTGAAGCAGATGGTGAGCCCGGGAGGCAGAGAGCCCTACTGAAGGCCCAGCTCCTGCTCCACATGCTGCCTCTAGGGAGGGGGACCCCCTGATTAGCCTTTTCCTTGGGGCCCTGGGGGCCTGGGCCACACCGACACCAGAAGCCTGGTGGGTCCTGGGGACCAGAAGAGAACGATGCTACATACTTATGCTAAAAAATTCTTCCCAGGCAGCCTGGGTGGCTCCACGGTTTAGCACCTGCCTTCGGCCCAGGGCATGATCCTAGGGTCCTGGGATCGAGTCCCACATCGGGCTCCCTGCCTAGAGCCTGCTTCTCCCTCTGCCTGTGTCTCTGCACCTCTCTCTCTGTCTCTCACGAATAAATAAATAAAATCTTTAAAAATAAAATAAAAAATTCTTCCCTGTTTATCTGTAAGTCCAATTTAACTATTACCCTGATTTTTTGGTGTATTTGTTTCCTAAATCTCACAGCCCTCATGAGCGTCCCTCTAGGTCTGGAGCTGAGGTCGGTGCTGGGGACCCCATTGTGCCAAGTGGCACCTCTTTAGTTGCCAGTCAGTGGAGTCTGGAGAGAGGAGGAGTGCCGAGGGGAGGGGAGTGCTCAGGGGTTGGGGGCAGCGCAGTTCACCACCCAGCCCAGCGGTATTCGGCATTTGAACATCCTGAACAACGACATGAAGATACCAGGGGCCAGGAGTCCAGCCATAGTCAGGAAGCCTCCGCTCATCCCCCCCATGCCCCACACCCCTTTCACTGTGTGACCAGAACGAGCCACCCCTCCTCAGTGGCTCAGGCCCTACTGTGTGCCGGGCTCTGCGCCTCACCGCCTCACCTGCATTAACTCAGCCTCCGGGTTTCACCGAGAAGACAGGATCGTGACTCCGCCCTGGTCCCGCCCCGCGCGGCCCCGCCCCGGCCTGGCCCCGCCCCCGCCGGGCCCCGGCGGACACCCGGGACCAAAGCAGAGGGAGGAAGGGAGGGACCCACCGTGCGGTTGTGCGGCCTGGGCTCCGAAGCACGGATAGGCCGGTTCAGGCTGGGCCGGCCCAGGTAGACGTCCCGAGTCTGGGGGAAGGTTTTTAGCAGCCTCAGCAGCGCCCTTGGGTTCACATAGTTGTCGTCATCCACGTGGCAGAACCACCTGTGGGGACGGAAGGGGAGCTTAGAGGAGGGTTCCCAAGGGGCCTCCCGCGCCCCCCCATAATCAGCAGACTTAGGCACTGAGGGTAGCAAACCTGAAGGCCCATGCTCTGAGCCACACAGCATCTGTGTGAGCTCCTGAGGAAAGTGTGCCCACTTCCCAGGCGGGGACCAAAGCTCAGAAAGGTTAAGGCACTTGCCCAAGGTCACACAGTCAGTGAAGGGCAAGACTTGAACCCAGACTGTCTGCCCAGAGACAGACCCCGGGAGGCCCTTACATGAGTAAATTCACCAGACCCAGCCAACTTCACTTTTTTGACACAACACCCTATTTGGGGAACTAGCCTGAGGCAAAGGTAGCACCTGCCCCCAGAGACCCAGATGTACTCACCGCAGCCCACTGGCCAAGAAGGTGTCAAACTCAGCAGCCATCTTGCAGGACAGCGCGGGGTGGCTGTGCTCAGCAGAGCAGTTGGTGACCATAAGGTGGGACCCTGGAGAAGTGGGGACAAGTCAGGGGACCTGTCCAGGTCCTTCCCACAGCCCTGCACACTGTGAGAATGTGGAGCGAGACCCCAGCCTGGAGCGGTCCATCACTCCCATTTTACACATGGGGAGACTGAGGCCAGGGAGGGCTGACCCTCCCAGGACCGCAGAGCTAATGAACGGGAGGCTGGGCTGGGACCGAGGAGGCCAGGGTACCGTCCAGGAGAGCCCCTCCTCACACCTACACCCGATTCCAGGGAAGAAGCCTGCTCCCCTCCCAGGCAAAGGGGATCCCTACATGCCAAGGGAGAGCAGCCCTGTTTCCTGGGGACCCCACGCCAGGGGACAGCCACCCTAGCTTTCCCTGGAAACAGCTGAAGGGCCCTCACCCCACCCAGAGTTACCCAGTCTCTCCTGGAGGCCTTCATCTGGGCTGTCGGTGAAGACGAATGTCTAAGAAGGAAAAAGAGGAGTCAGGACCAGAGTCGGCCAAGGGCAGCCCACAGCCAAGCCTCTGCCGAAGTACCTGTCCAGACCTCTGTCCTCCATCAGTGACAGACACACAGCCCTCCCAACATCATCACACACCCCTTGAAGACAACATGACTTTCTCAGCGACCCCGCCTTACAATACACACAGCACAGCTTCACAGCGTGCATCAGGCCACAGTGTCATTTGCACGAGCAGCCTTGCAGGCCAGCACCGTGGGGACCCTACCAGAGTCACACACCCTCTCAAATGTCATGCACAAACACACACTGAAGTCCCACACGGCCCCTCTGTCACCACACATACACAACCCTGGACACTTTGTCAGGACGGACTCTCTGTGGGAAGACCCGCACCCTGGGACACCACACGTACTTGGAGAGACAGTCATGGCTTTCACAGCCACGCAGACGCCGGGCGCAGGCGCAGGGCCCTTACACATTTCAGAAATTTTCCATCAGGATCCAATCCCACCCCTCCCAGATCGGAGAAGCACCCCACCAGCAGCTTGTACACCCCTGCTTCCTGCTGACCTCACTGAACCTCAAGACAGGTGTCGTGTTCGGTCCCCCTCACAGATGGCAAAGCGGAGGCTGAGTGACAGACCACGGTTGTACAGGTGACAACCGCTGAGCTGGGATTCGGACCCACAGGCCTCGGACCTCTCCTCACCGCCCCCTGGGCAAGTAGAGGCCATGCAAACAGAATCAGAGACAAACCCTCCACAGGCAGCTTGTGGCAAGACAGACCCACAGCCGGGACCCATCTAACCCCCATTCCACGCCCTGCCTGGCACACGCGCCTCTCCCCGCCCGAGCAGGTCCTCCCATCCGCCAAGCACAGCGAGGGTCTCCTCTGACCCTCCCTTAGGTGGCCCTGCCCAGGACCTGGACCATTTTGAACTCTTTCCAAGTGAGGAGCAAGGAGAAAGGATCGCACCTGTTTAAAGGCCCTGAACATCCCCATCCCTCACTCTGGCACCACTGGGGCCAGCCCTGTCCTGCCTCCAGCTGCAAGCTCTTCCCTGCTCAGTCACAAACTTCTCCCTGGTTTCCGGGAACCAGCCTTTCCGATCAGATCAGCCCCTGCTTTGAGACTCGGTTTCCCCAGATGGAAAATGAGGAACTATGACCGTAAAGGGAGATAATGTGAGAAAGAACAAGAAAGAGGATGCGGCAAAGCCAGGCTTAGCTTTTTATCTTGGGGGAAACTGAGGCACCAGAGGCCAGAAGCCACTGTTGGGCACAGGAAGGGGCAGGAGGAAATGAGTCCTGTCTCCTCTGGGCCCATAACCATGGGTGTTCTGAGCCAATTATCTTTCAGTGGAATAGTGCAAGACCTTCTGATCTCTTTTCCTGTCAGGACCAGAATCAGATCATACCCATGCCCACCACCCCACCTAGCACCTTCTGTGGCTCCCTACTGCCCTTGGGATAAAGGCCAGCCTCTTAAGTGTGGCCGTGAGGGGCCACCCAGCCCCTGGACCTGATGCAGCCTATCTCACCACTTCCTGCCCCACCCCTTCTCCAAACGTCTTTCAGTTCCCCAAATGTGCCACACACATGCACATCCCTCTGGGCCTTTGCACATGCTGTGCCCTTTTCTTGCTCCCTACCTCCTGGTTCAGTCATCACCTCCTCCAGGAAGCCTTCCCTGATACCCCTCCCATGTGCCCCTCAGCCACCTGTTGCTCCTGATGGTAAGTAACAGCAGCCCCTGGGTTATGGAAATCTATCCTTTGGTCCCTCCCACCAGACAGTGGCATCCTGAAGGGCACAGGTTTGATTTAGCCCCCTGTCCTGGCACCCAGCTCACCTCCAGGACACCTGCATCTGCCTTCTGAGCGCCTACCCTGGGGTGTGTCTCCACCTTCAGATCCAGCTAACACTCGAGGTCCCAGATATCCCTGCAGAAAGTGTAGGCGGCCCGACACTGGCCCTCTTCTATCCCGTCCACTGCCTCAGCAGTGCTATCCAGCCTCTCGGCTTTCAACACCAGCAAGAAGCCATCAAATCCCACAGCAGCCACAACTTCTCCCCAGGGGGCCTAGCAGGTGCCTCAGACTCAGTGTCCCAGCTCTGCCTCCCCACCAGACCTATGCTCCTCTGAGTGCTCCCCATCTTGCTGGGACCCAGCACGCCGGGGTCGCCTTGCCTCCTCTCTTCGTTTCACACCCCACATCCAATCTGCCAGCAAATTCTGCGCACCCGGATGGGGTGGCATCACATTACCCGGGATGCGCCCCGTCCTCACCAGCCTCCACGGCCTGCGGAGACCCAGCCCTCCCTGGTCATCTCCTGCCTATTTTGTTGCAGCGACCTTTGCCCTGGTCTCCCTGGCCTGTCCTGTCCCCACCCCAAGTCGTTTTCAACACAGCCCCCAGGGAGCCAGTAAAATAAATCAGGCCTTTCTTGCCCTGCTCCCTGGCAAACTTTTGCCACCAAACAGCCACCAGATAGTGGAACTCTCTTGAGTTTGGAGCACGAGCCAAATGGGCCAGGGTGTGTTTGTTGATGGATGAATACGCCTGAATCAGTGGAGGAAGGGGGGTCCTGCAGCAGATCTGGGGGCTGGGTCGGGCGCAGGAGGCTGGTGTTTCAGTCCCTGGGAACCCTGAGATTGGCACAGAGCAGTGGGCAGAGTTTCCTCTGAGCCAGGGGTTGCATTTAATTTGTCTAAGGAGAAAAAAAAAAATTTATCTAAGGAGGAGACTCTGACAATGGTTAAAACCTCACAGGAAAACAAAAGGACAGGCAGCCAGCTGGGGTCAGGGGAGGGGAGGGTGGGGGCCATCTGCTGCAGGGGAGGGGGATGTGGGGCTGGCACTGCTGCCTCCACCCCCTACCCACTGCCCTCAAGGGGACTGTGGGGAAGGGAAAGGCTCCCCATGGATCACAAAACGGGTCCTCCTCCGGGCCCGCCCCCTCTGCCTGGGACAAAGGCCGCAAGAGCCCCAGCCTGCCGCCACAAAGGCCCACCTGCCACCCGGCTGCCCTTAACCAGCTGGGGCGGGCACCCAGCCCTGGAGTTAACCAGCTCAGGCCTGCTCCTGATGGCAGAGCTGAGACAGGCTCCCAGACCCTCCTGTCCTGTGCAGATAGGGAAACTGAGGGCTGAAAGGGGGCAGGCCTTGGCCAAGGTAACAGAGAAAGATGAGCCAAAGGGTAGAGACAAAGGGACTGTAGACGCAGTGCGGTGAGAATGGGTCTCCCTGTCTTCCCTCCTCTTCCTCAATGTAAGCATCCTTCCTTTTTGCAGTTCTGCTTAAGGACAAGGTTTCTAGACTCTGTCCGGAGTGCTGGGGGCCGAGGGGTGCTGTGCAAATGAGTGACTTCATCTTCTATCTTGGCTTAAATGTGCTCGGTTTCCTGGCCTATAAAACAGGACTGTGGGGTGGGTGGCTCAGCAGTTGAGCGTCTGCCTTCAGCTCAGGTCATGAGCCCGGGGTCCTGGGATCAAGTCCCACATCGGGCTCCCCTCGAGGAGCCTGCTTCTCCCTCCACCTGTGTCTCTGCCTCTCTCTGTGTGTCTCTCATGAATGAATAGATAAAATTAAAAAACAAAAAACAGGGCTATGATACCTACGACCCAGGGCTGGCAAGTGGTTAAACAATGAGGCAACTGATGTGCAGCCCCTTGGGTGCTGAGCACATAGGGCTATTCCCTCTGACTGCCTGCCTAGCTGGCATGTGGGACTGAGCTCGAGGCACACAGGGGGTGACTGCTTCCTCTCCTTTGCTGATCTGGGCCCGCCAGGCCCAGCCACCCAGGTTGCAGGCCCAAGGACCCTCTCCTGCAGCACAGGGACCAGGTGGCTCTGGGATCCTGGGTCTCAGGAGAGAATGAAGGGCCCCGACCAGAGAGGCCTGGGTCCCACGGGGCTCTGAGCCCCCAGGCCTTCAGGGGGACTCTGACCTCAGTTTCCTCATCCGGGGCAAGGGCACCACCATGGTGATGAAGACAAGGCAGGAAGGGGCCTCAGACCACGTGAGGCCTGCTCCCGGGTACACAGACGCAGCGCCATAAACAGGAAGGTCTGCGGGGAGGGCCAGGCTCAGCGGCTTCCGCAGGAGGAACCAGCATCTCCCCAAGATGAGAAGCTGAGTGGTGCCCCAGGGAAGGACCTGGATTCTGGGGTCCCACTGGAGAAAAGGTTAAATAAGATGCTAGGACATCATGGCCAGGAAATCAGAGCAGTGCCCTCTCCCCAGAAAGCCCTGGGCTCCGCAGGCATCACCTCCCCTCCACCTACTCCTCAGCCTCCCAGGAGCCCCCACCCCCTCCAAAGGCTCCGTCACTTCCTCCCGCTGAGCCAGCCGCCACAGTAGGGACTGTGTGTGTGTGTGTGTGTGTGTGTGTGTGTGTGTGTGTGTGTGTAGAGCTGTCCCTCCACCTCCCCCAGAGACAGTTCCCAACATCCTCCCTAAATCATTGACTTTGCTTATGGAGGGCACTGGGTCTGGAGAGGGCGAGAGCTGGAGGGACTCAGTTTGTCCTCGGAAAGACAGAAGTCACACGCCCCCATCATCCACACACCTCTTGTCATAGCACATCTAACGCTGACCCTTTGGCTCCAAGCAGGTGCACGCTCGCGCGCGTGCACACAAACACACACACACACACACACACAATCCCACATGTTGGGCAGACCTCTACTCTCACCTCTCCCAGCCATCACCTAGGCCACCAACCTCGTAGCACACCTCTCTCCCTCCCTCCCTCCCTCCCAAATTGCCCCCGCCAAAAGGAGCACAGGAGATGAGGCCCTGAGGCCCCACTGCCCTGGGCACGCCCTGGGCACATCCTGGGCAGCAGAGGCACAGGGGCAGGAGCGGCCAGGAGTTCTGAAGGGATGCGAGCCACCCCTCCCTGAGAACAGGCCTGGACCTTCCTCTCCTCAGCGGCTCAGCTCCTCTTCTCCACCCTCGCAGCCAGGGCAGTAGGACAGCACCCAGGGCTCGGGCTGGGGGCAGCCTGGCAGGGCACATGTCAGAGCCAGGACCTCTCAGAGGCCTCTACCCCAGCTGCCCAGCACCCCCCACTGTCCCCATGGCCAGGCTGGGCCAACATGGGCAGGAGCAAAGCCTGTGCTAGCACAGCCAGGGAATAGAGGGGCCCCCAGGAGGGAATGAGGAGCTTAGGGCAGGGGCTCAGCCTGGCCCCTGAAAGACATGGAGTAGTGGGCCTGAGGAGCCCCTGGCTAGAGGGTCAGTGAGGGGCACAGGCAGGGCCACAGGAGCCCCTGGTCCTGGGAGGAAGGAGTGGGAAGACAAGCCCAGACTGGGCAAGTGGGCCAGCAGCTTCTCCCTGGAGGCCGCCAGGGACCCCAGCCCAATAGAAAGGTCTCTGTAAGTCCCTCAGGCCAGGGGCCACTCCTGGGGCCCACGGTCACCCACTTGTCACCTGTTCCCTGGTTCTGGAGACCCACGTGTCGAGCAGCAGCTCCAGGCGGGAGCGGTGGAAGGCTCGGGTCGTCTTGACCGCAATGAAGACATCGTGCAGCCGCAGCTCGGGGGACAGAGGGCTTGGTGGGCTCAGCCCGGGGGGCTCCTGCATGCCCTGTGGGGACAGGCTCGAGTGGTACCGTAGGGAGACGAGTCCCATGCACAGAAGGGTGAGGAGGGCCAGGCCGCGGAGGAGGCGGCACTGCATCGGCCCTGGGACCCCAGACAGCTCAGCTCCCGAATCCCAGCAGGACGGGGAGGCGAGGCTGGTTAGGTGGGGGCCCCCGGCCAAGGCGAAAGGCAGGAGGGGGGCATCAGGAGCAGCGAGGAGGGGAGACGTGGGAGCCGGTGCTCCGGGCAGGGAGGCAGAGCCTCGGCAGCCCCGCCGCTGCCACCGCCAGCCCTCCACCTGCTCCCGCCCGCTCCCCGCCTGCTCCCACCCCGACTCCGGGGCGCCTGGCCCCGCCCCGCTTCCAGCGCAGCCCGAGGGGCGGGCCGGCCCCGGGAGCCCCAGCGGTGGCTGCTGCGGGCTCGCAGAGGGGACAGCCCCGGCGGCGCCCGGCAGGCCAGCTGCTGCCGTGGGGGTGGGGACAACACAAAACCGCCCATACCCCATGGAAGGGAGGGGCCTTCCAGCCTCCGGGCTCCCCAGAGACCGTGGCTTAGCTCATTCAACACCCATTGTTTTACCGTGTCCTGCTATCCAGCCTCCCTCCTGCTCACACTATGCCCCCTCCTGGATGCTCCCCCCATCCTCCCTATGGTTGCCCCTTCCCTTTCACCAAGATTCATTTTTAATCTCCTCCTCCAGAAAGCCTTCCCTGATGCCCCCCTCTGCACACCCGCAGGGCGCCCAGAGTAGATTGCTCAGAGCCTTGGCTCTTTATAACAGCTCGAGGAAGATCGCTACTGCCGGTTGATAGCTGAGCACATAAGGCACAGAAGGATTGAAGATGACCCAGCAGCTCCGTCACAGAGCTGACCTGGAACCCAGGTCTCAGGGCCTCATCTGGCCCACAGGGGGCCCTGAAGGGTGCCTGCCCTGCTGTAGCCCATGGCACCCCATCTCACTCAGCAGTCTTTATTGCTGCCTCTCTCCCAGGCAGGCCGTGGACAGAGGGCATTCCCCAGCCACCATCTGGTTGGACACAAGGTCCATCTGGCTGGACACACATCTCATCCTTCCTCTGCTAGAATCCTGCTCTGTCCCCCATCTCCCTCAGAACAAAGCCCAAGATCATACAGCAGCCTACAGGAGGGCTCCCTGTTCCCTCCAGCCCCACCTCCTACTACTCTCCCCTTGCTCCCTCCGTTACAGACCCACTGGACTTCTGGCCAGCCCAGGCACACACTCACCTCAGGACCTTTGTACATGCTGTTCCTGCCTGGGCCTTTCCCTAGAGGTCTGCATATCTCACTCCCTCGCCTCCTTCGGGCCTACACAAACATCATGGTCTCCACAAGGACATCCCAGGCCACTTTTTAAAATGTGCAATATCTTCTCCCCTCTCCTTCCTAGTCCTCCAGGCCCATCCTTTCCAGGCCCCTTTCTCTGCTGTGTTCTCCCCAAAGAACTTCTCATCTTCTGACATCCTGTATATTTTACTTACCTATTCTCTATCTCATGAGTATATGAGGGCAGGGGATTCTTGTTTTAGTCCCCGAATCCCCACTGCCTAGAACAATGCCAGGCACATAGTAGGAGCTCAAGAAACATCCATTAAACACAAGAAAGCACCAGATGTCTGAATTGGACCGGGCCTGCTGTGGCCCACGCCTGCTAGGCCTGTGGAGGGAGAGGAATGGAGAATCAACCCTTTTGGATCACCCTCCTGTGGGCCAGCCCCGTGCCTAGCCCCTGCATGGCCCATCCTCTCAGAAAGGCATCCCTGAAGGATGATCCCAGGCGTCGTGCCACACAGACCAGGGTTCAAATCCTGACTGAGCTACTTACTAGCTGTGTGGCTCTGGGCAAGTTCCTTCACCTCTCTGAATTTTAATTTCCTCATTTGACAAATGGGGACAAAATTAAGACCTGATGAGGATTAAGGGGTTAGTGGGCTCCTCTACCCCAGTGAAAGGATACCTAAAATGGGACTAGACAAAGGCAGCTGCTTCAGTGAGATCCCGCAATGTCACCCAGACTCATATGTCCATACACCAAGCACTGGGCCAGGCACACGCAAGAAAGTGGGGAGGTTCGTTTACCCAAATGAGCATTAGCCAGTCTCCACACCCAGGGAGCCCACAGCCACCCTCAGAGACCCACCATCCTGCCTCAAGGCAACACATGACATGGCTGAGAAGTCCCAAGGCCCGGGTGAATCAAGCAGGCTTCCTGGAGATGGTGTCTGAGCCAGACCTCATAAGACACTAAGATTTAGGCACCCCCCAACCCTGAACTTGGACTCCCCAGTCTCATTTCCCACCACTCCCCAGGTGGCCAAACTCAACCCATTTTCTGCTTCTGAAACTTTGCTCTGGAGATTCCCTCTACCTAGTAACCCATCCCCCCCAAACCTCAAGGGGCTGACCCAAGTTCATCACTGTGACAGGACTGTCATAGGATGACCAAGGACAGCACTCAAGCACAAAGGTCCCATAAATACTTCTCCAAGGAATTCCAGACCCTAAGGTAAAGCAGCACCCCCTGTAGCCATCCTGCCTGGGCTGTCGTCTCTCCGGTGGACCTGTCTCAGGACCTGACTGAACACAGAGGGTCTGCTCTTGGTCTCCTGGACTCAGCAGCCGAGCCACTTAAGCCAAGACAGTACCTCGCTAACCTCAGTGTCTCCTCTGCAGGGGACCCTCCTTTGATGGTCAGACACAGGCAGGGCAGAGCATGGAGGTGGCCCATCTGTGGGGCCTTTCTTCGGTCATTCGGGGGCAGGTAAGGTGATGCCAGCACAGATGGCGGGCGGCTCTGGGATGAGTCAGGAAGGAAATCTGACCCTCCCCGTGGAGCAAGCGGGGCCTGAGAGGTAGTATCAGTCCATCTGGGGTGGGGACAAGTGAGGGGAGCGGGGAGGGGGCCCTGGGCCAGGGAAGGCAAGCAAGCAAAAGGCCACCCGCTTCTATGACAAAATGTTTAATGTTCCATAATGTGCAGATTCTGAGTGAAGAAGGCCCATTAAAAATCAACGAGCCGTACATTCTGGTGACAGAGCAGCCGGCCTTTCCCCCTCCAGTTCCGCTGAGAAGCAAGTCACTGCAGGGAGATGGCGCTGTGAGAACATCGTCCTCGGTGTGCTCCCCGGGAACACACAAGAGTGAATGCCCCGGTGTCATCCCGGGGCCGGGTAAGACAGCTACAGAGGAGAGAACCATAGACACACACATGACGAGAAGACATGAGGGCCACAGTGGGCCAGGGAAGCCACGGGGCACACGTGTGGAGGTATACACAAGAAACGTGAGTGGGCCGGGGGCGACGGGCTCGGGGTTCCTTGAACAGAAGGGCCTGAGAACCCAGGAGACCTCATGTGCCTGCCGTGAGAACCCAGGTGTGTAAACCTGTGCACAGGAGTGAGAGCTCAGATGCTCCCGGTGAGCAGTAAGGGCGAGGATGCAGACATGTGCATGGGGCCCGTGAGTAGAATCACGGAGACACAGGGACCCACAAAAGGCCCAGAGCAGCAAGTAGAGGGGTGGTGGGGACTCCACCCCAAGGGCTCCCAGAAATTCGCTCGGGTGGGGGCAGCCCAAAGCCATGGGAGTCCAAGGGTCTAGGAAGGCTCAGGACGGGATGGACCCAGCTCTGCTGCAGACACCAGGGTCCCCCCACTGCCGCCGATGGCTTCTGAGGTGCACAAAGTGGCCAAAGGCATCAGAAGGATCTCCTCAGGCCTCGCTGCTGCTGCCACCACCTCCGATGCAGCTGCCACGCTCCACCCACACGAGGCGGGCCTGCTCCTGCAAGATGCGGCCGCGCACCACCTTGGCCAGCTCCTCAGAGTGGCCCCACGCATGCGCTGGCACCTGCACCCAGGAGCAGGGCAGCCCCCAGAGCACCTGCTCCGAGCGGTGGCACTGCCGCAGCAGCTCTGAGTCCCGGCAGCCCGGCCGGCCCAGCAGACCCCTGCCGGAGAGAGCGGATGGGCAGTGGTCAGAGCATGGGGCAAGGACAGACAGGGACACAGAGACAGGCCAGGATCTGGAGAGCCAGAGAGAGAACGGGACAGAGGCAGAGAGACAAGAGGAGATGGCAGAGACAGAGACAGAGAGACAGAGATATCCAAAGAAGAGGAAAGGCTGGTCCCACCCCCCACCTCTTCCTTACCTGACTTCCCGGACATTCTTCTCTGTCACCTCCACATGGATGACAATGGGGTAGATCTCGTTCTGGACTAGCTCCCGCACACCCCGTGCGCCCAGCTCCAGCAGGCAATGCTTCTTCTCAGGAGATTGAGGCTATATTTTACTCAGGCCCAGAGACACGAACCTCCCTGCCCCCCAGGGCCCCAGGCACAGCCCCCTACGGGGCCTGTGTCCCCCTCCACAAGAGCCTTGGCAACAGGGAGGGGCAGGAGGCGTGGGGAAGTCAGTCACATCCCACTCTGAACCTCAGGCTTGCCATCAATAGGATGGAGCTAACCCCACCACCACCCCCATCTCTGGCAGCCCCTAGCCAGCCCCCAAAGTAACAGTGGATCTGAGATGGGATGGACCAAACAATCACCGCAAAGGTGACCCATGTATGACTGGCCCAGCCATTCACAGGTGAGGAAACAGGCCCACGGACATGCAGGGACTAGCCCAGCACCTCTGCAAGTGAGCAGCACAGGCCTGCACTCAGACTCTGGCTCTCGGCCCAGAGAGGCAGCCCCCCACCCCAGCACCTACCTTCCCAACAGACTCCTGGATGGCACGGAGCCTGCTGCCCAGCCCAGGGGTGGCAGGCTGGGCCTTGGGGGCTCCAGGTGCTGATGATGAGCACTGTTCCTCCCCAGAGAGGCTTTCTGCAGAGCAGTGAGAGGCAGGGAGGAAGAGCCAGTGGGCCTGGCTGTCCATGAGGTGCCACCCAGCCCTCCCCTCCATGGGCACAGACTCACCTGCTGGGCACACTTGGAAGTCCAGCCGGGAGTTGGGCAGGTCTAGCAGGTTGCGGATGAGCCGGGGCGCCAGGCACTCAGGCAAGAGCACCACAGGCCGCAGGGCGGACACCAGCAGTGGCCGCACCAGGCTATAGGGTTTGAGGCTCCGCTCTGGCTCTACAGCAGGGTGGGGTACAGAAGAGATGAGGGTGCAGACAGGGTCCCCAGCTCCTCTTCCATCTTCTCAGGCGCCCCATCTCTTCTCCCTTCCTAAGTCCTGCTGCTGCTGCTGCATGCACAGGTGCGCACGCACACACACGAGGCAGAGCTGCCCCCTCCTGGCTGGCACCGCTACAGAAGTCTCAGGCCCCATCCCCCACCTCGCCCTTGCCCACTCTAGACCATTCTCCTCTTAGCAGCCAGAGTCAGAACCTGTAACTCCTCTGCTTTCAATGTGCCAGTGACCTCCTGCGACCCTCAGGAAGCCCACACCCTCCACAATGGTGACCCAGCCCTGCCAGAGCCTAGAGATGCAGTGAGCCTCTGCCCCAACACTTGCCTCTAATCATAGGGCCTCAGCATGACCTGGGGAGGCCCAGCCCCACCCCAGCATCTCCTGGCCCAGATAACCCCAACTCTCCTTTCAGAGCCCAGGCTCTACCTTCCCCGGCCCCACACCGTGCATGTACCCCCAAAGCACCAGGTTCTCCTCCAGCACACAAGTCATACTTTGTATTTATGTTCACAGATAGGCTTATCTGACTGGCAGGCAGCAGCCCCACGAGGCAGTTTGCTCTGAGGGGAGGAACCACGGTGTCCCCTGGACCAAGCACAATTCATGACAGAGGTGGCGTGTGAAAGACACTTGCTGTCCTGGTGCCCTGCACACACATCACACGTGGCTGTACCTCTGTGCCTTTGCACAGCCGGGCCTTTGCCTAGAACCAACCTCTCTTCATCCCTGAAAACCCTACCTCTAACAATTTGCCTTTCAGGGAGTCTTCCCTAACTGCCATCTTCTTGCTTCTCAGAATCGCTGCTCCTTCACCTGGGCTCCCCCAGGTCCTCCTCCCTGATCTGACCCAAGGGCTCCCCCTGCTGCCTCCAGAGACCCACTCAGGGGTCTCCACGGCAGCCGCCAGCACACACGAGAGAAGCACAGCTACACCTACTCCTCCAGACAAGAACAGACCCATGCTCACTGCGCGCCCCAAAGTCATACAGACCCACAATCACACATGTGCACACATCTGCCTCCTCCATGTGGCTCCCTCAACCCCAGTGGCCCATCTCCCCCTAGGGGGAGCCTGTCTCTCAGGCCCCTAGATGCCCTGCTCCCCAGTGGAAGCCCCATAGCAGGCTCTTTCAGGCCAAAGGGACTACCACGGCCCAAAGACCCCCAACGTGCACACTCGTGGACACCATGACCAGCACAGGACGTGCCTCTGCACTGGTGCGCTCACCTGAGCAGGGCTCCAGCAGCAGCTGCTCTGGAGGATCCCCTGCAGAGCCTCCCACATGCTTGGGCTTCACCAGCCTGAGCTGGTCCAGGGCTCGCTTCTTCAGCTGGGAGGGGAAAAGAGGAGCACCTGAAGGAGGAGCACCTCAGGGAGGAGAGGATGAAGGAGACCCCCAGCAGAGGGGGCCCGGCTGCCCTTGCTGTCCAGGCTCCATGGAAAGGCCTGGGTCAGCAGGAGAGCCCCCTCCCTACATGGCCCAGTGCAGCTTCCCCATTCCACCCCACCCCCAGCAGGCAGGTGAGGGCAACCATCCCTATGGGCCCAGGGAACCAACCCTGTCAGAGCCAGTTAGAGCTAGAGGTGCCTGAGGTCTACCCCGCACTTTACAGGTGGGGAAACTGAGGCCCAGGAATCCAAGGAAGCTAATGTCACATAAGAGACAAGCTGTGGGACCTCTTCCAATGAATGAGCAACGTGACCTCATGTAAGCAGAACCCCAATGACACCCCTAATTACACCAACAGCCACCAGGTGTCAACTGGCCACAATGTGACAGGCACTAAGCCCCAGATGTCATGAAGTCACTGCAGCCCTCAAGGTAGGCCACATAACCTCCCCCCATTTTACAGAGGAGGAAACACAGCCGCAAGGGAGGGCCAGGTGCTGGTCCAAGGTTGCCCAGCTGGCATGTGGTGGAGCTGAGATTCAGGCCCAGGCAACCTGGCTCCAGAGCCCAAGTCCTCATCCCCTCTAGCACCATGGCTTCACTTTGCCCATGTGGACATGGGGAGGCTCACCCAGCCAGGCCCTTATCCAGGGGACTGGACAAAAGGGGTGTGATTGCCACTCTGTCAAGTGCTTATTATGGCCAGGCCTGCTCCTGCACATGGGGCCCCACTACCTCCTTCAGTCCTCTGAACTACCCTGGCTAGAGAGCCCGGCTACTGCTCTGTGTGCCAGGCGTGTGGAGGATGATCAACCATGTCCAGGGGAAGGAGCGAGGTGGGGGCCTCCCTCTTCTCCTCCCCCTGGGGCTGCCAGAGAATGGAACCTGACCTCTACCTTTGGGACCCCACTCCCAGCAGCCCCTTATCCCAAGCCGTTGCCAGCCCACCACTTACATTGCTTCGGGACCCTCGGTGGCGGCTGGAGGGTAGGCCTTTCTCCTGAACTTCTAGGAGCTGCTGAGCTCTGCAGGGTAGGGTAGGGGGTAGGGATCATATCACACATTTGTAGGGAGAAAGGGAGCCCTTACCCTCAGTCCCCTTATGCTTTAGCAGAGAATCGTGAGGGACCATGCAGGAAGAGAGGAAAAATCTCCCATCCTGGTCCTGGCTCCCTGTGTGACCTGTCCCCAGACTCCTGGTTCTGAATCACCTTTGATAATTGGGCACAGTGCCCCGGTCCAGGTCTCGCAGTGTGAGGGGGTCAACCCGCGTGCACAACCACTCCTGCCGCCGCTTGTATGCCGGGTCCATCAGACGCAGGATCTCTTGGGCTTTCACACACAGGGCATGAGGGTCTGCGTGCTCGGGCAGGGTGAGGTTGGCTCGAATATAGAAGGGCTCAGTGCTCAGCCCCTTTGTCCAGGCATCTAGGGCCTCATGGAAGGACTGACAGGCTGGACATGGGCAGGGCAGGGGCAGCAGGGAGGGCAAGAGGAGGACAGAGTCAGGGAACAGGCCCCTTTCAAGGCCTATGCTGCCAAAATGCTATGTTCCCCTTCTTAAAGCAAGAGTCTGAGGCCCGGAGAGGACAGGGACCTGCCCAAGGCCACCAAGCCTACCAGGAACAGAACCAGACCTTGAACCCAGGTCTCTGGACTCCTGTCTAGTGTTCCTTGTCTAGAAGACTGACAAGCAGCAAGGGGGCAGCAGTGCGGGAGGGCAGAGCACTGCTGAGAGTCAGGTAACTCTGTGTGTGTGTGTGTATGTGTGTGTGTGTGTGTGTCTGTCTGTCTGTCTTTCTCTCTCTCCTGCCTCGGCTGTCCCGCCTACACAATGGGCTGGTTGAGCTGTCTCTTGGGCTCTCAGCTCCACCCTTCTAGGACTGGGAGTCCCCAGTTCCTCCCTGCCCTGGGCCAGACTTACCCTTGAAGTCCATCAGGAAGGGGAGCGTGGACACCTGGCTCCAGGGCAAGGTTCTCTGCTGGACCTCACCTTCCAGGCCTGCCCCCTCCAGGCCAGCAGCCTCTGCCCTTGGCTGAGAGAAGACCCAGGTAGGCAGGGAAAGAAGTGAGCTTCCCAGGCAACACAGCCCTGGGGCTAGCAGAAAACTGGGTGGGGATGACCTGTCCCGTAATTCCGATGCCCCTGTCTCACAGGTCATCTATCCAATCAGACCCTTCTCCCATCAACAGGACTCCCGCCCCAGGGTGGCACACCTGGTCTTTGCCACGTGGGCTTGCCCCACCTCCCACCCCAGCCCAATCAGATCTAATGCCCTGCTGGTTGAGGTAGGGCGACCCACAGGTCATCTCGAGCCTGCCTCAGCGGCTTCGGTAGAAGCCTAGAAGCTCCGCCCAGTGACCTACACCCACCAATCAGAGGGCGTCCCGCCCCAGCCACTGCATGGCTCCACCCCCAACCCGAGGAGTGGGACCTCACCTCTCTCGGCTCCGCCCTGGCAGACCCCGGCCCAGAGAGCACCCTCCGCACCACGGCCCCAGACCAGCTGTCCCCAAGGAAGGACAGGCCATCTGGGCCCTTGTCATGGGGCTCAGGCCCCCCCGGCGGGCTCCGGCAAGACACTCGGATGGCCAGAGACCTGGGAAGGGAGAAGGGAGATGGGAATCAGAGTTCAATCAGGATTTGACTCAGTTCAACCTTCTTGGGAGAAGCAGCACAGCAAACCGCCCCTCCTCGAATGTGCCATGACTCCCACCCCAGGGGGGGGGGGCACCGCACCTGTGGTGCCACTGGAAATGCCCTTCCCCCTCATCTCTGCCTGGCAAATTCTGCTCATCCTTCAAAGCTCAGTTCCAAAGCCACCTCTCCCTCCCAGACCCCTGCAGGTGGTGGGGTCGGGCCTCCTGCGGGACCACACCATCTGCACCTCGCCGGGAGAAACCCCCTCAGAACCAGCGTGCTATTGTGGTCAGCTCCAGGATCCTAGCACCAAACACAGTGCGTGCATGGCACAGGGCAGCTGACTAATAAAAGCTCATTCTGCTCAAAGTTTAGGGAGGAAGGTCACCATTAGAACACAACACAGACCAGAGACGGTCACAGCGGGCCATGGGAGCACAGACGGGAGCAGCTTCCCAGAGGACGGGGCCGCAGGGCGACGCTGTGGTGGCAAACAGAGGCGCCTCAGGAATAGACAGAGAGGAGGTGGTGTTCCAGGCTGAAGGGCTGGCAGAGGCAGAGGTGTGGAGCGCAGAACACAGGATGTGTGGAAGGACTGAGTGACAACAGTAATAATAGCAGCAGCGGACACTTACTGAGTGCTCCCATGTGCCAGACGCCATGCTAAGCTCCTTGTCCTAATTAACTAATTTACCATCATGGGAAACAGCTCCCAGAAAAGGCTAGCTGGAGCCAGCCTGAGGAGGGCACAGAATGAAGGCGTCTGGCCTTCCTCTTGTGGGCAGAGGGAACAAAGTGGCACCCAGATCCCCATCATAGCAGGGCTCTTCCTGCCCCTGGACAGAACTGGTGAGTCCCTGTGGCCAGCTCAGAGACAACTGCCTGGAATTCCCTCCCGTGACCCCCCTGGCCAGAGCATCAGCGAAGAGGAGAGCCCGAGTGTCCTCTCGCCTCCCCACTCCCCCTGGCAACTGCAGCCCACACAGCCACACTGCCCCCTGCTGCCAGCACGGGGTGGGCAAGGATACAAGGGCTCTAACCCAATCAGCCCCCATGTGGGGTGGGGGGTAGGGGGGGTGGGGGGGTCTCTGACCCTCCTGGAGCCTTTCCAGGCTCCTACTCCCTCAGTCAAAACAGAGCCAAACCTGAAGGGCTGCGACTGGACATGGGTGCCAGAGGCATCCACACTGCCTTCATAGGCAACCTCAGCCCCACCCAGCCCCGGTGCATTGATGTGGCCCTGCCAGAGATGGGAGGGTGGAGGCTGGGCCTGGCTATGCTGCCCCAGGGCTGGAGAAACAGTCCCGCTGCACACCCCAGCATTAACTGGACAAGTGAGCTGACTGCTTGATTCTGTCCCCACATCCATAAAGCCAGGACAATGACGTCAGTCTCCCACTGTGGTGTGAGGGTCAGACAAATGTAAAGAGAATGCAGGAAGAGGTGGGAACCAGGGGGCTCCAGGGAACGTCCAACTGCAGGCCTGGGCCCTGGTTGTGAAATTCACAAGGTCACGGTCAGCGTGATTTCTGATTAAAATGGAATAAAAAAATGTAAGCCAGCCTGCCTTCAAGTAAATCCAGCTATTGTCTCATGATCCTTTTGCTTCGGGCATGTGCCCTGGGTGTCTGTCACAGTGGGGTGCAGTCAGGGGCGTCCGAACAAAGTGGGACCGGCCGGGACTCGGGGGCCAGATGGCCTGGTTGCTTAGCCTCTGCTCCTCGGCAGCCCCAGGGGCATCCACCCCCCGCATCGGAGGGCTGGGTGAATGACACGTGGAGCGCTCTTAGAACGTGGAGTAAGACTGAGGCCCAGTAAAACTCAGACTCTACTCTTAGCTAGTGTGATTCAGAACAAGTCACCTGTCTGTGGTTCACACTTTCCCCACCTGTTTCAAACCCACAGACAACCGCGCATCAGGGCCACCCCAGGTGAGAGCCCAGGCAGCAGCCTGCACTCAGCCCTTCGGGGTCCCACCTGCTTGTCCCTCACCCCTTGCCCCTGGCATACCATCCCCACCCCCAGCCTCTCAATCCCTGAACCCCAGGTTTTCCTGCTCTTCCCACCCATGCGACTCCGGTAGCACCTCCTTCAGGACATCCTGGCCCAACAACACCCTGAGGGACGGGGTGACTTCTCTGGGCCTCTACTGCCCCCCCGAGGGAGGGAGAAGAGTCCACCTGGGGGCTCCCTGGGGCCAGGTCCAATTGGGTCCCTCTCAGCTACAGGCTTCAGACAAGTGCACAGGGGTGGGGGAAAGAGGAACAGAGTGGGGGGCGGGGGCTACCTCCCCCAACCTCTGGACTCCTGGGTCTCTAGCAACACAACCTGACCCCAGCCCTGCCTGTGACCGGTAGGGGTACCCACCTACCAGCCCCTTCCCTCAGTGTCCAGTCAGGAGGCAGGTCACAGAGGGAGACAGGGCCAGTCCTTCATTCCACCCACTCTGAGCAGTGTGTGTAGCCTAAATGAGTTCTCCCCCGCCCCAGTGCACTGTGGGAAGACCTCCAGGCAGTGCACATGACTGCTCTGCTCCAGGCCAGGGACCCATGAAGCTCAGATTCAAGTCTGTCGCATAAATTATCTCATTTAATCCTCCCAACAGCCCCATGGGAACCATCTGTAAGCCTCCATGTTGGAGAAGAGGGAAACTGAGGCACAGCAAAGTTATTACTTGACGAGGATTGCCCAGCCAGTGGGTGGTGTAGAGCAATGACCTCTCCAGGCAAGGTGGTCAGTGCCAGAGATTCAGTGTCCATGTGACCTAACAGGGAGACCCACCCTGACACTCGCCCAGCAACCCTCTCCCAGTGCTCACCCTGCTCAGCGCCCCCATGCACACTCTCTGGCTCTTCCTCACTATCTCCCCACCTGCCCGGCTGTCTGTCCAGGCTCCAGCCTGCCCCAGCACACCCACTGTCCCGCATCCCCTGCCCTGCCCCAGGGCCTGAGGAGTCTGGAAGGGCAGAGGAGACTGGGAGGCTGCAAAGGCCCAGCACGCAGTGAACACGAACCACGAACATGAGTTGAAAGTAGCTCACGAGAAGGAAGGTACTTTGGAATCTCCGACTCCACCGAGCGGCCTTGGTGACAAATTCCTGACTGTCCTCAGGCCTCCTTCTCATCATCTGTATGAGGGGGCTAAAAACACCAGCCCTGGGAACTGAGCAGCAGCAGCAATCACAATACAAGGAGCTACCGTCACCACTCGCTCTGAGCCAGGCACTGTCCCAAGTGCTCCAATGGAGACACTGGAACCCATGACAACTCCATGTCACAGAGCGGGAGACTGAGGCCCTGGAAAATGTAGTGACTTGCCCGATATCTCCCTGTAGCAGGTGACAGAGCCCCAATATCTTTCTTCCCACTGTGCTCTGCGCAGGAACAGCGGCCTGGACGCACACAGGCTGCACCCCACCCGCCAGTCCAGGTCTCCCCACCTCCCCACCCATCTATCTGCATCTTTCCCTCTCAGTCCACCATCCCTGCCCCCGCCCCAATCTGCGTTCTACCCCGTGTCTCCCTCCTCCCCAGGAACTGCAGAGGTGGCTCTTGTGATCCCAGGCCCTCGACAGGGACTGGGCCAGAACCTCCAGCTCCGGTGCCCCCTGGACAGCCGCCAGGACCCCTGTGCTGG
This sequence comes from Nyctereutes procyonoides, assembly GCF_905146905.1. Classification (NCBI taxonomy): domain Eukaryota; kingdom Metazoa; phylum Chordata; class Mammalia; order Carnivora; family Canidae; genus Nyctereutes; species Nyctereutes procyonoides. Next base: position 28,021,193 of record NW_026575049.1, on the reverse strand, counting down.
AGGAAGGGAGGCAGGCAGGAAGGGAGGCGCCTCCGCCCCTTCCCCCAGAAGCACGTCCTGCACTGGGAGAAACAATGTCCTACTGGGCCTGCTGCCGGAGGGCAGGGGTGGGGGCAGGGGCCTGGCCAGGCTGCTTCGGGCCCATCCTGCTCTGCCCCGATTTCTTGTGTGACCTGTCATCTGTATCCCACATCCCCACATTCCAGCTCTGACCTTCAGTGCTTCCTCTGCCCTTCCCAAAATCCCAATCTGATCGGGTCACCATGGACCTGGGCACCCTGGCACTTTCCAGCTGTGCCACCTCAGGCAAGTGGCTTAACCCCTCTGAGCCTCAATCTCCTCTATAAAACAGGAGTAATCATAACAACACCCACCTCCCCAAACAGGGAGAATGCTGTGAGGCAGCCAGCAGTCACAGCCAAACCTTGCCATGTTTCCCGGAGTGTACAAGCCAAAGTCCACACTTTCCCGCCTGACTCACAGCCAGCCTGACTCAGCGCCGCCCCGGCCCCGGCCCCTTCCCCCTCCTGGCACAGCCACCCTCCGGGCCCTCCCTGGACAGCCTCTGCCCTCTGCTCTTCCCCAGCTGCCCTCCCTCCCTGAGTCCGAAGGCCACGTTCTCAACACGGCCTCCTCCATTGCCCGCCCTCCCCAGACCCTCCAGTGACCAGGGAGGTCACTCATCAATCAACAATGACAGAGCGCTTCGCCTGCAGCGCGGCTGAGCTGATCTGTTTCATGACTCCTGTCACGGGCTTGTGGCCAGCACAGCTGCAGGGCTCCCACAGTGGCCCCACCCCACCCACAGCACAAAACTTTGCTGGGAGGCCCCGACCTGCTGGGAGCTCAGAGTCCGGGGAACAGCCAGCAGAGGATCGGTACGGGTAACGATGACCATTCAGGTACGGGTAACGATGACCATTCACTGAGCACCTACCGACACGTCTGGCAGAGCAGGGTGCTTTACTGACTCAAGTCCTAGATCCCCAAACACCCCCATGCAGAAGAGATCACGGGCCACCTTCAGCAGAGGAAACTGAGGCCCAGAGAGAGAAGTGACCAGCCCAGGGCACCAAGTAGATGAGAAACAGTGATGGGATTTGAATCCCAGGTGTCTGTCTGAAAACCTGAATATTTTACAGTTGCATGAGGCTTTGGCTTAGCCGCTGCTCCCCCCCCCCACTTGTCCCCCAAAGTCCCCCATCTGCCTCCCCCACCCCCACCCCCACCCCCCCAGGCAGCCACAGTACCTGTTGAGGAGATCCAGGCCACAGCCTCTGGCCAGGAGGCCATCAGGCTTCCCCAAAGGCCACACGCTATCAGAGGATGAGGATGAGGAGAGGCCAGGAGACCAGGGCTTAAGCGTCACACTCCCTGGGGGGGGGGGGGGCGGTGAGGGGGCACTGAGGCTCTGGGATGCCAGACCAAGAAATCGGGGCAAGCCAGGGCCCATGGGAAGGGGTGAGCCCCTCAAGCCCAGGGACTGCCCAGGACCTTGGCAGGTTTGAGGCCCCAAGCACACCAGACCCACTGGGCTCAGGGCTGGGCCAGGGCCAGCCCCAGAATGACCCTTCAGTTCCCCAGGAGAGGATGGAGGGCAGGCTGGGACCGGGGAGCCCATATGGCACAGCCAGGTGTGAGAACGAGGAGCAGGCCTGGGCTCAAGGTGAGCGGTGAGGCCCAACTCCCCAGGGTCCTCCCAAGCACAGCCACCCTGCCTGGCCCAGGGCACAGTGGGGCCTCAGGAAAGAGGGCAGAGATGGCCATGTAGGCCTCAGGTGGGCTGGAAAGCCATCCCCCCCACCCCCAGATAAGGCCCCCCCAAGGAGTCTCTGAGGGCCATTACCTGTGATGTCGGACATGCTGCTGAAGGACCTGAGGGGGCGGGGGAGACAGGAGCTGAGGCACAGAGCATGCTCTGCCCTCCCCTACCCGCTCCCCCTGCACCCTGGCCACCAAGAGGTCCTGCAGCCCCCAAGCCCATGTAGGGGGGCCCAATCCCAGGGCAGCTGTGCCAACCAGCTCCCCTAAACTCACAGGGTAAGAAGCTAACGTCCTTCCCCTAGGATGCCCCCTGGCCTGGCCTGGAATGCCACTGCCTCCTGGAGGCCTCCCCTGACCTCTCACCCCCTCACCTCACCCCTACTTTCTGCCTTTGTCATTCACCACTCCCATGTCTGCTCCCATGCTCATACACCCCAGTCCTGGTGGACTCTTTGGTCCAATCAATCACGCCCATGTTGATCACAGCCTCAGGATAGGCACCCATAAGGGAATACATTAAGGGCAACGTACTGGGCCACCACTGAGACGGGAACCATATGCCAGGAGGCAGGCCGTCCCCCTGCCCTTGGTCTTACCACCAGTAGACACAGCCTGGTGTTTCTGGACTGTATTTGCCGCTTGTAACTGAACACGGGGCCTGCTTTCTAGCCTGAGGTCCCGAACCCCTTGGAACATCCTCCACGTTCCCCAGTCCCAACACCTAGGCCCCCCCCCCAGGTTTAGGAAGGTTGAGGCTTGCCCCCCCAGTGGCTCTCTGGCTAGTGCTCAGCAGGGGCTCAGCCCACTCCGCCCATTGGCCTTGGCTTAGCCCCTGACCCAGGACACGATTATGAGAGCTCCAGCCATTTAAGGCAGTCAAAGGAGGCGCCAGCCTGGCCCTGACACTGGCACTGGGGATTCTGGGAGGTGGCCATTTCGAGGCATGGCAGCAGCATCTCCTCGAGCCTTGACTGTTCTCTCCCCACCCCGTTTACCTCTTAGGGGGTGCAGGGTCCTCCTCACGCTGCCGGCGGAGGATGGAGCCAGCGCTTGGGGGAAAGGGCAGGATGGAGAGCCGGTTGATCTCCTTCTCACTGTCTGTGGCCTCCTCCTGCCAATGGCCACAGTAGGGTCTGGGTCACCTCCACCATGACCCCTGTACCTTAACGTGCCTACTTTGTGCCCCTTCCATAGGTACCAATTAGGGCCCCGGGTGGAGGTGGAGGGCTCTGCGGGTGTGCAGTGGGGGTCCCAAGTCTCCTTGTACCCAGGCCCAGCACCGAGCTGGCTCTGGGCGAGCTTATATGAGGTGGTCAGCCTTCGGGCACCTCAGGTGCTCGCGTGTGAAACAGGACTGCGTGTTAGTGAGCACCAGCAGCATCCGCACCCTGAACCCGCCACATTCGGGGAGGGCAGGTATCTTACCGAGGTGTGGGGCTCAGATCCCCCCATGACAGCTGCCTCCCCAGCTGCTTCCGGGCCTCCCAGTGGCGGGGGGAACTCGCTGAGGCTCCAGGTGCTGCTGAGGTTGGAGCACAGGGAATGGGAGGAGGTACAAGCCTGCGACAGGAAGGAGGAGGGTGGAGGTGAGCAGGGCAGGACAAGCGCCAGCCACAGTCATTTACTGAATATCAGGAACAAGGACACAGCAGAGAACCAGACAGCTGGATCCCTGCCCTCATGGAGCTCACAGCCCAGAGGAGACAGACTGTAAACAAGCAGACAGATAAAGGAAACAACCCCGAACTACCAAGGGAGGAGGGAAGGAAGGTGTTCAGGGTGGGGAAGGCACTCAAACGGCCCACCCTACTGGGGGCAACACAGTGCTTTCCAGAGAAAGTGTGGTTTGGACAGAGGACATGAGGATAAGTAGGTGTTGAACAGATAAAAGTTAAGAAGGATGGTCTGGGCAGCTGGAATGGTATGCACAAAGGCCCTCAGGCAGGACTGAGACACAGTCCAGGAATTAAAAGATTGTGACCCAGAGAAAAAGGTTAGAGGGAGGAAGGGGCCCACTCTTCAGGCCTCGCAGGCAATAAGGGGCTTTGTCTTTACCTAAAAGCAGAAAAGCCACTGAGGATTTCAAGAAGTGAGAAGTGAAGGATGCACGCTTCCTTTGTTCTATTCCTCCAGGCTCCATGCACCAGACACGGGGCCAAGGGATCATCTTTAAGCAAACCCAAGATAGGAAAAGGCAGAGATCCTGACAGAGGTCCAAGGACTAGTATCTGGTTGAAAGGGGTGCCGGCTGGCTGTGTGACCTTGTGCCAGCCCCTGACCCTCTCTGGGCCCTATCATCATACAATGAGCAGTTTGAACTAGCTGGTCTCTGAGGGGCTTTCAGGCCCTTGTGCAGCTGGACGTCTCCAAGTGTCCACAAAAACCAAAATCAAAATCAAATTATTCCCCTAGTGCCCCAGGAGCAAACCCCAGACTCAGAAACCCATGCACCTCTTTCCTGCCTCCTGATACACCAAGCCCACCCCAACTGAGAGCTCCCCCAGACCAGCACATTCTTGACCCACGGTGAGGGTCCCATCAGAACCCCCAGATTTCCTCCCAGGACCAGTATCGTCCCATGCCCAGCTAAGGGTTCCCCATGGGGCCCGTGGAGCCCCACTGCCGGGCTGACGTCTCCCACCAGGTCCTGCACATTCCCAGCCTGGCCAGGAGCTCCCACCAGAAGCCCAACATTCCCACTGCCACCCTTGTTCCCCTAACCCTGCTCACCTTTAGGCAGGGCCCGCCCTGCACCCGTTGCAGCTGTGCCTCCAGCAGGGCCTTCGCACCCTCCAGGCTGGTGAGCATGGTCAGCAACTCGTCCCGCTCAGCCTCGAGGCCCCGCACCTGCTTGCGGTACTGGTCCTTCTCTATGAGGCTCTGGGAATACTGCAGCTGGATGCGGTCACGGCTCTGGATGGCCTGGGGAGAGCGGGCAGCGGGGTGAAGGGGCCACACTGGCCCAGTTCGTCCTGCCCTCTACCCTCTCGGACAGGGGCAGGCAACAAAACCATGGGCAAACGGGTACGAAGCACTTCCTGGGTGCCGGGCCGGGTGCTAAACATCAGCTCGTTTAATCTTCATGCGAACTCTCCAAGGTGGAACTTTCCAAGTTCTCTTTATTCTCATTTTACAGACAGCCTGGCCAGCAGGGACAGAGCTGGGATTCAAACCTGGGGCGGTGGAGGTGCACAGTCCAGGGTCATACTATTTCCCGAGAGCAACCCACCGTGTGCCCCGGCTTGACTCACAGCATCCCAGCTAGTGGAGGAGCTGAGATTCAAACCCAGCACATAGCACCCAAAGTGCTTGTCCCCACCATGAACACCAGAGTCCCTGGGAGCTGGACCATGGCCAGGACCTGTCACCCAATGCCGCAGTTAGAGTGTAGGGACAGAGACAGCACAGGTTCCTGGGCCCACCCGAGACCACCAGGTCACCTGCACTTTCCCCACACCCACCAGGGGCCCCTGAGGCTCATTCTAATGTGTAGACGTCAACTCCTCCAGTGGGATTCGAACTTGGTGCCAGGACAAAACCTCCTGCCCATCCCCCTGCGTGGAGAGCCCTCCACAAGGAAGGGGGGGACCTACAGGAGATGGCTTGCCCTGTGCCTCAGGAGATGAAGGCCATGGTACCCAGGGAGCCAGAACTCTGGCGAATTTCTTCACAGGCAAATATTTGCAAGCACCAACCTGTATCAGCCTTGTCCTTGATGTGGAGGGCACAGGGGATTCAGAAACGATAGGTGCCAGGACCAGCCTTCCTGAACGGGGGGGGCTCAAGTGAGGCAGGTGTGCTCAGGGGGGGTGAGGCTGATGGATCTTGAGTGCTCAAGGGCCCGAGTCTGTGCTTCTGCAGGCCTACTTGCCCCTCCCAAACCAGTCCTGCACCATGAAAGCCTCCAGCTACAATCCTAGTCCCGTCCACTTCTCCTCATATGAGAACCAGCATCCAGACTCACCTGATCCCGCTCCTTCTCGATCTCCTCCAGCTGGGCCAGGACCGTGGCCATGCGGTGCTTGTACAGGTCACAATCCTTCTGCAGTGTGCGATGTTTCAGCCGCAGGTCCTCCATCTCCTGCAAGTACTGCGGGCCGGGCGGGGTGGGGTGAAGCGGGGCGGGACGTGCCCAGGTCAGACCACAGGGCTGGGGACCCGGTCAGCTTAGCCTGAGCTTCAACCTCCCCAGCTGGGTAGCCTGGGCCACAGATTGACTTCACCTCCCTGGGTGCCTACCCTATAAAATGGGGATAACACTAATAACGACACCCTGCTGACCAACCTCGGCCTCCCTGACCATGCTGTTCCACTTCTGGCACAGTGCTGACCCTCTCCTCCGTCAAGTAACTGACTTAGGAAGATGTGCACAGAGTACTGTGGTCTCCCCTGCCAGAGTTTACCCTTCACAGGGGCAGAAAGCTCTGTTTTGTTTGCTGGTGTATCTCAGTTTTCGAGAACAAATGGATGCACATGTCTTAGCATGGTGCCTGGCACACAACAGATGCCCCGAGCAAGTGGGTTAAAGCACCATGGCGATGCCCAGCACCCTCCCCTCTCCAGGAGCCAGGCTGTTAGCCATGAGGAAGGTGAGGACAAAGCAGAGACAAGGCAGGGGGCAGGGTAGGGGGCAGGAGGGCTGCTACCTTGTCCCGCAGCTCCTCAGCCCACTGCAGCTCCCCCTGCACGGCATGCAGCTTCTGGCACAGCTCCTGCCTGCTGTCCTGGGCCTCCCGCCAGTCATGCTCCAAGATGTCCAGGAGGATGCGCTCTGAGCCTGGGGACCCCAGCCTGCTGGCTTCCTAAGGATCACAGTTCAGAGGCTGCCTCAGCCTCAGGCCCGGGGCCCACAGTGACTGTGGCAGGAGGGAGGGGGATTCACAGCCCTCAGCCCCTCCCCACTGGCTCTGCCACCTTGGCCAAGGGCCTTGACCTCTCTGGACCTCCGTTTCCCGATCTGTAGAGTGGGTGCGGCCCACAGCCCTGAGCACCCTCCAGGGAGCATCTGGGGGTGGAAATGAAGTAAGTGGATGAGGGCGTGCTTGTACAAGTTGGCCCAAATTTTATTCCTAAACAAAAACCAGGCCCGCTAGCTCTTGCTCTGGCTCCCACCCACCGCCCAGGGCAGCCAATGAGTGCTATTTCCAAAGCCTATCTCCCCTCAACCACATCAACAAGGGATCTTCACAGGGGCTGAGCCTGGCCCAAGTGGATAGACCACAGGCCCGAGATGCAGCCCAGAGACCCACACTCTAGTCAGGCACCCTAACCCTATGAAATACAGCAGAGTCCAGACTCCCATCCCCCACTCCCTGTGTAGAGCATCGGCCAGGCAGCAGGCCCACCCTGCCACTGACCCACCACTGACCTGCCACAGGACACCAGGCAAGCCTCAGGGCCACCCAGACTTCAGGGGTCTGAACCTTTCCAGGGTTGCAGACTCCCCTACAAATCTGAGGGAAGCAGCAGGCCTCTCCCCACAAAAAATGCTCACATGCAAAATCAGGTGCATAGTTTCAGGAAGTTCAGAGACTTCTTGGGGCCACCCACAGGCCCCAGACCAAACACCCAGGGAGAGCCCAGCACAAAGGACCCTCCACTCAGAGCTTAAGACAAGAGCCAGCCAGGATTCCGCCTCCAGCTCCAGAACCTCACTCTCCAGGCCTCAGGAGGATGAGCAAGCAGCAGGCTGTCTGACACCCCCCCACTGCACACACCCCCTCACGGCCCCGCGCACCTGCTGTAGGCCCTCCTGCAGCTCCTGCAGGGACGCAGTCAGCCGCTGGTTCTCGGCCCGAAGCTCGGACACTAGGTCCACGTTGTCTGGTTCCTTGTCTTTCTCCTTGTCCTCGGCCCCGGGGAGCGGGCCCCTGGCCCTCCGCAGCAGGCTGCACTCCTCCTCCAGCCGGCTCACCTTGAGCTTGAGCTGATCCACCTGGGGCCCAACACAGGGATCAGCCCCAGGAGGGATACAGTCCGGGGAGGGGCCACCAGCAAGGCCATGGCCGTCTCCCGTGGCCTCCAGGGTTCCCTGAGCAGGAGTCCTCCCCGGACTGGTCTATGAAGAAGGGACAGGCTGGGGAGTCCCCGGGGAATCTGCTTCAAGGACTTGTGGGCAGGGGTACTTCACCCCCACAGACTCATCTGTCCCATAGCTCCAACACTGAGCACAGGTGATGCAGCCCAGTGCCAAGAAGACACAGGAGGAGGACCGTACCAGCAACAGAGAGAGCCAGGGCCTGGGCCCAGCTCCGCCTCCAACTCAGTGTGACCATGGGTGAGTCCCGGCCCCTCTCTGTGCCTCGATCTCCTCACCAGTGAAATGGGCCCCCCTTTAAGACAACAGATGGGTAGAGGCCTTCAAATTCTCACAGGCTGGCTTTAGAACTGCCAGGGGGTGTGACGGTGGCTGTTTTCACAGCTTTCTTTTTCTTTTTTCTTTTTTTTTAATTTTTATTTATTTATGATAGTCACAGAGAGAGAAAGAGAGAGAGGCAGAGACATAGGCAGAGGGAGAAGCAGGCTCCATGCACGGGGAGCCCGATGTGGGATTCGATCCAGGGTCTCCAGGATCGCGCTCTGGGCCAAAGGCAGGCGCCAAACCGCTGCGCCACCCAGGGATCCCATCACAGCTTTCTATAAAATCCCTGAACTGGGATGCCTGGGTGGCTGGCTCAGCAGTTGAGCATCTGTCTTGGGCCCAGGGCATGATCCCAGGATCCCAGGATCGAGTCCCACATCGGGATCCCTGCATGGAGCCTGCATCTCCCTCTGGTTACATCTCTGCCTCTCTCTCTGTGTCTCTCATGAATAAATAAATAAAATCTTTAAAAAAAAATAATAAAACAAAAAAATAAAAATAAAATAAAATCCCAGAACCCCAACCTGTCACCGGTTTAGTGCATGCAGCCAGAAGCTGGCCCAGGGTGGTAGGTGGGCAGCTGCGTGACGGCCTGGCCCAGAGTGACATGCACACACAGTCTGCTGGATGATAAGCACACTCAGCCAGAGTTATTTTCCATGTGGGGTCCAAGGGCGCTGGGCAGTGACAAGAGCAGCTGCAGGTGGCAGGCCACAAAATGAAGTCACTGTTGGGATAAGGACACAATGACCTCTGGTGCTCTGCACAGGCGTGCCAACGTCTGGTGCCCTACGAGTGCCCTGGCCTCTCTTGGAAATGGCCTGTCGCCCCACACCCCTCAGTCAGGCAGGGCCACACACATACACACACATACACACAGACACACACACCACACACATACACACACCACACACATACACACACACCCGTGGGTCTGGATGCTGGGTCAGGCAGCTCCCCTCCTCCTCCACAAAGGGCTCAAAAAGAAATTCATGACTCTCACATTCCTTTCCCCTCACAAAACATGCTTTGTGAACCACCAGAGAAAGACAGCTAGTTACAAGGGCTGTAGTCACACCCTCTCCGGCGAACTGCAGCCACACACCACGGCCTCTGGCCTGACCTGCGGCCAGCAGGCGCCCCGATGAGCTCAGAGACAGGGCACTTGGGAATCTTCCCTGAACACCAGGAAACACGGATACATTTAATCCTGGTGTACAAACTCACTGAGCACAAAATTATAGCATTCGGTCCTTAAGTTTATGTTGCTCAGAAATAACAGCTCATTAAATTTGCACCTTATAAAACACAGTATTAAATCACAGCCACCACACACCTGCCCATGGAGGAGAGGGGACCCAAGCGGCCAAGACAGGAATCAGCAGCTGTTCTGTTCGTTTCCATCTGCGACACCTCTGTTACTTTTTTGGCAGAAAAGCTCCAAAAAAGTAAGGCAAGTTTCTGCTAACTATGTTTAAAGAAAATCTTATCTATTGGTTGAAGTTCATCCCTTACCTTGCGTTCCCTAAACCAGGGAAAAGCAGTTACTATCTGCCCAGGGGCAGGTGACCTCACCCGGGATGGTCATTAAGAACATGCACCTGCAGCTGACCTGCAGACACACAGAGGCACCTCCCCCTCCTGTTCTTCATGCCCCTACCACACGCAGGAAACCCCAGACAACTGTACACAAACACACACACACACACACACACACACACACACACACACGACACCACCACCACCACCACCACCCCCCCGCCCAGGCACATACACACTTCTGCCACTGCAGGGGACCCAACCCAAAGGTGAAACAAGCCATGCCCCTCCTGACTCCCCTGGGCTGGTGACCGTCCTACTATCCTGAGTAGCAGACCCTTTTCTTCCAGGAAAACCTCACAGCAAACCCCACATATGTTTCAGGAAAAGCAGATGTGGTGAAGAGTGGGGGGACCCTAGGCCACCCCCAGCAGTGCTGACAGCAGAGTCAGAAATCCTTCACTCTTGGGATACTGGGAGAATGCTCTAGCCAACCTCTCAGGGCCTGTTTCCTCATCCAGAAACGGGGCACTAACAGTGTGCCTCCCCCCGGCACCCGCCCCAAAGGAGCCGCTAAAGAAGTCAAGGAGCTGGTGCGGAGCAAGCACTGAGGACCGAGCCTGGACACCAGGTACCGTGGTTCCAGCAGCCGCAGCCGCCACCTCCCATGAGGACGACAAGGCAACAGAGGCACAGGGAGGAAGCCGTGCCAGTGCCACCCTCTGCTCAAGCTGCCGCCAGTCTGCAGGCCTCCGACAGCCCCATCTCACACCTAACACCAGGCCGATGCTCAGATGACAGCCTCACGGTCACCTCGCACCCTTGCATCGGCCACCTACACTCCCAAACAGGCCTGGTAGCCATTCAACTAGCGGCCTCAACGTCCCCGACCAGGACTCTCTTCCCCAAACACCCCAACACCGGTACCTATGGCCTCTCATGTGCCCCCCGTCGTCCACGAGTACCCAGCATACCTGCTGCACCACAGCGACAGGAGGCTCATGGGTGAGGGGGCTGCAAATCACAGCCAGAACCCCCCCCAGGGGGCCTCGCAAGGTATCGGTGGAGAGAGCGTCCTGTGTGCTGCTGGCACCGTTAAATCCTCGATAGGCACTGGCTCACTAAGCCCTCTGGACAACTCCCTGCAGCACCGAGACTCCAGCTCGGCCCCCACACTAGGTCCCAGCAAGGAGCCGAGAAGGCAAGTCTCGGTTTCTCGGCCTGTACATGGCGCAGCCACACGCGCCACCCAGAAGAGGTGAGATGGCACCTGGATGGGAGGAGGCAAAAGAGTGTCGTCATGGGGCAGGGGCCAGCGCCGGGGCTGGCCGATGTGGTGCGCAGCCAGGTTGGGCTGCTCCCTGGCTCAAGGGCTCTGTGACCTTGAGCGAGGGCCTCCGTGACGCAAGCCTCGGTGTCTATGCTTCAAAACAAAATCTGGTGCCTGGTGCCTCGGTGGGATAATCTGGGTGTCGCACGGTCACACTTAACGACAGCGGCTCACGACAATACAGGTCTGAGCCCAGCGGCGCAGGCCTCCATGCATCTCAAACTCTTGGTTTTAAACTCCTGGAATCCTCACTAACCAGGGCTGCTTCTTCACCTCAGCACTGGGCTACCTTAGGCTGGAAAACTCTTGGCTGAGGCGGCTGTCCTGCACACTGCGGGCTGCTGGGTACCAAGAGCACACTGCTCATTGTGACCACCAAACATGTTTCCAGACACAGCCAAGTGTTTCCGGCGGTGGGCCACGTCACCCCCAGTTGAGAACCACCATCATAACTCAATGAAGTCAATGCTACCAACATCCCCGTGTTACAGATGAGAAACTGAGGTACAGGCCTGAGAAGGGACTTGCCCCAGGGTACAGCGGCCAACTGATGGTGGCTCTGGGACACAGGCCAGCTACCACACAGCAGGCAGTTGTGGTAGAGGTTGCCCCTAGCCCGCATCCTCCCCCACCCGGCCCTCGACCCCCAGCACCTACCGCCAGCTGCAAGTCCCGGCTGCGCAGCACAGCCGAGTTCTTCTCCTCGCTGAGCTGTGCCAGGCGCATGGCGATCATGTAGTTTTCATCCTTGAGCCGCAGCAGCTCCAGGCTGCCTGCCTCCCAGTCCTCCCGCAGCCGCTGGCAGCGCTCCTGTGCCTGCTGCTGTTCCCGCAGCCGCTGCTCCAGGCCTGCCCGCTCCTCCTCTAGCACCCGACCCCGAGCCTGCAGCTGCTGCTCCCTCTGCAGCTGGCTCTTGCGAGCCTCCCGCAGCCGTCGCACCTCCGTCATCAGGAACTGGGTCAGGCCCTCCGGCCCCTCCTCATCTGCCAGGGACAGGGGAGAGAAGCGGTCAAGCCAAGCAGATAAAATCCTGGGGGAGAGCAGCCTGCACGGGAAAACCCAGACTTTAAACACACTACATGGCAATTCTGGAATGTAGTTTTCTAATTCCGGAGTAGAGAAACCTTCCTAATCAAGATACAAAATTTAGAACCTGTAAGAAGAAAGATGGACAAATCCATACAAAAGTTTTTTAACTTATGAACAACGTAGGGGAAAAAATGTAACAAAAAAAGTTAAAAGATAAACAGGAGGAAATATAACAAATATAACAGGACTCCGAGCCACAATATATAAAGAGTTCCCACAAGTCAATAAGAGCTATAAGAGAAAAAAATGGACAAATCCATATAAAAATGTTTAAGACTTCTAAACAATCAAAGCTATAACAAAAAAGTTAAAACGTAAGAAGCAGGGATGCCTGGGTGGCTCAGTGGTTGAACATCTGTCTTTGGCTCAGGGTGTGATTCCGGGGTCCGAGATTGAGTCCCACATCAAGTTCCTTATGGGGAGCCTGCTTCTCCCTCTTCCTGTGTCTGCCTCTCTCTGTGTGTCTCTCATGAATAAATAAATGAAATATTAAAAAAAAATTAAACGTAAGGAGCAGAGCAGAAGAAAATATAACAAATATTAACAAAGGATTCACAGCTCCAGTATACAAAGAGCTCCTATGAATCAATAAGAAAAAACAAACCAGGGATCCCTGGGTGGCGCAGCGGTTTGGCGCCTGTCTTTGGCCCGGGGCGCGATCCTGGAGACCCGGGATCAAATCCCACATCGGGCTCCCGGTGCATGGAGCCTGCTTCTCCCTCTGCCTGTGTCTCTGCCTCTCTGTGACTATCATAAGTAAATAAAAAAAAAAAATTAAAAAAAAAAGAAAAACCAAATAAATATGGGCAAAAACTACAAATAGGTAAGTTCCAAAACAAAATTGGTTAATAAACAAAGGAAAATATACCCCAACTCACCATCAATCACTGGTATAACCATAATGATAATAGTAGCCATGAACATTTGGTTTCATTCTTTTTGCCAAGTAAGTATAATAATTTATTTAATTTCATGACAACAGTATAAAGTAGGTATTATTACTACAACCACTTGAAAGACAAAAAAACCCTAAGGCACAGGAAGTCATTTGCCCAAGGTTTACTAACTAGTAAGCTGTGAACTACATCTCTCAATGAAGTACAGACTTAAAATACTATTTTTGATGTATCAGACTGGCAAAAATGTTTTTAAGTGATCCCCAGGATTCATGAGGGTACAGCAAAATGGGCCGTTATACACTGCTGGTGGGATAAGTATTCATTTAACACTTAAAATTTTACTTCCCAGATCAGCTCCTCCATTTGCACAAACATACACATACATACAAAGATGTTCCCAGCATCATCGGTAAATGTCACAAAACTAGAAACAACCAGGCTGTCCATGAACAGGGGATCTCTTAAATGACTTATGGCACAGCATCACTAATAAACATTTGCGGTCATTTCAAATAAGTGTACCAAATGTGCAAGAATCACTAAAATCAGTTCTCAGGGAAAGTGAAAACCGGAGCAACTCATGTAGGATGGCCCCATGCGTGTGTGAGTGTGCGTGTGTGTGCAAATGCAAAGAAAAAAGAGGACTCACCCGACTGTCACCAGCCAAACAGAGCTAAACGAAAAAGTAAAGATCTTTTCTTTTTATTCTAAAGTCGCCCAGAGTATCTGATTTACACAGGAAACTGCAAACCCTGTACGCCTGACACATACATGTCTGAAAATAATTTTAGGAGGAAAGAGCCATGATAAACGTGCAGGCTCTGAACTCAGACTAAATGGATCAGAATATCAACCTGGGCAAACAGCTTCAGGTCTCTCTGTGCCTCGGTTTCCCTATCTGTTCAACAGGGATAATGGAAGCGCCTTCCCGACAGTGATGAGGTAAGGAACCTCTGCACTGGCGTCCGAGGCGCCAGCAGCTACTGCGGACTCACTCACCAAGGATCATGGAGCAGCGCTGGGCAGGTTCCTGGCCTGTGAGCAGCGTGAAGTGCTCCGGGTAGTAGAACTCCAGGGCTTCCAGGAAGGCCTCGTATCCCCTCTTGCCACGGCAGCGCAAGATATCCATCAGGCGCCCTAGGAGTGGCAGGGGATGCCCCAGGGTCAAGGTCAGGGCTTCCCCCAGTGCCTAGCCACTTCCTCCCCCTTTCTCTCCCCGTGCTTCAGGGCCCACATTCCCCAGACTTTTTATTTCCCCAGATTTTTGAACCAGTGACACACACAGGGGCCTGTCTCAACACATCAGTGGGGAGAGCCTGTCTGCCACAGCCAGGAAGGCCAGGACCCTCCTGCCGTGGCACCTGTGCTTTGACCCATCCCCAACCCCCAGCCTGCCCCCTCCCCTCAACACACAGATACAGGGCCAGCAAATACTCCCTGCCTCTCCAGTGGCACACAGGAGCCCCCTCTACCCCAAAAGCAAACTACTCTTATTTCTCCAACGGGTCAATGCCTGAAATTCCACCATTAGAGCTTCATCCCTTTGCTAACTTTAGTTCAAAGACACACCCTGTGGGAGAGGGCACCCTCACAAAGTTGACGGATCTTGAGCCCTTAAGGAAAAACGGCTCTCCGAGGAATGTGTGGCGCACAGAGGGAGAGGGCAGAGAGAACCCAAGACATCAAAGGCACAGGAAAGGTGCCCGGAGGTCCCAGATTAGGCTGCACTGGCGACCACATCCAGCTCCCCACTCTCAAGCGGGCCCAGGAAGTGGGAGGAAGCTCCAAGCCCGATAAAGCCCAGATGCCCGACGGGGCACCGCGCGGCCGGCCGCTGGGTCGCGGCGGGGGTCCCGCAGGAGGCAGGGCGGTGGCGCCTGAACCCGGCCTCCGGCGCCAGGGCTGCGCGCGCCGGTCCCGGGGAGGGGGCGCTCAGCCCGGCCGGGGCCCGACCCCGCGCGCCCCCCGGGCTCACCGGTGCGGTTGACTCGGCACGGGAAGCGGTAGGTGCTCAGCACCTCCTCCTCGTCCTGCTCGTCGATGACCCGGCACTGGCGCAGATACGGCGTCAGCTTGGCCGGGTTGAGCGCGCGGGTCAGCCGGTGCCGGACGCCCTCGATCCGCTCCCACAGCGCGTCCTCCTCCGCCTCGGACCCCGAGCCCGCGCCGGCCTCCTCCTCCGCCTCTGCGGCCTCGGCCCCGCCCGGCATGGCCGCGTCCTCGGGGTCTGCGGGCCAGGGGCGCGCGGGGTCAGCCGGGGGCCCGGGCGGGGCGCGCCGCCGACCCCCCGGGGCGTCGCCGCGGGACCCGCCGCCCGTCGTGGCCGGAGCCCCCGCGCCCCGCGCCCCCGCGCCCCCGCCCCGGGACGCACCCCCGGCTCACCCGGCTCACCCGGGACTCACCCCGCACGCCGCAGCCGCCTCGGACTCCCGGGTCCGCGCTCGGGCGGCGGCTCCGCCGGCGCAGGGGGGCGGTGTCCGCGGCGCCCCGGGCTCCGCCCCCGTGCCCGCGGCCGCCCGGGCTGCCCGGGCCCCCCCACATCGCGCTGCCCGGGCCCAGCGTCCGGCCCCGCCAGCCGCCCGCACGTCCGCCCGCACGCCCTCCTCCCGGCCCTCCGGCCGCGCGCCTCCCCCCGCTTCCTGTTTCCCGCCGGCGCTCCCGGCCCCGGCCCCGCGGGGTCCCGGCGGCCCGCCCACACCTGCCCGGCCTCCGGGAGGGCGGGGCGGGGCGGGGGCGGGCCACGCACGCTGCCCCCGGCCGCGCCGCCGCGCACCTTCCCGCCCGCAGGCCGGCCGCGGGGCCGCGTCCCAACAGCACGCAGCGCGCACCGGCGCCTCGCGGAGCCCCCACGCGCGGGCGCCCCGCCACGCCCACCGCGCACCCGCTCGGCCCCGCGGGCCGCGGGAGCGTGAAGTGTGGGGCGAGGGCTCCCGCGCTTACAGACCCAGGGGCCCCCCAGAGGCTTCCCGGGTCTGAAGCACTTCCCGGGCCCCGCTGGGAGCAGCGCAGGGCACCCGCGGGAGCCCGGCCTGGGAGCACTCCGTCCTGAGCCCAGCCGGCCTCTACCTCCTGCTCTGGGCAGGTGAGCAGATGCTAGCCCTCTTGGGCCTCGGTGTCCCCAAATAGGCCGCCAGCTCTGGCACCTTCCCTCCAGCTTCAGGGCAGCCCCTGGGTGGGCAGCAAAGAACCGAGGTGTCGGGGCTACCTTCTCAGAGATGGGATCTGAACTGTAAGGGCACCACTGTTAACTCCCGTCCTGCACAAAGTCTCATTGAAGAACATGCGGGCCAGAGGCCCCGTACTTCCCGGAGGGCGTTCCTCCGGAGGAGAGGCTGAACCCAGAAATGGTTGGGAGTCGTTCTGTGGTCAAGGTCAAGTAAGATTGAGAAGAGCTGCGTCCATACTCCCCCTCCCCCCAGGGAAACTCATGGTCACTTACCATGATAAAGTCTATACCCCGTCTCTACTGGCACATGTGATACTATCTCTCTCTGCCCATTAGAAATTGCTGCTGGTGCCTGCTGGGAGGGAGGGTCAGGAGGGGCCAAATCCCAGCCCTGCCCCTTCAGTAGAGTCATCGTGCTGGGCGGGACAGGGAAGTGGAGACAATAAACGATTAAATAAGTGACTTTATGTAGTAAAGTGCTTGGCACAAAGTGGGCACTCCATGACAACAATAACAGTCTTGAGCGCTTATTATGTATGGAATGTTATTATATACAATCGTTTTCCAGAACATATAGCTCCTTAAATCAACAAACCCGTGAGGCAGCTTCTCCCGTTAACCCCATTTTGCAGATGAGGAAACAGCTAAAACACTTGGAGCTGCATGGGCGATATTGTGGGTGCTAAGCCTGGAGAGGTGGGGGTCCGCCCTGCCCTGTATGACAACACCTCCCACCACCACCACCACCTGCCACCACTTGTCTTCCCAGTCTCTTGGAGCATTGCTGTTTGGTGCCCTGGACTAACCACCCTGGAGTAAACTGCTCGCAGTGGTGAGAATACGGATTCCTCAACTCTGCCCAGGAGCATCAAAAGCTAAAACTCAGGAAGAGGCAAGACAGGGAAGGGCGGTCCAGCAGAAGGAACAGCCAGTGCAAAGGCCTGGAGGTAGGAAATCTCACTTTACGTTCCCAAGGGGCCCTTCATTCCTCTCTCCTGCTCAAACTTGCTCCAATTCCAAGCTATCAGTCCCGCTCACCAAAGTCCCCATGACTCAGAACCCCCAGGGGTAGGGATGAGGTGAGTGGGCGGTCCTGCCCAGAAGGCTGGTGAATAATCATCCCACTGGCTTTACAGAGAGAGTTCTGACCCTGTGCTAGATTGTGAACTCATTACATGTCACGCAAGCCCAGAGGGGAGGCCTGGCACTCTCCTAGGACAGGTGAGGAAGCCGAAGCTCAGGTAAGCCTAGGGGCAGACCTCCCAGTCCCAACCAGGAAACTGTTGACTTCAACACGCTCTTGGGAGAATGAGCAGCCTTGCTCGGTGTGGACAAGGAAACTAGGTTGAAATGGTTCTTCAACCAGTCTGCCTTTCATTTGTGATTGGACTTTGGGGAATGGGAATCTCCTTTCTTGACTTAATTTCCCCACCCATGGAGTGGGTTGGGACTGAACAAAATGAAACTGCAGTATGGCACAGGCTCTGGAACCAGACTGCCTGCATTCAGAACCCTTTCCTGGTGCCTCAGTCTCCTTATCTGTAAAATGGGGAGGACAATAATCGCTATGAGATAGGGCTATTCTGAGGATGAAATGAGTACACACACACAGCGCCCTGCACGTAACAGGTGTTCAGTAGAGTCCTGGCTGTTGCAAACCACAAGGGCTGTCTGCTGGGAGGGGCCACGACTAGCAGATTCTGCGCCCAACCCGGCCACCCCACCTCCATGCTTGTCCTGACTTCTGTGCCAGCACACTTGGACCCCGAAGAAACCTTTGCACACGTCTATCTGGAATGTTCCTCCTCTGTCTGGAATGTTCCTCCCTCCCTTTTTCTCGTAACTGGCTCCTCCATACCCTTCAATTCTCAGCTCACATGTTCCCTCCCCAGAGAGGTTTCCCTGTCTGCCCTGTGGAAAGGAGATCCTCCCATTATTTCTGTCTCCACCTCCTACTTTTGCCCTTTGGGGCTCCCATGGAAATCTGTCAATTCTTCAGTGTACCTGTCCACTTCCATCCCTAATAGAATATAACCCCCTAGGGACAAATGTGGCATCCACCTCCACTTCCCTGCATCCGTAGAGCCTAGCTCAGTGCCTGGCACACTGCTGGTACTGCAGCAATATGGGTAGAATAAATGAATGAGCCAATGAACATTAGGATCCAGTGTATCCCCCACACTGAGTAAGCTCCCAGAGCTCAGAAATGATAGCACCCAGGGCCTAGGGCAATAATAACACTCACCAGCATCGTGGAGTTCTTCTTGTATGCCGGGGACATTTGGAGGGCTTTCCATAGATTAATCCTCACAATGGACCTAGGAAGTAGCCACTATTACCACCCCGTGTTATGGATGAGGAAACTGAGGCGAGCTAAGTAACTTGCCCAAGGGCACGTGGCTGGGAAGTGGAAGATCTGGGAATTTAACATAGACACAGTCTACTTTTGGAGTCAACTTGCTTTTTTTTGTTGTTTAATAGACTTTTTTTTTAAAGATTTTATTTATTTAGGGGATCCCTGGGTGGCTCAGTGGTTTAGCGCCTGCCTTTGGCCCAGGGCACGATCCTGGAGTCCCGGGATCGAGTCCCACGTCGGGTTCCCAGCATGGAGCCTGCTTCTCCCTCCTCCTGTGTCTCTGCCTTTCTCTCTTTCTATCTCTCTCTCTCTCTCTATCATAAATAAATAAATAAATAAATAAATAAATAAATAAATAAATCTTTAAAAAAAGATTTTATTTATTTATTCATGAAAGACACACACAGAGAGAGAGAAGCAGAGACACAGGCAGAGGGAGAAGCAGGCTCCATGCAGGGAGCCTGACATGGGACTCGATCCCGGGTCCCCAGGATCAGGCTCTGGGCTGAAGGTGGCGCTAAACTTGTGAGCCACCAGGGCTGCCCATTAGACTTTATTTTTTATTTTTTTATTTTTTTATTTTTTTATTTATTTTATTTTATTTTAAGACTTTATTTTTTAGAGTTGTTTTAGGTTACAGTAAAACTGACGGGAAGGGGATCCCTGGGTGGCTCAGCGGTTTGGCACCTGCCTTCAGTCCAGGGTTGATCCTGGAGTCCCGGGATTGAGTCCCACGTCAGGCTGCCTGCATGGGGCCTGCTTCTCCCTCTGGCTGTGTCTCTGCCTCTCTCTCCCTTTGTATCTCTCATGAATAAATAAATAAAATCTTAAAAAAAAAAAAGCTGACGGGAAGATCCAGAGATTTCCCTTATATCCCCTGCCTCCCCGCTATTATCACCATCAGCTTGCTTAATCGACACTGCCCAACACTGCAAGCAGGAAGGCTTCCTTGAGGAGGCCAGGCAGAGGCTGAGCCTGGGAGAGTACTGCTGAGCCTGCAGTAGGGAACTGAGTGTACCTGGGTGCAGCTGGCATGAGTGGAACAGAGAGGGCCCGGAGGGAGCCCTGGGGAATAAAGTTACTATGTGTTCTGGTTGCCTGTTGGTGCCTATCAACCCACCCCAAATATAGTAGCAGGAAACAACCACAACCAGTTTATTTCACTTGGTGACTCTGCAGTGGGGTGGCTAGTCTCTGTTCACATGGCACCAGCCGGGACATGTGAGAGGGTGGTGCAGGCTGGACAGCCTGGGCCCCTCGGGCACCTCTATCTTTCTGTGGGCTCACTGTGTGGTCTGTCCCCAGAGCATGGTGGTATCGGGACGACCAGCCTCCTATGTGGCAGTTTCAAGGACACATGTCAAAGAGAGTGAGGAGAAGTCGTCCCACTTTATGATCTAGCCCTGGAAGTCAGCCAGTGTCACTTTTGTCACACTCCATTGGTCAAAGCAGTCATCAGATCGCCCAGGTTTGGGAGGGTAGGAGGTGTTCACAGGCCATAGACGGCCACTCTGGATGGATGGAGGAGTGGCAACGTTCAGCTGAACATTTTTGGAAAATGCATTTTGTCACAGCAGATGACTGGGGCCGGATCGAGGCGTCAGCCAGGGAGCCCGGGAACAACAGCTTCAGTCTCCAGGTCCTGGGTGGAGGGGACCTTATGCCCCAACCGTTATTTAAAGCTTTTCTTTTTTTCTTTTTTTAAGATTTTATTTATTCATGAGAGACACAGAGAGAGAGAGAGGCAGACACAGAAGCAGAGACAGAAGCAGGCTCCATGCAAGGAGCCCGACGTGGGACTCGATCCCCGGTCTCCAGGATCACGCCCTGGGCCAAAGGCAGGAGCTAAACCACTGAGCCACCCAGGGATCCCCCTATTTAAAGCTTTTCAAACACTTTTACTCAGGTATAAAACACAGTGTGGTGCACAGATCTTAAGCAAGAGTTCAGTCAATTTCTACTTATGTGCACCCCCGGGCAACCACCACCCCAACCAAGGTACTGAGTGCTCCCAGTGCCCAGTCAAGACCCCCCAGAGGCAAATACTCTTCTGTCCTCTATTCCCGGGGATTTAGTTTCACCAATTTGGTTCTTCACATGAATGGAGTCGCACAACGTGTGCTCTTTTGTCTCTGAGGTCTCTCCTTCACCATGTATTAGAATCTTCCACTAGGGCACGTTGGGTTGGTCAACTGTCCACTCTCATTCCTGAGTAGTGCTCTGTTATATGAATATGCTGTGGAGTGGGCATCTGTGTGGCTCCTGTTGGGAAGCTGTCACAACACCTGCTCTGAACATCCAGAGCCACTTCTAGAAGATCAGCGTATCCAGGCATTTCTGCTGGATTCATACTCAAGAACCGGGCTTGCTCTGTCACAGGATAAGGCTATGTTCGGCCTTGATGAGCCACCAAGTAGTCTTGCCCCACGCCAGCACCATTTTACACGCTCACCAGTGGTGTGTCAGTTCCACATCCTCACCCACACAGGCTGAGTTAAGTTTAATTTTAGCCAGCCTCTTGGAGGTGAAGTGGAAACCACTTTTCAAGTGAAGTCTCACTCCGAGCCACCGTTTCTAAGACAAGTGAAAGGAGACATGATGTGAAAGCGAACACTAGGGAACGTGGTATCGCTGCTTGACTTGGTTTTGCTCTGTGTTATGTGTTGATACCTTTATCAGGGTGGTTCCGTATGGTTAGATTAATAATAATAAGCATGAGGCATATCTGAGCCCTTCTTCAAAAACCTCTTGGTAATGACATGCAGCCACCTAAACAGTGATCTCAGAAATGAGGAAGCCGTGGGGACGGCAGCAAGCATGAAATCCACTTCACTCTAGAATTAAAACTAAACAAGGGAAGAAGTTAGGGTAGGGGAAAAAAAACTCAAGATGTAAATGTTATAAACTCCAACAAAGCAGAAACAATATAAGCAATAATAACAGAGAAGTGGGAAGGAGGGGAGATGGGAGAAAGCGGAGGAGCTAATCCATTTTCTACTTCAAAGAGTCCGTTCATCCTGATTCAATGGAAATATACAGGGTTTTTTTTTTTTTTTTGAAATTCCTCCAAATATTCCAAGTGAAAGATAAAATCGTGCAACTAGATACAAATGACCAACCCAACTAGGTGCTACTTACAAGAGACATGATTTAAATATATAAATACAGAAAGGCTGGGATGCCTGGGTGGCTCAGCAGTTGAGTGTCTGCCTTTGGCTCAGGGCATGATCCCAAGGTCATGGGATCGAGTCCCGCATTGGGCTCCCCATAGGGAGCCTGCTTCTCCCTCTGCCTGTGTCTCTGCTTCTCTCTGTGTGTCTCTCATGAATAAATAATAAAATATTTTTTAAAATACAGAAAGGTTGAAAACAAGAAGATAGAAAGACATCCCCCATGGGGCACCTGGGTGGCACAGTCAGGTGCACACCAGCCTGACTCTTCGTTTTGGCTCGGGTCATGATCTCAAATTTGCCAAATCGAGCCCCGCATCAGGCTTCACATTCAGCACAGAGTCTGCTTGAGTTTCTCTCTCTCCCGTCTCTCTCTCTCTCTCTCTCTCAAATAAATAAAGCCTTTTTAAAAAAGACATACCAGGCAGCCCGGACTGGTGGCTCAGTGGTTTAGCACCTGCCTTCAGCCCAGGGCCTGATCCTGGAGACCCAGGATCGAGTCCCACATTGGGCTCCCTGCATGGAGCCTGCTTCTCCCTCTGCCTGTGTCTCTGCCTCTCTCTCTCTCTCTATGTCTCTCATGAATAAATAAATAAAATCTTTAAAAAAAAAAAAGACATACCATACAAACGATAATCAACAAAGTCCACTACAGCTATCCTAGAGTAGACTTGAAGATAAGAAGCATTGCTAGAAACCAAAGGGGCATTTCAGTCAGGAAGATGTCAATCACCCCAAATTTGTATGCACCCAGTGGCAGAGCTTCAAAATACAAGCAAAACTTAATGGAACTGGGACTCCCAGCTGGCTCAGTTGGTAAAACATGCAACTCTTGATCTCGGGGTTGGGAGTTGCGAGCCCCACACTGGGTGTAGCAATTACTAAAAATAAATTTAAAAATTTAAGAAGTAAAATTATTTAAAAAAAAAAAGATGCTCATCATAGGTCACTAGGGAATTGCACATTAAAACAACCATGAGATTACACCCCTATCAGAATGGCCAAAATCCAAAACACTGACAACACCAAACGCTGATGAGGATGTGGAGCAACCTGAATGCTCGTTCGTGGCTGGTGGGGATGGAAGATAACACAGCCGACTTGGAAGACAGTTTGGCAGTTTCTAACAAAATCATACATACTTTTACCATACGATCCAGCAATCACACTCCTTAGTCTTTATCCAGAGGAGTCGAAAAACCGAAAGTCACATGAAAACCCTACACATGGATGTTTGTGACAGCTTTATTCACAATTGCCAAAACCTGGAAGCAACCAAAATGTCCTTCATCAGGTGAACAGATAAACTATGGCATATCTGGACAATGGAATATTATGCAGCACTGAAAGAAATGGGCTAGTAAGCCATGAAAAACATGGAAGAACCTCAAATGTGTATTAGTAAGTGAAAGAAGCCAAGGTGGAAAGACTACATATATTGTATGATTCTAACTCTGTGACATTCTGGAAAAAAGCAAAACTCTGGGGATGACAAGAAGATCAGTGGTTTCCAGAGGTTGGGCAGGCATTGGAGGGATGAACAGAGGGAGCAAACAGGATTTTTAGGATGGTGAGACTATTCTGTATGGTACTATAATGGTAAATACATGTCATTTCAAATTCATCCAAGTCTGTGAAACATACAACACCAAGAGTAAGCCCTAATGTAAACTATGGACTTTAGATAATAATGTGTCAATGTAGTTTTGTTGATTGATCAAACAGGCTGTTGATAGTGTGTGGGGGCAGGACCAGGTATTCAAGGGATATATGGAAACCCTCTGAACTTGCTACTGTTTTGTTGTGAAACTAAAACTGCTCTAAAAAAATAAAATCTATGCTCCACATATAGGACCATCAAAAACATCAACTTCCTAGGAATATAGGTTTCCCCCACTATGCAAAAGGGGAGTATTTCTATGAAAACTTTTGAGCTGAAATCCTGTAAAGTGAAGAACAATTACCATTCGTTTCTATGAAAACATTTTTTAGTGTCCCCAGACCCCAAAAAATAACCTCTCTTAGGCTTTTCTGATACCTGAGGACGCATCTTGCTAACAGATGCACAAAATAAATCTAGATGTACCAAGTTCAAAGCTCTGGCAGCTAGATGCCGAGGGTCATCCCAGGTATGAGCTTGGTAGGGCGACTCTCACCGCCCAGAGTGTGCACTGCTTCTAATGGCTCCTTGCAAAACCAATACTGAATGGTGTTTTTTGCTTGGCCTTTCTTTGTAAAACCAAAAATCTTCAGATTTCTTTGGGCTAGTGAAAACATGTACTAATGAAGGTCTTTTGTAAAAATGAAGGGGTGAAATACAAACTTTGGAAAATTGGGGGATACCCAAAAATCATAAAAAGGTGCACAAGACCCCTATACTGAAAATGCAAAATATGATTGGGCATCAGGGAAGTACAAATAGAAACCACAATAAGATTCCATATCACACCCACTGTGATAACTTGATCAAAATGACAAACGGTAACAAGTGTTGGCTAGGATGTGGAGAAATTAGAACTCTCTCATATTGCTGATAAGAATGCAAAAAAGGTACATCCACTTCAGAAAAGAGTTTAGCAAGTATTCAAAAAGTTAAATATGGAGTTCCCAGATGACCCAAAAATTTTCACTCCTAGGTACAAAGTACCCAAGAGAATTGAAAATATCTCCCCACACAAAGACCTATACATGGTGTTCATCGCAGCATTATTCATAATAGCCCAACATGGAAACAACCTAAATGTCAATCAAATGATGCATGAAGAACCAAAATGTGTGTCTCCCTGTGATTAAATATTAGCTATCCACAAAAAAGGAATGAAGTCCTGATGCCTGCTACACACAAATGAACCTTGGAGACATCATGTGCAGTGAAAGAAGCCAGACACAAAAAGAAGCCATACATTGTTTGGTTCCATTTATTTCTTTTAAGAGTTTATTTATTTATTTAGAGAGTTGGGGGGGGAGGAGTAGAAGGAGAGGGGGAAAAAAATCTCAAGCAGACTCCTCTCTCAGCACAGAGCCCAAAACAGGGCTCGATCTTATGACCCTGAGGTCACGACCTGAGCTGAAACCAAGAGATGGACACTTAACTGACTGTGCCACCCCAAGTACCCCTGTTCAATTCCATTGATATGAAATGTCCAGAAGAGGCAAATCCATAGAGAAAGACAGAAGGTAACTAGTGGTTTTCAAATGTTTAGGGTGGGGACAATAAGAAAAGACTACTACCGGGTATGGTGTTTCTTTGGAGTGATGGTAATAATCGGGAATTAGATAGTGGTAGTGATTTTACAACTCTATAAATATACTAAAAAGCCACTAAATAGGGATCCCTGGGTGGCGCAGCAGTTTAGCGCCTGCCTTTGGCCCAGGGCGCGATCCTGGAGACCCGGGATCGAATCCCACATCGGGCTCCCGGTGCGTGGAGCCTGCTTCTCCCTCTGCCTATGTCTCTGCCCCTCTCTCTCTCTCTGTGACTATCATAAATAAATCAAAAATTTAAAAAAAAAGCCACTAAATAGAACGCTTTAAACTGGCAAATTTTATGGAATGTGAATTATATCTCAACTTTTTAGATAACATTTTTGTGTCAAGATACAATAAGATCTAAACAATCTGAAACGAAATAAGACCTAAGTAAATCAAAGGACATATGTTTATGGACTAGAAGACTCACTGTAAAAACATCGATTCTTCTCCGATTACAGATTCAGTGGAATCCTAATCAAAATCCCAGAAGTTTTTTTCCCTGAAATTAACAAGCTGATTCCCAAACTTACATGGAGATGCAAAGGAAAAGCCATTTATATAAAATGCAAAAATAAGGAACAAAACTAGAGAACATAATGTACCAGATATCAAGAACTATTGTTAGTATTGAAATTTAGACAGTGTGGTGTTGATACAAGAACAGACAAACAGACTAATGGAACAGAATAGAGTCCAAAAACAACACACACCTGATCTATGACAATACAGTGCGGTGCAGAAGGATGATCCTTTCAGTAAATAGCGCTGGGTCCACTGTGCAGAATTGGGGAAGACATGTATGTATGTGTGTGTGTCTATGAAATCTTCCTCTGACCTCCTCTTATAAGGATATATGTGGTTGTATTTAGGACCCAAATAGATAATCCAGGATAATCTCCCTATCTCAAAATCCTTAACATAATCACATCTGCAAACGCACTGCAAAGGTTAGGATGAACCCATCTTTGGAAGCCCATTTTTCAGCCTACCACAACCCCTACCTCACACCATGAACAGAAATAAATTCCATACCTAGATGTGAAAGATTAAAACAATAAAGTCCTAGAAGAAAATACAGGAGAACATCTTCATGACCTTGGCACAGGCAAAGTTTTCTTAAACCAAAAATAAAAGCACTAACCATTAAAATATATATATATATATATATATATATATATATATATATATATGTAAATGGGTGATAATAAAATCAAGAAATATGTTCAATAGAGGTGCCTGGGTGGCTCAGTCAGTTAAGCATCTATCTTCAGCTCAAGTCATGATCCTGGGGTCCTGGCATCCAGCCCTACATTAGGCTCCATGCCCACCAGAGAGTCTGCTTCTCCCTCTCCTTCTGCCTCTCCCTGCCACTCATGTGCTCTCTCTCTCAAATAAATAAATAAATAAAAATACTTTTTAAAAAAAGAAATATGTTGACAGGACACCTGGGTGGCTCAGCAGTTGAGCATCTGCCTTCAGCTCAGGGCTTGATCCTGGTCCAGGGATCAAGTCCTACATTGGGCTTCCTGCAAGGAGCCTGCTTCTCCCTCTGCCTGTGTCTCTGCCTCTCTCTGTTTCTCTCATGAATAAATAGATAAAATCTTAAAAAAGGAAAGAAATATGTTCATCAAAAAGTATACTTTAGAAGAATTAAAAGACAACCCACAAAGTATAAAAGGATATTTAAAGTTTGTACTTTATATACATATATAAAGAGTGCCTACAAATCAATATGAAAAAGGCAGACACTCCAATAGAAATATGGGCAAAAGACTAAAACTGATAAAATAGAATACCTAGATGGCCAGTAAGCACATGAAAGGGGGTTCAACCTCATTAGTAATGAGGGAAATGCAAACTGAAACCACAATGCAATAGCACTCTTTATCTACCAGAATGGCCACAATTTTTCATTGAAAATGCAAGTCAGGGAGGATGTTGAGTAATCAGAACTGGTGGGAACGTAAATTACTACCATCACCTTCCAAATCCTTTGGGCAGCTTTTGCTAAAACAGAACATTGGCAGACCTTTGACCCAGCAAGTCTATCCCTAGGTGTACATCCAGCATGCTCACTGAAAGACACATACCACACTAGAATATTAAGAGCAACACTATTTGTAACAGGCAAAACCTATAAACTCTCCAAATTTCCATCAATAGTAGAACAGATAAAATAGAAGTGACTGGGTGGCTCAGTCAGTTAAATGCCCAACTCTTGATCCTCAGCTCAGGTCTTGATCTCAGGGTTGTGAGTTCAAGCCCCACGTTGGGCTCCATGCTGGTCATGGAGCCTACTTGGAGAGAGAGAAAGAGTGAGAGAGAGAGAGAGAAATATTAGAATAGATCATATAAAGTGTGGTATCTCCACACACTGGAGGACCACACAGCAATGTCAGCAAATGTACAATTATAGGCGACAATATGGAGGGGTCCCACAAACACGATATTGGGCAAGAGAAGCTGCAGACAAAAGAGGATATGATTCTATTTACACAGAGAACAGAAATAGGTCAAAATTTAAGAGGTCAGGACAGCGGTTCCCTTTGTTTCCCAGAGTCAGAAGGGAGCACAAAAAGGGTTCATGAAGGGCTGGTGGTGTTCAATATCTTTTTAAATTATTTTTTATTATTTTTTAAAGTTTTTTTTATTTTTTTTTAATTTTTATTATTATTTATTTATGATAGTCACACACACAGAGAGAGAGAGAGGCAGAGACACAGGCAGAGGGAGAAGCAGGCTCCATGCACCGGGAGCCTGACGTGGGATTCGATCCCCGGTCTCCGGGATCGCGCCCCGGGGCCAAAGGCAGGCGCCAAACCGCTGCGCCACCCAGGGATCCCCTATTTTTTAAAGTTTTATTAATTTATTTGAGAGAGAGGGAATCCCTGGGTGGCTCAGTGGTTTAGCGCCTCCCTTTGGCCCAGGGCATGATCCTGGAGCCCTGGGATCGAATCCCACATTGGGATCCCTGCGTGGAGCCTGCTTCTTCCTCTGCCTGTGCTCTGCCTCTCTCTCTCTCTCCTCTGTGTCTTTCTATTCATAATAAATAAAATATTTTAAAAAATTTATTTGAGAGAGAGAGCATGAGTGGGGGATGGGGGGATGGGGCAGAGGGAGAGGGAGAAGCAGGCTCCCCACTGATCAGGGAGCCCAACACAGGGCTCTATCCCAGGACCCTGGGATCATGACCTGAGTTGAAGGCAGATGCTTAACTGACTGAGCCACCCAGATGCCCTTATTATTTTTTATTTTTTTAAAGTAGGCTTCGGGGCACCTGAGTGGCTCAGTGGTTGGGTGTCTGCCTTCAGCTCAGGTCGTGATCCCAGGGTCCGGGGATCGAGTCCCGCATAGAGCTCCCTGCAGAGACCCTGCTTCTCCCTCTGCCTGTGTCTCTGCCTCTCTGTGTGTCTCTCATGAATAAATAAATAAAATCTTTAAAATAAAATAAAAATAAAAGTAGGCTCCATGCCCAACATGGGGTTTGAATTCAGAAGCTCAAGATCTCATGTTCTACTAACTGAGCCAGCCAGGTGCCCCTCCATGTCTTTTTCTGGGTGCTGGGTACATGTGGCAGACAGTATACAGTATACACTTAGGAATTTTACATATGTAGAGTTATATTTCAACAGAAAAATGTACTTACAAAAGCAAATTATACAAAAAATGTAATGAAGTGACAAAAGTAAATACAGAATGTATATTGCATGCCACCGTTTGCTTAAAAAAATGGGAGGGGTGAATATACATGCACAGGGTGTCTACGTGCATGTGCATATACTCACTCGGATGTATGCATACGTCTTCCTTGCAGAATATAGAAGCTGCCATCAGCTTACTGCCTTTCCGACGGGGGCCTGGAGGCCTGCATGAAGTTTTATCCAGTAAGTATATCTTCAAAACTACTAAATAGTTCACACATATGACAAGTGTTTGCAGAAAGACAACAAACAGCTAAAAAACATCTTTAAAAGATCAGTATTGGGCAGCCCCGGTGGCGCAGCGGTTTACCGCCGCCTGCAGCCCAGGGCGTGACCCTGGAGACTCTGGATCGAGTCCCATGTCGGGCTCCCTGCATGGAGCCTGTTTCTCGCTCTGCCTCTCTCTCTCTCTCTCTCTCTCTCTCTCTCTCTCTCTGCATCTCTATGAATAAATACATAAAATCTTGTTTAAAAATTAAAAAAAAAATAAAAGATCAGTATTTGGTAAGTACTGGGAAGCAGCAAGGTCCACAGGATACCGCGCTTGGGTTTCTGTCGGGATCAGAGAACTGCAGGGGGCCACAGGGTTGGGGGTGGGGGGTGGGGGGGTGAGGGGGCTCCCATGCACCCCGTCCCCTTTACGGACGAGGAAAGTAGATGGGAGATCCGTGCGGACAGCAGCCCGAGCCTGCGGCCTGCCCGCCCCGCCGCCGGGGACCGGACTGGGGCTTGGGCTGCGGATGGTGGGTGGGGCTTTGGAGAGGGCGGGGGTGGAAGGTTGTGCGACCGCCGAGCCGCGAGCTGCTACTCTGAAAAGTGGGGACAGTAACCAACCCCTTCTAACTGACGTTTGCAGAACCGATGTCGTGGCTGGTGGCTGTCCGGCGGGCAGCAGGGGCTCCGCGAGGGGCCACCACAGTCAGCTGGGAGGGGACCGGCGGGAGGCTCCGTGCGCGCTGCCCCAGAAGGGACACACGGTGGCGCCCTCCCCCCGCAGGTCCCGCCTGGTCCCAGCCTCGGAGGGCGGAGGGCGTCGGCTCCCGGAGGGAGGGAGAGGTGGGGGCAGCTGCCTGGGCACCCAGAACACACACTTCTGGGCCCTGGGGACGGGAGAGTGGAAGACGCAGGGCTGGGGGCGTCCCTGCCCAAGAAAGCAGGACTGGAGGGACTGGCAGCCCAGGAAGGAGGGAAATGGGGAAACAGGTTCCATCTGGATTTTGTTTAGGATCAGGTTGTGTGTTGAGTGGTGCCCCCCCCCCCCAAGACAGGTCCGCCTGGACCTGTGAATGGGACCTTATTTAGAAAAAGAGTCTTTGCGGATGTAATTAAGATACGGATCTAGAGACGATATCATCTTGGATGATCCAGAGGGGGCCGAAACCAATGACAGGTGTCCTTATGAGGGAAGACGCTGACCCGGAGAAGGTCACGGGGAAGCAGCAGAGGTTGAAGTGATGCAGCCGCAAGCCAAGGAAGCCACCAAGGAAGACAAAGTGGAAGAAGCAGGAACAGATTCTCCCCTAGAACCTTCTGAGGGAGCCCTGCCGGCCAGCACCTCGATTTTAGATTCCTGGCCTCCAGAACCATCAGAGAATAAATTTCTGTTCTAAACCACCTAGTTTGTGTTCATTCGTTATAACGGCCCCAGGAGACTCAGACAGGTGTTTAAATTCTCTTCCTGCCACTCAACCCGCTGACCCCTGCCCCCGAGCCTGTAGGATGGCACCTGAGACCCCCCAACTCCTGACCCCACTGTTTGCTCCCCAAATCCAAACTCCACCATACCCACTGCTTTCCAAACATGGGCTCTTTCACACCTCTACGCTTTTACTTTTGGTGGCCTGCCCCCACCATGAGTCCCCTTGTACAACTCCTGTACACCCTACAAAGCCCTCCCTAAATATCCTCTCATAAGTATATGCACATATTCTGGCTCCCAGCACAGCTGGACTCCTCCGTTCCCCTCACCCACTGTGTCTACTCACTCACGAATTATCACTGTCAGGTCAGCTGTGTGTCCCCTAACTAGTCTTCATCTCCTGGCCTCTCCAACTCCCTAGCCTGCACCCTCTGTCCTAGCTCAGGCCTCCCCATCTCTTCCCAGGACCCTTGTGCCACCTCCTCAGGTCCCCCTGCCCCAGGTGGGTCCTCCAGTTTATCAATACTCTTGGTGCTCAGATCTATCTTTTCACTCCTTGGCTCAAAGCCTTCCATAGCCCCTTTGGGGCTGCATGAGAAAAAAAAAAAAAAAAAGCCTTCCATAGCTCCCTGCTGCTCTAAGGATGATGTCCATAGGGAATGAAGTACCTCAAATGTGCCTCCCAACCTCTCACTGCACCCCAGTGATATCTAAGGTACCCATATGCTGCATGCCTCTGGGTCTTGGCATAGGCAGTGTCCTTCCCCTGGAGTGTCCCCTCCCCGTGTGCCAGGCACACTCTGACCCATGTCTCAGGAGCTGTCTCCCACAGGACCCACCCTTCTGCAGTGACACCAGCCATCTTTAGACACACAGGGTGCTGCTCTGAGTGCTTCACACGGGTTCACCCTGTGAGTCCTCATAACAACCCCAGGAGAGAGGCCCCGTTTCTGTGTCCAGGTCACAGGTGGGGAAACAGACCCAGATGAAAGAGGAACCCTTGAGAAGTGACAGAAGGATCTGAGCCCAGCCTGCACTGTCATTCCTCCTGTGGGAGCCTCAGAACTGTCGAACAAACCACTGAAGCCTCCCCTTATCCCTACTGCAGCCTCCAACCCCAAATTCATTGCTATCTCCTCTGTGGATTCGGCACTTTGTAAACACCCCCCTCCCTGCGCTGAGCGGGAGCAACCGGATTACACGGTGGTCTCCCCTCTGGGAAGCACCTGAAAATCTTCTCTTTACTTCCCTCTATCCATGGTAACTGGCACAGCGTAAGGGGCTCCGTAAACCAGAATGAATGAGTGAACCATTCTGAATGACCGAATGGTTTCCAGGGATGTCAGGTCCTGAGAATGTCTCACCCTCCTCAAAGACAAGAATAAATTATGCAAATCTCGGGAGCCAGACTTTTTGCCTTCTCTCTCCCACCCTCCCTCCTCTAATCCTCCCCACCACCCCCCCACACACACATACACCAGGTTTCTGGGAGGGCACTGGGCTCTCCAGAAAATGCCTCAGGCTCTCTAGTGGCCCGTTTCCTGATTACAGACGAAACTAGAGCTTAAAGCCGGGTGAATCACTAGCAGCCACCAGCCAGGGCCTGTTGAGGTGTCAGGCAGGAAGGGAGAAACCAGGCTCCCCCATCTGCCTCCCCGACCCCTGCCACCCCCAGCCCCACCATCACCATAGGACCTCCTGGGGACCTCCGTGGTCTTGGCTGCAGTAGGCGGAAAGGGCCTGGCCCTGGACGCAGGCAACTTTGAGCAGTTCCAGAACCATCCCTGCTCCCCACACCCCCCACCTGGCCACACCCAGGTCCCAAAGAATCCACAGCCTGAACAGTGTGCAAACCCTCTCCCATCCCTGGTCTGGCGACTCATTGATGACACCCAGGGAGGTGCAGCACCCCCATTTTAGAGGCAGGGAAGCCAGAACCTGGAGTTCTGACAACGGAGACCCCCCTGTTGGAAGTAAAGTAGCACACAGGAACCTGCATGCAGCTTTCTGCCTCCTAGAGGGTTTTTTTTTTTTTTTAATTTTTTGAAGCATACAGATTTTTTTCTTTTAAATATTTTATTTATTTATTCATGAGAGACACAGAGAGAGAGGCAGGCAAGACATAGGCAGAGGGAGAAGCAGGCTCCATGCAGGGAGCCTGATGTGGGACTCGACCCTGGGACGGTGGGCCTACGCCCTGAGCCGAAGGCAGATGCTCAACCACTGAGCCACCCAGGCGTCCCTAGAGGGGTTTACAAGCAAGATCAGCCATTTCTTAATTCGAAGGTCATAGTCTTAAAGGACAAAGGAGGGAAAAGTATGGATTCCCAGCTCCTACCCCAAGAGTCTAGAAGCATCTTACCAAGTGTTCCGGGGGCTCAAGGCAGAGATGAGGGAACCACAACCCAGTGGTTAAGAGCCCAAGTCCAGGCTCAAATTCTAAGTCGACTCTGGCAAGTCACGGGGTTCTTGCAACCTTGGGCAAGTTTCTTAGCTCCTCAGTTTCCCCATCAATAAGATGAGAGCAGCTCTAAGTACGTACACATCCCAGGATTGTTGTAAGGACCCTGAATTGACGTAGAAAGGGCTGAGAACAGACAGTGCATACTCTATACAGTGGCTGTTTTTTAAAGTGTATTTTAAAAGAAACTTTTCCCAAAGACAAAGCATTTGGAGTGAATCCTTGTCATCAGAGAGGAATGTTCCCCACACCTGTCTGGTAGAAGGCTCAGGCCTGGGGCCTCCTTATAAATCCGGAGACCTGTTCCACCCCAGACCTGCCAGGTCAGAGTCTGGGGGTGGGAAGCTAATGCTTTTCATAAGGGCCCCAGGTGTTCCTTGAATCAGGCAAGTTCGGGAATCCCAAAAGACTTGGGAATTCAAGTCTTCTTTTAAAGATTCTTCTGGTAACACACATTCCACCCACCTGTCAACAGGTCCTGGGGGAAAACCAACTTTCTCTTCTTCCCAATTAGTAACATTACTACTTGTAAACGGGGATAAGCCCTCACTAGTGCCAGGTGCTTTGCTAAATTAATTCCATCCATCAACAGCCCTCTGAGGCAGTTTCTGTCTTTAACCCCACTTTATAGAGGCAGAAACTGAGGCCAGGGAAGTTAGTAACTTGCTCATGGTCACACAGCTGGAACTTGGCAGAGCCAGGTTTCTATTTGCCACCCCACTATGGCCTGTGCCAGCAGCCCCAGCTCCTGCGGGACGTGCCTAGATGCTCCAGGGCAGGTCTCTCAGGAGCCCACAGTCTTCTCCAGGCAGCTTCACAGAGCTACAGGTCAAGGTCCTAGTCCCTGTCCTGAGGACCTTCCCTTCACCGTGGCCACCAAACCACACCAAATCCCGCTGGTTCCTTTACTGGACGCGACTCTGCCTCCTGGCCCAGGACAAAAGAGGATGCCCTAGAGCCAAGGCAAGCCCGGGCATCCCCCACACTATCCTCTCTCCCATCACTCCCTCACCTGCTCCTTTCTCCAGCCCCATCATGTCACTAGCACTTCTCTAGAAGTGCAGTGCCTTTGACCAGGCTGTTTTCCCGGGCCAGGCCCACCCTTTCCTGATTATAGGCTTCCATGTTGGGAGGGCAGCCTCCTCTGAGAAGCCCTTCCTGACTGCTGCTCTGGGTGAGCTGGCTCCACAGTGCCCCCACTACCCTCTAGGGGACGACTGCCTCAGGCATGGATGATGCTGCGACCTAAGGATCTATCTCCAGGCACTCTAAGCTGGGGTGGGGGGCGGGGGACAGAGACCCTGTCACTCATCTCCTCCTGGGCTAGGAAGAGGAAGAGGGACAGGGCCGGTCTCCCTGCCCTGCCTCTTCCACTGGCCGTGACCTCCTGGCCCTCGGTCAATACCTGTTGGGCAACCACAGGACAGATTGGCAGGGACAGGCTGGAGGGGGAGGAGGGCAGAACTGTTTGCTTCCTGAGGGGCGACTTTGGCCAGCCCACCCCGCCCCTCCGCCTGCACCGCCCCCCCCCCCACATGGGCTTGGGCCCACATGGAGGGACTGATTCCTCGAGGTGTGAAGTCTTGCTCCATGGTCTCTCCAGTGGTCCCAGGCCTGCAGGCAGCCTCTGAGCTGGGGCAGGAATGAGGCTGACATAGCTGCTGGCGCAGGGCCCTTGCCCACAGATGGGAGGCTGTGGCTGCCAGAGCCCGGCCAAGCAAGAGCTGAGTCTTGTGGCCCCAGCGGGGCAGCACAGGGTCCGGCCTCCTCCCTCCCGACTTGCACAGCTCTCCCCTATCCAAGCCGAGAGGGCCCTAGGGTGGGGGGTGGGGGGGGAGAGAATGGGGCGGGGCCCCCAAGCGGAGGAGTGGGGGCTGGGCCCTGGAGCCAGGGATGCTTCCTGCGGACATTCTGGACATTTGGACTCCCACATTCCTGGCCATTCCACAGACTCCTCGCTCCTCCTCCCCCAGTGTAGGGGGGGAGGGAGGCCTGGGGCAGAGCTCAGGGGAAGGACCCAGGTCTGGACTGGAGGGGCGGCCCCAGGCCTGTCCCAGGCACCGCCCCAGGGGTCCTTGTGATTCTCATAAACAGGAAGTCCCCCCCACCATGGCAGACGGGCCCCTGTGTGTGCAGACGCT
This sequence comes from Nyctereutes procyonoides, assembly GCF_905146905.1. NCBI lineage: Eukaryota > Metazoa > Chordata > Mammalia > Carnivora > Canidae > Nyctereutes > Nyctereutes procyonoides. The sequence goes on along the minus strand of NW_026575049.1, from coordinate 27,986,325 downwards.
GGACTCTGGAGGCCCAGCGGCCCTTGACCTCTCCGGCTGCTTCCTGTTAGCTGGGCCAGAGGAGAGAGGGAGACAGACATGGCCCGAGATGGGGAGAGGCCTACGGGAGTGTGAGAGCAGAAGAGAAAAGCACAGGAGGCTAGAGGGTTGGGAAGTGGGGCGGCCAGAGCAAGCCTGGCACATAGTAGGCACTGGAGAAATAACGTGGCCTGGCCTGCAATCGGGCAGGGGGGAGAGGGCCACCCTGGGGAGAGCAGGACAGTTAGAGGAGACAGAGGCTGGGCCTCCCCACCCTGTGCTCACTGAAGCCAAGCACATAGTAGGTGCTCAGCAAGTATGTGAGGTTCAGGATAGGTGAGGAGGGAGTGTTCCTGGGGGAGCAGCACTACTGGGGTGGGAGTAGGGAGGTGGGAGAAAGGGGCTCCTCCGGCCTGGCTGCTCCTCGCGGGTGGACAGCCCCCAAGACTCAGCATCCCATTGTCCCTGTCTGGCCCCCACCCCATCCCACGGCTGGCTGGGCCAGGCCACTGTCTCAAGGCCCTTTATTTTTAAGATCCCTGCGGTGTTCCCACCCCAAACCGAAGGAGCAGTGCCAGCCACAGATCTGCCTGTGGCTGGGCTCTGGGCCCAGAGGCACTGGGGGTGGGGCATCCGGCCACCCCGCAGCTGCCGAGACAATTCGGGGGGAGGACAGGGTGGCTAGGCCAGCCAGCCCGCTGGGCAGGGGAAGGAGGCCCCTGGGATGCCTTCACCCTAGGCCCAAGGTGTAAGCCCAGAGGCCCCTGGGGCAGCAACCAAACTGGCATGTTAAATCCAGTGGCACATTCTTCCCACAGCATATCTTTGTCTCCCCCACATTCCACCAAACATGAGCACAGCACCCACAGTGTGTAAAGAAGTAGGCACAGGGGATCCCTGGGTGGCGCAGCAGGTTGGCGCCTGCCTTTGGCCCAGGGCGCGATCCTGGAGACCCAGGATCGAATCCCACGTCGGGCTCCCGGTGCATGGAGCCTGCTTCTCCCTCTGCCTGTGTCTCTGCCTCTCTCTCTCTCTGTATGACTATCGTAAATAAATTTTTAAAAATTTAAAAAAAAAAAAAAGGAGGAGGCACAGGCTCGACCCTGCAGGGGTGACAGGTGGGGCCGGGCAAGGATGCAAGTGGTACAGTTGCAGAGCAGCTCTTCTCAGGCTGTGTGGCCTTGGGCAAGTCATCTGACCTCTTGGAGACTCAGGTTCCTCCAGTGAGATCGGACAAAGAGCTACTGCAGAAGGCTGTGGTCCATCTCCACACGCAGCGGTGCACAGGGCAGTCATGGCTCCTGCCCTCATGGAGCTTGATGTCCTAACGGGGGAGACGCCCCCCGTATGAGCCAGGTCATGACAGTCTCTTAAGACACAGAGCAGAGGGACGCCTGGGTGGCTCAGCGGTTGAGCATCTGCCTTTGGCTCAGGTCATGATCCTGGGGTCCTGGGATCAAGTCCTGCATCAGGCTCCCCGCAGGGAGCCTGCTTCTCCCTCTGCCTGTGTCTCTGCCTCTCTCTCTGTGTCTCTCATGAATAAATAAAATCTTAAAAAAAAAAAAAAAAGACATAGAGCAGAAGCAGGGAAGGGAAGGTACCAGAGAGACCAGGGGTGGAGCAGAAGTTAATTTAGATGGGTGGTCTAGCAGGCTTTGGGGGAGGTGAGTTTGGGCTGAGAAGAAGGCAAATTTTCACTCACCTTGGGGAAGAGTGTTCCAGGAAGGAGAAGTAGTGCAAAGGTCCTGAGGCAGCGGTAGAGGGGAGAGCCTCCCATAATGGGTAGGGAAGGACTTTGTGAACTCTCAGGGGGCTCTGTGCTTGGCCTTCCAAGCGGTATTGTTATTGTCATTATGTCAAGTCTAGGGAGGAGACAGGAATGTTGAGCAGACTCTGGCCATGACTGAGGGCTGTCCCTACACCCTTTCCCCTTCATTTACTCCACCTAGAGATGCCAGGCTGGCCCGCCAGCCGATGTGTGTGGGTCCTTGGACTACAAAGGGCATTCACTCTGGCCCAACTCGTTCTCTCCTTTGATCCTCCCAACTATGAGGTAGAGTGGGCGAGGCCTAGTATTACTGTGTCCATTTGATGGATAGGGAGACTGAGAGCTGGGATGGGCACACAATGGTGGTGGGGGCTCGCTGACATCACCCAGCTTGTGAACGGCAAACCTAAGCCATGTGCCCAAGTGCCCTGGTTCCCAGGCTCGTCCATTCACCCCTCAGTGGTCCCTTGGAACGCCCCCCTGGGCACCCTCCCCCCAACATCATTTCCCTATCTTCCCCAAGCATTTACTCTGGCACCCGCAAACCAGCACACAGACTCCACCAGGAGGTACCAGCCTCCCCCCAGGCTCTAGCCAGAGAAGAATGTGGCCTGACCCTCCCCGTGGGAGCTCTGGCCAGCAGGCCTTGGCAGAAGGGAGGCTGGCTGAGTCAACAAGAGGCTGGCAGAGGCTCAAGCTGCCCACCGGGGTGGAGTCAGAGACCTAGAGGGGGCTGCCCGTACCCCACCCCTCACTCTCTGAGCCACCTGGCCCCCTCCTGGTCTGGGCACCAGCCAGCCCAGCTCACCTCTGCAGGCCTGACTGGGGAGTGGCCTGGGTTGAATCAATGGGTCAATCACCCTGCAGACAGGTGCTGTGAGACTTCAGGCAGGTTGCTCCACCTTTCTGGGTCAGTTTTCTCACCTGTGAGATCCCTTGAGGACATTGTGGGCTCATTATAAATTGATAAAGGTTATTCTGCCCCTAAGATCGTTCAAGGCACTGTGTCTCTCCCCGCTGCAGGCTGGAGGGGGCGTTCCTAAGCCCAAGGCAAGAGCTGTGCCCTGTCACCAGTGTCAAGTAGGTGCTTCATGAGTGCTTGCTATAAGGTGACAACTGAGCTTGTGGAACGACCCAGAAAAGTATAAGAAGCCGAACACCTGCAATCATCATGACCCACGCCCCCAGCCTGTGCTTGCAAAGCCCCTTTTCCAGCCACCTTTTTTGATCACAGGCATTATTACTCCCATTCTACGGGTGAGAAAAAGGAGGTACCGGGAGACTAAGGAACTGGCGCAAGACCACACGGGGGACTAATGGAAGACAGGTCTTCTGACTCCTGAGCAGATATCTGGAGAGGGGGGACTCCTGGGGGCATCTGTGTGCAGCACCAGGACACAGAAGGAGGAACAGTGAGCAGGGGTTATAGGGAGTTGATTTCGGCTCCATTTCAGAGAGAAATCCTCGACTGGCAGAGCCTGTCCTCTTGGGGGTGAGCTCCCTGTCACCAAAAAAGTAGAGGCAACCCCCAGCAGTGAGGCATGCTCCTGAGCGAGTCCGGCCCCAGGGGGATGCGTGCATGGCAAGTGAGACTGACGGACCGGGATCCCCTGGTGGCCTCGGAGCCTTTGCCCTCAAGGCAGCAGGGCACTGGGGACACCACAGGCACGGGTTTGAATCTTGAATCCCATGGGACCACTTTCGAGCTGTGAGAGGTTGAAGAAGTAACGTTACCTCCTTGGTCTCAGTTTCCCATCTATATAATGGTGTTGTGAGGATTAGAGCAAACCCGAGTAGAGCACCAAGCCCAGAGCTCATGCTCAAGTCTGACACTTAGAAGGTGCTTAATTAATGCTCCCCTGGCTGCTGATAATCTTCCTCTTGACATAGTCCAGAGAGGGAGGAAGAAACCAGGGGCTAAGAAGCAATGGCGGGAGGAGGATCATTGGGTAAACCCAAGGCTTGGAGCCAGGGCGCTGGGTGCAACCCTCAGCTCCCCCAGGAGTGGGTAGGTGCCATGGGTACGTGCCTTTCCCTTCTCTGTAAGAGACCATGTACGTGAAAGCCCTTGGACAACCCAAGCTTTGGTTGGATGAAAACAGATGGACCCACGTGTCTAGGAATGAGCCTGTAGGGTGAGAAAGGAACCCCCAACCCCATCTAGATGGGGGCACGTGAAGCCCCAAGGGCTGGGCGAGGTGGGGGGAGGTGGAGATGGTCAGGCCACTGCAGCTCTGGCCTCCGGCCTATGGGCCTATCTCTCAGGCCAGGCTGGACGGCAGAGAATGGGCCATTGTTTCTGCTCCTCAAATACTTTTCCTGTCCCCCTCGCCCCTCCTCTCTTCACCGCCCCCCCCACGTTGAGAACAAAGATCTCCTGGAGGACCCCTCCTCACTGCCCTTCCATCCAGGCTCCTGGACGCCTGGCCTAGCTCTGGAGAACCCAGCTCCATCACCCCTGGGACGACAGGGTCACCTGGCCCTGACCTTTCTGCTGCACCTCCCCACCTCCTGCAGCTCCAGGCGCCTCAGACTCCCTCTCCCGCCTCCCTCCATCCATCTGACTGTCCTCGTCAGGGGTGGGGCTGGAGGAACTGACCCTACATCCTTCCTAGCCCCCGTCCAACTTCTTGTCCTGTTCTCCAAGAGAAAGGGAGCCGGGTGGGGTGGGGGATGGGGGGGCCGTTCCCCGCCCCCATTTCCCTGCTGAGCAGCGAACAAGGAATCAGAGCTGAGCTGGCCTGGAAGGGTCCAGCTGAGAAAACTCTTCCACATGGCCAGCACTTTTCCCAGAGCCTAGAATTCCAGAGGCGTTTCCGGCCCTGACAGCTGCCTGCCTTGGGGAGCCAGGCTCTCCCTCCAGGCCTCGTGGCCACGCCTTCCAAAATACCCTTGGGATTAACTCCCATCCTGACCCTGCTGCTCCAAAAAACCCACTCACACCTAGGCATCACCTCCAGAAACAGCTGGACAGGACAGCCAGGGACTAATCTGCCATCACCTGGGCCTTGGGCCACCCACCAGCCCCCGGCAGGGCCCTGATGTTCCTCAGCACTCAATCATCACCCCAGCCGACTCCCCATGGGGCACACACTCGTGCCAGACACACACACTTAGTGTACTCAGCCTGGCTAGCACGCCTTCTGGTTTGTACAGCTTCACACGTCTGTATAGAGCCCCATCCCACCTCCTCCAGGGAGCCTTCCTGGGAGCCCTGCCAAGTCTGTGCTCTGTCAGCTTTAACTGTCTGTGAGCCTGTCTGTTTCACCATATTGAGCTGGGAGCTGGCACACAGTAGGCACTCAACAGATGCTCACCCACACCGAAGGCAGCCGTGGGAAGTGTGGCTGCTGGGGACACCCAGCTCTGCTGCGGACCAGCGGTCCTACCCTCTCTGGGCCCAGTGTCTCCACAGCCCTCTGAGGCCCTGCCCCTCCACCACCAGTGTCCACCCTTGGGGCTCTGCTGTAAAGAGGAAGGAATGAGAGGGCCAAAGTCTCCTTCCAGAAAGGTCTCTATCCTCTGGCTCCCTCAGAGCACATTCCTGTCCTCAAGATCAGCCAGGGGAGAAAAATTTAGGGCTAGGCTGCTGTCTTCTGGTCTGTTAACAAGGAAACCCCAACCAGGATCCCAAGGCATCCCACTCCCAAGGGCAGCCGTCACTGGGGGCAGAGCAGTGGGCCAGGCTAGCCCAGGCCACAGAGGGCCCGGCATTCAAGGCCTCACTCCCATCCTCCATCGTAGACCCTTCCCAGCTAATCCTCTACCCTCCTGAGCCCTATTCTCTCCCCGGTTCACCTGTGGGCACTCTTTCCCCAAGATACAAGGCCCAGCTCAAATACCACCTCCTCCAGGAAGCCTCCTGGACCTCCTCAGTCAGTCCTCTGGCTCCTTGGACCCTTCTACCACTGTTTTAGCCTTTCATCCCCATCAATATCCTGGCCTGTGTCTTCCCTACCAGCAGAGAAGTCTCTGTAGAGTAGGAACTACACTCCTTACTCACTGCTGCTCCCTCACAAGGTACCCCAGCCTGGGCCCTGACCCACAGCAGGAGCTTACTTAAAATGTATTAAATGAAATCATCTCCAGGGGGGAAAGGAAAATGATAACAATAGGAATAATAGTAGCTATCCTTCCTCGACCAGTAACTACAGGTCAGTCAGTGAACGTTTTGATTCATCGCAGACAAACCAAATTTGTTTGGCAAGGCCCAGGCAAGGAAGTGGCTTGTCCAGGGTCACTCTGCTAGTGAGAGGCAAAGCCGAGATTTGGACTTGGGTTTGTCTAACTTGCAAACACACGCTGGGTTGTACGGATGAGAGCATGGGGGTGGCCCCCTGGGCCCCATTGCCAGTGTCCCCTAGTTGACAATGTAATCTGCCTCACGAACTTCCCCAGGGACCCAATGTTGTCCCCTTCCCCTGCAATGCGTTTGTATGTCTGAGCCCCTGCCAGGAGTCTGGCCCATAGAGACTCTCCCCAGAGTGGTCCAGGAGGAGGGTAGCTGCCCCTTATGGTGGTGGCTGTCCAGCTTGGGAGGCAAGGACCCCCTGCTTACGCTGGCTGTGACCACGCATCCCCCAAATGTGCCAGAAGTACAGACATCACCATCTCATGGGAGACCTCACAGGCAACAGACACCAATATGGAAGATAGACAGGGTGCAAGGGAGAGGCTGGCCCCGAAGGGGGACTTCCAGGAGGAGGTGACATTTCAAGGCAGCCTTCAAGGATGCTTTGCCTAGCCCCGTGTCAGGCTCCCTGCTCAGTGCAGAGTCTGCTTCTCCCTCTCCTTCTGACCCTCCTCCCTGCTTGTGCTCTGTGTGTCTCAAATAAATAAATAAAATCTAAAAAATAAAAATAAAATCTTTCCAAAAAGGGGGGGATGTTTTGCCCAAGGGTGACCCATGATGAAGGTGAGCAAGGTCTATTAATGTGAGAAAAATGAAGACACGCTCAGAGCCCCACGTGGGTCAGCAGAAGCCAGGTGTGAGTCGACGCAAGCGCTTCACAGGATGGACAGGGAAAAGAATGAGTGAATGCACGGATGGACAGGTGTGTGGGTAGACAGGTGTGGGTGTGGATGTGGGCAGTAGATCCAGGGATGCTGGATGGATAGAATGGGTGGCTGGACATATAGGTGTATAAATGGATGGGGATGGAAGGATGTATGGGTGAGTAGGTGGGCAGATGGGCAGAGGGGCAGATGAATGAATGGCCAGGGGTGTAGGCAGTGGGTCAACTGAGGAGTGGGTAAGCAGTTAGCTGATTGAATGGGTGTGGGTAGTAGGTCAAAGGATGGGGAAGTAGGTGGGCAAATGGGTGGGTGCAAGAGGAGTAGATGGATAGAAAGGAGTGTGGGTTGTGGGTAGAAGGATGGAATGGTAATCGTATCCATAGGATGGACCACTGGCCACTCAGGAGAGAGAGTACTGGGAAGCCCAATCAACGGACGAAAAGCCCAGCCAGACTTTGGGATGGAAAGGGTCCATGCTATGCTCCCCAAGGAGAGGCTGGGATGAGGGCTGATAGATGTGGCCAAGCCAACTCACTCAGCTCAAGGATCCCACTCCAAACCTCACTGGAGCCGGGTGGGCAGCCACTGGCATTCTTGAGTTCCCAAGGGGGAGTGCCCCTCTCAAGCTGTGCCTTGCTTCAGCTCCATAGAGGACTCCCTGCCCAGAAACCACCTCCTTCCCATAAGCCCTAAGCCTCAGCCCACCCAGTCTGCTGGGGTGAGTTGAGGGGGCAGCCCAGCTCTGTGATTAGGCCCAAGCCCCCCCTCCCCCCACCCCCATTCCTCCAGGACAGAGGAGGAGCTGGGGGCTCCTGAATGCTATAGGCAGCCAGTGCCCCCCCCTAGCAGCTCCCAGTCCCTAGCTGGGAGGCATTTGTTCTGCATTCTACACGGTGATTACAGCTACCCAGGGTTAACCCCTGTGCTCCTGGACATGGACAGCCCCTTCACCAGGAAAGGAAAGGGACCACGAGAAATTAGTGGAGGAAAAAAAGCACAGGAAATGGAGACTGCCCATTCCTGCGTCCTTCACGAGGGTGCCAAGGCCCCTCTGTCCTCCCATTTTCCAGAGGGGAAAACCTGAGTTTGACACTTAAATCAGAAGTGAAGCAAGGAACAGGAACTCAGCCTGCATGGAGAGGTATTTCTATCTGGAGAGAGGCTCTGAATGAAGGGAGAGAGCCGCCCTCAGGCTCAGTGTACCTATCTGTAAAATGGGGCAAAGAATTTCTGACTCGAACACTGCCTCGCCATGAGCTAGTGGAGACAAAGTGCCTGGCACATAAGGAGAAGATTCTCAGCCACTGGATCCCTGCCCCCAGCCTGGAGCTGGAGAGGATGGAGGCAGTTATATGGCAGGCTGTAACCCTTCCTACTAAGACTGCTTTCTCAGCCATCTCTGAGGCTGGCAACAAGTAGCAAATCTCCGCACCGGTATTATACCCATTTCATAGACAGGAAACTTGAGGATCAGAGAGGCCAAGTGCCTTGCCCCCAGTCACACAATGCCTGGAAAGCCAATGGGTCAAGATTTGGGTTCAGGGCCTTTTGAAAGGGCACTAAATTGCTTCCTTTGCCAGCTGTTCTGAGGATCCTCTGGCTAAAGTGACAAGTAATTTATTGTCGAACCAGGTCATCTTTGAGAGTGAAAGGAAGTGCTATTAATAATTATGCTGGGGGCGCCTGGCTGGCTCAGTTGGTAGAGCACTCAACTCTTGATCTCAGGATTATATGTTTAAGCCTAACAATGGGTATAGAGATTATATAAAAATAAAATCTTAGAGGTACTTGGGTGGCTCAGTCAGTTAAATGTCCAACTCTTGATTTAGGCTCAGGTCATGGGATCGGACCCTGTGTCAGGCTCCATGCTCAGTGTGGAATCTGCTTGAGATTCTTTCTCTCCCTTTGCCTCCCTCCCCGCCCCCCCTCTCAAATAAATCTTTTTTTTTTTTTTTTTTTTTTTTTCTATTCATGAGAGACACAGAGAGAGGCAGAGGGAGAAGCAGGCTCCAAGCAGGGAGCCTGATGCAGGAGTTGATCCCCGGACTCTAGGATCAAGCCCTTGGCCGAAGGCAGATGCTCAACTGCTGAGTCACCTAGGCATCCCCTTTCCTCAGATTTTATTAAAAAAAAATTTTTTTTTAAAGATTTATTTGAGGGATGCCTGGGTGACTCAGTGATTGAGCGTCTGCCTTTGGCTCAGGTTGTGATCCCGGGGTGCCGGGATCAAGTCCTGCATCGAGCTCCCTGCATGGAGCCTGCTTCTCTCTCTGCCTGTGCCTCTGCCTCTCTGTGTCTCTCCTGAATTAATAAAATCTTTAAAATAATAATAAAATTGGGGCACCTGGGTGGTTCAGTTGGGTAAGTGTCTGCCTTCAGCTCAGGTCATCATCCCAGGATACTAGGATTGAGCCCATGTCAGGCTCCCTGCTCAGTGGGGAGTCTGCTTCTCCTTCTGCTGGCTCGTTCTCTAGCTCTCAAATAAATTATAAAATCTTTTATTAATAAATAAATATGTATTTTTTAATTAAAATAATTATGCTGGGACCATCCTGGGCAGAGAGGGATATGGCCCTCCTGCCAGAGCAGGAGACTTTGGGCAAGTCACTGCACTTCTCTGCAAAATGGACATGATGGCAGGATTGTCCCTTTGGGGCTTTCAGGAGAATTAAATGTGACAGTGCCTATAAGAGGCGGTAGGGCCTGATAAGCATTCGATGCTCAATAAATACTGGTTATTACTACTGCTATTAATGATAATAGCCACTAGTCCCTGCTTCTGTCACTGTGTTTCCAGTCCATTCTTGGCTCAGAGTAAGAACTTACAAATACAATCTGACTCACGCTGCCTGCTGGCTCCCCATCCCTGCCTGGGAAAGGCTAGACGCCTGGCCCAAGGTTAGGCCCCTAAGACCTGGCCCAGTTCTCTCTCAGCCCTTGACTGTGCCCCTGCCCCATCCCTGCCTCTCAGGGGCAGTCTCCCTTCTTCCTCACCTGTGCTCTTCAGCACCCCTGAGACTGTCCCCAGTTCTCCCCAGGACAAAGCACCTCCACACCTGACCTCAAAGGAAGGGCTCTATCCAATGGGAGTCTCAGTCCTACTGCTGCCCATTAGAGGAAGTGCCAGACTTTGCTGTGCCTCAGTTTCCCCATCTTTCCATCTGTCCAGCTGGGGAAATAACACCCCTCCTTTGGTGGCCAGCATGAGGACTCAGGGAGTCAGCACAAGAGGCCCAGCACTCTGTAAACACCAAAACTTTGTCTCCTCCACCTGTGTGTAAATATAGCCCCTCATCCCCAGCCAGAACACCACTCAGGTGACTTCCTCCAGCCACACCTTCGTCTTCCTTGTAGCTCCTTCGCTCCAAATCTTGGCCTGTGCTGTGTCCCACCAGGTGTGTGTGTGCACTTGCACTGCACCCCCTCTGCCTATGTGTCCTGTACAACTTATGTCAGGTATCACCTTCTAGGAAAACTTGCTCCCCCCCACACACACACACACTCCCCTGGAGGTTGTTAGGGGTCTCTCTGTGCCAGGACAGCCCTCAGGACTTTCTGCCCATCCCCAGGGAGCTCACAGTCCCAGGAGAGAATCAGAGGAGGACAAGAAAAACATGTGGCAGGGATCAGAGGTCAATCTCCCTTCCTTGAGGATGACACAGGGTCCTGTGCAGGGCTATTCCCTGACCCTCCTGGGTGGGGTTGGGGGGTGCTCAATAAAGCTTTCTGAATCCATGCAGCTGAGGTGTGGTCTCATGGACCTGTTCAGCAGGCCTCCTAGGTGCTGACAGAGCAGAGAACACTTAATAACATAACATCCGATGCCTACTGTTATTATCCCATTTTACAGATGGGAAACCGAGGCCCAGAAAGGCTATGCAGTGGCTAAGGCAGGAGAGGAAACTGGGCCCCTGGGTCCTAGGGCCACCATCCTTGACCACCACACCACACACCACCCTATGAGTCGCCTGCTGTGGTCTGAGCCCCAGTCTGGCTCACGTCTGGGTCCCAGCACCCCTGTGGCCTGCGTTGGCTTGAAGGGATTGAGGGATCGGGACAAAGGCAGTGGGCATCCCACTCGTAGATCTCGGGGTCTATGGGGGTCTTCTCGGCATTCAAGGCCCCCGCAGACCCGAAGGGAGCGGCTGGAGAGCCCGGGAGCGAGAGAGTTCTCAGGTCTGGGCGCCCCAAGGCCCCGCGGGGGGCCGGTGGGGGAGGGAGGGGTCCCCGCGCAGCCCCGTCCGGACCCCGCACGCTTCCCACCACCCCCGCCCCGTGCCCTCAGGCCCCGGCCCCGCGCCCCCGCCGCCACTCGCGGCGGCCCGACCGGTGCCCCGGAGGGGGGCCCGGCCCCGCCCGCGGGCGGGAGGAGCGAGGCGCGGGGAGGGAGCGCGCCCACACCCCGCCCCCGCCCCCGGAGCCAGCCCGCGGAGCCCGCGGCCAGGGCGGCGCAGACCGGCCCAGCCACTCGCCCCGGCTGCGCGCCGGGACGCGCCCGCCACCGCCCCTGCCGCGGCGTCCGCCCCCCGGCCCCGGCCCCGGCCCCGGCCCCCGGGCTCGCCGAGAGAAGGTAACCGCGCCACCGGGGGGGCGTGGACGCCGGCGGGGGGCTGCACCCTCCTAGGCGCCCGGGGGCCGGGCCGGGGGGCGGGGGCGGCCAGCCTGCGACGGCCCCGGGTGCCCGCGCGGAGGACCCGCGCCCCGGCCGCGGGAGCGCCGCGGGGTCCCTCCAAGGTTGGGGACGGGGCTTCGCGCGGCCCCCGGCGGGCGCAGAGCTGCGGCGGCGAGCGGGAGCGCGGACGGCGGGAGGAGGGGGCGAGCGGGGGCCGTCTACGCGCCTTCCTGCCCCCCAGAGGAAGGGACGGCCGGGGAGGGGGCGACGGGCCGGAATGTCGGGCCCCTCGGCGAGGCCGGCGCGGAGAGCGGGAAGTGGGGGGCGGGAGGGCCCGCTGGGGAGATGGACCAGGCACCCTGCCCCCTCCCCACCCGCCGCATTCCTGGCCGAGCGGCGGATGAGGTCATCCCGTCCGGTTCCCCTCGGGCCACGGCAGCCGGCTGTCCCCTGCCCCCGCCGATCGACCCTCCCCAGGCTAACCCCCTGCCTCCCGGAGGGAATGTTTTATGGCCAGAGGCTTTCCGGGACTTCCAGTCCGAACGGGCCTCGGGATTGTCCAGTCCTTGCCTCAACCATGCTGGACCCGCCAAGCCCGAAGCCCATTTTCTAGACGGGAAAACTGAGGCCTAGAGGAACGCCCCCCCTCGTCCCCCCCGCCGGAGGCCGCGCCAAACGCGTTTCGGGGACTGGAACCCAGGAACCGGGGGACACTTGGTCCGTGGCCACCTCCTCCCGGATTGGGGGGCTTCGGCCCTACCTTGGAGTGGTGGACCAAGAGGCGCCTCTCCCGCTCTTTCCTCTTACTCCCCCAGGACCCCCGGCTCTCCCTCTCCCAAACCCTTCAGAGCCGGGCAACAGGGCCCCCCCTGCGACGGCAGACGGCTTGCTGCCCCTCTCTGGCCTCAGTGTGCGCAGTCTCTCCACCTGGGGGTGGGGGTGGGGGCTCCCGGGGATGCGAGAGGCCCCGGGCAGTTAACCTTTTATTCCAGGGCCAGAGCAGCCCTGAGCCAGGCAGGGCCCCGCTGTCCAGCGGTACCGGTGGTGTTACCCAGCTGGACACACCAGTGGGGAGGGGGCTGGGCGCGTGTGCGTGGCCTCCCGATGGCAGGTGGTGCGCGCGTCGGCAGGCAGGCCCGCGGGTGAACCCCAGGTGAGCGCCAGGGTGCCCCAGCCCAGCCTCTCCCAACCCTGGGGTCGTGGGCGGACAGGCTCCTGCCTCCACCTCCCCACACGCGCCTCCACAGCGGCCCCTGTCGGCCTCTCCTAAAGCAGGGTCCCTGCGTGAGGCCTCAAACTTTGTCCGTGAGGTCATTGCCACCATTGAGTAACCCCCTGGGAGGGCCGCAGCCTGACTGTCCTCTGTAGGCTCACTACCAGGACCCCTCGGACCCCGAGGCTGCCCAGTGACCACTCTTGCCCAGGTCTCTGAATCCACACAGCTGAGTCTCCTGCCTCCCAGGCCTGCCCTTTTCTGGAGCTCAGCCCCTGGGCATTGCCTCCTCTAACAAATCTCTCGCGGGCCCCTGTGGTCCTACCCCTCCTCTGGCATTTACTAGTGATGGTCACAGAAGCCCGGTGGGGTTCCCAGCCACACCACTTTTTAGCTCTGTGACTTGGGGCAAGTCAGTCCCCTTTCCATGCCTTACTTTTTTCACCTGTAAAATGGGTGTGAGCATAACAGGTAGTAATCCTGGGCTGGTGAGGGGAGGTAGGCCTTGCACCAGGATGCCTGGAACCCTTCTTCCCCTGGGGCACCGCTGATCACCAGCAATAATACCCTGCAGTCAGCAGCAGGTGCCACAGAGCTGCACCCAAGGGTGCGCCGAATGAGATGTTAGTACTGGGGTGTTGGATTTGAACTGGGGCTGCCCTGTTCCGGGACCTGGGGCTTTGGGTACAGCACCTTCCACTCTTACAGCAACTCCGGGAAAGGACCAGCTTTCCATGTTCTTATTTTCCACGTGGGAAAATAGGTCCCCGGTAGCAATGCTCTGCCTGCCCTTGGTCCCACAACCTCTCCATTGGCAGGGTCTCTCTATTGCAGTGGGCAAGGTGGAGGGATAGGGAGAGACTTTTTAGAGGTACCCAGAGGCATTTGGGAGGTGGGAGCATCACAGGATTGGGGCAGAAGCTGGTCTCGCAAGTCAAAGTGGCCATGGGGGTTCTGGGGGGGCCAGAGTCCCTTGTGCAGAGTAAAGAGTGGCTACTTCGAGGTGGGGGCTGGGAGAGAGGTGGGTGTAGCAACAAGGCAGACACAGTGACCCCTCGCATGATATTTCAGGGTAACCCCCCCAATTTCTCCCCCTCCCCCTCCTGCTCAGAAATTCCTCCCTAATCTCTGCTGAGCAAGGAAACCTGGCCCAAGCCATGCACCTGCCAGGTAACCTTGGCCAAGTCCCTTCCCTCTGAACCTTGGCTCTCGGTATAAAAATGGGCTAACCCCTCTTCTTTGCGGGGCTGCTGGAGTCAAATGACATCATGTAATGGTTGGCGGAGCGCTTCGTGACTTCAGCAAACATTCCACGAGGACTTCTTGTTGTGGGGGTGCCAAGGAAAGGGATGATTCAGACACCACCCCCCAGAGGGGGAGGAGTTAGGGTTGGGGGAGGATCAGATGGTGGGAAGGGAAGAGAATGTCATCAGAGAACAAAGCAAGCTTTGTTTTATTGCTTTCTTTGTTTTTATCTTGTTATTTAACCTATTTTGAATTTCAAATAACATTCAAAGGGCAGTACTGAGATTTTTATGCTTGGAGGTGGCAGCGAAATTTTATTTATTTTTTATTTTTTTATTTTTTTTTGGCAGCGAAATTAAAAAAAAAAAAGAGTTGAGGCACAGATCTAGGTGTTCTTGTTAGGGATTATTATCAACTTTTATCAGCTGAGGTCCCAGGCCAGTGCAGGTACTTGACTTGCTCAAGGTCACATGGTGAAGCTTTTTAATCCCCCACCCCCACCCCCACCTACCTGCCCTCACTTGAAAGCTAGCAAGGGGTGATCCTGTTGCAGGACGGTCATCACAAAGATGTCCTGCGATTGAACCCCTGTTGATTTGGCACTTGCCACGCACGTGGGGAGTCCAAGCTGGGTGCCAGGAGCAGGGGAAGACGGGACCATTCAGACGGCTGCCCCACCTTCACGGTGTGTGGCCAATCTGGGGAAACAAGACTGGACTCCAGGAGCCAGTTGAAGGCCACGTGAGTCAGAGGCTCTGAGTTCAAGTCTCGACTAGCTCTCCTGAGGTGACCTTGAGCAAACTTGGGCCCTCTCTGGGCCACAGGAGAACCGGAGGTCAGACCACAGAGTCACAAGTGTCGTCCAGACTGCGCTTTCTATGATACTAGAAGGGATGGGTCAGACAGAGAGAAGCTTAGAGGAGGTGGGGGCTGGGGAGGAGGCCGGCAGATCGGGAGGGGGGAGGGAGTGGGCGAGGAATAGCTTTTGGCACCAACTGAGCTTTTTCCGAAACCTCTTCCCTGACAACAAGGCTCCTCCATCAATTTGAAAAACTATAGTAAAGATCTCTCCCGCCGGCCTTCTCAGAGCCTTGAATATGCTCAGGCATGCAGTAGGCAGCTGGGAAAAGCCACTTCTGACCACAGGATCCTTTTTCCAGGAAACACCTTAAAGGCAGAGGGTTCTGAGGAACCTCTGTGCAGGCTGTTTACACAGCAGCTCACAAAGCCTGTGGCAGGGCGCCTCCTCCCTCCTGGCCTCTCTGAGTGGAGGACAATTTAACCCACAGAGAAGGGAGGCCATTTGCTCAACCTGGCAGCAGAAGAGACTGTAGCTTGGGGCTCTGGGTTTGGGGATCGGGGGTTTCTGCTTAGCCATTTTGACCGTGTAGCCGCAAACGAGTCACCTCAGGCCTCAGTTTCTCTAAAATAGTGTCTCTCCGTCAGGGCTGTCGCGTGGGTTACGTGAATGACAGAGGTAACTTAATCGGCACTTAGTAGGTGCTTCACGGACAGTCTCAGTATGAAGACCATAAAGCATGCTGCTTACTGATACACACCTCGAGTGTCCAGCTCGGTGGGTTATTCTGTGCCCACACCCAGCAGTCCCTGCTCCCGGGCAGCCACGATTCCGACTTTATCAGTGTTGTTTCCTTTGCCTGCTGCTAAACATCCGGTGCCCAGGATTATACAGCCTGTCCTCCTGTGCACCCGCTCAGCATCTTGGTGGTGGTCCCCACCTCTGTCTGGGGGTGGAATCACCTGTTCTCTTGAGCTGTGATTTGGATCCAGGATCCCCCGGGCCCACCATCATTTTCTTCCTTTCTTTCAGGTCCCTACCCCCGGGGCTGTCCACACTCAAGGCACATCTCCTACCCTCTCTGTTCTTGGACAGATCACCTACAGCGGCTGCCACAGGGAGCCAGGCCCCAGGGAGAGACCAGCCATGGGCCTTCCACAGCCTCAGCGTCTGGGGGTGACACCTTAGGAGCACCAAGGGGCAGCCCCTGCCCACTGCCCCTCCGTGGGGAAAGCCCCCGGGGACGCATGGACCAGCAGCCGTGAAGAGCCAGAGCCAATGCCAGGCCCCCAGGGGGCCGGAGGAGCCCCTGCCATGAGCCTGGGCAAGCTCTCGCCCGTGGGCTGGGTGTCCAGCTCGCACGGGAAGAGGCGGCTGACGGCAGATATGATCAGCCCCCCGCTCGGGGACTTCCGCCACACCATGCACGTGGGCCGTGGCGGGGATGTCTTCGGTGACACCTCCTTTCTCAGCAACCACGGTGGCAGCTCGGGGGGCACTCATCGCTCACCCCGCAGCTTCCTGGCCAAGAAGCTACAGCAGGTGCGGAGGGTAGGGGCGCCGCCCCGGCGGATGGCCTCCCCGCCGGCGCCCTCACCTGCTCCACCGGCCATCTCCCCGATCATCAAGAACGCCATCTCCCTGCCCCAGCTCAACCAGGCCGCCTACGACAGCCTCTTGGTGAGCAAGTTCACCTTTGACCGCAGCCCTGCCACTTCCACGGACGGCCGCTCCAATTACGGTGAGGGTCTGGGCCAGCTGCTCATTTTGTAGGGGCTGGGGTCCAGAGGGTTCAATCGTCAGCCTCGCTTCCAAGTGAGCTCTCTTCCCCACATTACTCTGGTCTTACCATGTAGGTCAGGCCCAAGCCCCAAACCGTGGATGGGGTGGGGGTCAAGGGGTACAAACCAGGTCACCCCAAAGCATGCTAAGGTTGAGAGGTGAGGAGACGGGTTTTGAGCTCTACCTGCCTCTAACTTGCCTCCCTGTGTCCGGGTCCCCTGGCTGAGCCGGCTCTTCCTCTCCCGTCCCCTTCAACGGAAGCAGCCCCCTAAGGTCAGAATGACAGGGTGGAGACGCTGGGAGTCTGGGCTCTGGATGAAAATCCTGATTCTTCCTGATTTCTAACAAGCCGACTGACCTCCTGAAGATCAAACGCTGGCCTGTACAATGGGTCCGTTAGGGTCATTGCTAAGACTCAGGGTTGTGATATGCATATGAGGTGTGGCCCAGAGTCGCACAGAGTAGGTGCTCAGGACAGAGGAGCTAGCTGTTGCTGCGTTATTATTTGAACAGAAGTTCCCGTGACCTGACAAATTCGGAAAAACCACTCACGTGGACAGAATCCAGAGGCCGTTCCTGCTGTGGTGGGAGTGACAGGTGCCACCTTGGCGCTGCTGGACAGCTCACCTGGGCACGGGGGCCCTGCTGCCACCTGGTGGCCATTCCCGCCCGTGGCTTTGCCCCACTGCCCCCGGCTTCCTCCGGAGCTCCGCCTCCCACCCTGCCGCTCAGATAGATCCCCCCCTGGGCTGCTCCACAGTAACCACTCGGGGCCTTGGCCATGGTTGTCCTGGAGCAGAGGGCGACCAGACATCCTTTGCGGGGCATCTGCCTGTCCTTTGTGATCTCTGTGCAGTCAGACCCTGGACCCTCCCCGCGCCCCCAAACCAGCCCACACACTGTGGGTTCATCTGCAACCCCCGGCCACTGTCATGGAAGGGGACCAGGGACCATGACCATCAGTTGGGACGGAGAGTCAGAAGGCTTGAGCTCCAGGCTTGGCTCCACCCCCTTCAGACTCTCTGACCCCGGGCCAGCCTTTCCCCTGAGTCACTTTCTTCATCTGCAAAATGGGAATGAGGACCATGTCCCACTTTCCACTTCTAGACTTGATAGGAAGATCCCATGAGAGACTCCAGGGTTTGCTATATTGGAAAGATGGGACAAACTGAAGGCCGATGTGCTAGAGGCCATATAACAAGCTAGGGTTGGTCCTGGCTCTCCCCTTCCCAATTCCTGGTCAGGGACCCCAGCTATGACCCTGTTCCCCATTTCTCTTCTAGGCCTGGACTCTGGGTTCTGCACTATCTCCCGCGTGCCTCGCCAGGAAAAGCCTCATGACCGAGACCATGATAGTACCTTCCCCTCTGAGCCCGAGCTTCGCCGCTCTGACTCCCTCCTGTCCTTCCGCCTGGACCTCGACCTTGGGCCATCTCTGCTCAGTGAGCTGCTGGGGGTCATGAGCCTTTCAGAAGCCTCTGCAGCTGACACCCCAGCCCCTGCCACAAGCCCCCCAGCCCATGCCCCGAGCTCCCCAGCTCCTGCCACAAGCCCCCCAGTCCCTGCTGCAAGAACCCCAGCGCTTACCTCAAGACCCCCAGCCCCTGCCTCAAGTCCCCAACCCCGTGGACACTGCCCCAATGGGGTAACTGCTGGGCTGTTGGCTGAGGTGAGGGCCAGCCCAGTGGAAGATTATCCCCGTGCACCTGCTGACGTGGCCCCTGGCAGGCACTGGGGAGCAGGCTGGGGGGACAGCCAGGGCAGCTCCTGGCGGGAGCTGCAGGGGGTGCTGCCCCAGGCTCGGGCTTCTTGGGACAGCCTGGATGAAGAGTGGGGGCAGGCAGGCAGCAGGGCCCCTGTGCCCAGCACAGTGCAAGCAAACACCTTTGAGTTTGCTGATGCTGAGGAGGATGATGAAGTCAAGGTGTGAGTGGCTGGCCAGGGGCTCAGGACCCTGCTGAGCTCAGGGCACCACCTAGGAACAGCCCAGGTGCAGAGTCAGCACCTGATATGTAGGTCCTACCCATAATAGATGGGAGAACCCAGTTGCCCCCCAAGCCCCTCCATGCCTCTGCAGGACAGATGGGAAGGAGGCCAGAGGAGAGACCAGACCTGTTCTGGGACCTGGGTGTTCCCATGGGCCCTGCTGGATTGTCTTGCCTAGCCCCCTACTCGCCCCCCCCATACCCCACCACTCTGGACCCAGGACCATTCTTTAAGCCCCCTCCCAACCCTGTGCCACTGCCACTGGTTAGAGGGCCCAGCCTTACAGTACAGCCTTTGTGCCGGAAAAAAACTGTCCTGGGGAGGGGGGTGCATACCACACAGGGCCTTTGTCTCCTCTCCTGAAGGGACCGCCTGCCCCAGCTCATCCTAGAGCTGCCCCCAGGAAGGTCCCTGCTACATCCCCAAGAGCCCTAGTCCCTGCCAAGGCTGCTTCCCCGATATTTCAACCCTGAGCCCTGACTTATCCCAGAAGTCTCAGAGAAAAGTCAGGTTTGACCTCACAAGGGGAGGAGTCTCACCATCCTGTGCTCCCCAGACCTGCTTCTGGGTCCCAATTAAAAAAAGCTTTTTGATAAAAGGTGTCCTGCAAGATGCTTGGTGACCTGGGAGATCACGGTTAGCTCCACCTGCTTCAACAGCCTCACACGCATGGGAAAAACCAAAGAATCACACCATGCCCCCAACCTGTGCCCCTCTCCCCACTGAGGGGAGAGGCCCAGGCAGGGGGTAATGAATAACCAGGCTGGAATGAATGTTCCAGCGATAAGAGGCCCAGGTGGGAGCCTTATCTCCAGTTCCTGGAACAGCCCCTGGCCCAGGTGCCTGGAAGTAGTGCCTGCCCCGTAATCCCATAGGGCAGTTTGGCGCTTGCCGTGGTGATAATCGGGGACAATGAGGCAGCAACGGTGCTTAGAGGTGTCGGGGAGCATGTCCAAACTGCCACCTCGCAGTCCTATGACCTTGTGCCTCAGTTTCCTTCTCTGTGCCATGAGGATGCTGGGAGTGTTACAATGTGTGGAAAACAGACTGAAAAAAAAAAAAGAAAGAAAACAGAAAGACTGGCCAAAGGCGGGTTCTTTTGTTTATTCTTAGTCTTAGGGGAGGAGAGTAGGGTTCCAGGGGCAGGGCTGCTGGTAGGGAAACAGAAGCCAGTGGCTGCTCATCCTGTGTGACGGGGTAAAAGCTCAGGACAGGGAATCTGCACCAGGGAGGGGGTCTTTCACCCCCCCTGAGCTGCTACCTGCTTATTCTATCTTGAAGGAGGAGACCTTCAGCCCGCCCTGCACTCCCAGGTAGCTCAGGTGGCTGTGGCCCAGCCTGTTGGGAAAGGTCAACTGGTGCCCATCTGGCAGCTTCACCTTGAATCCGTCATTCTCAAAGGTCACGGTGAACTGTGGTAGGAGGGAGGGCGACAGGGAGGCAGGAGGCCCCAGACATGAGCCCAGGCAGCTCCCGGGGTCTCCATCAGGGCCAGTGCACATCAAGGCCAGGGTGCCCTACCAACTGGGCTCTCTCCCTTTTGACATCCTCCTCAGGCACCTTTCCCCTTTGACCTCACCTTGACCTCTGACCCTGGGCTGAAGCACATGTGCTTATCCCGTTGCTCCTGCCCCCAGTTGCCATCCCGTGAGTTGCAGACGATGACGGATTCGTGGAAGCGTGGATTGAAATGCAGGTTCACTTTATCTGACCCCTGGCCCAGATTAATCACAAACCTGCAGGGCAAAGGGGTAACGAGTAAGGAGTGGGGGCCGTTGCTGGGTAGAACTGCTTGGGTGGCAGGGTCTTGGTTGACCACAAGCTGAAAGAATCACAAAAGAAAGGTGTTAACTGAGGCCTGTGCCTGAAAAGGGAGGTGACAGCCTGGTCAGGCTTTGCAGGGGAGTACCACATTCTATTTGTCACCTGGCCTAAAGCTCTCAACAGGAGGGTAACTGATAGGGACAATCTCAGGGATCAGGGGTACCTATCCTGGGGGAGAGAACTGCTGTCCTTAGGTATCTACTGAGTTGGGTCATATTAGGTGGTGAGCTCCCTGTCACTACAGGTATTCAATCAGGGGTTGTGTGACTTCTTGACAGGATGAGTACAGCCTGAGACCGTGAAGGTCCCTGAGAGTAGGACATTCTGAGTCATGAATGGGGCGCCTTCCGTGGGAGGGCTCAGACCAGCAGTGTCATAAATGTCCTTAAACTTGAGGAACCCAAGTAGGAGAAAGGGGTGGGTGGCTTTGTTCTTGGCTCCTACCCCCTCCCTACATCAGTCTGCCCCTCCTCAACCCAAAGTTAATGGATATCAGTCCCCAAAAATTCTACAACAGCTGAGCACACAGGGGAGGCTGGTGCTGGGCTGTGTGTAACACGGAGGGTGAGCAGAGGGTGAGCCCTGTCCCTTCTAGCAGAGGGGATCTGAATGAGGCCACTTGGCGCCCCTTGGTGGCTGTCTCTGGTGTAATGTGTGTGAAAGGCTGGCCTCACCCCAGTCAGCTGGGTAATGGTGGGGGGGGGGGGCTTTCAGTAGAGACGCCTGACCCACAGAGAGCTGGGCCAAGTTCCAGGGGCTTCCCCAACTGCCCCTTCAGTGTCTTTGGGGGCCACAGAGTTGAGCATATAGCATGAGCTGGGAAATTTTGAGGGTCCCCAAACAGCTTCAGACAAGAAGGCAGGCCCCTAGCAGGAGGAGAGCCAGTGGGGGCGTGGGTGAGTGTGAGACACAGCAAAGATATAAAAAAAGGCCCCTTTGGCCTGAGGTCGCTCTCCTCTGTGACCATCTCACAGGGCAGCCCTGCCTGCCCCCACCTTCCGAGCCTGTTCCAGGCCTGTGGACGGCTTCCCTCTCCCATCTCCCCTTGCTCACCCATCAGCATCACCAGCAATCTTGCCCTTAATCTTCAGGGTTGCCCCCAACTTCATGTCCATGTTCGTAACCTCAAATTTCCCCTGTGCCAACAGAGAAACATTCCATGAGACGTTCATCGCACCCATGCCCAGAGCCCTTCTGCCGGTGGCACCCGTTCACAAGCACCATCTCCCAGGGCTGCAGGTCACACTCACCCTCTGCACACTCGAGGGCACTGAGCTGGGAGGAGATCCCCCATCATTAATATAAGAGATTTGGACGGGGTGGTCAATGGAGAAGGGGAAAGTGGGTCGGGAAAGTCTCTGGGTTGCAGAGCTCCCCCTGAGAGGCAGAGGGTGGCGACAGCATCGTCCCTGCCACAGGTGACCCTGCCAGGGGCACTCCCATCCTGCGTATTGTCTGTACCAGCTTGAATGGTGTCTCCCAAAAAGTCACATCCACCCAACACCTGTGGACGTGCCCTATCTGGAGATAGGGTCTTTGCAAATGTAATCAAGTTAAGATTTGTTTAGGGCGGGCCCTAAATCCAATATGACTGGCGTCCTTATAAGAAAAGGGAAAAGTGGACCCAGAAACACAGATACACAGAGGAGAAGGCGCCTGTGAGGACAGAGGCAGAGAGGAGAGCTGGGCAGCTATAGCCAAGCACTGCCACAGACTGCCCACGACCACCAGAAGCTGGAAGAGCCAACAAAGGATCCGCCACTGGAACCTTCTAAGGAAGCATGGCCTACTGACGCTCATGTTCAGACCTCTAGCCTCCTAAACTGTGAGAGAATGAGTGTGTTACAGCAGCCACGGGAAACTAAGACACCTTAATCCTCAGATGCCATCTGTGATCCAGTTCCACAAAATGCAGGAGACTGAGGCCCAGAGACGGGGAGTGACTTGTCGGAAGCCACACAGCCAGTCATGAGAGAGCCAGGTTTTAAGTCAGAGAATCAGGGATCACAAAGAGGATCCACTCAAACTCCTGCAGTTTACAGATTGTGACCTTGGGCAACTTCCTCCCCCAGCCTCAGTGTCTTCATCTTTATGAAGCTCAGGAGAGGGGCACCTGGGTGGCTCAGTTGGTTAAGTGTCTGCCTTTGGCTTCGGCCATGATCCCAGGGTCCTGGGATGAAGCCCCATCAGGCTCCCTACTCAGTGGGGAATCTGCTTCTCCCTCTGTCTCTCCTGCTTGTGCACACACATGCACTCGCTCACTCAAATAAATAAAATCTGTAAAAAAAAAAAAAAAAAAAAAAAGCTCACTAGGTGTTGACGATTATTATTACTCCTATTATTACTATTACAAACAAGGAACTGAGTCCAGAGAGGGGAAGCGATAGGTTCGGGCCCCCGCAGCAGGGTGGTGGGAGAGAGAGAGAGAGGGAGAAGAGAACATCTATGCCAGATGGAGGGGGAGGCGGTCTGTCCAACTTGGTCGCTATATATATAGGGAAACTGAGGCCCAGAGAAGAGCGGTGACACTTTTCTCCAGCGCCTCCCCCCACCCCTGCCAAGCCACCTACTCAGGCAAAGATGTGGGGAATGGGGAGGTGGCCAGTAGGGAGGCCAGCGTCCTCACCGACATGGTGGCAGCTCCTAACCACAGCTCTCCGAGGCTCCTGGAGGTCTGGGCTCAGGATCGCAGGTCACAGCCCAGTTTATCTTCTAGAATATTACACATTAACTCCTCCAGGCCATAAATGGGGACTTTGGTCCCTTCTGCCAGGATGTCTCTCCACTGGCATCTCCCAGGACCCAGAATGAACAGATAGGAGGCTCCACACTAGGGGCGCACCCAGCCCCACCCAGAGCATCCTCCCGACTTCCCTGTACCCAGCCTCCTGCTTCTAGCTCCCCTGCACCCCACCCCCTGCCCAGCCCAGTCTGGCCGGGGATGAGGCCAGATGGGTGTCAGCACGAACACCCTGTGAGCTTGGCAAGCCGCCCTGGTCCTGAGCCCCGCTTCCTCATCTGCAAACAGAGAGACTTGCCCTGTAAAAAAAAAAAAAAAAAAAACCTTGAAGCTTCTCATTTTCTGTGATGTCAAGATTCATTCTGAGAGCCCTTTTGTCTTGCTTTTCCCCTCGTGCCATGACTTTTCTGATCCTACGGGTAAGTTTAAAAGCAATATGTGGTGGATTCAGGGAAAACATCTAGAAGAATCTATAACAAACTGTTAAAATCACGGAAGGAAGTAGTAGGATTGAGGTGAAGGCAGACTGGGGATTGATTGATTGATTGATTTTTAATTTTTTTTCCAGACTGGGGATTTAAATGCTTCGCTCCTCTTTCGTAACTGACAGGCTCACGCAGGCAGTTCGAAATCCTCAGTAAGAAAAAAGTAAGAAAAGGGGGCACCTGGGTGGCTCAGTGGTAGAGCAGCTGCCTTTGGCTCAGGGCATGATCCTGGAGTCCTGGGATCGAGTTCCTCATCGGGCTCCTCACAGGGAGCCTGCTTCTCCCTCTGTCCGTGTCTCTGCCTCTCTCTGTGTGTCTCTCATCAATAAATAAATAATTTTTTTTGAAAAAATATAAAAATAAAATAAATAAAAATTTTTGAATAGGGCATCGCTGTGCTGGGTGGCTCAGTGGTTTGGCGCCTGCCTTTGGCCCAGGGCACGATCCTGGAGACCCGGGATCAAATCCCACATCAGGCTCCTGGTGCATGGAGCCTGCTTCTCCCTCTGCCTATGTCTCTGCCTCTCTCTCTGTCTCTGTGACTATCATAAATAAATAAAAAAATTTTTAAAAATTAAAAATTTTTGAATAGGAAAAAAGTGCGGCAGTCCAGGTGGCTCAGCCATTTAACGCCGCCTTCAGCCCAGGGCCCAATCCTAGAGACGTGGGATCAAGTCCCACATCGGGCTCCCTGCATGGAGCCTGCTTCTCCCTCTGCTTGTGTCTCTGCCTCTCTCTCTCTCTCTCTCTCTCTCTCCTCTCTCTTCTCTCTCTTTCTCTGTGTGTGTCTCTCATGAATAAATAAATAAAATCTTTGGGGAAAAAAAAAGGAAAAAAAAGTAAGAAACGAAGCAAGAGCTCTTAACCCTACCACCAGAAGGGAACATGCTTACTCTCCTGGCCCGTTTCTCTCCTCAGGGTTTTCTGTGGATTTGTATCATAGACAGCCCTCTGTCTATGCAGGTGTCTGTCCTGCTTCATTCAGTAACCATCAAAGCCCACAAATCTATATTTCACAGCTATATTTTAACGGCAGTGAAATATTCCCCCTTTCAATGACTAAATTTATTTGACCAATTTCCTTCTCCTGAAGACTTACATTAATTCTAAATGTTTGCTATTAAAAGCGCTGTGGCATTAAATCTCTTTGTATATAAAGCTTGACCACATCCTGACAACTTACTGAGGGTGGATTCCCAGAAGGGGGATTGTTCTGCAGCCCTGGTTTGGTGAGCCAGAGTGATTTCCATCAGAGCTGGCAGTGGCCGGTCTGGAAGGGGTGCCAGGAGGCTGGCCCTGCGAGAACCCTTCGGGGCCAGGAGCTGACAGGTGGCTTGCTGCCCAGTGCTTACAGAGGACACCACCTCCCGTCCCCTGCCCGCCCCGAGACGAGAGTGATTTCCTCATTTTAAGCCACAAGGAAATCCGTCCCTTCTCGGCCTTTCTCCCACGGCACTGGTAAAGCCCAAGCAAGATAAGGAGTTTTCGAGTGCTTTATAAACAGAAACCCCCTAATCAACAGAAACTACACCTTGTAAAGGTGGCATTTTTCTGATTATAGCAGTAATTCTAGCTCACTGTAGAAGGTTTCGGAAAGTGCACCAAGTCGAAAGAACTTACAAGTTCACTTGTTTCTGAAAAATGTTTCAAGCTGGGAGCCCAAGACCACATTCTGAACTGGACAGTCTTCCGTGTGTATGTATTACATCAATGAGAGATTTTTTAAAAGAAAAAAAGAAGGGAAGGAAGGGGGAAAGGAAAGGAGGAAGGGAGGAAAGAAAAAAAATAAAATCACCAACACTTGCATCGCCAGCCCTGTTCTCTTAATATGCCTGCCTCCTGGGGCACCTGGGTGGCTCAGTGGTGGAGCAGCTGCCTTTGGCTCAGGTCATGATTCCGGGGTCCTGGGATAGAGCCTCGTCTCGTGCTCTCTGCTCAGCAGGAGTCTGTTCCTCCTTCTCTCTCTATGCTCTCACTCTCACTCTTTCTCAAGTTAATTGATTAATTGATGAAAGCCTGCCTTCTGAAGGGTACTTTACACTTTACAAAGCACTTTATCCAGCCCTCATCACAATAAACTCAACAAATTTTCGAGCTGATCTTTATTATGATCCCATTTTTCAGATGGAGAAGGAAGAGTCCCATATAACAAGTAAGTAGCAGGGCTTGCCTTGTCTACCAACCCATCGCTTGCTGCCCTCACTAGCGAAGGGAATAATAGTTGCCCTCCAGAAGGATGTCCTTTGTGTGACACAGAGCCTCAGTCACGATGCCCACTGATCCCTACCTCTTGGTGTTCACATCCTTGTATATTAATTCCCCTTAAGTGTGGCGTCCCCAGAGACTCAAGCCTGACCAATAGAATACTGGAATAGGGCAAAAGTGATGGAGGGTCATTTCCAAAATTAGGTTATGAGAAGACTGGTTACAAAAAGAAACACTAAATGGGGCACCTGGGTGACTCAGCATCAGGGCGTCTGCCTTTGGCTCTGGGTGTGATCCTGGGGTCCAGGATCAAGTCCCACATTGGGCTCCCCTCCCCATAGGGAGCCTGCTTCTCCTCCCTCTGCCTATGTCTCTGCCTCTCTGTGTGTCTCAAATAAATAAATAAATAAATAAATAAATAAATAAATAAATATTTTTAAAAGAAACATTTAAAAAGACAATCCCCTCACCTTCTCCCTCTCCTTCACTCTCTTTCTCTCTCTCTCTCTGTGCCCTAGCTCTGGGGGAAGCAAACAAGCCATGTTGTGAACAGCCTTCCAGACAAGGCCCGTGTACCAAAGAAACGATGTCTCCAGCCAACTGCCAGTGGAGACCTGAAGCTTGCCAACAGACTGATGAGTGAGCCTGGCAGTGGCTCTCCCCCAAATTAAGGATGGCTGAGGTCGCCAACATCTTGACCACAGCCTTGATAGAGACCCAGCAAAGTCCTATCTGGATTCCTGACCACAGAAGCTGTGAGAAACCTCTTTCTGGTTTATGATGTCTCTATGCTGAGGTGAATTTGTTACACAGCAAGGAATGACTAGTACACTTGGCCAAGCGATTACTACCAAAAGCTTAGTGGGAGATATAATATCTCTGAAGGCCTCCAAACAAAAGAATCTGCAGTCTGGGCATGTCCCTAGCCATTCCATCATACTGGTCTTTTTAAAGACCCAGCTCTTGGTTTTGTGTCCTTATTTCCTTCCTTTATGCCCAATTAGCTCTTTTCTTGGTGTTTCTTTTCTTTTCTGGCTCTTTTTCTAGCTTCTCAAGTTGAATGTTTAGTTCATTCATCGTTCATCTCGTCTTTTTACTAATAAATGCATTCAAGGCTATAAATTTTCCTCAATTCCCTCTTCGGTGACATCTCATAGACGTGCTCCTTTTCCAAATGTTACCTTGAACTGAAGCCAGATGATCAGAAAGTTGTCCTCAGCACTCAGGACACACTTAATAACTACTTGGGAAATAATCTACTATAGAGTAAAATCACCATCATTACTGGGGATAGGGCAGAAAGTAAATTATCACTAATACAGAGTTGGCTACATTCATGAGGCTACACAAATAGAAATGAACTATGATAAAGCCATGAAAGGTCACATCGGGGCAGGGGGCACCCTCTGTGCCCTTGGTACCTTGCTCATGGCACAGCGTTAAGTTCCCAGGGCTCTGTGATCAGCCTTACAGAGCTGCTTTCACTGAATTGTACATAAGGCCACCAGGTTGTACTAAGAGGCAACAGCAAGGAACAGTCACAACAAAGCTGCTAGTGTATACCTCTGGGGTGCCAAGAAGGACATGGCCGAGCTGGCCACACAGGGTCTCTGTATTGTAAGATGGGGGATTGAGGGTCTCCATAGAAGAAAAGAATAAAATACAGCCAGACCTTCAAGAGACCAAGCTTAAGTAGGGATATAAGCTTGAACACTGGAAATAACCAAAAAACGATTAATTACTATCACCACCATCCCCAGGGGAAGGTTCCAGAAAGTTCCAGATTCCCGGAACTTCTACAGGGTAGAAGGGGTCCTCAGATGTCCTTTGGAGGGCAATATGGAACGGGAAGCTTGGTTCTACCACTTGCCAGCTATGTGACCTTCGGGCCAGTTACTTAACCTTTCAATCGATCTCTTCCTCTGTAAAATGAGAACATAAGTGTCCTAAGGATTAAGGGAGATAAGACCTAGCCACTTTGTTAATAGTTAACAGATACTATTTGTTATTATGAGCAAAAGCCCAGTGGCCCACCTGTGTTGGCTGTAAAGAAGGTAACTACCCCCCTCCTGGCAGCTGCTGTATGAACCCTCAGGCCTCTAGGAATGTTCTTCTGGCAACTTCCCAGAGCCCCGTTATGACTCTCGTGAGTCCAAGGTACATCAGCCTTCTTGGGCCACTTCCTACATTAACTACAACATGCACACACACATATTTTCATATACACATACATAACACACACATATATCACTATATTTTACTACTGCCCTGAATAAATATATTAATATTGTATATTGATACACCTGAAACTACTATAACTCTAAATGTTAACTGTACTGATTTTTTTTAATGTTATATATTAAGGGTCCCTGGGTGGGTTGAGCATCTGACTCTTGATTTCAGCTCAGGTCATGATCTCAGGTTCATGAGATCGAGCCCCATGTTGGGCTCTACACTGAGCGGGGAGTCGGCGGCAGATTCTCTTTCCCTCACCCTCTGCCTCTCCCCCCTGCTTATGCACACTCTCTCTCTCAAAAAATATATATATATTTATATATTAAACATAAAATATATTAAACATATATATTTATATATTAAACATTTTCTCAGGGATGGGCAAAATGGATGAAGGGGTCAAAAGGTATAAACGTTCAGTTATAAAGTAAGTCATTCGAAGTACAGCATAGTGACTATACTTAATTATACTCTTGCATACTTGAAAGTTGCTAGCAGAATAAATCTTAAGGGACACCTGGGTGGCTCAGCAGTTGAGCATCTGCCTTCAGCTCAGGTCATGATCCCAGGGTCCTGGGATCGAGTTCTGCATCGGGCTACCGCAGGGAGCCTGCTTCTCCTTCTACCTTCTACCTATGTCTCTGCCTCTCTCTGTATATCTCTCATGAATAAGTAAATACAATCTTTAAAAAAAATCTTAAAAGTCCTCATAACAAGAAAAAGCAAGAAAAAAATTGTGCAACTCCACACGGTGCTGGCAGCTAGGCTTAGTGTGGCGGTCATTTCTCAACATACACAAATACCAGACCCTTATATTATATACCTGAAACTGATGTAATGTGATATATCAACTATACCTCAATAAAAAGCAAACCCCTAAATACCCACACTTCTTTCTACCTGAAAGTTCATTTTCTTCTGATTTTATAAAAAACTAAAATCTAAAAAAAAAAAAAAAAAAAAAACCACTAAAATCTTTCAGGGAGCCTCTGTGCTGGGCCCAAGGCTCTGTGCCTGCTATGCCTACTGGAGGAGTCAGCCCACAGCTCCTGGTGACTATGGCCCACTGGACTTCTGCTGTTGGGGGACTTTGGTCCTAAGGTCTGGGAGGTTCCTGCCTATCTCCTTTCCTGTTCTGCTCCTCCCAAAGAGCAAACACCCCAACACATCAGTGATATTCCTCCTGAACCCCTCCTTGCTCACGCTCTCCCCAACATCCTACTTCGGATGGCAGAAGGAATGTGGAGGGCGGGGGGAGGTGCACAGAAGCACTGAGTTTTGGTATCAAATGAAAACTATCAAGTCCTGGTTCTGTCGCCTACAAACTGTGGAGGCATGGCAAGTTACCTTTTTTTTTTTTTTTAAGATTTTATTTATTTATTCATGAGAGACACAGCAGAGAATCAGAGACACAGGCAGAGGGAGAAGCAATCTCCCTACACGGACCTCAATGCAGAACTTGATCCCAGGACCCCAGGATCGTGACCTGAGCAGAAGGCAGACACTCAACCACTGAGCCACCCAGGTGTCCCATGGCAAGTCAGTTTAAGCCTCAGTTTCGTCATCTGTGAAAGGGAGCTAATAACGCTTTCTTTACAGGATGATTGTGAGAAATTTTTTTATTTGATTTAAAAACTTATGTAGCATGTGGGGAGCATAATAGATGCTAAAAAGATAAATGAACAGATACCTTCCTTTCTTTGGGAGAATTCCTAAATGAGTAACAGTTCCACCTGTGCTGATGACCCCAGAGTCCAGGACAATGGACAGAGCCGAAGCTTTGCAGTGAGCAGCATCCCACAGAACGGACTGCGGCTTCTTCCCCTGCCCCCCTGGAGAACAGCTGTCCTTGGGAAGCCAGTGTCCATTCTCCCAGAGCCCAGGGAACCTGGGCAGGAGCCTGGCACATGAGAAGAAAGATGCTGGTGACAGCCAGATGTACCATCTCAAGGCAGCCAGATGCTCAAGGCAGCCAGATGCTCCCACCAGTCGGTTAGGGGTCCCATCACCCAGACAGAGCTAGGGCTCACGGTCTATGCTTTCTGATCTTCAGTCTCTCAGATCAAAACCCTCCTGGCCTTAGTCTTTCTTCAGGTTTGTTGGCCTCAGGCACCGGGAGGCTTTTTTTAATGATTTTATTTATTTATTCATGAGAGACACAGAGACAGAGAGAGAGAGAGAGAGAGAGACAGGCAGAGACACAGGTAGAGAGAGAAGCAGGCTCCATGCAGGGAGCCCGACGTGGGACTCGATCCCGGGTCTCCAGGATCACGCCCTGGGCTGAAGGCGGCGCTAAACTGCTGAGCCACCGGGACTGCCCCAGGGAGGCTTTTCTATAGCTGTGTGATCTTGGGCATGTCATGCAACCTCTCTGGGCTTCAGTTTGTCCATCTGTAAAATGGGAAGTGTCGGGGATCCCTGGGTGGCGCAGCGGTTTAGCGCCTGCCTTTGGCCCAGGGCGCGATCCTGGAGACCCGGGATCGAATCCCACATCAGGCTCCCGGTGCATGGAGCCTGCTTCTCCCTCTGCCTGTGTCTCTGCCTCTCTCTCTGTCTCTCTGACTATCATAAATAAATAATAATAATAAAAAAAAATGGGAAGTGTCATACATCATGGGTCACACCTCGCAGGGCAGATATGAACCTTACAGGAGAATGTACACGAAGTGCTAAACACTGAAGTGCTGAGCCATGTCCAGTGTTGAATAAGCTTTTGCTGTTATTAAATATTATCCATTAGGCATCCTTGGATGTTAAGGCTGCCGGAGTAGATGTCCAGCCCTGCCTCTCCAGTTCCAACCAGCTGACTGTCTGTCCTTCAAGAGATTTCCACAGAGCTCTTGCCTCCTCCAGCCCAGGGATCTTTCTGATTTAACCTGATGGCCTGTTTCTGCGGCTCCACTCTGAGTGCCAGCTACTGGCTGTACCTTGCCGTGTGCCTGGCTGACGTCCCTCCAGCACCGCCTAGGTCCACTGGAGCTCTTGGGTCATCCTCATCTCACCCGGAGTGGCTTGGAAGAAGGAAGGATTTTGGAGAAGTGGGAGGAGGGAATGGGTCAGTCACTTAGCCTCCTCCACCCTCCCTCCTCTCCTGCCCCACAACCTTTGCCCACCCCCGGGGATCTTCATAAATCTAAGTGACAACAGTCCAGTCTCCTGCTCTAAATCCTCCAGTGGCTTCTGGCATTTATTTATTCATGAGAGACACAGAGAGAGAGGCAGAGACAGAGGCAGAGACAGAGGCAGAGGGAGAAGCCGGCTCCATGTAGGACTCCATGCAGGACTCCATCCCCCGACACGGGACTCGATCCCAGGACCCCAGGATCACTCCCTGAGCGGAAGGAAGATGCTCCACCACTGGGCCACTCAGGCACCCCTCTTCTGGCATTTAGAACCAAATCCTAACTCCCCCTTGGCTGACAAGGCCTACCTAATCTGGTCTTGTCCACCTTGCAGCCTCATGTCACCCCTCATGTCCCTGGCCAGGCTGACCCTTGAATTCACCAAGTTCATTCCAGCCTCGAGCCGTTCACTGTTCCTCCACCTAGAACTCTTCCCCAGCTCTTGGATGGACCTTATCAGGTCCATGTCAGCTCAAAGGTGGGTGGCAGGATGGTGGATGGGTGGCTGGATGGTGGATGGCAGCAGAAACGCTCATCAGAGAGGCAGAAGTGTGGGTATTTGCAGGGGCTCTGATCTAGGGATGCATAGCCCATTACTTCTCTCCCTGCCCCCAGCATGTTACCCAGGCCCTTTGGACCAGGGAGGCTCCTTCTCAGGGTCACAGCTCCCTGAGGTACACACATGGTGCTGGGAAGATTTACGGAAGAGGCCACAATGTTCTGTGCTCTGTTTCATATAAGCAGCAAGAGGGACATTTCCATACAGAACATCTCTCTAGAAATTAGACAAGTAAATCAAACTGCTCCTTGGATGGACCCGAAGTGCTCTTCCTGGAGGAGGAGAGACCCCAGCCCCAAGCCCCATTCCTCCTCCTGGGCCACTCAATCTTCCCGTGGACAGTGGTACAGTTTGATGTCCTGGTCACAGCTGGTGGAGCAGATCCATGGCAGACAGAAACAGCATCTGGATTATAACCCCCAACCTGGCATTCCCACCCTGCTTCCCTGCCCCCTCCCCCAGGCTCCCGGCAAACTCAAGGGCAGGACTATATCTGCCTCAGTGCAGATAGGCAGTCTTTGTGTCTGTAAGGGAAGGGTGTTAATCTGCCCTGATGTGGTAAAGAGCAGAGGAAGTCCCCTCACCCTCCGCCCCCTGTCAAGGGAAGCTCACCCCTTCTCAAGGCCTCCAGTCTACCCTAAGCTCATGAAGCACTAGAAAGACCTTCCTCAAAAAAAAAAAAAAAAAAAAGAAAGACCTTCCTCTTACTGAGTCAACATCTGTCACTCTTGCATCCCAGGGTGGGAGCAGATGCTGCGGGATTCCAGGGGCCCGTGAAGTCATTGGGGGAAATATCCATTTCAGAGGCTGGTGCTCCCTTTTTAGAGTGGGGATGGAACCCCAGGGCCCCATAGTACTTCTATGGATCAACTTCACAATTCAGGGAGCCACTGCCCAGAGCTGTAATGGGCCCCTGCCCAACTCCCAGAGGCCCCTCAGGAGACCACCAGCTGCAGGCACAGTGCTCGAGGACACCGGTGAGGATGGAGACCCCAAGTCCACACAGCTACCTGCGCTGGGACTTCAGCAAAATGACATCATCCTCAAGTCCTGGATCTGACACTTATTGTGTGACCTTGGGTAGGTCTGGTGGCCTCGTCTTCCTTGCCTGAAAAGTCATTTTATTATTTTTTAAAAGTTTATTTATTTATTTATTTATTTATTTATTTAAGAGAGAGAGAGCAAGGGGAGGGGCAGAGGGAGAGGGAAAGAGAATCCCAAGCAGACTCCACACCAAACATGGAGCAGGACACAGGGCTCCATCCCACAACCCTGAAATCATGACCTGAACCAAAACCAAGAGCCAGACTGACACTTATCTGACTACTATACCACTCAGGCATTCCTGGAAAGTCATTTTAAAGATTTCTACTTCCCAGTATTTCCATGGGGCTAATGGAGAGAACGTATGTGATGGGTTTCACATACGGAATCTGGCACATAGTAGGAGCTCCACAATTACTATTCTGTAATTCATAGCTAATGGCTAGCATTTACTGAGTGGTTCCCATGCTCTGGGCCATGGTGAGGCCCCTCACCTCCATCATTAGATTTGCTGTGAGGTGCTTCACGGAGCTAGCACTCACTAGGCCATCATTCTCTTGTCTGAACACAAGAGGGGTTGAGAGCAATGACCCTCTAGCTCAATGTCCCAGAGGGGATCACTCCCCCTCTGCCACTCCATCCTGCCCTGGCCACCCACATCTCAGCTGTAGTTTCAGGGGCCTGCTTGCAGACTCATGTGCCCTTCTCCCCTACAGAATTCTAGAAGCCCCCAGCCCCTCCCTCCCTGTCTTCCTGCCCTAAGTCATCCTCAGGTCCCCTCCTTCCCCCCAGGAGTTGATTTGCCAATAGGGTAAGGGATCTTACCAGAGTCTGTCCATTTCCTGGCAAGCAGCAGACAACTAGTCAGTTTTTAAAAATCAAGGTCTAGGGACCCTCAGTTGGTTAAGTATCTGACTCTTGATCTTAGCTCAGGTCTGGATATCAGGGTCGTGTTCAAGCCTTGCATGGGGCTCCAAGCTGGAACCTACCTAAACAAAAAATAACAACAACAACAACAACAAAAAAAAACTGAGGTTTCAACCCTCATACATTGCAGGTAGGAATGTAAAAGGGTGTAGCCATCATGGAAACCCGTTTGACAGTTTCTCAAAAAGCTAAAAGTAGGATTACCACATGACCCAACAGTCTCACCCCTAGGTAGGGTCAAAAGGGATTAACAACAGGGATTTGAACAGAGAGGTGTACACTGATGTTTTTAGCAACATCACTGATGACAGAGAAGATGGAAACAGCCCGGTGTCCATCAACAGGTGAATGCACAAACAAAATATGGTGTGCACACACAATGGAATGTTATTCAGCCTTAAAAAAGAATGAAGAGCCGATCCGTGCTGCCACGTGGATGAACCTTGAAAACTGTATGCTCAGTGAAGGCAGGAAGACACAAAAAGCCACATGTTGCATGATTTCACTTTGATGAAATCTTTACAATAGATAAAGCCATAGAGACAAAAATAAATTAGAGGATGCCTGAGTGGCTCTGTCGGTTAGTGTCTGCCTTTGGCTCAGATCATGATCCCAGGATCCTGGGATGGAGCCCCGCATTGGGCTCCTTGCTCAGGGGGAATCTGCCTCCCCCTCTGTCCTTTTCCTCTGCTTGTGATCTCTCTCTCTCTCTCTCTCAAATAAACAGATAAAATCTTCAAACATATATATATATATACATATATATATGTTAAAATCTTAAAACACACACACACACACACATATATATATATTTTTTTCTGAAAAAAAAAAAGAAGTTAATTAGAGGTTACCAGGGGCTGGGGCTGGAGAGTTATTGTCTAATGAATACAGAGTTTCTATTTGGGGTGATAAAAAAGTTTTGGAAATAGATGGTGATGATGTACAACCCTGTGAATGCAATTATTGCCACTGAATTATGCACTTAAAATAGTTAAAATGGAAATTTTTAATGTAATATATATTTTTTGCTACAATTTTTTTTTGAGAGTGTCCACATGCATAGGCTGGTGGGGGAGGGCAAAGGAAGAGAGAAATCCTAATTAGGCTCCACGCCCAGCACAAAGCCCACAGGTTCAACCTCACAACCCCGAGATCATGACCTGAGCTGAAATCAAGAGTCAGACACTTGGGACACCTGGGTGGCTCAGCAGTTGAGCATCTGCCTTCAGCTCAGGTCATGATCCCAGAGTCCTGGGATCAAGTCCCACATCAGGCTCCTTGCTTCTCCCTCTGCCTGTCTCTCTCTCTCTCTCTCTCTCTCTCTCTGTCTTATGAATAAATAAATTTTTAAAATCTTTCAAACAAATAAAAAGAGTCAGTTAACCAACTGAGCCACCCAGGTGCCCCAATTTTGCTAGTCTTTTCAACTTAATAATGCAATTTACCAAAACACATCGAACTGTACACTTCAAATGTCTGAGTCGCTTGGTATGTGAATTATATAACAATGGAGCTATTTTTTTAAAGATTTTATTTATTTATTCCAGAGAGAGAGAGCGAAAGACAACAAGAGAGTGGGAGGAGAAGAAGACTCCTCACTGAGTGTGGAGCCCAACGTGGGGCTTGATCTCAGAACCCTGAGATCATGACCTGAACCGAAACCAAGAGTCAGATACTTAATTGACTGAGCTACCCAGGCGCCAATAAGGATTTTATTTTTAAGTAATATCTACACCCAATGCAGGGCTCTAGCTCATAACTCTGAGATCGAGAGTCTCACACTCCACTGACTAAGCCAGCTAGGCACCCCACAATAGAACTGTTTCAAACTCAGAGCTTGCCTGGAGTTCATGATGGCAACTTCTTTCACTTATTTTCCTCCTAGGGCACCACCTGGAATCTGGGTTCCAGCCACAGGGCATAGCCACTGTGTTTTTAGGAGGTTGTGGAGGGGGTAACCTCTCCAAGAGAGAGAAAGCATTTGCCTCCTCCTGCTGGCCGCTGAAAGAACAATCTAAATCAGAAAGAAAGAAAAGAAAGAAGAAAGAAAGAAAGAAAGAAAGAAAGAAAGAAAGAAAGAAAGAAAGAAAGAAAGAAAGAAAGAAAGAGAAAGAAAGAAAGAAAGAAAGAAAGAAAGAAAGAAAGAAAGAAAGAAAGAAAGAAAGAAAGAGAGAGGAAGGAAGGAAGAAACTCATCAACTGCTAAGCATCCATCTCAGAAAAATAAAAAATTACAACATGCATGTGATTTAAAAAATGGGATCCCTGGATGGCGCAGCGGTTTGGCGCCTGCCTTTGGCCCAGGGCGCGATCTGGAGACTCCGGATCAAATCCCACGTCGGGCTCCCGGTGTATGGAGCCTGCTTCTCCCTCTGCCTGTGTCTCTGCCTCTCTCTCTCTCTGTGTGTGTGTGTGACTATCATAAAATAAAATAAAAAATAAAATAAAAAATACTTCATGGAGCTTGGAAGGGTTGGACAGGGAAAAAGTAAGTCTTCCTCCTACCAAAATTCCCACAGCCACCCAGAGGCAAATACCATTCTCCTGCTTCTTTTCCAAGTCATGCTGCATGCCTCTCAGGTGAGAGCCTGCCATTCCTTGGTTGGCATGTGTGGTATTGTCCATACCTTGGTTTTATTCTCTTAACCACGTATCTTGGAGATTGTTCCATATCACGAAAACACTTTTCTCTCTCTAGTGGCTAGGTCTAATTTGCGATCTAACTAATAGGAAGCATTAGGTTGAGTTTCGTGGGTTATCATTATAAGGCTCACAGTCACTTCTAGGAATAGTTAGGGGATTGCTAGCTGTCCTAGTGTAGACAATCGTTTCCAGAAATACTCCTAACACCCATGCCCACTCTGCTGAGTCAGCTGGTGTCCTGACATAAAGGTGCCGGGGAAGAGGTTATATCACCCTAGTCACTTGACTTGGGAAGAATGTGGGCAGTGGGGGAGAACCAAGTCTTGCGTTGTACAGAGCCAGAAGCTGGCCTATGAAAAACTCTTCCAATTTTCAGATACATAAAACTACAAGTGGTGGACTCAATTCTCACAGTCACCTAGGTACAAGGGAACTCCAGGCCATTGGGAAAACTCAACAACACATCATTGGAACTCTAAACATACCACATGCTTGGAGGACCTGGGTGGCTCAGCCAGTTGGGCATCTGTCTTCGGCTTGGGTCATGATCCTGGGGTCCTGGGATCAAGCCCTGCATCTGGCTCCCTGCTTAGTGGGGAGCCTGCTTCTCCCTCTGCCCCTCCCCCTGCTTATGCATGTGAGCTCTCTCTCAAATAAATAATTTCTTTAAAAATCTAAAAACCGGGGCAGCTCTGGTGGCTCAGCAGTTTAGTGCCTGCCTTCAGCCCAGGGTGCAATCCTGGAGTCCCAGAATCGAGTCCCATGTCAGGCTCCCTGCACGGAGCCTGCTTCTCCCTCTGCCTGTGTCTCTGCCTCTCTCTGTGTTTCTCTGTGTGTGTTTCTCTCATGAATAAATAAAAATAAAATCTTAAAAAAAATTTAAAAAAAAATAAAAATCTAAAAACCTACCATAGGTTATTTTCTTCTTTCTTGGGAACCAATTGTACAATTGAATTGATCAGAATGCCTCTGTTGTAGGACACAAGCCAGTAGCAGTAGTTCAAACAACAAGTGCATCTGTGTGTTATGCCAAATGTTTTCTATAACATGATGCATGAGAGTGTGTCTCAGCATAGAACACATTTGGTTTGGACAGAATTTCACAGTTCCTGATGAAGCAACACACAAAATTTGGCTTTCTCAAGTCTGACAGTATCAAAAATCTAAGATTGACGTGACATTACCAATAACAGATTATGAAGCAGAGAAAAACCTTTCTAACAGAATAAAATAAAAAACTTTTTTTGATCAAACATGCTAGAAGCCTGACCTTTCTTTCTTTGTTTTTTTTAAAGATTTTATTTTTCTCATGAGAGACACACAGAGAGAGGCAGAGACACAGGCAGAGGGAGAAGCAGGCTCCATGCAGGGAGCCCGACGTGGGACTCGATCCTGGGTCTCCAGGATCACGCCCTGGGCCGAAGACAGGCACCAAACCACTGAGCCACCCGGGCTGCCCTGACTTTCCTTTCTCATTATAGAAAATATAATGAAATCACTGCCATCTGAAAAGCATGGGCCCCAAATTGGAGGGGGGGGAAATGTCCTACAGTGGCATGTCAGGTAGTGAAGCAAAAATTTCATATTGTTCTGATTTTATGAGTATGATATTTGTCAGCTTCTCAAAGTTTGTAATTCATAGGAATTTGTATTCTCACTCCCAGTAAATACCTAATTTTGCATGTGTAATTTAACATTCTTTTATTTTAGTGAGGTCTCCAAATTTTTTAAAGATTTTATTTATTAAAAAAAAGATTTTATTAAATAAATAAATAAATAAATAAATAAAAAGATTTTATTTATTTATTTATTTATTTATTTATTTATTTATTTATGAGACACACAGAGAGAGGCAGAGACACAGGCAGAAGGAGAAACAGGCTCCCTAAGGGGAGCCCGATGCAGCACTCGATCCCATACTCTGGGATCACGACCTGAGCTGAAGGCAGATGCTCAACTACTGAGCCACCCAGATGACCCAAGGTCTCCAAATTTTCATAAATTTCATTCTCCATAAAACTTGACTTCTCCTTGTCCTTATGTAAAGTGCATTGCCTAGGGACACCTGGGTGGCTCAGTGCTTGAGTGTCTGCCTTTGGCCCAGGGCATGATCCTGGAGACCCGGGATCGAGTCCTACATCAGGCTCCCTGCATGGAGCCTGCTTCTCCCTCTGCCTGTGTCTCTGCCTCTCTCTTTGTCTTTGTCTCTCTCTCTCTCTCTCTCTCTCTCTCTCGAATAAATACATAAAATCTTTTTTTTTAAGTGCATTGCTTACGTTTGGTATCTCAACAACAACAAAAAGATTGAAAATCCATGGATTAGATAAACGATCTCTGAGATTTCTTCCAACTCCAGAATGCTCTCTGTGGGAAATGTGCCCAGTTCCCCTCCTCCCATAGCTTAACTCCAACGGAAAGACAAGGAAGTCCTGTCTTGGAGCTTATCCAAGACTTTGTTGCTGTACTTGGAGTCCTTTTTCGGCAGGGAGACAAAAGTATGGGTGTGCTCAGCTCTGAAGGGAGAGGCCAGATACCTTGAAGGTATATGCTTTGGGGGAAAAGGAAGACCAAGGGTTAGGACCCAAACCCTAAACCTGGGGAATAGAATGGAGGGCCCCTCCCTGTATAACAGCACTAGTCACCATTCAGAGCCTTCTTTAACATTTATTGAGTGCCTACTGTATGCTAAGTGTGGTACATGTTATTTCTAATCTTCTACCAACCAGGACTTGAGGTGAAGTTCCCTGCCCGAAGTCACATATAGCTCTCTCTCTTCTCCCCTGCACACCCTTCACTCCAGCCAAGCCATGCTTCCCACATACTGTCCCCTTCTCTTGGGGAGGGAATTCCTGCTCCACTTTAGTGCCCTGCTCAAGGGCACCTCCTCTCTCTCACCTCTCAGTTCGCCACCAGGATAACTGGTCTTTCCCCTACCACCACCACCACCCACCTTGGAGCTTAGAAGATAGCCCTACAGGACGTTGACAGTGCAGCAGGCTCACAGCAACCTGGTGTGTTGTCTTCTTGCCATAACCCCTTTTGAAATTCTATTGTTCATTTATGGGTTTATCAGTTTAGTAGAATGTAAATCCCACCAGGGCACATTAATGAATGGTAAGCATCTGCCCATCAGCAATTAGAGAGAGGCCATGTTTGAATATTGCCTTCTGGTTGGTGAATCCTGGGGTTTCTTGTTTCCTTCCATCATGAGAGGATCAGAGTGCAGCATCTGTGCCTCTGTGCCTCTTCCTACTGGCTGGAAAGGGATGTAGGGGAAAATGGGTATTGCTTGCACCCATCATTCCCTAGCCTTTTCTTCCTCCCTACCACCTGGGTTGGCATACAATTCAGCCCCCGGAAAGTGGGACTTTGCCTGGTACACCTGAGAACCAGAGCAGGGACAGGCTGATGTTACAATGAGCTGGGACAGAGGGAGGCCAGGAACCGGGGTCCCACTATGCTGCAGAGATCGTCCACGTGATCTCTGGTCGGATCTTTGGGAGTGAGTCTGTGTAACACTAAATGTGCCCATTTTAGATCTAAGGGGCTTGAGGAGGGGTGCCTGAGTGGTTCAGTGGTTGAGCATCTGCCTTGGGCTCAGGTTGTGACCCCAGAGCCCTGGGATCAAGTCCTTCATCAGGTTCCCTGCATGGAGCCTGCTTTTCCCTCTGCCTGTGTCTCTACCTCTCTCTGAGTGTGTCTCTCATGGATAAATAAATAAATAAATAAATAAATAAATAAAATCTTTTTTAAAAATAAATAAAATAAGGTCCTTGAGGATCCAGAGTAGGCAGGTGCAAGGGATGGTTAGGCTAACCTCGGACTGCAGATTCCTGAGCCACACCCTCAGCAAGTCCAAACTGAATATGAGGTTGTCCAAGAGCCTGTGTCCTTCATTAGCTCCCCAGGGGATTTCGACACACATAGTCACCTCAGAGAAAATCAGCAGAGTAGCCCTAGTGCAACCTCAGAAACCAAACAGAAATTGGTCCCAGCTTCCCACTAACTTGCAGTCTCAGTCAAGATTTTCTTTAATGTCTCTGGACCTCAGTTTCCTCCTCTGTAAAATGGGGAGATTAATCCCCACCTCAAAGGTATGATATATATGTAAAGTCATGGCACACAGCAGGTGAGTTGATAATTGGCAGCAAATTATTTTTGTCATGAAATCAAAGCGAAGACAGCCAAATTAATTGTCACGAGAGAGATACCCACTTGCTGCCCAACCCCCCATGACGTGGAAAAGTTCAATGAACAGGTTTACTTCTCTCGAGGCTTCAATCCTCTCCCTCCACGCACAAGAAATGACCCAGCCCCTCTGAACCACATCTTAGGTTTTCTGTCTCATTATTTGAAATGATCCAGATTTTCTGGGATGGCCTTAATCGTAAATAACCAATTAAATCATTTTTTATAATAGAGGCTTTATATTTGCACTGAATTTATCTTTCCTTTCAGCTATAAGGTCATTCTTTTCAATAAAGATAATTTATTAAATGTACGAGGGAAAAATAAATGTACAGGGAAACAGGGCTGAATTTTAATACTCCATGAGATTTCTCACTGATGTAAATTAATAAATCAGGGCAATAACCTTCCCTATACCACATGACCTAGTTGTGATTCGGAAAATATGAGTCCATTTCTGTCCCCATGTGCATAAGAAGTGATTGAATACGTAAGCTGCATGCACTCTCTCATCCTTTTGATGCCTGCTTTCTCCTCAGCCAGCAGTAGAATCTGGAATCATGGTTCCTGGAATCAAACACAGACTTTGAGTGCAGAGGCTCAAGCTTGAGCTCAAATTGACTCAGGTGTGCTGAGCTGTATGACCTCAGGACCTCTGCATTT
The DNA here is from genome assembly GCF_905146905.1 of Nyctereutes procyonoides. Lineage (NCBI taxonomy): Eukaryota > Metazoa > Chordata > Mammalia > Carnivora > Canidae > Nyctereutes > Nyctereutes procyonoides. The sequence goes on along the minus strand of NW_026575049.1, from coordinate 27,945,252 downwards.
GCTATTCTCTTGGCTTGGACACCCTTCCTACACTGAGCTCCTTTTCAGCTAAAATGTGAACTCATCAGAAAGGTCTGGCTGATCACCCCACACATGGCCTCCACTCCCACAGCAGCCCACTGTAATACTTTTATAATGAATTCAGCATATTTTGTTTGCTTTTGCGTTTTCTGGCCTTTGAAGGCAAGGACTTGGGACTTACATAAGCTCTTATGATGGAAGATGTGTGGTGACGCTGGCCAACCACCTCCGTACATGGGGCCTCAGAATTCTCATCCGTAAAACGGAAGGATAACACCCAGCTTTGAGGTCTGTGTGAGGATGACACCCATGGTCCTTCGTGCCCTTGCCCCCAGAGGGCAGCCTGGTAAAGAGATGTAAGCCAGGACCTGGCTGGGATTACAGGGGCTGGAATTAAAGCCACGTCTCAGCTTGTTTGTGAGCCTTCTACAACCCCCTGCTCCCCGCCTCCCAAGAAAAGGATCGAGTGCCCTCCTACTTGCCCTCCAAGATCTCTCCCCATTTCCTCTTTCCCCCTTCCCCACCCATCCTAGCCAGCCTTTTCAGGGTTGGAAGGGTTTTCCAGGGAAGGGTCTGAGGCATTAAGCCCTAGGAGGTCAGCATAGGTTATTAGTAAATTACAGAGGCTTCAAGAATAGCTCTGGTTTCTTCCTGTCCCTGCATCCAGAGTTCCCAAGTCACTCAGAGCAAGACATTTGCAAATGGTGGAGACGGATACAGCTTTCAAGGCCAAATCCCTGCATTTCCTGTCTCCTGTGCTTTTTCCTTTCACCATCCTTGGGTTCCTTTTCCTGCACCTTCTCCAGTGACCCCCAGTCTGGACCAGGCCCCACGTGCCTGGGCACAGCTCCTGAGTCTCCCTTACCAAGCCCTATTCTCTGAGATTTGCTGATGCACAGCCTAGAGCCTTTCTTGAGAGCACAGCCTGCCCCCAACACACACACACACACATCTACTTTGCGATGTGGGACATGCTCCTGCACCCCTCCATCCATAATACTTATGAAATAATAGTTTCAATTTATTCATTTATTCAATGCATATCCATCAAATACTTACCATGTCCCAGCAACTCTTTTAAGCTTTTGAGATACATTAGTGAACCAAACATGAAATTCCTTGCTCTCATGGAGCTTACATTCTAGTGGAGAAGAGGGATCAGAAAACACAATGAAGAAAGTACATAACAAATATAAGTACTAAGGAGAAAAGTTCATCAAGGAAAGTGGGTAGGGAGCATGTGTTGAGGGGTTCACTCTGCAAAAACCATTTCTTTGAATTCTCACAACCATGTTTCAGGTGAGAAGCCTGAGATCTAGGGAGGCCAAGTGACTTGCCCAGGGTCATACAGCTTGGAAAGCAGTGAAGTCAGCATTTGAATCCGGGTCAAATCTATGCTATCTTTAAAACGTGATTCCTGACGGGGTGTTATATGCCCCGAAATCAGTGTGGTAAATACAGTTGCCTTTTCTTTCTGGGATCATTCATTTTGCTCATAAAAGAAAGGAACAGAAAGAGGTCTAAGTACCCATTATGTCACAGCTTTTATTGAGGAATGCAATAAACATACATAGCACTTTTACTGAATCATTTTAATGGCCTGCGGGGAGAATTTTAGAAAAGCATCTCAGTGGGCTGAGTGGTGAGCTGAGGGGAAAAACTGACCCAGCCCAACCCCCTCATCTTCCAGATGAGGTCACTGCGGTTCTGCAAGGTGACTCGAGGTCGTTCACCAAGGCGCTCACCAAGCCGAACCGGCCTCCCCAGATTTCCTAGTCTTTGCGGCTTTAACCCTCCCCGGGACAGGGCGGCTCCAGAGGGGTGGCTCCCCGGAGGGCCGCCAGGGGGCGGCAGACTGCAGCCGACCCGGGGGAGCTCGGGGACCCGCTCCCTGGGCGTGACGTCACCCGGCCCTCCCGGCCGGCAGGTGGAAAGCCAGAGGAGGGAGACCTTTGCAGGAGGAAGAAGCGGCAGGAGGAAAGGCCTCAGGGCTGCCTGTTCCGCGCCCCCCGATTTCAGGCGAGCCCCCACCCGTATCGTCTCCCCACTCTTGCCGCCGGGACCGCTCTGAAACAAAAGCCTGACTTTGTCGCCACCCGTGAAGCTCTTTAACGACACCCATATGGCTTCCAGAAAAAAAGCTGAACACAGACCCGCATGATCTCGCCCCTGCCTACTGCCAGGCCAACATCCCCAGGAGCCCTGTGGATATGTTCTCGATTCTCTAAATGCACCTTACTCGTTCGACCCTGCGAGCCCTGAAACGTCCGGTTCCCTCCACCTGAACATCTTTTCCCACCAGGTTTACCCGGAGAAGTCCGTCCGTCTCGCAGCTAAATGTCCCCTCTGTGAAACCTGCCCTTTCAAGAGCCCCCCCCCCCCACGCCTCGTTTGCAGTCGGGAGCGACCTCCTGACCTGCCACCACCCGTGGGCTCCCCCCACCTCTGTAATAAATATCCAGCCTGGCCTTTCTCCTCCAGCGCCCATCCCTGAGCGAAGCAAACGCAGAGTTCAATAAAAGACCGCAAAAGGAATGCAGGCAGCACAGGATTTAGGCTCCGCTCCTTGTGTGACCTCAGACACACTACCTGGCTCATGGGTTGGTTGTGCGGACGGAATGCATCCACGTGTAAAAGCGCCTAGAGCAGGGGCATCTGCCTTTGGCTGTGCATTTGCCCCAGGTCGTGAGCCTGGGGGCCCGGAATCGACGCCTGCATCGGGCTTCCCACAGGGAGCCTGTTTCTCCCTCAGCCGATGTCTCTGCCTCTTTCTCTGCATCTCTCATGAATAAATAAATAAAATCTTCTTTTTTTTTTTTTTAAGTGCTTAGAACAATGCCTGGAACACTGTAAGCACTCGACAAACTTTGACTTGTCGATTTCGCCACGGCCAATGTACGTCATGGCCCCTTTAAGGGACCCTCCCACTTTTCCAGTCTAAGCGGAAGTATCCCCTCAGGGTTCCGGAAGTGACCTCAGAGCCCCTCAGAAACATGGCCGCGGAGTGTTCTTCCGGAAGCAGTCACGGGCATCTTCGTGACGCACAACGAGCTACAGCGTCCCGTGGGGTTTCCATGGTGCCCCTCTCGGCCCCCAGTCCCTCCGCTTCCTCTCCCGCCTGAGCGCCGGGAACGGGAAGGCAGGGGTCGAGTCCCGCCCGCGACGTAGACACCACCTGGGGGGAGGAGTCGGGAGAGCGAGTGACCCTCTAGGCCAGCTCGTTCGCGTCTCTATGGTGCCGAGCGCTCCCGTGCGCCGCTCCCGCGCGTCTGGGCGGACGTTGCCCCTTTAATCGGCGGAGGGCGGTGCCGAGGAGGTCCCGCGAGAGCGGCGGGGGGCGGGGGGCGGGGGGCGGTGCCGAGGCTTGGGGTCCCGTGGCGGATGGAGCCCGCGATGGAGCCGGAGACTCTGGAGGCGCGAATCAGTGAGTGTCCGGGAGGGGCGCGGGCCGGACCGGAACCGGAACCGGGGGCACGAGGCGGGCCCCTTCCCGGCGGGGGCGGGGTACGCGGCGCCCCCTCCCCACGCTCCGCCTCCGGCCCAGGAGAGGCGGCGCCCCGAGCCGGCTCCCTCCGACCCTGGGGTGGAGGAAGACCCCGCCGCAGCGCGGGCGCTCGGTGGGCGCGGGCACCGCCCACCCATCCGGTCCTTGGGCGGGAGGGAGCTGCGCCCGGAGCCCCCCGGACGGACGCCGTCGTCCCCAAGCCCCAGAGGCCCAGCCTTCTCTGCTGAAGAGCGCACCCCCGAGTCATTCCTCGGCCCGGGGTGGGGGGGCAAGCCAGCAGCCCCGCAGGGAGGGCCCTACTCCCCGTGGGCCGCAAGCCCTCCGCTGTCCGGCCCTGCCTGCGTGATTCCCTCCTATGCGTTCCTTGAGCCTGCAGCGCCTTTCAGATTTGCTCGTTCCCTCGCCCAGGACTCTGGCCCATCCGGTCCTCCAAGCTCTGGCCACACCGTGGGGATCCCTCGAGCCCTACAGGCTTGGGAGGGTCCCGTCTGAGACTCCAGAAGTAGCGTCAAGCTCCCTCCCACTGCCCTCAGCCCAGCCCCTCAGGTTCATACCTCTGCCCGAGCGAGACTCCTTTCCCAGCCTTTGCTGACCTTCCTCCAAGGCCCCTGAACCCCTTTCCCTGTGTCTCCTTAGGCACCGGCTCCTATTACTCAGGCTTCGGAGCCCCCACACTTCTGCCTGGCCCCTAAGCCATATTGCTGACGGAGGAATTGGCTCTCACAGCCTGCCTCCTGGACTCTCCCTGGGCCAGTGACAGCTCCTCCTGAGTCTCTTCTTTGGGCCACGTCTGTGCCAGGGCCTCAGGGAGCTCTCGGTCTACCTTCAGCTCGCTCCTTGGCCCCTGGCACGTCACGGGCTGTGCGGGGTGATTTGCAGTCATGACCAGCCTTTTCTGAGCCAGTCTCGAGCAGAACCGAACCCTGAGGCTGGCCCAGGAACCAGAGCATTTCCAGGCATGTTTCAAAGTCAGTCTAGCCAGTGGAGGGGGAGGGCATGGAAAGGAGGCACGCGGTGGTCACCGAGACTGTTCCAGAACGCCACAAGTGTCCAGGTCCCCGCAGCAGCTTGGGGGGATGGGCAGGGCCCTGGCTAACAGATCTGACAACTGCAGGACTTGGACTGAGGGTGATACAAAGCAGTCTCGGGTTTAGCAATAGTCCGGGTTTCCCGAGAGTTCAGAGCCTGATCTGAGAAACAGGAGTCCGGACACCTGGGTTTGGCAGCAGGCTGGACTCTGATAGACTGAGGCTACGATTGCTCTCTCTTTTTCTTCCCCTTTATCCCTTACCAAAATGATAAGCTCTTCTCTTGCAGTGGTTTGAGGGTAAAGAGTAGCTCCTAATAGGTAGATGATGATATCGTCACCGCTGTGGAGCGACAGGGTAGAGTTGTGCTGTATTGTGAAAGACTTCCCTCTGCCCTCCCTGGGTGTTCTCCCTTGCTGCCTGCCTGCCGGGGGAAGTGCTCCCCCCAGGTAGAGGTAAGAGGGCTGGGGGCTGGGTGCTCAGGCCAGAGACGTTGGTCAGCTCTCACTCCGAGCCCAACGCAGGGGAGAAAGCTGGTGTCTCATGATGCCACTGCTTCTTCCTCACTGGCTTCTGACTCAGGAGCAGTTTGTAGAACTAGCTTCTCTGTCCTCACTCAGACTCATGTGTCTGATACTTCTAAGGGACTTCCTGTTTTATTAGAGTCCCCCACCCAGATGTCATTGAGGATAGGATCTAGCCCCATTCTAACTCCAGACTCGTGTTCCCCAGCCTCTGGCCGTGTTGGGGGAACTAGGAGGCAGAGTAGATGGACACACTTTCCCTTGGTGGGGCAGGGGGCGGCGGGGGAGGGGGGGGGTTATAGCTGTTCTTGGGTCCCTGGGTGTTCAGCAGGGGCTTCCTTTCCCCGAGGGACTAGAGGGCTATGCAGGGCTCCTGGAACAGATTTGTACAGAGAGAAAATGCTTCCTTCAGACCTCTGCTTAGCTCTACCTCCTCTGAGAGCTCTCCCAGAGAGAGCAGCACCTCCCCCCCCAAAAAACACTTTCCATACCTTCTCCTTGCTATGATTTTCTTCATGGTGCTTCACAACAGTGTACAGTGTTCTGTTTGTTTATCTATCTGAGTGGTAGGTGTTTCTCTCGCTGGGCTGTGAGCTCTGGAAGGGCAGGGATTTTGTCTTGTTTACTTCTGTGACCCCAGCACTCAGAATATTTATTGACTAAATATGAATTGAATAAATGGCTGCCAGGCACTGGAATCCCAGGGCTCTGGACCTCCCACCACAGCATAGAACCAAGGTGGGCAGGCGCCACATGTTGGGTCCCCAGCCTCCTGTCCACAGATCCCTCTCTATCCGACACCCTCCCCCATGCTGGGCGGTGTTGCCCGCTACACCCCCTGCTCAATGTCCGGCTTGGGTAGAACAGACCAGGATGGGGTGAAGCTTAGAGACAGGCTCTGGGGAAGTAGTGAAGATCTAGCTCTGGCTGTCGCCATGGCCTCATCTTGCGTAAAGTGTTTTGTCACCTAAATCAGTCCTCGTTTCCCTCCAACTTTACAAATGGGGAAACAGAGGTTCAGGGAAGTCACGTGAGCTACTTGATTGTTTTTTAATCAGCATTGGGCATCAGGGAGATGCTTGGCTTTGTTTATTACCCCCTCCTGTAGACCTGTGCCCTTTCCTGGCCATTACTCCTTCCTGGATTCAGACTTCTCCAGAACCTATGCCCACCTGCCCACAGCCAAGCCCTCCTTCGGTCATTTGTTTGCCAAGGGAAAATAGGCATGTGCCCAAGAGGCTGAGATGCAGTGCAACTTCAGGCTTGGGCCCTTGGATGAAGGTCAGAGCTGGGGGACACACAAGAGAGAGCTGATCCAGCAGTGCCACCCTGGCCAGGAGCCAGGGTTAGGGAAGACTTCGTGGAGGAGGTGATATCTGAGCTGCAGTCCTTATTACCAAGGTCCTTCGTACTCTGCCCTTTGCTCAGTGATCTACATCTCTCCTCCTCACACACAGCCTTCATGCCATCCCAGCTTGGTTAACTAACTACTGCTTGAGCGTTACCTCTTCCAGACAGCCTCCCTGGTCCCAGGCCCGACTGAAATCCCCTGCTCTGGCTCCTTCGCCCTTTGTCACATTGTATTGAGAACCTAGCTTCCCTTGGCCCACTTCCCAGCGAGCCACACAGCTCCTTGAGAGCAGAACTATGGCTTTTTTCTTTTTTTCCTTACTTCTGGATCTGAGTGTATAAATTCCATGGGAACTGTGAGGACACTTTCAGGAGCAGGCAGAAAGGTGTGCAGCTGTGGAGATGGGAACACTAGAGTGTGGCAAACCACCCCTGAGCACTGGCTCTAAAAGTAGCGCTATTCAGGGAGAGGCCACAAGGGGAAGCCAGTGGACAGGAGCTCATTTGTCCATTGATGCAGCTGAAGATCCTCACTTGGGTCTTGAAGCTACTGGAACAGGACGTCAAAGGGAGTCTCTTTGTTTTTTTGTTTTTTGTGGTTTTTTTTTTAAAGATTTTTTATTTATTTATTCACGAGAGACACAGAGAGAGAGAGACAGAGACACAGGCAGAGGGAGAAGCAGGCCCCATGCAGGGAGCCCGACGTGGGACTCGATCCCGGGTCTCCAGAATCACACCCCGGGCTGAAGGCAGCACCAAACCGCTGAGCCACCAGGGCTACCCCAAGGGAGTCTCTTTGTATGCTCAGTCCTGTCCCCTACTGACCAACCCCACTGCCAGAAGGAGAGGCCCTTCACCAGGCCACCATGGCCCTCTCTCCTCCTACAGATAGAGCCACAAATCCTCTAAACAAGGAGCTGAATTGGGCCAGCATCAACGGCTTCTGCGAACAGCTCAACGAGGACTTTGAGGGGTAGGTGGCCTCCTCTTTTGCTCACGTACTAAACAGAATCTACTGGGCACCTGCCTTACACACTCCAGACCCTGGCCTTGGGCAGAGACATGAGTGGGCTGAGACTCAGCTTTCGTTCTAAACGTGCTTACAAATTAATGATGGTAGTGGGTACTTGGTGCTGCTCGGTGCCACCCTGTAAACCGGGCCTTACTGAACCCATTTTACAGGTGAATAAACTGAGGCCCAGGGGACTCAGGGGTTCCCCACAAAGAAAATGGTAGTCCTGGGCTGCATTAAGCCCAGGCCCGCCTACACCCCAGCCAGTGCTTTGTTGGGACATGCTCCTCAGCTGGGAGGAGGCCAGCAAGCCCTTGGCTCAAAGAGGAGCAAGAACCACCTGCATTAAAATTAGTGCTGTTCAAAAATGCACGTTTGGGGCCTGGGTGCAGATAAGGACTAGAGTGGCAGGGAGCTTGGGGTGGCTTTGTTAGCAGGCTCCCCCAGGTGATGCTAACGTTTGGGGACCGCAGCCAGGGTGCTCCACCTCCACTGCACTCCCACCAGTGCCGGTGCTCTGCTCCAGGAGGCCATGCATAAAGTGCGGTGACCCCGCATCCAGCTGCTGGGGTGCGAACCCCGTCCCTCTGTCCACTGAATCAGCCAGGCATGACTCCAGGTCTTGTGCTATAAAGGGGAGGCGAGAGCGCTGCCAACCCTATAGAGCTCCCCTGAAGGCTGGGCAGGAAAATGCATGTGAGGCTCCTCATACATCCTAAGCACTGTCACTAGTGATGGGTCTTTTATGATCTAGTGGCAACATTGCCATCTTTGATTTTGCCCAGCAGAATGTCCTGTGCCCCCTCAAATTCCCAGGGAGCTATGTCTGCCCATCCTTCGTGGTACCTTGTCATGGTGTACTCCCAGACTGGGTCCTTCAAGGCTGGGGTCCCCTCTCCCACTCGCATTTCTCAGGAAAGCTGGCCGACGGGCCGAGCTCACGCGTTTCGATGGTCCCCAGCTCATATTCCTTGCTGGCCCTGCCCTGTCAGGCCACATCTCTGGCCCCAGATGATCAGAAAAGGAGCTGGACCTTTGCATCTGCCCCACCAAAGCCACCAAGGGCTGCGATCCGAGCAAGGTGGTGTGGCACCCTACCCTGGGGAGCCTTGGGCTCCGGCTGTTTGGGATCTGTGCTGTTCCTCTCACCTAGGCCTCCGCTTGCCACGCGGCTGTTGGCTCACAAGATCCAGTCACCGCAGGAGTGGGAGGCGATCCAAGCCCTGACGGTGAGAAGAGGGGAGAACATGCCATCTGTCCCCTGACCACGTGGATACGACCCAGGGAGGCCAAGACTGAAGTTTTTTGGGGGTCCCATCAGGCTCTTTTGAGCCTCGAGGAGTGGTGCCAGAATGACCTCCATCAGGAGTTTGGGCCAGCCCCTGGGGGCCCAGAACCTCCCGTCCCAGCCCCTGCACCATTAGGCTTCTTGTGGGGAGGAAGCCCTCTAGGACTGTCTGGCCTAGGTTCCCTGCTCCAGCCGGGTGTCAGATCTCCAGGAGGCCGGTTACATACTGAATGAAGGCCCACCCCTGGCCCACTGAACCCAAGTTCCTTCAGGATCTGCTCCCGGGAACCTGCACATTTATAAAGCTCCCAGGTGCATTATGGAACCAGCTCAGCCCATCAGTGGTCTCCCGACCGAGACAGTACCGTCCTTCCCTTGGGGGTTCAAGTGTTGGCGCTGGGCTTGGGCCAGAACTTTTGAAGCGATGTCAGCAGATGACTGGGGGATGCACGGTCTGTGGCCCCCAGGGAAGGGCCCCTTAGCAACTCACCATAGACTGAGGCTGACCTTAGGTGGCAGACAAGCAGGTTTTCTTTTCATAGTTATGTATTTGTTTTGATAGGATTTTCTCAAACTTGCTAGTCCTATGAGTGCACAGATAAATGGGATAAGGCGAGGTGCATGGTGCCTGTTGAAGTTTAAAAAACCTTCGCAGAAAAAGAATAGGGAATTCATTTACAAGTGGTGCTCAAATGTGGCCAGGCCATGGAGGGGCTCCCTCGGCGCTGCCAGTTAGACATTGCTGGCCCTCAAGGGCACCCACCCCACCTCAGAGGGTGGTGATCAGGCTCAGGGGCCTCAGACCCTCAGAATCCACTTGTCCTCAGGAGTCATTCCCCCCACCCTCCACCCTCTGAATGCCCATCCCTGGGCTTCCGGGCCCTGGCCAAGGTGTGGGAGGAGAGACTGTCTCTTCTGACCTCTCTCCTTGGGTTCCCCCCACACTAGGTGCTGGAAACATGTATGAAGAGCTGTGGCAAAAGGTTCCACGACGAGGTGGGCAAGTTCCGCTTTCTCAACGAGCTCATCAAGGTCGTGTCTCCCAAGGTGAGTGCTCCCAGCCCCAGTTTAGGCCTGTGCAGTCATGGGGGCGAGGGGGGGGGTGGTGTTGAGGAAGGAGGACCCTCTGTGGGAGGCACCTGACTGCTGTCCTCCCAGAAACTCACATTGGGGTTCCCACATCTGCTGCTCAGGCTCCCATTAGAACTCTGGCACAAACACAGAGCCTTCCTTGAGGTCATTCACAGCTGAGTCTGGGATGGTGGGAGGTCCAGGAGGAGGGCTTCCAGGTCACCAGGTAGCTGGCTGCTCTGGAGCTGCTCAAGGATGGGGTGGCTCAGGCTTAGTGAGGAATGAGCGCAGGGCATGTACGCAGCTGCTGATCAGCCTCCCCAGTAGGCCACTCTGTCTCTGATGTCTCCCCACGCTCCTGGGGTTCTAGTGTAGGGTCTCCCTGTCCCCACCTCACAAGAGTAGCCTCCACGAGACCTTGGATGCTGAGGCCCCAAACCTGAATGGCTGAGCCCGCTGATGGGTCAAGCCCTAGCCTTGGCCTTGGGCGGGGGGTGAGGGGGTCCTCCCGTAGGGCATGCACATGCTTTTTCTTTTTTAAGATTTTATTTATTCATTCATGAGATACACAGAGACACAGGCAGAGGGAGAAGCAGGCTCCCTGCAGGGAGCTCGATGCGGGACTCAATCCCAGGACCCCGGGATCATGCCCTGAGCCAAAGGCAGACCCTCAACCACTGAGCCACCCAGGCATCCCTAGCGTGCACATGCTTAATGCCCCTTGGGTGAGAGCCCGCCCCCTTTGCCCCTCCTTCATTCATACCCCTCTCTTGACCAGTAGCAGCTGAATGTTCCAGCCGGCCCCCATTCTCTTCCCAGGAGGTGACTGGTGTGAGAGCCAGTTGCCTCAGCCTAGTCTGCTGCTCAGAGACTGTGAGTGGGACCCAGGGCCAAGCAATTCCACACCTGCCCCAACCCTGGCCAGCCCCAAGCCAGCTGGCTCCTCCTTCCTGAGGTCACTGAGTTAAGCCAGAGTTGAGCTGGCTGAAAGCAGGCGCTAGGCTCTGCACCTTCCCCGTGTCAGCTCTGCATCCTCACCATGGTGTCACTGCTATCATCCCTACTTAACAGGTGGGGCCAACAGACCTTCAGGGCTGGCACAGCTAGTGAGCAGCAGAGCTAGGAGGTGAGCTCAGTCTGCACCAGTCCAGCCAGGTGGGACATGAGGGCCCCGCAAGCTGAGATTTCCCTGGAGCCCTGGGGAGCAGCCAGGTTGGGGCAGGGGCTGGGCTGCAGTGAGTGGGGCCAGACAACTGCAAAAGCCTCCTCTCCCCTTGGTGTCTGAAGTACCTGGGCTCACGGACATCAGAGAAGGTGAAGAACAAGATCCTGGAGCTCCTCTACAGCTGGACGGTCGGCCTGCCTGAGGAGGTGAAAATCGCAGAGGCCTACCAGATGCTGAAGAAACAGGGTGAGGCACCAGATGGTGGGGTGTGAGCAGTGCCTCCTCCTTGAGCTGGGGCTTTTGGCCACTTCAGGGCAGCTTCTGGCAACGTGGTCATGGAGCTGCCCTTTAACTTTCCAAGAACCTATAGCGAGGGGGGCCTGTTTATGGGCTCCACAGAGTGGCCTTAAAATATGGGTGCCTAAACTCCACCACTCAGTTTGGCATCCTAGTTCAGGAGCTGACTCTGGCCCACCAGAGTCCAAAGCCAGTATGCTGGAGAAAGGCTGTCCCCCAGCCTCCATCCTACCCTCGCCTGCCCCCCGCCCCTTCCCATCCCACCCCTGGCCCTAGGTCCTGTTGACAGCCTTCTCACAACTGTCTGCTCCAGGGATTGTGAAGTCCGACCCCAAACTTCCAGATGATGCCACCTTTCCCCTTCCTCCTCCACGACCCAAGAATGTGATCTTTGAGGACGAGGAGAAATCCAAGGTGAGGTTCCAGGGAGAGGTAGGAGGGGTAGATGAGGAGCTTCAGGGCCCACTTGGTCTGAATTCCAGGCCCTGGCTGCCCTGACCTGAAGCAGAGGCTCACGGGGGGCACAGTCACCGTAGTGGGTGACAGGCACAGTTTATAAAGCACTTCTGTGTACTGAGTACTTCTCATCCAGAACCCCTGCATTTAGCGCAAGAGCATGTTTGGTATCCCTGGGATTACTTTGAGGGCATTTCATAGGTTGAGCAGCAGTTTTGTCTTTGATCCTTTCAATGATAATTTCATTAACTTTGTGTTGAAGAAGCTTGTGCTCATGGGCAAGAAATTAAACAGCACAGAGGAGCTAAGATACAAAATAAAAGGTCTACCTAGTCCCAGCCCCAGAGGTTAAGCACTATTGAGTTTCTGGTACATGCTTTCTGTACCTTTCTAGTACACCCAAAAAGATCCTCTCGCGATAGTCATATAACATTTTGTACCATTTGTTGAGAACTTCTTTGGGGAGTATTCATGTGCAGTGTTTCAGGCGTCCTATGGCCTCCTCCATCAAGTGTCGGTAGAGTCTCACCATTTCTCAAAGAGCTTAATACACGCCCTGTGTCCCCCCAGTGAGGAAACGGGGAGCCAGGATATGACCCCAGGCCCAGTCCTGGTGTCACAGCTGTGCCCCTCCATCCCTGCAGATGCTGGCCCGCTTACTGAAGAGCTCCCACCCCGAGGACCTTCGAGCAGCCAACAAACTCATCAAGGAGATGGTGCAAGAGGTGATGGCCAAGCCCGTGGTGCAGGGAGGAGGCAGAGTGGGGATCTGAGCTGGGCCACCGAGGTGGGGTTGTGTGTGTGCATATGAGGAACCCTGCAGTGACCCAGGTAAAGGGCCTTCTGTGAGGCCAGCTCCCTCTTCCACGAGAAACAAATCAGTTAGGGATCGTTCATTATATTTAAGGGACTCACATATGTGTATGTCTTGCAAAGAAAGAGAAGAGTACGTGTTTAACTTCTAAGCAAGCATATGGATGTTGTGGGCACACGCTGAGACTTCTTTTATCGATGGAGGCAGGCCATCAAAGCCTACAGTCTGGAGACACTCAGGGCAGAAGTCCCAGGCTGTCCTCGGCAAGCTGGGTGTGCCTTGACAGTGTAGAGAAAGTCCGGGGTGGCCCCTCTCAAGGAGGGTGACTATGCTAGAGGGCACAGCACAAGCCCACCTTTTGTTCCACCCGGGAGGAATGTCCATAGTAAGCACGGTGGGCATGGGATGGGAGGGTCTCTGTCCTAGTGTTGAGTTGTGCTCAGTGACCACGAAGGCTCCCTTTGGCTCTCAAGTGCAGGCACCTCCTTTCAAGGGTCAAACACAAGGAGAGCTAGGGTCGTATAAAACCACAGGCGTGGGTATGTAGCTCTGGTCCTCCAGAACCACCCAGCCCAGATTCCCAAGCCACCCTGGAGATTGTGTCTGAGGGCCTTGGAGGTTCTGACTGGCTCCTGCAGAGGCCTGGGCCCAGGGGGCATCAGGACAGTAGAGGAGAGGAAGTGAGCACGTGGTTGGCAGAGGGCTTCTTGGACTCAAATGCCCTGTGCTGGGCACGAGCACCTTGTGGGGGGTCACACCAAGCCAGTGGAAACTAGAGTGCTGTGGACAGTGCCTGGCTCAGAGCAGGCATGACCTGGACTCTCCCGGGCTGCTGCCTCCCCAGGACCAGAAGCGGATGGAGAAGATCTCAAAGCGGGTGAGTGCCATTGAGGAGGTAAACAACAATGTGAAGCTGCTGACAGAGATGGTGATGAGCCACAGCCAGGGCGGAGCCTCAGCCTGCAGCAGCGAGGACCTCATGAAGGTATGGGTACTGGTCCGGGTTCAGTCTGGGTTCACCGGCCTCCTCTGCCCAGCCTCCACCCTCACCTGGCCCCCACCGGCCTGACCCTCCCACCCTGCTGCCCCCAGGAGCTGTACCAGCGCTGTGAGCGGATGCGGCCAACACTCTTCCGACTGGCCAGTGACACTGAGGACAACGATGAGGCCTTAGGTGAGCCCCCAGCAGAGTCACCTAAGACTTTTCCTCCGCTGCCTCTCTCAGGCCTTGCTAAGTATCTGCAGTTGACAGGAGCTGCCACCAGGGGGCCCCCTTCTCCAGGACCTCGGATTCCTCCTCATTGAGGAAGCAGAGAGCAGGAGCAGATGTGGTTATGAGATGCTATGGGCCAAGCCCCTGCTTGGGCAGTTCATTTACTGCCCACAAGCTGAACAAGCTGAAATGGGGAGAAGGAACTTGCCCAGACCACAGAGCATAACAGTGACAGAGCCAGGGTAGGCCAGGGGCTCTCACCAGACACTGCCTCCTGGTAGGTAAGGGCTGGAAACTGAGGACAAGTCCCGCAGGCTTGAGCAGTCCAGAGCGGGGCCCTGTGACCCCTGCCAGGGCCACATTATCAGGTTCTTGTCCTTATTCTCTGGCATCCAGGGTCTCTGGGCAGCAATCTGGGTGCCATCTCAGCACCTGATTCAGTGGAAGCTCACTGAGTGCCTTCTGTGTGCCAGGAACCTAGTCCCTGCCCAAGAGACTTGCTTGCTGCCCAGACCCCTCTAAGCCCCAGCCCCTGAGGGGGTGATGTTGGTAAGGGCCTAGTTTGTGGCCGGCACTGTTCTAGTCCCTGGGGATATGATTCCTCAGTGGGGCGTGCAGCCTATGGAGAGGAGACAGACAGTAAGCAAGGACGTGAGCAGTGATGGTTTTCCAGGTGGTGGTCAAGTGGAGACACTGGACAAGGGGAAGTGGCAGGGGGCCTGAGTAGAGCAAACGGGATGCCCCCACCCCACCCCCTCACCCAAGGGCTGGAATGGATGCAGGTGTTCATCTCCCCCCAGAGGCCCCCACCTTCCCTCAGCCTAGTCTCTCCTCTCTTGCCTGTTCCAGCCGAGATCCTGCAGGCCAACGACAACCTCACCCAGGTGATCAACCTGTACAAGCAGCTGGTGAGGGGCGAGGAGGTCAACGGTGATGCTGCAGCCGGCTCCATTCCTGGTAAGTGTGTGGCAGGGGAGCTGGGGAGGGCCCTACCAGGCTGGTGGAGCGCTGGTTCCAGAGCTGGGGGCTGTGACTGCCAGGGTGACCCTGGCCCCTTAAATAGGGAAGGCCCCTAAGGAGAGAGCAGGGGGGGAAGTCTGGGCCAAGGCTGCAGCTGTGGGGAAGGAAGTCTGGACATGAGGAGGAGGGAAAGGGAGCCAGGGTTTGGCAAGGACGGGCAGAAGAAGGAAGGCCTTTCTTTCATTTGATAGATCTGGCACCTGTCATGTGGGGCTGGAAGGCACCCTCCAGGCTTGGTTTACTCATCAGAAGGTGGGAGGGAGAGTTTAGCACACAGACGTTGTAGGCTCGGCTCCAGTCAGGGTGAAGTGACAGCCATGGGGGCCCACAGAGGTTAGAAGGGACCCTGTTGGGGGACTGCAGGGGCAGGGGTTACACAGAAGCAGCTGAATTTAAATGACATCTCGAAGGATGGGGGGCAGCTGGCCAAGTAGAGAGAAGGAGAAAATAGGTTCTGGACAGAAGGAACACCGTGTGCTAGACAAAGGGCCTGGTGTCAGATTTGGGGGCCAGGACAGTATGGCCAAGGAGGGCAAAGGAAGCAGGAGGGCTGTGGGGGTAGGGGGACAGCTTCCTGCTCCCCAGTCCCCCCCCCCCCCCCCCCCGCCCAGCACCTTGGCCTCCAACAGCCTGACTATCCTCCACCCAGGGCGTGCCTGACTCTCCTTTCCCCGCAGGGAGCACCTCGGCCCTGCTGGACCTCTCCGGCCTGGATCTCCCTCCTACGGGCACCACCTACCCAGGCATGCCCACCCGCCCTGCTGACCCAGCCAGCTCCGAGCAGCCTAGCACCTCAGTTTCCCTGCTTGATGATGAGCTCATGTCTCTGGGTGAGGAAGGGCTAGGGCCCAGAGGAGGGTGGGCTGGCTGCAGGTGGAGGGGATGCCCACAGTGCGTGAGGCATCCTGCATCCGGTGGGTCCTGTGGGGTTAGGCCCATTTCACAGCTGAGGAGGCTGAGGCTCAGGAATGTTAAGGAGTTCTTACTGGGTCATTAGCCAAAGGGTGAGACTGGCCAGTCTCTAAAGCGAGCTCTGGTGGGATCCCTGGGTGGCGCAGCAGTTTGGCGCCTGCCTTTGGCCCAGGGCGCATCCTGGAGACCCCGGATCGAATCCCACGTCAGGCTCCCGGTGCATGGAGCCTGCTTCTCCCTCTGCCTGTGTCTCTGCCTCTCTCTCTCTCTCTCTCTGTATGATTATCATAAATAAAAAAAAAATTTAAAAAAAAAAAAAAAAAATAAAGCGAGCTCTGGTGAGCCGCCCATACCTAGGCTCCAGTGGCTGGTGGGGAAATGGTGGGACTTCCCCACAGCAGGTTAGAGCCAAGAATTGGGAGCCTCCCATGAGAGAGCTGTGGTTTTCCCACCCATCTAGAGGGAGAGAGGCATGGGACGCCTGGGTGGCTCAGCAGTTGAGCATCTGCCTTAGGCTCAGAGTGTGACCCTGGGGTCAGGGGAAGGTCCCTGTGAGGAGCCTGCTTCTCCATCTTTCTGTGTCTCTGTCTCTCTGTCTGCGTCTCTCATGAATAAATAAATACATACATACATACATACGTACATAAATCTTTAAAAAAAGAGGGAGAGAGGCACAGGGACAGAGCCATGGCCCTGCAATACCGGAAGCTCCGGGGAAGCTGCTTCCAGAGCCCCAAGCACTCCCAGGCTGGTCCTGGACTATGGGCCAGCGGAAGGGCTCAAGAGCCCACAGGGACCAGGCACATGCCTGGGGAAGATGCAGGGGGCAGCCAGCTGGCCAGACAGTTGTTAGGAGTCCAGCTTTCTGATGCAGCAGCCCCATCTGAGGCTTTAGAAGCAGGAGATCATGGTGGTGGCCTCTCCATCTCAGCCCTGAAGTTATTAAAAAAGAAATAAAAAGAGCTTGAGCTCTGTCAGAGGAACCTCAAAGGTTTAGTTGCAGGAACTGACTTCGATGCCAAGAGTCAGTGTGTTCTCTCGAGCCAATTCTGAGGTAAAAACCAAACCTAATGGACCGGAAGAAGCACTCACGAGCCAGGGTCCTGGGCAGGTGGCTTCCCTAACCACGGCTACCAGACTGTCGTATCACAGACCACCACTCTCCACCCACCACAGGAGCAGGTGCCACCAACATCCCTGCTGTACAGATGCAGAACCAAGCCTCAGGCAGGTGGGGGGGTGCCTTGCCAAAGGGGGCACGCAGGTTAGGATGAGGCACTCAATCCTGAGTCTCTCTCTGAACCTCTCTGTGGCTCTGACTCAGCTAATCAGCCAGGAAAGGGACACAAGAGCTTGGACAGTGGACCAGGACGGGCTCCTGTCTAGGCCCAGCAGCTGGCACCCTACCTAAAAGGGTCTGACCACAGGGTGTCTGTGGGTCTGCTTCTGCCTCCCATCCACCTGCCCCCTCTTCATTCTGAGCTACAGAAAGGGACAGGATGGTCAAGTGACAGAACCGCCCCCCCTGCCCCCGGCTCATCTGCCCTAGCAGAGCCTGTGCCAGGCAACAACTACCCACCTGGGGCAAAGCCACCTTTTTAGGAGAAGTGAGGTGTGCTTCGTACTTCCTGTCCCTGGGCCACTGCCGCAGAGCTCTGAGCCTCCAGCTCCCATTGGTTTCTACTCAGAAGCAGAGAAAATGTGGGAACAGGAACCAGAAGTGCCAGGGCAGCACCCGCCCAGCTCGGGGGGAATAGAGGAAGCCTGGGGACCACAGAGGGGGCCTGTCCTAAACGGTTCTTCACCGCAGGAAGGGTGAAGGAGGGGGCGGGGTAAGCAACGCAGACTTCCCGTCTGCTGAGGAGGGTGCCCTGCACAGTGCAGGCACTTCCTCCCGTTGCTCTAGTGTACCGCGGTCCCCTCGTACAGACGGCTGTTGGCTCAGTTTTACAGACAAGGCACAGGGAAGTTGTCACCAGCCTGAGGTTACACAGCCAAGTGGCAGAGCCATGTTTGAACTCCAGGAATGAGGCCCTGCTCCAGCCGGGCCCAGATGCCGCCACTTGCTGGGTGTGTGGCCTGGGGCAGGTTACTGTACCGCCCTTGGGGTGAACAGGGTAGTTTGAGGATTCAGTGAGTCCCACGGCTGAGGAGCCTGACACGTCAGGGGTGTGTGGGAAACCTTAGCAGCCACCCCCGTGTCATCCCTGCTCTCAGGGTGCTGTGCCCAGAGAGGAGACCCAGCCATCTGGGCTGCCTGTGCCTTGCCTTTGCCTGCGGCACTTCAGGCTGCAGCTCACTTCTTCAGGATTTGCTAGAAACAGGATAACTTGTCTTCTCTAGGTAAAACCCGTGGTGAACTTGGTCTCGAGTGTACCTCAGGGCGGGCAGAGGTCAGACTGGTTGGTGACCTGGACTGCCTTCTGCTTATCGGCAGGCCACTAAGCAGAGCCATCCAGAGGGCCCCCATCTCTCCTTGGCCCCAGCCAGCCCACCCTGTGGGCACAGGCCAGGGCAGAGAAGGCCTCAGGAGTCTGCCCCAGCTCACGCCTGCCACTGTGCACGTGCAGGCACTGCAGCCCAGCCAGCCTGGCTGTTCAGTCTGGGGCACCGCCTGCGCTCTGATGTCCAGAGGCCACTGTTGGGTGGGCCACCCCCTGTCCATGGATCCTCACCTGGTGTCTCCCACTGAATCCTACCTCTCTACCCACTCGGACTCCCAGCTGCCCGTTGACTCTGAAGACAAAAGTCCTGATGTCCAGTGATGGAGGTGGCTTCAGAGTGGCAGGAGAGGAACACCAGTGGGTGCAGGGAATGGGCCTTCAGGATCTTTGGTTTCTGCTTCTGCTCTGCTGCTCGTTCCCTCTAAAAGTGGGATTTCCCCATTGAACTAAGCCTCTCGAGGGGATGTAGAGGGAGGGCAGGAGCCGGTGACCCCCAAGCCAGCACACAGCCCCCAGCCCCTCTGTTTACTCTCAGGAATCCAGCTCCTTTATCTCTGTCTCGCTTCCTCTCAGGCCTCAGCGACCCCACACCCCCTCCAGGCCCCAGCTTGGACTGTGCTGGATGGAACAACTTCCAGGTAGGAGGGCCAGGAACCCGCCTGACCTGTCCCAGGGGGAGGGCAGCTGGGACAGGCAGCCCCCAGGAGGCAGTGAGGAGAGGGGACCCTGGGGTGGCAGGGGCCCTGGCGCTGAGGCACCTGTCCCCAAGGGGGTCTGCGGTTGGGGGAAGGCAGGCATTCTCACCTCCACATGCTCTCCCTGCGAGTCTCCACATTGGGTTGAGACGGGGTTCTCTGTTCTTTTTTGGGGGGTGACTTTAAGGACCCTGGAATGTGATGGTTTCTAGAGTAGAACCCCAGACCAGGCCAGCCCACAAGAGGGGAGTGGGCCAGCAAGAACGTCCTCTTCTGTGCTGCTTCCCCAGATGTCACCTGCAAGGAGGGGAAGGGGCTTCAGGGTAGCACCAGGTGACTCTGCCCCTTTTCAGCACCACCCTACCCATCTGCATGCTTTGTGTGCCCAACAGTCCTCCGATGGCGCAGAACCCCCAGCCCTGCCTCGGGTCCCCAGCACAGACAGCCAGCTCTCAGCGCAGACATCCCTGCCAGCAAGCAGTGGTCTGGATGACCTGGACCTCCTGGGGAAGACCCTCCTGCAGCAGTCACTGCCCCCGGAGTCCCAACAAGTGCGGTGGTGAGGGCACCCCCTGGCTGGAATGGGGTGGGAGTCCCTCCCCCTCGCTCCTCCCCACCTAGAGGACTGCTATGTGCTGAGCTCTGTGCTGGGCTTGTGGGAGGCAACAGGGCCCGAGGCAGGTGCAGGGCCCGTTCCGTGGAACAGAGAGGTTATAAGAGAAAGGGGAACTGTACTCTACAGGGCAAGGGTGGCAGGTGGGGGAGCAAGAGCTGCCTATTCCAAGGGGAGGAGACCAAGGCCAGAGAGGCAGGGAGGCATCTCAGCTGGTCATTGGGGACAGCCAGGAAGCCCAGCCTGTCCTGTGACCCTGATCTCTCGGCCACCAAAGATTCACCCCCCAATGCCACCTCCCCCAACAAGGGAGAAGCAGCAACCTGCCCCCCGGCTCACACTCCGGGACCTGCAGAACAAGAGCAACTGCAGCTCGCCCAGCTCCAGTGCCGCTGGCCTCCTTCATACCGCATCTCCCGAGCCCCCTGGGCCTCCACAGCAGCCGACTACGACTGAGCTCTCGCTGGCTACCATCACTGTGCCCCTGGAGTCCATCAAACCCAGTGAGTGGGCCAGGGGCGCAGGCAGCTACAGGCTGGACTGGGTCAGCACGCCATCCAGCAGCACCCCCTCACTGCCCTTTTGGGAGCTCTGGGTGAGACCCCTGCCCTTCCCAGGATTCCACTTTTTCATCCATCCCAGAGCGAAGGCAGAGTGCTCTACAGAGTCCAGGGTTCCATAGGCAGGAGGACTTCGTACGCTGGCTGCTGAGTGCTGCCTTCCCAGGAAGTCAGGGCGAGGACCTAGAGGTTCCGGGTCTCTCCGAGATCATGAAACCAGACCAGGGTAAAGATGTAGGTCCAAGCCTGAGCCTCTCCTGCCCGGGAGCAAAAGGGAGGCCACTCATAGCCCAGGCTGTGAGCAGACAGGTAAAGCCTGACTAGTATTCTCGGCCTTGTCCATCCTGTGACTGCCCTGTGACCAAGAGCATCACCCCCTCAGTGTCCCCAAGGAGTGGGTAGTGGTGCCCCTCTCTTACCAGTAGGGAGGATCCTGGACAGCAGAGTGACCGTACCAGGGTCACACGGGGAGAGCAGGACCCCAGCCCCCAGCCAGGCCTTCACCCCAGCTCTCCAGGGAGCAGTGCTGGGGGAGCCACAGTGGTGACTCCGTCCATGGTGGCATCTTGCCTCCACCAACACGGTGGAAGTCTGCCTGCCCCACCTGGGGGCCGGTCTGTACCCCTGGCCATACTACTGCCCAGGGTCAAGGCAGGGACCTGAGCGTGTGGACTCGTTCACTCGTTCCCAGCAGAGCCACAAGTGCCTGATGTGAGCTGGGTCGGGGGAGCTGGTTGGACGCCCATGGGCTTGGGCCTGGCACCACCCATCACCCTCTCTCCTTCCCTCTGCCAGGCAGCATCTTGCCAGTAACAGTGTATGACCAGCATGGCTTCCGGGTCCTCTTCCACTTTGCCCGAGACCCGCTGCCGGGGCGCTCCGACGTGCTGGTGGTGGTGGTTTCTATGCTGAGCACCGCCCCCCAGCCCATTCGCAACATCGTTTTCCAGTCAGCTGTCCCCAAGGTGACACAAGCCTGCCTCCCTCCTTTCCAGGCACGGTGATCTGGGGCTGGAAGGGAGCCAGCTGTCAGGGGGCGGGGGGAAGGGGGCGGGGGGAAGGGGGCAGGGTCCCCTGGGGATCAGGGGGTAGAAGGGAACCAAGGGACAAGAGCTTCAGGACCCTCCAAGGAAGAGCTGGCAGGTGGACTGGGCCTGGTCCCTCAGGATGGGGACAGGAAGCCAGGGCTAGCTGGGCCCCATCCTGCCCTCCTGTCTGCAGGTCATGAAAGTGAAGCTGCAGCCGCCCTCAGGCACGGAACTGCCAGCATTTAACCCCATTGTCCACCCCTCCGCCATCACCCAGGTCCTGCTCCTCGCCAACCCCCAGAAGGTGAGGGGCCAGGCCATGACAGCGCCCCGCTATGGGGTGGGGGCAGCCTTTTTTCTCCCTCTGACTCTCTGCCTTCACCCTCTCTGCCGCAGGAGAAGGTTCGTCTTCGCTACAAGCTTCTCTTCACCATGGGCGACCAGACCTACAATGAGATGGGGGACGTGGACCAGTTCCCCCCACCCGAGACCTGGGGGAGCCTCTAGAACAGGGAGGGGCTGGGGAGAGGAGGGGGCAGCAGGACTGGGCGCTGTCTGGCCTGGGTGGGAGGCCATGGTGGCCTAGGACGCCCTTCGTTCCCATGGCCATCCACCCCTGGCCTGGTGCTTCTCTCCATACCCCTGTGGGCCTCTCCTTAATTGCCCCCTCCCCTGCGGAGCTGAACCCAGCAGGAGGCTGGGCCTGGGTTTGCACTGCTGGGGACCTTTGCCACAGGGGGGAGCCTGGAGCAGGGGAACAGCTGCCTGGCCCTGGAAGGACTTGGGGTCGTAGGGGAGAAGCAGGGCTGTCAGGCAGGGGCCAGGACCTCAGGCCCAGCCCCAACCCCAGCCTGGGGTGGGGTCATCCCCACCTGTCTCTTATGCCTTATGGGAAGGCCCAGCCATAACTCGGGGGCCATGCTGGAGCAGGAACCAGCTCAGGCCTCCTCCATAGGAACTGGGTGACTGGGGGGGGTGACGCCTGCACCCCCAGCTCTTTGCACTCTCTGGTGTGTGGTTTGACACTCTTTGCTCTTCTTTCTCGGTGGCCCTGTGGTCATCGTCTCAGGGGGCCCAGTTGGGGGAGCCCCACCTGTCCCCCACTCCTCGTGGGGGCTTCACTCTACCCACCTGCCCCCTTTTGCCGTCAGGCCTCCTGAGGGACTGTGGGGGCTGTGACTGCCAGCCCAGAGGTAATGGCAGACCTGGGGCCCCAGCTGGGAGCTCCAGGGCCCCTGGCCAAGGGAGGTCCCGCATTGGAATCCTCAGGACGTCTCCTTGGGCCCCTGACCTCTGCCTCCTGTGGGTGGCCCACCTCTGCCTATCCATCTGTCTGTGGGCGGAGTGGGGTCTGTGTGTGAGTGAGAGCAGGAATATTTATGGAAATAAAACGTCCTTTTTCCTGGACCAGCTGCCCTCCTGGCCCTTCTGAGATGGAGGGAGACGAGGGTCCAGGAGTGGGAGGGTCCCGGGGCTGCCCTGCAGGCCTCCCCAGCCCTGTCTTTGGCGATCCAGCCAGGGTTTTCCTCCTCATCACCCCCGAGCCCTTCACAGGAAGAGGCCCTGCTTGGGGGCCCGTGGCGGTGCTGAGTCACCAGAGAGGGCCCAGGGCTGTGGCAGGCCCAGAGCCGTCCCAGCTGGAAGCGAGTGGCCGCTCAGGCCTGCCTGCCAGGAGCCCCAGCTGCTGCAGACGCTGAGTGGGAGGCCCCCTGTTGCTCACAACTTCCGCCTGCTGCTCTCAGCCCTCCAAACACAACTGCAGCCTGCACACCCCTGAGGGCCCTGCCTCGGCTTCTCTCTTCTCGCTTTCCCCAGAGGCTGCTCCCAGGAAGCAGGGTGCTAATTGCAGCAGATTGTTTCTAGAGAGGCCTGGGGATGCTGCACTGGGCCCCCTGCCAGTCCCAGCTGGGGCACACTTAACCCCCTGGTGTTACCAGAGTTTTCACTAGGAGACTCGGTCCAGTCCCTGGGGAATGGCTCTGCCAGGAAGCTGAGAGCAAGCCAGCGTTAGGGGGAGTTAGTCCAGGGCACGGCCTGGTGTGGTGTGGAGTCAGACCTCCGTGCTGCTCTGCAGGAGGGGGTTCCCGTTGAGATAGGTCTGGACAAGGCTGCCGGCCATCTCTCTTCCCTAGTAGCCAATGAGAAGTCCTGCGTTTAAAAAACTGTTTCACTTTGCCTAACCCAGTGTTTCCCAGGCTGAACCCCTTTCCACAGATACTATTGGGAGGTGCTGGAGAACAGCCCAGTCCGCTGGTCTTCCCAGAGCCCAGCATGTTCACTCCTCAGCCTGGGCACTCCTTTCCATTCAGCAAATGAGGGGGGTTTCTCCATGCCAGGTCTCACTGGATGCACCTCACATCACCGCGGGAACCCCCCTCACCAGACTCAGCCCTCCTGCAGTGGGGCTTCCACACACCCCGACCCCTGCATACCCCCAGCCACATGGCCTGATTCCTGTTCCCTTCTCTGCTGGGCCAGACTCCACCTGGACACTTGTGATGTCCCTGAAAGAGTCTGTAGTAGGAAGGTTCTTCTAAATGAAACGAAACCCTATTCCCTGTGATGCTGCCCTTAAGTCCCAGAAGCACCATTTGCAGTACCATCTTGTCCTAACTGTGGAAGTGCTGCAGGGTGGGATGGGACTGGGTGCAGCTTCGGGCTGGGAGTCTCCACCTGCTCCCAGTGGGGTCCCGGGCTTGCTGTGTGACTTTGAGGGAGATGCTTCCTTCTCTGGCCCTTGGGTTCCTCTTTGATTGTGGGAAGGGACCTGGGGAGCTGTAAGGCCTCTCTGAGGCCTTCTGAAGAGTCCCTGAGCAAACTGGTCACCAAAGTGTTGGAATGGGGTGACCAGATGTTGCAGGGACAGGGCTATCCCTTTTCCCTAGTCAATCTATCCCAACCATCTGCCGTCCTGCAGGTGCCTCTGAGCCGCCTGCATGCTGGCATGGAACCTGTGAGCCAGGAGCTCAGCATGTCACATGAGAGCTGGGAGGGACCCGCATCTGTCTGCAGGGCTGGGGGTGGAGTCTGATGATGGAAGGTGACCCTCCGCTGGCTCCACTCCCTGGAGGAATCACTCCCCAAATAACGTGTGTGGATTCAGCCAGAGGTCTGGAGCACCGCTCAGGAGACCCAGAGCCTCTGGAGTCCTCGTGGTGGAACAGGGAAGGGGGGTTCTCTTGCCTTGAAGGGTCACCCCCACCCCCACGCCAGGAGCAGTGGGACTTCCCAGACCCCGAAGCCACACTTCCACTTCCATTCATGCGGCTGGAGAAAGCAGCTAGTTTGGGGTTTTTTTTTGGCAACTACAGCACACTGCTCATCTGTTTGTGGCAGCCACCAGGACCCGAGGGGCCGCCACCCGCCTGAGAGCCCGTCTCTGCCCTGATCTGCACAGGAGGAGGGCACAGGAGCCAGCCCGAGGCCTGGCTTGGCACTCGTCCTCAGAACTGCCTGCAGTGACAAGAGTTGACAAGAAAATCGAGGCTCGCAGAGCTTGTAAATGCCTGAGGGCACACATTAGGGCGAGTCCAACCAGCTGTCAGGTGAGGTGCCCTCCGGCAGCACTTGAGTCCACCCCCCACCCCACCCCCGCCCCACACCCTGGTCTCCCGAGGAGCCCTCTCTCCCCAGCCCTCCGTGGGCCGCTGTACCCTGAAGCCAGGGTTATCAGGGCACAGACTCTGGAGGGCTGTCAGGATTGGGAAGTCCTCTTGCCTTTGCCCCTCCTAGGGTTTCCTTCTGGTAAAGTGCTTCTGGCTTGGGAAGGAGGCAGGCAAGTTATCAGAGCCCCAGAAATCGCCCCGCAGGCCTGGCCACCCTGGGCAGAAGCTTCCACTCAGAGCCCGGCCCTGGTAGGACCACAAACAAGCGATCTGCTCAAGTGTCCGTAACGCGACGTTTCTGCTCAGTCCAGGGGCCCCGCAGCCGACCCTGCTACCGTCACCTCCGCGCCAGCCACTGGCCTCCCTGTGCATGTTCTGCTTGAGCTTCACCCGCTGACACTTCCCAGGCTGTCCCAGGCTTGCCCCCGGGAGGCAGCCGTGGGGATGGAGGGGGCAGGGGGCAGCATTTCGGGAGCCTCCAAGCAGTGGCATCTGGCATGTGGCATGTGAGGGCTTGGGAGCCTGTCGGGTCAGCTTGATTTTTTTTTTCCTCTTTTAAGATTTTATTTATCCATGAGAGACACAGAGAGAGAGGCAGAGACACAGGCAGAGGGAGAAGCAGGCTCCATGCAGGGAGCCTGATATGGGACTCGATCCCAGGATCCCAGGATCACCACCTGAGCCAAAGGCAGACGCGCAACCACTGAGCCACCCAGGTGTCCCTAAGGTCAGCTTTCTAACTTGGCCTGTACCACATAACCGTGAGGGACCTGGGAAGGGACGTGGTGCCCCAGAGCCTTGGCCTACTTATCAGTAGGGGGTAATGGGGATTATGATGCCAGCCTCACTGGGAGATGTATGCAAGTATGTGAAAAAAATGTGCTATTATGGGACACCTGGGTGGTCCCACATCAGGCGCCCTGCATGGAGCCTGCTTCTCCCTCTGCCTGTGTCTCTGCCTCTCTGTCTCTGTGTCTCTCATGAATAAATAAAATCTTTAAAAAAAAAAAAGTGCTATTGTCCCAAGAAGGCAGCAGGACACATTTAGGGGGCAACTAGGCAGAAATGGAGGCAAAAGTCTTTTCATTCCAGACTTTGCAGACTGGATAACAAGGAGCAGGGCCTGTTATAAGCATTTTATGTAGGAACTCCTTTAGTCCTCAAAAGAATCTGTCAGGTACCCACTATTGTTCTTATTTTACCCAGGACACTGAGCTCAGACAGGTGGACTACCTCACCCAAAGTCACCCAGCTAGTTTGAGGCTGAGCCCAGCTGGCCGGTTTCATCCACACACACTTGAGCTCTGTTCTTGCTGTCTCTGGGTTGGAAATAAGTGTCCATTGATGCAATGCCTTCACTTGCATTCAAGTCAGCCCGGTCTATTGAGCTCCTGGGACCATGGCACATTGCTAGGCCACGCAGGATTCGGCACGAGCACGAGCAGAGGAAAGCCAGCCAAGTCGACAAGCCCTCACAAAGCAGTGTGAAAAGCTCTTGTGATTGGAGATGGTGTTGGTTGGTGACCTCTGAAGTGCGCCCCCCCACCCCGCCCATGCATCTGCACTTCTAAAACTACGATCTCAACATTCACTGATATAATTTCCAGTGTCCAAAAGTCTCTGATTACAACATCCTTCGAAGGAACAGCCAATGATCCAACCTTTGGGGCTTCCAAACCTTTATGATTCAGCATCCAAGTGTGCTCAAGCTTAAATATACCCTAAAACATACCCCTCACCCAATCCAGAGGCACAGCAGCCCCACCCAGACCAGACAGAGAAGAGCTCTTGGGCCAGACTGAAGGGGAGCCTGGGTGAGAGGTGCAGAGCTCCACCGGGCTGATTAGACGACCCTGGTTGTTTTCAGCGGCTATTGCTATGGCCCAAGTGTCCTGACCCCCTGTGGACCCAAGCTGGGGCCCAGGCCTGGGTGAGCCTAGAGAGGACAAAGGTAGAAGCCAGACCTTGCCCTCAGGGACCTTGAGAGGAGCTGAAGAAGTGGACAAACCCAGCCCAGTGTGTTCCAGGCTGGAGGCAGGCTGAAACAGGGTGGGGACACCCTGTAACCCACAGATTTCTGAGACAGCAAGACAGTGGCACCTGGTGTCAAGCTGCTGGCTTAGGAGTTTTCAGCTTCCTACTTGTGCACACAGTAGGCTATGCCCATTGCAGAAATGGGGAGAGACTTGAACCACCCTGATGTTCTGGGATCTGGCCAGTGAGGAATTGGGAAAGGCCAGGACTGGAACCCAAACCTTGTAAACCCTAACCCCGCATCTGAAGAAGCCAGGTCTAGACTGGACTCTGATTTCTCCCACCATCAAGGCATTCCTCAAGCCCTGCCCCTTTTCTAGAATTTCCTCCAGAGGCCTTCCAGTTGGTGAAAGGGAGGTGGGCTAGGAAACCTTGTCTGGGATCTCCTTATGCCAGCTTGAGCCTTGGATCCAGTGGATTCCACACTCAGGTGGGCTCCGGGGCTGCGGGGCTGTGAGGCTCTGACTCAGCAGCAGCAGCAGCTAGAGGGTTCCCTTCTCACCTCCTCCCCACTCCTGCTGGGCCGGTCTGGCTCTCCCTTCTGGGGACTGGAGGAGCAAGCAGCCAGTACCCAGTGGGTGCTCGCCCTGTGGCAGGGCCCCTGTCTGAGGCCAAGGTCCTGCCCCCATGAAGTACCCAGTCTGCCCACCCACACCCAGTAGGCGCTCAAGTAAACCTCAAACTGAGTTAAAACTCCCAACAAAGCAAAGTGCAGGGGGAGTGGCAGGACCATACCGCTGTCTCTCCCCTTACCACTCTCCCTGGGGTCCCTGATGCCGAAGGGGTCCAGGGGTTCAGAGTAAGGAGACCCTACTGTTTCCTAAGGTCTTTTTTTTTTTGGCAGATTTAATTTATTCATGAGAGACAGAGAGAGGGGCAGAGACACAGGCAGAGAGAGAAGCAGGCTCTGTGCAGGGAGCCGGATGCGGAACTGGATCCCAGGACCCTGGGATCATGCCCTGAGCTGAAGGCAGACATTCAACCACTGAGTCATCCAGGTGCTCCCCTAAAGTCCCTCATTTTGTATTAACTAACAGTTATGAAGCACCTAGTGTATGCCCAACTGTGTTTTGGGTGGAGGGCCAAAGAATCACTACCACTGAGTCTGGGGGCTCAGAGCAGCACTCACCTCACTGTCTTACAAGAGGAAGGGCAAGGATTCACAAAGTCTGCTGGAAGGAGAGGCTTTAAGGACCGGGGAGAGAACTGTGCTGGGGCTGGGAAGGAGCTGGATGTCAGGGAGCTGCTCTGGAGGGTGGGGCACCCCCCCCCTTAAAGGGACAACGGGAACAGGCAAGGTTATCTTGTCCGCTCTCCAGGATGGGCAGTTCAGTTGGCCCATCAGACCATTAAAGAGCAAGTCCAGAGTTCTAGTGCCTTGTCCAAGGGCACAAAGCAACACGGTGGCCCCAGGAAGCCGAAGTCCTGGCCAGTCTCCAAAGTCTCCAGTAGGGGAACAGGCAGGGGTCATCTCTAGCTCGAGGTGGCCAAGAGGTCCTTCGGAGAGGAGCCCAGGGCAGCACCCTTCGGCAGGCCCGGGTGCGCCGGCGCGGGCTGGAGAGGCCTGCGGGGCCCTCGGCCTGCGCGCGTGCAGCCCTCTTTACCTTTAAGAGGGGTGCGGGACCTAAACCCCGGGCCCGGGGCTGGCGTGGGGCGGAGCCCAGAGTCCCGCCGCGAGGTGGCAGGAGCCGGCTTACCTGCTTCCCGCCACCGGGCGGGGCGGGGCCGGGGGCGGGGCCGCCACCAACCTGTGGACCGCCCGGCGGCCGCCGGCCCGACGAGTCGCGGGGACCGGCCGGGGACCGCGGGGGACCCGGAAACCGGGGGCGAGCGAGCAAACAAACTTGGAGAGAGGAGTGACCTGGGGGCCGGGGGCGGAGTCGCCGCGGAGGGGGCGGGAGCGAGCGGCCGCCCGAGCGCCGCCGGCCCAGGAAGCGGAGAGCGCCGCCCACCCATCCGGGGCGAGCGCGGCGCTGCGGGCGCAGGCAGGCTGGGCCGGGGGCTGCCGGGCCCTCGCCCCCCACCGTGACCCCGCAGCCCCCGCCCGCGCCCAAGATGATGAAGAGGCAGCTGCATCGCATGCGGCAGCTGGCCCAGACGGGCAGCTTGGGACGGTGAGTGTCAACCCTCTCCCTCCCCGCCCCACACTCACCCCCGCCGGACCCTAGCGGCCGTCGAGGGGCGGGGAGGCTGGGGACGGCGGGACAGACACCCTCGGACCGGCCAGAGCCCTGCCGTCGCTCCCCCGCCTCCGAGAGCCACCCCCACGACCCGGCCAGAGCGGGAGGGGCAAGGCCCTTTGGGGAAGGGGGCACCCCCAGCCCTCTGCGTGCAGGGAGGATCAGGGATGCTGGGTTTTCTCGGCCTCCATGAGCCTCTTGAGCGAACGGTCCTTCCTGGCCTCACTTGTCCCCTCTGTACAATGGGGACAGCTAACCATCTCTGGTCGCCTGGAGTGGGGGCGATCGGGCCCCAAACCTTGGGGGAGGAGAGGAGACTAGGTCCCTGTGGTGGGAGGAGGGGCCTCTTGTCCTGCTTTGTGCCTCTCCCCCTCCACCCCACCCCCAGCCCAGAGGCCTCCAGCTTCTCTATCTTGCTTCTGCTTTTCCCAGCCTCAGGTGGAAACATCCCCAGGTCTCTGTTCTCACCGGCTGGACCCCAGAGCCGGTGGAGTGGAGGCCAGAAGTTTGGGGAGCTCCCAAGGCCTGTCGTCTCTCCTCTTCCCTCTGTGTTGGGAGTTTCCCATTCTCTGGGCCCAGGGGAGGGGACTGAGAGTCCAGAGGCCTGGCTCT
This sequence comes from Nyctereutes procyonoides, assembly GCF_905146905.1. Lineage (NCBI taxonomy): Eukaryota > Metazoa > Chordata > Mammalia > Carnivora > Canidae > Nyctereutes > Nyctereutes procyonoides. Next base: position 27,915,805 of record NW_026575049.1, on the reverse strand, counting down.
AGTCTCCCACCGCATGGATGCCTATGTGAGCCTAGGCAGTCAGGCGCCCTTGCTCTGGGCCTCAGTGTCCCCAAGTGTCCCTGAACAGGGGTTCAGGGCTTGCACACCACTGCAGTCCTGACTCCTGCGTGACTGACAGCCCAGGAGTCTGAGCTCGCACACTTCCCGTTCTTGGGGCCTGCCTGGCCTCCTCTCCCCAGGGTCAGCAGAAGAGGCTGGGGTGGCTTCCCAACCTCACCGCCTTGGGTTTCATCCGCCCTCTCTCAGGACACAGCCCTGGGTGGAGGAGGAAAAAGCCGTGTATCCTATTCCCGCCCCCATGGAATGTGCTCCGACTGGGATGAGGCAGACAGGCAGGCCACCCAGAGCGGGGGGGCCCCTAGAGGAGGGGCCCTGGAAGCAACAGGGGTCCAGGTGCCCTGCTGAGGGGGCAGGGGGAGGGAGGGGGTTTCCTAACCTGGGCGGCCTCAGCAGAAGCTCCTCCCTCCCCCACAGCACCCCAGAGACGGCTGAGTTCCTTGGGGAGGACCTGCAGCAGGTACATGCCTGGGCCGGCAGCGGGTGGCAAGGCAGGCCTGTGCAAGCTGTCAGCAGAGGGCCGTGCGAGGACGCCATTTGGGGGACCCGGTTGAGTCATCCCCCAAGCTGTTGGCCATGGGGTCTCCAGGAGGAGGGAAGAGAAAAGTGGCTCCTGCTCGGGGAAAGAATGGGGCAGTGGGGGGCAGGGGACAACCACTTCCTATGATCCATAAACCCCGACCCCCCCCTCCAGGTAGAGCAGCGCCTGGAGCCGGCCAAGCGAGCAGCCCACAATGTCCACAAACGGCTGCAGGCCTGTCTGCAGGGCCAGAGCGGGGCGGACATGGACAAGCGGGTGGTGAGTGGGGGTCCCAGGGAGTTGGGGCCTGGACAGGACACCTCTGCCCAACTGAGGAGTGAGGGCAGGGCTGGGGTCTCCCTGCCCAACTGAGTCTCTGGCTCTGAAGGGGTGGGGCCTGCATTGTCCCAAGACCCTTCAGGCACGCCTGTATCTCTTCCCCACCCCCTTCTTGACCCTGGTCTCGTCTGCTCGGACTCCCCTGAGGCAGAGCCAGGCCTCCCACAGCACCTGAACTTCTCTGTCTGGTCAGCCCCAGAGCGGACCAGAGCAGGCCTCTGAACTGAGGCCGTGTGGGAGGGCTTCCTGAAGGAAGTGGCATTTGGGCTGATATTAATACTCACCGGTATCAATCCACAGCGAGCATTTGTAGACCGGTGACTGCTAGTCTGTTGCTCAGCTGTGTCAACGTGTTGCCTCACTTACTGCTGACGACACCCCTAGGAGGAGGCTGCCCTCATTAGCACTTTGTACAGATAAGGAAATGGACACGGGGAGGTGAAGTCTCAAGGTCACACGACTAATAAGTGGCAGAACTGAGATTTAATCCCTGGTCTTTTCTGACCCAAGCGGGTGCTCTTCGTAACTCGTAGGTGGGAGGGTTTTGAGTTCAGCAGTGACTAAGGCCAAGCCACAGATTCCCCTGGGGCAGGGGAACAGCCCCACTCCCAGGGAGCTCCTAGAGCCTCCGTCCTCCTTCCAGCTGTGTGAACTCGGGCAAGCTCCATGCCCCCTCTTCTTAGTTTTCTGGTGTGGGAGGGTACTTGGTCATCCCTTCGTGCTCAGTGGATTCGTTTCTGGGAGGCGAAAAGGGCACCCCAGATGGGACGGGGTGGGGAACATGGTCACAGGGAGATGTCGCTCAGCCATGCCTGGTCATCATCCTGTCTCCACTCCCACCTAAGACTGTGGCCATCTTGGCTTCCCTGCTCCCCTGTCCATACTCAGTGCCTCAGTGGGGCTCCATCCCCGAGGAACTCTCCACGTGCTTGGGTGGGGTGGAGGGAGACCCAGCAGGTGCTCACAGCCAGGCCTGCCCTTCCTGCAGAAGAAGCTCCCCCTCATGGCTCTGTCCACCACGATGGCCGAGAGCTTCAAGGAGCTGGACCCCGATTCAAGCATGGGGTGAGCACAGACAGGGCCCCGTCCCTCACCCAGAGATGCCAAAGGGGGATCTGAGCTGGGAGGGGGTCCAGGTGTGGAAGGGCGTCCACAACGGGAGGATGACCAGGCTGAGGGTCATGTCTGTGCCGGGGGGCAGTGTCCAGGTCAGAGAGGGCGGCCAGGTCTGGGAGGGTGTTTGGCTCAGAGAAGATGTAGGAGAGATAGAAGGGGCAGGAGGTGATGGGGAGGGAGGAGGCCCCGCCAAGTGTTTCCAGATGGGGGTGAGGAGCTGCGGGAGCGCTGGGCCCACTGGTGTTGTGTCCACAGGAAAGCCCTAGAGATGAGCTGTGCTATTCAGAACCAGCTGGCCCGCATTCTGGCCGAGTTTGAGATGACCCTGGAGAGGGATGTTCTGCAGCCACTCAGCAGGCTGAGTGAGGTGACCCTCCCCACTTCCCCATCCTCACCCCATCCCCAGCCCTCCGCTCCCCCAGCCTCAACTCCTACCTCCTCGCTGACCCCCTCCCTCTCCGTGCCTACCCCCAGGAGGAGCTGCCAGCCATCCTCAAGCACAAGAAAAGCCTGCAGAAGCTGGTCTCCGACTGGAACACCCTTAAGAGCAGGTGGGAGCCATAGGCCCTGGGTGGGGTCCGCACCTAGGTCAGCCTACAGAGGTGGCCAGAAGCCACACTAGGAGGATGCAGTAGGGACCACTGGGTAGAGTTAGTGTGAGTACTTGTGTACACATCTAGCGTTTAGGAACGCATGTGGTGAGGGCACCTGTAAGAGTGCCTCTGTGAACATGTGTGTGCCCGCGCTCTTGCCAGCTGCCCGTGACCCCAGAGCCTGGGATAGCCAGGAATGATCCTCCAAGATCCCTGGCCTGCAGGAGGCCCCCACCCTCCACTCTGGAGCTGGGTGGCCATAATCACCAAGCCCACCACCAGGGGGAGGCCCTGAGCACTCGCGACTCAGGCGTGGGTGAGGCCCAGGGCCAGCGGAGCTCTGGGATGTTCATCCCTAAACCCTAGAATCCTGGGTGGGCAGGCATATGGAGGGGACACTTGGATCTGGACGTGCTGCAGGGGGACACTGACCACCCCACTTGGGGATCATTGCCAGGCTCACTCAGGCAGCTAAGAACTCAGGCAGCGGTCAGGGCCTGGGCAGTGGCCCTGGAAGTTACAGCCATACGGCCACGGCCACCAAGGTGGAGACACTGAAGGAAGAGGAGGAGGAGCTGAAGAGGAAGGTGGAGCAGTGCAAGGTGAGTGGGCGCCTGGAGCTCCCCGGCTGTGAGCGGGAGGCAAGGGCGGGCGGGTCCCTTCCCCATTTCACAGAAGAGGAAGCTGAAGCCCAGAGAGGTGATGTGCCCACCCAAGGCCACACAGCTGGGAAACAGCAGAGCCAGGATTTGAGTCCAGGCAGTCAGCCCCCAAGCTCTGTGCTCAGCCACCAGCTCATGGCCTCTTCTGTCTACACCGCACACATGATTCCTGGGAGGCAGGGACTTGGTGTGTTTGCCATGGTCTTGGCGTGTTTGTTGAGTGAGTCAAGGAATGAATGGTGAATAACGCAAACCACTGTGCTAAGGTGTGAGGCACAGAGATGAGGGCTAGAGGCTGTAAAAGCCCTTCAAGAGTTCAACGGGTTCCCGTGTCCCCAAATGCAAACCGTAGCAGAGAGAGAACTGGCCAGGGCCTTCCACGTATGGCTTGGACAAGTCACTAACCCCTCTCTGTGCCTCAGGGTCTCAGCTTGCCCCCTGGGCCCCAGCCTCACTGGTGAGCCCTCCCCTTTCTCTCTCCAAGGATGAGTACTTGGCCGACCTATACCACTTTGCCACCAAGGAGGACACATATGCCAACTACTTCATCCATGTGAGTTCAAGCCTGGGCTCCAGCCGCTGGAACTCAAGGGTGGACATCAGGGGCCACTGGGACATCCTTCAGGATGTGGAAGGGAGGGGTGTGTTCTCACTGACTCCAGGGAGGCACAGCTTCCTTCACTCCCCCGGGGGTCCCGGCCTTGTCTCTGCAGCTTATGGAGATTCAAGCAGATTACCATCGCAAGTCTCTGAGCTCTCTGGACACAGCCCTGGCTGAGCTGAGGGAGAACCACAGCCAAGCAGGTAGGGACACAGGCCGGGCCGGGCCCCACATCCCCGACCCAGCCCCGCTCAGGGCATGCTTAGAAGCTTGCGCTCCATCCTGAAAGGCCATAGGGAGCCATGGATGAGTTCGGGGAAGATTAGTTCTGATTCGATTTGTGGTGGAGAGGTAGTCTGCTGTGTGAGGATGGAGTGAAGGGGGCAAGACAGGAATCCTTTAGGAAGAAGGGAGGGGCCCTGGAGCAGGGCGGAAATAGTGGAGGTGGGTGGATTCCAGAGAGATGCTGGTTGATTTCCAGATATGTGGCCTGGAGGGTTGGGTGGGAGGTAGTACCACTGGCCCAGGAAGTAGCCCTCGAGGATGGGGGGGGGGTGCCCTGGCTGTACTGGCCTGGCTGCCAGGAATGGGAGGACCCTGGGCCGCTGATCTGTCTCGTCCCTGCAGACCCCTCCCCCTCGATGATGGCCGCCCCCTTCTTCAGGGTGTATGGGGTGTCACTGGGAACCCATCTGCAAGAGCTGGGCCGGGACATCGCGCTGCCCATTGAGGCCTGCGTCAGGATGCTGCTTTCCGAGGGCATGAAGGAAGAGGTGGGGCCCAGGGGGCAGGTCAGGGAGGGGCACCTGGTTCTGTGCCACCGCTCCACATATTGCTCCAGCTGTGGTTGTCATCCCACCGTAGAGCCCAGGTGCCTGTGAGGCCACAGCCTCCAGAGGTCAAACTGACACTGCCTCCCACTCAGTGATGCTCCTGAGGCAGCCAGTGTGCTATTAAGGCCTTGACACTTAGTTATCCCCACAACCCTTCACTGGCTCCACTTTCCAAGGCGGAGACGGAGGCCAAGAGGAAAACATGCCCAGTGGCACACGAGGGGGTGGCAGTGAAGCTGGGCACCCCCCATGGTGCAGTCACGACTGCACAGGCCCTCATCTGTCCCAGGCACCTGGCTGTATGGCTGTAGCTCGTCCTCAGCTCCTTTCCTGAGGACAGACCCTGAGGAGGCCAAACTCTACTCAGAGACCAACTTAGACGTCTTGACAGTGCTGCCAGCCTCCTCTCTCCCTTCCATTCCTATCCAGACACCTGTCTCCCACCAGGGTGTCCGTCCCTGCCCACCCCTCCGTGACCCCCCTGCCCGTTCCCTCTCATACCCCAGGGCCTCTTCCGTCTGGCCGCTGGAGCCTCAGTGCTGAAGCGCCTCAAGCAGACCATGGCCTCGGACCCCAACAGCCTGCAGGAGTTCTGCTCCGACCCCCATGCCGTGGCAGGTGCCTGCTCCCAGGAGCCCGGGGAGGAGGGGGCCTTCTCCCCAGATCCCTTCCCCACAGCTGCCAGAAATGCTCCCGTGATGGTTTGGCTGAAGGCCTGATAATCGAGCCCTCAGGAGGCGGGTTCATAAAGGCGGTGTGGGGGGGGGGGCCCGTGATGAACCCCCTGCAGTACATGTACATTCTCCTGGGAACAAGTCCACTGGACTTCATCATTTTCTCCAGAAGACCCACGGCCCAAAGAAATGATCAGACCTGCACATGTTAGTGTGAATGAGGGCCTAGTTCCTAACAGATGGAGAGAGCTAGGCACTGGGGTGGAGGTGGGGGCTTCGGGCACTGTGTCCAACACCCCCACCACCATTTCAGGTGCCCTCAAGTCCTATCTGCGGGAGCTTCCAGAGCCTCTGATGACCTTTGACCTCTATGACGATTGGATGAGGGCAGCCAGGTGAGGTGGGGGCTGGGGAAGGCAGGGCTGCAGGGGTGGGGCCCTGGGGCCCTAGACTGGCTCACCAGGTCTCTCCCTGTCCCCAGCCTGAAGGAGCCAGGGGCCCGGCTGGAGGCCCTCCAGGAGGTGTGCAGCCGACTGCCCTCGGAGAGCCTCAACAACCTCAGGTGAGCCCGAGCCTGCCCCCTTGGCCTCAACAGTATTTCCGAAAACACAGCTAAGATGTGCTAGTCATGTGTTTTATACTAGACATTGAACTAAACCTCTGAAGGTACATCACCTGGCTTGAAATTCCCACCTCTGCGGCTGTGTGGCCCTGGCCAGGTGATCTGACCTCTCTGTGCCTCAGTGCCCTCACCTGGAAAACAGCACGGCAGTCCCTACCCCGCAGGGTGGCTGGGGGTTTCGCAGCTTAGCCCAGCTCCTGACACACATGTGGCACTCAGCAGATCAGCTAATTTAACTGTTAAAAAATGTTAAGCCATCCTGAGGGGGACCTTTGCCTCTCTTTGGAAACCCCAGGCTGAGGAATTCTGAGGCCTCAGGAGCATCTGTGGTGTTCGTGGCCAGAGTTTGCCCCTGTCCCTGGCCAAGCCCACCTTCTGCCTCCCCAGGTACCTGATGAAGTTCCTGGCACGACTGGCTGAGGAGCAGGAGGTGAATAAGATGACGCCCAGCAACATTGCCATCGTCCTGGGGCCCAACCTGCTGTGGCCCCCTGAGAAAGAAGGGTGAGGGGCCACAGGTTGGGAGGAAGGTGGCAGTCCCCCACTCCAACCATCTCCTGCTTATGTTTTCCCTGGGCCTCAGTTTCCCCATCCTTGGAGTGGGTTGAGCGGCTCCTATTCTCAAGAAATTACCATGAGGAGCAGCCCAAAGGGAACATGGACCCCACATGGCTTTGGAGCTAGGCGTTGGGTGATCATGGTAGGGGGGTGCTTGGAGGGCTGGGAGCCCAGAGATCTGGTTCTAGCCCCACCCCTCACCCTTCCAGAAATGCCTCAGGAAGGCACTCTCTGGACCTCCATTTCTTCATCTGTAAATTGGAGAGAAACTACAAACATTGAGGATTTTTGCTTTGGGAATTAGATGAGATAACGAATGGAGAAATGGTTTATAAGCTATAAAGTGCAGTGTGGGGTATGTGAAGGGTCGTTATAATGCACCTGGTCACTGAATGGCAAAAAGATTTCATTCATCTGCTGAGGATGATTACTTGGTAGAGGCTCCCTTGATCCACGAACTGTGGGGGAAAAACCATTCTGACTAGTGACACCTGTCGTGGGTGAAGGAGGGGGAACGTCGGGCATGTGAGCAACATGCTGGCCATCTGCTGGCCGTCTGCAAGCTTTCTGAGAACAGGCACTTGATGTGATTGGGCCAGAAAGAGACTTGGGGTCACAAAGACAGTTAGGAAATGGACGGCTTACTTCTGTTCCCTTTTGCCCCAGGGACCAGGCCCAGCTGGACGCCGCCTCAGTGTCGTCCATCCAGGTGGTGGGCGTGGTGGAGGCTCTGATACAGAACGCAGACACCCTCTTCCCTGGAGGTGAAGCTCCTGCCTTTGTGTTTGGGTTTTTTTGTTTTTTTTTTTTTTTTTTTTATTTTGTGAGAGAGAGCACAAGCAGGGCAGGGGTGGAGGGCAGAGGGAGAGGGAGAAGCAGACTCCTGCTGAGCGGTGAGCCCAAAGCAGAACTTGATCCCCAGGGTCCCGGGATCGTGACCTGAGCCGAAGGCAGACACTTAACTGACTGAGCCACCCAGGCACCCCGAAGTGCCTGCCTTTGTGAACCTATCCCTTTGTGCCCTCATCTGCCCAGCTCGGTGTCCCTCAGACTCCGCTTCAGTCTCTGGCAGCCCCACGAACTCACCACGAGGCCTGGAGCTCATTGCTTCCCTGTTCTGAGCCTCAGTGTCTCATCTGTAAAATGGGGATGATCCTGCTTACCGTGTGGGATTGTTGTAAGGCTCACATGGGAGCGGGAAGGTGAAACAGGGTCCATCCACATACTGTCAGGGGAAAGGGACAACGGTCCTGACTGTGGCCTAGGTTTTAAGGGCAGCTGGCAGAGGTTCTGCAAGTTCAGACCTGCTTCCTTCTGTCTGCAGACATCAACTTCAACGTGTCAAGCCTATTCTCAGCCCCTGGCCCCCAGGACAAGGTCAGCAACAGGCCAGCTGCTGAGGAGCTTCCAACGATGGTGGCAGCCGCCCCAGCCCCGGTCCCGGCCCCCACCCCAGCCCCAGCCCTGACCCCAGCCTCACTGGCCCCCAAGGAAAGGTAAGGACCGATGGATATGAATGACCCCCATGAATGTCTTTGCCCCAAGACATCGGCCTGAGGCACCCTCTCAGGACTTCCAGCAGCATTTTAGGAAAGGTGATTATTGTGTTTTCATACCCAAATACCAGGTTTCCCCATTTGGAGGGGGTGGGGTGGAGACTCAGAAGCCGTATTCCTCTCGGCCTGTGATGTGTTCCCGCATTCAGTATACAGCAGTTTGCTGAGCACCTCCTGTGTGCCAGGCACTGTTTCAGGCCCCGGGGATTTAGGGAACAAAGGGGCTGGGCAGCTGGAATTTGTAAATACCTTCCAGTCTTCTCTTTGATCCTTTAAATCTAGAAGGGCTCCATGGTACCATGTTGCCTCCCTACCAAGTAGGCATGGTTCTGTTATCACACTGCCAGGGCCCAAACCATGACTTTCCTCAGATAAGCAAGACAGACAGACGCTGCCCTGAGACCTTGTTTTCCTGGGGCAGAGGGAGTCAACAAGCACTCCCATAAACAGATACTGTTGTGCCAGGCAGTGAGACATGTCCCTAAAGAGAAGACAGCAGGTTAGGAGGCTGGAGTGGGCAGCTGCTTTAGGGCGCGCATCAGGAAAGGCCTCCTCGAGGAGAAGGCAACTGAGCAGAGAGCTAGCTGGAGGAAGCCAGGAATGAGCCATGGCCTCCCCTCCCGCTTCTCGGCTGCTCTCTGGCTTCTAGTGGCTAGAACAGCCAGGGAAGACCACAGGGAGGCTTAGAGCTGAGGCCCTGCTGGCCCACGGGGATCCATGGACACTGTTGCAGCCTCACACAGAAGCCGGGGGTCCAATGGACACAAACTCTGACCAAGGCCAGAAGCATCTTCTTGTGGCCCCAGTGGGGGCAGGGCAGGGGGACTATCCAGGGACAGATCCCAGGCCCCACCACAAGGTGGCCCAGGACAAATCCTAGAAGAACTCAAACGAGGCCTGTCAACTGGGAGTCTCCCCAAGATTTCGGGAGACTTCTGGGAGGTGGCCAGACCTGACCCTGACCCTTTCCTTCCTCCACAGGACAGAGTCCGAGGCGCCCCCCAGACCAGCCTCCCCCAAGGTCAGTAGGACTCCCTCAGAGGCAGCCACTCCAGCGGAGGACATGGCTCGGAGGAGTAAGTTGGCAGGGGGTAGAAGGTGGGCAGGGAAGGGGGGCCAGCAATCCAGACCATCTCATGTTTTCAGACAGCTGGGGAGGCCAGAAATCTGGGAGGCCACAAGCCCAGGTTTGCTGCCTGGCGCTCTGGGTTCAGATTCCAGCCCTGTGACCTTGGACAGGTGACTTCACCATATCTGCCCCTCCTCCTCTGTGGAAATAGAACAGTAACCACACCTACCTTGTAGGGCTGTTTATGGTATAGTGCTGCCTGACTCATACCTGGCGCATAGTTAATGCTTGCTAAAGCTTAGCCATCGTGGCAGTTGGGGGCATGGTGTCCAGTCCCTGAAGGGGTCCAGAGAGCGGAGTGAAGAGGAGAGAAGATGGGGTGGAGGCTTCACAGGGCAACAAGGTGGGGAAGTGGTGGCGGTGAGCAGAAATTCAGGCTCCTATGAGCCCCTGTGGTGCGCTCACCTGTTGACTTGTCCTAAAGCCAAGCTGGTGAGAAGGCCCAGGGTTCAGATGGGGAGTCACTGCTGGGGACCAGGACACATGAGAGGGCCCAGCCAGCCCCAGAGGCACTGGAGTCTGCACCTGGGGTACAGCGTAGAGCCAAGGGGTAGCTGGAGCTCTGGCCCAGCAGGATAGGACTGTGACTTCACAGAGGGACCTTCTGGCAGGAAGGGGCATCTAGGGATATGTGCTCACTGGAGCACAGCCCCTCAACTGCCCCAAAGTCCTCGTGTCAGCCCGGGGAGGTCTAGGCTTTCATCCCATCTTACCAGTGAGGAAACTGAGGCCCCAAGGGGGCACGTGATTTGCCCAAAAACCCCCAGTGGGTGGAGGCAGGGTGAGGACCAGAGTGCAGGCCTCCTGGGCCCTCAGCCACCTCATGAGGTTAGAAACTGGGGTGGGGTGTTTCTGATGGGCTCCTGAGAGGTGAGTGAGACCCAGGAGTCAGGGCAAACAGCCAGCAGTTCTTTATTCAACAAACACGTAGTGAACACCCACTCCGCACCCCCAACAGTGCCAGCCAAGCCCACGTAGGTGTGGCCTCACATAGTTTCCCCTCTAGTCAGGGAGTCGAGCGCATTTCAGAGGGCAGTAAGTTCTATGAAGAAAATATAACAGGAAAATAGGACTAGAGCAGGGCAGCGGAAGGAGTGTATTCTAGCACAGGTGAGCAGCCCAAGTGATGAGGAGCCAGCCGCGGAAAGGGTGTTCCTGGCAGAAGCAATGGCACATGCAAAGGTCCTGAGGCAGCATGGAGCTTGGTAACTTGGTCACAGGGTGGATGCCTAACTGCCCCTGTCCTTCCTCCACAGCCAAGCGCCCAGCACCAGCCCGGCCCACCATGCCGCCCCCCCAGGTCTCCAGCATGCGCTCCTCCCCTCCAGCCCCCCTCACACCCCCTGGCTCTAGCAGCCCTGTGGCCCCCCAGGCTCTGCCCCGCCGTCTGGTTGGCAGCAACCTCCGGGCCCCCACAGTGCCACCCCCCTTGCCCCCCAATCCTCCCCAGCCCACCCGGCGCCAGAGCCGGCGTTCACCAGCTTCGCCCAGCCCAGCCTCCCCGGGGCCAGCCTCACCCAGCCCGTTCTCTCTGAGCACACCTGTGCAGGGGGACCTGGAAGCAGCCACAGAGAATGGAGGGGCCCCCGAGGCCGTAGGCAGGACCTCCACGCCCCCAGCCATCCCCCCTCAACCCCGACCCAGGAGCCTTGCCTCAGAGACCGACTGAGTGGGGCTGCGACAGCCCCCAGCATCCTGTCCCTCCCATCTGTCCGCCTGGACACAGCCCTGCCCTTCCCAGGGGTGGGGTCCCCCAGCCTTTGCCTACAAGTGCCTCGGTGCCCGCTGGGTCGGCCCCACGGCAAGGAGGACTCAGGACAGTCCTCCACTTCCAGATCTTTTCCTCCTGCAGCCACCCTGGGCTTGGGGACCCCTCACCCGACTTCCAGCTCCCTGGCAGGGTCCCCGGGGAGCCACCAGAAGGCAGGAGGGGCTTGCCTGTACCTACGGGACTGTTATTTTTCTCTTGCCAACATATTGTTTTGTAAGGCTGGTAAATAAATTATTTTGGACAAAACTGGAGCAGCTGCCCAAGTGACAGTTGGGGTTTTTTTTTTTTCTTTCTGCCCTCAAAATAAAGAAGCCACTTGGACGAAAGGGAAGATACTTCCTATTTTTTGCCTCCTTTCTTTCTTCCTGTCTGAAATAAAAAGAGCCAGCGTTTTTAGTGCTTACTCTGTGCTATCCACTGTGCTTTTCCATGTATGGTTTCCATAGAACCTTCTCCCTGGGAAGTAAATCCCGTTACCTTTCACAGGTTGAGGAGACCAAGGCTCAGAAAGAGACCCGCCAAACAGACACACGGCAAGGGAGGCGGGGACATGGAATCAGGACCCAGGTCTAACGAACTCCAGAGCCTAGGCCTGCTGCCCACAGCCTGAGCTATTAACTTCTAGTATGCTAGCCTCCTCAGCCAGGAAACGGCACAGTGATTTCCACCCCAGAAGTGTTCTGAGGACTACACGACACATTTCTGTAAAGGCCACTGCGCCACCCTTGCACACAGAAGTGCCCTATCAGCATTGGCTGCTGTGGCTGCCAGTTCCCCTAACTCCTGCTGTCCGCAGACTATGCTGGCAAGGCCCCCTCGGGGAGCAGGGCTGGCTCTGTCTGCCAACCGCTGAGGCTGCCCCGTGCTGAACCTCCTCGTGGAAGAGGGGACTCAGAGAGGAGTCTTTTAGGAGTTGACCAGGTGAAAAAGGGAAGAAGGAAGATCATCCCAGGCTAAGGAGACCACCTGAGACTGGAGCAAAAGGCCAGGGCATTGGGGAACAAATTATTTGAGCCTCAGAGAGGGGAGACAGGGTGGCTTTTGGCTTTTCCCAGGTCTTTGGAGCTCTAGTTGCTGCTGGAGGTCAACTCTTCAATGCCTTCTCAGAGGTTCGCAGACAACTTGGAATTGTGACACGTGCCTCCCCAGGCGGGGACCTAGGCAGCCAAGTCACCCCATGGCTGCCCTGGGCAACTGGCTACTGCTGCTGCGGCTCCTTCCCTCCCCAGGGTGCTTGAGTGCAGGCTGCCTCTGGCCTCTGTGCCCCAGTGCCTCTCCACCCTGGCCTTGTGTAATTAAAAAACAAAAACCCGAAATATGTCAGCCCTGCCCCCAAAGTATTAAATCAGAATCTCTGGGGTGCAGCCACGCTTTGGTATTTTTAAAAAGCATTTGTCAAAGTCATCGAGCCGTACATTCAAGATCTGCGCATCCTCCTGGTATGTAAATCAAATCTCAAAACGTAAGTTCCCCAGGGGACTCTCCAAGCCCGCGTGGAGAAGGACTGGTCTAGGCCAGGGGCCCCGGCGCTCGAGGAGACACCATGTGCGGCTCCGCTATCAAACCGACGCGCTTCTCAGGACTCTGCTCGGAACTGGAGCGTCCCCGGTTCAGAGGGCAACGAGGTTTGACCCAAAGGCGGCAAGTCCCTGAGCATCTGTTTTCCTCCTAGCAACCGGCCCTCCTCAGCTTCTGATTGGCTGCGGAACGCAAGGCTGCTATTCGCTCCAGATTTTCTCTCCGTAACTCTTTCCTGGCCGAGAAGAACGTCAGTCCGTCCTCTCATTGGCTAGTCGGGTTGAAGCTCCGCAGGGCTAGGGCAGCGGTGCAGGGCCAGGCTAGATCATTGGTCCCCTCCCCTCGGCGGCCGCCGCGATTCACCCTCTTCCCCCGGCTCGGTTAGCTCGAGGCCGCGCCGCTCCCCGAGGTTCTTGCTCCCATTGGCCCGCGGGCCGGCCGTGGCCCCGCCCCCTGGCCCCTCCTGCGCGCCGATTGGCCGCTGCGGGGAACAGGGCGGGCTGCGGGCGAGCGCGCCGTGCCCGCCGAGGGAGGGCGCCGCGGCGCGGGCTGCGGGCGTGCGGGCGGCCGGCCGGCTGCATGGCGCGCTGCGAGCGGCTGCGCGGCGCGGCCCTGCGCGACGTGCTGGGCCGGACGCAGGGGGTCCTGTTCGACTGCGACGGGGTGCTCTGGAACGGCGAGCGCGCCGTGCCGGGCGCCCCGGAGCTGCTGGAGCGGCTGGCGCGGGCCGGCAAGGCGGCGCTGTTCGTGAGCAACAACAGCCGGCGCGCGCGGCCCGAGCTGGCCCTCCGCTTCGCGCGCCTCGGCTTCGGGGGCCTGCGCGCCGAGCAGGTCTTCAGCTCCGCGCTGTGCGCCGCGCGCCTGCTGCGCCAGCGCCTGCTCCGGCCGCCGGGCGCGCGGGCGCCGGGCGCCGTGTTCGTGCTGGGCGGAGAGGGGCTGCGCGCCGAGCTGCGCGCCGCGGGGCTGCGCCTGGCGGGGGACCCCGGCGAGGACCCGGGCGCGGCCCCGCGCGTGCGCGCCGTGCTCGTGGGCTACGACGAGCACTTCTCCTTCGCCAAGCTGAGCGAGGCGTGCGCGCACCTGCGCGACCCCGACTGCCTGCTCGTGGCCACCGACCGCGACCCGTGGCACCCGCTCAGCGACGGCAGCCGGACCCCCGGTGAGCGCGGGGCTGGCGGGGGAAACGAGGTGGGGTGGCGACCCGCGCTCGCCCCGCCCCGCCCCGCCCCGCCCCGGGCAGAGGGCGAGGAAGGGGTGTCTCGGGGTGACGGGGGGCACCCGGGGAGATGCGAGGGCGGGGCCCGCCCTGCAGGAGCCCCGGCGAGCTCTTCACGGCCACGTCTGGTAATTCTTGAAACTGCCACCGCGTGAGGGGCAGTAGTAGGGTCCCCGTCTGACAGAGGAGGGAACTGAGGCCCCTTGTGGTCCCGAGGGTTGCAGGCGGACACCCAGCCCTGGCCTTCCCGAACCCGCCTCGGGGACTCCTGCCGTTTCGTCCCATTTGCCAATCAGGGGTGAGGTCCGAGGGTTGGAAACACCGCCTGGAAGGATCGTCCCCCCTGTTGGGCGGTTGGGACGCCGCTGGCAGCCGCCGGTGGCAGGCAGGTGTGCCGGGAGCATAGGAGGCGGATGGAGTTTGACCTGAGTTCCAGTTCCAGCTCCAGGGCTCCATTATCTTTAAGTTACATAACGGCAGAGCATCACTGTCCCCTGCTTGTAAAATGGGAAGGCTCACCATGCCAGGTCCTCCCAGGGAAGAATGATCGGAGTGACTGCCTGGCACACAGTGGGTGCTCGACTGGTGCGGGCTGTATCCAGAGCCCTCTCGTGTTATTACAGAGCTTTATGAAGTGCCCTGCTATTTGTTCTTACTTAGTTTCTTTTTTTTTTTTAAGATTTTATTTATTTATTCATGAGAGACACAGAGGGAGAGGCAGAGACACAGGCAGAGGGAGAAGCAGGCTCCACGCAGGAAGCCCAACATGGGACTCGATCCCGGGTCTCCAGGATCAGGCCCTGGGCCAAAGGCGGCACTAAACCACTGAGCCACCGGGCTGCCCCTTACTTAGTTTCTAAGTTACTCTGGAGCTGTCCCATTTCTCAGTTAAAGAAACTGAGGCTAAGAGAAGGGAGTTGAATTGCCCGAGAGCAGGAGCACCTGCACTTGGCTCTTGTGGCCGCCCCCAACCACATCCAGGGCACCCTTACTGCTGTCATGTGGGTATCCGGGCCCTCAGGGGAGGCAGGGGCAGGTGGAGGCTCCTACATCTTGGAGGGTATGAGTTAGTCAAGAGCAGATGGTGGCAGTAGCGAACTGTGTGTGTGGACAAATCAGGACCCTAGTCAGTAGGCTGAGGGCGGAGACAGATCCATCATTCCCTCCTTGCAGCCACTGATTTAGACTGTCATTGATACCAAATGGGGGGGGGGGTGATATCGATTGAGGAATAGGCAGTATTGTAATGGAGTGGCAGGGAGTGCCTAGAGCCGAAGGGATCTGGGAAGGCTTCCTGGAGGAGGCATCCTGCAGGACAGAACAGTAGGGGATGAACTGTGGAAGAGGGTGTGGGCCACGGCAGAACCAATTCCAGGTGGGGAATCTACAGTTCTAGGCTGTTCTGTTCATGCTTTGTTGTAGACCTACTTGCTGCGTGTTTCAGTTTTCCCATAAATCCGCAATGAGGGCTCTGGTCAGGGCTTCCTGCTATGGCAGCTCCTGCCTGTCCTGGGCCATGCTATGAAAAGTGAGTTTCGTCCTGGAGGCTTCAAAGTTCAGGTTCGGGCTGTGGGTTAAAGGCCCCCTAGGGGGGCACCTGGGTGGCTCAGTGGTTGAGTGTCTGCCTTCGGCTCAGGTTGTGACCCCGGGGTCTTGGGATCAAGTCCTGCATCAGGCTTCCCACAGGGAGCCTGCTTCTCCCTCTGCCTCTGTCTCTGCCTCTCTCTGTGTCTCTCATCAATGAATAAATAAAATCTTTAAAAAATAATAATAATAAAGGCCCCCTAGAACTCAGGAAGGGTGGTTGGAGGAGCTGGGGAGAAGCTGTGTCCTGCCTGTGCCTGCCACTTCCATCTCCGGGCCCCACCTGGCTGTGTCGCGAGGACCCTGTCGATCTTTCTCACAACCTGGAGGGGGAGGCAGAGGCTTAGCTACAACACGGCTGTCATGCTTGTACACAACTGAATCATGTGGCTTTGAAACAGCGGTATAACAATATTAATAAAGGCCCCAATATGCATAAAAATCTGAAATAATGCAAGTCTCTCCCCCCAGTTTCTCCTTCCCCTTCCTCTGTGGGCCTCCTAAACTGTGTGTTTACCATCTTGCCACATGGCAGCCGCTTGAACTGGCAAATCTGAATGCCTGCTGTCTTAGGAATATGTCACCACCAAATTGTGGGACAGCCTTGGATTACAGGATGTTAAATGAAGTGGCCTAGTGGTGGTCTGAGGACAGAGCTATGTTCATAGACGCCCGGACTAGGATGCTCACTCCGCTGGGGTAGGGGTCCTTGTTGCCATTACTGCTCTGTGCCCAGGGTCTAGCAGAGCGCCTGGTATGTAGTTGGGCCTCAGCAAATACTAGCTGAGTGGATAAAGTGGGACCTGGGGGGCTGAGGGTGATCGGCTCTCCTGGTGGGAGAGGAAATTGCTGACACAGCTGAGACCATTCTTGAGGGGAGAAAATACTTTGGGCTGACTCAGTTGAGCTCTTCCCATCCTGGAAAGAATTTCTAACCAACAAGGCAAATAGCTTTCCTTCCCAACCCAGTTATCAAGAAAACAAGCAAGCAAGCTCTAGGTCAGGTGTCAGAGAACTTCCCAGTGGTGTTGTTCTGGGTCAGCTGGGCCCTGATCCCGTGACGCTGGGCAAGTTCCTCCTCGCCTGGGGGCGGGCTGGCCTGAGGATTCTTGCTGTCTGTGCCCGCTTTATTGTCCTTTAACTTTGGCTTAACTACTCGGTCCTCCGCTGTGAAGGAAGACAAGGCCCAGAGCATTTGGGGATCTGCCCGGTGGTGTATTGACAAATGTTTATACATTTGGGGGGGGGGGGCTTGATTTATACCATTTTCCAGTCTCCGTGGTGTAAATACTCCCACCATGGCCAGTTTCAGGCATTCCAACATTAAGTCACTGCAGAGTTGGGAAGATGTGTGCACACCATTTTATAGTATTTCCATCATTATAGATGTAAATAATCTCCAGAACATAGATAATGGTAAAATAATTAGGAAGTAATGAGTCTTGAGAATGTATTACCTTTGTTTTAAACATATTGTGACCATAAGTTTATATGGGTCGACCTTTCATAGTGGCTTTAACAACGAGCTCACAAAATTCCTGAAAATGAAACATTCAGCACTCCCAAGCCAGTATAAACTGTCCCCGCACGCGACTGGGTCAGATCCACCCAAACGCATACCTTTATCTGCCATTGTTAAGCTGTGCAGCCCTGGATAAGTTACTTAATGTCACTGAGCATCAGCTTTTTCATCTGTCAAATGGGCTTCCGTGAGCATCCAGCACAGCCCCTGGCACTTTAGAATGTGCTTAGTAAATTGTGATTATCATCATCATTTGTTCAGAGACATTAATGTGAAGGCGGAACCTTGCGACACAAAGACATGCCTGTGGCTCGGACACAGTGGACTCATTGTGTGCGGCAGGATGGTACTGGGCTGAGAGTCAGGACTGTCCTTTTCTAAAAAGCCTTCCTATTATTAAATACTTGGGTGCGGTCCCACTTTTGCTTATTATAGTTTCAGCGGCCACGGACATCTTTAAGCATGTAGCTTTTTGTCTCCAGCTTGAATTCTCTCCCTGTGATCACTTTGCCGGCCGAGGCTGACTGGGGCCAAGGCGCGAACATTTCTGTGCCCTGCTGTATTCTGAGAGGGCTGTGCCACTTTCAGCTGCCGGAGCCCACATGCTTGCAGCAGTAACCACAATTGCTGTCTATTAAGTCTGTTTCCAAAGCACTTGCCCCTGCGGTGCCCACAGCACCTCTTTGAAGGTAGGCATTACCCGGATCCGCCTTTTCCAGTGAGTCCAAGGAAACAGAGAGGTCAAGCAGCTTGCCCGAGGGCACACAGCTGCCAGGGTAAAATAGTAAACCTCAGGCAGGACTGACTGAGCCAGGCTCAGTTACACCCAGCGTGGCTCATTCAGCCCCCACCCTGCCATGTTAGAGATGGGGAAACTGAGGTACAGAGAGCTGAAATGGCCAGCATAAGAAGGGTAGAGATGATGGAGTCTGAATCTGCATCTGGCTGCAGAGTCTGTACTCGAGCACTACACCTAAGCCCTGGAAGACTTTTGACTCATTTCAGTGCCTAATCTAACCCCCATGCCAAGCTGCCTCCCTGGAAGTCAGTGTCTGAGCCTGGCTATCTCCCCTGCTGCCACTCGGCACTGACCGCGTCTCCCATCTCCCTGCAGGCACCGGGAGCCTGGCTGCTGCAGTGGAGACAGCCTCGGGCCGCCAGGCCCTGGTGGTGGGCAAGCCCAGCCCTTACATGTTCGAGTGTATCACCGAGCACTTCAGCGTGGACCCTGCCCGCACGCTCATGGTGGGTGACCGCCTGGAGACCGACATCCTCTTCGGCCACCGCTGTGGCATGACCACGCTGCTCACGCTCACGGGTGTCTCCTGCCTGGAGGAGGCCCAGGCCTACCTGGCGTCTGGCCAGCACGACCTCGTGCCCCATTACTATGTGGAGAGCATCGCGGACTTGATGGAGGGGTTGGAGGACTGAGCCCACCTGACCGGCACTGCAGCCCCACCCCTCCCCACCCCTGATCCCGTAGATGGAGGCGATGGGCCAAGAGCAGCCAGCTCCCTGGGCCCATTTTCTGCAGCCTGGTGGGGTTGGGACCCACAGAAGGTTTTAGGGCCCTCACATTCCCTCCCAGTGGTGGCTGGGCACTCTGCTCTTCCAGAAGCTGTCCCCTTCCCCCACCAGTTCGCCCTGGCCTGATCCAGCCCAGGTGGCCTTATTTCCTGCCCTGTGACCTCCTTGAAGTCTGGGCTTTGCTGCCCATGAAGATTTCCCCCAACCCTGAACACTTAATCTCTTACCCGATCCCTGGAGGGGGCGGGGTCTCTAGAGTTATACTTGCTCCTGGAGCCCTGGCCTTGGCCTCCCGTTGGCCAATCAGAGGCCTAGGTAACCACCAACCCTGAATGGACCAATCAGAAGGCTAAGTGAGAGATGACTCATTGATGGGTCTGTCCAAAGGGGTCTCACTGGGAACCTAAAGTGATAATGACCCTTTGAGGTTCTGGAGCCAAAGTGGGCCAATCAGAAGGCTATGTGAAAATGACACTTTCATGTTCTGGGTCCTGAGGAGACCTAATCAGGACACCAGGTAATAAGGACTCATTGGACTCTTAGATCCTAAAGAGAACAATCCAGAAGCCTGAGAGACGGTGGCCTCTGGACAGTCTGGATCTGACCAGAGCAGCTAGGGGTCCTGATGCCTGTCAATAAGTAAGGATTCAAGTGCTGAAGACACCCCTCCTCCATAAAGATTGTGATCTAGGGGGGCCACGCGGTGGCTCCGGGGGCTTCTGTAGTTAAGAACCCCACCCTTCCCTGATCCTGGTACCCGGCCAGTGTTAATGGTGGCCGCAGCTCGGGAGGGCGGGGCTTTGTGTCCCTCCCTGTGCTGTCAAGTGATTGCTGTGCCACCTGTCCCCCATGCCCACCCCAGCTATTTATTTATTTATTTGTTTCTTATGGTGTGCCAGTGACGGTGGGGGCGGGGGCTGGGCCTTCCCACCACCTCCACCTCTGTTGTAATCATCCCTCCCGTGCTTAATAAAGTGCGAGTGGAGTGTGTCTGTGTGGGTCCAAGTCTGTGTGGGTCCAAGTCTGTGTGGGCGGTGGGGTGGGAGGAGGACCCCCTGCCTAAGCCTGGTCTCCACAGAACTGGCCCACTGCACACTTCCCCCACCTGGAATGACCCACCCCGGTTCCAGAGCACTTTGTGTGTGGTACTACCTTAACCCGATGGCAGCTAATGCCTTGCTGAGTCTTTAGATGCCAGTTTGTTCCAGTCCTTCAGAAAACAGCAAGCTTATATTACTTGCCCCATTTTACCACTTGGGGAATGAGGATCAGAAATGCAGTGTTAGGGATCCCTGGGTGGCACATCAGTTTGGCGCCTGCCTTTGGCCCGGGGCGCAATCCTGGAGACCCGGGATCGAATCCCACGTCGGGCTCCCGGTGCATGGAGCCTGCTTCTCCCTCTGCCTGTGTCTCTGACTCTCTCTCTCTCTCTCTCTCTCTCTCTCTCTCTCTCTCTGTGTGTGTGTGACTATCATAAATAAATAAAAATTTAAAAAAAAGAAAGATAAAAAAAAAAAAGAAATGCAGTGTTAGGGTGCACCTGGGGGGCTCGGTTAAGATTTGATTGGATCTCAGCTACGGTCTTGATCTTTCCTCCAGTCCTGATCTCGGCTCCGGTCTTCATCTTTCCATGGGTCTTGATCTCTCATCTAGTCTTGATCTCTCCTTAGGTCTTGATCTCGGCTCTGGTCTTGATCTCAGGGTCATGAGTCCAAGCCCCGCTATTTAAAAAAGAAAAAAAAGAGAAATGATACTCCAGAAATGCAGTGTGCACTTACACAATGGTGGGCATCCACAAAGCATGATCTCCTGAGGCAGGATTTGAACTTGTGTTGGCTGATTCTAGGAGCCTGCAACCCTCACTCTGTCAAGACTGAAGGGGAAATAGGTCCTGGCTCTCCTGGAGCTCAGGTGAGATGCTGAGGCCCCCCAGCCCCCTTTTGGGCACCCCTCACACCCGGGATGCAGTTGTGACCAGCTGCCCTTCTGTGAGCTGGCTGAGGGTGGCCCCCTGGGGAGATGCCATGGCTGTTCCAGGCCTGTCACTGATTTACTGGGCAGGAGTTTGCACCAGGCCTTCCTGCTCAACCTCTTTCCTCCCATGTCAGATGAGGGGTGGGACTGAGGTCTGGGAGATGCTCTCCAGTGTGCTTCCTCCTGCCAAGAGGGAATGCTTGACTGAGCCTGGCTGCTTCATGAAGTCATATTTTCACTCTTAGAAATTTCTGGCTGTGATAGGAACTCTGCTCAGCCTGGCAAAGGCACGAGGGATTTAGTTCATTGGCTGCTCCTGTCCCCTCACTCTGTGAGCTGGTCCAGCCATCTCCAGGTGTATCCCTCTTGCTGGCGCTGCCTCATCAGACCCACACTGCGAGGCTGACTCTGGTGGGCCCGGCCTAGGTCACAAGCCCATCTCAGAACCTGTGCCCAAGGGGATAGAGCAGGGCTCTTGGCCACCCTGGGTCATGTGCTCCGTGGAGGAGTGAGTGCCCTCCTCCCTGGCCTCACTCTGGTCCTAGAAGCCACTCCCCACCTAACTTGTGGACTGAAACCAGATTTCCCTAAGAGAAGTAGCACCTGGTGGCATGTGAATCAGAAGGGGGAGGCATCTCAGTCCCTCTTGATTGGTTTAAAGCTTGAGTCTAAACCAAACAAGGTTATTTGATTTCCCAGTCTAGTGATTGGTTTAGCCATAGTCTTGCGATATGCTTCTGACCATGTGGTGAGAGGGGTGCCTGAGTGGCTCAGTCAGGTGTCTGCCTTCTGCTCAGGTCATGGTGCCGGGGTCCTAGGATAGAGCCCTGGGTTGGGCTCCCTGCTCAGTGGGGAGCCTGCTTCTCCCTCCCAGCCCACCCCACTTGTGTTCTCTCTTCTCTCTCAAATAACTAAAAAAAAAAAAAAAAAAAAAAAAAAAAAAAAAAAAAAAAAAAAACAAGACACCTGGAGAGGTCTGTTGGGAGAGATTCTGGGAAGGTTTGCCTCATTTTTAAAGGCCGTGAATGGAGGAGGGAAGCATTCTTCTGGGCTTTGGGTGTGGAAGCTGCATTGCAGCCATTCTGTGATCCTGAGGCTGACCCAATATACTTCACTTCATGACTGCTTCAGGTGGCAGAGCATGGGAAGAACTTGGGGCTGTTTCCTCAAACTTTAAAAAATAACTTTTTTTTAAGATCGTATTTTTAAGGAATCTCTACACTTTCCAAAGTGGGACTCAAACTCACAAACCCAAGGTCAAGATTCCCATGCTCTACCAACTGAGCCAGCCAGGTGCCCCTTCCCCAACTTTTAATTCAGAAAAGTTTAAAACTGGCAGAAAATGTTCAAGAGCAGCACAATAAACACCCCTATGTCCTTCACCTGGATTCCCAGTTAATGTTTTGGGAAGCTGATGACACCAATCTGTAAAATGAAACAACTCCGTCCCACTCTACTCCCTGGTTTTCGATAGTTTCCTGGTTTTGTCTCCCCTGTCCCCCCGCCCCCTGATTCCACTCTTGGTGACCAGAGGCCTTAGAGGGACTTTCTTTTGACTCAACATCATTTTTTCCTATGGAGGTGGCTTTGAGGCTGGTGGCTACAGCTCAGACTCCTTGAAATCTGAGCTTTCTCTGGCACTAAGGCCCACCCAGCACTCTCTTGATTTCATTTTAGCTATTACAGATAACCATAACCAGGGGAGGGTATCTGTGGCCTTATGTATCCAGTAAAGTAAGTCCCCAGGAGCTGGAGCCATCTCTAAATAACATCACTGCTACCATTAGTTAACTGAGTACAGCACAGCTGCCACGTGGTGACGTGGTCACCCGAGCATCAAAGGTTCCTCTTCTCTGCCCTTTCCTTTCTCTTCCCAAACCACATGTTTCCATGAGCCTGGGCAGTTCCAGCAAATCCCACTTCTCTGACACCAACTAAAAGGGAAAACTTGTTTCCTCAGCCCACAGAACACTTCTGACACCAAATGTGTGGGTTTTCTGCACCAAGCAAGTCTGTAGCTTTATGCAGACACCAACTGAGTGTCCTATAACTCAAATCTGGCACTACCTAGAGTTAGTGCAGGCCCCACAGGGTTAAGGGCTCAGCCCCACAAGACTCCCTGCCCATCCCCCTTCAGATGCCACTCGCAAGTCCCAGGTGTCACCACCTGTGCTTCTGACCAACTGGCTATAAGTTGGAGGTTCCCAAAGCCCCCTTCTCAGACTCCATCATTTCCTGTAACAGCTCACAAAACTCAGGGAAACATTTATATTTACTGGTTTTTTATATAATAAATGATATGTAAGGATAGAGATGAACAGCTGAATGAAGAAATGCATAGGGCAAGGCCAGAAGGATCCCAAGTCAGGAGCTTCTGTCCCCATGAAGTTAGGGTGTCACCCTCCCAGCGTGTACATGTGTTCACCAACCCAGAAACTCCATACCCTATAAGTTTAGGGTTATTTTTTTTTTTCTGAGACTTCATCACATATACATGATCAATCATAACTCAATCTTCAGCCCATTCCCTCATTGGAGAATGAGGGGTAGGGCTGAAAGTTCAAGCTTCTAACCAGCGCTTGATCTTTCTGGTGACCAGCTCCCACCCAGAAGCTATCCAGGGGCTCACCCATAACCCAGGAACTTCCAAGGGATTTAGGATATCTTGTGTCAGGTTGAGTCAAAGACCAAATATTAGGGGATCCCTGGGTGGCTCAGTGGTTTGGCGCCTGCCTTTGGCCCAGGGCATGATCCTGGAGTCCTGAGATTTGAATCCCACGTCGGGCTCCCTGCATGGAGCCTGCTTCTCCCTCAGCCTCTGTCTCTGCCTCTCCCTCTCTCTCTCTCTCACTCTCTTTCTGTGTCTCTCATGAATAAATGAATAAAATCTTAAAAAAAAAAAGACCAAATATTAGGACAAAAGATGCTAGGAACAGGGGGCAGAGGCCAGGTATACATTTCTTATCTCACACTCTCCAACTGTTAGTTTAGAAAAGTTTCAAACCACAGAAAAGCTGCAGGAATGGTGTAATGAACACCCATATGCCATGCACCTGGATTCCCAGTCATCCAATTCTCTTATTAACCTTTATAAATATTTGCATTTTGTCACTGACTCATTCGAGAGTACTTTGCAGATGTCAAGACCGTTCACCAGAAATCCTTTAGCTCGTCTCTCCTAGGAGTAAGGATTAATCATGGATTATGGCCACGTGGAAGAACAAGGACTGTCTCCATGGCCATACTCCACAATCATACAAGAACCCAGGCCTTTGATAATTTAATTGAGCCACTGAATTAATGGCCATGGAAATCTCCTCGTTCCAGACTTGTTATGTGAAAGTTTCCCTTAATTCTAAAGCAGTTTGCAGGCAGCCCGGGTGGCTCAGCGGTGTAGTGCTGCCTTCAGCCCAGGGCATGATCCTGGAGTCCCAGGATCGAGTCTCATGTCGGGCTCCTTGCATGGAGCCTGTTTCTCCCTCTGCCTATGTCTCTGCTTCCCTCTCATGAATAAATAAATAAAATCTTTACAAAATAAATAAAGCAGTTTGCTTTGAGTTTTCTGTTACCATCAAAACCTCTCCTGATAAGTATAAAAAAAAAACAAAAAAACAAAAACTTCTCCTGATATATAGGCCCAGGCACCTTATAGAAAACATTCAAATGCACCCACTTCCCGGAAGTCCCACATTAAATATATGTGGGCTTTTTTGCTATACATTTTCAGAGTATTTTTATGCATTTGTTTTATTTTTTATTTTATTTTTTTTCAAGTAGGGCCCATGCCCCATGAGGAGCCCAACTTGGGGCTTGAACTCACGACCTGAGATCAAGACCTGAGCTGAGATCAGGACTCTGATGCTTAACGGGCTGAGCCACCCAGCAGCCCCTGTATGTTTGTTTGAGACATCATGTGGCTCTGGGGCTCTAAGGTAGGAGTGACTAACTACTTGGAAGACTTGGACACCCTTTTGAAATAAGAGAATGCAACCCTAGAAAATTGTTTTCAAATGTTTCCACTTTTATGACTACCAGGCTTTAAACCTGAGTAGAGGGATCCCTGGGTGGCGCAGTGGTTTGGCGCCTGTCTTTGGCCCGGGGCACGATCCTGGGGACCCGGGATCGAGTCCCTCATCGGGCTCCCGGTGCATGGAGCCTGCTTCTCCCTCTGCCTGTGTCTCTGCCTCTCTCTCTCTCTGTGACTATCATAAGTAAATTAAAAAAAAAAAACCCTGAGTAGAGTAAAGGCTGATTAATTTCAGCTTTGCAGTTCTGGCATTTTGGAGCCAATATATTTTTTGCTTCAGACCTCAAATACTTTATAAGCTCTTAAAAAGCTCTCAGCTTCTAGAAGGGAAACTGAGTGGAGGAAAAATACAGAGGAAGACAAGCCATGAAAGAGGGTTGGGGGATGGGGTGACTGGGTGACGAGCACTAAGGAGGGCACTTGAGGGGATGAGCACTGGGTGTTATACTGCATGTTGGCAAATTGAATTAAAAAAAAAAAGTCCCAAAAAACAAAAAACAGGGGATTCCTGAGTGGCTCAGCGGTTTAGCACCCCACTTCGGCTCAGGGCATGATCCTGGAGTCCCATGATCAAGTCCCATGTCGGGCTCCCTGCACGGGGCCTGCTTCTCCCTCTGCCTCTCTCTGTGTCTCTCATGAATAAATAAATAAAATCTTTTAAAAAATGATTTAAAAAGTAATTCTATGTCATTTACAAGAAAAAAAAAAACATACACACACATTAGGGCAGCCCGGGTAGCTCAGGTGGCTCAGCAGTTTGGTGCC
This sequence comes from Nyctereutes procyonoides, assembly GCF_905146905.1. Taxonomy (NCBI): domain Eukaryota; kingdom Metazoa; phylum Chordata; class Mammalia; order Carnivora; family Canidae; genus Nyctereutes; species Nyctereutes procyonoides. Next base: position 27,890,620 of record NW_026575049.1, on the reverse strand, counting down.
GCCTTCGGCCCAGGGCAGAGTTCCAAAATCGAGTCCCAGATCGAACTTCCTGTGAGGAGCCTGCTTCTCCCTCTGCCTGTGTCTCTGCCTCTCCCTCTCTGTGTCTCTCATGAATAAATAAATAAATAAAATCTTAAAAAATTTTTTCAAAAAAAACCCACACACATTACAAAAATTAAAAGACTTGCACCTGAGCCCTAATGGGCTAATGAATGGCAGAGCCTGGAGGTAACCCAGACCTTCTATGAGAGAAGGGGTAGCTCCCCAAAGGTGAGTTATGCCTGTAATCAGAAGACGGACAGACACCAGGTAGGAAGTCCATGTGTTTGGGGACGTGGCTATCCGCACAGATGGAACAGCACAGCAAAGGCAGGGAGGTAAAAACAGATGTGCAAGGTAAGTGGGGGTTGGCAGAGTGCCTGAGGTTGAGGGGGGCATTCCCCCCACCCCAGTCCTTTCTACCCTTCATGGAGTGGGAGGAAAAGATTGGTTTTTCTGAAGTCCAGGTATCCCAGGACCATGGTATTCTTTCCTTGGCTCAGCAGATAGAAGGCTCGCCAGCCCTTGCTCCCTGTGTGACCTTGGCCAAGGGCCAGCCCCTTTGGGTAGTTTCTGCATCACTAGATGAGGGAGCAGGTCCGTTGCAGAATTTCTGAGGTCCTTTGCTGCTCTGACGTGTAGGACACTTGGAGCTGGCCCTGATCACTCCCCATTGTCCCCAGCTGGGCCAGCCAGCTTGGCTGAGGGATGTGGATGGTGTTTCAGGGGGCTCAGCAGCCTTCCCAGCCACTGCCAGCTGGAGGAGGCACAGCCTTCCCGTGGGCAGGACAGGGCAGGAGCGGGCAGGCTGGGAAGGGCCTGGATCCCCTCTCCAGAGGTGCTGAGCTCATTTCTTACCACAGCAGACAATGTCCAGCCTGTAGGATGGAGGAGTTCCAGGGAGCCTGCTGCCTCTGCTGCAGGGCAATGATGGAGGAGGATAGTCTCAGGGTGGGGCTGGGGAGGCCTGGTCTTCGGGGTGCACATGAGAGAACCGATGCTGAGAGCACCCCCCACCCCAATCCCTTCTGGAATCCTCCAACCGTAAGTGAATGGTAATATTCCAGGCCTGGGAACAGGTTCAGAGAGGTCAAGGACCTTGGCCACAGTTACAGCCAGGCAGACCCCAAATTCGGACTTGCCTCCCCTCCAGATTCTAACATCAGGTTCCTTTCAGTGCCCAGAGCAGCTTCTCTGCCGTGCATTCCATGAGGCCAGGAGAAGTGTAGATGGAATGAGATAATGTGTGAAAGCAAAGGCTACAGGCACAGGGCCTGACAGATAAGTGGCCTAGGAGGCCCTGAGGACTGAAAGGGGGTGGGGTACACATAGGGCACCTTGTCCCTGCCGCCACCCCGGACATCCACAGTCCCTGTTCCAGTGGACGCTGGAAGCTGGAGAGACCTCCTGCCCCAGCGCAGGCAGGAGGGGCCTGGTGGGGATGAGGTAGGTAGGGGTGAGAGGAAGAACCCCCGCCCCCGGGGCAGCGTGGACCCCAGGAAGGTAAGCTCAACCTAGGAAATGACACAAGAGGGAAGCCCAAGCCTTCTGAGGTTGGGGAAAAAATAGTCATCTATTTAGTACAACAGACGTGAATTCCACCCTGTACTAGCCTAGGGGAGCAAGCCTTCAGCTCCCCGATGGGGAGCTGAACAGATGGGGAGACCGACTTGGAGACGGCGTGGCAGGGCTGATGGAATCCAACTCCCTGGACTCCCAAAGGGGCCTCTCTGGAGGCCTGTTCACCACTCAGGCCACCTCCCTACCAGCCCTCAGGGGGCCAGACCCTGGAGAATGCAGCCCCTGGTCAACAGCATACAAGTCCTTATGCTGGGCCTGTCTTCCAGGCCGGGGGGGAAGCAGGAAGGAGCAGCTCTCCAGGCCCCAAGAGCCCGACTGCTGGGCTGGGACGGCCAGCTGGACCCACATGATGCCAGCAGGCAAAGGACCGTGCCTAAAGCACCCATGCTCCTCAGGCAGGACTCTTCAAATGCCCCCACTCCTGGACCAGGCAGAGGGTGTCGGTGGTGCTTGGAGGGGAGGCACAAAGGAAAGGCAGTGGGACGGCTCCACCCACCCCTCCTAGGGGAGGCCCTAGAGGAAAAAATGAAGCAGCTGCGGTTGGTTTCTGAGGCTTGGTCTTGGAGGAAGGGATGAGGGGCTCAGAGATGGGGCAGCCCAGCCTCCTGGAGGCAGGCCCAGGCACTCCTGGCCACTCCTCCTGTGCCAGGGTGGGCTCCAGTCATCTGGAGGAAGGTGGGGTGGGGGGCCCGTGGAGGACCTGGCCTCCAGATGTGAGTCACTCCTGGTCCAGTCTTCCTCCCCCTTCAGTGCCGATAATTTCAGAAGGGAGACGATAGCGTGGAGGAGGTGCCGGTAACTCTCCTAGTACGTGCCCCACCTTGGCCGGTGCTCCCCACACCCCGTCTCCTCCTACTTCCTTTGTATGAAGTGAGCACCCCTCTAACCCACCCTCAACTCTTGCTACAGTGATCTTCCCTGCAGTCCGTGTCTGTCCTCAATACTCACCTTCCCTATAACCTTCTATGGCTCCCGCCCCTTAATGAGGCCCTTCCTGATCCAGATACTGTTGGCTTTCCAGTCTCATGCCCCATCTTTCTCCAACATACCTGAAACTCCAGCCATGCCAAGATGTTCACTGTTGCCCAGACCTGTGCTTTCTCACATCTGAGCCTTTGCTCATGCTGGAGTGCCAGGCCCTCCTTCTTCACGCATTCTGCAAGACCCACCTACTGGGACACCTGGATGGCTCAGTCGGTTGAACATCTGACTTCGGCTCCGGTCATAATCCCAGGGTCCTGGGATCAAGCCCCATGTCTGGCTCACTGCTCAGCAGGGAATCTGCTTCACCCTCTCCTTCTGCCCCTCCCCAGACTCATCCTCTCTCTCAAATAAATAAGATCTTAAGAAAAAAAGTCCTCATTCTGGACAGTCTCCATAGCACCACAGTGCTTGTTCATGACTTCCCTTAGAACCTGGATCGTGCTAATTAGTCAGGTCCTGGCCCAGCAGTGGGCTACTGAGAGCAGGGACTCGATGGGGTCCTCTCTGAATCCTCACAGGCTAGCTCAGGACAGGCACATAGTAGATGCTCAGTAAAATATCTGCTAACCAGCAGGAAAAGGAAAGGCTGTCCATAGTCTTGGAGAGAGACATGTGCAGAGAGTGGAAGGGAGGGGGACACTGAGTGGGGCCCCCAACCCCCACTGGGCCCCGCTCAGGCCTGACTTGCTCAGGCCAGAGGCTTTCAGGCAGGGGCTCTGGGAAGATCCCCAGCAGGCCCCTCAGCAGGCCTGAGGCATGGGGCCTGAGCCTGAGGCCTGAGCCCCATTGGCAGCCTCAGGCCTGGCACCTGGCCCAGTCTTTCTTTAGGGCTAGTGAGGAGTGAGCAGCAGCGACAATCCCTGCTTCCGGGGGAGGCCCGGGTGGGGCCAGGGCCTTGTGGTTAATGGTCCTGGGCACTCCGCAGAGGCCTGCAGCTCAAGCCACGCCCTGGCCCCTGCAGGGAGCAGCCTGCCAAACCCCAGTTCTAATCCCCTGAAGGTCCCTGTGTCCCCTCAGCCCTCAGTCATCTTCTCTGGGTACCCCTGAGCTCGGCCTGCTGGCCCCAGGCCCCCTTCCCGCCAATTCTTGTGCCTAACTCATCCTCAAACTATTTTCCACTGGCTCCCCCCAGGCCCTGCCACAGCAGAATTTTTTGGTGGGGGGTGGGGAGGGATGAAGGAGAATGGGAGGCGGAGCCTGGCCCCGGGCGGGGGGCAGGGTTAAGAAGGGGCTTTGCTCCTCTGATTGGTCACCTCTGCTCCAGAGCCGCTTCACCAACCCGTTGACCCCGCCCCTAGAGGGCCCCCAGCCCTGTGCTGACTTACAATTGGTTGGGCTTCCGGGGAGGGCGGGACCCAGCGGAGTCAGGTCCCGTTAAAAGGGTGGGAGCGGCCCGGAGGCCCACCTCTCGCGAAGAGTCTTGAGACAGCTGGTGCTCCACCCCGCGGGAACATCCTCCGGTCCTCAATCATGGCTTGTGTGAGTGTGGGGACCCCGCCCCGAAGCCCAGGGATGGCGTGGGGACAGACAGCCAGGGGCAGAGTGGGGGCAGATGAGGGTCTGGGTTCCAGTTCCCGGGGCGTGGCTTCGAACAAGTTCCTTCTTTCTGGGCCTCAGTGGCCGCGTCTGTAAAATGGGGGTGGGCGCCGTGGCCCCCCAAGGCCGTCTCTGGCTCAAGGATTATCTGAATTCCTCCAGGATCTAACAGCAGTTTTTTCTGTCAAAGTTTGACGTTTTGCAGCCCTCTGATGAGCGGGAGTGACAAGGGTGTGGCCGACTGGTGGGGTGGGGAAGCACTCTGATGACACTCAGGCCACTTTCCTCCCCCCCCACACCCGCTTCACCCCAGAGAGCCTCCCGTCCCCTCCCCCCTGCAGCTGTCCCCAGTCACTGGGCCAGGGCAGAGTCATCTCTGCTCTAGAGAGCTCTGAAAAGTCGCCAGGATCTGAGACAGGCCGCCTGGGAGGGCGCTTGCCTGGGTTAGTGGGCGGAGGGTGGTTCCGTCCAGCGAGCTAGGTGGGGGCTGGGTACTCCCCTCCCCCCACGCGCACATTCCCCCTGCGGGGAGATGCTGTGAGTGCTAAGGAGGAGAGGAGGCAAGAATCTTCCGCAGGCCCTGAGGGAAACGGTTCAAGTTTCTGGCAGAAGGAACCACTCACACCAGTTTTGCTCTGCGCTCAATCATGCTCTTGCCCAGCCAGCCAGGCTGCTGACTCGGGCCCTTGGCCGCCCACTCACTGTCCCTTCCGTGCCCCTTGGGGTCTCCTCCCCAGCCCCTGCGCCCCTCTGCACAGCCCCCCGCCCCTTCCTCTCCAGCAGAAGGGCAGACCCTCCCATGCACCTTCCTTTGCCACCTAAGTCGCAGTGTCACTCTGCTTCTTTCCATCTATCAAATGAAGGGATAGAGCATAACCTCCCACCTCCCACCTCCCAGGCCCCTCTGAATCCAAAATCCCCGAGCTGAATCGCAGAAACGTGCAGGTCTTGGTTTCTACAATCTCAGCGCTGTTACAGATGGGAAGTGGACCCGGTTGGGAGCAGCGACCTGCCCAGGACCACCCAGAGGGAGTCTAGAACTTGGGCCGGGTTCCCCTGGCTTCTAGCGGGCGGGGTCAGAGGGTCCGGGGCGGGGACGACCCCCCGGCCCCACCCCCCCCCCACCCCCGCCACCGCGTCCCCTAACCCGGCTGGCTGCGGTCCCGTCTCTGCAGGGTCTGATCGCCAGCAATCTGAGTCTCAAACCTGGGCAGTGCCTCAGAGTGCAATGCGAGGTGGTCCCCGAAGCCAAGAGGTAAGGGGGTGAAGGTGGGGAGGCGGCGGGCGGCAGGGGCGCGGGGTTCCGAGCCCCGGGGTCCGATCCGCGTCGGGCAGGGGCGTGGCTGGCCAGGCCCCCGCCTCCCCTCTGGCGGCGAGGGGGTTAACGGCCATGGCGTCTTGGGGTGAGTCACTTCCTCTGCCGGGTCTGGACGCCCCCACTAGAGTCGCCCCCCATCCCTCCCTGCTGGAGCCTCCTAAACTAAACCAGCTGCGGCCTCCTCATCTACCTTGGCTGGCCCTGCCCCCACTGTAGGCGGGAGCCCAGGCCGCGGGGGGCCCGGGAGAGGGAATGGGGGGCACCCCGCTGCCGGCCCGCGGAGGTCCCTGGACCCTGGGTCCTGCGCTCTTCACTCACTCAGCCTTTCATCCCTTCTGGGCCTTCTTCACTCATCATTCACTCAGCAGGGTGCCTAGGTCCTCAGCAGCCATGGTGACCTTGGACCAGTCAAGCCACGGCCCTGAGCTTTGTTCAGTCTGTTATCACTTCACCGAGGGGGGAGGTGGTTGTGTGGAGGAAGTGAGATGCTGGATCTCTCAGTGACCATGATGATGACCAGCTGACATTAGAAAGAGCCGCACACTTCATGTGCACTATCCTTATCATGTTTACCAAACCTTCCGAGGTACGTACTGCTGCTCTGCTCTCCACTCAGCAAATGTATGATTGTCTTTTATTTTTTTTTAAGATTTTATTTATTTATTCATGAGAAACACACAGAGAGAGAAGCAGGCTCCCTGCAGGGAGCCCAATGCAGGACTCCATCCCAGGACCCCAGAATCACGGGCCCTGAGCCCAAGGCAGACGCTCAACTGCTGAGCCACCCAGGTGTCCTGGATGCTCTTTTTGATGATGACGATGATCATGGTGTTTACTGAGCACGTACTGTGTATCGTCATGCTGGGCACTAGGAGTACAGAGATATATATACGAGGACCCTAGCCCTCCCAAAGGTCACCTTGTAGGGGAGTCTCCGTCCTTGCCCAAAGTGACACCAACTAATGTCTTCAAGAGTCTTGGCTGTCAGCACAGCAAGACCCTTAGAGATCACTCTCATGCAGCCCCCACTGTGCTGATGAGGAGACTGAGGCCCAGAGAAGGGCGGGGACTTGCTTGAGGTCACACAGCAAGGAGGCAGCTAGGCCAGAACTAGAGCTCCGGTCTGGTCTCTTACCTCCGCACTGAGTACCCCAACTGGCGAGGTCATGGTGCACTCTGGGTGGCCCCGGCTGGGTGGTCTGGGGGGGGGGCTGCAGCTGGCTGAGGAGGCCTCAGTACCCCCCTGCTCCTCCCAGCTTCGTGCTGAACCTGGGCAAAGACGGGGACAACCTGTGCCTGCACTTCAACCCTCGCTTTGAAGCCCACGGCGATGTCAACACCATTGTGTGTAACAGCAAGGATGGCGGGGCCTGGGGCGAGGAGCATCGAGAGTCCGCCTTCCCCTTCCAGCCCGGGACTGTCACAGAGGTGGGCTGGGACCCAGGGTGCTGGGGTGCTGAGCTGGGGCAGAGCTGGGTTATTAGTGGCTAGAGTCCTAGGTGCCCCTCCCCACCCTCCCTCCGTTCCCCTCCCTGTCCTCTCCCTCCCCTCCCCTGCTGTCCCCAGGCCAGGGAGGCCAGTGAGCACCAGCCCTCTCCCCCCAGGGCCCGCTCTGTGAGTGCAGAGCGTAGGCTCCTGCTTCAGGGTCTGAGCTACTTGCTGTCCTTGCCCCCTAGGTGTGCATCTCCTTCGACCAGGCCGACTTGACCATCAAGCTGCCAGATGGATACACCTTCAAGTTCCCCAACCGCCTCAACCTGGAGGCCATCAGCTACCTGGCAGCTGATGGTGACATGAAGATCAAGTGCCTGGCCTTTGACTAAAGGCGCCGGCCCGTGGCCCCTAATAAAGGCAGCTGCCTCTGCTCCCCCTCTCCCTGCCTCCTGTGTGTGTTTGGGTGGGGGCAGTGGAAGAGGAGGTTGCCACCAACTCCCCTAGGCTCCATCTTCCTTCACTTCCATTTGCTTCCTCAGTGCATGCCTCCTAAGGGCCAGGGACATCTTCCCCTGGCTCCCCAGGGCCCAACAGGGTGCTCAGTACATGGGAGGGGACTGGTGATTGATAAACCCAGTCAAAGCCCTCAATCAGCTCCCAACCTGGGGAGCCCCAGCATACAGCAGGTGCTCAAAACATGACAAGTCAATGAAACCAGGGGGAAAGAGGCCAGGAGGGACCAGTTCAGGCCCCATGTCCAGCAGCACAGAGGGAGGTGCAGCGAAGAATCTCTGCGGCTCCGCTCCTTTGCTCTCATGAGCCAGAAAGAAATCTGGTTCAGTGTGGGGTCACGAGCTGTGTGACCTGTTAACTGACCTCTTGAGCCTTGCTTTATGCACCTAGATACAAGGGGAGGTGCTGATAGCGCGTTGTATATCAGGGTTGTCATGAAGATCACGTGAGATGTGAGAAGCAGGACAAGTTCAATGCCTGGCAGGTGGCTTCTGTCCCAGCTGAACTACCACGGGAGATGTCCTCACCCCAGTCCGCACAGGGAGGAAAACAGTCCTGCGCGATGACTCGACTCCCTGGTCTGTATCAGGCCCTGCTGAGTCCTGTGGGGCAGCCCAGCTTGGGGCCTCCAAGCCACGTACCCCAGTGCTGGAGCCTAAGGGCCACCAGGACACTGGGCTGGAAACTGCTGGTTCTGTGGCCCTGGACAGGACCCTCATCCCAGGGGAGATGGGCTCAAGCAATGGTCTTGGCACAACTGCTGGCTCGTTTCTTTTTCCTTTTTCCCCTTGTTTATTTATTTATTTACAATAACTACATCCAACTTGGGGCTCAAACTCATGACCCCAAGATCCTGCTGGCCCGGTTCTGTATAGGAGGGTCTGGGGTGTTGAGGGGGCCACGCCAGCCCCACCACAGGGAACCGACTGGAGGTAGGCAGCCTCCAGGCTCCCAGAGGCCGGGTGCACACAGCTTCTTTCCTGCAGAGCAGAGGAGTTCAGGAAACTCTGTGGGACTGAGATGAGGTCTCCATGCGCCTCTCCTCTCGGCTTCCAAAGAGCACACGTATCCCGAGACCCAGCAGGCTCTACCTCAGAGGGCCGTGTTTAACCCAGCCCACCACACTCACTAGTCCTAAGTGATGGGGCCTGAGCTGATGGCTGGGCGACCCTGCAGACTGACCATTCCTCAGCACCTTTTCTTTTTTTTTTTTTAATTTTTTTTAATTTATTTACGATAGTCACACAGAGAGAGAGCTAGAGAGAGAGGCAGAGACACAGGCAGAGGGAGAAACAGGCTCCATGCACCAGGAGCCCGACGTGGGACTCGATCCCGGGTCTCCAGGATCGCGCCCTGGGCCAAAGGCAGGCGCCAAACCGCTGCGCCACCCAGGGATCCCCTCAGCACCTTTTCCTTTCTGCTCCCTGCTGCAGGGACCCCACTTCCCCGGGAAACAGCCCCTAGAACTGAGCCAATGTTCAGGATGACTTAGCATCAGAACCTCCATAGGCTTTGCCTGTGTGAGGGCACTGTCTCTTGAGGTGTGGTGATGGTGGTGGGAAGACCGGCCAATTTCATTCTCTAGGAGAAGCAGCACTAGTTGTGGGACCCAGGGTGGTGGTGCTTTTCCACCCTCACACTTAGTTTTCTCATCTGTAAAATGGGAGTCATTATTTGCACCTGGGCCTTTGGGGTGGCTGAGTCCCAACTCAGTGGGTCCCCTGGGGAGTACATGTCTATAAGAGGGCTCAGGAGGTGGGGCATCTGTTAAGTGTCTGCCTTTGGCTCAGGTCATGATCCCAGGGTCCTGGGATTGAGTCCTGAATCCGGGTCCTTGCTTCTCCCTCTCCCTCTGCCTGCAGCCCCCCCTGCTTGTGCTCTCTCTGTGTGTCAAATAAATAGATAAAATCTTAAAAAAAAAAAAAAAAAAAAAGAGGGCCCAGGAGGATAGAGTGTACATGCTGGGCCTGCCATGAGCCACACCCAATCTCCAGGCTCTCCTAGGGTACCCAAGTGGCCCCGCAAGAGAAACAGCTTTGGAAGTCCGGCTGTGGCGGGCCGCCCCCTGCTGGACATCGGAGGAAGTGTCTCTGGGACGGTCTTTCTCTGGTCCTCAGGGTTCAGCCCCACGGATTCTCCCTACATGGGGGCGGGAGGGACGACTAGGCGGCAAAGGAAAGCCCTGGGGCAGACAGGGAATGAGACCCCCGGGTCTGCAGGAAGGAAACTGGGCTCGGTGTTCAAACCTCAGCTCCATCACTGTGTGCCCCGGGACCAGTTACTAGTCCTCTCTGAACCTCAATTCCCTCATCATCAAAGTGCATGAACACTTGTATCTACCCTGGGCAGTTGTTGCGAGGATTAGCTGAGGTAATGTAGAGAAATGCCTGGTGCCTGACACACAGGAGGTGCTCAATAAACCTAAAAATGATTTCAAGGAGAAACCAATCCAAAGAGGCAGGTGGGTTATTATTTTCTCTTAACTTTTTTCAAGATGTATTGATTTATTTTAGAGAATGCAAGTGCGGGGAGGGGCAGAGGGAGAGAAGCAGATGCTCTGCTGAGCAGGGAGCCTGACCCAGGGTCTCATGATCTCACGACCCTGACATCAAGACCCATGAAATCATGACCTGAGCCAAAACCCAGAGTCAGACACTTGGTGATCAATCCACTCCGGCGTCCCCAAAGAGTGGTGGGTGTTTTAGACCATGAACTGCAGTGAAGTTTCAGAGTCTGGGTGGGGTCTCGGTCCCTCGTCTCCTCTCCTGGGGCAAGGGGACCTGGAACCCTCCGGGAAGTGTGGAGCAACAGCACCTGCCTGAGGTGACAGGCTTCACTCTCTGCATTGGGGGCTTTTGCACATGAGGTCTCCCTGAGCCCCAACCCTGTGGGCAGGCAGAAAGTGGGGGCTGGGTGGGCTGCAAGGGTCAACCACCCAGTACCCCCCAACACAAGGTCCTGCAGGTGCGGCTTTTCCTTTACTCAGTCCCTGTCTCTGTGCCAGACTGGAAGTTCAGGGAGGGTGGCAGTCAGGGAATGGCTCCCACTTACTAACTGGCTGACTTTGGTCAAGGCACTTCCCCTGCCTGAACCTCTGTTTCCTCACCTGTATAATAGGGATGAAAGTGGGCAGCCTGGGTGGCTCACCAGTTTAGCGCCGCCTTCAGCCCAGGGCGTGATCCTGGAGACCCGGGACTGACTCCCATGTCAGGTTCCCTGGATGGAGCCTGCTTCTCCCTCTGCCTGTGTCTCTGCCTCTCTCTCTCTCTCATAAATAAATAAATACAAATCTTTTAAAAAATAGGGATGAAAGTAGCACCAACCAGGACACCTGGTTGACTCCGTGAAGCATGACACTCTTGATCTCAGGGTTGCAAGTTCGAGCCTCTTGTTGGGTGTAGAGATTACTTAAAAAAATAAAATCTTCATTTTTAAAAAGATTTTTAAAATTTATTTATTTATTTATGATAGTCACACACAGAGAGAGAGAGGCAGAGACACAGGCAGAGGGAGACGCAGGCTCCATGCACCGGGAGCCCGACGTGGGATTCGATCCCAGGTCTCCAGGATCGTGCCCTGTGCCAAAGGTAGGTGCCAAACCGCTGTGCCACCCAGAGATCCCCATTTTTAAAAAGATTTTATTTATTGATCCATGAGACACACACACACACAGAGGCAGAGACAGAAGCAGGCTCCATGCAGGGAGCCCGACGTGGGACTTGATCCTGGGTCTCCAGGATCACACACTGGGTTGAAGACGGTGCTAAACCGCTGAGCCACCTGGGCTGCCCTAAAATCTTCAGTTTTAAAAAGACGTTATTTGTTCATGAGAAGCACAGAGAGGGAGAGGCAGAGACATGGGCAGAGGGAGAAGCAGGCTCCCTGTAGGGAACCCAGTGTGGGACTCGAACCCAGGACTCCAGGATCATGCCTGAGCCCAAGGGAGACACTCAACCATTGAGCCCCCCAGGTGCCCCCTGTCTCGCTCCTTCCTAAGCTCACAAAGTCCGCATCTTGTCCTCCAGGGTGGGGGGCATGCTGGCTACCAGGAGTGATTCCTCCAGCCAGTGGCCTAGGGAGCTGGGCCATGAGGCCACAGACTCAGGTTCAAGTTCCAGCTTGGACACAGAACAGCCCTGTAAATCTGGACAAATATCTTCCATTCTCTGAGCAAACAGGTCCCTTCTCAGGGTGCCTGGCACACAGTAGGCACTCGATACACAGGTGCACACTTGCTCTCTGGGCTCCAGTCACTTGTCCAATGAGAAGTGGGGAGCAGGTCTTAAGGGCATATTACTCTTCTGATAATCCCCACTCTCAGCCAGTTTTGGGGTCACCTCCTCTGGGAAGCCCTCTGCAGTGGGGGAGCCAACAGTGAGCTCCGCAGCCCCCCCCCCCCCCCGTGCCTCTCACTACAGAGGTACCATCTCCTGCACTGTAATGATCGCCAACCTCGCCACTAGGGCCGTCCTTTAAAAGCAAGGGCAGCAGCTTGTGTGCAGCACCCAGCAGGTGTGACTTAAGAACGGGGGATTCAGGCGTGTGATCCCAGTTACCAAAAGTCCCCATCAGGCAGTATTTTACTGAATGCACGCCCTCGTCTTCAGTGGAGTATATGTTATTTTTTTTTTCTAAAGATTTTATTTATTTATTCATGAGAGACACAGAGAGAGGCAGAGACACAGGCAGAGGGAGAAGCAGGCTCCACGCAGGGAGTGGGATGCAGGACTTGATCCCAGGACCCCAGGATCACGCCCTGAGCTAAAGGCAGATGCTCAACCGCAGAGCCACCTAGGAGTCCCGAGAATGTGTTATTATTACACCCCAATGCCACACCTGGGGAAACTGAGGCACAGACAGGGGAGATGACTTGTGTAGCAAGCACGTGTGTGGCAGGTATTACTTATACGAAGCGTTACGTAACTCACGGTTCCTCCTCCTCCTCCTCATGGTTCTCAAAGTATGGTCCGTGGACCAGCAGTATCAGCACACACACACGCACACACACACCCCCAGAACGAGTCAGAATTGCAGATTATGGGGCTCACTCCTGACCCGCTGAATCAGAAACTCTAGGGCGGGGCCAGGAGATCTGGGTTTCCGCAAGCCGTGCAGGGGATTCCGAAGAACGTCAAAGTTTGAAAACCACTTCCAGGGGATCCCTGGGTGGCTCGGTGGTTTGGCGCCTGCCTTTGGCCCAGGGCATGGTCCTGGGGTCCTGGGATCGAGCCCCACGTCGGGCTCCCTGCATGGAGCCTGCTTCTGCCTCCTCCTGTGTCTCTGCCTCTCTGTCTGTCTCATGAATAAATAAATAAAATCTTCAAAAAAAAAAAAAACCACTGCTTCGCAATCATAAAATCACTATAATCATCCCCATTTTACAAATGGGTAACTGCGGCAAAGCGAGGGCAATTGGTCCGGAACCACAGCCGTAACGTGCTGAGCTCCGGGACTCGCTTTCACGGCCGCTAGCCTAGGAATGGGCCGGGGTTAGGAATCATGGGGCTGGGGAGGCGGGCTCCGCGGCCCCTTTAAAAGGCGGAGCCTGAGGAGCGGAACTGCGCAGCGGGAGTGCGAGGCGCCCCCGGGAAGCTAAAAACCGCTACACCCGGAAGTGTCTTAGGCGTGCGGGAGCCGCGCCGCCGGAGGCCGCGCCGCTATGGGCCGCAACAAGAAAAAGAAGCGAGATGGCGACGACCGGCGGCCGCGGCTCGTCCTCAGCTTCGACGAAGAGAAGCGGCGGTGAGTGCGGAGGCTGGAGCGGATCTGCCTCGGGCTGCCGTCCGGGGCCGGGGCCAGAACCCGAACCCGGGCCGAGCGGCTGCGCTCACGCAGAGGTCCCTTCCGGTCCCGCCCTCTTTGCGCGGCCCGCGGCTCCCCCCGACGCCCCCCGCGGGATGGACGCGCCCGCAGTCCCCCCCGGCCTGGGGGGTGGAATCGCCCGCCCCGCCCCCCTTCCCCCGCTCAGCGCCCCGAGTTCCGCAGTGCGCGCGGCTGGGGGTGGGGGTAGGGGGCGGTGGCTAGGGGGCCCCCAGGCCTCTGCGTCAAGTCCGTCGGATGTTCCCCGCCCAGAGCGCCACTTTGCCGCGTGGTAGTGGGTCGGCGAAAAGCCTAGTGCTGCTCCCCGGACCCCCCAACATTTGGGAATGGTGCGGCCAGCTCCCGAGAGAAGGAGCCAAGATCACATAGAGGAGGGGAGGGCAGGTGCCGTCCAGGGGCCCTGCAGATGGGTCCAGGAGCAGGTGTCCTGGGGAAATGGGGTGCACTCCAGTGGAAAGTGTGCGGGTGTCTCCGTGAGGGTGGCCTGAAAAACCCTGCTGGAAGTGGCTTAATTCGCTGGGTCATGGGATTTGGCAATGTAGGAGGGGCCCCCACGTGTCCTAGGCTCGTAGGCCCACCTGCCTGGCCCTGTTGAAGCTGAGCCCTGGAGGGACGGGGTGGAAGGAGCATCTCGCTCTTCTTCCTGACCTTACACTCCCTATGACCTTTGGCAAATAGCCTAGCCTCTCTCTGCCTCAGTGTCCCTGTCTGTAAAATGGGCATTGGTACCGACCACACAAGCTGTTGTGAGGAATAGGTAAGTTAACACGTGTGCATTTTTAGAGTGGGTACAGTAGTGGTTTTTCTCTTCCTGGAGTGAACCTTTCTTTCCTGTGTGTCCTCCTGACTCTCCCTCGACTCTTTCTCGTAGGGAGTACCTGACTGGCTTCCATAAGCGCAAGGTGGAACGGAAGAAGGCAGCCATTGAGGAGATCAAGCATCGGCTCAAGTTGGAGCAGAAGAAGCTCCGGGAGGAAGTACAGAGGGGAAGGCTGGGGGGGAAGGGGCTAGGGAGAGAGAGAAAGTGTGCTTGTGCGTGTGTGTATCTATATCTATATATCTATATCTGATTCCCAAGGGATTCGCATCCTTGGGTGACCTTAACAGGGGCATCTGCAGAAATGAGGGGAGGTGTGGGCAGGCCCGGGGAGCAGTGTGTACAGTAGAATCATGGTGGGCTCGGGTCTGGGGAAGGTGTAGTATGGAATCTCCTGGTGTTTCACTATGAGCTCCTGCCTGGGATCGGCTGGAGAGGCCATCCTCAGTGTTCCCTTCCCTTTTGGTTTCAGCGCCATCAGGAATACTTAAAGATGCTGGCAGAGAGAGAGGAGGCTCTGGGTAAGTCACATCTTTGCCCTGAGCTGAAGAAAAGCCAGCAGACCTAGACTTACTTATCCCTTGGTGGATGGAAGGGGAGGGGTGTGGGGGCTGCACAGAAGCTAACTTCCTAGCTCCAGGGGTCTTGGTGGTGACGTGGGCCACTGGCCAGGGCTGGTGTTCAGGACCCTCTATAAATGTGGGTGGATCAGAGACAGGAAAGACCAACCTCTTGGTAAAGTGATCCTGAGCAGAAAGCCCAGTTTCTGAAGCCTGGAGGGACTGGGGGTAGAGGGGAATGGGTAGTAGCAGCTGCTGGGGTCACAGCGGGTCTGTCCTAAATGAGAACCAGATGGTCTGAGGTCTCCCCAGAGTATCGGAAGGAGTTGAATCACTTACATTTGTCTGCAGACCAGGCTCTGGAGCTGGTGACTTCCTGGACACTCTCCCAGAGTAGAGGGGGCCATTGCACTCCAGGGCTGGGCAGGGGGTTGGAGTCTGGTTACTTGCGCTCTGAGGCTGAGACCTGGTTCTGTGCCCACCTTGCATAGAGGAGGCAGATGAACTGGAGAGGCTGGTGACAGCAAAGACAGAGTCAGTGCAGTATGACCACCCCAATCACACAGTCACCGTGACCACCATCAGCGACCTGGACCTCTCAGGGGCCCGGCTGCTTGGACTGCCTCCACCTGAGGTGAGTGTAACTTCCAGCCCTAGGGAAGATGGGCCCCAGTGCAGCCCTAGGTGCAAACTGGCTTGTTGGGGATGCTGAGTGCTGGTCCCTGTTGGGCAGATTCCAGTGCGAGGGGCTCTTTCCCTCCTGGGCATTCTTCAGGGCCTGCACAAAATCCGTGGGGCTTGGAGAAGCTGGTTCTGTGACTCAGTGACTGTGGGAACATGGGCAAGTGTCTGCCTTGCCAACTTTCCTTTCGCCAGTAAGTTGAGGGAGAGTGAGGTAATTGATGATAGCACCTGTTTCTTGGGATTGCTGTGAGTATAAAAGCGGTTAATTCAAGAGACGCACCTCAGATACCAGTTTGTGGTGATCACAACACTGCGTGGTAACAGCAACAACACAGCCCATCCATGTGCACTGACCGTTTTCAAGCTGTGAGTGGGGAGGTACTCGCAGATTGTAACCAATATTTTAAAAAGATTAAAAAAAAAAAAAAAAGGATTCCCCTTTTAAAAGCACTCAGTGGGCCCTGACTCATGACCCACTGAGCCGTCAAGAAAGGGCAGAGGAAAAACACTGCTTTTGGGTGAAGCAGCAGCATGTTGTGTTGTTTTGCTTCAATCAGTGATATGACAGGGTGTTCCACCTTGGTGGGGTACGAGGGGGGAGAGAGGTTCGAGGTGACGGGGGCAATGTCATATGGACAGAGCTGCCTAATAAACTCTGAAAAATTAAATAAAAATATTAAAAACAAAAAGTAAGGAAAGAAATAGAATGTCTTTGAAAATATCAAAAAGGCTCACAGGTAAGTACCATTTGACAAAATGTTTCAAAGCTGTGTTTGGGTTGGATGCGCTTAAATACATAATTTAAATATGCCTGTACATAAACAGCGTCACAAGGTGAAGCACATTTCCTGTCATGGGTGAAAGCGTCTTTAAGCCCTGAGCCACTGCTTTATCATGTCCTTCCTGACCTCATACTCCTTTCTCTTTTGTGCTTATTCTTCTGTAAATCCTCCACGGCCTCAGCTTGCAGTGGACGTGCAGACACTCACAACTGAAAGAAGATGGGGACAAGGCTTTGAGACACAGCTTTTCCCTGTGTGATTCCCGCTTCGAAGTTGTGCCCAGCTTGTCCCCCAGTGGCCTTCTCCGAGCCCTGAGCCAATCCTCAAGGCAGCAGGCCACACCCCCACTTGACAGAGCCATGACTGCTGGTGTCAGGCCTCCCAATCTACCACACTGTGTGACAGTCCTTGTCCTGTGTTTCTTTAGCAAGGGGCTGGACACAGGTCCGAGGAAGAGGCGTCCTCCATGGAGAAGCTGACCAGAGCCTTACCCAGGAAGTCCAGAGATCCCCTCCTGTCCCAGCGGTGAGCCCTGGCCTGTCCCTCTCTCTGGCACTTCTCCCTCCCAGCTGACTGTGGTAATGAGCCCTGTGGAGCCACCTCTCACTGGCTGGTGGCATGGAGCAGGTGTTGGGCCTGGTGCAGTTACTCTGCCTACCAAGTGTCCCTCCTCACTGTCCTTACTCCCTTTCCCTGAGAATGGCCAGCCCTGGGTGCCCAGAGTGCCTGGGGTCAGGGCTTTTTTATGAGCTGAGGACTGGCAGGCCCTCTGGGGTCAGAGCAAGCTGTCTTTGGCATGGATTTGGTACTCCCTAGCATTCGAGGCCTGTCCTGACTTCCTCCGGGAGCCAGGCACTCACCCCCAAACCCAATCTTCCACTCATGTCCTGCTTTCCAGAGTAAATGAGGCCCCGGCCTGACCAGCCTTCCATCCCCCTACAGGATCTCTGCTCTCACAGCATCACTGCACGCACATAGTCGCAAGAAGACCAAGAGGAAACATCCCCGACGGGCCCAAGACTCCACCAAGAAGCCCCCGAGTGCCACTCGTACGAGCAAGACCCAGCGCCGCCGGCTGACAGGCAAAGCCCGGCACAGTGGAGAGTGAGCCCTGAGAACCAGCCATGCCCCAGCCTGGGCCCTAAGGTCCTGTCCTGTCTCAGCCGGGCTGTCCCCATAACCCAGTACCGAGGTGGTGACTCTATGGCCCAGGACTGGGATGCTAGCACCTCTCTGGTCCAGAGCTTGGGCCCTGGAAGGGGCAGACAGGTGAGAGCTGGCTCCCCCCAGGAGGAGCCTTTAGAGCCAAATCTGGGGCATCTACCTAAATGTCTGCCTCACCGAGCCATCATCAGATTTGTGAAACTGAGTGGTCTGTTTGTCCCTGACCCTGCTGCCATGTGCCAAGGGCAGGCTTCTGAGACAGTAGAAACTATTAGGGAAATGGGTCCATCCTCACTCTCCAGCAGTGGGTATGAAAGTATTAGGTCTGGGCCCCCTTTCCCAGGTTACAGATCAACATGACCTGTTGGGTACACTGGTAGGAACCAGAGTCCTCTCACTACTCGAGCAGGCTGGGATCCCTGGGTGGCGCAGCGGTTTAGTGCCTGCCTTTGGCCCAGGGCACGATCCTGGAGACGCGGAATCGAATCCCACGTCGGGCTCCCAGTGCATGGAGCCTGCTTCTCCCTCTGCCTATGTCTCTGCCCCTCCCTCCCTCTCTCTCTCTCTCTCTCTCTCTCTCTGACTATCATAAAAAAAAAAAAAAAAAAAGAGCAGGCTGCTGGGGCAGGTGGGTGAGCAGTGCCAGGCTCTGCTCTTTACTGGCTGAGACTTTGGGTCTGTCCCTTCTTGGCCTCATTGGTCTTCTCAGCTGAAATTGAAGTGGTGGAAGCAGATGAGTTCCAGAGCATTCCCCACCCCCCGAACTTGGGCCTCTTCCCTAGGTTTCTAGTAGCTCCTGGAAAGAGACCAAAAAAGGAGTGATCAACCCTTCTTAAAGAAAATGTAGGGGATCCCTGGGTGGCGCAGCGGTTTGGCGCCTGCCTTTGGCCCAGGGCGTGATCCTGGAGACCCTGGATCAAATCCCACATCGGGCTCCCGGTGCATGGAGCCTGCTTCTCCCTCTGCCTGTGTCTCTGCCTCTCTCTCTCTCTCTGTGTGACTATCATAAATAAATAAAAAATTAAAAAAAAATCTTAAAAAAAAAAAAAAAAAAAAAAGAATATCTTAAAAAAAAAAAAAAATAAAGAAAATGTAGGGGGATCCCTGGGTGGCTCAGTGGTTTAGTGCCACCTTCGGCCCAGGGCATGATCCTGGAGACCTGGGATCAAGTCCCGCGTTGGGCTCCCTGCATGGAGCCTGTTTCTCCCTCTGCCTGTGTCTCTGCCTCTTTCTCTGTCTCTCATGAATAAATACATAAAGTCTTAAAAAAAAAAAAAAAGAAAGAAAATGTATCTCAACTCACCTGAAGAGTATGACCCTTTCCAAGCAGACTCTGCAAGAGGCCAGGTGATGTTCTGCAAGGTTGCTGGTTTTTCATGCTCTTCAGATGTGGCTTCAGAAAACCAGTCTTTACCCTTCCTTGTCCCAGCTTGTGAGTGACCCACCTGACACGCCCCACTGTCACCTGAGCGAGCAGGGTAGAATCCTGAGTGCAGCAGGTAGATGCACCGGCGGGGACAGCCAGGGCACCTGTTAGGGGACATTGTCAGACACCACCAGCCCTTGCCACTTACTGCTTCCTGTGACTGAGTCAGAGCACAGGAATCCGGGCAGTGCCCTGGTTAGGAGACCATGTTGTGCCCTAACACTAGTACTGCAAGGGGAGTAGATGTGCCTTCAGCCCCAGCAGAACCCCAGCAGAGCTCAGGATCAGTGAGAGGTGGACAAGGTGACGGGGGAATGCAGTGACAGGAGCAGTGACGAGCACAGGTGCAAGTTCCAGCTGGCCCCGGGGTGTTGGAGGATCTGGCGGGAGGGAGCTGAAGTCCCAAGCAGGTCTTGCTTTGGCTCAGCCCACGGAGAGCTGCCATTGGGCAGGCTCAGGAACAGAGGCTCCGTTAAGCTGTGTCTGGGGGTGACTGGCGTGCCCCATATCACCATCGAGACCCACCATCTGGTGCCTCTCTGAAGGCCACCCCTGGACTTAGCCACTGGCAGCTCAGGGCATATGGCTGGGAAGGTGCTGTGACCTGGCTCTTTAGCTCCTTCCACTGCTCTTCCTGCTGCCTTCCTGTTATTGGGGTGTAGTGACTCGCTCTGCTGGGCTGCCCCTGTCCTGCACAGTGGGGGGGCCTGCCAGCAAGCTCCCCAGGTGGTTCTCATCCTCAACCTGGGGCAGTGAGTGTGAGCCTTGCCCTTCATGGCCCCAGGGAGCAGAACCCATCCTGGGCCCGAGGGGTTAGTGCATGCAGCAGGGTTTGAGTCCTGACTTGAGTCCCAACTCCACCACTTGGTGTCTGTGTGAGCGCTTTGCTGTGCTGACCTCTCTGGGTGTATCCCTGTGTGTAAGATGAGAAGACACCTATGTCCTAGGGGTGCCCCAAGGCTGAAATGAGCCCGTATGCGTGAACCACCTCCCACAGCACCTGACGTTCCCAGGGTGCACCTGCAGTGTATGCTCACGGCCACTGCTGTCCGCTGCAACATCTGACCCAGGTCTCTTCTCCCGCTCCCAGTGACACGGGGTCATTACCACTTCCATCTACAGTTTGTGACATTTACAAGTATTAAATTCTCCTCCACTCTCTTCTATATGTGCCATCTGCATCTTTGAGCAGGGAAACTGAGTGAGCGATTTTGCCAATCTTGAAATCAGAAGTGGTGGAATCAGAACCCTATAGAGAACTTGCCTTTTCTCCCCAGAACCTGGATCTTTTCCTCTTGACTCTCTCTGTCTTGTGGGCCTCCTTGGCTTGGGGCTTCTAGGGGCTTTATAAAGAAGGATTAGATTTAGCTGCATATAATGTACAACAGAATTTAGCAGTTTATATAAGAGGAGGTTAACAGGGAGGTAACTAGCCTGGAGCTGGGGGGCTGGGGTGACAGGCTTTGAGCTTTTTGTTTTGGGCCATTTTCAACACACAGCGTTCACCTCACGGTCCAAGATGGCCATTTGAGCTTCAGCCATCATGTGCCTTTCAGCTAGCAGGAAGGAGAAAGGATTGAAGAACTTGTTCCTCCTTTTTAGAACATTTGACAATTGTCATGTGCCATCATTTGGGCAGAAGGTGAAGACGGGCCGGACAGAGAAGCAGCTCCAGCTGCAGATAGGGCTATGATTGTGGCCCATTCTGGAGAACCCTGTGCCCATGTAAGAATTGAGGACTGTGTTGCTAACTGAAGGGAGAGTTAGTATTAGGGTACAAGCTACAGAGTCTCCCGCAGAAGCCAGATATATAAGGAAAAGGCTGCCAGGGGGGGTATCCAACTGTGTGGAACTACAGCCACAGCAGACTCTTTTTCTGTTCCTGGGTTACTGCACTGAACTTTCCTGATGGGTCAGGCCCTGTGCTAGCAGAAGGAACGAGGCCTCTCAACTCAGGAAAGACGGTAGGATGTGTTTGGGGGTTACTGAGCCCTCCCCAGGGGATGAGGGTAGGAGCTGAAGAGGAGATGTTTCTGTGCCAGGGAGGCTGAAGCTTTCATCCTCTCCAAGGTGCCCTGGACCTCAGAGGCTTGAAGCCCCCAGGTTTGAGCTGTGGTGTCAGTGGCTCTGGCAGGGAGTTCCCCAGTTTGTCCTGAGATAGAGACCTCACAGCCATTTCTGTTGTGGGTGGGCCCAGCATGACTAGAGTCCTCCAGGTTTCGAGCTGACATCTTCCAGATGTGGGAGGTGCTCTTTAGATGTTCACAGGCTGTTCATGGCCTTTGTTGCTCTGAGCAGTGTCCTCCAGCCCTGGGAATTGATCCTTCACCCTCCCCTCACATGGGCTCCAGTGACACTTTGTGTTTCCTTCTTATAAACACTGAACACATTGTAACCTGGTTCTGTCTGTCTCCACTAGCTGACCATGAGCCTTCTGAGTGAGAAGTTGTATCAGTAACTGCTGTGTTTCTGCTGTGGGCACAGTTCGCAGCCAGTCCTGGCTAGATTACACGGATTGGATTTACACCCAATCCCCCTCTCCACAGGTGTTCCCAGTGACCCTTGAAATCTGTTCTAGAATTTTCTTGGTAGCAGTGCCCTGTTTGTTTGTCTGCAAGTTTCTGAATCTGTTTTGTTTTCTCCTTCCCTTCACCACATCCATCGCTCCTGGGCCCCTGCTGAAATCTTTCCCCATCCAGTGAACTTTGCCCTCTCTCCCTTCCACCCTATTCAGCACGATTGCCAAATAACAACCAAAAGAAAAGAAAAAGGATAGGAAAATAATTTATTGAGCACTTCTCGTGTGTGAGTCACATTATTAACTCACAGCAGCATCGCAAAGTGGGTATTAGCTCCATTTGACAGGCGAATAGACTGAGTCACTGGTTACATAATTGTCAGAAGTTACCTGTCATGGCTAGTAGGACATGGTCCTTGCATTCCATGGAGGGGGCAGACACATGGAAGTCCCTTGGAAAGTCAGGGGTTCAACAAAATGTTAAGAGGGCAGACATCCTTACAGGCCCAGAGGGCAGAGAGGAGGGCATCCAAGAAGGCTTCTGAGAGGAGGTGATCCTTGATGTGAATCTTGAAAGATGACTTGGGTTGGCCAGGCATCTGGGGGAGAGGATGGGCAGGCAGACAGTGGGCCTGGGTGAGCAAAGGTGGGGAGTGGCCAGAGGGGACTACCGTGGCAGTTGTAGAGGCCCACGGGCACAGACCCTAAAGGGCCTCAAATACTGAGCTAAGGATCTGGACCCTTACCCTGTGGGCAGTGGGAGCCCCTGAGGTGGGGTTGGGAAGTTGCCAGGGGAAAGTTGGAGTCAGTGATTGTTTTTAGAGAGATCTCCCTGGTGGCAGCATAGAGGCTGCACTGAGAGTACTAGAGGCTCCAAGACCCTGTTGTAGTTACTCCGGGAGAGGCAAGGAGGCCCTCCTCCCATGCAGGCACCCATTCACTCTCTCACCAACCATTTATTGTGCACCTATGAAGTCCCAGTCACTGGGGATACGTTGGTGAGCAAGAGAGGGTGGTTCTTGCCCTCTAGTGACTTACATTTCATGAGCTGTAGCCATGGGGATGGAGTGGAGAACACTGGAGAGGTGCTGAGAATAGTAGCATTTATTGAGCACTTACTATATACCAGCTCCTCTTTACATGGTTTAACTCACTGAGTCCTCCCAGTAACCCCACAGTCTAGGCAACTCCATTAAGCCCATTTTGCAGTTGAGGTACACTGAGGTGGCCCCCTCAGGAAGCAAGTCCCACTCTAGATACATTATACTGCCCGACTGGCTGAACAAGCCAAGTCTTACCTGCAAAGAGGCGCACTCACAGGTCTACAAGGTGAGGGACGCCCCAGGAGCTGTGTGAGTCCCGCACAGGATCTCAGCACAGTACAGTGAGCCGTGACTAAAGACTGGGGAAGCCAGGGAGGGCTTCCTGGAGAGGGTGCCATTTAAGCTATCACTAAGGGAATGAAAAATCTGTCTGTGATTTACGTTTTCAGAGACACAGCAGAGGACAGAAGGCCTGAACATTAGTTTAGTTTGACTCACAGAGTATTTAAAAACAATTTGACCAGGGGTGCTTGGGTAGTTCAGTCGGTTGAGCATCCAACTCTTGATTTCTGCTCAAGTCATAATTTCAGGGTTGTAGGGTGGAGCCCCAAGAGTCGGGCTCTGCACTCAGTGGGGAGTCTGCTTGAGAGTCTCTCCCTCTGCCCCCCACCTAAAACAAATAAATCTTTATTTTTTTTTAATTTTTTTTATTTATTTATGATAGTCACAGAGAGAGAGAGAGAGGCAGAGACACAGGCAGAGGGAGAAGCAGGCTCCATGCACCGGGAGCCCGATGTGGGATTTGATCCCGGATCTCCAGGATCGCGCCCTGGGCCAAAGGCAGGTGCCAAACCGCTGCGCCACCCAGGGATCCCCGAATAAATCTTTAAAACAAAACCCAAATCCCCTCCCAACAATTTGACTATAGTGATAATAATAATAATCTGACTTCTCTGGTTTTTCTTCAGATCGTTTTTTGCCCTTTACTAAAGAATTCCGTGGAGTGGAACAATTCTGAGTGTTTACCCAGTTTTTTGAGGCAAAAACCCAACCAAAACCAAAACCAAAATAATTCAACTTAGCCATATTTTCACACGTCAAGAAGTTTCTGACTTCTTCAGTAGAAGTTAAGCCTGGCTGCACTGGACTGCCGCTTCCTAGGGTCGCCGTGGGCTGGAGTCAGCTCTGTGACCCTATTAGAGATGCTCGGTGGGGCCACGGCCCCTTCCATCTCTACCTTGCCTATTCTGGCCTCAGGGAACAGCATGAGCAAAGATAGAGGTGACTCCCTGCAGAGACTCCACAGGGAAAGGAGTGAAGCTGAGAATAAATGGTGACAGTGGTGGTGTGCGCTGCCCTGGCTGCCACTGCGCCCTTACCCCTGAGCCATCTGAGCAATCCTGCAGGACTCTGGGAGTGTGTTTTTTAAGACCAGGCTCTGTCATCAAGTAACTGAGTGGCTTTGGGCAACTTGCTTTGGCCTTGAGTTTCACTTCTATGCAACAGGAATGGTGACATGGTGATGGCTGCCTTTCTCATCACAGGGAGGTATTGGGAGAAACCCGACTGTGTCTGCAGAGAGGCCAGCTTTGCCCCCACGGGAAAAGGAGGGGCTGTTATTACTTAGATGACTGAAGGCCCCTCTTTGGGCCTCAACCAGTCTTTTTTTTTTCCTTCTTTTTAATTTTTATTTATTTATGATAGTCACACACACACACACACACACACACACACACACACAGAGAGAGAGAGAGAGGCAGAGACATAGGCAGAGGGAGAAGCAGGCTCCATGCACCGGGAGCCCAATGTGGGATTCAATCCCCGGTCTCCAGGATCGCGCCCTGGGCCAAAGGCAGGTGCTAAACCGCTGCACCACCCAGGGATCCCAGGCCTCAACCAGTCTTACAGCCACTGTTGCCCTACCAAGAGAGGGGCCTCTTCCAACAGTCCCCGGAGCTCCCTGGCCTCCTCCTCCTGCCTCCTTGCAGTCATCTCTTGTTCAGCACACTGGCTGCTGCCCACCTGTCTGCCATCCTCTCCTGCCCTCCAGGGGCCCAGCCAAACAGCTCCAGAGCTAGGGAGTGTGCTCAGGACAATCCTCATCCTTTCTCCGAACTCTTCCCCTCTTCCCTCCTCTCCTCCAACCTCACTGCTCGGTCCCCTCTGCCCCATTCTTCCCCAGGCCCTGTAGGCTCACTCCCTCTCCTCCAGGGCTTTGCTTAGATGTCACCATCTCAGTGAGGCCTTCCCTGATCACTTTATATCAAATGTAATGTCCTTCCCATACCAATCACTTCCACCCTCCTTCCTGGCTTCATTTTTCTTTTTTTTTTTAAATTTTTTTAAAAATTTATTTATTTATGATAGTCACAGAGGAGAGAGAGAGGAGAGAGAGAGAGAGAGGCAGAGGCAGAGACATAGGCAGAGGGAGAAGCAGGCTCCATGCACCGGGAGCCCGATATGGGATTCGATCCCAGGTCTCCAGGATCGCGCCCTGAGCCAAAGGCAGGCGCCAAACCGCTGCGCCACCCAGGGATCCCCTGGCTTCATTTTTCATCTTAGCACCTCTCACCAGCCTGCTTACTCCATTTACTGCTTATTTATCTTGTTTGGCTTCAGGCCTCCTGGGTGGCTCAGTGAGTTGAGTGTTTGACTCTTGATTTCTGCTTAGGCCTTGATCTCAGGATCATGGGATGGAGCCCCAAGAAGAGTCCCCCATGGCATTGGGCTCCTTGCTTAGCAAGGAGTCTGCTTGGGATTCTCTCTCTCCATCAACCCCTGCTCCCCATCCCTCTCTCTAATAAATAAATCTTAATTTTTTTTTTTTATGATAGTCACAGAGAGAGAGAGAGAGAGGCAGAGACACAGGCAGAGGGAGAAGCAGGCTCCACGCACCGGGAGCCCGATATGGGATTCGATCCCGGGTCTCCAGGATCGTGCCCTGGGCCAAAGGCAGGCGCCAAACCACTGCGCCACCCAGGGATCCCTCTAATAAATAAATCTTTATCTTGTTTGGGGTCTGTCTCCACTAGAATGGAAGCACCAAGGAAGCAGGAGATTCAATCTTTTGTTTGCTAAGTATTCTCAGCATACACAACTCACTAAGTAGGGGTTTCTTAAATATTCAATGAATTGAGTTGTCAGGAGGGTCACCCAGAGTTAGCTCCAGGTTTTACTGATTCGTAGGGGTGGGTGGCTAAAGGACCCCAGCCATGTCCTGACTTTTTTTATTATTATTTATTATTTATTTATTTATTTATTTATTTATTTATTTATTTATGATAGGCACACAGTGAGAGAGAGAGAGGCAGAGACACAGGCAGAGGGAGAAGCAGGCTCCATGCACCGGGAGCCCAACGTGGGACTCGATCCCGGCTCTCCAGGATCACGCCCCGGGCCAAAGGCAGGCGCTAAACCGCTGCGCCACCCAGGGATCCCATGTCCTGGCCTTCAAACGCAAACCAATTGTTTAATCCACACCACGCTCAGAAAGGTCAAGTAACTTTCTCAAGATCACACAGCCAAGAGGCGCTAGAGCTGTATGTTGAACCTCAGTCTCACTACTTCCTGTTTTGTTCACAGTAATTGGGATCATGCTGAAAACTCATTATCCTTGTTCCTAAACTGTGTCTCCACCTGTTCCATCCTGGGCCAGGATGACATGTTCAGTGACTATCTCCTCCACTGGTCAATGTGCTTCTCATCTCTGAAGGAGGCACATTTTATTCATTTTACCATTCCCCAGTGCCCAGCACAGATACAGTAAAAGTCTGAGTGAATTAGGGAATGAAGATGCTCTGTGGTGCTAGTGGAGTCAGACACCCCAGGTTTTTAGTCTTGGCTCTGCCTTTTACTAGCTGTGTGACACTGGCAAGTTAATTGTCCTTAGTTGCTGTGAAATGAGGATCTCTGTACTTAACCCTTTCGGTTACAGTATCCTAATGAATGTAAAGATTTTGGAATAGGAGTTGGCACATAGGGTAGAATAAATGTCAGCTTAAAAGTGGAGACAGAGGGCAGCCCGCGTGGCTCAGCAGTTTAGCGCTGCCTTCAGCCCAAGGCCTGATCCTGGAGACTTGGGATCCAGTCCCGCGTTTGGGCTCCTTGCATGGAGCCTGCTTCTCCCTCCGCCTGTATCTCTGCCTCTGTGTGTGTGTGTGTGTGTGTGTGTGTGTGTGTGTGTGTGATGAATAAATGAATAAAAAAAATCTTAAAAAAAAATAGTGGAGACAGAGGGACGCCTGGGTGGCTCAGCAGTTGAGCATCTGCCTTAGGCTCAGGATGTCCAGGATCCAGGATCAAGTCCCACGTCAGGCTCCCTTCAGGGAGTCTGCTTCTCCCTCTGTGTCTCTGCCTCTCTCTGTCTCCTGTGAATGAATAAATAAAATATTTTTAAAAGGGGGGGGAGGGAGGGAGATTTAAACAAACAAAACAAAAAAAGGAGTGCTGTGCATTTTGTGAGTGAGCTCTGCTTCAGTGGAAGCGAGCACATGGAGGCTGAAAACCCCTGGGTATTTCATTTCTTCCCGGCAGGTACTACTACTCTTCCCATTTTACAGAGAAGAAAACTGAGGCACAGAGAATCTAAGTCTGTAGCCCAACATCTGGGCTAAGGCCAGCCTGGGGCACTGTAGCAAGAATGCACCGGCAGGAAAGAGATCAGAGGGAGCCAGCCCGGCAGTGCCAGCCCTCTCAGGGGCCTCCTGGGAACCCAGACCCGGCGGCTCAGGCTAGACGTGCGGCGGGTCCCGCGCTCACAGGCATCTGGGCGCCGCCCGCCTCCGCCCCGCCCCTTGCCCTCGGGTTGTCCAATCCCGCAGCCTGTATGTAAATAAGCGCCTGGAACGAGCCTATACCCGAGCGGCAGGGGCGTGGTCTTCGTCCACCTCCCGGGCAACGTTCTGATTCATTGTTAAAATAGAAGCTGTGACCCCCGCATCCCACCCCGGCACTCCCTGTGCGCGGAAACCCGAGCCAGGTCAGTAGTAGCGCGCAGCGGAAAGGGGGCGGGGGGGCGGGGAGACGACGCTGAGTGGGGTCAGGTAGAGGGGCGAGGCGTACGGAGAGGGACTGGCTGACCCGCTGGAGAGGTCCAGGAGCCCACTCCCCGGGTGGGGCATGGGGGTCCGCCCAAGGTTTCTCTCTGTTGCAGCCACACCTAATGTGCATTTTAGAGGATCCTGCCGACTGGTTGAGGGTAAGGAGGAGGGGGGAGCGGGAGCAGTGAGGGGCACGTGGGATAGGGCCCCCATCCGCCCCCGGGGAAAGGAGCAGTCTTCTCTGTCTCAGGCGATGCTCCTTTATGTGGCCAGACCAGGAAAGAACCGCCCAAGCTGGGCGGGACCAGTGCGTGTCGCACCCCCCACCCCCACTACTGGGGCAGGGGTCGTTGGGGGGGACCACGGCCCAGGGAGGGTGGAAGGGCCGGTGGGTACCCCCCTCACACACACACACCCAGGCCCTGCCGCCTCCCCAGGTCTGACGTGAAGAAGCCAGGAACCTCCGCCCTGGCTGCCCCCGCCCCAGGATGTGAAATTCCCCATCAGCTGACATTGGCCATAAAGGCCTTATGTCTTGGTATGTCTGGAAACTCACCAGATGAGGGTGGTGCATGGGCGGGTGACCTGGGGCACCGCAAGGTCCGTGGGCTTTGGGGATACAGATTCCTCTTCCACCCCACTCTCCTCCTGGGGTTCAGTGTGAGCGAGGAAGGCATCTTCAGGTCACTTTTGTTGGGGCATCTTCCCTTGCCTCTGTCCCAGGGCATGGTGCTGGGGCTGTCAGTGGCCTCACCCAGATGGGAGAGCTCTGTGTTCAAGTCAGAGCACCAGAGCTTTTTTTTGGCTAAACTGTGCTGCATACTTACTGTGGGGCCTTAGGGTGTCCGCCTTTGCCCATAACTTTGTCCTCAACTCTGAAAACACCTACTGGTCTTTTGCTCCCCAGTGTTCCCCAAGGAACCTGTGTGAATTGGCGGTATGATGCAGTGCCCCTCACTTCCACCTCCAAGAGGGTGGGGAGGGACACAGACCTGGGTTTGAATCCAGTTCAGCCTAGAGCAAGGGACCTAGAGCAAGGTGTGAATCCTTGGTGAGCCTTGGTTTCAGATGCCTCCTCTGAAATTGGCATTGACTTTATCTACAATGTAGGATAACTGTGAGTCAAGCGCAGTCAACCTTTGGAGTGCATTGAATCACCTAGGATACTTGTTGAAAATGCACAACCCCAGGCCTCACCTCCAAGAGATTCTCACTGGGTGGATCTGGGCAGGGAACTGGGAATATGTTTATTTGTTTATAAAGTAATCTCAATGCCCAACGTGGGGCTCTAAGTCACAACCCTGAAATCTGGAGTCACATGCTCCACTGACTGAGTCAGCCAGGTGCTCCAAGAACATGCATTTTATTTTATTGAAAATTTTATTTATTTATTTGAGGGAGAAAGAGGGAGAGGGAGCATGAGCAGGGGGAGAGGCAGATGGAGCAACAGACTCACCATTGAGCAGGAAGCCAGATGCAAGGCAGGCTCCTAGGATCAAGATCTGAGCCCAACGTAGACATTTAGTGCTTAACCGACTGAGCTACCCAGGTGCCCCAGAACATGCATTCTATGAGCAGCTCAGCTGAGTCTAATGCAGCATCCTTGGAACACACTTCAAGCAACACAGCAGTAATGACTAGAAGTCACATGCCAAATGCTTGGCAGAGTGCCTGGTGTTTAGTAGGTGCTTAATGAGTGTTTACTGAGTGAACATACATGAGCAGATGAATGAATGGATGGATAACTTTGTTTCCTTAGCCCTTATCTGTCTAGGGGCAGCTAAGGCTGGGTTCTGGGTGGGCTGCCAGCCAATTACCTGGTCCTTGCTCCCCACCATTCTTCCCAGGCCCTACCATCGGATCACAGGAGCTACTTTGGCTTGACTCGACCAATATGGAGGGGGTGGCTGGGAATGCCCCCTGTGAGTGCTTGGAGGCCAACCTGCTTGCCCAGAGCTGCTGTCAAAACCGTTTCCACTCTGGGGAGGCTCACAGAGCAAGGCACCAGGTAGGTTTCCTGGGTAGTTGTGGTGGTGGTTTGGGATGGGGGTGTTCATGAAGGGCTGCACCAGCTGGGCCACTAACTTGTGGCCAAACTCAGATACTGGCCTTCCTCCTGGGCGCAGCTGCGGTTCTGCCATCTGTACCATGAGCCGGTGGGACCATGTCATGTTTTCCAAATGCAAGTCATTCTCCTGCTTTATGATTTTTTGCCATAGCCTCATGTAATCCAGAACTTATTTTATTGTCCTTTAAATAAACACTTTTGGGGCACCTGGGGGGCTCAGTTGGTGAGTGTCTGCTTTTGGCTGAGATCATGATCCCTGGGTCTGGGATTGAGCCCCCCAGCCCAGCATTGGGCTCTCTGCTTGGTGAGGAGTTGCTTCTCTCTCTCCCTCTCCCTCTGCGCCTCCCTGCTGCTCATGCGCTCTCTCTCCCTCGCTCTATCTCAAATAAATAAAACCCCTTTTTAAAACTTACACTAAAACAAAACTTTATATCATCACTACAAATAAGAAACTAGAATCATATCCTTTACATAGAAGGTTAAAATGGAAGAAAGATAAAGAAAAGAATCAGAAATGTCATTAAATTCTAACTAGAGAATGTCTCCTGAAAGCTCTGGGCCTGAGTCTTGTTCTTCTGTTAAAAAAAGAGATTGGCAGGTGTTATGGAGGCATAAAAGGTACCACAGCACTCACTGGAGACTTTCTCCTTGGAGGTATTGAAGGAGTGAAAGGGGAGGGGGTTTTCTCACTTTGCAATCCTCATGGTCTTAGGCCAAGCCCTGCGACGCGTAAACCCAGAGCGCCTGGTACACAAGCAACGAGAAGCGCAGGGCTGTGAATCTCCAAGGACCCTTCCAGCCTTGACCCCCACCCCCACCCCATGGGTCTTGCATCCCCAGAGGGTCCTGAGGCTCTTCTTGAGCCTGGCAGCCAGCTCCACTCAGGGCAGGGTGTTAGGCTCCACGGGGTGGCCTTTAGGAGGGAGTTAGCCCTTCAGCTTCGGAGCCAGGCAAGCCAGAGTCCCAGTCCTAGGTTTACCATTTACCTGCCGCGTGACCTGTGGTTACTTACCCTCTCTGGCTTCACTCTCCTAATGCGGAAAGTAGGGCATCAGCCTTCTCACTCAGGGCATCTGGCACCATTTAGTCCAAGGCACATGTGGCTAATTCAATACATGTTATTTCCTCTCTTCCTCCTGGGAGGAAAGTAAACCTGGGAGATTCTTTTCTGCATGTCTTGATACCTCCAATAACAGCTCTCTACCCTCAAGCCCCAAGTTCAGGAAACATTCCTGAAAGCCCCTCTAGTCAGTCCTGATGCACATGCCCTCCTGCAGTGAGTGGAGAGATGGCAAGCATGAAACGGGAGGAGAAACTTGGATCCAGACAGGTCTGAGTTCTAGTGTCAGTCTGGCCACACCGAGGCCAGCTCACATATTCACACACGAACAGGTGCCTAAAATGTGTCAGGCATTATTGCTACCCGGGAATATGCAGAAGTGATCCTAGGTGCCTGGGCAGCCCTCACCCTGAAAGTTTACTCTGGCTCCCTTAGGAGCCTGGGTGCTGGATGCATCCCTGCTCTACTCTCAATAAATAAATCTTAAAAAAAAAAAAAACAAAAAACACTGATGGGCATCTGGGTGACTCAGTTGGTTAAGCATGTGCCTTTAGCTTGGGTTATGATCCTGGGGTCTTGGGATCAAGCCCCATGTGGGGCTCCCTGCTCAGTGGGGAGTCTGCTCTCTCTCCCTCTGCCTGCCACTCCCCCTGCTTGTGCTCTCTGTCAAATGAATAAATCTATCTTTATTTTGTTTTAAAGATTTTATTTATTCATTTGACAGTAAGAAAGAGCATACACATGTGTGCACACTCTGGGAAGGGACTGAGGGAGAGGGAGAGAGAGAATCCTAAGCAGACTCCCCCACTGAGCATGGAGCCCAAGGCAGGGCTTGTCATGGAGCTTTTCTCAGGGTTTGATCCCAGGACCCTGAGATCATGACCTGAGCTGAAACCAAGAGTTGGACACTCAACTGACTGAACCACTTAGGCTCCCTTTCAATATATTTATTCTTCACTGTATTTAACATTCTATTGATTTAACACTAATAAAATTCTATTTAATGTTTTTACATTATTTATTATATTGCAGATGTGTAGACCAGGCACTGTTCTAAGCCCTTTACAAATATTAACCCATTTAATTCTCCCAAGTTCCCTGGGAGATGGGTGTTCTTATCATCCTCAGTATTATAGATGAGAAAACCAGGCTCAGAGAGGGAAGCCACCAAGCTGAGGTCACTCAGCTGGGAAGTGGAGGTGCCAGGATTGGTCCTGATGTCTGAGGCCAGAGCCCGTGCTGACCCGCCAGGCAGGAAATCAGAGCCAAGGACTGGCTACTGGGCCTGCTCCAATGGGCAGTGGGCAGTGATGGGGGCTGGGGGTGAAAGCATAGAGGCTGTGTCGTGACAGGCTGTGGGTCCTGCTTGGGCCCAGCTGAGCTGGACCCCTGGTGGTACCCAACCAGCTACTCCCTCCTCATTCACGTGGCAAGGTCCCCAGGGCGGCCAAGGCGCCAGGCTGGGCTGCGGATCTGACACCTCCCGCTGTCGAGTTCTGATCAGAATCTGGCTCCAGGGCAGGGGGCGAAACCCAACCCACATGGCCGTGCTCTGGCTTGGATGCACAGTGGGCGCCCTGGCCCTGCTCCTTGGCACTGCCCCTGGCCGCTGCCAGGCGACTTGGAATCCGGGGTCCCCGTGCCCACCCTGCCCTGGGGCCCAGCGGTGGCCTCAGCACTGAGCGCTGAGCCCCGGGGTCCCCGGGGAGCCCGCGCCCAGCCCCGCTACCCCTCCGCCCTGCCCAGCTCTCAGGTGAGCGCAGGGATCAGGTTCCTGCGGTTTCATGTCCCGCATTGTTCTTGGCTGGGCCCCGGCTTATGAAAGAGTAATGAGGGGCCCCTGCTCGCAGCCGGCCCCTCTAAGGTTTCCGCTGCCTCGGCCGCTGCCACCGTGGCCCAGAGTCGGGGCCTGGGAGGGCGGCAGCGCGGGGGCCTGAGCCGGAGCCCCCCGGGGACGAGGGTGCTGACAGCCGCCAGCCGCCGCCGCGCGGGAGCCCGCCGCCCAGGTAACCCGAGAGGAGGCGGGGTGCAGGGTGCCGCGGCCCGCGGCTCCGGGGAGGTGGGGAGGGATGGGGGGGCCTTCCCGGAGGCCAGCCGCCGCCGTTCCCCCCGGGTGAGCCCAGCACCAGCCTTCGCACGCCCAGGTGTGGCCTGGCCGAGGGCGGGTGGGAGAGAAGGGCTGGCGGCTGGGGCCCCACCCCCACTGGAGCCTGGACCCTCCAGGCTCCCGGCCCCCTGCCCCCACCCCTGTAGCAGGGCAGATCCCCCAGTCCCCGCTTCCTGGCTCCTCAGACTTCCTCTTTCTCCCTGGACCATTGCCTTCACTCCAGGTGGGCTTGGTCCTTCCTCCTTCCCCTCCCTCCTCCACCTGGCTTTCCAGCTCCAGAACACCCGCTTGGGCCCTTCCGTTGACTTCACATCCTCCAGCACACACACTTGTAGCAATATACTCACATGCATTGATGCGAACGTACGCACTAGTGTATCCCCCGGACTTGCAGACGCATGCATGTGTGCACACCTGCACACCCATGGGCCTATATACACACACATACCTGTACACACACGTGTGCAGGTGCACACACCCTGTGCCTTTGCCAGTCCCCAGCCTGGGTCCCAAGAGGCGCTTCCAGCCTGATGGACAGCTCTCCTTGAGAAGCATGAGAACCCCCAGGAGATGCCTGGACACTCTTCCACACTGCCTGGTGGGGGGAGGGGCTGCGCAGAGGGTGGGGAACCCCCACGTGGGCCAGGAGCTGCCTCCTCTCTCCAACCCTGCCCCAGGAGCCGGGGAGCCCTCCAAGTGCTGAGGTGCCTTACTGCGACCTACCACGCCGCCCACCTGCCTCTGAGGACCCTGTCAGCCCCTCAACCTCCAGCTGCCAGTCCGTGGTGGGCTTGGGCCTTGAGCCAGGGCCTGAGAGGTGGGTAGAGCCCCAGGGCTTGGGGGAGGGTTCCCTAGGGAAGGATGCCCTCACCCCCTCCCACACCCCTTCACGATAGCAGGAGTGTCTGTGCTGGCTGTGGGCATGGGTCACATGGTCAGTTCACACAGCCTTGGGTATAGGCTGGCAGTGGGCATGTTCCTCGGGCTCTAGCTCCGTCTGCTCTGGGGTATGGAGCAGCTGTGCACCCACCCTGCAGGGTGCATGGCCCCCATCCCGCTCACATTTCTTGGTTCCCTTGGCACAGCTTTGAAAAATTAAAGAGTCTCAGCAACCAGGGTGCCTGTTAACCACCCACCTACCTGACCGTGCACTGCTCTGGCTTTGGGATTCCCTCCACTTCCAGGCCTAAGCTGAACTGAAGTCCCTCTCTGAGGACATGGTGCCTTGGAAGGGCCTGGCTAAGGGTCCAGAAACCTGGGTTCTAGCCTCAGCTCCATTCCTGATGAACTAAGGGAACATTATTCCCTCCTTTATGCCTCAGTTTCCTTGTTTATTATCATTATTTTTTAAAGATTTTGTTTATTTATTCATGAGAGACACAGAGAGAGTCAAAGACACAGGCAGAGGGAGAAGCAGGCTCCCTGCAGGGAGCCCGATGTAGGACTCGATCCCAGGACCCTGGGCCCACGAACTGAGCTGAAGGCAGATGCTCAACCACTGAGCCACCCAGGTGCCCCTCCTTGTTTAAAAAATAAGAGGAATTGAACCAAATCAGCTTTGCTTTGGGAACTTGTATTCTTCCCAGGTAGGTATTACTTAAAAAATCCAGCTTTGCCACCAAGTATGTTTCAGAAAGTCTGGGATAAACAGATTTGAATATCTTCCTTGCAAGATTTGTCAGAACCTTTAGTTTGCTAGCAGGCCTTGTGCTTTTAGGTAAGGAGGTAGAAGTGTGTGATATGTCCCAAACTCACTTGGCCACAGACCTCTTTTTCAGGGCTATCATCTCTTTCCATCTTGTAGGTCGATCTGTGGGTCACTCTTTGGGGATACTGTCATCTATAAGCCTCCTTGGACCTGTGGCTATCCCGACTGGCTTCTCTAAAGCAGGGCTTTCTCTGCTACCCCCTCCATGGCATCCAGACTGGTGACCCTGTCACCACCTGGAGCCCTGCTACCTTTTGAAGCCCCCTTCACCCCAGTACAATTCTGTCCTGTTAGTTGTACTGAGCTTGAGGATCCCACTCCTGCTCCAGTGACAGAGGATTGATGCTAGGGCCACAGGCATGGTTCACAATGCAGCTGTACCCCCTTCCTTGCTCTGTGACCCTGGCCAGTCCCTTGATCTCTCTGAGCCTTGGTGTCTTGTCTGTAAAATGGGAATCATTACATTTCAAAGGGAGACTGTTGTAGCTGAATGAGGCAGTCTGTGTGAAGGCCTTGGTGTTACCTCCCTCCTTTGCTCTAATATGAGGTGTGTGCAGACCTGGGTGGGGGTATTACTCTCTAATTTCTATGACTTTTTGGGGAAGAAATAGGTCTGTGGTCATAGGTCTGTGTCTTCTCCCAGGGGCCCATCAGCAGGATCCTCCACAGAGGTCCCCACAGTTGCTCCCAAGAGCAGAAGCCAGGAACCAGAAGCAGTGCCCTATCTGGAGGGTCTGGCCTCCTCTCAGAGTGGCAGCTTCGACGAAGGTCCTGACTCTGGCACCAGCTCCAGCCCTGACTGTGACACCCCTGATGATACCAGCGACTTGTCGTCCGTGGTGAGCTGGGGATGGAAGGCCAGGGGCCAGATCACCCCTCTGTGCCAGCCCTGGGGTCCCACCCACACAGAGAACTGGGCCAAGGTCCTCTGGAGACTTAGCCAGCATCTCTGGCTGCCGGGACCAACCACCTGGGAGGGGCAGGGGTCTCTGCCCAGCCAGCCCAGGGAACTGGGGGCTGACCATGAAAAGACAGGAGTTTCAGTTGACAGGGAGTAGCAGGTAAATCACCAACAGGGTCGGGCTGCCAAATACTCTCAGGTCACAGAGGGCCCGGATATTGGGCATGCTGTCCAGAGCAGGGACGGGACTGGTCCTGGGCCCGGTCACACACAACTGAGCTCCATGACTGGCCCTGGTACAGATTTCCTGGTATAAAGGGACAGAGGGGAGGGAGTAGGCTAAGGAGCCTGGGCAAGGGCTGGGGGCCATTTGGCTGGGAGAAGAGAAGATTCTGAAACTTCCCAGGATATTCACCCCTCAGAGGGCTGGAGAGGCAGGCTATTTGTGAGACCTCCAAGGGAAAGTATAGGACCGCAAGTGTGGGCTCAGGAAATGTAGAGACTTTTATGGCCCCATTTTGGGGGCAAGGAAACAGGCTGAGAGCAGCAAAGCAACTTACCTGATGCCACGTATCTGGGAAGTGGAGGGGCAAGGCTTTGAACTCACTTCTCCCTGGACCTCTGGGGATGTCTCTGGGGACCGGGGGCTGCTAGGCCAGGGCCTTCCCACCACATGGAGTCCAATTGCCC
Source organism: Nyctereutes procyonoides (assembly GCF_905146905.1). Taxonomy (NCBI): domain Eukaryota; kingdom Metazoa; phylum Chordata; class Mammalia; order Carnivora; family Canidae; genus Nyctereutes; species Nyctereutes procyonoides. The sequence continues at coordinate 27,854,828 of NW_026575049.1, read as the reverse complement.
TGGGTTTAAGTCCCCTCCCACCTAAACCATTTCCCAGCTGCCTGATTTTGGGTGCAGTCACGCCCACCTCAAGGGTTGATTAGCTAATCTAGGTTAACGTCTGCAAAGAGCCCAGGGCAGTGCCGAGTATACAGTAGGTGCTCTTTCCGTGTCAGTGCCTTTCCCTTCCTTCTCCCCATCTCATGCTGGGAGCACAGGTCCTAGAGGTTCCGAACATGTTTTCTCTCTTTCCCTTCCCTGGCAGGACTGGGATATTGTTACGAGGCAGGAGGAGGCTCCCAGCTGGGACGAGCTCACCGCGATGATCCCGAGGAAACCCCAGGAAGGGCCAAGAGCCGACAGTGCCCGAAGGGCTCCATCTCTCCTTACCCGTTCCCCCGTGGGAGGTGATACCGCAGGCCAGAGAAAAGAAGGTGAGTCCTGCTAGGCCAGGTTGGTCTCTGTGACTACAGGTGTGGTGACAGCCCGGGGCCTGGCCAGATCTCACTGGCCATCTGGGTCCCCCAGCACATCTTACTTTGGTGGCCTGAGTAATAACAGTACAGTTCCCACATAATTACGGAGCGGCCTTGGTGTGCCATGCGACCAGCTTTAAGAACATCATCTCACAACTGGTTGGTTAGGATCAGGTTACAATTGATGGAAACCGACTGAACAGAAACGGAATGACTCACACTAAGTAAAAAGTTCAGGCGGTTGTGACTTCAGGCATGGCTGGATCCAGATGTTCAAATAGTATCGGACATCTGGTCTCTGCTAAGTTTTCTCCTGCATTGGCTTTGTTCTCAGCCAGACCTTGCCCCGGTCATAGCATGATGAGCAGCAGCAGGACCTGGCTGTCTCCTACCTGTGTATCAGCTCCTAGGGAAGAGGGCACAGTCTTCTCAATATGGTTCTCCTTGGGACCCAGCATGGGTCACGTGCCCAACCTGGTGATCAGGGATGGAGTCAGGCCTCTGTGCATGCCTCATGGCCTGCGACCGGGGGAGGAGATTGCCCACGGGAAATCAGGAGGATTGTTTGCAGAGAAAGGGAAAGGCCACTGCACAGGCCAAGCGCCCGGATGCTCGTGACACTGGTTAGCATCTCGACATGTGAGCCCAGTATGGGTGATGGGAGCATGTGGAGCATAGGAGTCAGGGAAGGGAGGGGAGAGGAGGCTGCTGTGGAGGGCCACCCACCACCTGACCCTCCCTCCAAACCTGTTTTCCTGCAGTCTGCTCCATGTCACCACTATGCTAACAGCTTAGACCCCAAATCTGGTGTTTTCCTGATTTATTTCTTCACCCTTTATATTCAACAGCAGTTCTGGTTAGCACCACCTGCAAAACATACCTCAAGTCTGTCCCTTTCTTGCCATCTGTATAAGTACTCCCTGGCCAAGCCACCGCTGCCCCTCACTGAGATTGTCCCCAGAGCCCCCTCCAAGCCTCTGGTCTCTGCCCAGCCTCTCAGTCCGTTCCCCACAGCAGCTGGAGACACCTTTAAAAATATGAGGGGTTCCTGGAGGGCTCAGTTGGTTATGTGTCCAACTCTTGATTTTGGCTCAGGTCATGATCTCAAGCCCTGTGTGGGGCTCTGTGCTAAGCTTGGAGTCTGCTTGAGATTCTCTCTCCCTCTGCCCCTCCCCTTGCTCACATGCTCTCTCTCTCTGTTTCTAAAAAGTCAAACAAAAAACCCTCCATGACTCAGATTTTATCACCACCTTACCCCCACTGCCTTGCCCTATCAGGCCCTGGAGAGAGGGTCTGTAGGAAGAAGTAATATCACAGAACACAGGGAGCCAAATACCTCCCTGGAGCAAGAGTGGCCTAATAAACAGGTGGGATTTTGTACTAAACACCTGCTTTCTTGCTTCTAACACAGGGCAGTGGAGTGGGAAACCCTCACTATGTGTGACCTGTTTGTCATTACTGTCCACCTGATGGCAGGCTCCCAAATCATAGGCAGGGGGCCAGGGCCCAGGAGGAATTTGCCAACTCCAAGATGAGATGCTAGGAACTCCTTGACATTCCTCTCTGGGCCCCTCCTAGTTTGCAAAGTACACTCTATGCGGTGGGCTGTGCAGAGTCCAGCTGGCTGAAGGGACAGGACCCGGTGCCCCAGGACATCTGTAGAGTTTGTCCTGTGTGTGCAGTAGTGGGGCTGCTGGAGTGAAGTCAGATCCTGAGTGGGCCAGGCTGAAAGAGATGCTCACGATGGGAGGGCAAGGAAGAAGCCTGGGCTGGGGGCACTGACCCAGCTGTGAGGTCCCGGGAGTGGTGGTGAACGCCATCTCAGCCAGCACCCCTGCTCAAAGGGTAAGAGAGAGCTCAGAGCTGGATGCTGGGGCACAGCATTACTGAGCCCTTTCGGTGTGCTGGGCACTTTCTTCACTCAGCCCAGGAGGCACAGTAGAAAACTAGAAGGTGGGGCCCCTCCCCAGATGGAGCGGGGAGGCCGGTGCGGGGGGTAGTCAGAGCCTCACCAGCCATGGGAAATCCTTGGGTTTTCTTCCAAATGCAGTTCGGAGCTCCTGATGTTTTTGAAATCTTTTATTTTGAAATAATGTCAGATTGATAGCAGAGTTGCAAAGAGTACAGAGCATTTCCTTGTATCCTTTGCCCCATTCCCCTAATGTTGACCTCTTTTTTTTTAAGATTTTATTTATTTATTCATGAGAGATGCAGAGAGAGAGGCAGAGACATAGGCAGAGGAAGAAGCAGGCTCCATGCCCTCAGTGCCCCCAATATTAATTTCTTAATTTTGATAGGCATTTGGGATGCCTGGGTAGCTCCAAGGTTGAGCATCTGCCTATGGCTCAGGGCGTGATCCTGGAGTCCGGGATCGAGTCCCACATTGGGCTCCCTGTATGCAGCCTGCTTCTCCCTCTGCCTATGTCTCTGCCTCTCTCTCTCTGCGTCTCTCATGAATAAATAAATAAAATCTTTTTTAAAAAAATTAACATTTTTATGCCACCACTATCTAGATTATAGACTTTATTTGGGTTCTCCCGGGTTTTTCCATTGATGTCCCTTTGTGGTCCTATGCTCCTAACCAGGACCCACATGGCATGTAGACGCCATGTCTCCCAGTCTTCTCCAGTCTATAGCTCTTTGGACCCTCCCTGTAAGCAGGGGTGAACTATCCAGGTTTGCTTTTGGAAAGATCTTCCTGAATGGGATGATGATCTGGGGCCCACAGCACACATGTTGAGGGCTAGTGCAACCATCCAAGGCATGGGATTCACTTGGCTGATGGGGGAGGGAGGGGTGGGGGGTGAGAGGAGGCAGATGAGAGAACCTGGCCCGGGGTTTGGAAGGTCATGGGGCGTCAGTTCATCCGGCAACAGCAACAAAAAATTTAAAATCTGGGATCCCTGGGTGGCGCAGCGGTTTGGCGCCTGCCTTTGGCCCGGGGCGCGATCCTGGAGACCCGGGATCGAATCCCACGTCGGGCTCCCGGTACATGGAGCCTGCTTCTCCCTCTGCCTGTGTCTCTGCCTCTCTCTCTCTCTGTGACTATCGTAAAAAAAAAAAAAAAAAATTAAAATCTGCTGTGTGCTTGGTTCTAGTTCCTTGCTAGGTGCGGGAAATTCCGACTTCTGGGACAGCAGCTCAGAAAGCTTGGAGGAGGCAGAGCTTTCCCAGCACAAGGGGGTGGGGGTGTGTCTTAAGCGTGGCCTTTAATGAAAGCAGCCATGGCTCCTTCCAGATGAGGCCACCTTCCCCTTCAGTCCTCTCCTGAAGCACTGGCCCAGGGACACTCACACAGCTGGGGGCTACCACATGCTGGATGACCAGGGCCTGCAGGGGCTGGAGGGTGACACTGAGGCCACGGCGGCCCCTTCACAGGGATGGGAGTTGTGAAGGGGGTCCCTGTTTCGGGCAGTTACATTAATCTCCCAGACCAGGGCTGCTTAGACAGTAACGTGCATGCAAGTCACCCAGGAATCTTATTAAAATGTAGATTCGATGTGGGGGTGGTGGGGTGGTGGCCCGAGAATCTGCATTTCTAGCAAACTCCCAGGTGAGGCCTATGCTGCAGGTTCACAAAAGCCTATTCCATGCTCATGGCAGCTCCAACGGGCACTGCTGGGGCAGGAGCCTCTCTGGGAGTCAGGAATGGGAGCTTTCTAGAGCTATCACACATGAAAGAGCCTCATTAGAAGAGATGGGGGAATTTCTCAGAACCCATCTGCAGGAAGTAGAATAGAGAAAGGGAAGTTGCTAGATAGCTGCTGCTAGACTCGCCTCTCCTCTTCTCGGGTCCCATGGGCTATTGTCAAAATTGCTCTCTACGAATTTGTCCGGGGACTCCCAGTCCCTTCAGGCTCAGAAAACTACCTCCCAGTGACTGAGTCAGGTGGGGTTTCAATATCAAATTCCCAGCCTCAGCTTGAGAGAGGCCTTTAAGCCTCCTCCAATCAAACTCCTTCCGAGGGGTGGAGTCATTTGGTGTGGACAGTGGGTCCTCTGAGAAGGGGCTGTGGGCTCTGCCTTAATTATCTGTCCCAGGGGACAAAGAGAGGTAGTGTGTGAGACCCCTCCTCTTACCTTGAACCAGCCTCTCCTCTCTCCAGACACCTGCAGTGGGAGCCGAAGTGCTGGACAGCACTGGGCGAAACTCCGGGGAGAAAGTGGGCACTTCTTGGAGCGGCACCGGTCGGCGCTAACCCAGGCTTCCTGTGTGACACCGCATAGCGGACCTCGAAGTGCCACCCCCCAGGCTTCCTCTTTTCATCATTCTGCCCAAAGGGACGCTGCCCAGACTGCTTCCGCACAGTTCAATACCCCCCGAACCTCCTCTCCCACACAAATCGCCCAACGGGACAAGCCCAGAACCTCCTCCATCCAACAAGACATCCCCAGGACCTCTTTCACACAGCGCAACACCCCCAGAGCATCCTCTCCCTCAAGAGTTGCCCAACGGGATAACCCCAGAACTTCCTCCATCCAACGAAACAATCCTCGAGTTTCTTCTCCGACTAGAGCCATCCAACAAGACAACTCCAGAACCTCTTCTATCCAACAGGACAACCCTCAGACTTCTTTTTCCACTTGTACTCCCCAGAGGGACAACCCCAGAACATCCTCTCCCAACAGAACTGCCCAGCGGGACAACCCTAGAACATCCTCCACCCAGCGGGACAATCCCAGAGCCTCCTCTCCCAACAGAACCACCCAGCGGGACAACCCTAGATCATCCTCTCCCAACAGAACCGCCCAGCGGGACAACCCTAGAACATCCTGCACCCAGCGGGACAATCCCAGAGCCTCCTCTCCCAACAGAATCACCCAGCGGGACAAGCCTAGAACATCCTGCACCCAGCAGGACAAGCCCAGAGGCTCCTCTCCCAACAGAACCACCCAGCGGGACAACCCTAGAACATTCTGCACCCAGTGGGACAATCTCAGAGCCTCCTCTCCCAACAGAACAACCCAGCGGAACAACCCTAGAACATTCTGCACCCAGCAGGACAATCCCAGAGCCTCCTCTCCCAACAGAACCACCCAGCAGGACAACCCCAGAACATCTTGTGCCCAGCAGGACAAACCCAGAGCCCCCTCTCCCAACAGAACCACCCAGCGGGACAACCCTAGAACATCTTGTGCCCAGCAGGACAATCCCAGAGCCTCCTCTCCCAGCAGAACCACCCAGCGGGACAACCCTAGAACATCTTGTGCCCATCGGGACAATCCCAGAGCCTCCTCTCCCAACAGAACCACTCAACGGGAAAATCCCAGAACATCTTGTATTCAACAGAACATCCCCAGAACTCCTTCTACCCAACGAGACAACCCTAAAACCTCTTGTACGCAGTGGAATAACCCTAGAACCTCTTACACTCAACGAGACAATCCACAATCTTCCTCTCGGCGGGACAACCCTGGAACTTCCTCCCCACGATGCTGCACACAACAGGACAATCCTGGCCCATCGTCTCCCCATCGTTCCACTCAGCGGAACAATCCCAGGAATTCTTCTCCCCATCGTACCAACAAAGACATTCCCTGGGCCTCCTTTCCCCTCCGCCCAACCCAGAGTGAAGGTCCCCGAACCTCTTCCCCATCTCGCTCTAAACAAAGTGAGGTTCCCTGGGCTTCCATCACCCTTCGGCCAACCCAAGGTGACAAGCCTCAGACCTCATCTCCCACTAGGCCAGCTCAGCGTGACCCACCTCTCTCCTCCTCTGGATCTACCCAGCATAACTCATCATCCCGGGCCACTTCCTCATCCCATAACCCGGGCCACCACAGTGCCTCCCGGACTTCTTCACCTCTGTACCCGGCTACCCACGGAGTACTCCAGACCTCTTCTGAACCCTCCCAGCCTGCATGTTCTGTGTGTATTGGGCATCGGGATGCCCCTCGAGCTTCTTCACCTCCTCGCTATTTGCAACATGACCCCTTCCCCTTCTTCCCAGACCCCCATGCATCTGAGAGTGAATTGCCCCACCACACCCCCCCTTATATACCTCCAGCTGTGTGCATTGGTCATCGCGATGCTCCCCGGGCTTCTTCACCCCCCCGCCACACCCAGTTTGACCCCTTCCCCTTCCTCCCAGACACATCAGATGCTGAGACTCAGTCCCCCCAGCATGACCCTCCTCAGTTCCCCCCACCAGTGTGTATTGGGTACCGTGATGCACCCCGGGCTTCCTCCCCACCACGCCAGCCCCCAGAGCCCTCCCTGTTATTCCAGGATCTCCCCAGCACTGAGAGCCTTGTCCCCTCCACAGACTCATTACATGAGCTCCCCCACATCCCCACCCCCGTGTGCATTGGGCACCGTGATGCACCCTCCTTCTCGTCCCCACCACGCCAGGCCCCTGAGCCCTCCCTCTTCTTTCAGGATCCCCCAGGGACTAGTATGGAGAGCCTGGCCCCCTCCACTGACTCTCTGCATGGCTCCCCAGTGCTGCTCCCTCAAGTGTGCATCGGATACCGGGATGCACCTCGAGCCACCTCCCCACCCCGCCACCCCCCCAGTGACCTAGCGTTCCTGGCACCCTCACCTCCACCAGGCAGCTCGGGGGGCTCCCGGAGCTCAGCACCCCCTGGGGAGACCAGGCACAACTTGGAGAGGGAGGAGTACACCGTGCTGGCTGACCTGCCCCCACCCAGGAGGCTGGCACAGAGGGAGCCAGGGCCCCAGTGCAGCAACGGGGGCCGCACCCACAGCCCTGGCCGTGCAGAGGTGGAGCGCCTCTTCGGGCAAGAGCGCAGGTGAGCTCAGGGTGGGGTCAGCCAGGTGGGCTGGGGAGGAGGCTTGGCAGCAGAGCACGTGGAAGGTTCACAGGTTCGGGTTGGCAGATGGAAAGTGTTCAGAGACCCCCACCCTGCCACTGACTGGTTGTGTGACCTTGGGCAAGTCACTTCATCTCTCTTTCCACATTTTAGGAGGTTTTGTTTTGTTTTGTTTTGTTTTGACTACCAAGTGATACTGTGCATAGTCTAGCGATTAAGAGCAAAGACCAGGGTCAGGTGGGCTGGGTTCAAATCTTGGGTCAAATCCAGTCCCTAACCTACATGACCTGATATAGTGATTTAACCTATTGAGTCTCAGTTTCCTCATCCATAAAATGGGGAGAACGTTAGTACATTAATTCAAATAAGATCAAACTCTCAAACCCTTTGTGTGATCCAGAATCACAGGTTTATTTTGTTTTTTTTTCCTTTGAGAAAAGAAAATACCCATGGTTCTTGTCTGCTTTAACAAAGGAAACTCATGGGTCCCCATGCATTTCAGAAAACAGAGATGTCAATTTATTAATTTTTTAAAAGATCTTTAAAAAGATTTTATTTATTTATGAGAGACGCAGAGAAAGAGAGGCAGAAACATAGGCAGAGGGAGAAGCAGGCTCCATGCAGGGAGCCAGATGTGGGACTTGATCCCAGGATCCCAGGATCACACCCTGAGCTGAAGACAGACGCTCAACTGCTGAGCCGCCCAGACGTCCCTATATTTTTTTTTAAAGAATTTTATTTACTTATTCATGAGAGACAGAGACCCAAGCAGAGGGAGAAGCAAGCTCCCTGTGGGGAGCCCGATGTGGGACTCCATCCCGGGACCCCGAGCTCACGACCTGAGCCAAAGGCAGATGCTCAACCACTGAGCCACCCAGGTGCCCCCAGAGATGTCAGTTTAAAATGAATGGCTAAAGCCACATATTTTATTTTTATTTTATTTTTTTAATTTTTTTTAATTTATTTATGATAGTCACAGAGAGAGAGGCAGAGACACAGGCAGAGGGAGAAGCAGGCTCCATGCACCGGAAGCCCGATGTGGGATTCGATCCCGGGTCTCCAGGATCGCGCCCTGGGCCAAAGGCAGGCGCCAAACCACTGCGCCACCCAGGGATCCCAAAGCCACATATTTTAAATAAGAACTCACAGAATTACAATTGTATTTATTTATTTTATTTATTTTTTTTAAAGATTTCATTTCTTTATTCATGAGAGACACAGAGAAAGAGAGAGGCAGAGACACAGGCAGAGGGAGAAGTAGGCTCCATGCAGGGAGCCTGACATGGGACTCGATCCCAGGTCCCCAGGATCACGCCCTGGGCTGAAGGCAGCACTAAACTGCTGAGCCACCGGGGCTGCCCAAATTACAAATTTTTTAGAGGTTAAGTGTCACTTTCCTGGGATAGGGCGACAATGCCCAAAATCCACATATTTTGCGAGTCCCCTTGGTGTTCAAGCAGTGCTGCGCAGGTGGTTTATGAACCAGGGCATCTGCTTTGGCACAGCTGTGGGGAGGGAAAACATTTCCTCCCAATCTGTCTGAGATTTCTTTCTCCAGCAGTGCCAGCCTCAGGATTTTCAAGGATCAGGGCTGGAATTCTATAAGTTAAGGTCAAGGGAAGCAAGGAAAAAAAAAGTAGGTCTGAAAGTCTCAAAATTTGCAGTGTACAATTCAATGCATTACAGTGTATTTACTGAGACTACCTAATTTTAGAGCCTTTCTATCACCCCGGGACCGGGTAATATTTTGCATTCCAGAATTCTTTGTTTTCCTTTAGGCAATATTTTCTCTGAGATTTGAATCTCCTTGAGAAAGCTTATCTCTCTTATTCTTCACATTTCCTTCTCTAGTAAGTTTTATCCATTTACTACCCAGGTGACAACCTCTGTGGTCTCCATCATTAGTGTAATTCTTTTTTTTTTTTTTGCCCTTAAAAAAAACGCACACACATGCATTTTCATGTTTTTTTAGAGCAGTTTTAGGTTCACAGTAAAATTGAGTGGGAAGTACGGAGATTTTCCATTCAGCCCTTGTCCCCCTACCCACCTGCACGGCCCACCCACTACAACAGCCCCCATCAGAGTGGAGCACCTGTTACGAATCATGAACCTACACTGACATGACATTATCACTCACAGTCCATGGTTTACATCAGGTTCACTTATGACAGTGTACATTCTATGAATTTGGACAAATGTATAATGGCACGTAACCACCGTTATGATATCATGCAGAGTTGTTTAACTGCCCTAAACTGTCCCCTCCCCTGTCTTTGGCCTTTCTATGATTACTATTTTTATTTGAGTATCAATTTGCAGACTTTTGATTTTTATATGATAACTCCACAGGGACTCTAATTTAAACCAGAGTTCCAGTTTCAGTTTCTCCTCTTCCTCCTCCTCCTTCTTCTTCTTTTTCTTCTCTTCCTTCTTCCTTCTCCTCCTCCTCCTCCTCCTCCTCCTTCTTCTTCTTCTTCTCCTCCTCCTCCCCTCACTCCTCCTCCTCCTTCTTTTGTTTTTCCTTACGGGGATAACTTTGAGAGAGATAAAGGGTTTGTAACAGAAATCAGGAATATGTTTATACTTTTATTAACCATTTAATTATTTTTACACAGATACTTCTATTCATTTCTTTTGCTCTCTTTGAAGTTGTTTACCTTTTTAAAGCTTTATTGCAGGATAACTGATAGAAAATTGCATACATTTAATGTATACATTTTGGCAAAGTAGACTACTTATTTTTTAATCAAGGTTTTATTGATTACTTGAGTTTTTTTTTTTCTCTTGTATGACATTTTTCCTAATAGAAAAGCACTTGTCCTTTGAAGATGAAATTTTAAAACCTATTTAAGTATCTGTAAGGGGACAGACAAAGTTATCAGTGGATGGCTAGAGGGCTATGCTTTTATTTTCTCCCATATATTCATTCAACCTGTATTTATTGAGCATCTACTCTCTCCAAGCATTGTCTATGTGGGCCTGGGAAATTTCTCTTAAAAGGGCTTTCACATTAAAGCACTGGGCATTTTGGCTTGATAGGTTCATATTTCTCTCCTAGATGCCTTGGGAATCCCTTATCTTAGCATCATATAGACATTTTGCAATCTCTTGAATTTAGAAGAGAGCTTTCATGGAATTTGCTAGGATTGATGGCTTTAAAGAAAAAAGATTTTATTTGTTAATGAGAGACACAGAGAGAGGCAAAGGCACAGGCAGAGGGAGAAGCAGGCTCCCCATGATGAGCCCGATGCAGGACTCGATCCCAGGACCCTGGGATCATGCCCTGAGCCAAAGGCAGACGCTCAACCACTGAGCCACCCAGGCATCCCTGACTTGATGGCTTTTGTCCTTAAATACTCTCTGGAAGTAGAGTAGAGCCCATCCAAGCTTCCAAACGAAAAATGCTTCCTTTGTCTTCTTTAGTGCAGCCACACCAACACTGAGGAACAGGTGGCCCAAGGGGACACTGCTGGTTCAGCCTCACAAAGGCTGGGTCTCTGTTGGTGTCTTGGAATTTTCTTGAGTCCTTTCCTCCTATTCTCGATTCCACATGGGGGAAACTTCTCAAAAGAGATGATTGTTGGGCAAGCTGGAGTTTATATGGGAAGTGCTTCCATTAGAAAGAGCACACATTCTCCTGTCCACCCTGCACCGTGTATTTTTCACTGTTACCCTCCTCAATCTAGTCACATTTGGGGGCTTTCACTTCATGGTGCCTCCAACACTTGGTTCTAGGGAAAACTCACTCTGAGGCCTCAGATCTCACAGAGCAAGGAACCCCCCATGGTCTCAGATAGATTAAAAATGGAAGCTGATTGGGCAGCCCTCAAACTCAGAAACCCTAACTCCCAGGGTAGAGAACTTTGGTTTCCTGTGAGTCTACTGCTCAGAATTGCTAAAAACTCAACTTACTTTATGGGTTCAATTTTTTAAAATTTATTTATTTGAGAGAGAGAGAGAGAGAGAGAGAGAAAATGAGCAGGGGGAGGGGCAGAGGGAGAGAGTCTGCTCAGTAGGCAGCCAGACGTGGGATCAATCCGAAGGCCTCAAGATCATGACTTGAACTGAAGGCAGACACTTAACTGACTGAGCCACCTCGGCATCCCACGGGTCTGATTCTAATGACATTGGTAAAAGCTATACAACAACAGCAACAGACCTCAAACTCATAATTTTTTTACTCTCCAAGACTTGTTGAAATAAACATCCAGTGGAGTAATTGGGTCTTAGGTTTTGTTGTTTTTTAGATTTTATTTATTTATTCATGAGAGACACAGAGAGAGAGGCAGAGACATAGGCAGAGGGAGAAGCAGGCTCCCTGTGGGGATCTGGATGTGGGACTTGATCCCAGGACCCCAGATCACACCCTGAGCCTTGAGCCAAAAGCAGATGTTCAACCGCTGAGCCACCCAGGCGTCCCTGGGTCTTGGGTTTTGATGCCGTTACACACAGGATGGGAGAGGCGTGCCCAGATACTGTTTGGTTCCTACCTCTCAACAGAGATATTGAATTAAATATTAATTAACAACCACAACTTCCCATTATAAAGCAAGACAATGAACTGGAACTAGAGACTTTTTATAGCTTAGAGGTTATCTTTGTTAGATGTGGCAACAATGCTTGAAGTCCAGGTGTCTTAGAAGTGACATTGGTGTGGACAGTTTATGTTGGCTTTTCGGAATTGTAGAGGATGTTTTTCCTCCCTCTGATCTTGCTAAGAGCTCTTTTACCAACAGCTAGGTAGGCCTGAAGTGTGTAAGGTTAAGTGCCAGAACCCTCTTAGTTACGGAAGGGGAGGGAAGACGGGCCTGGGAAATCCCAAACTCCCCATGTGGACAGGAAAAGGGTAGAAAGAATGGGATATGAGGGCACATGACACTGCATCTCTCCTCCCCACCTCATGGGTTGTGTGAGACAAAGTGGGATGGGCAAGTGCTTGGCACCTGGAACACAGGAAGTGCTCAATAAATGTTTGCTGTTACGATCATGTGTGCACAGTGCCTGGTACACAGTAGGTGCTCAATAAATCTTAATTCCCACAAGGACCAATCTAACCATTGCCTAGGGGTGAGTGGTGGGCTGCAGGTGGGGTGGTGGTAGTACCGAGTGAGACAGGAAACAGTCAAGGCCAAGGCTAAGCCTCCCACTTGTGCTTACTCTTTTTCTCATTTCATCACCCCCCCGAGGTAGGTAGATTAGAGTAGTTGACCATCCTCATTTTTCAGAACGGGAAATTGAGAACCTGAGAGGATCATCCCTCACTCAGGGCCCTTCAACGAGCTCATGGCTCCCGTTGGGGGCGGGAGTAGAGGAGCCGGGATGCTGGGAGTGGGACAGTCCCAAGGGCCCTCAGAGGGGCGGCTGCATTTGCTCATAGGAAGTCCGAGGCACCGGGGACCTTCCAGGCCCGGGACGAGGGGCGGTCGCAGCGGCCCAGCCAAGGTCAGAGCCAACTTCTCCGAAGACAGTCCAGCCCTGCCCTCAGTAGGGAGGTGAGCACTGCCAGTCTGCCCTGGGCCCCTGCAGCCCCAAGAGGTGGCCCACGACTTCTCCCCTCCCTCTAGTGCCAGGCAGGGGGCTTGGGAAGGGAGGTCCTTTATGAAAGGGTCAGAGTCCCAATCTTGGGCATTCAGATTCCCCCTCTCCCAAAGAGCCAGCAGCTCTTGGAAGCATTGAGAAGGCCCCCGGATTAGTCCTTTGAAGATGGCCCTTCCATGTTGTTGCCTTCCTTCATTCAGGTAGCACCTGCTACCTTGGAAAGTTTTCAGGGAAACCCCGGATGCGTCATTCCGGCTTTAAGGGCTACCTCTTCCAGGGTGGTGATTTGTATTTTTAAAGAAACTCAGAGAGCAGGGCCTGACCCCAGTGAAGCAGGGTATTGGTGGTGGAAATTCCGGCACCCGATACCCCAGGTTGGAATTAATACCTTGGGGTGGGGGGTGGGGAGCCAGGAAAGTAAGCAGCATTTTAAAGATCTCGGTCTCAAAGGGAGGAGACTGGGTGAAAGGGAAGAGTGGACACCCCAAGGGAGGGAAATCAGGGACCCTGGACGCTTTGTGGGCTGCTGTGAAGACACAGCCTGACTCTTCCCTGGCCAGGTGAAGGCCAGTTTCTGTCCTAGAGAGAGACTGCACAGTCAGGGTCCTGGAGCCTCACCCACCCCCTCACCTCGCCCTCAGGTAACCAAGCCCCTTGTGAAGCAGGCAGGACCGGCCCGGCGGACCCAAGCAGAGCCCCCTCCTCCCAGGAGCCCCGAGAGGCGGCCTGAAGGGGACCGGCGGCTCCAGGGGTCCTCGCTGCCCCCCAGGACATCAGCCAGGATCCCTGAGAAGGAGCAGCGGAGAGAGAGATCTCTGGAAAGTGGCCAGGAGGGCCCAAGACAGCCTCTGGGGGGGTGGCAGAGTCAGGAGGAGCCTCCAGGAATGCAGGGCCCTCACAGACCTCTGGAGAGCGGGTGTGGCAGCCGGCGGGAGGGCCCTGGCCAAGGGGGCTGGCAAGGACTTGGGGAGCCCAGCCGGGGGGTTGCCATAGCCCCAGAGGGAACCTGGAGGGGCCCTCTCAGGGAGTCCGAGGAGAGCTGGGGGCAGCCAGGTGGCCCCACCGGCCGCAGAGGGCAGCCAGAGGCCTGGGAGGAGCCCTCCAGTAATGGGTTGTGGGGTGCCCCTGACAGGCCAGCTCAGAGAGGCTGGGGCAACCTGCAGGAGCTGCCCAGTGCTCCCCAGCCTCAGAGCCACCCAGAGGACTCCAGGGTAGGCCCAACAGAGTTTCTGAAATCCCAGAGGCCTGAGACACCCACCACCACGGGCTGGGGGGCTGAGGGAACTTGCCCACACCTGCACAGCCCTGAGAGGCGACCCGAGCTTGACTGGAGGGACCTGGTGGGCCTTCTCGGGGCACCCAGAGACGGGGCCTGGGCCCACACAGAGGAGTCAATGCTCGCCTCCCACCTTCCCAGGTTGCACTGGGAAGGCCTCCTGGAACTGCTGCAGGCCCAGCTGCCCCGCAAGGACCCAGCTGGACACTGGGGTGCCCTGGCCACAGCTTCAGGGCCTGAGGTGGGTTCCTCAGGCACAAACGGCACCCTGGAGCTGGAGCGACAGGGCGAGTCTGCCGGCTGGATGGAGGCCACCCTAGTCAATGGACAAAGCGCTGGGCAGTGGCCCCAGAGCTCCGCCCAGCAGCCCAGCCCTGCCAGCATCTCCACCCAGTGGCCAAACACCAAAGTGACAAGTGGACCAGAGACCTCAACTATGGCTGGTCTGGAGGAGATGGGCCAGCTAGGGAGCAGGAACCCTGCAGAGCATCCCAGCTTGCCAGAGTGGGAGGTAAGTCCATCTCACCTCAGCCTGAAAGTCTGCCCCACCCAGACAGGTATCCTTAGAAAGGCCTCCCTTCGGCTCCTGCATACCCTCCAAGGCTCAGCCCTAATCATCTCTCCTGAACCAAAACTTGCCAACCACCCAACCTGACTGCAGTGATAATGACCAACACTTTTTATTTTTTTAAATTTATTTTTAATTTTTTTAACACTTTTTTTTTATGACCAACATTGACTACCAACCAAACCCTGGTCTGAATGTTTTCTGGTTATTTTCCTCATTTAATCTGCATAGAAGCCTGGTAAGAAAGGCACTGTGCATTTACAGAGCAGGAAACTGAAGCACGGAGAGGTTATGCTACTTGAGATCACACAGCTAGTAAAGGCTGGAGCAGGGATGGCCCACAGGATGGCTCAGTGCAGACCACCCTGGGGCTTCAGGCCAGGTGCTCTGCCCAGGGCATTCCCCCCTTCCCAGCTGCTCAGGCTCTGCTTCGTGAAGCCTCTGCTGGCTCCTACCTGGCCTGGCTGGGACCCAACAAGTGTGGTCAAGTCCCCTCCCCTGCTCTATTCTAAGTTCCTCAAAGTCCGGGTTGGCGTCACTTACCCCTTTCTAGCCACTATGGCTTCTCTTAGGCACAGAGGAGAGGTTGCACAAATGCTCACTGGGTCAAGCAGGCTGCTAGGACAGACTGAGAATGCATGCGCAAGGTAGGCCCAGTGCCTGGCATGTAATCAGGGCCCATGAGGTCCCTTCCCTGCCCCCTTCGCCCCAGGGGCTGGGTCCTAGAGTTGTTGGTACTCCGGTGCTTCCTGGAGCATCTACCTGAAGATGGTGGGTTGGGAGGGTCCTGGAGGCAACCTGGCTTCAGCTCACTGGGAACGTGGTTTGGGGCACCCAGCCCTTCTTGCCTGGTCTTACCCTGTGAAATGGGACGAGCTGCTTCCCTGATAGGCACCGCTGGGGTGATACGGAGGCTCGTGCTCGTTCATCCAAACCCCTCATTTCCTTATGTCCAGCCCGGTGCTGCCTCCCTCCTGGATGACAGCAGGGGCGGGGAGGTTACAGTGTGCCTGGTTCTGAGCTTGGTGCTTTACATGTGCCATGTATGCCTCAGCCTGATAGAAGGCTCAACCTCATCCAGCATTTGCCGGGGGTCACACATGTGGAAGTTGTGAGAAATTAGGTCAAAGTTTCAGTTCCAAAGCCTGAACTTTTAACTGCCATGTTGTGAAGCCTCTGAGCCCAGGGCCCAACTGGGGACCCCCCTCCCCTGTATTTCTCTGAGGCTTTTTATCTATTTACTCTCCAATCAACTCAATGCACGGACACCAGAGATGCAGGGATGAACCAGCTTGGTCCTGTCCTCCTGTCCAAAGGGGGATTGGGGAACTTGGAGCCCCCACACAAGAAGCTGTCAGGCTTGTCAGGGAGGCAGATGGACATGGGCAGCTTAGGGAGGAGGGGTACTATGTCCCAGTGGATGCTGAGACACTGCAGCCTGGCCTGGAAAGGTTCTTCACCTACACCATGGTGAAGCTCTGGAGTCCCTGGGAAGCTAGCCATGGCCACTAGGGAGGGGCAGGAGCACCAGGTGCTTAACGGCATTTCATGAATGACCACAGAGGCATTCACCAGGTGCTGCTGGGGTTCCCTCTATGCAAATCCTTGGTATGGCTTCCTCCTGGACTTCCTTCCACCCAGATTTACTCTCTACTTTGCAGAGCTGGCTGCAGAGTTCTGTGGGCGCATTGCCAGCCTTTGCATGTGCCTTTCCCATTGCTTAAGATGCTCCTCCCTTCCCTCTTCACCCACCACTTATTGTTCAAGTCTTAGGCCAGGTGCCCTGTTCTGAGATACCTTCCCTGAATACTCACCCCACCCCTACTTTGGTAATATTTCCCTTCTAGGCTCGGTGGTTCTGCTACCCTCCATCTGGCCACACTCAGTTGTCATTTTCCCCTAAGAAAGATGAGCTCCATGGGGGCAGGAGCTGCACCTACTTTATCTCTGCACTTCTGGCTCCTGGCTCAGGGCGTGACACAAAGGAGGGGTTCAGCTCAACAGATGATTGAACAGTGAATTTATGAATGCTTGAATGCATGCAAGAAACAAATGGAGGATGGGTGGGTCAGTGGGTAGATGACGGGTGCATGATGGGCATTGGATGTGTTAGTGGGTGATGGCCAGATAAATAGATAAATATGATAAATGATAAAAAGTTGGGTGGAAAGTCAGATGGATGATGGTGGAACAGATGATGGATGTTAGATAGATGATGTTGCTTAGATGCCAGATGGGGTGATGAACTGATGGATGGATGAATATGATTAGAATATGGATGGATTGTTAGTGTGTGGAAGGATAAATGTGGACTATGAATGATGGGTGGTGAAAGAATATTGGAAGGATGAGTAGAAGGATGATGGATGAATGGATGTTGGATGGACTGAGAAAGGCTACATGGATGTTGGATGGATGGATAGATGATGAATAGAGAATGGATGTGTGAGATGATGGATATTGGGTAGGTTAGTGAGTGGATAATGTAGGGCAGATATTGGTTGGTTGGATGGATAATACTTGGATCTTTTGATGTTGGATGCTAAATGGTTGTTGGATGGATGGATGATGAACGGATGGTTAAGAAGGTGGAAACATGAATGGAACCCGGGGAATAACCCAAGGGCTAAGCTCTGTTCTTTCTTATCTCCAGTTACAATCAGAGGAGCCTGAGGAGTCAGAACCAAGCAAAGGCCAAGACTCACTGACCGACCAGAAGCAGGCAGACTCGGTAGTTGGGTCATGGGTGTGGGCACATAGGGCGGTGAAGGGAAGGGAAATCAGGTTGGATGTGGGCTGAGGTCCTCTGATGAGCTCTAGGGTCGTCCAGACCAGGGTTGGCTCTGCCATGGGGCTATCTGTGTGCATGGTAGGGCCTTGAGAGGAGGGCCTCCAGAGGAGCTGGGCAGCAGAGCCACCTCTGGCTTGGGGACCTGGGTAGGTAAATGATCCTGGGGTCCAAAGCCCAGGGCTCTGCTTTTAACTTGTTAGGATGCCCTGAAAATTCACTCCCCTTTTCTGGGTAAATGGCAGTTTGACCCTGATGGTGTCTGGAGGCAAGGTCCTTCTGGTTCTGGAGGGCTGGCCAGGCAGGGAGAAGGGGTAGAGATTCCAGGAGCTGGAGCCAGAGAACTGCCGAGGAGGTGCTGCTGTCAGCTGAGCCTGGATGGTCTCCAGGGTCCTGGGCGGGAGAGATGTGTGCGGGAGGGGTGGGGGGTGGGACCCAGTGAGGCTGCTGGGAGGCCCGGCTGCAGCTGGAGCACATTGCCGGCCCCGCCCCTCCCCACAACCTGCCAAACAGACTGTTCTCATCACCCTCGGCCTCCAGAGAGGTGAGGTCAGAGCTGACAGCCCGGGCAGCGGGAGGCAAGGAGAAGGAGACCGGCTGCTTGGGGCTGTGCTTTCCTCGTCCTGCTCTTGTTCTGCTATTTCGGTGCTGCCGCCTGAGAAGTCAAGCTGGGGGGGTGGTGGACATCTGTCTGGCTGCCTGGAACCCCCGGCCTGGCCCTGCTGCTAATCGGAGGTGGTCCGGGGGTGGGTTCTGCCCAGACTGGCACTATGCAGATGAGGAAGGGAGTCATTCCAGATCACACCGCCAGGCAGCTGCTGACCTCCAACTAGGACCTGGGGCTCTGGACCCTGGTCCCTCTGCAGCCTGGGCGTGGCTTCCTGGCCCTGTCCTAATTCCCATGCGTAGCCTCCCACAATGGCAGCAGGACTCTCACTGCTCGGTGACCTGTCTTCCTGTCTGTGAAATGGGAGGGGACAGAGGACCGGCCACTAAAGGCACTTCCAGCTCTCACAGGGACTCTGGCAACTTTGCTCTTCCTCTTTCTGGGTTATTTCTTCATACTTCCTGGGGCCAGAGTTTTGTGAACCAAAAAGCAAGAGCAGTATAGGGGGTCCCCCTCTAATCCCCACCAACACGAAACCTCTCAATCCATTTCCAGGCAACCTGGATTGGACAGAGCTGATGACTGCCTCTTTTGCTTGTCCGTTCATTCATTCATTCATTCATTCATTCATTCATTCATTCATTCATTCACATATACTTAGTCAGAACCTTCTGTATGCCTGGGTGTGGGCCAGAAGTAAATTGGAGCACATGGGGCTCCTGGTCCGGTGGCCAGGGCTGTGCTGGGGAAGGTGGAGGCTGGGTGGGGAGCAGTCCTTCCCCCAAAGCCTTGCTGGACCCATACTTTGACGCTTTCCGTTCCACTGCCAGATGCTCTCTGGATTCTGGAGAGTGGGGACCCCTGCAACTCTGTCCTACCTCTCTGGCTGTAAGCTGCTTATGGCACTTTGGGTAAATGTCTCTGCTTTGCTGGGGCCTGTCTCCCAAACAAAGATGACTGCAAAGGGGGTGCATATGAGGGCTCTGCCAGGCGTGACCGCAGAGGTCTGTGATTCATTCCTTTCATTAAGGGGAGAGAGCAAGGCAGGTGGGGGCACTTATGTGACCCCTTGGTGCCAGACGGGTTGTTGCCATGGGGAAGTGGACTCAGAGTTTCCACATCTTTAGGTATTTCATGAGAAACTGGAAATAGGCAGTTATATGTTAATGTCTTGATTCTTTTTTCTTTTTTAATTTCATTTATTTATTCATGAGAGACACACACACACACACACACACTGAGGTAGATATACAGGCAGAGGGAGAAGCAGGCTCCATTGCAAGGTGCCCGACATGGGACTCAATCCCAGGTCTCCAGGACCACGACCTGGGCCAAAGGTGGCGCTAAACCGCTGAGCCACCTGGGCTGCCCCTAATCTCTTGATTCTCTAACATTGGGACCTAATGCACATTATCTGAAAACCCTATGCAGGCTGAACACACGTCTGGGGCCTGCACGGCCCTCCTCCTGGCCACTGGCAGTTTGACTTTAGGATGGTGCATGTCTCCAAAGGTGCTGAGCCCCAAGAGCCCTATCAGCCAAACACCCCGTAGTGTGAATGAGTTAACAAGCTCTTTTCTTGGCAGCTCTGTGAGACAAGAAAGGTAGGAACCCTGGGCCTCTGAGGTGGGCATTACAGAATAGGCAGGGGAGACTGTAGTCAGGCCCCCCCCATCCCACCAAAGGGACGTGGGGGCCAACACTGGACCCTGTTTGACAGGCAGACAAGAGGCCAGCGGAGGGCAAGGCTGGGAGCCCACTCAAGGGCCGACTGGTGACCTCATGGCGGATGCCCGGGGACCGTCCCACGCTGTTCAATCCGTTCCTGCTGTCTCTGGGGGTCCTCAGGTGGCAAAGGGTAGGCTGGCTCCAGCAGGGTGGGAGGGATAAGGGTGGGAGAGAGGGGGAGGGGAGGTAGGATGTTGGTGTCAGTTCAAAGGAGGGAGAGTGGAGGCTGGGAGGGGATTTGGGGCTCCCATACAAGAAAGGAGAGATAGAGGCAGGGTCCTCAGGGCCCCATGGTCTCTGCAAGTGGCTGGGATTTCCCACCCCCAGGACAGGGCTGGGGCTGTTTTCAGTTTTTGGGGTGAGGGGGGAGACTGAATAATCTACATGGCTCCCAAAAAGCCAAGGGGAGCCAGGTTGGGGGGAAGGGAGAGAGAGATGGCCTGCGGGGGGCTCAGTGTGTCTCAGACCTGGGCCTGAGCCAGTTTCACAAACATCTGGCATTACGTAACCTACTCCCTGCCCAGTGAGGGCTGTAAACACTCAGGCCTCTGGTTCAGGGTTTCCTCAAGGGCAGAGAAGGGAGGCAGCTATGACTCTCTCCCTCCTGCCCCCTTCACAGCAGAGGCAAGGGCCCTGGCCTCTCCAGGGGCCACTGGCTGGCTCGTAGGGTCCCTTCTCTTAGTGACAGGCTGACTCTTGCACTCTCTTTGGGCCTGGGTCCAGCACTAGGCTGGGCACATTAGGGACAGTACAACCCATTTTGTGGATGAGAAGACCGAGGCTCAGAGAGGTGAGCTGACTTGTTCAAGTTGCACAGATGGGGTTTAGAGGAGCTAGCCTCTTGTGATTTTCCTGGTTCCCAGATGGGAGAATGGTTGCAGCTAACCCCTCCACCCCCGCCCCACCAAGCCTCAAGGGCCACATCTGTGTAATGGGGAAAAGTCTATAGTGACTCTCAGGGCTGCAGAGAGCAGGTTGCTCAGGATGCACAGAGGTGCAAGGGTGGGCGGGGGGGGTGGGGGGAGCATCTAAACACTAACTTTCCCTGCCACCTTATGATTTCCTCTCTGCTGCTTTTGGGGGTTAAGGCACTAGGGTGATCAGACAAACAAGGTTATCTGGGCAGGGTGGTACCTTCAAACCCTGGGCGGGAATTACCTTATCACACTAAGTAAAGGTTGCCAACGTGCAGCAGGTCTGGCAGGAGGGAGCAGGTAAGTCGCTGGCAGAGAGAAGGGCACAGAAACAGGGGGAAGGACTCTGGGATAATGGTGCTGGTGATGAGAACCAATGGGCATCTCCTTTTGCTCAGCTCCATGTTCAGTGAGTGACATGCCTGAGCTCATTTAACCCTCAGCACCAGGCATACTAAGTACAGTGTGTATTGTCCATTTTACAGATGAGAAAGTGAAACCCGGGGAGGAGAAAAGCCACTTGTTCTAGGTCACACCAGGGGCAGAGCTGAGATTCGAACCCTGCTTGGGCTGACTGCGGAGCCCTCCCACCTCTGTGCATCCTGAGCTCCAAGCCCTGCTTGCAGAGAATCTCCACAGATTTTTCCCCATTAGACAAATGTGGCCATGGAGGCTGAGTTGGCAGCCGTTTTCTCTCTCATCTGGGAGAGAGGAAACTCAGGAGCTGGGAATGGAACTGCCAGCGGGGCCTCCCAGACACTTAGAGCAGCTTCAAACATCTCTTGCGTTGGAGAGTGAAACTGGTCCAAGGTCAAGAGTCAGGAACCCTAGGCTTGAGTCCTGTCTGTCACCAATGTGCATGGCTTTGGGCCATCGTCACCCTTTCTGAGCCTCATGGTGTTCTCCTCAATAGAGTAGCAGTTTGACGTGGATAACCCCGGAGTTTGGTGGCCCTGGATTCCTGGGTCTGTACTAGCTCCGCCCTACTAGGGACAAGCTGTGGTAAGGGACCCATCCCTCCATTTGTGCATGCCTTCCCTGGACCGATGTTTACTGAGGACCTACTATGCACTGGGGCCCTGGGCTGGCCTCCAAGATACAGGCTCAGCCCACAGGAAACTCGATTTGGTGAGGCCACTGACATGTAACTGATGAGAACACAGTGTGGTCATCACTTTAGTGGCTGAATGTCCGATGCAGGGAGCCCTGCGCGAGGAGATTCTCACTCTGAGCTGGGGGCACTTTGGCTCCTTTTGGACTGAGAGACCTGGAGAGCCAGGTGAAATTTTCCAGGCAAAACAAACATTTGCAGAGAGGGGAGGAAGGGGTGGGGGACAGAAGGGAGTGTGTGTGTGTGGGGGGGCACAAAGAACAGGAAATGGAGTGTTTCAGAGAACCACAAGTGTAGTCCCATTTCAGGTACAAAGGACCTGGCTTAATCTGGGAATTCCCAGTTGCTCAGTGTGACGCATCCCTAGCACATAAAATGTGTGTGTGTGTGTGTGTGTGTGTGTGTGTGTGTGTGTGTGTGTGGTGATGGAGGACAACAGGCAG
This sequence comes from Nyctereutes procyonoides, assembly GCF_905146905.1. Taxonomy (NCBI): domain Eukaryota; kingdom Metazoa; phylum Chordata; class Mammalia; order Carnivora; family Canidae; genus Nyctereutes; species Nyctereutes procyonoides. The sequence goes on along the minus strand of NW_026575049.1, from coordinate 27,832,626 downwards.
GGGTCAGATTATGATGGATGCTGACAGCCTGGAACAAGAATGCAGAGCTGATCTATTAGCACGGGGGAGGTGTTGAACTTTGAGCAGGAGAGTGATCTGATCCCTGGGTTAAGGGTATTACTAGCTGAGTCCCAGAGGCCAGGAAAGCAGTAAGGAGGCTGGTGCTGTCAGGGGCCACTGGGACAGGGCACTGGTGGTAGGTGAGGTCTTCTGTTTATTCACTCACTCTATCAAGGACCAAATGCCTGAGTGAGGTTCAGGGGTAGGGCACACGAAGGCAGGAAGGCCAGTGTCTAAAGGAAGATAGGCTTGTTCTTGGCCTCATTCCTCAGGGTGGAGAAGACGCGGTCCAGTGGGAAACACCGGAAAGAACTTCAGGTCCCTGGGCCTCTGTTTCTTTGTCTGTGAAATGGGGGGAGTCATTATGGTTATGACCGCAATAATATTTGAACCCCAAACTGAGATGACAGAAAATTGGAGTGGCAGTTATTCCCAGCTCCCCTGCCCCCCACCCAGGGACGGCACTTAACACTGAATCCTTACAGGAACACCGTGAGATAAGAGCAGGAAGGATCCCCTTTTACAGAGGGTGAGGCCCAGAAAGGTTAAGCACTGTGCTTAAAGTTAACAGGGTTTGAACCACAATGCCGCACAAGCTTCCACCACATTTTCAACAAATTCCATCAAGGTCCCTTCTGTGCTGCAAGGCTCAGAGGAGCTCCCGCAGGCAAGAGGCCTCTTACAAACTGCCAAGTGCTGAGAATGTGGGAATCAGGTGTACGCCCACCCCCAAGAACCCAAAAAGGGGTTCTTAGGCCCAGAAAGACCCGCTTGTGAGGAGGGGCCGCCTGGGGAACGCCCTACCTTCCCTGAGCTCACCGTGCGCTTGCATTCCCCGCTGGGAATCCCCGCCCCTTCTTACTGTGTGACTTTGGGCAAGTCGGCTCACCTCTCTGAGCCTGTTTTCTCATCAGTAACATGGGGACAGGGACACCTCCCGGTCAGGTCTGTGGCGAGGCCGAAGTCAGGTTGCACAGGTAAGAGCGGGGCTCGGCGAGTCGCCCACGGCCCCGTGGAGCGGAGGCAGGACACCGGCTCGGTCCGGCGGCTCGCGGGAGCCCTAGGCAGGGCGACTGGGCGCCGCCCCCGCTGCCCCCGCCGTGCAGCCCCGCGCCGCGGCCGGACGAGTCCCCTGCACGCCCGGCCCCGCCTTCCTGCCAGCGCCGGCGGCCGCGGCCCCGCGCGGCTCCCTCCGCCCCATCCGCCGCCCCGCGCCCGCCGCCCGCGCCCGCCGCCCTCGCGCCCGTCCCGGCGCGGCAGGCCCCGCCCCCCGGCCCGGCCCGTGCTCCCATTGGTCCGCCCGCGCCCCCGCCGCTGTTTGTCCGGGCTTCCCCGCCGCCCATTGGCCCTCCCGGGTCCTCCCAGGAAGTTTGAAAAAAAAAAAAAAGTTTTATGGGCGGATGGAAGGGGCCGGGGCAGCGCCGGGGAAGGGCAGGGCCGGAGCGGCGGCGGGCGGCCGAGCGGGGGCGGCGGCGGCGGCGGCGGCGGCGGGGTTCCCGCGCTGCTGGGCCCGGCCCGAGAGCCCCTTCCACCTTCCTGCGTCCTGCTCCCGCCGCCCCGGGGCGCCGCCATGACGGTGAGTGCCCCTCCGCCGGGCCGCCCCTCCGCCCGGCCGCTCCCGCCGGGGCACCCCTCGCCTCCCGGAGGCGGAGGCGGAGGCGGAGGCGGAGGCGGAGGCGGGCGCGGAGGAGGTCTCGGCCGGAAGACGGGGCGAGCCCGGCGCCCCCGGCCGGCCTGCCTCCGCTGGCCGCAGCCTCCCCTCCCCTTCCCGGGCGGGGGGCCAGGGCGACCCCGAGGAAAGCGGGCTCCGGGCCCCGGCAGCCCTCCGCTCCGCCGCCACCTTTGCGGGACGGGTCGCGGACACTCCGGGCGGCCGCCTCCTACCTGCCCTCAGCCCCCCGGGGAAGACCTGACCCGACGCTGCCAGACTCCCAGGGCTCCGGGCAGTGCGGGAGCGAGGACGGGCCCGGCCGCGGCGTGGGGTCGCGCCTGGGCCGCAGAGACGCCGTCCCGGCTCGGAAGGGGCGCGCAGACCCAGCGCTGGGACGGCTGCCTCCCCGCGTGGGCGCCGGCCCGAGGCCGGGGGGTGAGGGGCCGCCCCGCCCGCCCCGCCGCCCCGCCCTGTCCGGGAGCCCCGCTGGGACTTCTGGAGCGGCGCGATGCCCTGCCCCGCCGGGCTTGCCACTTGGCGGCGGCGCTGGGGCCTCGGCGGGGGCAAGCCCGCGAGTGAGGTGGGGCACAGAGGGGCAGAGCGTTGTCGTGCTCTGGGGGATGGACACTCCCCAAGTCACGTCGGTACCTGTGCCTCAATGATCGTATCGGGCCTCACGGCTGAGGTCACCATTATTCCCATTTCACAGCTGGATAAACTGAGGCTTGGGGAGGGACGGGGGTGAGTGGCCCGGGGTTGCCCTGAGCGTAGAGGAAGGAGTAGCTTCTTTTCAGGTCAGTCTGGCCCCTTGACCGTGATGTTCTGGAAAGGAGGGGCGGGGCTGCTTTTGGTTTCTGGCGAGTGCCTTGGGGAGGCTCTGACAGCCCGGGGGGGGGGGGGGGGCGGGGGGGTGTGATGGAGTTGAGCGGGGAGGGTTTGCGCATGCGCACGTCCCTTCCCTCAGCTAGTGGAGACCCTGAGGAGAAGTGGGCTGGGCTGCCCCTGGTTGGCCCTAAGGGCCCCTGCCCCCGTGAGTGTGATGACCGGGCCGCTGCTTGGACTTCCTCGGCCTCCGCACATCCTGCCACCTCCCTGCTGGCTCTTCCTGTCGTCAGCAGCCTCCCTTTGGTCAGGGAGCGGAGAGGGATGTTGGGGGAGGAGCTGAGTCAGTGTCCTGGCCACCCACCCAGGCCCCCAAGCCCAGGGGGAGGGTGGTTGCATTGCCTACTGGGTGCCTGCCAGATCTCGAACTGGGTGCTTTCACGTTAGCAGAGTTGATCCTTTAAGGATGATTATAGCTTCCCATCCAACAGATGAGAACACTGAGGTGTAGAGAGGAAGTAACATGGCCCCAGGGCTGAGCCAGCATTTGGATCTAGATCTGTCCGATTTTTCTCTCGGGGGCTAAATAAGAAATGTACACTGTTGCCTCTCTTGAGGAAGCCCGTGGTGAACAGGGGTGAGGCTGCTCCGGGAAGCCTGTGGGAGCACTTGGAGGAGGGACAGCATATCCCTGTGGTGGTGATGGGGGCTTCCAAAGGAAGACACCCTCCTGTGATTGATTGTCAGACTTTGTCAGGTGGAAATGAACTGGGGAGGGAACACTGTAGACAAACACATCCTGGTCATGTTTGGGGAAAGCTGAGAACATACAAAAGGGACCTGGAAAGGAAGGCCTCGCAGGCCAGGAGAAGCAGTTTGGGCTTTGGTCAGGGGCACTGGGGAGCCAAGAAAGGTTTTGGAGCAGGGCAGAGGCTCATGGTCACCAATGACAATGTTTGCTGGGTTCATCGTGGTTGCTTCATGCCTGAGCCTGCCCTAGCCTGCTGTCCCTCCTGTACCTTCTCCACATCCTTTTCCCCTCTCCTGGCCTCCAGCCCTGAGCTCAGAGATCTACAGGGAGCAAGTGGTAAAGTTGCCATGAACAGGTAAATGCCTGAAGGCTTCAGGAAGCCGGGCCTGGAGTCCCAATCTGCCCCACCTCCTTTTGCCGTGGCCCCACACAGCCCTGCCCTTGGAGCCTCCTTCCCCAGCCACTGCCTGGCATCAAATTATATACCTGTCCACTTGTTTATTGTCTGTTTCCTGAGTTCCACCAGGGCAGGGGCCACATCTCCTGTTTGCAGCTGATTTCCTGGCCTAAAGCAGTGGCTGGTGCTTTAAAAAAAAAAAAAATTTGTTTTTCAGCACACATTCTCTTAGCCCCTGGTCCTGGAGGGGGTCAGCGCATGTCTCTAACTCCGAGTTGCTTCTCCTCTATCCTGTGAGGGATAAGTGAATGGCTTTAAGATAATCACAAATGCAGCAGAGGCTGTGGGAGAGCAGCTGGCATGGCGTGTGCTGTGTACTGGGAAAGGGGCCTCGGAGGTGGCAATTGGGCCTTAGGGCATGAGTAGGGATTTGCCTGGTTCACGAAGGAGGAGGAAGCCTGGTATTTAAGCAGAAGACATGAGCCCATGTGGAAGGCCGGGGGTCCTGATATGTTGAGGATCAGAGAGCATATGTGGTGATATAAAAATGGGGTTCTCTGTGCAAGAGGGAGGCCAGGCTGGAAGGGTGAGCTGAGGCTTTTGTGCCATCAGGCAGCCGGACCTTGTTTAGAAGCCACTTGGAGCCATCCCTGGAGGTTTGAAGCAGACTTGTGACACTAGGCCTTTTTGAGGGGGTCCACCTGCCAAGAGTGTGCTTAGGGGCGGCCGTGTCAGTGGTCCAGGCAGGTGGGAGGCAGTACTGACCTGTGGCCATGACCAAAGGGAGGAGAGGGCAGGTTGTGGGAGCTTCCTCAGGGAATGTGAGCTTCCTCAGATGGAGGAAGGGTGCCTGGGCCCGAAGAGGCCATGTGGGAAGGAACAGCATGAGAGGTTTAGGCTCCAGATCGTTTGACCCCAAACAGGGGTTCCCAGGGTACCATAGGACCTTCCCTGCCAGCGGATTTGAAATCTCCCATTGGCAGCCTCCTCCCCACAAGGTGTCTGGGCCATTTAGCACCCAACATGCGTGTGGTATGTTTGTACCAGCTTCCAGAAGGTCACTGAGCTTCTCCGTGTGGAGCTCATTCAGTCCTCTCACAAAGCTCGGGGGAGAGCAGGACTGTCCCCCCATCATTTGCCACATTAGGCAGCCAGGGCTTAGGGAGGGGATGTGATGCACCCTCCCACACTGCCCCCTCCCCACCCTCTGCTTCCCAGGCAGCCTTTGGGGGTCCCTGCTTGCCATTCTAGCCAGGGAGCCCTCGCTCACCCCTGGAAGCCTATGGCTGATCACTGATCTCCCGGCCCCGGCCCAGTCTGATGGGCTCTGGGTCATCTGCTCGTACCTTCCCAGGAGCTTTCCCCTGATGCCAGCTCTGCGGGCCATCCCAGGTAGCCTGGCTTCTCCAGGCCGGGGGAGTGGGGGGTGGCGACTGCCCCCAGAGCATGGGAATTTAGACCAGGAAGGTAAACGAGGGTAATATTTATTCAGCAGGTTTTTGTCGAGGCCTAGTCACAGCGCGCCAGGCCCTGGGGGGTTCCGGGGCTCTAGGTTCCTCACTGGAGGTTCCGGTCTGAATGGAGGTCACCCTGGTGATTTGGTGGCTCTGAGTGTAGCTGCCAGTCTTTGGTCTTAGCTTGAGACCACCCTAAGCAGCCTCTGGCACTTGTGGAGAGCAGGGTAGGGGAGAATGGAGAGACACGGGGCAAACACAGCCCCGGGGGTTTCCCAGCTCTGAATGGAGCCCTGTCCTCTCCCTCAGACAGGTATGCAGGAGGGGCTGCCCCGCAAGGGTGGGGCTGCTGGCCCAAGCCCCTCTTAAGCCACTTCCTCTACCTGAGGAAGAGGAGAACGGGGTGGCAGGTGGGTCAGGGGAGGTGGCCAGGTCAGGTGGCTCCGATTTCCAGCTGCTGTCTCTGCTGCCTACCCCACTGGGCCATGCTGCAGGCTCCTTCCACGCAACCAGACACCTTGGCCTGGTGAGGTTGTGATGCTGGTGCTGATAGGTGGGCTCAGAGCCATGGCAACAGGTGGCTGCCTCCTCTGCCCATAGCCTGGCCCGCCCCACTCTCCTCCCTGCCAGTGGGCAGAAGCTGACACTACTGAAGGGAGCAGCACTTAGACAAGAGAGAAGTCTTGTCAGTGGGCTGGGAGGGTGTGGTGGTTGGAGCCCACCGGATGGGCACGGCCGGAGAAAATGCCTGGCTGAGCTGCTGCTTCCTCTAGGCCCAGGTGGGGGTATCTAGCTCACAGGCCTCCGTGGGCCATGCTGCAGCTGGGAGCCCCCAGACCTCCTGGCCATGTCCCACTGGGCAGCACCCAGCAGGTAGGGCTTGATGACACTGAGGTGCCATCTTCCTGGCCCTCCCAGAGATCTGGAGGGAACCAGAGAATCCCTGACGCTGGCCTGGGCCTGGCTCCATCTTTCAGGGTCTGCAGGAGACACAAAAAGGGCAGAGCTTGTCAGAACACAGGAAGATCAGTGAGCGGGGGATGAGCAGGGCATTAAGATATTCTCCTGGTGGGTCTCCTGGCCTTGTCAGTGAGAGGAACTGGACAGTTTGCTCAGCCCTGCTGGTCCAGACTGTTCTTAGAGCTCTCGGGGTCTTGATAGGCAGGGTTCTTCTGGGCCCTCACTCCTACTCTTCAGTGAGGAGGTAGGCTGGTGGGAAGGGGAGCCTGATATTGATGGGGATGTGCCAGTCATCCTGCCTACCATCGCTCTTGGCTCTCAGGTTGTTGGGGAAAGGGGCCAAGGCTGCCTCCCTGGCCGGGGAAACTACCTGGATTTGGGGGTTACCTGGGCCCTCAGCGCCCCCCTCCTGGTTTCCCAGGACCTCAGTCTCACAGGACTCAGGGGAAGAATGGATGCAACACTCCCTCCTCCCCAGCCCTGGTTGGTCCTCCACCAGGCCTAAATCATCTGCCTCCTCATCTTCCCACAGCCCGATCTGCTCAACTTCAAGAAGGGATGGATGTCGATCTTGGACGAGCCTGGAGAGGTAGGAGGGCTGCAATGAGAAGGGAGGGGTCGGCCTAGGCAGTTTCAGTGCCTCCAGCAGGTCCCTGGGGGCAGCCCAGCAGGCTTAGCTGCTTCCATGGCTTGTCTAGGCTTCTAGAGAGCCTGGCCTATGGGTGGAGGGGCCTGAGTGGGCACCCTGAGGGCGGGTGTTTTTTGTGCAGTTGGAGAGGGCCTTGGACTATGGAGATGGGAAGGCAGAGGCTGCTGGGACAGTCTGCAGATGTAAAGGGCAGCAGGAGTAGAGGCCTCCTAGCCCCTCACTCCCTGTCCCCCATTTGCTCCTGTCGCCAAGAGTCCCTTGGCCCTCTCACCTTTGACAACCCTGGCTGGTTCTGAGGGTGTGGGGTGGAAGGGCTCAGAGAGATCAACTGGCCTGAGACGTTACAGATTCTCAAAGACTCAGCCATGCAGGCACCTCTCCCTCCCCCCAGAAGTGGGCCTCAGAGCACAGGCTTTGGAGTCTCACCAACCTGGGCTCCACTGGTCAGGTCACAGCTTCCTCTGGCCTTAGGACCCACATCTATGGAATGGGCATGATGGATAATGATTCTTTCCAGGGTGGACAACAGGGTCAGGGAGGTCAAGCAGCATAGGATCCCTGCCAGAGCTCAGCTAATAACCTTTCCCTTTCTCTGATGCATCCATCCTTAGAATCAGGAAGGGCATCGACCTCTCGCTGGCTCTGCCCTTTCAGCTGCCAGGCTGGATGGAGTCTGGGAGCTGGAGCTGGCTTCCTGCCCACTCAGCCTGGGAGGGGACGGCTCCCCGCCCCTGTCCTGCATGCGCCCGTGGCTCGGGTCTGTGTGCAGCCCGCATGCCGGGGAGGGCTCCGAGCCAAAGGGAATCTCATTGTGTTTCCTACCCACATGTTTTATTCCCTCCAGCCCACAGCCTTCCGTTCCTGTTGCCTGCTCGCTGGTCCTCTGGTGGCTGTGCTCCAGGCTCACACAAGGCCTGGCACCCTGCCAGTGACCCTTCCCAACCTCCCCACCCAGGGTCTCTGGAGGGCAGAGATTATGGGCCCCACCCAGAACTGGCCGCTACTCATCTTCTTTCACAGGGTTTTGGAATGTCCAAGCTGGAAGGGCCCTGGGAGCTCAGCCAGCCCAACCCATTGGTGCAGACAGGGGACAAGCCCACAAAGCTTCCATCTTTTCCAGGGCTGGTAGCCCCTGTGGTAGTCCCAGGCCTAGAACTTGGGCTGCCTAAGACCGTGGAACTCACTGGCTCCTATCTCAGTCATAGATTAGGCTGAAAGGGCCAAAGAGACCATGTGGCCCAGAGACCCTGCCCTGCTTTGTAGAGGGACAGTTGAGGTCCTGAGTGGGAACTCGGGCCATGCCTAGGACAATCCCGAGTAACTTAGTGCTTGGCCCTATGCTAAGTGCCATAAGAGACATACGAGGGAGGGATAGATACTTCTAAGCTCACAAGAAGACTTAGGGACTTCTTATTAGCCCTACAGGTCAGAAGAGTGAAGCTCAGAGAGGTGGAGATACTTGATTGAAGGAACATAGCTAGCAAGGGATAAAATCATCATAACCAGGTCTCTTGGATGCTAAACCCTATTTCTTAGGGGAGGCCATATGGAAAGAATTCAAAAGTGTCATCCTGGCGCATCCTTGAAAACTTGCCATCTTCTTGAGAAAAGAAAACTAAGTATTTGAAATAACAATGTGGATAGAATTTGGTGATAGGGGAGCCCCAGGAGGGCTGAGGACTGGGTGGCATGTGCTGACCCTGCGAGTAGGTGGACCTTGACTGGCATTCCAGTGAATGGCCAGAAGCCCAGAGGTGGGCTGAGCTTGGCATATTTAATATCAAGCTGTTCTGGTCCCCTCCCCTCCCATTCCTTCCCCTCCCCTCTGTGGCCTGCCAACCTAACCCCAGCTGGAGCAGAGAGGCACTGTGGAAAGGTGCCCAAATCATAAATGTGCAGATAACATACTCTCACAAGCTGGACACGTGTGTAAGCAGCACCCAGCTCAAGAAGCAGAGTAGGACCAGTGCTCAGACACCTCCCCCAGGCCACCTTCCAGTCCTACTCTGGGACTTGTCCTTGGCTACTGAGGTGGTCCAGAGGGGCATGGGGAAAAAGACAAGTGCAAGGTTCTGTTCCCTGACTTACTAGGCAAATGACCTTGCACAGGTCACAACCCCTTCCTGGTCTGCACCAGAGGGATAATCTCAATGGAGAGGGTCAGGAGAGGTATGGGACTGTCACCAAATCAGAGAAGCTCCCAGAAGGAAAGGGAAGGTGTGGTCAAGTCATTTCACAGATGCTGCCCCTGGAGGAGCCAGGCTTCAGATCTGGAGTTCCACCTCTGCTCTGTCCCCTGCACACATGCCCTTTCATTCTGCCCTGCCCACAGCCCCCCTCCCCTGCTCACAGCCACCTCTCCTTCACAGTGGAAGAAGCATTGGTTTGTGCTGACAGATTCAAGCCTTAAATACTACAGGGACTCTACCGCTGAGGAGGTGAGACAGAGTGGGAAGGCTCATCAGGTGCTGGGGGGCCCTGGAAGGGGATCAGGGGGCCAGGGGTGGGGGAAGTGGAAGACGTGGATCATCATGGGCCTTCCTGCTGCAGGCCGATGAGCTGGACGGTGAGATCGACCTGCGCTCCTGTACGGATGTCACTGAGTACGCAGTGCAGCGCAACTATGGCTTCCAGATCCACGTGAGCCTCCATGCCTCTGGGGTGGCGTCATCCGGGTGATGGGCTTCGTGACTGGCTCCAAGCACTCATTTACCTGGAGGCCCTGTCCTCAGAGCCAGTCAGACACTCTGCTGCCAACACCTAGCCTATCTGGGGAGACCACAGATATCATGGGGCGGGTGGGATGTTGGGGAGATCTTGGAACCAGCTGACAGAGGGGAGCTTTTCTACCCTCTGCTCATCCCTAGGGGCAGGACCTTAGGTTCCCTCCCCAGGGGGAAAGAGCCATCCTTCCAGGGTGAACAGTGGACACAGGGTGGCGGGTGGGGACTGGCCACGTGGCAACCTGCCCATGGGGTGGACTTGCAGACCAAGGATGCTGTCTACACCTTGTCGGCCATGACCTCGGGTATCCGGCGGAACTGGATCGAGGCTTTGCGGAAGACCGTGCGACCCACCTCTGCCCCGGATGTCACCAAGTATGTGCCAAGCTGGACTGGAACCTTGAGGGAAGCACTTAGCCCGGCTTCCCTGAGTGGGGTTCAGGCACACCAGCTGAGGGCTCTGAGGCTGTACCTCCTGGGCCTCAGTTTCTCCATCAACAAAATGGAGAGAGGGCAATGAGCATTCTGGGCACTCACTCGAAAATACATGGAGGATTTGAGGTTTGACTGCCATCCCCCCAATCCTGAAAGGGGGGGAGGGGGTTAGACTCTAGAGAAGGTGCCAGTGAGTGAAAGGCCCCCGCTAGGTGGCTGATTGTCTGTGAGCCGAGGGAGCTGTGTCTAAGCCTGTGTTAGGGAGAAGGTGTAGTCAGGTAGTCTGGATGGGGAACTCATCCCCTGGAGGTGGCCTTGAGTAGAGGGTAGGAGGACTGAATGAGCTGGTAGCAGTGCCCTCACGGTATAAACCCTAGCCATCCGGGGGCATGGGAATTGCAGCAGGTGCACAGCAGGAAAGGGTGTGGTGATGGGGGGCCCAAGCATGAGCCCCCCCTCCCTCACTGGGCCATACCCTGGCTGCTCAGCCTCAGGCCAGTGACTTTCTTGTCTGAGTTTCAGATCCCTCATCTGTCATGCTGAGCATGACGTCTGCCTCCTGGGAGGGATGTATGCGGAAGCCCTCTGTGGACTCTGAAGCACTATGCAGCTGGACTTTTATTTAGTCTATAGGCTCAGCTGCTGTAACAAAGAAGCCCCAAACACAGTGGCATAAATACGGGAGAACTTTCTTTCTCTCTCCAGAACAATCCAGAGGTGTGTGATCCAGACCTGGTGGGGCAGCTCTGCGGCCCACAGCTCACACCTTTGTCTCTGGCTCTGTTCTCCAGGAGCCAGGCTAGGGCATGGCTGGTGCTTCATAGGGTGCCACCTGTCACACCATTGGGCAGAGTATTGTCACATGGCCTCACCGCTGGGATGGGTGCTGGCGGGTATTTTTGGCCAGGCAACTATGTACGTAGCTGTTACTAACAGAGGAAGGGGAGGACTGCCACAGTTTGTGCTCTATACCCAGAGGTCAACTCACTGCATCAGCAGTGGCCGTGGGCATCTCCCCTACTCCACTGTGAGTCTCTTGAACCCAGGACCTTGCCTTAAACTACACTTCTGGTAATAACACTTTGATCACCATTGGCAAAGGGCTTTTGGCTGCTTTACACACATCCCCTCACCTAGTCCTCACATCCATCCTGTGAGAGGTACTGTTGGCCCGTGTTACAGATGGGGGGTCACTAGGGGCCAAAGAGGGAAGCCAGCAGTCCTGGCCCCTGCGCTGCTAAGTGTTAGCCCTGGGATGGTTAGTGATGAAGCTCTAGTTCTAACCTGTAGATTGGGTTGTGCTTCCTCCACGGGGGTCTGTCCCCAGGCCCTGGCCCAGGGGTGGCAGTCCAGAAGTGCTGGTTTGGGGGCTGAGCGCAGGGGCCTGCCTGACAAGGCTCTGTTGGCACTTTAGGCTCTCAGACTGCAATAAGGAGAACACGCTGCATGGCTACAGCACCCAGAAGGGCTCCCTGAAGGCAGGGGAGCAGCGGGGGTGCTCTGAGGTCATCAGTCGGGGCAGCCCGCGGAAGACGGACGGGCAGCGGCAGTCCCTGGACTACGTAGAGCTCTCCCCGCTGATCCAGGGCTCCCCGCAGCGGGCCCGCACCCCAGCCCGCACTCTTGACCGGCCGGCCAAGCAGGAGGAGCTGGAGCGGGACCTGGCCCAGCGCTCTGAAGAGCGACGCAAGTGGTTTGAGGCCACGGACAGCAGGCCTGTGGAGACCGCAGCTGGTGAGGGGCCACGCCGGGGCCTGGGGGCCCCCCTGACTGAGGACCAGCAGAGCCGCCTCAGTGAGGAGATTGAGAAGAAGTGGCAGGAGCTGGAGAAGCTGCCCCTGCGGGAGAACAAGCGGGTGCCTCTCACTGCCCTGCTCAACCAAAGCCGCGGGGAGCGCCGGGGGCCTCCCGGTGACAGCCACGAGGCCCTGGAGAAGGAGGTAGGCATTGCAGCTGGCCCCTGGGAGCCCCCTCACCCCGCCAGTGCCCCTCCGATCCCTGCAGTTACCCTGCAGCATTTATCTTGCATGCATAAAGTGATGGGGAGCTCACCCCTGGTTCACTGTCTGATACCTCAGACTCTTACAAACTGGAATCTTCTTTCCTGAACCTTGGTGTTTCTCATTTTGGGGCATTCCCCCCCCCCTTCTTAGTTTTGTCCTCAGCAACCACAGAAAAGGGAAGAGGAGGGAGAGATCACTTATTAAGCATCTTCTGTATATTCATCCTAGGCCTTCTTTACCTATATTGGCTCATGTAATCCTCAGAGCAGGCTCATGGTCTCAGAGGATAGACCTTGTCACAGTTATATTTCTGGGAAACTGAGGCTCACAGACCACCTACATAATGTGATAAATGTCTGTGACCACAGTGTCCTGCTCCCAACCCTGTTTAGTCTTCTCTGGGACAAAGTTCTCCTGGGTCACTGACCTGGCCACCCAGGAAACAGCTGGAACGGCCCTTTGCCTGCATTTCCACCACGGGCTGCTTCCCCGGCTCAAACCCAAAGCTCCTCCCTGCCTTCCACCAACCCCTTCCTGGCTTCCTGGTTCCCACTGATGGCCCTGCCCCCCCTTTCCTTTGTAGGTCCAGTCTCTTCGTGCCCAGCTGGAGGCGTGGCGTCTCCAAGGAGAGGTTCCTCAGGGTGCGCACAGGTCCCAGGAGGACAGCCACATCCCCCCGGGCTACATCTCGCAGGTGAGGCTGAGGGGCTATTTGTGGGGGCTGCGGGCAGGTTTCTGGTTGCCGTGGTTTCAGAGAACAGCTGATGTTCTGGGAGTGTCGCAGAACCCGTGTGAAGCATTTGACATGCATCATCTCATTGAATGTACCCCGCAGGTAGACATGACCACTGTGCCCATTTTACAGACAAGCCACTGAGCTATGAGAGGTTATGTGACTTGCCCGAGGTCAACTGAGCTCCAGATGTCAGAGGTGGGATTTGAGTTCGGTTCCGGCTAACTTCAGAGCCTGTGTGTGAGCCCCCATGTGACACTCTGCACTTGGATCCCTTTGCCCACACCATCCTGGGGAAGGAGAGCCAGTGGGGAGTGGGATCCCCGACGGGCAGACCGCCAGGGTCACTGCCTCAGCACAGAGAAATCCCACCCATGCCTGCCAGGCCAAGGCCCTACAGCAGGTGGTTTGTGGGATGTGGGACCTTCCAGTGGCCCCCAGGGGACCCACGGTCAGCCTGGGACAGTGGTTTTCAACTAGGGCTGATTTTGTTCCTCCAGGGACATTTGGCCATGTCTGGAAACAGTTTGACAGAAAAATACACGTGTATGTTAAGCACATACATGCTTATGTATGTTTACTGTCAATTTTAACGCTATAAGGGATGTTTAGGACACAGTGTACAAATACAAAATACGTAACTCTCATTGTGAATTCGTATATAGCTAATTGAGTTTTCTCAGAATACTTTCACTGGTTTTTCCAAATACTTGTATCCTCTGCTAACTGACAAGCAAGGATTGTTCTAACATGAACATTGGTTGACAGTTTGGTTTATGTTAATGAGTAAAATGAGAAGACATATGTCAAAACTTTACTTGATCAATGTCACAAGTAACTTTTGGCCAAATCGGATAATAGTTTTCTTTTGAGAATATTCTCTTTAGAGTATTTTCTCAAGTCTGTGTTCTAGTTACAATGTGATGGTTGTAAATCTGGCAGACTTGGAAGTTGAATCTGCATTATTAGCATTTTCTCATCCCTTGCTTAAGCCCAGTCAACAAAACAATAAATCAAGCCCTGATCTGTGATGTTTACCAATTTCCATGGTATAAATAAATACCCCCACCATAGCTGATGTCCCTAAACGCCGAATCGGAAGATATATGTGTATAGGATTCTAGAGCGTTTCCACCTTACAAGATACAGAAGATGTAAATAAACTCAAGAGCATAGGGGCGCCTGGCTGGTTTAGTTGGTGGAGTGTGTGACTTGATCTTGGGATCGTGAGTTCCAGCTCCACATTGGGTGTAGAGTTTACCTAAAAATAAAATAAAATCTATTAAAAAAACAACAACAACAAAAGCTCAAAAGCATAGACAATAATAAAATGCAGTGAAATAATTAAGAAGTGATGAATTTTGAGTATCAACCTTTGTTTTCGCTGTAGTTAATTGTAAGTTTATATAATTTAACTTCTAAAATGGCTGCACTTAATAATCATGTCACAAAATTGCAAAAAAATATGACAGTTGGTTGCCTCCAGTCAGCACGTCATATAGCCTGAAGTAGAAAAGAATGCTGGGATCCTAGGCTCTGGGCAGGGGCTTCCTTCTAGAAGTTCCAGGGCTGGAGGTGGCTGTGCGGGGCATGCCCAGGAAGGCACTGGTTTTGGGGTGGGGGCACAGGGTGGGGCAGGAGGTGGCAAGCCTGTAGGTGGAGACCTCCAGCAAGCCAAGGAATCGGGATCTCATTCCACAGCCCGGAGGAGACTTGGGGTCTGATGGTGACATCAGGAAGGTGGTGTTGGGGCAGAGGGGGCTTGGGAGGGGCAGGGGTGGGGTCAAGAGCTCAGACAGTGGTTGGAGAGGGAAGGGCTGCAGGGGGGCGGTGCAGAGAGGAGAGGTTAGGACTGGGCTACTGGGCCCGAGGAAGACGGGGGCAGCCACAAGGGCCCTGAGGCTGGCCACTGTGCAAGGCCAGGGAACCCTCTGTGGCTGAGTGGTGGCTGGGCCATTCAGCTGAAGGGACACCAGGGCCAAGGGGACTTGGGACCTGGGTGGGAGGAGGGGGTCTAGCTTTGGGGTCACCAGACATGGGGAGGGGAGGGGAGCGGAGCAGGAACAGCGGGGAGGGAGCAGGGTTGTGTCAAAGGCTCCCTGAGGCCAGAAGAAGGAGTGGGTGGGACATCTTCAGGCTGGGTGAGGCCCAGCACCAGGGCCAGAGGCAGCTGGGACACCCCTCAGAAACCCCCCTGTCCAGAAGCCTGTACAATGTTCTCTGAGCCCCTGGACGGCTCCGTTCACAGCCATCAGTATCCAGTATCTCAGCAGCCTCACTTACCTATTTTACTGTTAGAACCTGCATTAGATTCCCTTTGGGAAAAGATTTGTCACTAAAATGAAGTTTGAAAAGCACTGCTCTGATTGCTCAGCTTATGGGTGGGGAAACTGAGCCCCAGAGAGGAGGTGAGACCTCCCAGCTGGAGGCAGCCATGTGTCTGCAGTCCAGGCTTCTTGGTCCCCATGGGGCCACTGGGCTCACAAAGGGCTGTCAGCATTTCACCCTGTTAGGCTGAGGTGGGCAGGGGTGGAGACAGAATTGGGGAGGCCGGGGGTGAGAAGGGAATGATAAGGAAACAGATGGGGTGGAGGAGGGGCCTCAGGTGTGGAGGGCGCCAGAAAGAGGAGCTGAGCCATCCGGGTCTCCCTTTGGCCCAGGAGGAGGTGGCTGGGGATTCAGTGGACGCTGGAGAGGTGACAGCTGGAGAGGGATTCCCCAACCTGGTGTCTGCATCCAGTGGGCGTCTCTCTTTCAGCTTGTGGGCCTTGCCACATAGGACAGCAGCTGGGGGGCCTTGGGCTTTACCCGTTGGGGCTTCCATTGCTCATCTGGCCTCCCCGCAGGTTATTGGGAGTAACAGGCATTTCATTAGTTACTTGGATCCGTGACTGAGGTGACTGCTGGACACCTTGGGCCCTCAGGAAGATCAGTCACAGAGCAGCACTTGGCTTTCTAGGAGCTCCTCCTTTCTCATGGGCCAGGGGTCCTGCCTCTGGACCCCCTATTAGCTGCAGGGTGTGCCTGCCTCATCTGGCCCTGTAAGGACAGCAGTCCCCACCCCATGTTACTCCTATCTCTATAGGTAGGCCTATCGTAGGGACCCTCATGGGTTGGCCTTATAGGTCTGTTTTATAGAAGAGGACACTGAGGCTCAGAGTGGGGAAGGGGCTTGTTCATTCTGGTACAGGGAGGATCAGGACCTGATGTGTGGAACTCCAAAGCTATGTCCTGTTGTTCTGACTGGAGGGACCAGAGGACATATGCAAAGGGACAGGCGTTACCTCCCCCACTCAGAGCACCTGGACCTGAGAGCCCTGGCCCTTTCTCCAGACTGGTCCTTGTAGCCCCCTGGTGCGGCTGCTGGAGAGGTGGGGGTCTGTCCCACACACACCGTGAGGTACCCTATGGCATCGGGGGAATATCCATATCGATTTCTTCAAGGGCTCTTCCCCTTTCCTTTTTAGTGATCTTAAATTTAATTACATAAAAAATATATTTTCAAAAATAATTCAACCAATCAAAAGGTTAGACATAAACACATGAGCTCTCCTTCCCCTGCCCCCCACTCCCAGGGGTCCCCTTGGTCACCATCGGAGCATATCTCTAGACTTTCCTGTTGCTATTGGAACAGATCACCACAACCTTAAATAACACGAATGTATCATCTCATGGATTTGGAGGGGAGCAGCCTAACCAGGGTCTCGCTGGGCTCAGATTGTTTCCTCGGGCTCTGGGTGGGACCCGTTTCCTTGCCTTTTCCAGCAGCTTGTGGCCACCTGCATCCCTGAGCTGGCCCCATCATTCATCTTCCAAGCCCGTGGTGGAGAACCTGACCACTTCACTCCCGGGCACTGACCTTCTGTGGTCACTTCTCCCTCTCTACCCTCCTGCCTTCTCTTCCACATCCGAGGACCCCGTGACCACTGGGCCCAGGGGATAATCCAGGATAGTCTCTGTTTTAGGGTCAGCTGATGAGCGGTCTCAATTCCCCACTGCCGTGTAAGGTGACATTCAGAGGTTCTAGGGAGTAGGACGGGGCATCTCTGGGCACCACTACTCTGCCTCCCACAGTGTCCTCCCATACGCTTTTCTGTGTTCGACATGCATGTACTCAGATGCGTGGCTCTGTGTTTTGTTTCCATGAGTGGGATCGCACCATACATGTCAGAGACCAGCTTGGGTGACCTCACTTTCAGGACACTTTTCCACGGCAGTTCACGTGGGCAGCTCTGTCCTTTACCAGCAGCCAGTGGTGGAGGGGAGGAGGGCAGGTAACCTTTGTAAGGCTTGATCCCATCATTTATTTAAGGGCTCTTCTGTTCAGTGTTGTTCCTGTTTCCCTCTGTTACCAGCCTTACCGTAGGGCATACCCTTGTCCAAGAGTGTTTGTGACTTTCTGTGGGGTCATTCCTTCGTACACATGTGACTTTCTGCTACGTCATGGGAGGGGGGGTTACTAACAATGTGATGATGCCACCCAGGTGCCCTCCACGCATCTGTCCCAGCTGACCCTCCCAAACAGTGCGTGTTGTCAATATTTTAATAAGACTTGCCAGTCTAGTCTACAGGCTTGTGAGGTCATCAATTTTAGCTTACTTGCTTAGCACCTGCCACATGTCAGGCCCTGGTCTGGGTCCCCAGGGACTCCGAGCTGGATCAAGTCTTCCCTGTCTTTTTTTTTTTTTTTTTAAGATTTTATTTATTTATTCATGAGAGACACGGGGAGAGAGAGGGAGAGAGAGAGAGAGGCAGAGACACAGGCAGAGGGAGAAGCAGGCTCCATGGAGGAAGCCTGATGCAAGACTCGATCCTGGGTCTCCAGGATCATGCCCTGGGCTGAAGGCGGCGCTAAACTGCTGAGCCACCCGGGCTGCCCAAGTCTTCCCTGTCTTTGGAGAACTTACAGTCTGGTAGAGGCAGAGCCTTCAGAGGCAGGTGAGAGGCTGTCCAGAAACAGAGCAGGGAAGACATTAAGCTGGACTGCAGGCCAAGTCTATTACCCTGGAAGAGAAAGTTGCAGAAGAACATTCCAGGCAGAGGGGCTTAGCCTTAGCTTAAGCTCAGAGCTGTGAACATGCCATGAGTCATTCTTCATAACTAGAGTTCCTTGGTGGGAAAGGGCCTGGCGTGAGGCCACAAGGGTCAGACACAGGAGCAGGGACCTGAGCCCGTGGGAGAGGAGCCTATGAAGGGTTGGAAGCAGGAGAGTGACATGGTGAGGTTTGTGTATTGGGGGAGCAGGGGCAGGTGTGGCCCGTGGAGCCAGACTCCAGGGAGGAGAGGTGGAGACAGCCGGACTGGGGCAGTCTTGCCCCTGAGGCTCACCGTCTGGGGCTGGGCACAGGCCACCTTCCCTGGGCAGTGGGGGCAGCACCGGGACCTAGCTGGCCTCCCGCCCACAGGAGGCGTGTGAGCGCAGCCTGGCCGAGATGGAGTCGTCGCACCAGCAGGTGATGGAGGAGCTGCAGCGGCACCATGAGCGTGAGCTGCAGCGGCTGCAGCAGGAGAAGGAGTGGCTCCTGGCCGAGGAGACGGCCGCCACGGCCTCAGGTGAGGACCCCGGGCCCCATGAGCCCCCCACTGCAGCTCCTCGATGAAATTGGGGAGGATTTTATTTTATTTTATTTTATTTTATTTTATTTTATTTTATTTATTTTTAGATTTTATTTATTTATTCATAGACACAGAGAGAGAGGCAGAGACACAGGCAGAGGGAGAAGCAGGCTCCATGCAGGGAGCCCGATGTGGGACTCGATCCCAGGTCTCTAGGATCACACCCTAGGCTGCAGGCGGTGCCAAACCGCTGCGCCACTGGGGCTGCCCGGGGAGGATTTTAAATAAGAGGTGGGGATCTCAGTCCAAACTTGGGAACAGGGACTGGGAGGGGGTGGAGCCCCCAGACCTGGCCTCTGCTCCTACTTGAGAAGGGGAAACTGAGACAATAAAAGCATCTCCCCTCCTCCCGCCATGTCCTCTCCTCGGTTGTGACTCTTGTCTCTCAGGGGCCCGCAGACCCTGGGGATCCACCCCAAGCCACACGCACACCCTAAGCTCCAACTCCATGCTCAGGTGCACACTGTTTGCTGGGATAGAGACTGCGCAGCCACAGACCCTTCTCGTACTGCCGGCTTTCCGGGGGAGAGGCCAGACCCTGGGGAGGGCAGGAGCAAAGCTGTAAGCTATTTCCAAGCCCTGCTTCCCACGCAAGCACCCTTAGCTCTTTGCAATGCCTGACAGACCCCATTTCACAGATGAGGAAACTGGGGCCCAGAGAGGTTAGCGACTTGTCCCAGATGGCACAACTTGGAGATGGTGGAGCAGGGGTTGCTCAGAGCACCCTGACTGCACAGCCAGGCCCTGCCCCTACCCTCTGCTCTCACAAGCCAGAAACAGGAACACCCAAGATTTTAGATAACTCCCTCCTTCCCTGTGTTCCTTGCGCACCTCCCATGTGGGCCTGGCACATCCTAGGCATCTAAGGTTAGTGCTATAAGGCTTCACAGAGAAATTTCTCAGTGTTATGCTTACATGCACTAGGAATGGCTGCAGAGAGCCTGGCATCTGTTCAGGTCAGGGATTGCCACCGAAAGAGTGATGAAAAGCTTCCAGTGTTCAGAACCTTTGGATTTTAGAATTATGGATAAGATTATGGGCAAGGGCCTGTTTAATCCTCCCAGCAGCTCTGTGTGAGTATGGAAACACTTGGTCCTTGGTTGCTCACAGTCTGAAAAGCCAGCGGGAGCTCTCTGGGCCAGGCATTGCTCTACATGCTCTACACACATCTTCCAATAACCCACAAGAAAAGGTGTTCTTGTTATTCCTGTTTTCCAACAAGGGACCCAAGGCCCAGAGGGGTTAAGTCCTCTGCATACAGTTGTGCAGATTTGTACCAACTGCAATCCCTGCACCGGGCAAGATCAGCAGGGTGGGCAACGGAGCTTGGCCTGGTGAAAGAATCTTCCAGGCTCTGCAGGGATAGTTGGCTCTCTGGGGTCTTACCCAGACATCACTAACAAGAGGTACCAGTGGTCAGACACTGAGGTGTCTCCCCAGCACTGTTCCATCCCATCAGAGAGGGATTGTTATCCTCCCTTAATTGGCTCAGAGAGGTCGAGCAACTTAACCTAAAGCCATTCAGCTCCTGATACAGCCTGGCCCAGTACTCTTCACTTCTGTCTGTGTGATACATGTGGGGCCTTGGAGGAGGTGGAGCTTACTGCTGCTGACCCCTCCCTAAACTCCACCCACCTCTTTGCCCTGCTTCTAGCCATTGAAGCCATGAAGAAGGCCTACCAGGAAGAGTTGAGCCGGGAACTGAGCAAGACACGGAGTCTCCAGCAGGGCCCAGATGGCCTTCGCAAGCAGCACCAGTAAGATGGCACCTGGACCCTGGGGTCTCTGGGCTGGGCCTTGTTCTGAGCTAGGGGCTGCCCACCCTGGTATTGGTGAGGCAGGAACCTGTGCTGAGGATCCTTGGCAGAGGACACATTACTTTGCCCGCAGCTGAGACTCCCAATCCAGTCACCTGGCACAAGGGACAGAATCAGTAGGGCCTCAGCCAGAGCCCCCTGGCAGTCCACATAGATTGTACTTAGGCCTCTCCTTGTGGGGCTGGTCCCAGCCTCCACCTCCTTTTCTGGTTCGTGTCCCCTAGAGCTGGGCTGCAGTACTACCCTCGGGCAGTAGGTGTCCCTCCCTACCACACAGAGGACAGTTCTGGAATGTTAGGGCTGTAGGCTCTTTGAGGCCCAACCCATCCCCTCATAAAGGAGGCCCCTGCAGCCCAAAGAAGCTGTCACCAGTTCACAGCCCCACATTGGGCTGAAGGCAAAATCAGAGCTGTACCTGGGGTCTTGAGCTGCTGAGTCTTTTCTTGACCCAAGTACCACCCTGTCCTTGCCCTCCTCTGCCCGGGACAGGTCAGACGTGGCGGCGCTGAAGCGGGAGCTGCAGGTGCTATCGGAGCAGTACTCGCAGAAGTGCCTAGAGATCGGAGCCCTGATGCAGCAGGCCGAGGAGCGAGAGCACACGCTGCGGCGCTGCCAGCAGGAAGGCCAGGAGCTGCTGCGCCACAACCAGGTGAGCCTGGCCTGAGGTCGGGGGCACTGGGGTACAGCAGTCCATCGACCCTGCGCTGATCATCCTGTGCTTCCCAGGAGCTGCACACCCGCCTCTCAGAGGAGATTGACCGGCTGCGTGGCTTCATTGCCTCACAGGGCACGGGTGACAGCTGTGGACGCAGCAGCGAGCGGAGCTCCTGTGAGCTGGAGGTGAGTGCCCACCACTTGTGCCAGGCAGCCTGGTTCTCAGCACACCGACAGGCCAGGTGTGCCCTGCAGCAGAGAATGGCATGGCTCTGCTGGGCTGGCCCCCAGGGAGGAGAAGCCAGCACAGCTGGGACGAACACCTGTGACAAAGCCCTATAGCCAGAGTCCAGCCCTCGCATCTGGGTCCCACCTAGCTGCTGGGTGACCATAGTTGGTCACCCCACTATTCTGAGCCCTATAGCTCATCTGTAAAATGAGGCTAGCACCCCCTTACTGAGAGACATTAGAGTGAGAAAATGTGTGATCCAGGATCCCCTTGTACTGTATTTTATTTTATTTTATTTTATTTTGTTTTGTTTTACAAAAACATATATATATATATGGCTGTATGCTGTGTCTCGAACTTCCATAAATCCTTCATGTCTGTTAACTCATTGAATCTTCATGACAGTCCTACAAGGTAGATATAGTTACTATACCTGTTTATGGATGGGACACTGAGACATAGGGTGCCTTGCCCAGGTCTCACAGCTAGTCAGTGCAGGACTTGGGATGTGAACCTGGCTGTCTGCCTCCAGATCACAGCTTTTAAGCCTCCCCAGTCCTGGCCAAACCCATCCCCTACTTGGTCAAGTTAGAAGAGCAACCCCTACTCCCCAGGGTTTGAGGAAGGGTTAATGAGATATTTCACAGGGGGGCCCACCCTCCATGGTTCACTGGAGGGCAACACTATGGTCATCTTCTTTGCCCTCAAGTTGAGGGCTGGGTGCTGGTTCAGGACAATAGGAGAGGTGACCATGAGATAGCCACTCACTGGTATGGAGAGGTGAGAGAGCAAGGAGAAATCAGAGAGGGCTTCCTGGAGGAGCCTGGCCCTGGGGTGTGGTGGTCTTGGGGCAGGTTGGGAACTACATTCTAGGGGTCTGAAGCAGAGAGAAGCCAGGCCACATGGTGCTGTGGGCCAGGGTCGCCCTGGCCTGTGGCCCTGGGTCAGCCTGGCACCGGTGACCCTAGGTGTTGCTGCGAGTGAAGGAGAATGAGCTCCAGTACCTGAAGAAGGAGGTGCAGTGTCTCCGGGATGAGCTGCAGATGCTGCAGAAGGTAGGGTCTGACTCGACGCTGCTGGGGAGGGAACCTCTGGGCCCACCTGACTGCCCCGCCCCATGAGCACCTGCTCCATGCCAGCCACTCCTTGCCTTATTCCTGACTCTCCTCATGCACCTCCCACGTACATGTCCTTGTCCCTATTTACAGACAAAGACATGGGGGCCAAGAGAGGGAGAGTGACTTGCCCATGGCCACACTTGCATTTGTGCTGTCAGCAAATACTCACTGAGCACCCACTAGGTGCCGGGCACTGTGCTAGGTGCTGGGGGCCAGCTGTGGACAGAAGAGACCCGCAGCCCTGTGCAGCAGAGCACCCGTTCCAGTGAGGAATGAGCTGTGTGGCGGGCAGTGGGGAGGGCCACGATTTGGGCCTAGTGTTGTGAGTTTGAGGCCTGCCCGGTGCCATGTACCCATGTCTCTGACACCCCTGTGTTTTGGTGGCTCCATGAGGATATGAGTCAGACTCGTGGGAAGGGGCCCAAGCCCTGGGCCAGGCTGACCTGGTTCGCACCCTGGCCACTCGCTGCCAAGAGGTCTTAGACAAAAGCTTCACTTCCCTGAGCCTCAACTCCCATCTCAAGGGATGAAAATGATGCTGGAAGCCATCACTGGATCCTGCTAGGAGGGTGTGCTCAGGCCTGGGGGCTGCCAAGGGGACGGGCCTGGGTGCTTCGTGTGGCCAGCAGGGAGCTTGGCAGGCATGTGCCAGGTGGGCAGGGCCAGCGAGAGAGGGCTTCATGCCCTCATGGCCCCTTCCGCGCCCTCCCAGGACAAGCGCTTCACTTCAGGGAAGTACCAGGATGTGTATGTGGAACTGAACCACATCAAGACACGGTCAGAGCGGGAGATCGAGCAGCTGAAGGAACACCTACGCCTTGCCATGGCTGCCCTGCAGGAGAAGGAATCGATGCGCAACAGCCTGGCCGAATAGAGGTGAGTGCCAAGGGGTGGGCAGGGCCGAGCGGGGTGGGGGCCTGGTGGGGCACTGGGCCTACAGAGGTGAGCTCAGGGCTCATCCACGCCTGACTCACTGTGCCACTGACCCAGGACGCTTCCTTCTCGTGGCCCCTGCAACATGGGGCCGTGGGGGTGTCAGTGGGTCAGTCAGACTCAGTCAGAGGCTGTTTGTAAACCTGAGTGTGTTTCTTCAGAGTTGGAGCAGTGCAGGTCAGGGCCCGATGGTTGCCGCATCCCCCCACAGGACCACAGGCACCTGTTAGCGCTGTACCCCGCGCCCCCCACCACAGCCTCATGAACCCACCCACCTTGTCAGGACTGAATAGTGCCCTGGTGGGTCTGCCTCGGCTGGGCCAGCAAATCCAGGGAGCCTGGGTCCCGCTCTAGAGCTGGCAGCGTGGCACCCATCACTGACCCGCAGCAGCATCCCTTCCACTGAGCTGTGCACCTCTGACATCCTGGGTGGAGCTCGGCGCCCTGCCGTAGTCTCGGGCCGTCGGGGACTCACCACGCATCAGCACTCCTAGGGGGCATCTCCTAAGGCTGCACCAGCCTGGAGCTCCTGCTTTCTGACCCATCCTTGCGGACTTCCCGAGGCACTTGGGAGGGGCCAGGCGATTTGGGGAGAAGCCCAGAGGAGCAGCAGGTCTGGCCCAGCCTTTGGGGCCACCTTGCCTGGCCTCCACCTGCAGCTCCCCGACTTTTGCCTTCCAGGTCCTGGTGGCCCGGCCCTGCGGCAGACCCCCCACCCTGGCCTGAGGGGACCAGTCCGTTGCCCTCCTTCCTGCTGGATGGAAGTCAGAAGCCAGCCAAGCTTTCTTCCCACCCTCTGTGGGCCGCACATGCACTCATACCCACCACACACACACACACACACACACACACACACACACACACGCATGCACATGCACACACACATACACACTCTGCGTATCTGAGCGCGCCCCTCGCACTGGGTCTTACCTTGCACCTTCTTCAGGATTTTATATGTGAAGAGATTTTTATATAGATTTTTTCCTTTTTTTCCCCCCAGAACACTTTATACTTTGAAAAAAGCAATTCCTGGTGGCCTTGTGCCTCCATCACTTGCTCTCCCTCTGTCTCTAGCCACCTGCTCGGGCTTCTGGGCCCGTGGCCCTACCTGAGGGGTCTAGCAGAGGCCCAGCAGCGGCCATGGCAGGGTGGACTCTGGTGGGAGAGGCAGGGAGCCAGCCACCCTCTTCCTACCCTACCTCCCACTAACTACTTCCTGCCCTGAGGGGACCCACACCTTGGGACTCTGGACAGAGGGACCTATGGGCAGAGGGAGCCAGAAGCTGTCCCTAAGGCCTTGCCTCCTCCTCCTCTTCCTCCTCCGAGGGGGTGCTAGGCATGGAACGCTGGAGCCGCCCCATGAAGGCGTTTCTCTCCTGCCCCATGAGCCTTCTTAACTTAATAAAATGTTCCCACAGCTCTGGTGTCCAGGATGGCTGGGGCAGGGTGGGTCATGAAGGCTGGGACCTCACCACCCACACCCCCGGCTCTCCACCCTTCCTGAACGGAGGTGAGTGAGTTCTGAGGGCAGAGTCGAGAATCCAGTTCGTGCATCAGGCCACAGCTTTGCAGCACCTCGTGGGGTTTGCAGACCAGCAGCTGCAGCCGTATCACCAGGGAGCAGGTTAGAAATATCAAGTCCAGGGGATCCCTGGGTGGCTCAGCGGTTTAGCGCCTGCCTTCGGCTCAGGGCGTGATCCTGGAGTCCCGGGATCGAGTTCCACGTCAGGCTCCTGGCATGGAGCCTGCTTCTCCCTCCTCCTGTGTCTCTGCCTCATTCTCATTCTCTCTCTCTCTCTCTCTCAAAAAATAAATAAATAAGACCTAAAAAAAAAGAAAAAGAAAAAGAAATACCAAGTCCAGGTCCCACTCTGACCCACTAAGTCAGAATCTACACTGTGACTCGGACCCCCAGTGACTTCTCCAAGTCCGAGAAGGGCTAGCCCTCAGAAAGGGTGGGAACTGAGGCTCTGCCCCTGCTGACCGGCCAAGCCACGCCCCACCTCTAAGCTTTATTTTGCTTCTCTGTCAAATGGGTACCTTTCAGCCCCAATCCTATACTGAGGCTGTGCCCGGAGGTCACATCCAGCCTGGGCAAGGTTGGTGGGGTGGTGGATGTGGCCACACATCCATGCTGGAGGCCTCAGCCCTAGTCCCCATGTGAGCTAGTGCAAGCCCAGCCCCAGCTGTCAAATCAGCAGGGCTATGGCCAAGATGAGGTGACAAGTGAGCCGGCCTTGTGCTCCCCTCCCCTCAGCTTTGCCAATCAATCCTGGCTGGGTACTGGGTGAGGTGATCAAGGGCTGGCCCTGCCCCAACTGAGGCCACAAAAACAAGTTGGGTCCCAGAGAAGACCCCCCTACTCAACCTGCAGGTAGAAGAGGGTTTTTGGAGGTGATTTTGAAATAGATCTTTCTACATGGAAGAATCAGGAAGGGCCTTTCAAGTGAGGGAACAGCATGAGCAAATGCCCTATAAACATCCCTGATGTGTTCAGAGAAAGACTCAAGGGGAGCAACCGTGTCAGCTGTGGGGAGAATATACCCATTCCCTGGCTAGTGATGGGTTTAGGGATGCACCTAGGAGGCAGTTCCAGTCGGTGAGATGCCGAGGGGTCTTGAAGTGGGGTGGAGAGCTGGAGGGGGCCATCTGGGAGGTGTTTGCTCTTAAAAAAGAGGTACAAAAGAGGGAGTCCTCTCCTGGGCTTCAGACAGTGTCAGGTAAAGTTCCCATGTTGCCATCATTTTGCCTTGTCAATATACTAGAATGGCCAAGTAGAGGGGCGCCTGCGGGGCTCGGTCAGTTGAGCGTCCAACTCTTGATCTCTCCTCAGGTCATGATCTCAGGTTCGTGAGATGGAGCCCCCAGCCAGCCTCCGTGCTTAGCGGGGAGTCTGCTTAGGAGTCTCTCCCTCTCCCACACTCTCCCTTTCTCTAGTAAATAAATAAATCTTAAAAAAAAAAAAAAAAAAAGGCCAAGTAGAAAGAGGAAGAACCAGAACCCTGAAACTTCAAATCTTCCAGGCTTGGCACCACCTTGTTTGAGGACTTCTTGTCTCAGTGAGATCAGGAGCATCCCTGAGCCACTCTGAAGTGATGTCTGCCACTGGCCCCCGGCACCCAGTTGACCTCAGAGCCCTGCCCACCTGCACCTGCTCTGTTACCTCCTACCAGCCCTCCTGACGTGCTAGATTCCATCTTCTGCCTCCAGGACTAACTCAGCCCACCTTGGAGGGGGCGCCCATCTAGCTCCTGGGCAGCGATGGGTGCCACCCACCCCCTCCTCCTCAACTGCTGGGACAAGCGAAAAAATCAGGCCAATGAGGGCAAAGATGCTCCACCGCACACCTTAAAAGACAGTGACCTAGCACTCTCCTCTACTGGGACGACTCCAATTAAAGGGACCATACCAAATGTCCCCTAGGATATGGAGAAGCAGGGTGGGGAGTGGTCTTCATACAACCACTGTGGGAGGCTGGCAGTCTCTCCGTGGAGTGACGCGGACATCCTCCCTGTGACCTAGCATTTCTGCTCCTTCTTATACACCCCAGAGAAATGAGCGCTGAAGTCTACGAAATGACTAGCACAGTGATGTTCCGATGTAGCTGGGATATGGAAACCATGCGAGCGTCCCAACGAATGAGTTGGTGGTAGATTCAGATGTCAGAATCCTACATGGTAAGAGGACAGGATGCCTGTGCCACACATAGAAACATGGGGGAATCTTCCAGATAATGTGCAAAAGAAGCCAGGCACAAAAGCACAGGCTGTACGATTCCATTGATGCAACATTCGCTATGGTGAAGTTCATCGGAACTGGAGGACCTCTGGGCTGGGGTGGGAGATGGACATGGGCCAGCAGGGAGCAGCAAGGGGAGTTTCTGGCGTGCCGGCAATGTTGTAGATCTGATCTGGGTAGTGGTCACAGGGGTGTATACACATGTAAAATGGCCCATACTGTACACTTTACGATTTGTGCATTTGTGTATGAATCATGTCTCAATGGAAAACAAAGCAAAAAAAAAAAAAAACCTAGGGTTCTAGCAGGTGCCCAGGTGAGCTGCCCTGGGGAAAGCCCAGTGGCCTGTCACACAGGGAATTTGGCCCAAACCATGTGATGGGGCTGTGAGGTCTGGTGTCAGGCAGTCGGGCACATGCTGTGGAGAGAGCATGGGTTGAGCTACCAGACAAACCTGCCTGCGTTCCAAGCCCAACCGCTGCCTCCAGCTGGCTACGTAACCCTCACTGAGTCACATCCCTCTCTGGGCTCTATTTCCCCGTCTGTGAAATGGGGACGATGTCTACCCCAGAGGGCTCTAAATTACCAACTGCTTCAACAACCATGTGGTATAACCAATTACTACAGACTTCATGGCCTAGAACAAGTTTTTTAAATTATCACTCATGTCCTGTGGATGGACTGGGCTCAACTGGGCAGTTCTCATGGTGTCTTTTTTGCAGTCACTGTCAAGTGGTGACTGGGTGGGAGTCATCTGAAGGCTCAGTTGGGTTGACATCCAAGATGGCTTCTTTTTTTTTTTAAGATTTTATTTATTTAATCATGATATATATAGAGAGAGTCAGAGACACAGGCAGAGGGAGAAGCAGGCTCCATGCAGGGAGCCTGACGCGGGACTCCATCCCGGGTCTCCAGGATCACACCCCGGGCTACAGGCAGCAGTAAACTGCTCCGCCACCAGGGCTGCCCCAAGATGGCTTCTTTACACATATGTCTGTTGCCTCAGCTGGGGTGGCTGTGACATCGGGGGGTGGGGGGCACTGGACAGCTCTCTCCCTTTCTCCACGTGGCCACTTCATGTGGCTAGCTTGGGCTTCCTCGCAGCATGGCGGCCTCAGGGAGTCTGTAGTCCGACTTCTTCCATGGTGATTGACTTCCCTGAGGGAGAGTTCCAAGAGACCCAGGTGCAGTCTTCACACTTCTTATGACTGAGGCTTGGAAGTGCTGTGGAATCACTTCTATCACATTAGTCAGAAACAAGTCACAGGGTCAGTCCTGATTCAAGGGAAGGGGACACCACCAGGGCCTGAATGCTAGAAGTGGTTCATTGGGCGCCATCTTTCTTCCCCACTCCTGCTTCTCCCATCTCTCTCCAGCTCCTGCTTCTCAGCCTCCATCGTGCAGTTCTGTTCTTCCCACCAGCCCTGTAATTTTGGAGCTTCCTGGGGTCTGTCCCCAGCTGTCCTGCCCAGCCTTCTATGTGTTCTGTGACAACCTTGATTGCTCATGTTTGGCTTTTGTGTGTCTCCAGCCCAGACCTTGCTCAGGAACCCCAGACCTGAGCGGCCTCAGTCTCAAGGCCACTGTCAAGGCTTGGTCTTCCCTCCAACCTGCTGCTCTTCAGTTAGTTGCAAAGAGCCACAGTCAGCACAGAGCCTGCAGCAGACCTGGCCTGAGAAGTCAGGGGAGGCTTCTTGGAGGAGGGGGTGCTGGAGCTGAGCAGGAACTAGCCAGGCTAGAAGGGCAGAGAGCGTGTTCCAGGTCAGGTGAATGTCATGTTCTACGGCACTTAGGGAAGCAGTAGCTGTTATTACTGGTTATTTGTCAGGAGTCAGCTGGGTGCCCCTGCCCCTCCCCTTGCCCCTGCCCTGCCCCCCACCCGCCCCTGCCCCGCCCTCCCCAGGAGGTCTGGTTACACTTGGTCCAAACCCCAATTCCAAGGCCCATCAGGATCCAGGCCTCTTCCTTCCCTTCTGGCCAGTTCCCACCTGTCGCTTTTCAGGATTTCCTGAGACTTCCTTTCTCTCAGTCAGGATGTGTTGCCAGGTTCAAGGCCAGACCCTTGGGGCAGAATCCACCTCCAGCAGGGTCCACTTAAGGAGCTCACGGCAGCTCCCTGCGCATCTCACCTGCTGGCAGGTGCGGCACCCGGTCGGTCAGGAGGACGACAGCTTCTCCAGCTGAGCCCCCCCTTGTCCTGCCTCCTCCCTGTCCCCGTCCCCAGCCTGGCTTCTTCCCCTCCCATCCAATCCACACACCCCCAGCGTGGGCTTTCTAGAACAGAGCTGGCCATTGTTTCTCTTCATGAAGGTCTACCCGATCCCCCAGGTGTTGGCACATGAGCCCCCCAGCCGGCCCGCACCTTTCTCTGCCCCTCTGGGCTCCCTGGGCTCGGGCTGCCCCCGCGAGGCCGCCTACATCTCCCCGGGGTGCCCAGCCACACTCGCTGTCCTCACGGCTCTCCTCCACACACACCTGCCCCCTGCCCTCACCTCCCTGGGAGAGTCAGTACTCAGATCAGTCATCATCTGCCACCCCCGGGAAGCCCTCCCAGATGCCCCCGATGGGGCTGGACGACGGCTCTGGCTCCCACAGTTCCTCCGCTCGCCATGTTCTTTCCGTTCGGCTCTCCCAGACTGAGACCCCTGAGGCCAGGGCCCAGCGCAGAGCACATGGAGTCTCAGCTGGATGTGTGTGTGTGTGTGTTGACTGACTGGCTGACCGACTGACCAGAAGCAGGTGACCACGCAGGCAGCCAGGCGCCCTCTAGCCAGGGCGCAGCCACAGCCTCAGTGCCCCCTCCAGCACCCCAAGTTGCCATGGGCTGGGTCTCCTCATAAACCATCTGGGAAGCCTGGCAGCCAGCCTAGGGGCCTGGGAGCTGATGGTAGCTTCTGGTACCTCAAAGGCCAGGGTGGAAGCCCGAATCATCCCTGTCATCCCAGCGTCCCTTCTGGACTTTATGAGGGCCCTGCAGGCTCGGAGCCCAGGCAGGGAGGGGCCGGCTTTGACAGCTCCTGCCGTGCAAACATTCTGGACCGCATCCCTGTTGATGCTCACAATAACTCTTTGAAGTACCTGTTGCTGTCCCCATTTTACAGAGGAAACTGAGGCTCAGAAAGGGGTCATGACTCACCCAGGTCAATAATTCAACGACTGACATCTTGGCACATCTGTCTCTGGCACCCAAGCCTCCTCCCTCCCACCACCTGCCCTGACGGTAATAATAGCTGCCCTCCGTTGAGCACTCACTGTGTGCCAGGCCCCGTAACAAACATTGTGCATTCACGGTCTCTTTTATTTATTTATTTTTAAAGATTTTATCTCTCTATTCATGAGAGACACAGAGAGGCAGAGACACAGGGAGAGGGAGAAGCAGGCTCCTCAAAGGGAGCCGGATACAGGACTCTGGGATCATGCCCTGAGCCGAAGGCAGACGCTCCACCCCTGAGCCACCCAGGCGCCCCTCATCATGTCTTTTAATTTCCCGAACAGCCCAGTGAGGGAGGCGCACAACTATCCCCACTTTATAGTTGGGGGGCCCGGGGCTCAGAGTCCCCCAGGCACAGAGCTGGTCAGGTCTGGGGGTCCCACTGTGCAGGCAGCTTCCTGAGCCCACCAAGGTCTTCTCACTGCGGCTGCCTGGACAGCAGGTGCCTCGGGTGTAGGCGTGAGGACAGGTCTGGGGGCACCTCTGCTGGCCTGACCCCGATGAGCCCCGCACTTCTGCCTCCCTTAGAGCGAGGGGGTCCCCCTGGGGGGCCGGGAAGGCTGGAGGCCCCGCAGGGGCAGGAGTCCGTCCCGGCATTGCCATGTCATGGGCTGGCCCTCGTCCCCACGCCGTCCCGTAGCTCCCGACTCGCCATGTGTCATGGGGGGTGCCAGGTCCCCGCCGGGCTTCCTCCCGCCCCTGCCAGCCCGCCCTGCTCTGGCCGCCTGGCCGCAGCCGGTTGCCTTCTGCAAGCCCCTTGCAGCTCCTTGAGGCCAGGGCGGCCCTGGGGCTCCCCCTCCTCTGCCAGTGTGAGGGGAGGGGCCTGCATCCCAGAGCTGGTCCCTGGGACCGAGGCCTGGCTTGGCCTCCGGAGCGCGGCCCCGTGCCAGGGTCCCCATGACTCAGGCTGGCTGATTCCCTCATTCATCCACTGACCCTTCATTCAGTGACCGTCGGTGTCTACACGAGAACACGCACTGCAGCCCGGAAGTAGGAAGTGCCACCTCAGGGCCGCGGTTACAGCAGAGGAAGCCCTGTCGGCCGGAGCCGACTCCAAGGGCCCAGCTGCGGGATGTGGCATTATTGCGGTCAGGGAGGGAAGCAGGGAGGCACAGATGCACATGTGTGTTCATATTTGTTTAAAACCTTTCGGGGGCGGGGGGAGGAGGGATCTACACACACACAGGGTGAGAAAACCCAGTGGGAAGGGGCCCCAGACATAACAGAAGCTGGCACAGTGGTTGCCTCAGGGAGGGGGCGGGAAGGCAGGGAACAGAGGTAGAGAGACACTTATTTCGAGACTATAGGCTTCCATAGAGCCTGAACTGTTTCTCGGGTGCACACGGACCTATTCCAAAATAAGCTAAAGTTGGGGCATCTGGGTGGCTCAGTCGGTTAAGCATCTGACTTGAGGGGCAGCCCGGGTGGCTCAGTGGTTTAGTGCCTGCCTTCGGCCCAGGGCGTGATCCTGGAGACCTGGGATCGAGTCCCACATCGGGCTCCCTACATGGAGCCTGCTTCTCCCTCTGCCTGTTGTCTCTGCCCACCCCCCCTCTGTGTGTGTGTCTCTCATGAATAAATAAATAAAAAATATTAAAAAAAAAAAAAGCATCTGACTTGATTTCGGCTCAGGTCATGATCTCAGGGTCATGGGATCAAGATCCACATGGGGCTCTGTGCTCAGCAGGGAGTCTGCTTGAGTTTCTCTCTCTCCCTTTGCCCCTCCCCCCTTCACTATCTCGTTTTCTCTCTCTCTCTCTTTTTTTTTTAAGATTTTATTTATTTATTCATGAGAGACAGGGAGAGAGAGAGAGAGAGGCAGAGACACAGGCAGAGGGAGAAGCAGGCTCCATGCAAGGAGCCTGATGTGGGACTTGATCCCGGGTACCCAGGATCACACCCTGGGCTGCAGGCGGCGCTAAACTGCTTCGCCACCGGGGCTGCCCTCTCTCTCTCTCTCTCAAATCAATAAATCTTTTTTTAAAAATAAAGGTTGGGATGTCTGGGTGGCCCAGTGGTTGAGCATCTGCCCTAGGCCCAGGGCATGATTCCCATGCAGGGATCAAGTCCCATATCAGGGTCCCCGCGGGGAGCCTGCTTCTCCCTCTGCCTGTGTCTCTGCCTCTCTCTCTCTGTGTGTGTCTCTTACAAATAAATAAAATTTTTAAAAATAATAAATAAATAAATGTCAAAAAAAAAAAAAAAGAACTAGCCCCAAGGGGAGCATGGTATGGGGAAGACAGAGCCGGAGCCTGGTTCTGAGCATCCCTGCTCCAGTCAGTGACCCTCTGAGGCCTCTTCTGCCTCACCTGGGATGAAATCATAAATGGGCTTTGAGGAGGTGAGGAGGGCGCCACTGCCGCACACGCCTCACGGCCACCGCGCCCACTGAGTCACAGCGGCTGGTGTTACTGTGGATGTCCCGGTCAGGCCTGTTCCCGCACCCAGGTGACACAGCCATGAAGGGACACGCCCTGACCCTGCTGGAAGACAACAACACCGGGGAGGGCTGATGACGCACCTGACCCAGCTGGAGAAGCCAGCGTGGGCCGCCGGCAGAGGTGACACCCGCGCCCAGGCTCTGGAGACAGGCAGGCAGGATCCGGGGACAGAGGGGAGGGAGGGCGCTCCCGGCTCAAGGCGGGGGTGGGGGGCAGGCTGGACACACTGTAGCCGCACCACACAGAGTAGTAGGTGGCGATCGATCATGAGCACCTGAGTGCACGCCCAGCCCACCCGCTCGGCCCTCGCACCTGCCTGCAGGGGTTCCAGGTGCTCGCAAGCTGGCTGCGCCAGGAGAGCAGGGTGGCATGGGGGTCCGGGTGTGGGCGGGGGACAGACTGCGGGTTGCCTGCGTGACCCCGGGCAGGGCACTTAACCCCTCTGTGCCTCAGTTCCCTTCCCTCTAACCCCGGAACCGCAACAGCGCCAGCCTCCTGGGGACTCCGGAGTGCATGAGCCGGTTGCCGTGCGGTTCGGTGGAGACGGTTCAGCAGCTGTTTGCTGGTCCCATTTCGAGCACATTTCAAATATTTCATAATATATTACTATCACTACACTGTGTGTTCATGTTTCATAGTAAATGTTAATGTTCTATTACACGGAAGCTGAGTGTGCACGCATGTAAGAGATCCACACAAAAGCCTACATGCACCCTCCATACATCTCATGCACACTTATATGCATGTTTGTTACACATACACACGTTTTCAGGCACATGCACGTGCGGACACATGTGTGTCGGTGCACACACACACCCTCCACATGCTCATGCCGCCTCTGCCCTCTCCTCCCAAGCTGAACGTCCACACAGGGCAGTGACAGAGGGTCCACAATGTTTCCTCAGGCTCCAGGCTGCCTTCTCGGAGCTGCTGACAAGGGTGGACCCAGACTGATGGGCATCCAGGGACCACATTCGAGAGCTGCTGGGTCATAGGTAGCTGCTGCGGATAGAAAGAAGGCTCCAGGATCATGGGGTGTGTTCTTAGCAGGGGAGCCCCTTGAGGGCCAGCACAGGTGTCCCTGCACCCAGCACAGTGCGGGGTGCTGAGCAGAAGGCCCAGATTGTGGTGAGAACTCTATTGAGAATAGAGTTGGCTTTGGGATTGCCCATTTCATCTTCAGCATCCCTCTGAGCTGTGAGTGTCATGGAGATGGGGCTCGTGTGTGGTTTCTTTGTCCGAAGAACCAGCTTCTGGCAGAGTGGTCATCAGGAGTGTATTAGCTGGGATATATTTAGTTGTGAGTGGCAATGAGAGTAAAAAAGAGAGCCATTTATTTATTTTATGCAGAAAAGTCTGAAGGGAGGGATCCCAGGCTGAGCCACAGTGTCTGGGACCTGAGCTCCTTATATATTTATAACTAGGACCTAGACTCCCTTAGCCACAGCCTCCATTCACAAATGCACCTCATGGTCCAAGATGACTGCTCTAGCTCCGTTCAACACATCTGCATCCCAGCCAGCAGGTAGGAGAAATGAAATGAAGAAGGGACAAAGGACTTAAGCCAGCTTTCTCTCTCTTTTTAAAAGATTTTATTGATTGATTGAGAGTGAGCAAGAGAGAGAGAGAGAGAATGAGCAGGGGGAGAAGGAGAAGCAGACTTCTCACTTCCCTGATATGGGACTCAGGACCCCGAGACCACATCCTGAGCCACCCCGGTGCCACAAGCCAGCTTTCTCTTAAGGAAGCTCCAGCACAATGCTTCCACTTATATTCCTTTGGCCAGAACCTGGTCACATGGCCATGTCTAGCCGCAAAGACGCTGGGAAAGGCAGTCTCCTCTCTAGTTGGCCATGCCCCGAGCCAGACGTCAGAGGCTGTATTGCTGTGCTCTGAGGGTGACAGGGATACTGGCTCTGCCATTATCAGGATGTGCTAACTCAGCTGTCTCAGATGCAGAGCATCTGGGCACCTGTCAGGCTGGAGACGCATCAGCTGTACTCCAAGAAGGAGGGATGATGGGCAGCCTGCGTGGTTCAGTGGTTTAGCACCAACTTCGGGCCAGGGCATGACCCCAGGGTCCCAGGATCAAGTCCCACGTCGGGCTCCCTGCATAGAGCCTACTTCTCCCTCTGCCTGTGTCTCTGCCCACCCCCCCCTCTCTCTGTGTGTGTGTGTGTGTGTGTGTGTGTGTCTCTCATGAATAAATAAATTAAAATTTTAAAAAAAAAAAAAGGAGGGACGCTAATGGTAGCCCGGCCTGTACAGCCTGTGCAGAGGGGCTGGCCAGAAATCCTGCCACCCAGTGCTCAGAGGAAGAGCGAGAAGGACCAGGTAATGGTTAAAGGCATGCTCTTTAGAATCCAGTATATTTTGGTTCTGACTTCAGCACCTTCCGCCTGTGTGACCTTGGCCGGGTCCCTTACCTTCTCTGAGCCTCCGCTACCTCATCTATAAAATGGGAAGAGTCCTCCCTGCTTCAAAGGAAGGTCATGAAGATGCAATGATGTCGTGAATGCAAGGTTCTTAGCACAGAACCAGGCCCCGAGAGGAACCTCAGAAAACTACCCTTCAGGGGAGTGGGATGGTGCTCCCTGATCTGGCAAGTCTTGAGGAATTGAGGTGGGGCTCAGTCACGAAGGGACCCGGAGTTCTCTGAGTATGGCAAAAAAAAACCCAACTTTTTTTGCCATTTTTATTACAACCCCTCTAAATTTAAAAGACTTATTTACTATATAAGGGAGTTACGTGAATGTTTGAAAGTGAGGATGAGCAAAGGAGCTAAAAGAAAAAAGAATCATCAATAAACGCGTCACCCAGGGGTTCCTGGGTGGCTGAGTGGGTTGAGCATCTGCCTTCGGCTCAGGTCGTGATCCCGGGGTCCTGGGGGCTAGCCTCACATTGGGCTCCCTGCTCAGTGAGGAGCTTGCTTCTCCCTCTCCCTCTGCCCCTCCTCACCGCCCCCTCCCACTCAGTTTCTCTCTCTCAAATAAATAAAATCTTAAAAAAAATAATAATGCAGTGGTGGACATCTTGGTACACAAACATTCACGAAAATTTCTAGTTGTTTCCTTAGGCGAAGCTCCTGTACGTGGGCCTCTTCCATGTTTTGGTCTAACAGACTACATTCAGAAATAAGAAATCCCTACATTTAAAAAAAATTAAGCAAAACCATATGGAACTGCCCATCACATGGGCCCAGAGAGGGTTAGAAAGCTACTTTGGGCCACACAGCAGATCTGGGTGCTTTGCCCACCCGAATTGCCTTTCACAGTGTTTGAACCCCCTCAGTGCCCATGGGAAATGAACCCTATGCCTTTCCAAAGAAGCACCAGTTACCCAGACCTTACGCCCACTCCTCCCTGGAAGCAGTGCTTTGCTTTCTACCCCAGTCAGCACTTACGTATGTTTTGAACACCTGCAGGAGGTGGTGCCAGTTGTGTCTGGGCCTCGGTGGGCACGGCCCTTGCCAGCTAGCAGCCAGGCCTGGTGTGTGGGCCTCCTTGCCATCCTTGCCTTCCCGGCCTCGGCTCCAGGACTCTTTGGCCGCTGGTGATGGTTCGGGTTCGTGTATCTGAGTGTGGTGCACGCAGTAGAAGAATAGTGTTTGCCTATCTGCCTAACCACTTTCTGGCTGTCAGAGATCATGATTCTAATATTTTACATT
The DNA here is from genome assembly GCF_905146905.1 of Nyctereutes procyonoides. Taxonomy (NCBI): domain Eukaryota; kingdom Metazoa; phylum Chordata; class Mammalia; order Carnivora; family Canidae; genus Nyctereutes; species Nyctereutes procyonoides. The sequence goes on along the minus strand of NW_026575049.1, from coordinate 27,796,564 downwards.
TTAGAATTCTTTTTTTCTAAAGGGGAGAGGGGTGCCTCTGTGGCTCAGTTGGTTAAGTGTCAGACTCTTTTTTTTTTTTTTAAGATTTTATTTATTTATTCATGAAAGACACACAGAGAGAGAGGCAGAGACACAGGCGGAGGGAGAAGCAGGCTCCGTGCAGGGAACCAGACGTGGGACTCGATCCCTGGACCCCAGGATTACGCTCTGAGCCAGAGGCAGACGTTCAACCGCTGAGTCACCCAGGCATCCCTCTTTTTTTTTTTTTTAAGGTTTTATTTATTTATTCATGAAAGATACAGAGAGAGAGGGGGGCAGAGACACAGGCAGAGGAAGAAGCAGGCTCCCTGCAGGGAGCCCAATGTGGGACTCAATCCTTGGACCCAGGATCATGACCTGAGCCGAAGGCAGATGCTCAACCGCTGAGCCACCCAGGCGTCCCACATTTTAGAATTCAAATATCAAGTTAAAAATCTAATATAGGGGATCCCTGGGTAGCTCAGCGGTTTAGCGCCTACCTTTGGCCCAGGCCACGATCCTGGAGTCCTGGGATCGAGTCCCGCATTGGGCTCCCGGCATGGAGCCTGTTTCTCCCTCCTCCTGTGTCTCTGCCTCCCTTTCTCTGTGTCTATCATGAATAAATAAATAAACAAACAAATCTTTTTTAAAAAATCTAATATAAGTGAGTACAGAGTTCTCAGCTTCCATAATTTGATTATTCAGCACTCTTGGATTCTAGGAATCTTTGTCTTTCATTCCCAAAAGCTGGGGCTAAGGAAGGCCTGGGCTCCTTCCCACGGGCCTCCTGGAAGTGGGCTGCCCGGAGGACCCTGACGCGGCCGGAGACAGCATTTAGGCCTCTCAGACGAAAGGGACCTGACCTGGGTATTTTGCCATCTTTTCCTGGAACCTCTGGTCTGGTTGTGTGTGTGTGGCTTTCAGATGCCCTGGGCACCCCCACCCCCCACCCAGGGACCCCTCCTTATCTCCTCCTCCAGGCAGGCTCTTGCTCACGTGAGGGGCCCCAAGGTCAAGCTCGGCTGACCACTTTGATAGTAGAGCACGTGCCCTGAGGTTAGGAAAACAGCTGGTGCTGATGCTGCCTGTTACTGTTTGAAGACACACACACAAACAAACACACACACACACACACACACACACACACACACGGCCCCTCCCTGGGCCTCGAGCTTCATCGACTGGGTCCGGGCCCTGAGTGACAGAAGCAGGGCCTCAGGCTTAGGACAGGGTGCTCCGTGGCCTCTTCAGGGAGGCCTCCACCTCCAGAGCCTTCCGTGACCTCCCTGGAAGGAGGACAGTCAGGCAAGTCCAGGGAGGAAATGGTCCCAGAGCAGGGCTGAGGGGTACTCAGGCAAGACCGCAGGCAGAGCTGGGACTGAGACGTGTTGTCCTCCATGCAAGCCAGGTGTGAGTGCCGATCTGGGCCAGGGCTGGGGCTTGGCCTCATCCTGAGCCTGATGTGAGATGAGGAGTGGTTAGAAAGGACTGGCCTAAGGATCTGGAATGGGGCCCAGGTCAGGGAAGGTGACCCTGGCACAAGTCCCCAGAGAAGCCAGCAAAGGGTCTCCAGCCCGGAGATGCTAAGCCTTATATCGGGCTCCTTGCTCAGTGAGGAGACTGCTTTTCCCTCTCCCCCAGCTTGTGCTTGCCCTTGTGCACTCTCTCTGTCAAATAAATGAATCAAATATTTTTAAAACATTTTTATTTATTCATGAGAGACACAGGGAGGCAGAGACATAGGCAGAGGGAGAAGCAGGCTCCCTGCAAGGAAGCTGATGCAGGACTCGATCCCAGGACCACAGGATCACGCCCTGAACTGAAGGCAGATGCTCAACCACTGAGTCACCCAGGTGCCCCAATAAATAAAATCTTAAAAAAAAAAAAAAAAAAAAAAAAAGCAAGCTCCAAGCAAGGATCACGTGTTGTATTTAGTTGGCAGATTTCTTTGTCTCCTTCAGTCTGGAACATGCCTCCTGCCTTTTGCAGTCTTTCGTGACTTAATGACATTTTTGGAAGGTCCAGGCCTTTTATCTTGGAATATGTCTCTCAGTTTGGGTTTGTCTAGTTCTTTGCTCATGATTAAATCCAGGCTGACTTTGAACAGTGTAAGGTCCCCAATTCCTAGTGGGACGTTGTTATCCAGACCTAGTGACTTAATGTCCATGCCTGTGGCCTGGGGCAGGGGGACCCGCCCCACTCTGGCACTGTCATCATTTCTAAAAGTCTTAGTCAATCTGAAAAATGACAACAGTAACATTATTGCTGTTATTTAAGGTGCGTATCTCTGCTTACGTATGGGGTCGAGGAGATGCTGGTACTTACTTGTCTATAAATGATCTGTTTATGTCCTTTATCCCACCAGGGTGTTAATTATTTTCCTCTTAAGGATTTGCAAGTACTATTCTTTATGTTACAGATATTTGCCATTCATCATATTTCCTCTGGAGGGTTTTTTTCTATATGCTTTGTTGTCTTTTCATCATATGTATGTTTTTGGACATTATGAAGGTTCTTTTCTCAGTAACAAAATATGTGCTTATTGTTTACCAAATTAAAACAATACGGAACTATTTTAAATTAAAAGTCAAACAAAATAGGGGCACCTGGATGGCTCAGTGTCTGCTTTTGGCTCAGGTCCTGATCCCAGGGTCCTGGGATTGAGTCCTGCATCAGGCTCCCCGCAGGGAGCCTGCTTCTCCCTCTGCTGGTGTCTCTACCTCTCTCTGTGTCTCTATGTCTCTCATGAATAAATAAAATCTTAAAAAAAAAAAAAAGTTTAACAAAATAGAACTGTATAAAGTAAAAAATAAGAGCCACCATGTCCCAGGTCCCCTGGTCAGAGGAAACAGTCAGTATATAATGTGGAGGGAGAGCGCACACGTCCATGGCCCATTTGCCCAGCTCGGAGAATCCCCCTGGTCCCAGTGTGGTGAGGTTATTTTTTTAGCCAATCTCTCATGCATCAGCATGCATTTATTGGTAAGAAGCCCAGTGTCTCCCTCTTGAGGTTTCTTCCAGAATAGTCTGAGAATCCCAGGGGATCATTCAGTCCAGAGGAGGCCAGTCTTACTTCCACAAGGCCCAGTCCTGCCCGTGGCTCCCAGGGTTACAGCCCTCCTGTTCATACCAGGAGCTCTGTCCTTGCTCCCTGAAGTGGGAACGACGCCAGAATGGGTGGGTCCTGCATGGCCTCTCACCGAAGCCACACAGGGCGTCTCCCCACCCCCACCCCCACCCTGTGAGGCCTTGTGAAATACCCAGCCTCTGGCCCTGGCCTTGGGTCACCTGTCTATACGCTTTGCCCACAAAGCGAATTCCCTCTTTTGAGGCAGAGGTGTCCTCTTTACCAGCTGCCCTTGGCCAGGACTGTCCCAATTCAGATGGCAGCTGATCTGACCCACTGACCTGCTCAAAGGAGAGCCTGGGGCTGCCCCACACCAGCTACAAATTTGCCTACTCATTCCCAGATTAAGGAGGGTCAGCTTTGACAGTTAAGAGCACAGGGCCGGACACCCTTTAGGCAAGTTCCTTCCCCATCTGTCAAAGAAGTTAGAACAACGTCAGAAGATCAATGCACCAGGACCTATGGATAGAGCACTTAGCAGTGCCCGGCACATAGAAACTGCTCAATAAATGCAAACAATTATTTTATTCCCTAATACATACGGGAACTCTCTGATTTCCTTAGTTTATAAACATGAGATCCCACACACACATTTCTCTTAGCTTGCTTTTCTCAAGTATCCACTTCCCATGTCTACACCTGTAGCTTCTGCTCCCGAATATGAGGAGCATAGCCCTCCAAAGGATGGCGTCCACCAAGCAGATTAAACCATTTCTGTGAGATCGAAACCTTAGTCTTTTCCTTGGTGATGTTGCCTGTCGCATTAAATCTTAGGAAGTTAAAGTGTGACTGTGAAGCTGTCACCTGCTTTTTTTTTTTTTTTTAATTTTTATTTATTTATGATAGTCACACACACAGAGAGAGAGAGAGGCAGAGACACAGGCAGAGGGAGAAGCAGGCTCCATGCACCGGGAGCCCGACGTGGGACTCCATCCTGGGTCTCCAGGATCGCGCCCTGGGCCAAAGGCAGGCGCCAAACCGCTGCGCCACCCAGGGATCCCTTTTTTTTTTAAGTAGACTCCATGCCCAGTGTGGGGCTTGAACTCACAATCCCGAGATCAAGAGTTGCAGGCTCTTGGGCGCCTGGGTGACTCAGTCGGTTGAGTGTCTGACTCTTGGTTTGGTTTCAGGTCATGATCTCAGGATCATGACATTAAGTCCCCATGTCAGGCTCCACGCTTGGTGGGAAGCCTGCTTAAGATTCTCTCCCTCTCCCCACTGGTGAAGAAGGAAAAGAAAAAAAGAAAAGAAAAGAAAAGAAAAGAAAAGAAAAGAAAAGAAAAAGAAAAAGAAAAAGAAAAAGAAAAAGGAAAAGGAAAAGAAAAAGGAAAAGAAAAAAGAAAAGAGTCGTATGCTCTACTGACCGAGCCAGAGCCAGCTAAGCATCCTGTCACTTGCATTCTTATTCCTTTGTCCTCGGGAGTAGTTGTCTGTCTCCCCAACATTTGGTTCTCAGTCCGTGTGGGACTGTGATTGTTTTCATGCCTTGGGAGAAGCAGGTGAGAGGTCAGCTTCCACAGCATGAGGAGGGATGAGGAGGGCTGTCAGAGCAGGGAAGGGGAAGGCCGGCCAAGCAAGGGTCCTGGGGTCAGAATCCTCAGCCGCCACATCTCCGGACCCACTTCTGCCCTTGCTTTTCTGCTCCAGGAACCTGGGAGTCTCTCTGGTTCCTCCCTCACCCCCAACAACAAACCCTTTAGCAAACCCTGTGGACTCGTTCCTCTAAATATTTCTCACACACTTGTCCCTTCTTTCCACTTCCAGGGCCACCTCTTTGAAGGTTCAGTGCCCGAACAGTGGAGATGGCCCCCGGGGCCTGGCCACCCTCATTCTGTCCTTCCCCAGAAACAACCCAACCAGGCAGCCAATACAGCAGTGTGAGTTCAGCTAATTGTCCCAAACTTGGTGACTTCAAGTGACACAGCTTATTACCTAACAACTCCGGAGGTCAGAGGTCCAGAATGGGTGTCACCAGGCTTAAAGCCAAGGTGTCAGCACGTGTCTGTTCCTTGGAGACTCTACAGGGAGGATCTGGGGTTTGCCTCTTCCAGCTTCTGGGGGTCTCCTAGAACCAAACACCCCAACAGGGGCAGCTCGGGGGAGGGGGTGTCCCGTGGCTCACAGACACCCTGTGTTCTGTAGGATTGAACATTTTGAAGGTGGGACACGTGTGGGAAGCAGACAGGCCAGAGTTCCTACCCGAACTCCCCCCTTTACAAATCACTGATAATGCCCATCGTAGAGGTTTTCATGGGAGAATTAAATGTGAGAGCAGGGCAGCCCCGGTGGCTCAGCGGTTTGGCGCCGCCTTCAGCCCAAGGCCTGGTCCTGGAGACCAAGGATGGAGTCCCATGTTGGGCTCCCTGCATGGACTTGCCTCTCCCTCTGCCTGTGTCTCTGCCTCTCTATCTCTCTGTGTCTCTCATGAATAAATAAATAAAATCTAAATAAATAAATAAATAAATAGATAGATAGATAGATAGATAGATAAGTAAATATATGTGAGAACAGATGTACGCGTCCAGTGTTCAATTGATGTTCATTTCTGGAAAAGAGAGAAGGAGGGAGGGAGGGAGAAAGGAAGGAAGGAAAATATTGTTCCAAACACAGAGGCTTGGGATCCCTGGGTGGCGCAGCGGTTTAGCGCCTGCCTTTGGCCCAGGGCGCGATCCTGGAGACCCAGGATCGATTCCCACATCAGGCTCCCGGTGCATGGAGCCTGCTTCTCCCTCTGCCTATGTCTCTGCCTCTCTCTCTCATTCTGTGTGACTATCATAAATAAATAAAAATTAAAAAAAATACTTTCAAACACAGAGGCTTGTGAACTCTTTCTATCTTAAAAGCCAGCAACGGCTGGCCAAGTCTCTTTCATGGTGCCATCTCTCTCATTCTGACTCTTCACCTCCCTCTTCCCCCACTTAAGGACCCCTGTGATGGGGCTCCTGGGTGGTCCAGTCGGTTAAGTGTCTGCCTTTGCCTCAGGTCATGATCCCAGGATCCTGGGATCAAGCCCCTTATCAGGCTCCCTGCTCAGTGGGGCATCTGCTTCTCCCTCTCCCCTGCTGATGCATGCTCTCGCTCGCTCTCAAATAAATAAAATCTTAAAATTAAAAAAAAAAGAACCCCTGTGATGACACTAGACCACCCGGATAGTCCAGGTTAATTTGCATCTTAGGATCAGCAACCTTAACTCCATCTGCAGCCTTACTTCCTCCTTGGTCCATAACCAAACACACCCAAAGATTCCAGGGATTGGGGTGCAGAGATCTTCGGGAACATTCTATCACAAGGAGAACAGAGATCAACTGTGGCTTTTTCCTCTAGTGGAACAGACCCACAGTCTGGGATGGATTTTAAAATGGTTTAAGCTCAAAATGCTGCAGTGGCTTCTTGGTGGACTCAGAACCGAATCCAGGCCCCAAACCCCCCCCTCCCCCCGTGCTCCAGGCGGCTCACCTCTCCGCTGGCGGCTCACTCCACACTCCCCAGCAGGGTCTCTAGCCAGCCACGCACCCTTCCGTGGTGTGAACCTGCCGGTCACAGCCTTTCACAGCCCGTGTTGCTCTCCTGCCTGAAGCCTGACACAACCCCAACTTGCAGTGTTGTCAGCGCCCTGGGCTCTGAGCCTCAAGAGGCTGGGCGCAGGGTCTGTTCTAGCACCGCCTGGGCCTCCTCCATGTCTGAAGGGCTTTCACTTGTACCGGCTGAGTCGAGGCTCACACTCAGGTAGACACAAAAGGGAAAACAAGGTTTCCAGAAGAAAAGAAAGCAAGGCCTTGAGGGGAAGAAGGGGCCAGCGGACGGTGGTCCCTTCACTCAGGACTGGCCGCTACACCCCAGAGGGCTGGGTGTTCTCCTGTCAACAAGGTTCTGGAGTAACCCTTTGCCTGGGACCTGGGGACCTGCCAGAAATAAGAGATGCTCCTCACCCCCACCTGTCCTAGAGGTCGCTTAGACTCCTTAAATTTTTTTTAATTTTTTTTTAATTTTTATTTATTTATGATAGTCACACAGAGAGAGAGAGGCAGAGACACAGGCAGAGGGAGAAGCAGGCTCCATGCACCGAGAGCCCAACGTGGGATTCGATCCCGAGTCTCCAGGATCGCGCCCTGGGCCAAAGGCAGGCGCCAAACTGCTGCGCCACCCAGGGATCCCTAAATTTTTTTTTTAATATTTTGTTTATTTATTCATGAGAGACACACAGAGACAGAGACAGAGACAGAGACAGAGACAGAGAGAGAGAAAGGGGCAGAGACACAGGCAGAGGGAGAAGCAGGCTCCATGTAGGGAGCCTGATGCAGGGCTTGATCCCAGGACTCCAGGAGAGTCCGCCCAAGGCGGGCGCTAAACTGCTGAGCCACCCAGGTGTCCCTAGACTTCTTAAATTAAAATTCAACTGACTTTTGGGGGCACCAGAAATCTAACAGAGTCCGGCCAGTGGGTTTTTACAAATGTCCCCTCCTTCCCTGTGAGTCACACTGCTGTGAGATGACCGGGTAGCACCACCCTTCCTCTAGCTCTCTGTCCACGTGAGATTTCTTGGAACACAGAACTGCCCTGACGAGAGCTGGGCTGCAGGGCAGATGTGGATGGATGGGGGATGCGTGTAGGTAATGGTGTGTGAGAGGACTAATGGCTCCCCGAAGATATCCAAGGCCTGATCCCCACAAATTGGACATGTTATGCTGCATGCCTATGACGGATGAGCCTGCATCATCCAGGTGGTCCAGTGTCATCACTGAGGTCCTTACATGGGAGAAGAGGGAGAGGGAAGAGTCTGAACCAGAGAGATGATGTCATGAAAGTGACTTGACCTGACTTTCAAGATAGAAAGAACCCATGAAGGGCACCTGGGTGGCTCAGTGGTTGAGCATCTGCCTTTGGCTCAGGTCATGATCCCGGGGTCCTGGGATCGAGTCCCGCATTGGGCTCCCCACAGGGAGCTGTTCTTCCTCTGCCTATGTCTCTCTCAGCCTCTCTCTCTGTGGGGCTCATGAAGAAACGGAAAGAAAAAGAAAGAAGAAAGAAAGAAAGAAAGAAAGAAAGAAAGAAAGAAAGAAAGAAAGAAAGAAAGAAAGAAAGAAAGAAAGAGAAAGGAACTCATGAGCCAAAGAATGTGAGCAGCCTTTAAAAGCTGAAAAAGAAAAAAATAAATAAATGAAATAAATAGATAGATAGATAGATAGATAAAAGCCGAAAAAGACAAAAAAACGGATTCTCCCCTCCAGCCTCCAGGAGGAACACACATCTGCTGACTCCTTTGTGTTGTTTTAAACCACCACCTTTGGGACAATTTGCTACAGGAGCAGCAGGAGTTTATACCCTGGGTAATTTATTCTTTTCTTCTCTCTCCTCGGGGTACTAGTGAGAGAGCCAGGGATAACTCTGACCTCATCCGGGGCACTGCTGGGCAAAATATTCTCTACTCTTCGAAGCAGCGTGCATACACCCGTATTCATAGCAGCATTATTCACAATAGTCAAAAGGTGGAAGCAGCCCAAGAGTTCATCAGCGGATGAATGGATAAACAAAATGTGATACATACATACAATGGAATATTGTCCCACCATCAATAATGATTATTATTCAAAGGAAGGAAATTCCAATACATGCTACAACATGGATAAACCTTGAGGACATGGTGCTGGGTGAGGTCAGTCATGGAAAACAAATGCTGTATGATCCACTCACGTGTGGTACCTGAAAGAGTCAAGTTCATGGACACAGAGTGTAAAACGGTGGTGGCCAGGGGCTGGGGGAGTGGGGACAGGTTGCTGCTCAGGAGGCACAGGGCTTTGATTTCACAAGATGAAAAGACCTCTGGAGGTCAGTTGCACAACAGTGTGAACATACTTAACACTATCATACACTTAAAAATGATTAAGATGGAAGTTTCATGTTGGGTGTCTTTTACCACAATTAAAAAAAATAAAAGCAAGAGAAATGTGGAAAGAAGTGAGCATCACCTTAAATGAAGAAGGATTTCTCACCAGGAAGAAAAATCTGCAGGTGTTTCTTTCTTTCCCTGTGTGGTATGCATCATCTGTTTATTTTTTTTAAAGATTTTATTCATTTATTCATGAGAGGCACAGAGACATAGGCAGAGGGAGAAGCAGACTCCCCGCTGAGCAGGAAGCCCAATGCAGGACTCGATCCCAGGACCTTGGGATCACACCCTAAGCCAAAGGCAGATGTTCAACCACTGAGCCACCCACACGTCCCAGGTAATCTGTTTAAAAGGAAGGGACACACCATTCATTCAGTGGAATTAAGTAAGGGCTCCTTGACTTAAGGACAATGATGATAATCTGTTCATTTGGTGAACTTGCAAGAGCAGGAAGGATGGCCACAGGTGATGTGACGGGGCCCCTGTCCCCTGAGCCATCAGCCTGGCCCGAGGACCCCATCCACTGCTCATTTCCTTCTGCGTGTGCTCTTTAAGACGAAGCAGCTGAGCAAAGCCGTAGGCACTTGATGTTAGATGTGCCTCAGTTTGAAATCCGGCTCTGCCACACACTGGCTGTGTGACCTTGGGCATGCTACTTTCTCTCTGCCTCTGTTTTCCCATCTGTAAAGTCAGGGGTAATGATAGTCCACCCCTCAGTAGTGCTGGAAGGACTTAATGAGTCTTAAGTTAGGCCAGTGCTTGGCACACACTACCACGTGCTACGTGCTGGCCATCCCAGGGGCAGGATGCATCTGAGCTCATACTGTGGCACTTAACATCCTCTGAGGGTCTCTGATAAGGAAATCCCTATATTCAGTTTGGGGACGGACAGGACAAGTGAGGTAGGATCTCCCACCCTCATGGCACTCCGGACCTCCCAGATTTTCTCTGACTATATCACATTTTCTCCACCTTGGCACTATGGACATTTGGGGCTGGACAATTTGTTGGGGGTGGGGGCGGGTGGCACTGTTCTGTGCCTTGTTGGATGCTAAAGCAGCATCCCTGGCCTCTTTCCACTAGCTCCCAGAGGCAACCCCCCACTGTGACAATCAAAAATGTGTCCAGGTATTGCCAGATGTCCTTGGGGACACAAAACCGCCTCCCTTTGAGAACCACTGAGCTACATGGCAAGACAGAAGGCTCTGGAGACAGTGCTTAGAGCAGGGGAGGCTGGGAAGTCAGCACAGCCTCATGGAGAACACACTCCAGGGGCTGAACCTAGAGCCTGGCTAAGATTTCCAGAGGATAGGGTCCCCAGTATTTGTGGCTGGCTCCTCTTCCACCACCTGATGCCAACATGCTGGGATCTCAGGGACCATGGTCCTCTCGCTCCACACTTCCCTTGGGAATGGCAGCACTTTGCTGCAAACCCTTCCAATTCCTGGTTTCCAGCCCCAATCTCTCTCCTGAGTCCCTGACTCTTCATCCAGCTGCCTCCAGACACCTCTACCTGGAGCCCTCCAGGCTCTGCAAGCCCTATGTGGCCAGAGTTGCCCTCTCCCCTACTGACAGCCCATTCACACCTTCAGCTTGCTCAAACTCATCCTTCTGAGACTCATTGGTTTGACCTCTTAAATGAAATCCAGCACCTCCTCTCCATGCCCACAGCTGGCAACGCTGCTCCACACCTGATTGCACACTCGCCTTCAGGCCTACCATCACGCTGCAGCCCACGTATCTTCTAAAATGTCCACCTTGGGGGCACTGGCTGGCTCAGCAGTAGAGCTCACAACTCTTGATCTTAGAGTCATGAGTTCAAGCCCCACACTGGGCGCAGAGCTTGGTAACTTACTTACATACGTACATACATACATATATACACATATATACATACATAAACGCCAGCCTGATCGTGTCACGCACACTCCTTTCCTTGCACAAAAACATTCCATGCCCTCTCTGCCCAGCTGTGAGGCCTGGATCCCAGTCCTGCTGGATCTTGGCTTGAGCCCCTCGGTCACTTCCCTTCTGCCTGTGAAGTCGCCTACATTCCCATGGCCACGCCTTCACTCCTGCCATTCCATCTGACTTGCATTGCCACCTGCCCCCATTACCTGTGGGAATTCCTTTCATCCTTCAAAGCCCCGCTCCTGTGTTCTCTTCTGGGAATCCTCCCTCATCCCAAGCCTCTTGCCAAGGTCTTTATTTCCTCTTGTCCCTAAAGGAGATATGTTTAAAAGCTGGGGGATGAACCTGTGCCCCCCCACCCCAGTCCTACCTGAGTCCCAGAGACCTGGAAGGGCTCTTGAGGACCTTCTGGTCAACATCTTCATTCTCCAGACGAGGGCAACACCTGTGCCAGGAGGGCAGATGACTGGCTGGTGGCATCGGGCAGGTTGGGCTCTCCCTCCTCACTGGCCTCCAGAACACCCTTCCTCCCCTGGTTTGCCTTTCAACTCTCTGGTAGCTCCTTCTTGTTTTTCTCTGCTGATGGCTCCTCCTCACTCCCACTTCCTAATGTCGGTGTCCCCAGGCCTGGTCCTTTGTCCTCTTCCTGTCTGCTCTCCCTCTAATCACGTGCAGCTCAGGGCTTTAAATGCCAGCTGTCTACGACAGCTCCCAAATATGCATCTGAGGCTGCACACTCCCGGCACTGCAGACTTAGGAGTCTCCTCTTGTCCTTGGGGTGCCCCTGAGACCTGACCACTTCCCACCCCCTCCACTGCTGCCACCTGGGCCAAATTACCATTATCTCTCACCTGGATTATCACAATCACCTCCTAACCCTGCTTCTGTCCTTGCCCTCTGCAGCGTCTACACAGCAACCAGAGTTAACCAGGGTTGATAACTGACTGGATCCCATCATGTCCTCCTCGGCTCAAAACTCTCCAATGGCTCCCATCTCATTCAAGTAAGAGCCAAAGTCCCACAAAAACCCCCTCTGACCTGTGCCTCATTTACTTCTCCAACTCTTACCTTTTTAAAATTCCTCTTCTCCTGCTGTCCTCCTTAATGCAGCCACCTGACACACTCCTGCCACAGGACCTTTGCACTGGCTGTTTCCTTTGCCTGGAAGATTCTTCCTCCAAGAATGAGAATGGCTCCTTCCCTCACCTCCTTTGAATCTTTGCTCACATCAGCTTCTTACTGAGCCCTTCTCTGACCACCCCATTGAAAACTGCAAACCACCTCCTCTTAACACTGCCCATCACCTCCCCCTTACCCTGCTCTAATTTTGTCTTTGCAATTATGGCCTTCCAACACACTGTATAACTGACTTCTTTATTTGGTCTATTGCTTATATATTTTTTCAATGAGACGTCAGTTCCACAAGGGCAGGAATCTCTTATCTCTTGTTCACAGCCATATCCCAGTGCCTGCCCCAGTGCCTGGCATTTATCAAGTGAATACCCTAAGGTTCCAAAACCCAGAATGAGTGTGTGTCTTGCAAGGTCTCATGAGACCACAGGTGGTGCCGTGGGAGTCATTGGCTTGGGAGTGTCGCCCTGCCACCCTCCTTCGGGCTGACCCACCTTGGACAAGTCATTCTACACCTCTCCTTGAAAAATGGAGATGTTAGGTGTGTACCAAGGGCTTAATAGAGCCTGGCACATGCAAACATACGAACGTTAGAAAAACGTGACCGCTGGCATTCTAACGCAATTGACGCTTTTCCATATAGGATTTCATTCCACCCTTAAAACAAGCCCAGAGGTAGGTAGGACAGATGACCACCTTTCACCTTTTTACAGGTGGAAACACTGAAGCCTTTTTTTGACAGGTGGAAAAAGAGCGGGGAGGCCTGGGCCCCTCCCCGAGCAACGGGACAGGTGAGGTCTGACCCCCGCCCCACGCGGGGGGCTGATAGGCGGTTCCGAGGCTCGGGAGGGTCCCGGGCGGGGCGGGGGATGGGGGAACTGTGCAGGGGCTCGGCGCCCGGGGACTACATTTCCCAGGAGGAATTGCCCGCAGCTCTGTGGCTCCCGGGTTTTTAAAGGGCTCGCGTTAAAGGGGGCGGGGGTGGGGGGGGCGAGTTTCGCAGTCGACCGGCCGGAAAACCGCTCGGCACTTGGTGCGGACCCGACAGCGCCCTGCGGAGGTACCCGGCGGGCCGGAGTCTAGAAGCCCCCAGGCCCTGCAGTGTCAGGCAGGAGAGGTGAGGCCAAGCCAATCTGGAGGCAGCCTTTCCTCATCGTGTCCCCCTCGGCGTCGGCCTCTGCGCCCAAGTCCCGGCCCCCTCCCTTCGCCAATTCTCCCGTACTGGGGGGTTGGGGGCGGTTTGGGGCGGTGAATCTCGCGGGCTGGACGTAGGCTGTCCGCAGGCGGCAAGCCCCCCGCGGCTCCGTAGCGACCCCTCCCCTCCACTTCTGGCTTCAGTTCCCGGCGAGAATTTACAGGTCTCTGGGATGGGCAGGCATATGGGATGTGAGAGCTACAAAATGAAGGCCTGGGGGCGCCGGGAGCTGAGCCTCAGGTGCGCCCCCACATCCATCCTTCCGAGTCCCGCGGCCTCCCCGGTAAAATGGGGATCACTGGGGGAGTGATCAGGTTGGCTGCCTCCCCAGGCTGGAGGCGCAAAGAATCCAGAACCGAGTGGAGAGCAAGCACTTTGCAAACTGTACGGCGCTGTGTAAATAAAATGATTTCATCATCGTGCCAAAGGATTCATCTAGTCCTTATTTTCAGACACCCAGGGTCGTGGCGGGGGTGGGAGGGGTGTGTGTACACATCTCGGCCGGGGTGGTGGCTATTTGGATTGCCTATTTTCCCGTGCAGATCTTGGTGGGAATTAGAATTGTCTTTGTAAATAGCCAAAACAAGCCCACCAGAATGCTGTTTTCAAATCAGGGAACTTTCGGGTAATTGACATCATCCAAATAAGAACCTTGACCTTTTGAACTAACCTGGCCCTTAGTGGCTTCCCTTCCCTGCCTGTGCCACCGAGATAAGCCCCAAGAAGGCATCTGATAGCAAGTCTCAGGCCTCTCTCTCTCTCTCTCTCTCTCTCTCTCTCTCTCTCTCGCCTCCCCAATCATTTGGATTAATCCATCCCTTGGTGTATGTGGGGGGAAGCCTATTAATTTTTCTGGCCTCAGAGACGCCCCAAGTCCTGTAGGAGCCCTTCCTCCCACCCGCAGCAACGACCCCCCCATCCCCCACCCAAACCCTCCTAACCCTCCCCCACTCCCCTTCCCAACAGCCAGTGTCTGCAAACAGCTCCCGGACTATACCAGAGACACGTTCATCATTTTGACCAGCTATAAACCCCCACTCCCAGGGTATTGTTTAAATAAGGAGTGCCTGGCCTCTCTGCTTAGGGAATAAAAGCCGCGGTTTGCTGCGGGAGGGGGCCCGGAGCATCCCAGAATCTCAACCCAGGGCCACTGCCAAGTGGGCTCTGCACGTGATTAGGATGTGTGTCATGGACAAGGGGTCCCCGGAACTCTGGGGTCCCCTCTGCTGGCCTCTGGCCCCTAAAGTCCCTCGGAGGCCCCTCAAGACTCCCTTCAGAGGGTGACGCCCCTTGTCCCGCATCTATACCTGCCCAGCAGCGGGGCAAAGATGTATACATTTTAACAAAGACATCCCAGCCTCCCAGCAAAATGGCGGTGGTCCCGGCCACGGCTCTCTGGGCAACTGCACACTTTCAGAGGATTAGTCAGGACCCCAGGAGCGAGACCCCCTCCTCCACCTCCCGCCCCCAGCGCCGTTTCCCCAAGTTCCCAAAGCACCAGGGCCTCTTTTCATCCCAAGGGCCCCCAGGACAAGTCTCTGGTTGGAGCCTTTGGGACAGCTCCTGCATTGCAGCCCGCCCCCCCACTGCCTTCAAGGGACCTTGGGAGGGGGACTTGACCCCCAGGCCGTGCCTCGGGGGTGGGGGCAGCAAGGTTCTGTCTCGGAGACCCCGAAACTCCTAGGCTGAAAGAGGCATATAAATGCATTCCCGATTAGGATATGCGGGCGATGTGGGGGTCTTTGAGAGGAGAGGACTCCGGAGACCCGCCCTCACTCCCTGGGGGGTCCCAGGCAGTGCCGGGGGTTCGGCCCCGGGAGGGAACCCCCACGCAGGGGTGGGGGGCAGGCTGGGGGAGAGCCTGCCGAGGAGGGGGAAGGGACAAAGTTTGAAAGTGCCCTTCCAACTCTTCCAGGGAAAGTTTGCTCAGGGGCCCCAAGGACAGAGAAGAGGCAGGGGTGCGAGGGGCCCAGTGGTGGGGTGACCCCCCCGAGAGGTGACCGGACCCCGGGGGAGCGACCCCTCCCCCCTGTCCCGGCTCGGCCCGGCTGGGAGTCGCCCGGCTCGGGGCAGCGTGTGTTAGTTGGGGCCGCTTTCCAGCCGCTCCGCCGGGCTGGGGGGTCCCGCCGCGGCCCGGGGACGGGGCCCCCGGTAGCCCCAGGGGGGAGCTTTGCTACGGGGGGTTTCCCGCACCGGGGCCCCCCGGCCCCGCAGAGCCAGCCCCCCGCAAAGGGGAAATGTGCAGGCGCAGCAGCGGTCCTCGGCGCCGTTTGGGGCGCGTGGCGGGCGCGGGGGGCGGCGGCCGGGCCGGCGGGATGCCCGGCGGGGGAGCCCAGGGAGCCAGGCAGCGGTCCCGCGCGGCGGCGGGGAGCGGGAGGGCCCGGGCCGGGGGGAAAGGTCGGATTTGCTGGGCGGAAGAAACACAGATGGCGGCGGCGCGGCGCCATTCCGGGCCGGGAGCAGGCAGCCAGCAGCCCTGTCCTCACCGCGGTCCGCCCGCCGCCGCTAAATACCCGGATGCGCCGCCCGAGCGCCAGACGCGGAGCTGGGAATAGGGAGGCAGAGGAGGCGGAGGCGGAGGCAGAGGCAGAGGCAGAGGCAGAGGCAGAGCCTGAGCCCGAGCCGGAGCCGGAGCCCGAGCCCGAGCCCGAGCCGGGCGCCGAGACCGACCGACAGAGCGGCGGGGCTGGGCCGCGCAGACCCGGCCCGGCGAGTCCTCCCGCGAGTCCTCCCGCGCCCCGAGGCAGGTCCCCGAGAGCCGGGCCCGGCCCGGCCCGGGAGTCAGGAGGAGCGCCAGAGCAGATCCCGAGTAAGGCTTTCCTCGGCCTCCGACGAGGGCTGGCCCTTTGGAAGGCTCCTCCTTCGACAGCAGGACCAGACAGGCCACCATGACCGAGAACTCTACGTCCACGCCTGCGGCCAAGCCCAAGCGGGCCAAGGCCTCCAAGAAGTCCACAGACCACCCCAAGTATTCAGACATGATCGTGGCTGCCATCCAGGCAGAGAAGAACCGCGCTGGCTCCTCGCGCCAGTCCATCCAGAAGTACATCAAGAGCCACTACAAGGTGGGTGAGAACGCTGACTCGCAGATCAAGTTGTCCATCAAGCGCCTGGTCACCACTGGGGTCCTCAAGCAGACCAAAGGGGTGGGTGCCTCGGGGTCCTTCCGGCTGGCCAAAAGCGACGAGCCCAAGAGGTCAGTGGCCTTCAAGAAGACGAAGAAAGAAGTCAAGAAGGTGGCCGCGCCAAAGAAGGCAGCCAAGCCCAAGAAGGCTGCCTCCAAAGCCCCAAGCAAGAAGCCCAAAGCCACCCCAGTCAAGAAGGCCAAGAAGAAGCCGGCTGCCACGCCCAAGAAAACCAAAAAACCCAAAACTGTCAAGGCCAAGCCGGTCAAGGCATCCAAGCCTAAGAAGGCCAAACCAGTGAAGCCCAAAGCCAAGTCCAGTGCCAAGAGGACCGGCAAGAAGAAGTGACAATGAGGCTTTTCTTGTGGACACTCCTGCCTGTCTCCTATTTTCTGTAAATACTTTTTCTCGTTTCTTCTCTCTTGATCTTCATTTGCCTCTTTGTATTCTGACTTCCTAAGAGACAGAATTTGGATTCCTCAGAAATTAGGGAATAATTCATTTCTCCTTAACCAATCATTCAAAGACAGCAGCCACAACTCTCATCCCTAAGGATGAGAATGTACTTCTATTTTGTTTTGTTGACTTGTTATTAATCTACTTAATGGGTTTAGGGACTTGGGTGGGCTTGTGTGTTTTGTTTGGTTGGATGATTTGTTCACTATGAAGGTAGAGGGGCGGGGAGAATGGGCAAGGCCGCTTGTTGGGACAAGATGAGGGGGACCCCGGAAATGGTAAGGTTTGCAGGAGTACTTTAAGGTCAACCAGCCTAATCTAGGTGGCACACCCCTGAGAGTTCCAGAACCTTGGTGGGGAGAGGGGAGGAGTGGTAGCAGCTGGATGGCAAAGGAGGGAAGTGGGGGAAAAAAAAAAAAAAACCCTGGGGAGGGGGGGCTGACTTCCACCTTCCAATAGTGAGCAGTGGGGGGTCCAAATCCAGTTTCCTTCTCACTGTGAGTGTGCCCCTGTGGCCTCCCTATTGTCCTGGGGAAGAAAAGGAGGGGATCGAAATGACAGCTGGTCCCAGAAGCTGTGGCTTCTCTCAGCTAGAAACTAGCCATTCGGGGGGTCTTTGTGGCTTCAGAAAGTCTCCTGTTAAACTGGAGTGGAAATTTGGGGGGAAGGGTGGGGACTCAGCCAAGTGCCTCAGTGTGCCCTGTTAAAACTTGGGTTTTTCCACACAATTGGATTGTATCCTAGGAGGACTTTTTCCTTTTCCCCTGGTTGTTTGTTTCCTCCTGTAGAAGAAAGAGGTGATTTTGCTTGGTGGCCTGGTGGGGCTCCAGACCTGCCACCTGCCACTTAAAAACCTCCCAACCTCTTTACTTTTGCCTCTTTTATAAAAGTAGTTGTAGATGAGGGAGGGGGGAGTGGGCGGGAAGTGGACGGTAAGACATACTACAGTTGATTTTGAATTGCTAAGTAGTTTCACAGAGCTAGGTCTGTGTGTCTGTGTGTATATGTATATAGACCTATCTAGGGCTAGTACTTTCGTCTCACACCCGGGAGCTGGGAGAAAAAAACCTGTACAGTCGTCTTTTATTTTTAATAATATAGGAAAATGCGCACTTGCGCGTGGTCCGCCCCCCACTCCCCTTTTTTTTAAACAAGTGTTATTTGTGCCGGGAAGAATTTGCTGTCTTTGTAATTTTAAAACTTTAAAATAAAATAGAAAAAAAAAAAGGAAACCCTGAGCGGTGCCTTTTTTCCTCACTTTTATGGCCGGAGGCGAATGCGGAGCAATCGGGCCGGCGAGCTGGGGTGGAATCCGGCCGCGTTTGCACCTGAGAGTGGAGCCCGGCTCCAAGAGTTGGACGGGCACCAGGAAACGGCGCTGAAGGGTGCAGAGCGTGCCTCAGCCTGCTTCTAGGGTCTCGCCTTGGGGTCCCGGCTGCACCTCCTTACCCCGCGAGCGCTGGGTGCGTAGGCTGGGGCTGGGAAGAGGGCGGGCGGCTGGTGGGCGGGGCCCTGAGGCGCCACCCTCCGCGGGGTCGCCTCCCCTTCCCCCACGGGGAGTCGCCGCGCACCCATCAATCCCCTTTGGGACTCCGCCCCCCCGCCCCGATTGGCTGCCGCGGCCCGGCCTCCGGACCCCGACGGCGCGGCGGCGGCGGCAGCTAGGCCGCGGGCAGTGCGCAGTGCGGGCGCGCTGGGGCGGAGCGGGCACCATGTGGGCCGGGCGCGTGCTCCGCGCTGCTCCCTCCGCAGCCCCCCGCGGCCGCCGCGCGCTGTCGGCGCTCACCCAGCTGCGTGGCGTCCTGGAGGAGGAGCTGGGCGCCATCCGCGGGGCTGGCACCTGGAAGAGCGAGCGGGTCATTACGTCCCGTCAGGGGCCGCGCATCCACGTGGACGGCGTCTCCGGAGGTAACCGTCCGCCCCTGGGAGTCGTCGGAGCGGGCCGGGGGTCCCTGGACCCTTGCGGGGCCTGCGCTGGAACGGACGGCGGAGGGGCGGAGGGGCGGCCGGGGCGGCGCCTGGCGGGTGGCCCCGCGTGGCCGCTGGCACCTTTCCCGATCTATCAGGCTGACTTTGGGCTTCCCAGTGTTAACTGGAACCTCGCTAGACCTGTTTCCACGGGGGGAGGTGATTTGCCCTTGAGCACCTTTTCCACTCAGAGAGTAGGGCTGGGGTGAGACCCGGGCCTGTGAGAGCGTGAGAGAAAAAGAGAGGCACCCAGCTGGCTCCCACCGGGCTGCTTCAAGGAAGGGCGGTGCCAAGGTGACGGCCACGGCCAGAAGCCCCGCATTTCTGCACCTGCTGCTTTGTGCGGGTCTCCACTACCTGCTGCACGTGGACTCCTGCAAACCCCCAAACGGGGGAATAACAACCCATTTTAAAGACGCTGAAGCTCAGAGATGTGAAATGGCGTCCCCAAAAGCCCCTGCTAGGGACCCCTGGGTGGCTCGGCGGTTGAGCATCTGCCTTCACCCCAGGGCGTGATCCTGGGGTCCCAGGATCCAGTCCCACATCGGGCTCCCTGCGTGGAGCCTGCTTCTCCCTCTGCCTCCGTCTCTGTGTGTTTCTCATGAATAAATACATCTTAAAATCTTTAAAAAAAAAAAGGCCCCTGCTAGCGGCCGGCTTAGCTGGGCGTTGGTCCACATGCTCCCCCATACTGGAGCTGGAAGGTCAGCTAATGGGTCAGAGAAACCAACTTCCTGGCCAGAGTCACAGGGAGCAAGGCTTGGCTGCTGCAGAAATCACACCATGAATTGACCCACTGAGCCTTCCTCATTTCTTTTTTTTTTTTTTTAAGATTTTATTTATTAGAGAGCGTGCATGAGCAGGGAGGAGGGGCAGAGGGAGAGGGAGAAGCAGGCTCCCCCCTGAGCAGGCAACCAGATATAGGACTCCATCCCAGGACCCTGGGATCATGACCAGAGCTGAAGGCACACACTTCACCAATGGGGCCACCCAGGCACACCCAGGCCTTCCTCATTTCTATCTAACCTGCAGTCACCACCTATCTTGTCTGTGCCAGGCCCCAGGTGGGTCCTGGTTATAAACAGGCTCCCAAACCCACCGTGTGCTCAGGAAATAGGCCTGGGATCCTTGGTGCTGTTGTACTCATTTGTAAACCAAGGTCCTAAAAAATCTCTGCCTCTTCCCACCCCTCCTTCCCTCTCACGCACCCTGCCCTTGCCTGGGGGAAGCCTGGAGCAGATCAAAATGGGAGACATAGGTTCTCATCTTACTTTTGAGTCTCCCACGCTGAGTGAACCTTGCCCTTTATGGGCCTTAGTTTCCTCCTCAGGTCAGCTGTGTTCACTTTGGACTTTAAGCACATGATTCTATAGCAGGCATTAGAGTCATCTGGGTGGGCACCTGAGCCCTCTTTGACCTGTGAGGGAACCAAGGCCCAGATGAGGGGCTGCTGGTAGTCTTCGGGGACAGGAGAAGCCTGTGAGGTAGGGCTACGTTCCCCTTTGGGTGGAATGGGAGTCAGAGCCAGAGTTTAAACTTCTTATCCCTCAAAGTACCACCTTGAGGGTCCGTTCCATACCTTCCTCTCCTGTGGTTGTCGGATACGGTACCTCCTGGGGCCCCTAGTTCCCTGTCCTGGCCTCTGCCCCAGAGTGGATCACATGGTGCAGTGGTTGCCGCCTCAAGGCTGAATCCAGGTTTGTGGCTTCTCGGAGTCCCCAGGGCCTGGCACTGATGCTTTTCCAGGCCCTTTCTTGCCCTGAGCTTTTGTGTCCACACCATCCTCCACCTCAGGAATACTGAATTTCTGCGCAAACAACTACCTGGGCCTGAGCAGCCACCCTGAGGTGATCCAGGCAGGTCTGCAGGCCCTGGAGGAATTTGGAGCTGGCCTTAGCTCTACCCGTTTCATCTGTGGGACCCAGGTACACAGTGGCTTCTGCGGGGGAGTGTGGGTGTGCCTCGTCCCTAGTGCTGGGCTCTGACTCCAACGGGCTGCTTCCCCCAGTCAGCAGGGCTGGTTTGGCCAGCTCAGCTCATCCCGGGGCCCACTCTTAGCCTGGAGCTGTATACCAGAAAGGCCAGGATCAGGCTTCTGTTTTGTTGCGAAAGAAACCTGACCTCTCTGAGCATCGCTTTTCCGAGCTGCATGCAAAAGTCCTTAGAACGGTGCCTGGCACATAGCAGCGCTCAAGAAATGTTGATTAGTTTATTTTGTAAATGTTACAAAATAAACATACAAATGTGAAACTTCTAGTGATTACTATATACCACGTATGTATTAAGAGCATTACAAATATTAACTTGATAATGCTCCTAACAGGAAAAAAAAAAAAGATAATGCTCCTAACAGTTGTGATAGGTGATATTCTTGTCTCTGTTACAGAGATGAGGAGGCTGAAGCCCAGAGAAGTTAAGTGTCTTACCCTAGGGCACACAGCCTATTATGATAGGAGTTTAACCCAGGTGGCTTGGCTCAACAGTCTGTGCTCCTGACCACTTGTGATTATTATTACACATCTTCCCAGAAAGGGGACAATGAAATGAATATCAGAGGCAGAACTCTAACTCCCAGCCAGGGCGCTTCCCAACAAAACCCTCACTTGGACTGAACAGCTTTCAGACGCAAGAATTTGAGGCCCAAATGAGCTTACATAATCCTTTTCTTCGCCATTAGGCAACCAAAAAAGGTACTTAGTCTGATGTCAGGAAGATGTCATGCCTTGGCCACCGTCACCCATAATGCCACATTAGACCCCCGTTACAAAGGCAGATCCAACCAGGAAGAGATACCTAGCAAGCCTGATTCCTCAGTGAGAACCATCTGCCGAGTTCCTGTCGGCTGTGGGGGAGAAACCTTTGTTGTGAAGAAAGGGAAAGGCCCAGGCTGTAGGCCTTCTGTGCTGAGTCTGTGACCCTCTAAGCCTCTGTCCCCAGGACTTGTTTCATGTGACCCCGCAGGAATCAACACCTATTTCACTCTGTTTCTTTAGAGCATCCACAAGGATCTAGAAGCAAAGATAGCCCGCTTCCACCAGCGGGAGGATGCCATCCTGTATCCTAGCTGTTTTGATGCCAACGCTGGCCTCTTTGAGGTGTGTGTGGGGCCTCAGGTGGGAGTTGGTAAGGACTGCTAGGCTGTGGAAGGCTTGGTAGTGGGCAGTCAGGAGAAGCTGGCAGGATGCCTAGAGGTTCCAGTGCCCATTTCATATGGAGGCTAAGGTCAGGCCAGGTAGGTGCTCCAGGAGGAATCTTCCAGGGCCCTGGGGGGATAATCTATATCAGCAGGAAGGCTGGAGATAGCAGGGATCAGGGACTTACCAAACATGTTCTCACCTGCTCTCATAGGGGCTGGGACCTGGTCCAGCCCAGGCCTGGAGGGTAATCTGAGGACCAAGATAGAGGCAGGTAGGGGCTCCTTGCCTCCCTGCCCAGAGGAAGACCCTGGATGGCAGTGAAATTTTATACCAGGAGACATGGGGAGGGAGAACCCCTAGGTGGTTGGGCAGTAGATCCACTCCCAACTGCCTTCTTCCTTCCAGGCCCTGCTGAGCCCACAGGATGCAGTCCTCTCAGATGAGCTGAACCATGCCTCCATCATCGATGGCATCCGTCTGTGCAAGGCCCATAAGTACCGCTATCGCCACCTGGACATGGCTGATTTGGAGGCCAAGCTGCAGGAGGCCCAGGTAAGACAAGGGCCAAGGGTTCCAGGGACGAGAACTGGGCTTATCCTCAGCCTTGCCACTGGTGAATGAACTGAGGCTTGGAGGGACCAACTTGGCACTCACGACAAAGAACACGAAAGTTGGAAACAGGCTTGAATCCAAATCCCTCAGCCCCAGGGCTTTATTCCACTGTACCATGCTGCCTTGACTTTTAGCAAGCACCTCATGTGTGGCAGGGCCTGCTAGGCATAAAGGGGGATGAGCTTAGGGATGGAAATGGCCCCATCACACCCTCCCTCTCGGAGGGGAGACTGAGCTGCTCTCACTGGCTAAGACTGCCCTGGAAGAGGTGGGCAAGGCTCAGGGAAGCACAGATGGGGGCCAGGATGTGCCAGCCCCAACACAGTAATGCTTATGTGTCTGCTTCTGTGCCAGACACTAGGCAGGGTGAGCTCTTAGAGCCCCAAGCAGCATAGAGAATGGGTGGTTTGGCCCAACTTTGGACATGAGCCATCACCTGTCCATGGCTTCCCTGCAGAATCATCGACTGCGCCTGGTGGCCACTGATGGGGCCTTTTCCATGGACGGGGACATCGCACCCCTGCGGGAGATCTGCCACCTTGCCTCTCGATATGGTGCCCTGGTTTTTGTGGATGAATGCCACGCTACTGGCTTCCTGGGGGCCACAGGACGGTGGGAGCATGCGTCACCTAGGGCCTTGGGTTGGGCTTCTAAGGGTGGGTGGGAAACCAGGAAGTCAGCCCCTAACCTAACCCATGATACTTGGGTGGCCGGTGGTGACAGTGGTAGCTTCCCTTCTGCAGAGGCACAGATGAGCTGCTGGGCGTGATGGACCAGGTCACCATCATCAACTCAACACTGGGGAAAGCACTGGGTGGAGCCTCAGGTACCTGCAGAGTTGTGCCCCTGGGGTCCCCTTATCCACTTGCAGGTCCCTGGAGGAGTCTCAGGGAAGGTGGGGGAGGGAGAGCTGAGACCATACAGAAGAGAGCAGCAGGGACTGTCCTGTCAGGAGGGCCCTGGGGTAGGCTCTGGCACCTGGCCTCTGACTCCCACCCTTCTCCCCTTGTCCTCAGGGGGCTACACGACGGGGCCTGGGCCCCTGGTGTCCCTGCTACGGCAGCGCGCCCGGCCCTACCTCTTCTCCAACAGTCTGCCACCTGCTGTCGTAGGCTGTGCCTCCAAGGCCCTGGACCTACTCATGGAGAGCAATGCCATTGTCCAGTCTATGGCAGCCAAGACCCAGCGGTGCGGTGCCTGGAAGGGGTGGGGCAGGCTGGGGTGGGGGAGCTGTGTTTTCATCACCCATTTTGGTCTGCCTGTTCCTCTGCCCGGCTCCCCATCTGCCTCTCTGGGTCTGCATCTGTCTCCGTTGGCCCATCCTGCAGACTCAGGCACAGATCTTGGATCACATGCCCATCAGGAGTGCATGTGAACACTCCACAGCCCCCTGGCTCCCTGTGACACCCAGCTTGTGTCCACAGTTTCCGCAGTAAGATGGAGGCTGCTGGCTTCACTATCTTGGGAGCCGGTCACCCCATTTGCCCTGTGATGCTGGGTGATGCTCGGCTGGCTTCTTGCATGGCAGATGACATGCTAAAGCGAGGTAAGGAAGCTGGGGCAAGAGGACCAGTTATGGGTCCTAAGAGGAAAAAGGAGGGAACCCCTATACTGTGAATGCTCCCCCATACCCTCACCCTACTACCCCTTTTAGACCAGCTGTCTGTCCAAGCCGAAAATCCCAGGCTGTGACTCAGTCTCATGTCTGTGAGACCTTGGGTGCCTCCCTTGCCCTCTGTGACCCTCAGGAGAGTAGGCACCATGTGTCATGCCTCCCAAAGCCTATTTAGCTTTGGTGAGCCCCGGGTTGACCCTCTCTACTTTACCAGGCATCTTTGTCATCGGATTCAGCTATCCAGTGGTCCCCAAGAACAAGGCCCGGATCCGGGTGCAGATCTCAGCCGTGCACAGCGAGGAGGACATTGACCGCTGTGTGGAGGCCTTCGTGGAGGTGGGGCGGCTGCATGGGGCACTACCCTGACCCAGCTGGTGACAAGCAGAGCCAAGGTCTCCCTCCCTCCACATTGACAGAGGGGCCCTTTGGTCAGCCCAGTCCTGAGGCACTGAGTCCTCTCAAAGTCTTCGGGCTGGGCTGGGCTGGGGTAGGCCAAGTGTGTAGTCAAGAGTGTCAAGCAACAATGTGGAAGCAGGCTGACATGTTGGTGTGCTTTATTCTCTCTGGGCAGGCCCAGCCCTGTGACCAGCTGAAGAACCAGGCAAGAGCTGGGGCTCTGAGGGCAGGCTCCTGAGTAGATAGATGTCGGTGCTGACCACCTCTGAGGTTAACCCCAGGTGCAGATGAGACCCAGGCAGCACCGGTAATACAGGCAGGGGCTCCCATGTGGCACAACTGGATTCTGTGCTGCTGGAGAGGGCAGCTGCACACCAACCCTGCAGGCCTTTTCCCACCTCATTTACTCTTCAGCCCCCGGAGAACACCTCATTTCCTACTCCCCATCCAAAAGATGGCATACAGCTGCCCAGATGAGGAGGAGCTGAGCACCCAAACCCATGTGTGGAAGGAGAGGCAGAGGATTCAAGCCCCAAAGGAAAAAATGTGGGTCACTATGGGAAAAGCCCCTGACAGTCTGGAACCATGTATTCTATGCCACTTTGTCCCTGACTCAGTGGCCTTGGGCAAGCCCCTTCACCTGTGTGTGCCTCAGTTTCCCGCACTTTACCAAGAATGAATGTTACATAGACAGCTGGGGTCCCTCCATCCCTCTCACTCCAGGTCTAGTGGCCGGTTGATCAGGCGCCAGGGAGCGCAGTGAGTCCAGGCTCCGGAATCCAGGCCTTGGACTCAACTGGGCAGTCCCCCAGGCAATGCTCTAAGGATAGGCAATTCGCTGCCACTAAGGCCCCATCCACACTTGTCCCCAAGTAGGACTCGCTGCTCCCCTAGTGGACATGATGAGAACCCCCTTCCCAGAGTCGCTGTCCCTGGTCCTTGTCTCTTCATTGGCCTCCCCTCTAGGTTTTATGGACTGGAGGTGGGGGGCCAGGTGGGATAGGCTCAGATTCACCCCAGCTCCAGCCTCAGCGTGGTGTAGCCTTGGGGAACTCATACCTTGCTGAAGGTAGAGCAGAGAGGATGAGAAGGCCCTTCCTCATTCACGACAAGGAACTGGGACCCCCTTCTCCGTGCCTTTGAACCTCAGCCCTGCCTGTAGCCTGGACCGGTCTGGGCGAGCTGCGGGGATCCTAACTCTGGGATTCTGGGAATCCTAGCTTGTGGTCTGGAGGAGCTTGCAGCTGGGGACCAGGAGCTCCGGGTGCTGGGAGATGGCAGCCCAAGGAAGAGGACTGCTTCGGCCACATCAGCAGCCTCAATAGGCGCAGGCCGCCGCCATCGGGTAGTGTGCCTGGCGCAGGCGCACTGCTGCAGCGGCAAGGGCATAGGCCTGGCACCGGCCCGGGCCAAGCCAGCGGCTTGATGCACGCGTGACCGGCGTCGGCCGGCGGTTACACGGGGTGGCCACCAGCAGCCACCAGCCACGCGTTCCAGTGGTAGGTGTGGCGTACCCTGCGGGGCCGGAAACCCGGGCCCAGGTCCACCGCCCGCGGCGCAGGACAAGCCAGAGTGGGGCTCCCGGCCGCCACCGCTGGCGCTGCGCCCCCTGGCGGCCGGCGTGGGCGGCTGCCTTGCGGCGGCGGCGCCACGCCCGTGGGTCAGCTAGCGGCTCTGCGTGCCGACCTGTGCCGGCTCCGCCCGCCGCCCTCCGGAAGGGCTGGTGGGAAGCTCCCCCGGCGCGGCGGCAGCTTTGGGTGCGCGTACCGGTGGCCGCCCGGCGCCCGCGACAGTCGAAGGGCCGCGGATCAGCCGCACCTTCCCCCCCCCGCGGGCCGGAGCTCGTCCCGAGGCCGCCCCCGTGGGGCCCCAGGTTCGAGGCTGCGGTGCCCGGAGCAAGAGGAGGAGGGGGCGCCAGAGACGCGCTGGGGCCCGACCTTGACGCGTGCTTCCTGCCGTCCCCACACCGGCCCTCCCTCCGCCCTCCCGTCCCCGCTCCTTCCCTCGGGGCTCTGCTATCCTTGCCCTGCTGGGAGTTCTCGCCCTCCTGTAGCAGCCCATCCAGAGCCCTGCCCTGGGCCAGGAGCCGGTTGGGCCGGAGGCTCCCCAAAACAGGGAGGATAGTGTGCCAGGGATCTGGGGGGCTTTCAGAGTTCAGGGTGGTGGTAGACCTCTGACAGTCAAGGATTCTAAAACCCCGGTGCTCGGGGGCTGGAATCTTACAATTCTGCACTCCATGGATCATGACATTCTACCATTCTAATTCCTTAATTCAATTCTGATAGCTCTGAATTCAGGGCAGTGTAGGTATGAGTCCTAGTATCTTCCGTTTAGTGAATATTTCTAAGAATTCCAGGGATGTTCTGTATCTAGCGTGAGTGGCATCAGACTTTCAAGAAATACCTCTGAGCACTGGGGAAAATCCCAGGGTCCTGGGAGGAGCTAGTCCTGAAGAGTCCCTTCCCCAGCATCCTGGGTCTTGAATGCAAGTTCTGGCCCCATCGGTCCCAAGAAAGTGTCCCAGCTTCTAGAAAGACTACACGCAGTCCCTACTACCTCTTCTCTCCCTTAACTCATTGCAGATTGTTCTGTCTCCACTACACTTGTCCAGTTTACCGACAACCTCACTGTTATGAAATTCAGTGTACCTTACCCTCTCCACCCCACTCCCTGACTAGTCTCTCTAACCCTCTGGAAGCATTTGGCCACGTGGCCTACTCCTTCAAAAGTTCCAGGCTAGAACCCTGTGCATGGCTGAACCACACAGCCATTCACCAAGACCGATTAATCTCTGGCTTTTGTGGGGACAGGAGGCTTCTAACAGATCAGTCACTAGAAAATTCCCCTTCTCTCCATCCTCACCCCAGGCCAAAATAAACTAATTACAAACTAAATAAGCAGAATATGTCCCTGCTCTAAGACTTTAACTAGTTTCCTATTGCCCTCAGGCTAAAGCCAAACTCTGGATTGGCACCAAAGCATTCCATCTCCAGCCAGACAGAACCTCTGAAATAAGCTTCGGAAAGCTGATGGGCCCCAGGATTTTCAGGGCCTGGGGGGAGGAGTCCTATCTGGTCTCCAGAAAAGAGACTCATTCTGGTTTCCTAGCCTAGGACACCCTATTCAAGATGAGGAATCCTTTCTGAGCTTGGATTAGAGCCCTACTTGGGGCAGGGAGAGGAAAGATGGAGAGGGAGTTAGTAGGCAGGAGGTGGGAGTGCCAGGAATGGGCTGGGCCCTGGGCACGGAGGGGTTAACTGCAAAGCGAATCTCAGAGTGAGATCAATGGGTTCCTCACTGCAGAAAGAGGCAGATGCAACGCAGGGAGGTAGAAAAGAACCAGGCAGAAGAGCATGCCACCCGAGGGAAATCAGGCACCGAGCAGGAGGTGGCCAGTGTCTACTCCGGAGGGAGTGCCCAAGTCTGGCTCGGCAGAGGAGGTGCCTTAAAGGAGAAGAGGGAGAAGTGGGAGGCAAAGCTGCACCTGCAGGGAGGCGCCTAGGGGTAGCCCCTGAGCCAAGAGGCAGCCCCAGTCTGGCCGGTTCAGCCAGGACCAAGCAGGGCCCAGTGCCCAGAGTTGAGGTGAGTGCTGCCCATCCTGAGCTTCGGGGCAGGGTGGGCTTGCTGCATGCTGCGGGTTGGGGGCACAGATACTACCTTTTTTCTCTCCTTCCTTCCCGTCCCCCCCCAACCCCACCATGCCCTTAATTTGTCCCACCAACCCAGAGATCCCAGGCATGCAAGGGGATCCACAGGTAGTGGCCGATCTGGGCCGTGGGGTGGAGCAAGTGTGAGAGGGGGCACAGCCTGCATAAATGCACGCACACATACTTGCACAATGTCAGAGGTACCACCTGTTAACACGCTGTCAGATGAGCGCTCCAGCCTGGGCGTCAGGCTACCAGGGTGGTAACAGCCCCAGATCTGCCACTCAAAGTGTGATATTAACCTCCCATGTCCCCTCTCTGAGCCTCAATTTCCTCTCGTGCAGAAAGGGCGTAGCGACTGATATGGATTTCCCTGCTGTGCCCTGTGAGGCTTTCACTAAATTGGACTTTATGATGACTCGGGGATATCACCCAAGTCTTGCTGACTTTGACCCATGTCCAAGACTCTTCCCTGGGCTTCAAACCCCCATGGAGAAGTAAGGTAGATATATCAGCAACTTGGGTTGGATTTGCCCCCCTCCCATCTGCCATGTCCTCACCCTCCATCCTGCCTGGAGGTGTCCATCACCTAATTCATGGGAGTGTCCCCTAGGAAACTGAGAAACCCACCTCAGACGCATATGCAACTGTGCCAGGCTTGCACAAGTGGAGGGAGCTCAGTGATAACTTTTGGCCGTCTCCCCACTCCCATCCCCGACCCCCATGAGCTCCATGCCCAGGAGACCTGGCTGGGCCCAGGCCAGGGGCCTGGATTGAGACCCCTGGGTCGAGTGACCAGAGCCGGGGGGGCTCCTGTCTGAAGACTCCAGCTTCTTTTCCTCAGGTGCCCATCAGATGGGGAGATGGCTGATGCACAGAACATCTCGCTAGACAGCCCAGGGAGCGTGGGCGCTGTGGCAGTGCCCGTGGTGTTTGCCCTCATCTTCCTGCTGGGCACAGTGGGCAATGGGCTGGTGCTGGCTGTGCTGCTGCAGCCCAGCCCGAGCGCCTGGCAGGAGCCTGGCAGCACTACGGACCTATTCATCCTCAACCTAGCGGTGGCCGACCTCTGCTTCATCCTGTGCTGCGTGCCCTTCCAGGCCGCCATCTACACCCTGGACGCCTGGCTCTTTGGGGCCCTCGTGTGTAAGGCTGTGCACCTGCTCATCTACCTCACCATGTATGCCAGCAGCTTCACGCTGGCCGCCGTCTCGGTGGACAGGTGGGCTGTGCCCGGGACCTGGCTGGGTCTGGGCTGGGGAGGGAAGACCTGAACAGATTCCTTAGGAAGGAGAGAACGGGGAGCCAAAAAGGAAATGGGAGGGAGAGAAGGGTCAGCTCTGTGGCCCCCACCAACCAGTCTCTGGGCGGCAGCAGAGTGTCCTTGAGGGGACCATCCTGCCCTCCCCCCACTCCATTGTGAGCCTCCAGGGGCCATCTCTGTGTCTCACGTGTGGGCACAGAGCCCTACACGTAGTAGATGCCCTGTGTCGCATGAATGGCAAAGAGAACACATGAATGAATTCATCAGGTGTTTTATTACTGCCCACACCTGCCCGGGTCTGCGGTCATCCCTGCCTTCGTCGTTCCGAACTTGGGGTCCAAGCCAGGCTGACTGTCCCTTCCCTCCGAGCCTCTAACCCAGCCTTGCTGGGTGCCAGGCACCCCCCTACGCGCTTGGCCCGTTGATGCCCTTCACCCTGCAGCCCCCTGCAGGCGGGTGGCGCCCTCTCGCCCCTGCTGCCCAGACCCGGAAAGCCAGGCCTGCGGCCCCAGGTCCGGCGCAGCGTCCGGGCGGGGGCGGGGCGGGGGCGCGGGGGCGGGGGCGGAGGGGCGCTCGGCCCCCCGCCGCGCTGACCCGCGCCCGCCCGCCCGCAGGTACCTGGCGGTCCGGCACCCGCTGCGCTCGCGGGCCCTGCGCACGCCGCGCAACGCCCGCGCCGCCGTGGGCCTGGTGTGGCTGCTGGCGGCGCTCTTCTCGGCGCCCTACCTCAGCTACTACGGCACGGTGCGCTACGGCGCGCTGGAGCTCTGCGTGCCCGCCTGGGAGGACGCGCGCCGGCGCGCCCTGGACGTGGCCACCTTCGCCGCCGGCTACCTGCTGCCCGTGGCCGTGGTGAGCCTGGCCTACGCGCGCACGCTGCGCTTCCTGTGGGCCGCCGTGGGCCCCGCGGGCGCGGCGGCCGAGGCCCGGAGACGGGCCACGGGCCGCGCGGGGCGCGCCATGCTGGCGGTGGCCGCGCTCTACGCCCTCTGCTGGGGCCCGCACCACGCGCTCATCCTCTGCTTCTGGTTCGGCCGCTTCGCCTTCAGCCCGGCCACCTACGCCTGCCGCCTGGCCTCGCACTGCCTCGCCTACGCCAACTCCTGCCTCAACCCGCTCGTCTACGCGCTCGCCTCGCGGCACTTCCGCGCGCGCTTCCGCCGCCTGTGGCCCTGCGGCCGCCGCCACCGCCGCCACCGCGCCCGCCGCCGCGTCCGCCCCGCCACCGCGGGCCCCGCCGGCCGCCCCGGGGACGCCCGGCCTCGAGGGAGGCTGGCGGCGGGCGGCGGCCGCGGCGGGGCCCCCGGGGGAGAGGCCGCGCGCGCCGCAGGGGCTGGCCGAGCCCCGTGCGCCCTGGGCCCCGAGCGAGCCTCGTGCGCCTCCACGGTGCCGGTGACCCCGGGCACGACCCCACCGGGCGGATGGCGCCAACCCAACCCCGGGCGGCAGTCCCCCCAGGCGCCCTGGCCGAGCTGGGGCTCCAGCCCGGCGGACACCCCTGGATGGTGACACTGGGTCACCCCAGCTAAGCGCAGCCCCCCGGGTCTGGAGTCTGGCCACAGCCAGCCGGCCTGAGAGCAGGCCTCTGCCCACGCCTCCAGCTTGGTCAGCACCTTCTAGGCGCGGCTTCCTCCGCTACCCTTCACCGGGCCCCTTCTCCCTTCCAGACGGCGTCCTGGGCAATTTCGCACTAGCAGCATAGTTATGAAGCATTTACTGTGGATTTTCTGCGGTGCTACGTTCTTCAATCTAAGCATCAAAGCAGCTTTGCAAGGTAGATACAATTAGTTCCCTTTCTACAGATGTAGAAATCAAGGATCAGAAAAGGTTTAGCGATTGGGGGCACCTGGCTGGCTTAGTAGGTGGCGCATATGACTTTTGATCTAGGGGTTGTGGGTTCCAGCCCCCTGAGTGTAGAGATTATTCAAAAATAAAATCTTAAAAAAAAAAAAGGTTTAATGATTTGCCCAAGGTCACATAGCTAGTGTCTAGCAGAAGTTGGATTCAGATCCACTGCAATTTAGCTTTTCCTGCTCAATGGAACCATCTTCTCCACCTTTGGGGCCTCTGCTGTCAGTTTGCATCGTTTCCAAGGTTTTCCTCTGCTCTTTCTGGTTCTGCATCAGCACTCTTCCCTAAACAGGCAGCTCCCCAGACTTGACTGGATGCTGTGGAAACCTCAGAGAGCTCCCAGTCCCTTTCCTTAGGATTGTTCTGTTTAGATACTCAGGCCAGCAAGTCCTGTGGGCATCCCCCCCAGCCGCGCAGTCCTAGGTCCGTCGCCTGACCCAAACCCCTTGCATTATTCCTTCAGCCACTTGGTGCTCCTGGCTCAGGTGAGACACTGAGCAACACTCGGGTCCCAGCTGGCAGCCCTGGCTGCCCTGTGGCCCTCTCTCTCCCTGTCCATGCACACAGCAGGGTAGTCTGTGGCTCTGGAAATCTCCTAATTAGCCAATAAATCAGTCCCGATTGTTGCAGAACTACCCACTTCCCTCCCTCTCTCCCCTCCGCACACATCAATAATATTTATTAGCTTCAGGCAGAGGCCTGAGACCTTTCGGCCTCCTTGTCTCCTTGGCACACCTCCCGGCTGCTAGGCACCCTGGGAAGGCCCCTCCCTGACATGACAGTAGGCAGCTGCCGAGTCCTTCTCACTGCCTGCCACCTGCCATAGACCCTGGGGGTCAGAGTGTCAGTCACCCTTCACAGGGGGGCCCAGCACAAGGGCCTGACAGCAGGTCCCGTGCTCTTTCTACCACGTGTCTGCCAAGGTTCCCATGGCTGGCTCAGGTTGCAGCGGTGGGAGTGTTTCTCAGATGGCAGGGGCGTGATGCTGCCCACTTCTACAGCACCCAGCACGGCCTCTACGTCCCTGTTGCCACCACTCACACCTCCGCTGGCTGCTCTGTGCCTCGGAGACAGGAGACCTCCACTTTCAGTAGAAACAGGTAGCTTGACCAAAGCCAAGTGGCAAATTCACAGCAGAGTTGGGATCCTAACTGGGCCCGACCGACGGCTCCCGTGGCAGGCCCAGCAGCCCAGGGAAACATCTTAAACCATCTGACAAAGTTCACCACACGACACAGGTGAGTGCCTTCAAAGCTGAATGGGGAACATCTTCCCGGGTGTGCTTATGCTGTGCTTGGTCCGGCCAACAAGCGGGACTGCCACTCCTCCGGTCAGCCCTGTGAGGTGGACAAGCGGCTGACCCACCACAGCCTCCGTCTGGGACAGGAGAGAGGTCAGATCACCTGGCCAGGGAGTGGCAGGGCCAGTTTGAACCTGCGTGAGACCCCAGGCCTGGGGAAGGGGCGGTGGGTCCGGGGGGGTCCTCCACGGTGGCCTGGGGCTTTGCTCACCTGGCAGGCAACAGTTGTACAGCTCAAGCCCCTGCCTGGACTCCAGGGCCTGCTTCTGAAGAGAGTCGTCGGGCCCACTGGGGCCAGGTAAACAAAGCCAGAGGCTCCGGCTGATGGAGCCTCTGGACCACAGTAGGCACACAGAGGTATTTGATGCATGAAAACAGAAATGACCCTTCCCTTCCTTTTTTCCTTTACTCCCCAGCCATGTGAGTGCCTGCCTCGAGCTTTGCTGTGAGCTCCTTTCAGGAGCTCTGTCTAGCTGCAGAGCCACACACCAAAAGATGAAAAGACAGCGCCGTGTGGTGGGTCATAACGGGAGAGCACCCGGTCCTGAAAGGGCATAGGGGAGCTAACCTCTGCCTTCCTGAGAAGTCCAAGCAGGAGTCCCAGAGGAGGTGACATTTGCCATGCCTTTTCCTGAAAAAGGTGCAAAGGGTCTGCCAGGTAGAGCAACAGCCTGTGCCAAGGCAGGGTTCAGGCAGGAGCAACTGTGGGCTTATGCAGTTGAAGCAAGCTGGAGGGAGGGGGGTGACGTGGCCTGGGGAGCCCGGGATGGTGAGTGCAGTGAGATCAGGCAGCCTCCTGGGCCAGTCAGGGAGTGGGGACTTCCTCCTTCAGGTGGACGGTGATGCCACTGAAGGTTTTCAGGATGGGCCCCATCAAACGTGTGGTTAGAAAGCCCCCAGCATTGCCATGTAGAGGCTGGGTTGGAGGTGCCAGGGTGGCAGTGAGCAGCCCAACCTGAAGGCTGCTCTGTGAGCCTTTGTTTTCTTTTGTTTTTTAAAGATTTTATTTATTTATTCATGGGAGATGGAGGGATTGGAGAGAGAGAGAGGCAGAGACACAGGCAGAGGGAGAAGCAGGTTCCATGTAGGGAGCTGATGTGGGACTCGATCCCAGGACTCCAGGATCATGCCCTGAGCCAGAACAGATGCCCAACTGCTGAGCCACCCAGGCATCCCCCAAGCCTTTGGCCAGGAAAGCTGCCACCAAGGGCCTGGCCTAGGACTGGGAAACTATTTTGCCTTGGATTTGGCAGGAAGATTGATGGCCTGCTACTGGGCTTGGGCTTGGCCTCAGAGGCTCCTGGGCCTGCTCAGGGGCTAATGAAATGCTTGGAAGAGCAGATGGTCATAGTACTTTGGTTCAGAGAGAGCTGTGAGTCCTGTAGGGCCACAGGCAGCCACTGGAGGCTGGAGGAGAGGCTGAGGGAGCCCTGGCCATTTTCTGAGGCCCAGGAGAATCCATCCAACCTAAGCCCCCTTGCAGGGTCTCTGGGTGGGCCTGGGGGCAGCCTGGGGGTTCCTGGCAGGAGTTTAGGTGTAAGGAGATTTGAATCCTGCAGGCCTCTCATCCTCCTATTTGTGCAGACCTCTTAGGGATAGGCCTGCAGTGTTCACGCCTAGGCACTTACTAGGTACAGAGTTCTTCTGCAGAAAGAAAATGCAGAAGCATGGGGGGTTGGGGGAGCCCAGAAGGCCTTAACCCTGGGCAGGCAGGGAAGACTTCCCAGAGGAGCTGGTGCCCACGCCAAGTCCTAAAGTGGGAGTTAATCAGGGCAGATGGGGAAGGGAAAGATGGAATAACATGGGCATGGGCCACCTGGAGTCGGGCAGCATGGTGGGCTGAGGACCTGCAACAAGGTACCCAGCAGGAAGTGAGGTGGGAGCGGGGTGGCGGGGGGGGGGGTGGTGTCACAAAGGATTCTGTAGGTCCTCTCTGAAACTGATGCTGGACTTTGTCCTGAGGGCAAGAGGGAGCCACGGAAAGGTTGTAAACAAAAGAGGAAACTTGCCAGATTCACTCTACAGGGAACTTTCTGGCTGCAAGGCAGGTTTCCTGGGGAGGAGGGCAGAACGAGATGGGGTGGGGTAGGGAGACCGGTTAGGAGACATGAAAGTGTCTAGATGGTGATAGCAGGTGGGGATGTGTGGACCGCCAGGACAACCACTTACAAGGTACAGTCGTCGGGGCTTGGTGACTACATGTTCAGGGGGTGTCCCAGATGACATCCCAGACTTCTGGCTGGGGCTACTGGGGGTGGCAGAGGGGATAATGGGGGCACAGGTTTGGGGGGGACACGCTGAGACTGAGGGGCCCGGGGGCTCTCTGGGGGTTTCCGTGGAGCACCTGCTGCACTCAAGCCTTGTGCTTGGCCCTGGAACATGACTCATCTGCTTTAGAGTTTGGAGATGGAAAAACTGAGGCTCAGAGAGATTGTGCCACTTGCCCAAGATCACAGAGCTGGCCCCAAACAGCCCCCCTCGGGTCTGTCTGATTTCAGTTCCATGGTCTTTAGGGAGAAGGGGCAGGAAGGAGTGGTTGAAGCATGGAGGGAGGAACTGGCATGTGCAAAGGTGACCCTCACCCCCCCCACCCCACCCTGTGTAACAGCTGTAGCCGGAGCTCAAGCTCTGTCCTGGGCAAGGTGACTGGGGTGAGGACCCTGGCACAGCTGCTCAACCCCTCCCCCTGCTTCAGGCTGCCAGGACCCGCGTCATCCATCAACTACGAGGTGTGTGTCTGGGGACATAAATCCCAATTAACCACCTGACACTTTGTGTTAATAAGCACCAGTTCCTCAGCTCTGACGCAGGGCTCATTTGTGAGCCGCCGGCTGGATCTAAGAAGGCACGAGGCCAGAGGGAAAAGCCGTGCAGGGGTGGGATTGTTTCTGGTGTAAGAGAACCAGACTCTGATTTATCGAAGCATTTGCTCAGGGCCAAGCGGTAGCTCAGGCTCAGTGCAGGGGTGATACCAAAGCAGAGGAGGGGTGGTGAGGAGGGCTTGCGGGGCGAGGGTGCCAGATTAGGGTACCTGGGATCCTGGGGAGGGTGCTGGCCTCAGCATCTGATAGACCTGCCAGGTCTACTCAGAGAGGTGGCGTGGTGCAGGGGTCAGGGCATGGACTCTGGGCCCCCATGTTGGGTTTGAATCCTGGCCTCTGTGCCTCATGCCCCTGGCCTCTCTATGCCCTTGCTCTGTCAGAGCCGAGTCCCGTTGAGGCAGGCCACCTTGGGTTGCTCACTGGCTGCTGCCACCTGTGTGTGACGTTGCCAGGGCTGCCCGGGCAGAGACTGGTCTCCAGCAAACCCTTCACAATTCAGCTGAAGAGGCGTGACTTACCCACCTCTGCCCCTCTGGGCGTCCATGGTGGGGGATGTGTCCATGGCACACGCTGTCCTCCCAGGCTTTCAAAGTGGGAGAAAGTCACCAGGCTGCATGGGACCAGCCCCAGGGACAAGAGAACACTCTGATCCCAGGGCTGGGGCTTTGGGGGAAAGACTCTTGCTTCCCTGAACCTGTTTCCTTATGTGTAAAGGGAGTTGATCATATCTCCCTGATGCACCAAAGTCTCGGTGTTCATTTGAGAGCCAGCATCAGGAGGTTGGAGCTGTAATTCCCTTTGGGACCCATAAGATGGGGGGAGCCAGGGACTTTGTTGGGATCGCCCAGGCCTCAGATCAGCTTCCCGACTTCCTAAGCCTGCCTTGGGCTCAGCATCTGAAGCAGCCTGGGAAGCAGGCAGCACTGTCAGGGATAGCGGCGTCCTCCCAGAGGGGCTTTTTCTGGGAGCTCAGTTCCTTTTTTTTTTTTTAAAGATGTATTTATTCATTTATGATAGAGACACACAGAGAGAGAGGCAGAGACACAGGAGGAGGGAGAAGCAGGCTCCATGCAGGGAGCCCGACAGCGGGTCGTGCCCCGGCCCAAAGGCAGGCGCTAAACCGCTGAGCCACCCAGGGATCCCCTGGGAGCTCAGTTCCTGCTCTGGGTAAGAATGCACCTGACCTCAGCGTGGAGGTGACAGCCTGCCTTACCTGGTTTCTGCCACGAGGCAAATCTTCAGACCTCAGGACCTCTGCAGGCTCGTCCCACCTCCCTCTCTGGCAACCTCTCACCCTCCTGGCCCTAGCACTCTCCACGCCAGTCTCCTGGTCCCACAACCAGCCCACGCCTGTCCTCCACCCTCCAGGCCTGGCTCACGGTGTGCCCTCCACCTTCCCAGTTCTCCAGCCACCCCGGAGGGCTTGAAATAGTTGCAACCACCAAAGGTCAGCAAGGGCCACTCCCGCCTCTCCACCTCGTACTGTCCTTTCTCTGACCCCTAGTGACCAGGTACCTGCTTCGTCTACCAAGTGTGCTATGTCATGTGCTCGGTCAGACTGAGCACCTGAGACTGGTCACGGAAACAGAGATGTTCACTCAGTAGGTCAGTTCCTTCCGATGGTGACCCAGGGGACACTGGTGAACATTGCACTTTGGAACCCCTTAGCAGAAATTATGTTAGACCTGGGCTGGGCCCCGCTGGCTCTCTGACCTCAAGCAATGTACTTCCTCTGGCTGAGCATCAGTTTTCCGCATCTATAAGATAGCAGCTGCACTATGTTGCCTACCTTTTTTTTGCAAGCACGAAAGCAAAGGATTGTGTATAGAGGGCCTGCTGGCACCTAGTGGGAACTCAGCAAATCTCCTCACCCTTAGTTTTAGAAAACTCTGCTTCTGAGAAGGCTCTAATTTCAGGCATGGTGGAAACAGCATGAGCTTTGGGGGTGGTTCCCACCCAGTTGCCCAGTTGGGTCTCCCCCTGCAAACCTGCATTTTCTCCGGTATCAAGAGCAACCCCAAGGCTAGTTATCTGGAAGGATGGTTGTGAGAACCTGTGAATATTTTTCCCTAAGCACTTACCACTGTTTGCCAGGGATTCGATCTCCCGTTCGCTGCTGTATTCCCACCTAGAGTGTAGCCCAGTGTTCAATAAGTATTTCTAACCCGAATGAAATGTGAGGTATAAAGCAAAGGCTGCTACCCAGAAGGTGAAATCTGTAGAGGTGGATTTTTCCCCCATCTGCCCTTTCTCCTGCTCCCTCTACCCTCCCTCTCCCCAGTAACTCCCAGGCTGGCTAGTAACAGAACTAACTCCGAAGCAGGCATCCTCTGATGAGTGCTCTCTCCTGCTCCCTGCCCAACTCAGCCAGCTTACGGCCCACTTGTGTGCTTTCTGACTCACTCCAGCGTCTGGGGCAGACTTTAATGGGCTGGCTTTTCAGACAGATTTGGGGGTGCCGACATTTCCTGGCTGGAAATGGGGTGAGGCCGATTGGTTGGCTGCCTGGCTGCCTGGCAAGTGTTTGATGACTGGCCTATATGGCTGGGGAGGGAGTGGACGATAGTCCCTTCGCTGTTCCCAATGGCCCATTCTCATGGTTATGTGGTTACAGGGCCAGAAGTGGGTGGATGGGGCACCACAGGGGTGGAGGATGCTGCAGGGATGCCACCCGCTTTCCAGGTGGGGCTGGTTTGCTCCAGGCCAAGGACTTGTTAGGAGTTAGCCAGTGAGTGTCTGTCAGACTGTTCTAGAAACACCTGAAGTCCTCTAAGGGCCATTTCACAAAGTCCCAGCACTGCCCACCCTCTTGGCTATGCCAGTGCAAAGCAGCCTGCCCTCGGGGATAACCGATCTCAGAAGTCCCCAAGCAGTCCCCAGGATGCCCTTGGCAGGCCCCTGCCCTATCAGCTCCCAAAGTTCTATAGCAAGAGTTCCTAACTCTCTCTGTGTGGACCCTGCTGAGAATGAAAGCTGTGGTCACTTTTGTTAGCAACAAACACATGCACACTCTCCACACAGTCGTGGATGGTTTCAGGGGATTCAAATCTCTCTGAGGGCCCATTCACTGAACCCCTTAGACCTGAGGTTGAGAAACTCTTCACTTCTCTCTAGGGTGATCAGCCCCAGGAGTGTGGTTATGGGAGGCCCAGAGAAGGCAGGTCCCAAGAGAAGAGGCCCACTGACTTTGAGGGCCATTCCCTCCCACCCCTGCCTCTCCCTTGCGGTGACTCTCCCCTGCGCAGCCTCACCCCCAGGACATGGGCCAAGGGGCCCTGTCCAGGCCTCAGCCCCAGCAGAGCCCCTGGAGAGGGCAAACTCAAACGTGCTCCTGGACTTGAGGGAAGCAGGCTTCCTCAGAGTGAGAAAAGCCGCCCCACCTCTGTACTTCCCCCCACTTGCCCCTCCCCCCACCCCCCCACTCCCCGCCCACCCTAATGGCACCCCTCCCTTCAGCCCACCCCTACCTCACAGATCCCCCCTCAGTCTACCCCTCCCTCACAGGAGCACCTCCCTCCCCAACTCCTCCCCCAGAGCGCCCCCCCCACCCCCTTGTGGCACCCTTCCCCCTAGGAGTCCCTCCCTCCCCCACGGTGCTCCAACCCCCATTCCACCATGTAGACAAGACAGTCACTTCTCTGCTGCAGCAGCTTGGGCTCTGTGGAAACCTGACTGCTTCCTCCGCCCCCCTTTCTCCCCAGTCTTGGGGCTGGCACCACACTCCCCCCTCCCCAACCCTGCTGCCAACCCTGCCGACCTGGTGGGGCTACTCCCTTCACAGGGTGCTAAAGGCAGCCCCCCCCCCATCTCCGACCCACAGCGGCCCTTTTGTCTTCAGGGTCTGGAGAGCAGCTGGGCTCCATGGGTTCAGTTCCCATCTGATCAAGCTGGGCTTTGGGGGACAAGCTCTCCTTGCAAAGTAGCCAGGATTCCTGTGTGCTCAGAGGGCAGTGGTGGGACTGGACAGCGTCCAGGGAGGACTGGACAGTGACCTTGGGAGAGTCTGTGTGTACACTGTAGTCACCGCCTGGGAAAGGGTCAGGCCAGGCGGTGCTCTGTCCTCCGCTCCCCTCTTGTGGCCTGACCCCGGCCAGGACGGGCCCTGCCTTTGGTGTGTCCACTGCCCACAAGGAAGGTAGAGTCTGCCCCTGCAGGGGCAGCGGTGGGCTGCGTCCTTTACAGTGAGCTCTGTGCCTCCATGACTCTGTTAGTTTCCTGTCGCTGCTGCAACAAATGTCCACAGACTCAGTGGCTTAAAACAACACGTATTTATTCTCTTACAGTTCTGGCAGTCAGAATTCTAAGATCTGGGCTAAAGTCAAAGTGTCAGCAAGGCTGGTTCCCTCAGGAAGCTCTGAAGGGAGAATCCATTTGTTGCCTTTTCTAGCCTCTGTGGGCGCCCGCCTGCATTCCACAGCTCTGACCCCTTCCCACTATATCTCCTACTTCCTCTCTGACCTCCTGTCTTCCTCCCATAAGGAAGGAATCCCCAGGATTACATGAAGCCCACGGGGTTATTCCAGGAGTCACCTTGTCCAAAAATCATTAATGTAATTACATCTGCAAAGTCCCCTTTGCCCGACAGAGTAATGTTCCCAGGTTCATGGGATAAGAACATGGACATCGGGGGGGGGGGCACTATTCAGCCTACTACAGTTAGGCTGCAGAATGGACCACTAGGCCCTCCAGGTGTTTTAGCGCCAGGGAGAGAAAGGCTTTGGGTTCCTTTCTGCTTTGGGTTCCACGAGATCCTTCCTAACCTTGTATTTCTAAGGTCTAGGCCTCACCGACCCTCCTTTCCAACCAAGAGAAACTCACTGCAATGTCTCCCTGAACATCAGGTGACAAGTCTAAATCTTAGTGCTGGTGAGGGGTGCGGGGCCAGCCAAGAAGCCCCCGAGGATGCCTGCCCGAAGCCCATACCCTGCTGGCTGTAAAGAGCCCCTGGCCAGGAAGAGACACAGAGAAAGGTCTGGAGCCTGCCGAGGGTGCCAAGGAGGCCACAAGACAAGTGAGGCCTGCTAGGACAGTGCATGTTGGCCAGAACTGAGATGTGGCTGTGGTGCTGTGGGAGCAGAGGAGGAAGCTGGAGCTGTGGTCCCAGCCCATGGAGATGAGACAGGCCGTGGCTGGGAGTGGCTCTGAAGTCGGTGAGAGGGCATCTCTGCCCTGGCAGCATCTGGGGGCAAGGGCCTCACCAGAGAAGTGCGGCTCCGAAGTCCCAGGCATTAGGCTTTTTCTTTGTAATGAGAGAGCAGTGGGGGCAAGGGTGGGGCAGTGGCAGAGCAGGGAAGGCAGGGAGCCTCTCTTGCTACCTCTTCTCCATGTTCTGCATCTGCAAGCTGAGGGACGTGAAGCTGGCCAGGAGGTCGGTCACTTCATCCACCTGTAGGACCAAACCAAGGCTCTGTCACAGGTGCCACAACAGGCCCAGGGGTCTCAGCCCCCAGATCTCCACCCCAGTGCCAGAGACATGGAGGGTAGGGTTGTCTCTCCTCCCAGGGCACGTGGTGGCCTCACTGTGGGGACTACGCAACAGATAATCCTTGACTCCAGGTGGTCTCGGACGGCCCCAGAGAGAAGGCCACAAGTAGCTTCAAAGGAAGTAGACAGAGGCTTTAAGGTCTACAGTGCGCTATAACCCCACGGCCGCGGCCTCTCTCCACTAGGAGTGACTGTGTCACAGCAGAGAGGCACTGGCCTGAGGCTCCTGCCAGGCCCTGGGCCTAGCCCTGCAGCTGCAGTTCACCTGCTCTTTGGTGCTCGTCATCTGGAGGCGGGTGCAGAGATCATCCAGCCGCTCCCGCTGCTCGTGCCGCCCCAGGCGCTCCAGGTATTCCCTCAGCATCTGGATGATCTGGAACAAGGGGCTGGGCTCAGCTGCTGGGGGTTCTAGCCAGGAGGCTCAGAGAGAGCTGGGGGTGGAGCAGGTGCCAAATGGGGTTGGTGGGAAGCAACCAGGAGCCCTAATGCTGTAGGCAGGTGTGTCTGTGGCTAGGGCAGCACCTGCCCTGTGCTTGTTTGCAGCTGTGGGCTCAGCATGAGGGACACTCACCTGCTTCACCTCCAGCCGCACAGCCTCCAGGCACTGGGAGTGGCCTTCCTGCAGGATGTTCAGCTTTGACTTGGCCAGGTGCAGGGGCGTGCGGCCAGCTCGGTCCAGGGCGTCCACACGAGCCCCTGAGGGGGCAGGTGGAGTAAGTACTGTGGAGGGTGAGGGCAGGAGAGGGGGCCGCAGGGGAAGGGAGCACATACCTCCTCGTAGCAGTGTAGTGATGACAGGGACGTGGTTGGTGCAGGCCGCTGAGGAAGAATAGAGACTTGAGAGTCCAGGACACCAAGGCTTGGCCCTGTGTGCCTGCTGGGGGAGGGGAATGAGACTCCCAAGTGTGCCCACTCTAGGTCACACTTCCAGAGATGGTATTACCAAGGCAGCCATGGGGCAGGTCCAATCCAACTCCCTCCCTGTACAGCTAGGGAGACTGAGGCTTGGAGACGGGACCTGCCTCACTGTGAGCCACAGTGTGGGTCAGTCACAGGCAGGAACAAGCTCTGCTGAGGTGTATAGGTTACTAAAACAGCTATGCTCAGGGCACGGCCACGTGGTTGACCAAAGGAGAATTCCAGGGGACACAGACCAAGGGGAGTGAGGCCCCAGGGGGCTCGGGCTCTCCCTGGCTGATAGGAGATCCTGCTGGGAGCTTGCAGGACCCTAGGCTCGCCATCCAAGGAGCCTGTCTGTGCTGCAGAGAAGGGTGTCCTGGCAGCTTCTCAGGCACTCACCCAGGTGCAGTGGCGTGTTCCCCAGCCCATCTCGCTGGTTGGGATCAGCCCCATGGTCCAGGAGCAGCTGTACTGGAAACAGGAAAACCCACGAAGAGTTGTTGGAGGACTCCAAAGGACTGGACCCAAGCCCTCACCCCTAACCTAACTAAAGAGGCTTCCTCAAATCAAAGTGTGGGACACTGAAAGCAGACACAGTTCTCTATATTGTTTCGTTCATTCATTTGTTCATTTATTCGTTCACTTACTCACTCACAGGGTTCATGTGCAGGAGTCTCAGGGACAGGGACTGAGGATTCTGGGAGAGACTTCTGGCCTATGCGGTTGGAAAGGACTGGGATTTTAAGGGTTAAAGAAAGCTCTTTCAAAAAAAAGAAAGCTCTTTCAACAGTGGTGGCTGCTTGTAAAGGCTTTCAAGGCGGCTTCCTGCTCTTTCCATAGCCACGTGCCAAAGTGGGAATTAGGCCAAAAGCTGATGCTGAGCACCTTCCTCCCTGAGAGTCTCTGTGCCACCTCAAGGGTGGGCTGTGGTATTGCCAGGGCCCATCATTAGCAGACTAATGCATATGACGAGCCCAGGCTAAGGCCCACGCCATATACAGAAACTAATGTGAGAGGTATCATGGACCTAAATGTGAAAGCTCTAAGTCAGGCTCCTAGAAGAAAATGAGACATCGTCTTCATGACCTCGGGATAGGCAAAGATATCTTAAACAGGTCACAGAAATGTTAACCATAAAAAAGAAAAGATTGATACATTGGATTCATTCAAATTAAGAACTTACATTCATCAAAAGATACCACTCAGAGAACAAAAGATAAGATCAGAAAAGTTAAGTCATTTATATTTGACAAATGATTTGTATTCAGAATATACAAAGAATTTGTACACATCAATAAGAAAAAAAAAACCAGGCAGCTTGATTTAAAACACAAAAGACAAAAGACTTGAACACAAAAGAGGATACAAGAATGGCCAATATATACATGAGCACGTGCACAACATTACTGGCCACCAGAGAAATGCAAATCAGACCACTGTGAGACGCCACCACACCAGAATGGCTAAAATTAAAAAAAGAATACCAAGCATCAGCAAGGATGTGGAAAAATGTG
This sequence comes from Nyctereutes procyonoides, assembly GCF_905146905.1. NCBI lineage: Eukaryota > Metazoa > Chordata > Mammalia > Carnivora > Canidae > Nyctereutes > Nyctereutes procyonoides. The sequence continues at coordinate 27,753,204 of NW_026575049.1, read as the reverse complement.
GAACTCTTACACTGCTGTGGGAGTGTATATTGGGCCACATGGTGGGAAATCGTGTGGAACTACACACTAAAGCTAAGTGTACAGGTACCCTAGCGAGTCAGCAACCCCACTCCTGCATTTTAATCTAACACAGTTACGACGCTTATATCCACCAAGTCACACGTACAAGAATGTTCATAGCACCTTTATCCATAATAGCCCAAGCCTACAAACAACACAGACATCCATCAACAGTAAAATAGATGAACTGTGGGACATCACACAATGAAATACCAACCAGCAATAAGAAAGGGAAGGCTCCCGATACAACAACATTCAGGGATGAATCTCAAGGATGTAAGTTTGAGTGAAAGACAGTACAAAAGAGTACATACTCTATGCTTCCATTTATGTGAAATTCAAAACCAGGAAAACAAATCTATGGTGAACAAGGTCTACAAAGGGTTAAGGACTGGACGGGGCATCAGGTAGGCTGCTGGGATGCTGAAACTATTTCTTTTTTTTAAAGTAGGCCTTACAAAAAAAATAAAATAAAATAAAGTAGGCCTTACACCCAACATGGGCTTGAACTCATGACCCTGAAATCAAATCACATGCTCTACCAACTGAGCCAGCCAGGTGCCCCTGGAAATATTCTTTAACTTGATCTGAATGGTGATAACACCAGTGCACACATGCAGAAAGCTCACTATTTATACATTATACCACATGCAAAAAAGGACTTTAAAAAGGGAGAGAAGGGATTGTCCTGCTGCAGCCCTTGGCACTAAGTAAATGTTGCCTAAATGTCTTGAAAGACTGGCCCCCCACCCTGGCTGTGCAGACAGCAGGTCTCCCCCTGCACCTCTGGACAGATGCTGCTTGGCCAGCCCCGCTCCCTCCCCCTTGACCAGGACTCACCAATCTGGTCATTGCCATTGCAGGAGGCAAAGTGCAGAGCTGTGCGGCCCTTGTCGTCAGCTGCACAGGGATCCGTGCCATCTTCCAGAAGCTGCTGCACTGACACCGCCAAGACACAGGGAACAGGGGGACAGAGACAGTGTTAGCTAAGCGGCAGCCCCTGGACCTGAAAAGAAAGATGCTCGGGGTGCTTCTGGGCAAGCTTCCAGGTAAGGCATCCATGAGGCAGGAGAGACCGAGTCACACCTGGGTGCTGGCCTCACAGGGGATGCCAAGACAAGGGACTTGTCCTTCTGAGGGCAGAACTGAGGACCACCAAATCTGGCTGCTCTGGCTCTGTGTCTAGGGATAGATCATAGAAGGATCTTGGCCCCCAGAGCCAGGAATTCTAGAATCACAGAAATCCCTGGCTGACTTTGGCCCCATATCCATTTGGATACATTCCCATTCTGGTTGGACACGGTGGCCTGAGCTGTCGGGCCTTTGCTCCTGGGAGGCAGCCCTTTAGTGGCCCAGAGCGCAGGCCTGGGGCCATGCACGCGAAGTCCCAGGCTAAGCTGAGTAAGGAAGAAAGGAGGATGTTGCCCACAGCATGGGGCAGTGGAAAGAGCTGGGTTGGGGCCAGGAAGCCTGAATTTGGGTCCTGATTCACCAGCAAATGGGAATAATCGCCCTGCCAATCTCCAGAGCTGCTATGATGGGAATAATGGATGTGAAATGTCTTCTTTGCAAAATGTGGAGACATTATAAATTGTGAGGCATTATCTGCCACATGTGTATGTCCAACTGAAATGTAGAAATTGATGCCAAATATCATTTTGGAGCAACCAACATTTTTGTCTTTGGCAGCAAACCTCTCAAGGACTCCAGACAAAGTCCAGAATCCCCTCCTCTTTCTTCTCAGGCTCAGGTACCAATCCATCTCCTCAGTGCCCTGTTCACTCTGCTACTCTCACTTTAACAAGCTGTGCCATTTTAAAGCATGGAAGCTGTACGCCGAGCAGCTACCTGGCACCAGGCACCTGTCTGCTATGCCCTTCAACGACCCAGCCAGGTGTCATGTCCATTTAGCAAACCAGGAGAAGAGTCCTGGTCTGTGGAGTGGTACACTCACCCAGCTACCAGGAGGCAAAGCTGTGATGTAAACCCAGGCTTCTCTGGCTTCTCCGGCTCCAGAACTTACAAGAAATACATAACTTTGGTTTTTCTGGAGGTTTTGTTTTAGAAATGCTATCACTTTAAATTCTTTCTCTCCAATTATATTGTAGATTTTTTGGTTTTATCTTACTTAATACCTAGGACCTGGGTGGCTCACCAGTTTGGCGCCTGCCTTCAGCCCAGGGTATGATCCTGGAGTCCCAGGATCGAGTCCCACATCAGGCTCCCTGTGAGGAGCCTGCTTCTCCTCTGCCTGTGTCTCTGCCTCTCTCTCTCTCTCTCTCTCTCTCTCTGTGTGTCTCTCATGAATAAATAAAATCTTAAAAAAAATAATACCTAGGACCATGATCAAATTTGTTCAGCTTCATGAACATTATTGACTAATTGAAGAAATGAATGAAGGTGGTAGGAAAAGGTTTATGAGAGTCAAAGAGAAAGAAGAGCTTCCAGTCAGCTCAGGACATTCACCAAAAGACAACCTGTACCAAAGAGATAAGATAAAACTAAGAGTCAGTTCTCTTTTATGATTTGTACAGTTACAGTCTTATTGGAAAGCACTAGAAGCAGCATCTGGCAGAAGTCATCGAAATATGCATATCTTTTGATGTGATAACCCCATACACCTGGTTAATTATCTTAACAATGAAAAACTTGGGCTAGGTGGGTGAAGCAGGTTAAGTGGGTTAAGCGTCTGACTCTTGATTTCGGCTCAGGTCATGATCTCAGGTCCCTGAGATCGAGTCTTGTATCGAGTCTTGTATCGGGCTCCTATTGGGCTCCGTGCTGAGCATGCAACCTACTTAAGATTCTCTCTCTCCCTCTTCTTCTGTCCCTCCCCCACCCCAAAAAGAAAAATCATTCTGCAAATCTATGACTAACTCTCACTTTGTTCCTCTGAAGACAGTGGGCATCCATTACAAATTGTGATTATAACTGGAGAATGGAATTATGAGGTGATTTCTGCTTTTTACCTTATAAGCTTCAAAAAGTCATATAGTCATGTATTTATTCTGTAAGTAAGGAAAAAAAAGATGTTTCCATTCTGAAAAAAAACGAATGGTTACAAAGACTATGAAAAGTTATATGGGCTACAAAATTGTGTATCCGCCACAGTTTGCAAGCCCATAAAGAAAATTTCTCTGTCTAGGAAAAAGGATAAGGATAGTCACCAATATATATACAGAGATTAGTTCCTTTGCTGATTATGGATGTTTTTCTTGCATATTTCTCTCATCTTCCAAACATTTTAAGTGTGTATGATTTTCATATATATGAAAATATATTATGATTTAACAATAGTAAAACATCAGTTTTATGTCCACTATAATTGCTGACAAACCAAAACCCCAACAAATGTGTAACAAAGGAAAAGGAAATGCAAACCATAACAGAAAAGGAGTAAAGAGGCTAACTCTACAGCCAAGGTCACCATCAGCAAAAGCCTGATCAATCTGACAGCCATTTAGATATGAATGTGGGTGTGTCAGAGACTCTGACTGGAACATTACAGTATTTCTATCAAAACACTGAAATCACCATGTGAGTACTTGATTCAAGATGAATTAAGCTTTCTGTGCAAGGGAAGTATAATTCAAACAATCTCTGGCCACACACAAGAGGTATTAAAAAGAGAACACTTATCATTTTTCCTTGAAAAAAAAAAAAGCTATCTAGGTTGCTGCTCAAATGTTCGAAAATGTTAAAGTTCATGGAAAAAGACCAAAGTGAAAAGAGTTAGCCCTCCAGCTGCCAGGCCTGCTCACCATGCTACACAAGGGGTAAGGGAACCATCTTGAGGCCCACAGTTTAACACCCAGCCCCCTAAGGTAAACGACTTCCTGTCTGTGCTGGCTGTAAATGGGCTCTCTGATCCCATGGCCTTCAAGCGATGCTCACAACTTCTCTGTTGACCACAGCACAGCACCACCAAAACAGAATGATGGCCACTTGAGGCAGGTAGGATCACAGCCCCCAAGATGTCCATGCCCTAATCCTCAGTTTATTGAATAGGTTACCTTATGCAGCAAAGAAGACTTTGCAGATGTGAATAAGGTTAGGCACCTGAACTAGGAAGATTATTCTGGATTATTCAGGATAATCACACTAATCGCATAAGTACTTAAATCAGAGTCCCTTTCCCTGCTGTGTGAGCCAGAGAGACAGCGGTGTGAGGACTCAGTCCACTGTTGCTGACTCTGAAGATGGAGGGAGAAGACTATGAGCCAACGAATGTGGGTGACCCCTAGAAACTAGAGAAGGCAGGGAAACAGAATCTCCCCTAGAGCTTCCAGAAAGAAATGCAGCCTGGCTGACACCTGACGTTCAGCGTGGTGAGACCTGTGTTGGATTTCTGACCTCCAAAATTATGTGCTAAGAAATCTGCTATTAAAAAAATAATACAAATTTTTCAAAAAAGAAATTTGGGTTGTTTTAAACCAGCATGTCGGGATCCCTGGGTGGCGCAGCGGTTTGGCGCCTGCCTTTGGCCCAGGGCGCGATCCTGGGTCTCCAGGATCAACTCCCACATCGGGCTCCCGGTGCATGGAGCCTGCTTCTCCCTCTGCCTATGTCTCTGCGCCTCTCTCTCTCTCTCTGTGACTATCATAAATAAATAAAAATTTATAATGGGATTGTCATTTAAAAAAAAAAAAAAAAACCAGCATGTTTGTGGTAATTTGTTGCAGCAGACATAGAAAACTAATACATGGATATGATGAGAAGCTTTCCCCTAGGACTTGTCCTTGTACCTCTGATGCTGCTACTCCCGTCAGCCAATGGATGCTGGAAAGCAACCACGCACACAAAAAAAACCAGGGTGGTGTCCTGCTAGGAGCCCCTCTCATTCCATTTGGGTGTTCCGTCAACTAAACAAGTTTGAGAACCATTGACCCAACTACTGCAAAGCCTCAAGGAGCAGTTGAACGTGGTGGTTCTGTTCAGGTGGTGGCTCTTCTGGCAGTTAAAGTTGACTGTTCGTTCCTGTTAACCAAAACTTCTAAAAAGCTCCTACCCTGCTGCTCGGTGCCAGAGATACAAAAACAGACATGGTCCCCACATCAGGGAGCCCACAGACTGAAAAACACTATGACATCAGGAAGTTCAGAGTGACAGGGAAGCATGGGAAGTGAGCATCTGAGTGGGACACCTGGGTGGCTCAGTGGTTTAGCGCCTGCCTTTGGCTCAGAGCCTGATCCCAGGATCAGGGATCAAGTCCCACATTGGGCTCCCTGCAAGGAGCCTGCTTCTCCCTCTGCCTATGTCTCTGCCTCTCTCTCTCTGTGTCTCTCATGAATAAATAAATAAATCTTAAAAAAAAATAAGCCAGACTTATCTCTTGTACGATGAATACAGTTACATGATATATATAGTGAGCCTAGTCCAGGGTGTGAGCTGGCATACTGAATTCAAGCACTGTCTTCCCAGGAATTGGTTGCCTGGATTTTTCTTTCCCTAACCAGCCGGTGGGGCCAGACCTGCTTTGCAAACTCACCTGTTTCCACGTCATTGGCATTGGCTGAGTCCCTCAGCCTCTTCAGAGCTGTGAAGAGAGCAAGAGAGCTCCAGTTAAAAACAAAATAAAACAGGGGCACCTGGGTGGCTCAGTGGTTGAGTGTCTTCCTTCAGCTCAGGACCTGATCCCCAGGTCCTGGGATGGAGTCCCATATGGGGCTCCCTGCAGGGAGCCTGCTTCTCCCTCTGCCTGTGTCCCTGCCTCTCTCTCTGTGTGTCTCTCATGAATAAATAAATAAAACCTAAAAAAATAAATAAAACAGTCATGATGAAGCAGAGAGTGGATGGCTTCCTAGTTGATCCACCATTCACCCACAAGAACATCTAAAGGGAAGGAAAGGCACCAGGATACAAGAGACGCTACCCTGGGAACAAGAAAAACTTGAAATGTATCACAGCTACAACAGTGCAAAAAGCCACTTTCTGTAGCAAATCCTTCAAGGTCTTTGGAGCCAGATCTTGGCTCTGGCACTTATAGTAGCTGGGTGACCTTGAGCAAGTTAGTTAAACCTCCTGGGTCTCAGGTTTATCATCTGGGGAAAAAAAAAAAAAAAGGTTGAGCCCTATCCTGACAGCCCCAAGTTGTTGCAATTATATTCTCCAAAAGAGGTCATTCCCAAATAACTGAGTTAAATTTGGTAATTCCAAAGCAGAAACGCCTTTCTCCTATACGCTACCCCTGTATTAGAGACCAATGCCTTTGCCATCGGAGGGATGGTCAAAATTGCAAGCAGATACATTTAATGATTCCTTACTTCTGTATAGCCCTTTATGCTTTACATAGCACGTTCAAATTTTCATTTAATCTTAACAGCATGACTTAGATAAGGGTGGAATCACAGATAGTCCTAGAAGGGGCAGTAACGTTTCCATTCTTAAATCTTTCAAGGCATTGGTTTCCACGTCATCCCCAAATGTAAAAGACAATAGAGCCCACACACGAGCAGGAGTTTGACCTGGCCGATGTGGGCTGATGCCAGCACAGCCACTTTCTAGCTGGGGGGGGGGGGGGGGGGGGGGTGTTGGAGCAAGGCAATCTCTCCGAGCCGCCTCAGTTTCCTCTTCCATATAATGGGAACAGTATCTGGATCTCACTGAGTTACTGTGAGGACTGGAAATGAACACGTGCCGGCCCAACAGTGTTTGGCACACCACCAAAGCAGGATAACCTGTACTGATTCACCCCCTGACTTAATTCCGGCAACATCCCCGTAAAGCAAGTATTGTAGTCGTTTACACACGGAAAAACTAAGGCTGGAAGTTTCTATAGTTTGCCTAAGGCTTCGAGGTAGAGGAGTCCAATCCCAGTCCGCGCACTTAAAGGAGTTGCCAGAGCTTGGCCACAGGCTCCGGCCTCCCCTCTTTGATGCTAAAAGCGTTCGCCCGACCCCCCCCCCCCGCCCTTCTTTTTTTAATCTACTAAGAAACGCCTGGAGTCCTGAAAAGTTTCTGTTCAGGAATCCCCGGGCGCTTAAAGGCCGTCCCCTCCAGGTTCGCGGTCCTCGGTGCTCGCGGTCGGCGCGGGCCCGGAGCTCAGCCGTCCGCGGACCCGGTCGCGAGCGGCCGCGGCAGTCGGGGCCCCCGGGGTCCCGCCGCGGTCCCGCCGCGCTGCTCACCGTGCACCTCCTTGCCCGTGGGCCCGAGCCGCCGGTGGGGCCTGGCGCGCCTCAGCCGCCCGGCGGGGATCTTACGGCGCAGCTCGTCGCGGGGCTCCGCGTCCTGCTGCCACAGGACGTGGAGGTAGCGCAGCGGGGACTGCGCCCCGCCGGACGCCCGGCCCGAGAGGCCCGCGCCGCCGCCCAGCGCCGACCCGAAGTCTGCGAAGGAGAAGAGGCCCTCGCGGCCCGTCAGCGGCTCCGGCGCCACGGCGCACTCGCCGTCCGAGCTCGAGCGGCCCGAGCGCGGCTCGTCGTCCGCGCCCCCGGCGGCGGCTGCCATGGCAACGGCTCTGCGCGGGCCAGGCCGCGGGAGCCTCGTTCCGGGCCGACCAACCGACCCGCTTCCTCCGCCCTAAGCCTCGCTGTCAGCGGGCGAGCGGGCGGGCCGGGCCCGCAACCACGGCAACCGGGGGGGGGGGGCGGGCTCCCGCCGCCAGCAGCCAATCGGGCTTGGTCCGGGCGAGAGAATAGGTTTCCGGCGGCGTAATTGACGGACAGAACAACCAATCGCAAATATTAACCGCCCACGCCCTCACCGTGCGTCGCCACCGGAGCCAATAAAACAGCTGAGTTTAGGACACTTTCTCTCTCTCTCTCTCTCTCTCTCCTTTTTCTTTTAAACTCTCACCAACTTCCCGAAAGATAACGGGCAGATGCTTTAACCAATCACCTCAGGGGAGCTGCAGCCAATCACTGAGGAGAGCGAAGAAGCCGCCCTCCAGGGATAAACACGGCTACATTTTAAATCGCGAGCGGAAGAGGGAGGTGTTCCCGGTGGGAGTGCGTAGCGTAGGAAAGTGAGACTGTGTCAACGTTTGGGGCTCTTCCGCAAAGGGGAGAGTAATAGCTTCTGAAGCGGAAAGATCCCTTTGGTGAGGGTTCCCGTCACTGACTTAGGAAGAATTTTAATTCAACGTGACTGCCCCACAGCGACGCCGCAGTCGGCGAGCCGGTCACCGAGCCAGGAACCGTGTGTCCAGGGCGCAGGCTCAGCCCCGCCGCCCGCGGTGAAGCGCACAGCCCACGGGACACGCAGGGGCTCCGCGCGGCGGACCGGCCCCGCGACCCCTCTCACCTCCCGGCCGCCCAGCAGGACGTCCACACGCTGCACGAGGAGCGGAAGGAGCGGAAGCCGGACACCAGGGACTTGCGTGTGGATGCCGCGCGCCCCGGACCAGGGCCTGTGTCCAGGCGAAAGTTCTTCCTTCTCCCTCAACCCACTAAAAATGTGATCTTTCCCCTGACAGTTGAAAAACACCTTCAGAATTTGCGGTGCTCTCGGAACACCACCGTGAGGTTTCTCGTGATAACTGTATGGAGAAAAACGCTGTTTTATTTGATCTCTGCCCCATAACCGGTAGTACATGTATGCCTGCTCCCCTGTGGTTACAAGGAAACCGAGGAAAGAAATGAACACCGAACACGCATCGCTTACCAACTGCTTGGTGTATTTTATATGATTTCTCCCTCACAAGAACCTCAGCAGGTAGATGTTATTATACCCACTTTGCTCATCAGGAAATTGAGGTCTGGAGATGTTCTATGAACCCATGTACACGATTAGAAAGAACTGGGATTTGAGCCCCTCAAAGTCCTCTCTTTCCACCATACTGTTTTCTTTAATGAAGAGCCTGCTGGGAACCTAGTTCCAGAAAGTTTAAGGGACATCTGGGTGTTTATACCTTACTCCTGCTGAATGTATCTGGAAATAACTTTATTATTCATTCCATGTAATGACCTCCAAAGTTGTCTTCATCCCTCCAGCCTCTCTTTGTAGAATTCAAGGTGCATATGCTGGCTAAGGTACGATTCTTTTTGTGTCTGGAGGATCTGCCTACCCAGGTTAAAGTGCAAACCCGTTATTCTAGCAGTCAGCCGCTGTCTTCCACCTACTAGTGGGTCCAGTCTTCGAGCAATCTGGTCAACTGAATATGTGTACATGTCACAATCTTTTCATTTGAACAGACTCTCTAAACATTTGGAGTTAATTGTTACTTCCCATTTTAAAAATCAACTTTGTTGGCGTATTAATTATATAGCCCAACCTTCCAGTGTGTTTCAGGAACCACTTGTTATTTTGGATTAGAAGAATGGGATGTGTGTTGAATGTGAATCAAGTTATGCTAAAGGCTTTAGACTGGAACTTGAGCTGGATTCCCCCATAATGCCTGGCTCAGCAATGGGCACCACCGCATTGTAACTATTTGACTGACTGACCCACTGACTGACTGAATGAGAAAGGATAGTATACCCCAGTGGTTAGAACCATCAACTTTGGAGGCTTAAGAATGTGGGGCTATGGTTTCAAGCAATGACTTTACCTTTCTGAGCCTCAGTGGAGGTATTAGCAGGACCTATATCATGTGGTTATCACAAGACTAAATGATATGATGTGAGTAAAGCACAGAGCTTGGCCCAGAGTTAGTGCTCAAAAAATGGTAACTATTGCCATTATCATAATAAATAAGGGTAGGATGCAAGCTATGGCCCATGCAGATCCTATGCAACATTAGGCCCATCACACTGGCTTGAACTTGACCTATGACCTATGAACTTGACCTTGAACTTGACAATCATTCATACTAGTCATTTTTATTCAGCTAATCAGCAAATAAAATACGGAGTACTTGGTGGGAGACAAAGAAAATGCCTATAATGCTTGCCTTGTGGGAAAAGCTTCCACCTAGGAATCCAGGACTTGGGCTCTAAGTCCTGTCTGGACCAAACTCAACTCCTGATTTGGAGTTAAGTGTTTCCTTTCTTTAGGCCTCAGTCTTGTCTTCCTGTAGGAAGGTATTATTCTAGGTCAGATATTGACACTGGCTCAGTTCCAGATTCAGTAGGACTTTCCTTTCATTTTTCTCTCATTATGTTGGCCCTCACAGTATTTTAGAGCAATCTGAACTGAATACCAACGTTTAAAAATGGAGAACTTTGGGATCCCTGGGTGGCGCAGCAATTTGGCGCCTGCCTTTGGTCCAGGGCGCGATCCTGGAGACCCAGGATCAAATCCCATGTCAGGCTCCCGGTGCATGGAGCCTGCTTCTCCCTCTGCCTGTGTCTCTGTCTCTCTCTCTCTCTCTCTCTCTCTCTCTCTCTGACTATAATAAATAAATAGGGATCCCTGGGTGGCGCAGTGGTTTGGCGCCTGCCTTTGGTCCAGGGCGCGATCCTGGAGACCCGGGATCGAATCCCATGTCAGGCTTCCAGTGCATGGAGCCTGCTTCTCCCTCTGCCTGTGTCTCTGCCTCTCTCTCTCTGTGTGTGACTATCATAAATAAATAAAAATTAAAAAAAAATAAAAAATAAATAAATAAAATTAAAAAACAAAAAAAAATGGAGAACTTTTACAGACATTTAAAAAAATCTCCAGATTCTTTTTCTTTTTCTTTTTTTAAGATTTTATTTATTTATTCGTGAGAGACACACAGAGAGGCAGAGACACAGGCAGAGAGAGAAGCAGGCTCCATGCAGGGAGCCTGACGTGGGACTCGATCCCAGGTCTCCAAGATCATGCCCTGGGCCACTGGGGCTGCCCAAATCTTCAGATTCTTTTAAAAACAGGAGATATGGCAACACAGGACCAGCCCTCCCACATGGCACATGGGTGCCTGCAGACAACTCTCCCCTTTGGACGTGGTATTGTGGTTTGCCACAGTTCCCACCACTCCCTTCTGAGCCTTATAGGCAGTTGCCATTTATTGCCATACTTGTGCTGTTGTTTTTCTTAGGCAGAGCTAATAGAAAATTAATATATTTCTTGTCTTCATTAAATGTGGAATAACAGCCACGAATGTGGAGGGAATGATCTAGTATCTGAAAATATGTCATATGGTGATTGCATGCCTTTTTAATAGCATGCTAGAGAATTGCTTGTAAACCCACATAAGAGCCATCTGACTCTCTAGGGAAATCTAACTTTGACAGCAATTGATTAGCATCCAGTGACGTTTTCCAACTCTGTAAAGTTAGAAGTTAGCTTGTAGGAAACTGATAAGATGCAATAATTTTTGCATGTCTGATGAAAATAATCCCAAAGATTATAGTTTTCCCATAGGGCATGAAGTATGATCAGCAATTATAAAACAGTATTCCTTTTTTATATATATTTTTAAGATTTTATTTATTTATTCATGAGAGACACACAGAGGCAGAGACATAGGCAGAGGGAGAAGCAGGCTCCCCCTAGGGAGCCCAATGTGGGACTCAATCCCAGGATCCCGGGATGACCACCTGAGCCAAAGGCACTCAACCACTGAGCCACCCAAGTGTATTCTTTAACTCTTCAAATTCTTTCCAAACCAGCTCTGTCATATTGTTGGTTCCTTCATTAGCAAATAAATAACCTTCCTCTTTATTGTATGAGAATTGTATCTTTAATTTCTTAAGGGTATTAATCTTTTGTCATTGTGTAAGTTCCAAAATTGTTTTGGTTGTTATTAATGTTAATTATAATTTAAAAATCACATTTATTGAGATATGAATTACCTATAGTAAAATTCCCACATTTGAAGTGCACAAGGTTGATGATTTTTGACAAATGTATATACTTAGGTTAACAACCACCCCAGTCAAGATAGAGAACATGACAATGTTTTATATATATCTATATACATATATATATATATATTTTTTTTTTTAACAGAGAGTTGCTCTTTTAGGCTAGAAAGGGCCCTGTGTTTTCAGAAAAGAAAATAATTATTGAGGTACCTGGGTGGCTCAGTTTGTTAAAGGTCTGACTCTTGATTTCAGCTCATGTTGTGATCTCAGGGTCCTGGGATCAAGCCCCATGTCAGAGTTTGCTTGGGGATTCTCTCTCCCTCTCCCTCTGCCCCTCCCTCTCACTCATGCTCTTTCTCTCTGAAATAAATAAATAAATCTTTTTAAAAAGTGATTCTTTAGGGCAGCCCGGGTGGCTCAGCAGTTTAGCGCTGCCTTCAGCCCAGGGTGTGATCCTTGAGACCTGGGATCGAGTCCCATGTCCGGCTCCCTACATGGAGCTCCCTTCTCCCACTGTCTGTGTCTGTGCGTCTCTGTGTGTGTTTGTGTGTGTGTCTCATGGATAAATAAATAAAATCTTTTTAAAAAAAGTGATTATTTATTTGTGGTATTAAAATAGACAGCGGGCAGCCCTGGTGGCACAGTGGTTTAACGCCGCCTGCAGCCCAGGGTGTGTTCCTGGAGACCCGGGATTGAGTCCCACATCAGGCTCCCTGCGTGGAGCCTGCTTCTCCCTCTGCCTGTGTCTCTGCCTCTCTCTGTGTCTCTCATGAATAAATAAATAAAATCTTTAAAAAATATAAAAATAGAACCTTTCCTTGCCTACAGCTCAGTGGAACTCTTGTTTTAAGATTTTATTTATTTATTTATTCATGAGAGACACAGAGAGAGGCAGAGACAGGCAGAAGCAGGCTCCCCACAAGGAGCCTGATGCGGGGCTTGAAACCAGACCCCAGGATCATGCCCTGAGCCAATGGCAGACACTCAACTGCTGAGCCACCCAGGTGAGTGGAGCTCTTTTCTATTGCTAGACGGGCTACTGCTCCATACATGAATTGTTGAATAAAGCCAATTTGATCCTTAAATTTACTTAGTTCAACTTGTGTGTTGTGAACAGTGGGCAAGAACAATAGTCTTGATGTCCATGGTGAAAGAGAAGATAGAATTTAGCAGGTCAGGAAACAGCCTGCTACTTCACTGTTGTTTTTTGATTTTTTTTTTAGATTTATTTATATATTTGAGAGAGAGGGAGAGAGAATACAGAGGTAGAGGGAGAAGCAGACTTCCCACTGAGCAGGGAGCCCAATGCGGGACTTGATTCCAGGACCCTGGGATTGTGACCCGAGCTGAAGGCAGACGCCCTAACAGACTGAGCCACCCAGGCGCCCGTTCTTTGTCTAGTTGACTCCTTGTACCAGATGATCCCTTAAGGAGCCTCTATTTCTGACTTGTAGAGACTGAGCTCCTGCTCTCCCAAGGCCTACCTCCCACCGCAGTAAATGGGGGGTAGCAGGGGTTTGTGAGACCATGCTCAAGAGACCCAAATAAGCAGGACAGTAAGTGAGCTATGGAGAGATGCAGGGTTCTTGGGAAGTGGAGCTTGGAATGAACCCAACTGAAGAGACCAGGCAGATGGTAAAATATAAGTAATGGCTTTTCTGAGTCAGAATTTCCTGCCTCAGATCCCAGGCAAAAGAAGATCAAGAGAAGTAGGAAGGCTTTTCAGCTGCTGAATCCTCTTGATGGCTCCCCCAGCTAGAATTATCCCAGGGGCTTTGGTCTGTCCACAGTTTCTTTGCCTTTGAGGTACTGCTTTTCCATTAACAAGGGAGCCTTTCAAAATCAAACACCATGTGATCAGACATTTCATAGTCTGTAATGGGGTTCTGGCTGCTTTCAGGTCAGGTTGCAATTCTTTATTCCTTTATTTTTTCAAAGTTGCATTTCTCTTTTTTAAGAGATTTTATTTATTTATTCATGAGAGACACGGAGAGAGAGAGGCAGAGACACAGGCAGAGGGAGAAGCAGGCTCCATGCAGGGAGCCTGAGGCTGGACTCAATCCCAGGACCACGGGATAAGGCCTTGAGCTGAAGGCAGATGCCAGCCAGGCGCCCCTCAAAGTTGCATTTCTTAGTGGGCTTAAGATGCTGCCAAGTAATGGTCTAAATTTCATTTCAAATGCAGTTCTCCAAATATGGATTGAGAATTGCAAGCAGGAAGGGTGATGTAGTATTACACTACCAATGAGATGATATTGGTTTGGACAAGAATGATGGAAACAAGGTGGTAACATTTGAGAGGGAATATTTTGAAGGCAGAGCCAGCAAAATGCAGATGCACTGAAATGTGTGGCATGAGAGTCAAGTCAAGGGTGGTTCAATTCAACTGAACAAGTTGAAGTTGCCCTTAATTAAGATGGGGAATACTGTGGAAGGAACAAGTTTGAGACAGAAAATCAGAAGCTCCATAGAGATGTGTTAAGTTAGAGGTGCCTTCAGACATGCAGGTATTTACATGGGCCACTGAGCCCACTTCTGGGATGGAGTGGAGATATAAACGTGGGGAGTCAACAGCATATAAGTGATACTAATATATTTATTATTTTAGTTTATTCATGAGAGACAGAGAGTGAGAGAGAGAGAGAGAGAGAGAGAGAGAGAGAGAGAGGCAGAGACACAGGCAGAGAGAAGCAGGCTCCACTCAGGGAGCCCAATGTGGGACTTGATCCTGGGACTCCAGGATCATGACCTGGGCCATAGGCAGACACTCAACCTGCTGAGCCACCCAGGCGTCCCATATGAGTAATATTTAAACCTACTGGACCAGACAAGCCACCCAGAGGGTGAAGACAGAGAAAGAGACCAAGCCCAGGGAGAAGAGGCAGTCCACTAGTTAGTGATTGGAGAGCTGAGGAGGATCAACAAAAGAAAATGAGCAAGAGTAGCCAGTGAGGAAGGTCCTTTCAGAACCTTTACCAAATATTCTCTGTTAGAGTGTAAATCCTGGAAGAGATAGAAAATAACAAATACACATATGTACATGAATATATACATGAATATACAAATTATATATACATATATATATAGACACTCAGGTGGTTATAAACAAGGGATCCCAGTTTTTGTTGACTGAAACTTACCTGAAGAATAAAATAATTAGAAATTACAAAAACAAAACCAGGTAGGAGAGAGAATATTTATTTAGAACAAGAAATCACAACACAAATTGTGGGAGAAATCAGCCCATCACAAATTGCAATTTGTAACTTCCAAAAGCTGACAAGGGAAGCGTCATAAAATCTGGAAAACAAGCATATTTGTTAAGTTTCTTAAACACCTCCATAATATTTTTTTTAGGCCGAATAATGCTTTGATCGCCTCTTTAGAGGACAACAATTTCATATCATTTTCCATAATGAGAATGAAAAAATAATTCAGTCGTTCCTCTAGCATGTTAGATCAACATTCATTACTTATTTTTATTTTATTTTAAATTTCAGTAGTTAACGGTGTCTGATTAGTTTCCGGTGTAAAAAAGCAAAGCAAAAACGCGGCACGAGGGGGGGCGGGGCAGGGTACCGCAATTCTAAGCAGGATCTCAGAGAACTGAGGGTGACAGAACCGGCCTTGCAGTTACCTGGGAGGACTGCATTCTGTAATCCACACCAGGTAAATGTGAATCCGAAAGACCAAAGGCGGAGTGTACCTCACGGGGAAAAACAGGAAGAGCTGTTTTGACAAGAGCAAGCGGAGGCTCACCTAAGGTGAGAGAGCCAAGCTTCAAGTCACACAGCAACTCAGCAGCAGAGCTGGGACTGGAATCTAGATTTCTTTCTTTCTTTGTTTTTTTTTTTTTTTTTTTTAAAGATTTTATTTATTCATTCGAGAGAGAGAGAGAGAGAGGCAGAGACACAGGCTCACAGTGAAGCAGGCTCCACGCAGGGAGCCCGACGTGGGACTCGATCCCGGGTCTCCAGGACCACGCCCTGGGCCGAAGGCAAGCGCTGAACCGCTGAGCCACCCAGGGATCCCCTGGAATCTAGATTTCTATTAGGCGTTGCGGATGCGCAGATGACCATACTGAGGCCCTGAACCCACCTGCCGGTGTCGGCTGGTTTTATAACCCGATCCCTAGCTCGAGTTCTGCTCCGGGAGGACAAACCTCCCAACGTCCGTTTTGGAAACTGAGCTCAGCCAGAGTGGATGCTGCAGGGGCGAGCCCCAAACCACAGCTGGCTTCACGCTGCCTGCTCCAGCCTCAGTGTCCAAAGTTGGCAGGCGCCTTTTCTCAATGACCTCTCGCTGCACGGGACCAAGTCTCAACTTTTACACCAGTACGTTTAGTCTTCTGAGGCCAAACATTGGAAGTTTCTTGCCGCAGGCAAACTGCTTAGACCTGAACCCCAACCTCAGGCCCACGACACCCGAATTTTCTTTCTCGCGAGAAATCGCTCGAGGAGGCTGTCAGCCATCTTTTGTGTGGCTTCGTTTCTAGGGTCTCTTAACTTTGCCCCGTCTTTGTTATGCCGAAGCGGTTCAGCCTTATTTCTGAGTTGGCGCAAGCACTATAGAGTCGCCCTTCCTCGTAAAGCTTCTAATTGAAGAAGGAAGGAGAAGTCAGGTATTCGTCGTCTCCGCCCTTCTCGACGTGGCGGTCTCCTATGGCCGGCGGCTTCCTGTAGACTTCCGGCTTCCCGGCAGACCCTAGCGGGGCTGGACTTCCGGCCTCACGACGCAGGCGCGGGTCGCCCTTCTCGCTCTCTCCGGAGGTGCTCGTGAGCCCAGAAGCCATGTCTTACCCCGCTGATGATTACGAGTCCGAGGTAAGCCGGCGCTGTGCGTGTTCTGGGCTCCGCGACCGGGCCAGTGTCCTCTGGATGCTGGGCTCCGCGGTGAGAAGGGGTCTGGGTCTCTCTAGGGGCCCCCGCGGGCCGCGCCCGCTGCAGTCTGCCTCCCGGCGTGCTCGGCCCTCGCGCTGTTCCCATGGCTGGCGGCTCCTCACCGGCCCTCTCGGCCCAACCACTTCGCATGGCCGGTCTCCTCGTCCTCAAGTTTTCCGAGACCGGAGACGGGGGCTGGTTATGGCCTTGTTTCCGTAACTGAGCTCCTGTGGGCTTGGCTCACTCTTGTCAAACCCCGTGGGTTCCCACAGCCTCTGGTGCTTTGCTCTACCTTATGGCCCCATAACGTCTGCTTAGTCTACCCCTCTGCACAAGCATGTGAGTTTCTCGGAGCCAGGGACTGTGCTTTATCCACTTTTGTATCCTTAGTACCTTGCTTGGCACACAGATCCTCGAACGAGCGCTTTGGATTCACGAATTGGTGACTGTTCCCATCTGTTTCGTTAACAGGCTGCTTATGATCCCTATGCTTACCCAGGCGACTATGATATGCACACAGGTGAGACTACGGGCTTGTCTGGCGCGCTGGGTACTTCTAAGGTTTGGCACTTTGTTGAATGCCTCCGAACAGGCCCAAGGGGCGTCTGTTAAACACTGCTTCTCCATGGTCTCGGTTTGGAGTCAGTTATTCTCAGAAGGTGGGTGGTACAGCCTAATAAATTCGGCCTTTTTCATGGTTCATGTCAAAGTCTCATCTAGCTGTGGTTTCCCTGTTAAACGACTTGGTCTTGACTTGATCTCAGGTCTTGAGTTCAAGCCCTGTGTTGTGCTCTCTACACTGGGCGTGGAGCCTACTTAAAAATATGTATGTGTGTATATACATGTCTATTTAAAAATATATTTCTAGGGCAGCCCGGGTGGCTCAGGGGTTAAGCACCTGCCTTTGGCCCAGGGCGTGACCCTGGAGACCCGGGATCGAATCCCACGTCGGGCTCCCAGTGCATGAAGCCTGCTTCTCCCTCTGCCTATGTCTCTGCCTCCCTCTCTCATTCTGTGTGACTATCATAAATAAATAAAAATTAAAAAAAAAAAGTTTTAAAAAAAGGATCGAGTCCCACTTCGGGCTCTCTGCATGTAGCCTGCTTCTCCCTCTGCCTGTGTCTCTGCCTCTCTCTCTCTCTCTCTTTCTGTCTAATGAATAAATAAATAAAATCTTTTTAAAAAACCCTTTAAAAATATATTTCTATTTACACATATATTTAAAACATATGTTTATATAAAGTGTTTACTACTTACTTCCCTTTCCTGCAATCTTCCCTTCTCTTACAGTATATGTACAACTGTTCTAGGTGTTGGATATACCTGAATACGAGACAGAAAAGGTTCTTGCCCTCATAGGATTTAGGTTCTAGTGGAAGAAACTGATAATAAGCAAATAAATAATTGTAAATGGTGGTAAGTGTTCTGAAGAAACAGGGTAATGGAATTGAGAGTGAGTTGGGGACAGTTATACCTCTGAGTGTTTAAAAGGGAATTATACCTGATTTTATAGACTTGAGTTTACTTTGAGGGATGGTCTTACTCTTTTGTAACATGTGGGTATGAAAACACTTGTTAAAGTATTATCTCTGACCTCTAGGAGACCCAAAGCAGGATCTGGCTTATGAACGTCAGTATGAACAGCAGACCTATCAGGTGATCCCCGAAGTGATCAAAAACTTCATCCAGTATTTTCACAAAACCGTCTCGGATTTGATTGACCAGAAGGTGTATGAGCTGCAGGCTAGTCGTGTGTCCAGCGATGTCATTGATCAGAAAGTATATGAGATCCAGGACATCTATGAGAACAGGTACAGAGTGCTGACTGAAATGCCCTCTTCCTGGGTGGGGCTGGTTTACTGATGCAGCCCCTTAAAAGGGGCTGTTTAATCATTACTCTGTAAAGAGAGTGCCCATGGGGTTTCTGTGATTCCTTGAGGGAGAAATGTTATTTTGTTGGACTGTATTCCCAGAACTCCTATAGGACCTAAAATAATAATATCACTATCAGTAATTATAGCAGGTATTAGTATGTCTGATCAGTATAGATTAGGCAGTGTTCAGAATGCTTTTCCCATATTTACTCATTACTCTTCACAGTAACCCCATGAAGTAGGTAGTATTGTTTTCTTTACCTTACAGATGAGGGAAACAAAGCATAGAAAGTGTAAGTCACATAGCTAGCTGAGTGTGTGTTGAATTTTGAACCTGCACAGTCTGACATAAGAGCCCTTTGTTTTTTCAAGATACTATTTATTTGAGAGAGAGAGGGAGAAGGAGAGCGAAGGAGCAGGGAGAGGGGCAGAGGGAAACAAACAGATTCTCTGCTCAGCAGAGAGCTGGACGTGGGGCTTGATCCTAGGACTCTGGGATCATGACCGGAGCCAAAGGCAGATACTGAAGTGACCAAGCCACCCAGGTGCCCCCAGAGCCTAATTTTTAAATTCTATACAACTTCACGCATAGCAGGGTGAGCCAACCTTTGAGTGGTTGCTTCTGTTTTGAGGGGATTGCCCTGTGTAATTGGCATTAGAGATGAAACAGGATAGTCAGGGTTGAGATGGTCAGTAAAGATTTCACCAAAGATACAGAATTTAAACAATTCCTGGGAGGGGTGCCTGGCTGATTCCGTTGGAAGAACATGTGACTCTTGATTTCGGGTCATGAGTTTGAGCATGATGTTCAGTGTAGAGATTACTTAAAAATAAACTTAATGTTAAAACTAATTTTCTGGGAGGAAGAGTGGACAAAATGAATGGCCAAAGACTGTTTGGATCATTGAATAGAATTAATCCCTGAACTCTTTTTTCCTTCATCTTCAGGTCTTTCTAGTTAGAAGTGTATAAGATCAGTGCTGTCCCATAGAAATAATACTGAGCCTCAGTGGCTCAGTTGGTTAAGCATCTGCCTCCAACTCAGGTCAGGATCCCAGGGTTCTGGGATTGAGCCCTGAGTCAGGGTCCCTGCTCAGCAAGGAGTCTGCTTCTCCCTTTGCTTCTGCTCTTCACTCCATTCATGCTCGCTCTCACACTCTCTGTCTCAAATAAATAAATAAAATCTTGGGCAGCCCGGGTGGCTCAGCGGTTTAGTGCCGCCTTCAGCCCAGGGCCTGATCCTGGAGACCTGGGATCGGGTCCCACGTCGGGCTCCCTGCATGGAGCCTGCTTCTCCCTCTGCCTGTGTCTCTGCCTCTCATGAATAAATAAAATATTTAAAGAAAATAAAATCTTAAAAAAAAAAAGTAATCCTAGCTACATGTGTAATTTTTTTTATTGACTATGTTTAAAAAATGTAAAAAGAGGGGTGCTTGTCTGGCTCAGTTGGTGGAGCGTGACTCTTAAGGTGGTGAGGTCGAGCCTCACACTTGAGTGTAGAGATTACTTAAAATCTTTAAAAACAAAACAAAACAAAAAACCCAGCACCTGGGTGGTTCAGTGAGTTGAGCGTCTGCCTTTGCCTCAGACCATGATCCCAATGTCCCAGGATTGAGCCCTGCATTAGGCTCTCTACTCAGAGCTTGCTTCTCCCTCTCCCTCTGCCTGCCACTCTGCCTCCTTGTGTATGCATATGCTCTCGCTAGCTGTCACATACATAAATATATAAAATCTTTTAGAAAAGCCAACTAACAAGCAACAGGTAAAATTAATTTTAATGATTTACTTCATCTTAAATGTTATACCACACATAATTAGTATCAGACTGTTAATGAGTTTACTTTTTTTTTTTATCAAGTCTTTTAAAACACATCATTTGTATTTAAACCACATCTCAGGGCAGCCCTGGTGGCGCAGTTGTTTAGTGATGCCTGCCGCCTGGGGTGTGATCCTGGAGACCCCGGATCGAATCCCATGTCGGGCTCCCTGCAGGAAGCCTGTTTCTCCCTCTGCCTGTGTCTCTGCCTCCCTCCCTCCCTCTCTCTCTCTCTCTCTCTCTCTCTCTCTCCTCCATGAATAAATAAAATCTTATAAATAAATAAATAAATAAATAAATGACATCTCAATTCATGTGTTTTGGAAATACCTGATCTCTGTTTAGATTTCATAACATTTATGATAGAAAAAGCAGATTCAGGTGATTCTAAATGTGCTTGAAAGCTTTCCAGTAACTGAGTTAAGTACTAGTTTTTTAATTAAATTGATAGATTGATTGATTGTTAAAATTAACCAAAATTTGAAATTTGATTCTTCAGGCAGAATAATCACATGTGGCAAATGATTACTGTATTGGACAGTACAGGCAGGTAGGGACCAGAGTTGAAGGCAAATACATGGTAGATCTTTTCGTAGGAGAACGTGTGGTGAGAAGAATGGCTTGTGCCTTGGAAAGTACAGTGATCTGGGGATGTCTGAGTGGCCCAGCGGTTGGGTGTCTGCCTTCAGCTCAGGTTCCGATCCTGCAGTCCCGGGATCGAGTACCACATCGGGCTCCCTACAGGGAGCCTGCTTCTCCCTCTGTCTCTTCTCTCTGTGTGCCTCTCGTGAAGAAATTAATAAAATTTCTTAAAAAGAAAAAGGAAGGGATCCGTGGGTGGTGCAGCGGTTTGGCGCCTGCCTTTGGCCCAGGGCGCGATCCTGGAGACCCGGGATCGAATCCCACGTCGGGCTCCCGGTGCATGGAGCCTGCTTCTCCCTCTGCCTGTGTCTCTGCCTCTCTCTCTCTGTGACTATCATAAAAAAAAAAAAAAAAAAAAAAAATTAAAATTAAAAAAAAAAAAGAAAAAGGAAATACAGTGTTATTGAGATGTATTGTATGTGGGTTTTTTTTTTTTTTTTCTAAATACTTATTTTGGGATCCCTGGGTGGCTCAGCGGTTGAGCATATGCCTTTGGGGGCATGATCCCGGACTCCTGGGATCAGGTCCCGCATTGGGTTCCCTGCATGGAGCCTGCTTCTCCCTCTGCGTGTGTCTCTGCCTCTCTCTCTCTCTCTCTCTCTCTCTCTCTCTCTCTCTTTTATGATAGTCATACAAAGAGAGAGAGAGAGGCAGAGACACAGGCAGAGGGAGAAGCAGGCTCCATGCACTGGGAGCCCGACGTGGGACTCGATCCCGGGTTTCCAGGATCGTGCTCTGGGCCAAAGGCAGGCGCCAAACCGCTGCGCCACCCAGGGATCCCTCTGCCTCTCTCTCTCTCTCTCTCTCTCTCTCTCTCTCTCTCTCTCTTTTTCTCATGAATGAATGAAAAAAATCTTAAAAAAAAAAGGATTTTATTTTTTTCATGAGAGAGAGAGAGAGAGAGACAGAGGGAGAAGCAGGCTCTCCGCAGGGAGTCCCATGTAGGACTCGATCCTAGGACCCCAGGTTCATACCCTGAGCTGAAGGCAGATGCTCAACCACTGAGCCACTCAGGCATCCCGAGATACTTTGTGTTTTGCTACATGTCTTGAAGGGGGGACTTGAGCATGTTTCTGTGCTGAACTGAAAGATCTGGAGAAGACAGATGGTGTTTAAGGAGAGTGGGGTAAAGTTGAAGTCACTCCTGAGGGGTCAGGAGGGAAATTGAACAGAGACCTCCTAGAGGGCTGTGAGGTATCTTGGGTAGCAGTGTTAGGGTTGGATGGTGTGGGTCTGTTGTAGCATCAGACCACAACAAACAGATTGATTTCTTCCAAGATTGGGCAGGGGAGGAGGAGGCACAGTGCTCTGGGAAAGTAGGGAAAGTATTGGTAAGGGAGAAGGTTAGTAGTATCTAAAAAGTGGTTACCAGGGGATCCCTGGGTGGCGCAGTGGTTTGGCGCCTGCCTTTGGCCCAGGGCGCAATCCTGGAGACTCGGGATCGATTCCCACGTCGGGCTCCTGGTGCATGGAGCCTGCTTCTCCCTCTGCCTATGTCTCTGCCTCTCTCTGTGTGTGTGTGTGTGACTATCATAAATAAATAAAAATTAAAAAAAAATAAAAAGTGGTTACCAGATTAGGGAACAGCAGGCTGGTAAGTATGAGGAGAGTTCATGATACAGAGGCAGGAAATGATCCTGAAGAACACGGTGGTTGTCTAGTCGATAAAAAGGAGTATTCACTGTATTAAGAGTTGAGGTGCAAAGTTGAGTTGAGGAAAGTTGTAGACTTGAAGGCTCTGGCCCTGACTTTGTTTCTATGATGTCTTTGTGAGCCTGGGTCCTTATCTGTAAAATGTGTGGGTTGCCTTTTCTCTGGTCCTTCATGTTTTGGAGTTCTAGAGTTTTTCTGCTTTGTTTTCAGCTGGACCAAGTTGACTGAAAGGTTCTTCAAGAATACACCTTGGCCTGAGGCTGAAGCCATAGCTCCACAGGTTGGCAACGGTAGGTATGAGTTCCTTGTGTTCTGTATGCTGGATGGGATTCTGTAACTGAGGGGTCCTGAGGAAGCTCAAGACAAGCTGTTTTGCTTGCTGTTTAGTCTTCCCAGGGCTTGGTACGTACTTGTTTATTTCTTTTTTACATAGACCAAATGCCGTTATCTTCCCTTTTAATTTATTTTTTATTTATTTTATTTATTTATTTATTTTTATTTGATTTTATTTATTTATTCATGAGAGACACACAGAGAGAGAGGCAGAGACACAGGCAGAGGGAGAAGCAGACTCCATGCGGGAGCCCGACATGGGACTTGATCCCTGGTCTCCAGGATCACACCCTGGGCTGCAGGCGGCGCTAAACCGCGGCACCACGGGGCTGCCCTGTTTTCTTCCCTTTTTAAAGTTTATCATATTTTTGGAGAGTATTCTTCATCTTAGGATTCCCAAGATCACTCCCAGGATTGATGATTTGCTAGGACACCTCCCAGGACTCTGGGTATGGCTGTACCTACAGGTATGAGGGTTTACAGCAAAAGGATACAAAGCAAAATCAGCAAAGGGAAAGGGCACGCACAGTGGAATCCAAAGGAAACCAGGTACATGTTACAAATCGTCCTTTCCTGTGACTTTACATGGGATGTGCTTAATTCCTCATGCAAGGAATTGTGACATGCGTGAAAACTTGTCTGTCAGAGAAGCTTATAACACACTTGGTGTCTCAAGTATTTTACTGGGCGCTGGTCATATGGGCACACCCTCTGCCTAGCAGGTGCCAAAATTCCAGACTCCCAGAAGGAAGGCAGGAGTTCAGCATAAACCATAGAGTTGCACAGTTTAGCCTCAGCAGATTGCCCTTGTCAGTGTGCTGGGGCCCCTCCTGAAATCCAGGTTTCCACATGCCAGCCAAGGACCGACTTTACTAGCCAGAGGATAGAAGTCTCAGACCTCCTTTGTTAATTCTTTTCTGTATAGTACCCAAAATACCCAAAGAACTTCTTTTTCTACCCTCCTCCTTTTTAGTGGTTGTATCATATCAGTAGGATAAATTCTTTAAAGTAGAATTTGAGTCAAAAATACCCATGTATTTGCACTTTGGATAATGTTGCATTGCTGTCTTTGAAGGTATTACTATTTATTTATGTGTTTATTAAGCAACTGGATGACAAAAATCTCTAAATGGTGAAGGGAAATGGGTCTGGATGAGATTAAGATGAGGTTGAAAGATAAAACGAGAGAGGAGTTTTCTTGTTGCGTGTATTCTTAGGGTGTAAGTATAGAATTTAGAAGTTATTTTGTCTCTTAAATCATGTTTATGCCTCTGTTCCCTTCAAAGGGCTTGGGATGCCTGGGTGGCTCAGTGGTTGGGCATGTGCCTTTGGCTCGGGGAGTGACCCTGGGGTCAGGATCAGGTCCCACATGGGGCTCCTTGCTGGGAGCCTACTTCTCCCTCTGTATCTGTGCTTTTCTCTCTGAGCCTATCATGAATAAATAAAATCTTTTAAGGGGGGGGGCTAAAACTGCCTGAAGACTAGTCGTTTTGTGGATTACTAAAAGCAGCTCTTTGCCATCTCTTTCAGATGCCGTCTTCCTGATTTTGTACAAAGAATTATATTACAGGCACATATATGCCAAAGTCAGTGTGAGTATCTGAATGTTGTTGGTTCCATGCCATTTTTGCCTTTAGAACACAATCATTAGCTTCTATTGGTTCAATGTCCAAGAGTGGTTGGCATGTTTTCTGAGGGTTCTTTTAAGATATGACAGGGAATTATTGAATCCAGCAAGCTGGGTGTCTGTCTTAAACAAACTAGCATGGCAGAGCTTGTCTGTCCTTAATTTTCTCCATCCCTGCAGTTCCTGGCTCAGCACTCATTACATTGATTTGGTTGCAGGATTCCTTCCATCTTGGGCAAGCCCAGGTGGCTCAGCGGTTTAGCGCCGCCTTCAGCCCAGGGTGTGATCCTGGAGACCTGGGATCGAGTCCCACATCAGGCTCCCTGCATGGAGCCTGCTTCTCCCTCTGCCTGTGTCTCTGCCTCTCTCTCTCTCTCTCTCTCTCTCTCTCTCTCTCATGAATAAGTAAATAAAATATTAAAAAAAAAAAAAAGGATTCCTTCCATCTTAATGGTGTGTTCCCAAACACTTTCTGTTGCCTCTGCTTGTGATGCCCTTGCATTTTACCTTCAATGCTACCAGCCTTCTGCTCTCTGAAACACACATGAAACCATGGCTGCGTGCCAGGTATAATGTTAGGCACTTGGCAACCATTTATAGTCTAATCCTCAAAGTAATCCTGCAAAGCAGGCAAACTGAGGTGCAAAGAGGTTGCTTTTTCTTAAATTCATGTAAGGAGTAAGTGGCAAAACTATTTGAACCCAGGCCTGGGTTACTATGATGCCAGTGTTCTTTATATCATACTCTCCCAACTTTGGGCACTTGTGTGATTCTTCTGTCATTTCTGAATTTTAGAATGCCTGAATCTCTTAAAGTAACCATTTGTACTATTTATATACACAATGACTGAAAATCTCTATCTTTAGCCCGTCTCTCCAAATCCATACTTGTATATCCAGCTGCCTACACCACATCTCCACTTAGCTGTATAAAAGAGCTGTATAGCTCTTTTTTATTTTTTTATTTTTTTAAGTTTTACTTATTTCTTAGAATGAGCAGGGAGAGGGACAGAGGGACAGATAGACTTCCCCCACCGAGGAGGGAGCCCAATGTTGGGTTCCATTCCAGGACGCTCAGATCATGAGCTGAGCCAAAATCAGACGCATAACCAACTGAGCCACTCAGGCACCCCATTTCAAGTTTAACATACCTGAAACTAAAGTCTTATTTTCCTTTTAAACTTTTTTCATGTCAGCCAACTCAATAAATAACACTCCATTCAGCCAAGTGGCTTAGACTAAAAACCTTGGCCTCATTCTTGACTTTTCTCTCACTTGACTTCCAACCTTGTAGCAAATCTTGTTTAGCTCTATCTTCAACATACTTCTTGAAACTACCCGCTTCTCACCACCACCGCTATTACTACCCTACTAGTTTAAGGCGTTATCATCTCTTGCTTGAACTGTGTAGCTGCTTACCTGGGGTCAGTTTCCACTCTTCTGAGTTTATTCTTAGCCTAAAACCACATGATTCCTTTGAAAGAGTCTCATCAAGTTACGACCGCCCTCATCGTACCATGACTTCCCATCTCACATTTAGAATAAAATCCAGGTCTTAGTCATAGTCCTGCTTGACCTGGCCCCTGACTCCCTTGCCGGTTTCATTTCCTGCAACTTTCCCTCCTTTCTTGGGCTCCTGGCCATACTCTGGTGTTTCAGAGAGCACTTGTCACTAGGTAACATTGTATTGTTTACTTGGTTTTTGTTTGCTACCCTTACTAGAGGGTGAAACTCTACTAGTGCATGGACTTTATGTTGTCACTGCTATAATCTGGTGCCTAATTCTTGATAGTGACAGGTTACTTGTTGGAGCACGAGTGTATCTGTGTAAATGAAGGAACTCGGCATCATGATCTTTCCTTAGAGTGTTTCCACTTTCTCACAGTTACTCAGCTTTCATCCCCCTGAGGACCACTTGACCTGGCTAGAGCTCCTACCTTGCCACAGTAGCCACTGTCAGTGGTAGCTGGAGGAGTTCCTGTTGTCGGAGTAATGCAGGGGGCCACATTTTCTGGCATCCTGGTGAGATCTCTGACTACCTTATCTGATAGAAAGTAAAGATTCCCTTCTATCATTGATACTCTAGCTCAGGTGCCTTGTGGGCTAGGTTGAGAATCTAGCTAACCTGTATAACATAGCTTCTTTGGGAAGGCCATGGCATCAGAACCCCTAATACAGCTGGTGTTACTACCTCTGATCTTCCCTTTGGAAGATTCAGCAGAAGTTTATTAACTCTATGGTCTCTCTTTGTCAGGTACTGGACAGGGTACTCTGATATATAACATAGTTTTGAAACACTCCACCCCCCACCCCGGGGAGGGGGCAGTTCATTGAAAGAGCCTTTACTATATTGGGCACTTTAACTTCATAGTCTCATGCTACAGAGAAATGGAATACCTTGTCCGAAGCTCACAGTTAATAAGCACTGGAACTAAAATTCCAAGGCCGTGTTTTTTCTAAGTTCATTACAGATAGTGTTGTGTTCCCCAGCTCAGAAATCTGGAGTGGTTCTCAGTTGCCAGCAACATCAAGTCTAGATTCTGGGCAATCAGCAGCCTTCTGTGTGAAGGCCAGATGGTTTTTTGGCTTTGAGGCCATAATGGTCTCTGTTGAATCTATTCAGCTTTGCCTTTGTAGCAGCCATAAACATTGAGTACACATGGCTATATTCCTGTTGAGCAAAACAGGTGGATTTGCCGAACCTCCCTGGCCTTAATTCCTGTTGGGACTGAAAGACCTCTATTGTAGTCCAGTGTAGCCTAGTGTAGCATTACTTGCTCTTCTTCACTATCCTTTAAGCCCGTGATTTTACTTCTTTGCTTTTGTCTGTACTTCCATCTTTTTGCTTCAAGTCTGCGTACTTGTTCTGAAACAGTCAGTTGAGGTTGTTATAAGGCCTGATCATTGTGGTCAGGTACTCAGTGTCCTTTTGAAATGCTCTAGTACTTAGTCTTCCCTCTGACTTGAGCGCTCTTTGTATACTAAGAAGGTAAGAGTAGGCATTAGTTCTCGTGTGTTCAGCTGTCATGGCAGATCATGAGTAAAACACATTTAAATTAAATATCCGTCCTGATGTTTCTGTTCTCTTTACAGGGGGGCCCCTCCTTGGAGCAGAGGTTTGAATCCTACTACAACTACTGCAATCTCTTCAACTACATTCTTAGTAAGTTTTTTTTTTTCTTTTTTTAAAGATTTTACTTATTCATGAAAGACACAGAGGCAGCGACATAGGCAGAGGGAGAAGCAGGATGTATGCAGGAAGCCTGATGTAGAACTCGATCCTGGGACTCCAGGATCACATCCTGGGCCAAAGGCAGACACTAAACCGCTGAGCCACCCAGGCATCCCCATTCTTAGTAAGTCTGACGTTTGGCCAAGGATGTGAGGCTATGATGAGGCATAGTGTTGGCCTCCAGCTCTTTTTAGCAGTATTTTAATATAGGAATGGGAAGGGGAATATCTTGTGATTCAGAGTTGTCTTAAGAGAATAATGACAAAATGCATTCTGTAGGCTTACTGAGTGAGCATAGTCATTGCTTTGACTCTGACTTTTCTGTGATCTCCCACACAGATGCTGATGGTCCTGCTCCCCTTGAACTACCTAACCAGTGGCTTTGGGATATCATTGATGAGTTCATCTATCAGGTATCTGGCCAGTCTTGGTCTAATTTGAAATAACTCGTCCAACAAAGGAGCAGCTGTTAACATTGTTTGCGTTGTTAAAAACCTACTTGGGATAAAAATGTCTCCTCACTGTGGGAAATATCCCATAGTGGTGGTCTTTGATGTCATGGTTTTCTGAAGAGTCAGGCTTAAGATCTCTGGATGTGAACTTGGAAGCCAGCAGAGTTGAACTGACTTTGACTAAGCTCTTAACCTGATCTTGAGAGTTGATCTGATTGGAAAAATAAAGGCTTCAGAAGCCTTAGTCAGGTGGAGTCAGGTAGAAGCAAGTTGGTGCTAGTTTGGGGACTGCCATTGGTAACACTGGCTTGTTATTTAAGCTCTCCAATTTATATTTTCCTCTCCTACAAAACAGAAATGTTCTGTATCTTGATTGTAGTGGTTACTTGAGTATATACTAGGTCAGAATAAAGAAGACTATTATAATCAAAACAGAAATGTTAGCTACCTTGGATGCTGTTGTTGAGGTTCTACTAAGAACTGTGTCGGATGTAGAGTACAGGTGGCTGTGTAGCCTAGGGATATAATTTTTTTTTTAAAGATTTTATTATTTATTCATGAGAGACACACAGAGAGAGAGGTAGAAACACAGGCAGAGGGAGAAGCAGGTTCCATGCAGGGTGCCTGATGTGGGACTCGATCCCGGGACTCCAGGTCATGCCTTGGGCCAAAGGCAGGCGCCAAACCACTTGCGCCACCCAGGGATCCCCGGGATATAATTTTCAAGTCTTGCTGTTAACTAACCTGGGACCTCAAGCAAATTACTTAACCACACTGTGCCTCAGTTTCTCTAATATAGGGATTATTGGGAACATTACTGGAAATGACATCTAAACTGCTTAGTTCATAAAAATCAAAAAAAAAAAAAAAAAAGTGGGATCCCTGGGTGGCGCAGCGGTTTAGCGCCTGCCTTTGGCCCAGGGCGCAATCCTGGAGACCCGGGATCGAATCACACGTCGGGCTCCCGGTGCATGGAGCCTGCTTCTCCCTCTGCCTATGTCTCTGCCTCTCTCTCTCTCTCTGTGTGACTATCATAAATAAATACAAATTAAAAAAAAATAAAAAATAAACTGCTTAGTTCAGCAGTGCCTGGATGGCTCAGTCTGTTAAGTATCCAGTTCTTGATCTTAGCTCACATCTTTTTTTTTTTTTAATTTTTATTTATTTATGATAGTCACACAGAGAGAGAGAGAGAGAGAGAGAGGCAGAGACACAGGCAGAGGGAGAAGCAGGCTCCATGCACCGGGAGCCTGACGTGGGACTCGATCCCGGGTCTCCAGGATCGCGCCCTGGCCAAAGGCAGGCGCTAAACCGCTGCGCCACCCAGGGATCCCTTAGCTCACATCTTAATCTCAGGATCATGAGTTCAAGCTTTGCATTGGACTCCACATTGGATGTGGAGCCTACCTAAAAAATAAACAAATAGAGTAAAAAGATA
Source organism: Nyctereutes procyonoides (assembly GCF_905146905.1). NCBI lineage: Eukaryota > Metazoa > Chordata > Mammalia > Carnivora > Canidae > Nyctereutes > Nyctereutes procyonoides. The sequence goes on along the minus strand of NW_026575049.1, from coordinate 27,723,532 downwards.
AAGGTGCTTAGTACAGTGCCTGCCATAGAATAATCAAGAAATACTGCCTTATTTTTACGCTGATAAATATTATCATTCTTTACCACCTTCTTTTAGCTCATTAAAAAAAAAAAAATCTTTTTTAAGATTTTATTTGTTTGACAGAACTAGAGAGCCCCAATTCGGGGCTCCATCCCAGGACTCTGGGATCATGACCTGAGTTGAAAGTATATAGATGCTCAACCTGCTGAACCACCCAGGCATCCCAAGGTTTATTTATTTTAGAGGGGGAGAGAGAGAGAGCAGTGGGGGAGAGGAAGAGGGAGCAGACTTCCCTCAGAGTGGAGCAGACACAGAGCTTGATCCTGGGACCCCAAGATAAGGATCAAGCTGAAATCAAGATTCGGCGGCTCAACCGACAGAGAACCCAGGTATCTCTCAGATTGATTCTTCAGAAATAGAATGTAGACTTAAAAACAATAACTGAGGGGCGCCTGGATTCTCAGTCAGTTGAGCAGCTGACTCTTAATTTTGGCTCAGGTCCTTATATTGGGGTCCCGAGATTGAGCCCATGTCCACTCCATTCTCAGAGGGGAGGCTTCTCTCTCCCCTCTTAGGTGCAGGTGTGTGTGCGCATGCACTTTCTCTCCCCCTCCTCCCTCCCGCTCCCCCTTCCTCCCCCAATAAAAACATAAAATCTTTTAAAAAAAATGATTGGATTTGGAAAAATACTTGTTTTCCATGAGTTTTATGGGGATGATATAACTCACTGGGTATTTCAGAAGAAATCAGTTTCTTTTTTTTTTTTTTTTAAACTTTTATTTATTTATGATAGTCACACACAGAGAGAGAGAGAGAGAGGCAGAGACACAGGCAGAGGGAGAAGCAGGCTCCATGCACCGGGAGCCCGATGTGGGATTCGATCCCGGGTCTCCAGGATCGCGCCCTGAGCCAAAGGCAGGCGCCAAACCGCTGCACCACCCAGGGATCCCAAGAAATCAGTTTCTTAATAAAGCTGTTATTTGAGTTGCGGGGACCAAAGAGGCTTACAGAGTACAGGCAAGTTGTGATTGGTACACTGGGCGAGCCCTCCAAGGGCCCTTTGAGAGAGAGGCTTCCTGCTCAAGATAAGGCTTCAGTCCCTTTGTGCAGAGAAGACCACAAACCATGCTGGCCTTTGTCTTCTGGCTCCTAGGCTTGTGTCAGCCCCTTCTTTGGCATAATTTTAGAAGGTTGGCAGTTCCTGTCGACTCAGACTCACAGCAAGTCAAAGGAGGATCATCCGTGCTGAGATTCTTCATCCTTCATAAGATTATCATAATCCCTTGGGTTTAGCTGGTATTCTCTTGTTAAGGGACTTAACATGCTCTCACTCGTAACAAAGACCGGACCAGTGCAGGCCAGGTAGCTGTCACATGGGCTAAGTGGCTTTTCCCCACCACTCTGCTTTCATTTTTATCAGTTCAGGTATTAACGTGAATGTGTCGTTACTGTTTGAAAACTTTGTATATAAGTGTCTTCCTTGACTTTTCAGAGGCATAGGTTACTGTCTGAAAAGATAGGCACCACATTCACCCTTTTAAAGCATTTATATAAATGTGTATATATAAAATACACCATTTAAAAATGGTATATTGTGTAATTTGTTTTGATTTGGAACACTTAACATGTCTGCATAGAGATGGCTTTGTTCTTCTCTGCCGTGTACACAATATGGATATACCACCCTTTTTGTGATGAACGTGAGGGTGTTCAGTTTCCACTACTATAAATAGTCAATGATATCCTTGTATGTGTCACACATAGGTCTATCTTGACATCACCAAATGTAGAATTGTTGGTTGAAGGATTTTTGCTTTTAAGGTTTTTTTTTTGTTTTTGAGAGAGCGAGCGAGCGCGCACACACATAAGCCCAAGGGAGGAGACAGGCAGGGGCAGAGGGAAAGAGAGAATCCCAGCAGGCTCTATGCCCATCGTAGAGCCAATGCAGGACTCAGTCTCACAACCCTGAGATGATGACCTAAAGCCAAAATCAGGAGTCAGATGCTTAGCTGACTGAGCCACCCAGGTGCCTTACTTTTTAAGTTTTTTAAAATCAGCTTTATAGAGTCAAAACTTAATTACAGGGCAGTCCGGGTGGCTCAGCAGTTTAGTGCTGCCTTCAGCCCAGGGTGTGATCCTGGAGAACTGGGATCGAGTCCCATGTCAGGCTCCCTGCATGGAGCCTGCTTCTCTCTCTGCCTGTGTCTATGCCTCTCTCTCTCTCTCTCTCTGTGTGTGTCTCTCATGAATAAATAAAATCTAAAAAATAAAGCAAACTTGATTACAGTGAAATACCGGTTTTAAATGTACTGTTGATGAGACTTAACAAATATGTACACCACTATAGTCAACATACAGAACATAATCACTTTGGATTTTAATAAATAGTAGTATCTTGTTAACGGTTGTATCAAATTACACAGCTAACAGAAGCATTTGAGAATTTTTCTCTGCTGTGGATGTAATTGGTCTAATTTTTGTCTGTTGGGAAAGAAATGGTAATCTCATTTCAATTTGCATTTCCCTCCTAACAGTAAGATATCAGGCATTTTCCCTGTTATTTGACCAACCTTGGTTTTCTTTGAAGTGATCCTTTGTCCATTTTTCTATTGGATTATCTTTTTTTTTTTTTAATTTTTTTTTTTTTTATTTTTTTATGATAGTCACAGAGAGAGACAGAGAGGCAGAGACACAGGCAGAGGGAGAAGCAGGCTCCATGCACCGGGAGCCCGATGTGGAACTCGATCCCGGGTCTCCAGGATCGCGCCCTGGGCCAAAGGCAGGCGCCAAACCGCTGCGCCACCCAGGGATCCCCTCTATTGGATTATCTTAATGAATTTTGAGAATTTGTTCTATATCCTGGTTACTCTTCTGTTATAAATTTGGAAACCTTTTCTTGTGTTCTTAGAGGAAAGTGGTAATTTGGAGTTGAAGAGCATTCCTGGGTCATCTAAGACCTATATTCTAGGTTTCTAAACCTGGTGTACGGGATGCCTGGGTGGCTCAGTGGTTGAGCGATTGACTTCGACTCAGGGCGATTGACTTCGGCTCAGATCCCGGGTCTGGGAATTGAGTCCCACATTGGGCTCCCTTCAAGGAACTTTCTTCTCCCTCTGCCTGTATTATATCTCTCTCTCTCTTTGTGTGTCTCTCATGAACAAATAAATAGAATCTTTAAAAATAAATACATAATAAATAAATAAACCTGGTGTACACCAGAATCGACCCAAGAGCTCTTTTTTTTTTAAGATTTTATTTATGTATTCTTGAGAGACACAGAGAGGCAGAGACACAGAGGGAGAAGCAGGCTCCCCAGGGGGAGCCTGATGCGGGACTCGATCCCAGGACCCCAGGATCATGCCCTGAGCTGAAGGCAGATGTTCAACCACTGAGCCACCCAGGTACCCCTACCCAAGAGCTTTTATTTTATTTTTTTTTAAAGGTAATTTTTTTTATTTATTTATGATAGTCACAGAGAGAGAGAGAGAGGCAGAGACATAGGCAGAGGGAGAAGCAGGCTCCATGCACCGGGAGCCCGACGTGGGATTTGATCCCGGGTCTCCAGGATCGCGCCCTGGGCCAAAGGCAGGCGCCAAACCGCTGCGCCACCCAGGGATCCCCCAAGAGCTTTTAAAAACTGGTTGAGGGCAGCCCAGATGACTCAGCGGTTTAGTGCCATCTTCAGCCCAGGGCGGGATCCTGGAGACCTGGGATCGAGTTCCACGTCGGGCTCCCTGCATGGAGTCTGCTGCTCCCTCTGCCTGTGTCTTTGCCTCTCTCTGTGTGTCTCTCATGAATAAATAAATAAAATCTTTATAACTAACTAACTAACACTGATTGAGTGGGTAGGTCTCTGTGCTCTGTGTGACTGATGGAGAACCACTGCCTTAAAAAATGCATGTGATGTGGGCCCGAGATGTACCTTCCACTTGACGAAGCTCTGTGGTTGGTACAGCGGTAACTCAGACTGCGTTCCTGTCCCCAGTGAATGGATGGTCAACTCCAGTAGGCAAGACATGCACATACAGACCTACCCTGTCTCTACCTTGTCATTATTCGTAATCCTGACTCAGGCACAGCCCAGCCATGTAGAGGAAGATCAGGGGTTTTTTGTTCATTTTTAAAATATTTTACTTATCCATGAGAGACACACAGAGAGAGAGAGAGAGAGAGAGAGAGAGGCAGAGAAACAGGTAGAGGGAGAAGCAGGCTCCATGCAGAGAGCCCAATGTGGGACTCGATCCTGGGACTGCGAGGTCACACCCAGAGCTGAAGGCAGACACTCAACCTGCTGAGCCACCCAGGCGTCCTGAGGAAGATGAATTATAAGCCACTCCATTCTGACAGCCAGGCTAACTGCATTATGAAGCTTAGAGACATTACATGGCTCCAGGCTGTGTTGGACCTCCAATTTTTTAAGATTTTATTGATTCATGAGAGACACAGAGAGAGAGGCAGAGGAAGAAGCAGGCTCCCTGTGGGGAGCCCAGTGCGGGACTCCATCCCAGGACCCTGGGATCATGACCTCAGCCAAAGGCAGATGCTCAACCACTGAGCCACCCAGGTGCCCTTGACCCCAAATTGAGTATGTTTTTCACAGACTACCTTTCATCTTAGAGATTTTTACTTAGCTGTGGAGAAATGACAGAATTCAGTATTGAATAAAATTAAGTTTTTTTTAAAGATTTTATTTATTTGAGAGAGAGAGATTAAGATACTATAAAGTGGGGAGGAGAGGGAGAAGCAGGCTCCCCTTAGGAGGGAGCCCGATGTGGGCTCAATCCCAGGACCCCCCACTCCCCACCCCACCCCCCGCCCCCGATCATGACCTGAGCCGAAGGCAGACACCTAACCCACTGAGCCACTCAGGCTTCCCACAAATTGAGTTTAATCAGAGATACTTTGCAGAAACAAGTAGTGTACAGACCAGTTTAGCATGAGATGCAGTGCGCATGCCGCCCAGCGCCACCCCACACTTCCTGTTGTGTACCACTGCTGCCTCTCTCCCTTCTTCCTCAACAGTTTCAGTCATTCAGCCAGTACCGCTGTAAGACTGCCAAGAAGTCAGAGGAAGAGATTGACTTCCTTCGCTCCAATCCCAAAATCTGGAATGTTCACAGTGTCCTCAATGTCCTCCACTCCCTGGTCGACAAATCCAACATTAACCGGCAATTGGAGGTGTACACAAGTGGTGGTAAGCGCTGCTTGCTATCTGTCCAGTGGAAGAGAGGCCGCATGCAGCCCAGGGGAGTCGCCATGGCTTAGGCTGTGGGCTGCTTCTCTTTGGTGTTGGGTGTGAACAGTAGCCAAGTGCTGATGTTGAGGAATGTTGGGCTTGGCATTCTGTGGGTTGACAGACCAGCACTCAGGTGGTCTGATTTGCCGATGCTTCTACTGTGTCTCCAGGAGCTTTATGTAGCCAAGCACTTCTCACGCTTTTTGGTGTCAGAACTGCTGTACAGTCTTTAAAGAGTGAGAATCACAGCATTTATCTATCTATATTTATATATCTATATATATATTCATTTTCCCTGTGAGAAGAGTGCCATTTTTGGAAATCTCTTTAGTGCCTGGCTCTGTAAAGAAGCTGGATTCTCAGTGTACTTCCATATTCAGCAATTACTGTATTCAGCAATTACAGTATGTGGTACAATATATGAGGGATATCTGGCCTCACTCAGACCTGGAGTTGGGAAAGCGAGGAGTATCTTAACAGCTTTTTCAGGTGGTTCTGATGTTCTTTGTTACCACATCCAAACTTGATATTGGGAGTTTTGTATTTGTGAATTGCGATGAGGAATCTGGAACCTTAGCAACAAACTTTTACTTTGTTATGTTAAGGTGTATTGGTCTATCCTGCAGCTTGAAAGGATCTTTTTATGCTGCACAATTTTGTAAAATACTGGTTTATTGAGTTATAAAGATTTTCTGAATGCCTTTTTTTTTTTAAGATTTTATTTATTTATTCATGAGAGACACAGAAAGTGAGGCAGAAACCTAGGCAGAGGGAGAAGCAGGCTCCCCGCAGGGAGCTCGATGCAGAACTCAATCCCAGCACCCTGGGATCACAACCTGAGCCAAAGGCAGACGCTCAACCACTGAGCCACCCACGTGCCCTGGCTGACATATTTTATTATACAACCTAAAAAAAAAAAAAATACTTTGGTCATCAGATAAATCTGTATTTGGAAGCTATTGGACTCAGGGTAGCAGATAAACGTTTTTAAAACTATGATTTTTGACTAAGCAGGGTCGGTCCTGGTTAGTACTTGGATGGGAAACTGTGATTTTTGCTTAAAAGCTCACATTTTCATTGGCAGTGGCACTGTCAGTTCTCACTGAAATGTAACAGGCTCACCTCATTCATTTATGAGAAAATGTCTGCCAGATACTCTAAGTAACCATAATTTGTCAGTCGTTCTTTTAAGTAAAAATGGTTTTCGTGGAAAAAAAGTGGCTGGTTCTTTTACTGCGTGAGGGAAAGAATACAGTAATTGCTAATGCAGTTTGGTACCACTGCCTGGTTTATGCTAAGTTGTGAGTCATTTGTACCCACTGTTGTTTTTGCACCATCAGTGCAAATCTCACTCTAGTGAGAAAGACAAATAGGATCTTAGTGTTATTAGGAAAATAGCTTTGACCCCATGAACTTATTGAAAGTAGTTGCCTTGATGAGTAACTGCTCCTGATAAAAGGGGGCCATCAATATTCTCAGGTGTCTTGGGACCAAGAAAATAACCAAAAACCACAACAGCCACTCCCCTCACGCAACTCCTGTTGGTAAATTTAAGATTAGTATAAGGCCAGGGACACCTGGCCAGTCAGTCAATAGAGCATGTGTGATTTTTTTTTTTTTAGATTTTATTTATTTATTCATAGAAATGCAGAGAAAGAGAGAGGTAGAGACACAGGCAGAGGGAGAAGCAGGCTCCATGCAGAGAGCCTGACATGGGACTCCATCCAGGGTCTCCAGGATCACGCCCTGGGCTGCAGGTGGCGCTAAACCGCTGCGCCACCGGGGCTGCCCGAGAGCATGTAATCTTGATCTTGGGGTCATGAGTTCGAGCCCCACATTAGGTATAGAGATTACTTTAAAAAGATTAGTTTAAGGTCAGGCATGTTGCTTCTGGGTATTCCTTTGAAGGCAGTTATTCCCTGTTGCAGGAAGCTTTAGAGGCCAGTAGTAGGTGAAGAGTTGATTAATATTCAAGGCTCAGGCTTCCCTTCCTTCACCTGCCCCTGCTGAAATGTTCACCATGTCTGTTTCTCTCAGGTGACCCCGAGAGTGTGGCTGGCGAGTATGGACGGCACTCCCTTTACAAGATGCTTGGGTATTTCAGCCTGGTGGGGCTTCTGCGTCTGCACTCCCTTTTAGGGGATTACTACCAGGCCATCAAGGTGCTGGAGAATATTGAACTAAATAAGAAGGTGATTACTTGTTTCCCCCTGCCCTGCTACCCAGAGCCAGAGACTCTGCTTTGAGAGAATCTATAAGGACAAATTTCAGGGAGCAAAAAGAAGATTCTTCCCCAGGCCATTTGAAAATTGAGACTTGCATGTGGACAAGGTGCTTTCTCTTTGTTGCTTAGTAATACTTGAAATGTTCAGCGGTCTTTCTATTTTCAAAACAATGATAACGCAGATTTTTATTACTCCGGTTTCACTATTTAAGGAATTTGTGAAAGACTTAGTTCTAGGATAGTATAATGATGATTAGCTGTGGTGGTTTTTTTCTTAGCCACAGAAAAACTGGTATTTTCTGGACACGTGTGTATGTATCATTCAGTCTTACTTGTTGATCTGTTTCTTTATTGGGTTTACCTGGAAAATCAAGGAGTAGAAAGCAAGGAAGAATACATAACTGAGATGTGGAGGGATATGGAGCTGAAAGAAATGTTAAGGTCACCTGATCCAGTCCCTTTTTATTATATCTAACAAGATGGAGTTCTCAGGTCATATGATTTAGTAAATGGTATAATCTGTATTCAGAGCCTCTAACTCCAGAGCCAGGGCTTCCCCTGGGTAGTTCAGGACTTCTACAGGGGGCTTCCACTTCAGCTGACACTGGACCCTGCCAACTTCCAGACTCCCTCTGGGATGTATTGATTTGGGGACTTATGGATGCTTCTGCCTCCTTCCACAGAGTATGTATTCTCGTGTGCCTGAGTGCCAGGTCACCACATACTACTATGTCGGTTTTGCATATTTGATGATGCGTCGCTACCAGGATGCCATCCGGGTATTTGCCAATATCCTCCTCTACATCCAAAGGACCAAGAGCATGTTTCAAAGGACTACATACAAGTATGAGATGGTAAGGAAGCCTTTGACCAGCTTGATGTCTTGGTACCTATGCCAACAGTTTTTGGTAAATGCTATCCAAAATTTTGCCTTTTATATGTCCTTTCAGTAGGATGATTTCTTAATGGCTGGTCTACTCTTAGTTTCTTTTGTTGTGCCTATTATTTCAGACCATGAACTCCTTGACGATAAGGACAGTATCTTTTGTTTTACTTTTGACCCCCAGCAGTGCTTACATTTATTCAGCAACAATTTGCTGAGTGTTCACTGGACTGTGGGTGTTTTAAAGTGAGTTAGTTGGGGTACAACCCTCAAGCAGTTTGCCATGGAGGAGGGAGGGTCCAAGACATGCATAGAATTGGAAGGTATCTAGGCAGAGCAAAGGTGCTGAAACTTGTAGTACAGTGTAGTACAGTGTAGTACAGTGCAGCACAATGAACTACTTTGTTGGAGGGCCGTATATTAGTCAAATTGGGGTTTTGGTTCTGGGTAACCTTCACTACCCAGCTGAAGTATTTAATCTTTATAGGCATTATGGTGCCATCAGAGTTTCTGGGTGACTTGGTCATAATGATGTGGGAGGATTGATGTCCCAGTGAAGTGTGGTGGGCCAGGGAGAGTGAGAAGAAGGCTCTACTAAAGAATCCAGGAGCCAGGGTAGCCTGGGTGGCTCAGTGGTTTAGCGCCATCTTCAGCCCAGGGCATGATCCTGGAGACCCGGGATTGAATCCCATGTGGGGCTCCCTGCAAGGAGCCTGCTTCTCCCTCTGCCTGTGTCTCTGCCTCTCTCTCTCTCTCTGTCTCATGAATAAATAAACAAAATCTTAAAAAAAAAAAAAAAAAAGAATCTAGGAGCCAGTTCCAGAGGCTCTGGAAGTGGGCCAGAAGTTCAGTAGATCTAGAGGGCAGATTAGGAGAGACTTCAGGAAGGTTAACTGACTGAGGCAAACCAGGGAGAAATCAGAGGTCTGAGCATAGTGTACTTGGGAGGGTGGTGGAGCCACGTTGGATGTGGGACCTCTGAAAGTCTATCTCATTTGACCCCGCACCAATTTCTCTTACACCCCCAGATTAACAAGCAAAATGAGCAGATGCACGCGCTGCTGGCCATCGCCCTCACCATGTACCCCATGCGAATCGATGAGAGCATTCACCTGCAGCTGCGGGAGAAATATGGGGATAAGATGCTACGCATGCAGAAGGGTGACCCACAGGTCTATGAGGAACTTTTCAGCTACTCGTGCCCTAAATTCCTGTCACCTGTGGTGCCCAACTATGATAATGTGCACCCCAACTACCACAAGGAGCCCTTCCTGCAGCAGCTGAAGGTGTTTTCTGATGAAGTGCAGCAGCAGGCCCAGCTCTCCACCATCCGTAGCTTCCTCAAGCTGTACACTACCATGCCTGTGGCCAAGCTGGCCGGCTTCCTGGACCTCACAGAGCAGGAGTTCAGGATCCAGCTCCTTGTCTTCAAGCATAAGATGAAGAACCTGGTGTGGACCAGTGGCATCTCTGCCCTTGATGGTGAATTTCAGTCGGCATCCGAAGTTGACTTCTACATTGATAAGGTATGGCTGCCCCCTGGCCTCAGCCTCTGGGGCCCTCTGTCTATCCATTCAGTAGGCAGTGTTTACCAGGTGCCTGGTATTCTGAGCATTTGGGACTTAGCAGTGAACAAAATCAACAAAGATTTCTGCCCTCGCACCCATTTTCTAATGTTAAAAAACAGGCATTATCGTGAAGCAGACCATGTGGCAGGTATCAATGCAAAATGAACAAACCTTTTTAAAAATTTTTAAAGAAAAAAGTTTCATTTGGGCACAAGTTAAGATGGCTGCTTGGAAATACACAGTCTTCACAAAGAAGAGAGTGCTCCAGGGAAGGAACAGTTGGGCAAGAGTATATACGTTTTTGTTTTTGTTTTTGTTTTACATAAAGAGTTATAAGTCGTGATGAAACACTTTCCAGAAAGGCTGTAAGACTGGAGTCTAATGGGAATCAGCAAGGTTTTTTTTCTTTATGTTTGGAATGCTGCTTTTTGTTTTTGTTTTTGTTTTTTAATGAAGCAGCTGTACAGTGTGTACTTGGGACAGGAACAGAACCCATGCTTTGAGGTTTTGCCAAGTCATTTTGACCCTGGGTAAATGTTTTACCAGGAGCAGGGCCCACAGCAAAAGTTGAAAATTTCCTTTATTTTCTCATAGGTAGAAATTGCCAAGTGCTATGCATTTAAGGGTAATGGTGCTAGAAGGTAGAGGTTGCATTATTACATAAGGTGCTCCAGGTAGCCTTTGTCCAGGAAGTGAAATTGTAGCTAAGACTTGAAGGAGGTGAAGAAATTAGCCAAACAAGTATCTGGGGGAGCAGCATTCCAAGGAGAGGGAGCGGTAAAGGCAAAGGCCCTGGGGCAGGAGTGAATCCAGTATTTTTGAGGGACAGCTTCAGTGTGGCTGCAGTGGCCTATGAGAGGGTATTGTGGCAGAAGAGAAGATTGGAGAAGAAAGAGGGAGAGGATGGTACAGTTTTTTGGAAGTAACTCAGCAAGTCGGAGTTATTCTCCTGACTCGTCCTCACCCTAGATTAGTTAGCACCTAGATTAGTGGTGCCTGGTTTTGAACTTGGTGTAATGGACTGACATAGCATGTGCTCTTTCTTTGTGTCTGGCTTCTTTTGCTCAGTGTTACATTTGAGAGCATCGCCATGTACAACAGTCCATCGGTGCTCACTGCTGCAGTAGTTGGCTGCGATTTTCCCTTTTTTAAAAAAAAAAAATTTTTTTTAAATTTTTATTTATTTATGATAGTCACAGAGAGAGAGAGAGAGGGAGGCAGAGACACAGGCAGAGGGAGAAGCAGGCTCCATGCACCGGGAGCCCGATGTGGGATTCGATCCCGGGTCTCCAGGATCGCGCCCTGGGCCAAAGGCAGGCGCCAAACTGCTATGCCACCCAGGGATCCCCGATTTTCCCATTTTAATGCTGATGGACATTTGAGTGGTGTAGGTTATTACAAAAAAGTACATGTGGTTTTAGAGACTGGCTGTCAGTGGTCCACTTAAGGGTTTTTTTGTGTGTGTGATAATTTTATAGATGCTTATGAATGCAGAAGTTATTTCTTCCTCTGCCTGTGTCTCTGCCTCTCTCTGTGTCTCTCATGAATAAATAAATAAATAAAATCTTTAAAAGAAAAAAAATCAAATCTGTCCCTTGTAGTATCACATCAACTTTTTTTTTATTTTTAAGATTTTATTTATTTATTCATGAGAGACACAGGCAGAGGGAGAAGCAGGCTCCACGCAAGGAGCCCAATGTGGGACTCGAACCCAGGAATCCAGGATCACACCCTGACCCAAAGGCAGGCGCTCAGCCACTGAGCCACCCAGGTGTCCCTCCCCCCCCACATCAACTATCTATCTATCTATCTATCTATCTATTTATTTATTTATTTTTATTTATGATAGTCACAGAGAGAGAGAGAGAGAGGCAGAGACATAGGCAGAGGGAGAAGCAGGCTCCATGCACCGGGGGCCCGACGTGGGATTCGATCCCGGGTCTCCAGGATCGCGCGCTGGGCCAAAGGCAGATGCCAAATCGCTGCGCCACCCAGGGATCCCTCACATCAACTATTTAAAGTCCTTTTCGAATTTATTCTTGGTGCCTGACATATATTCTTTGGCAGTATCGGCAACCTGTTCCATCCTCCTATCATCACTTTGTGACCCAGCTGGACTAGCCCCAATTATCTAGATGGTCTTTTTTTTTTTTTTTTTTTTTTTTTTTTACTCATGAGAGACACACAGAGAGAGAGAGAGAGAGAGAGGCAAAGACACAGGCAGAGGGAGAAGCAGGCTCCATGCAGGGAGCCCGATGTGGGACTTGATCCGGGGACTCCAAAATCACACCTTTAGCCGAAGGCAGATACTCAACCGCTGAACCACCAAGGTGTCCCATAGATTGTCTTTTTTTTTTTTTTTTAAGATTTCATTTATTTATTTATTTTTAAAGATTTTTATTTATTTATTCATGAGAGGGAGGGAGGGAAGGAGGGAGGCAGGCAGGCAGAGGGAGAATCTGGCTCCATGCATGGAGCTTGATGCAGAACTGGATTCTGGGACTCCAGGATCACAGCCCGGGCCTAAGGGAGGCGCTAAACTGCTGAGCCACTCAGGGATCCCCAATTTTATTTATTTTTGAGAGTGACCACGAGCAGAGCTGGAACAGAGGGAGAGGGAGAAGTGGACTCACTACCAAGTCCAGGACCCTCGGGATCATGACCTGAGCCAAAGGGAGATGCCTAACTGACTCAGGTGCTCCTGGATGGGCTTTACTAAAATACTTCTCCTGGGATGCCTGGCTGGTGCCGTTGGTAGAACATGTGATTCTTGATCTTAGGGTCGTGAATTCAAGCTTCGTGTTGGGTGTAAAGTTTACTTCTAAATAAATAAAACACTTCTCCTAAGAATTACTAACTTGGGGGATCCCTGGATGGTTCAGTGGTTTTAGTGCCTGCCTTTGGCCCAGGGCATGATCCTGGAGACCCGGGATCGAGTCCCATGTCGGGCTCCCTGCATGGAGCCTGCTTTTCCCTCTGCCTGTGTCTCTGCCTCTCTCTGTGTGTGTGTCTCTCATGAATAAATAAATACAATCTTTAAAAATAAATAAATAAATATTTTTTTAAGTATGTTCTGCACCCCCCCCCCCCGCATCCCTCCCCAGTTGAACTCGGAACCCCGAGAACGAGACTATGTCACACGCTCTGTTGACTGAGCCAGTCAGGCATCCCTGCTTTCAGTCTTTTGGCTTTTCTTTTTTTATCCTTGACATGAAAAAAATACCATCAAATAGATTCAGAAAGTTCTTGGGTCTTAACTTAGATTACATAGGAATTTACAAGTAAAATGGTATTCAACCACATTTGGGCTAAAAACAAAATTTAGAATCTGGACTCACAACCTTACACTCATAAAATATTGTATGAGATTAAAATGCTGTCTTGAAGAATGTGTTTATTGCTGAAAGCTTCCTGTTCATTAAAAAAGACTTGCAAATAAAAATAAATGAATTAACAAAATTAAAATCAACCATCTAGAAAGAGCTGCTATCAACTGGTAATGCTCTTCCATTGAGTTTTTTTCCTGTTTGCTTTTGTAAACCACTGTAGGGGTTTATCTAGCACTTAGCAGCATGGTTACTTGAAAGTCCTTTAAGTGGCTGTACCTCACTGCTCCTCTCTGACTCTGCTTTTCCCACAGGACATGATCCACATTGCAGACACCAAGGTCGCCAGGCGCTATGGGGATTTCTTCATCCGGCAGATTCACAAATTTGAGGAGGTGAGCAGTCACAGTGTTTGTGGGCTGGAGGCAGAGGTTAGGAACTAGGTGGGGAGTTTTGAAATTTTTTATTTTTCATTTCTAGAAGGCCCCAAGTTGGCCCTTTAAAGTTTCTGAGACTGGCTGGCTGCTTGGGGTTTGGGGAATGGGGTTGGGCCTGTTGTAGCAGTTGCTGTGTCAGCCTTCTCTAGAGCATCTCTTTCCAAGATCTCTCTCTGCGGGTGGCCAGTTCTCCCCTCCCTCCTTGGTATTTCCTAATATGGGTGGATTCACTGCCTGCTCTTACCCATCCTCCCCATTTGGCAGTTACTCTCTGACTTGAGACAGGTCTGGCCAGTTCCTGAAGGCAGAGGACAGGAAGCTGTGTTTTGACAGACTTGGTGCATTTCACTTCTTGCCCTAGGAGAGGTCTTGTGGGTCAGGCCAGACACTACAAGGATGCAGGGTGTGCGCGTGCTAGTCTCTTTGTGGCCATAGCTGGAGCCACTTTGTCCTGGTGTCCTGAGTTCTCCAGCAGAGGTCACTACTATGCTCCTCTGGTCCATGCCATGAGGCGCTTCCTGCAGGATGATGCAGTCCTGGCAAGTTTAGCCACTCTGAGCCCTATGTCTATAAAATGGCCAGAGCAATATAGGGTGTGTGTGTGTGTGTGTGTGTGTGTGTGTGTGTGTGTGTGGCGTGTGAAGGGCAGGTAGGAGAACAGTCTGCATGAATTGTGCAGGGCCATAGGAGTATCAGGAGTGGAGCACCTAATTGGGGCTTTATGCACACAAAGTGGACACCCATACCTGTATCAGACACCCCTCCCTGACTTCAGGGGGTCAGCCCAGGGGTCTGTCCTGGTTGGTGATCATGCACACTAGAGGGAAAGGGTTGGTGAAATAACTGTATCTAACTTTGCTTTTCTCTTTCTTTTAGCTCAATCGAACTCTGAAGAAGATGGGACAGAGACCCTGAGGACATTCACACTCTTTGTTAGGAACTCATTTTAAGGTCTTTGTAGGTGGGGCCTCTTTTTGTCTCCATGAAGCCTTTGCCTAGATCAGCCATCAGCAATTCAGCTGAGTTGAAGTTTATTTGGATTAAGGACTGAAGTATTTTAAATAAGTCTCAGTAAAAGATCTTCTTTGGAGCCAGATTTGTCATCTCATCATTGTTGGGGGGAATCTGGTTGAGGGTGACAATATGTGATTTCCTCTAACACTTTTCTCCTGATCATCAGTTGTTGGTATTTCGATTGAATTTGCATTTTGGGGATCCCTGGGTGGCGCAGCGGTTTGGCGCCTGCCTTTGGCCCAGGGCGCGATCCTGGAGACCCGGGATCAAATCCCACGTCGGGCTCCCGGTGCATGGAGCCTGCTTCTCCCTCTGCCTGTGTCTCTGCCTCTCTCTCTCTCTCTCTGTGTGACTATCATAAATAAATTTAAAAAAAATTAAAAAAAAATGAATTTGCAGTTTGCAGGACATTCTCACCTTCAGTATCTTATTTGCACCTCACAAGAAACCCGTGGGCAGTAAGTGACCTACCATGATTTGCATGCATGTTAACAGAAGTGCTGAGTCTTGGGCAAAAGCTTGGACCACCTCCTGGTGCCATGAACTTGCCATGAACTGTGCTAAGAGGAAGCCGGGTACGCTGCTGACCCCTCACAGCGCAGGAGTGGCAGTAGAATCCCCACTTCACAGATGAGGAAGTGCACTCAGGTTGTAAAGTGACTTGCTCGATGTCCTGTAGTTCTCAAAAAGCCAAGACTTGGCTCCCAACGACCACTTTTTTCTACTGTCTTCTGCCTATGTCTTTAATACTTCACGCTGGAAACTGACTTATGGTACGTGCAGCCTCTCCCACCCTCAGTGAGTTTGATACAGCTGCTTCTCAGCACCTTCATGGCCAGTCACAACTGAGTTGTGTCTGTTTTTCTCACTCCTGCCATTCCTTCCTAAATGCATAGTGGGGCTCTGCCATCTTGGGGACTTCCCTGGGAAGAGCCACTTCAAAACCTAGCAGCCTACGCTATTTACTGTCAGAACCAATTTCTAATCTAACAAAGCACAGACAACACAGATGTATGATTGTTGAAAACTTCACTGAAGCTGATTGCCTCAGGCATCTCACTGGACCTATTCATTAATGGTCAAATGTTCTTGTTACTACAGAAATTTTGTATTAGGAGTAAGTCCTCAGGGAGGTCTCATTAAGTTTATGCATGGTCTCATTTATTCTGGAGCCAGGTAGACTTGGTATCCTGATTTTATTGATGAGGAAATTGAGGCTTGGGGTAATCACATCGTTTGTCCAAGATCAAGGTAGTAGGTAGTGAAAACCTCCTTTTGCTTTAGAAAGTCCTACCCTAAGACTGGCAGGAAGAGACGAAGTGGCAATAAGCCCATAAAAATCTGTGTGGTCTATAAGCCTTAAAGTGAAGGTGTGTTTTCTGGAACTTTGCAGGACATGGCTGGTGAGGCTGCTTGGTGTGTCCTTGTGACAGGGTTGCTAGGAATTCTTGAGCTAGACTTTGGCTCACCTGATGTATGATTGCTTCTGTTTGAGTTTTTGGATTATGAGTGAGCTTAAGAATGTGGAAAGAGGGCAGCCCAGGTGGCTCAGCAATTTAGTGCGGCCTTCAGCCCAAGGCCTGATCCTGGAGACCCGGGATCGAGTCCCACGTTGGGCTCACTGCATGGAACCTGCTTCTCCCTCTGCCTGTGTCTCTGCCTCTCTCTCTCCCTCCCTCCCTCCCTCCCTCCCTCCCTCCCTCCCTCCCTCCCTCCCTCCCTGTGTCTCTCATGAATAAATAAATAAATAATCTAAAAAAAAATGTGGAAAGAGCCACTGACACCTGTATTAGAGTCTGAATCGTGTCACTGATACCACCATGTGGCCCCTCTGAGCTGGTAGCCTTGTCTGAAAATGAAGGTCCCTCCTCAGGATGTGAGGTGGGGTGGATGTGGAAGTGCCATGTTACCCACTGATGCACAGTATCCTTGGGAGGTCTTAATGCCTGCTCCCCAGCAGAGCTGGGCCTGCTACAGGCGCTATCATGCTATCATGGGGACTTCAATGGGAGGCATTTCCTGGAGCTGGGCTGAATGGCTTTCTCTTTAATCTGGGTGGTAGCCCTGGACCTACCACCCCAAGGTGGCACCAGTGCAGCTCTCAGGGTAGAAGGCCCGCCTTGCAAGTCAAGGGTAGGAGTTAGCATTTTTAATAGGATAGTTAGGAAAGACCACACTGATAGGTGTCATTTGGGCAGAGACCTGAAGGGGGCAAGGGGGCAGACGTTGAGCTACCCGGGAGAAGTGTTCCAGGAAGAGGAAATTGCAGGTGCACAGGTCATGAGGCCAGAGCATGTTTTGTGTGTTGAGAGAATGTAGGGAAATGGCCAGTGGGAGCCGAGTGAGCTAGGGTGCGAGAGAGGGAGAGGCCAGATGTGGAGTGAAACTCCCAGTCATCTATAGGCTGCAAGTTCTGTGACTAAGTCTGAGTGAGATAGGTTTTCACCTGGCAGGTTACAGAACTTGGCCAAGAGCTAGAGTGGAGTCAGGATTTGAACCCAGGTCAGCCCAGTTTTACAGTCTGCTGCCTCTGAGATAACCATCCTGCAGTTTTGCTTCACTCCCCAAAGGGAAAGAAACAAAAGCAGTCTCCATTAATATGTAATAAGTCCGAACATTCACAGAGCTTTTGGTAGCTTTCTCAACACTTATTCATCTGTTACCTTGCTGGATCCTGACAAGTGGCAGAGTCAGGATCCTGCCACGCATTTTGATTGCCAGACCAGTGCCAACGAGACCTTACCCATGTGGCACCTGTCTGTGGTTCCCTGGCCTCCTAAAGAACGGCTTATCCAGCACCATCTCTTCTGCTGTTCTCCCCGTGAGTCCTCAAGTTCGGCTAGGATGGCTCAGGAATTCAGACCCACCTGAGCAGCCACCTGGAGTTAGCTTGTTGGAATTCAGCTCCAGAGTCTCATAGCTCATGACAGTTTCTTGTCTCCATCATTAAAACTATGCCAGGTCAAGGTGTGTTGTGTCTGACACAGCCTCTCAGCACTCTTCTTACTGTGCCAGGAGACAGGCCATTTCAGCTCAAGGTCACACAGACCCAGTGTGTGAGCGCCTGGCTTGGGGCCACTTCCCAGCAGCTCAGTCCAGGCCCAGCAGCAGCGCCGGGCAGCCAGCAGCCCTCAGGAGGGGGCAGGCACAGCTGAACTCTGCCTGGTACCGCTAGAGGAATGCAGGGCATTCAGCAGCTGCAGCCAACTTGCAGGGGTTTTATCCCTGCTTGCCCAGAATGGAAGCGACAGGGTTATAATCCTCCCATACATACAGGCAGTGCAAGTTTTGTTAGGGAATGGGGAGCATGGGGTGGTACCAGTTACCAAAGTGCTGCACTGACGAGACAAAGCGGCACAGCCAAGTGTGTGGGCTTGGGCTCAGTCAGATCTGGGTTTGAGTCCCAACTCCATATATGAGCTGTAGAATCACAGCCAAATTATTTAGCTTCTCACCGTCTCACGCACCTGCCTCAGGACTGCTCTGTTGATGAAATTGTATGAAGTACTTAGCACCTGGCCATAGTTTGTTTAGGGAACGAAGGCCATTATTAGCTAGCCATGACCTTGGAAGTCAAAGTACTAGATGGCACTACACAGGCAGAAAGGTCCTGTGTAGATCAGCATGGCTAAGGCAGCCCCGGTGGCCTAGCGGTTTAGTGCCCACCTTTGGCCCAGGGCGTGATCCTGGAGATCCAGGATTGAGTCCCACATCAGGCTCCCTGCATGGAGCCTGTTTCTCCCTCTGCCTATGTCTCTGTCTCTCTCTCTCTCCTCTGCCTCTCATGAATAAATAAAGTCTTGTTTTTTTTTAAATAAAGTCTTAAAAAAAAAAGATCAGCATGCCTAGTTCAAGGAGGAACAGGGACTTCGAGCATTCAGATTCAGCCAGGTTCTCCACAACCTGTTCCTTGGTGCCCCAAAGGCAGGTCTGTGTGGAGACACTGAAGACCAGTTCATGGGAAGGCTAAGGCACTTGTCTGGAATAGCCTGGCCACAGAGGAGCTAGGTCTCTGCAGTGGAAGCAGTGGCATGGGGGCAAGTGGGATAATTCAAGAGAGGTTTGGGAAGGTCATAGAGTACAGGACTTGGTAGTAGGGGGAGGTGGAGGGGGACAGATGCTGAGTCCTCTGGCTTTTGCAGCTGGGGAGATAGTAGACTCTCAGATGGTAGGTGGAACAGGTTTGGGACAGGAGGCGTGTGCAGATGGGTAGAGAACTGGGTTTGGACATGAATTCAAGGGTCCTGTGGGGCACCCAGGTGGAGATGCCCAGGATGTAAGAATTTGGGCAGAGGCAATACACAACTGGGGCTGGAAGCTTGATCTTCAGACCCCGAGGCTGGAGCTGGTTCCTCGGTACATAGACCAGCCTCTGGTGGCCTTGGCTTCCTTTGCACGGTGTCTCTCTGGCTTTTTCATACACTGGGTCGGTTGCAAACCCAAGATGGGGCTTCTCCCCTGAGTCTGGCTTTTTTTTTTTTTTTTTTTTTTCTGAGTCTGGCTTTGACCTTGGGTGGCTACTCATCAGCTCCTCATCTGCAAAATGAGGTAGTGAGACCAGCTGTTCCAAGGGTGCAGCATCCTGGGTAACCTCCTAGGATTCACACGGGCCGGGAGTCCCATGAACACTAGAGGAAAGAGGTGGCACTTAGGAGCAGTGGCCTTTGCAATAAAGAGAATTAGCTGAAGGGTGCCTGGGTGGCTCAGGTCATTAACCCTGGGGGTCCTGGGATGTGGTCCCAATCAGGCATCCTGCTTAGCAAGGCCTCTGCCCCTCCCTCTGCTCGTGCTCCCTCTCCCCTCCCCTCTCAAATAAATAAATAAAATCTTTAAAAATTGAGCTGAATGAATGATGAGTGCCTGAGGGAGTGAAAGGATTGAATGAATATAAATGTATGAATAAGTGATAGAGTGTGCCTTAAATCTTTTCCAGAACGGACAGGCGTAAAATGAATAAATGATGAATGTCTGCACTATCCTGCAAGCTTCAGCCAGTGCAAGCGGTGGCTGTGACTGTGCCAGCTCCTACCAGTGGCCATTAGTCCCCACCCCCGGCCTGCCTTGCAGCCTGGAGATGGGTTGGACTGAGCCTTTGCTCCGGGTCAGGTGTGGGGGGTAGGGCATCAGGAAGAGGCTGCAGGGGAGGAGCACACTGAAGCTCCAAAGCCTGACCAGCAATTTCCTGATGTTTTCCGGGAGTGCAGAGGCTCTGGGAAGCTGCAAATCATCCTTGCTTCCTGTGGCTCCACATTCCTGTCAAGCTGGTAGCTAAAAATCCCAGCTTTCCTTATTTCTGGCCCCACCCTGTCCCAGCCGCTCATCAAGATCAAGGTACCTCCCTTCTGCCCTCACCCCCACTACCCTGTGTTCCCCTGAGGCCAGTGACTGCGATGGTGGGCTCCTCTTCTGGTTAGGAAGCGGCAGGGAGCCTGGGCCCCAGGCCTGACATGCCCTCTTGCAAGGGGGCACGTTTCTGGCACGATGTTGAACTTCTCTGAGCCTCAGCTTCCTCCTCAGACAAGTGGAGAGAGTAATTGCCCCCCCCCCCCCCCGCCCCGGGCCCTCTTAGCCTTACCATACAAAGCTGCAGCATGTGCTAGAGTGTTACATCCGTCTTCTGCTGTGTCACCTGGAGGTGAGGTATCCCCTCTCTAACCTCTGTTGTATTTAGAGGAAGAAGCAGCTCCCTCTCAGAGCTTCCACAGAAAAGTCTCACTTTCTGTTTCAGACAGGAAGAGCTGCCTTGCTCACAGTTCCGTGTAGATAGGTAAATGGGAAACAAGTAGTCCTTTTCTAGTGTCTGACAGCCTGGTCGGGTGGTCTGGCCTGTGGCTAACCTAAATCTCTTCAGCCTGATAGCCCCTTCCTTGTCGCTTTTTCCTCAGAGGAGAGGTGACCTCCCGGTGTCAGAAAGGCTCTGAAACCATTTTCCGCTCTGCCTGCTTTTCATCTGCAGAGCTGGCCAGGGAGTTTATATAAAGAGGTGTTGTTGGGAGGGCTCCAGCATTCCTGATCTCCACCATAACCCCTGGCCATCCCTGAGGAGTCAAAGCGCAAGCAGGGCGGGCTCTGCAGACTCGACTCTGAGGCCTTCCAGTCCCCCTCCTTCTCCTTCCTGTCCAATTTCTGCCCCGAGCCCCTCCTGTGGACATTTAGGGTCTTGAATACTGTATCAGCACCCAGGCATGGACGCTGCTAGAAGAATCCCAGTACCAGTCATGTGTATCACAGTTGGAAAGTCACAAGAGGGCAGCCCTGGTGGGGCAGTGGTTTAGCGCCACCTGCAGCCCGGGGTGTGATCCTGTAGACCTGGGATTGAGTCCCACATCGGGTTCCCTGCATGGGGCCTGCTTCTCCCTCTACCTGTGTCTCTGCCTCTCTCTCTCTCTCTCTCTCTCTCTCTCTCTCTCTATGTCTCTATGAATAAATAAATAAAATCTTAAAAAAAAAAAGATTTAGGATCCCTGGGTGGCGTAGCGGTTTAGCGCCTGCCTTTGGCCCAGGGCACGATCCTGGAGACCCGGGATTGAATCCCATGTCGGGCTCCCGGTGCCTGGAGCCTGCTTCTCCCTCTGCCTATGTCTCTGCCTCTCTTTCTCTCTCTGTGTGACTATCATAAAAAATAAAAAAAAAAAATTCCAGAGCAACTTATTAAAAAAAAAAAAAAAGAAAGAAAGAAAGAAAGTCACAAGAACACCAAGGCTGGAGGCTTCAGGGGCTCCCTGTCCAGGGCTGGCCTCCAGCTGATGCTCCAGGGAGGGTTCTTGGGCACCAAGCTCACAGGTAGATAAAAAGGAGTGAATTTGTAGTACAAACTAGGTGTGCAGTGGTGAACTGGACACATTGCCGGCTTCAATACACCAGTGACACCTTTGTGGTGAAAGTTCTTTGTGAAGTCAGAGCTAGACAGTATGGCTTCAACAGGCTTTAACCCCTCAAAACCTTATCAGTAACTGGGGGTCCCGTGATAGTCCCTAGCCCATAGAGTTGCTGTGAGGAGTCAAAGAGATAATGCCCTTTAACAACAACAACAACACACACACACACACACACACACACACACACGTTAAGGATTTCATAGTCCATTGAGGGGAGACGTGTATGCACAAATAAATGCCACACAATGTGAGCAACTGTTCAAATGCCACCTCCTCCATGCAGCCCTCAGGGATGCACCCTGAGTCCCCAGGCAGGAGATGAGAGGCTCCTTCTGAAAGCCCTGTTGTCCCTTTCCTCATTTCTCCATCGCATTACTTGTCTTTCTGTGAATGTTTATTATAATTGTTTACACACCTGTCTTCCACACTGGTCTGCCTCCAGGGGAGGCACGGGAAATTCCTTCCTGAAATCAGCAAGGGATATCCCCTCTAGGTTCCATCTAATTGTAGGGGTGGAATTCTATGAGAAGGCCTGGAGTTGTGGCTCCTGTCAGGGCCTATCATGGAAGGCTTCAGGGAGAAGGTGATGTCTGAGCTGGGCCTTGAAGCCTCTGCAGGATTTAGAACACCAGCCATAGGCGTTTCAGGGATGGCCGAAAGGGGTGCGGGGCAGGGTGGCAGCCTGTAGCAGAGAAAGGAAGGTCAGGGGTGGAGTTCAGTCCCCATTCTAAGTGTCTCAATCACCCTGAGCGAACTTCTCCCCTCCCTGGGCTCTAGCCTATCATGCCAGTATTATGAGGGGGCTTTGCTAGCTAAACCCTAATGGTCCTCACCAGCTTGGATATTTAGTGGCTTCTTTGACCTGCCTCTCCTCCTGAGACAGACCCAGATAGCAAAGTAGGAGTACTTCGGCACTCAGCACCCTCCAAATGACAGGCAGCGTGTGGTCTTCTCTGTTCTGGAGAGTTTAGTT
Organism: Nyctereutes procyonoides; assembly: GCF_905146905.1. Lineage (NCBI taxonomy): Eukaryota > Metazoa > Chordata > Mammalia > Carnivora > Canidae > Nyctereutes > Nyctereutes procyonoides. The sequence goes on along the minus strand of NW_026575049.1, from coordinate 27,700,972 downwards.
TGAAGGTTGTTTGGTTTTAGGGTAAGAATACGAGCCCTCATGGCTAGTCCCAGATCGTTGTCCTGAATGTCTGTGCGTGGGGAGAGGCATAGACTTTGAAGAAAGGTTTGGGATAGCTGCCTATCCCCAGACATAGCTGGGATTCCAGGGGACCGAGCTCACCCTGGCAGGCCCGGGTCAAGGCTTGGGGCTCAGGATGCTGTCCTGGCATGCTCCGGGCATGCTTCTTGGCCCAGCATGCCTGAAGAGCAGCGAAGCAGCCGACACGTCTGCCACCCGAGCCTCCCACGTGCCTCCTTCTGCTCCCAGGCCCCAGCTCTGAGGTCCCACAATGCTTCCATTGTCCACAGCTCTGCCAGGCTCCCCCAGGGAGCAGCTCAGAGCCAAGGGTCTGGCCAGGGCCCTGATTTCTGGGGGCATAGCCTAGGCAGTCAGACCTACAGGGAACTTGGAGGATCATAGAATCTGGCGAAGTTTAGAAGAAGGAAATCTTGGAATGAGAACACCACGGGTGCTGAGGCTCCAGGCTCGGGGAGGGATGGCCCAGTTCCATGGCCACACTCCCTTGTCTTATTTTTTTTTTTTTTTTTTTTAAATTTTTTTTTTTTTTTTATTATTTATTTATGATAGTCATACAGAGAGAGAGAGAGAGGCAGAGACACAGGCAGAGGGAGAAGCAGGCTCCATGCACCGGGAGCCCGACATGGGATTCGATCCCGGGTCTCCAGGATCGCGCCCTGGGCCAAAGGCAGGCGCCAAACCGCTGCGCCACCCAGGGATCCCTCCCTTGTCTTATTTTAGTTTTTTTCGCTATAAAGTTATACTTGCTCCACCTGACCTACCCAGATTTCTCATCTTTCCAGTGATCTGCCCCCCTGTGGCCCTGTGGACAGATTTCGTCTTGCTCACTTGGGGCCGGTTTTGTTTTTAAATCGGAGCCCTGTTTTCTTTCTTTTATTTATTTATTATTATTTATTTATTATTATTTATTTATTTATGATAGTCACAGAGAGAGAGAGAGAGAGAGGCAGAGACACAGGCAGAGGGAGAAGCAGGCTCCATGCACCAGGAGCCCGACGTGGGATTCGATCCCGGGTCTCCAGGATCGCGCCCTGGGCCAAGGGCAGGCGCTAAACCGCTGCACCACCCAGGGATCCTGGAGCCCTGTTTTCTTTTCGTGGTGTGGACGACATTGCAAACAATGTTGTGTCGGCACAAGAAAGTTAAAGTGATTTTTTTTCCAAGTGATTGGTTGATACTGCGACCAGAACAAGAGTTGAAACATGAACTAGAGCAGCCCTGGTGGTTCAGTGGTTTAGCACCGCTTTCAGCCCAGGACCTGATCCTGGAGACCTAGGATCGAGTCCCATGTCAGGCTCCCTGCATGGAGCCTGCGTCTCCCTCTGCCCGTGTCTCTGTCTCTCTTTCTGTGTCTCTCATGAATAAATAAATAAAAATCTTAAAGAAAAATGGTCAGAAAGTAAAATGGTAGTTGCCAGGGGCTGGGAGCAGGGGGAGGGGAAAAATTTGGAGGGAGTGCCAGTGGGTACAGAGTTTAGGGAATGATGAAAATGTTCTTAATAGTGGTGATGGTTGCACAGCTCTGTGAATATGTTAAAAACCACTGAACTGTACACTTGAAAGGAGTGGATTTTATGGTATGTGAATTATATCTCAAAGCTGTTATTTTAAAAAGCTATACCTGCCGTTGTCATTAAATCAAACCATTACGACTTATAAAAAGGGAGTCTGCCATACGCCCAGTCTCACTCCCAGAGTTAACCACCCCCAGCATTTAGGCAGGTACCCTTTCTTCCACATGTTTAAAAATTCCATCTGTAGGGATGCCTGGGTGACTCAGCGGGTTAGCGCCTGCCTTTGGCCCAGGGCGTGATCCCGGGGTTCCGGGATCGAGTCCCGTGTTGGGCTCCCTGCATGAAGCCTGCTTCTCCCTCTGCCTGTGTCTGTGCCTCTCTCTCTTTCTCTGTCTTTCATGCATAAATAAATAAAATCTTTAAAAAAAAACTTCCGTCTGTATGTTCATGTAAATGTTGAGATACATAAATATATATGATGTTACATATCTATCATATATATATAAATTTTCTTCTGCAAAAATGGGATCCTTGGGATCCCTGGGTGGCTCAGCGGTTAAGTGTCTGCCTTCAGCCCAGGGCCTGATCCTGGAGACCCGGGATCGAGTCCCACGTCGGGCTCCCTGCATGGAGCCTGCTTCTCCCTCTGCCTGTGTCTCTGCCTCTCTCTCTCTCTGTCTCTCATGAATAAATAAATAAAATATATTTTTTAAAAAATGGGATCCTTTTATACCTATTATTCTGCAGCTTGCTTTTTTCACTTTTGAGGATGTGTTTCCATGATATTCTTTTTAACAGTTGTGTGGTTTTCTGTCGTGTAGCTGTCCTGAAAGGTAATTACCCAGTCCCTTACTAATGAATGTTTAGGATGTTTCCAGTGCTTTGCTGTTAGCAAACAAAGACCATATTTGTGTGTGCCTCTTGGGGCCTCTGGGATAGTATTTTGGAGGACAGAATATTCCACCTTTTATAGATGTGGACGTTGAACTTAGGTAGATGACATCTTTGTCCAGAATCTTCCAGCAAGGCCCTGACGGAGAGGGTGGTGGGTGAAATGGGGCCGACCAGGTATCCTCTCCCACCCCCAGGAAGGCTCTCTGGCTCCGGGAGAGAAGCAGTCTACCGGCCTCTGAGCAGGTGCAGAATCAGGGAAACTCAACAGCCAGAGGTGCCCAGTGGCAATAATGAAATTCTTTCTCCCCACAGCCTCTCCAGGTTCCCTCCAGGGCAGTCCTTCTCTTTCTCTCTTTTTTAAAAATCTCTACGCTCAACATGGAGCTCAAACTCAGCCAGAGATCAAGAGTCACATGCTCTACAGACAGAGCCAGCCAGGCGCCCCCCAATCCCTTTCCTTTCATCTCTCTGACACTGACCTTGAGATCTGTGCAGGGGAAGAGGCGGGGGTGGGGTGGGGGTGGGTGGGTGGGAGCAAAGATAAACCTTAATTCCTGGTCATCTCCTCACTCTTTCATTCCCACCAGTGTTCATTCTATGTTAGCTTCCCCTACCCCAGTGGGTTCTGTTTTTTCATCCTGTCTTTGCCTTTGCCTCCTCCGCAGCCCTCCTACAAAACAGGTTGGCAGGAAGAATGGCCAGCGGAAAGCATGGCGCTCTTTCCCAAAGAAATCCAGGAGCTCCTCTGGACACTTTCATTTCCCTTGCTCTTTATCATGCTGGACAAAGATCACCCAGTAGCTTGTCTCACTCACCAGACTAGCCAGCCCTTGCCTGCCAGGATCCTGCCCGGCCACCGGGACCCCTGCAGCTATTACCCTGGGATAAATGAGAAAAGATTCAAACTCTACTTGCAGTGGCATCTCTCACTGGCTTACACCGAATTTGCTTTCTTGGGGGATGGATGTTTTTCAACTCAAAGGTCCCCATCTCAAAGGTCCCTTCCCTGGCTGCCCTGGTTGTCTCCATGGCTCTAGCACAGCATCTTGCTCTATTTTTTTTTCTCCCCAGCACCGCTCATCATCTGAAATTATTTTCCTTCATTTTCTTGTTCCCTGCCTGACTTCCCTGCTAGAAAGTTAATTCCATGAGGGAATTCCCTGTCTTGTTTACTCCTATCTCCCCTAGAAGATCCATGCTGGGAAGCTGGTGCTCAGGAAATATTTGTTGAATCCACGCATGAATTCAAACTCATGTACAAGGTCTGAAAGGAAAAGTTTCAAGCTGACAACTGTGGCTATTTCTTAGAATGGGATTGGGATTGATGAGACAACTTGGAACTTTAGCTTTTATTTTTCAATTTTTTAAAAGATTTTATTTATTTATTCATGAGAGACACAGAGACACAGGCAGAAGAGGTAGGCTCCCTGCAGGGAGCCCAATGTGGGACTGGATCCTAGGACCCCTGAGTCACACCCCGAGCCAAAGGCAGATGCTCAGCTGCTGAGACACCCAAAGATTTTTCAATTTTTGAGGAGAAGACTGTGATCACTTAATTGGTAGTTAAAAAATAAAGAAAAACACTGAATTAAGGGCCAGATCCCTCAGGCCTAATCCTGAAATTATGGTTGATTTGGGGCCAGTGACTTGACTTGCCTAGCCGTCTGTGGCTTCTGACCTCACCTGTAAACACAGTTCCAACTCCCACCTAAACCCTGGATTTACAGTCTGCATGGCACTTTTCCTTTCCCTTCTTCTTCTTCTTCTTCTTCTTCTTCTTCTTCTTCTTCTTCTTCTTCTTCTTCTTCTTCTTCTTCTTTCTTCTTCTTCTTCTTTCTTTCTTCTTCTTCTTCTTCTTCTTCTCTCTTCTTCTTCTCTCTTCTTCCTCTTCTCTCTTCTTCTCCTCCTCCTCCTCCTCCTCCTCCTCCTCCTCCTCCTCCTCCTCCTCCTCCTCCTCCTCTCTCCTCCTCTTCTTCTTCTTCTTCTTCTTCTTCTTCTTCTTCTTCTTCTTCTTCTTCTCTTTTTCCAAAGCAAGTTCTGTGCCCAACGTGGGGCTTGAACGTGCAAACTTGAAGATCAAGAGTCAAGTGCTCTACCGACTGAGCCATTTAGGTGTCCTGTGTACAAGTTTTTTATCCATTGTCTCAGCAGATTATCCACACCCCTGGGAGAGAGGCAAGGCAAAGATTATTATCCCCATGTTTTAGGGTAGGAAATTGGGGTTCATAGCGGTTAGTTGTCTGGCCTGCAGTCACACAGCTGTGTCCATGCAGGTCCTTATTTCCTCTCGTGGTGAGCTGACTCAGATAATGAGTTTATAAGGCCCACAAATGGGCTAATGGGGGCCCAGAGGGCTATGCCATATAAGTTATTATTACGGCAACGGGATCAAGGTCTGATCTGGAGCTGTCTTCAGGGAGCCCCTTAGGCTGGCGAGGAGAGGAATAGAATCTCTTCCGGGTTTTGTTTTATCTATTTATTTATTTTTAAAGATTTTATTTATTTATTCATGAGAGACACCCAGAGAGAGGCAGAGACATAGAGGGAGAAGCAGGCTCCCTGCAGGGGAGCCTGAAGCGGGACTTGATCCCAGGATCCTAGGATCAGGACCTGAGCCAAAGGCAGGCACTCAACCACTGAGCCACCCAGGCACTCCCCTCCTGGATTTTATTATTTTTTAAAGATTTTATGTATTTATTCATAAGAGACACACAGAGAGAGGCCAGAGACACAGGCAGAGGGAGAAGCAGGCTCCATGCAGGGAGCCCGAAGTGGGACTCCATCCCCCGTCTCCAGGATCAGGCCCTGGGCTGAAGGCGGCGCTAAACCGTTGAGCCACCTGGGCTGCCCCCCTTCCTGGATTTTAAAGAAAGAGTCCTGGTGGTCTTTGAAGGCCAGGGTGGGTCCTGAGGCCAAGTCTCTGATTTAGTGAAAGGAACATTCCTGGAGTTGCTTTCCCACAGGGGGCAGGGTAGGAGGTGGCAAGCACAGGCTGGTGTGGACCAAGCGTCCCAGGGGGATCACTGGGCAGCCTGGCCCACAGCAGCCACTTCCTAGGTGGCCCCAGAGAGTCCACATTCTGGACCAAGAACACGTCGTCCAACCTTGAACAGATCTAAGATGTGAGGCTGGTCCTGGCTGGGGTCATAATGGCATTCTAGGCTGGGGCTTAATGGGTGTTTGAGGAGGTGGGAATCCCCAAGGGGGCTTCTCTCCTCCACAATATACCCAAAAGGCACCAGGTGAGAAGCCAGGTGTCTGGCTTACAATTTACAAGTGATTGAAAGGTCGGGTGTGTTATATCTGAATCCTCTCAGCCACTTTGTAAAGCTAGAATTATTTCTATTTTGTTTACTTGAGAATATTTAACATGTATTGTTCCATTAGTTCCAGGGGTACAATATACTGATTCAACAATTCTATTTCTGACTCAGGAATTATCCCTATTTTTAAGCTATGGAAACAGGTTCGAGGGCGCACAAGATCATACTGCCAAGGGACTGGGGAAAGCCAGGATTCCAGCCTGGGTGGATAGGACTCCCAGAACCCTGCTCTTCCCAGCCTCCAACAGCTAAGGGGTGACAGCGGTGACTAAGACCCTGCTCCTTTCCTTGGGGGTGGAGCGACAGACCCATCCCAGCTATTATATTGGTCAAAGTGACGTCACCACCATGGCAGCTGAGTGGAAAGCTGATTCATCTGAGGTCAGGAGGGACTTCTGGGGGGAGGAGCCGCTGACCCAGGTCTTGGAGAGGGGAGCAGGAGGCTGGGGGTTCCAAAGCCCTGAGGCCCAGAGCCCCACCAGACAAGGGCCTGCTTCCTATGGGTTCTGCCCACGGGGCCCCACCGGGCCCCACCCCCCCACCACTTCTTGGGGCGGGAGGAGGAGATGCCCGAGCCGACACAGGGGGAGCGCACTCCGAAGGACTAGTTGTCAGGCTCAAGACACCACTGAGTGCACACCTGGACTGATGGGGGTGGGAGCCGAAGTCTGGCAGGCAACAGGGGGAGGAGAGGGTGACAGACTGTGGAGGTCAGGGGTGTTTTGGAGGGGTGAGGCGGGGTCAGGGAAGCTGGTGGCCATCTGGGGTGCTTTGGGCTCAGCAGGGGCACTGCCTGCCCCACGTTTCAGGGAGGAGGGCTCAGTGGGTTTAGGGAAAGTCGGTGTGGGGGTTCTGCAGGTCCTTAGGCCAAGGAGCGGGAAGAGGGCAGGAGCGGAGAAAGGATTCCAGGTGGGCACCGTGGTGAGGGTCGTCGGGTGGAAGAAGTCCCTCGGGGCCGGCGAGGTCGCAGTGGGTCACGGGGCTCCAGGGGCCGTCCCGGAGTTCCCGGGGGCTCCCGAGGAGGAGCGGCGACCCGGCTCGCCGAGCAGAGGGGCTGCGCGGGGTCGGGCCCGCGGCGGGCGGGCGGGGGGCGCGTCGGGGGGCGGAGCCGCGGCTGGGTGGGGCGCCAGGCCCCCATTCCCGGCGGCGGCGGGCGGCGGCGGGCGGCGGCGGCGGGCGGGGACCCGGGCCAGCGGGGCGCCCGCGGCCGGCCCACAGCGAGGGGGCGGCGGCGGCGGCGAGCGGGCGGCCGGGCCGGGCCGGGCCGGGCCGGGCCACGCGGGCGGCGGCTGCTCGGGCAGGTCCGGGCAGGGCGGGGCGGGCGGCAGCGAGCGCAGCCGGGACCCCGAGCCCGAGCCCGAGCCCAGCCCGAGCGCGGACCCCGCGGCCGCGGCCCCGCCTCCTCCCCGCCCTGCGCCCGCCGCCCGCGGGTCGGCGCCCGCTGCTCGGAGCGGCGCGGCAGTCGGCGCTGGAGCCGCCGCGGAGCCGCCGCGGGAGCCGCCGCCGGAAGCCGGCCGGAGCCGGGCCGGGGGCTGAAGCCTGGTCCCGGCGGCGCCCGGAGGCGGGCCCGAGCCCCGCGCGGCTCATGGCGGGGCCGCGGGGCGCGCTGCTGGCCTGGTGCCGCCGCCAGTGCGAGGGCTACCGCGGCGTGGACGTCCGCGACCTGAGCAGCTCCTTCCGGGACGGCCTGGCCTTCTGCGCCATCCTGCACCGGCACCGGCCCGACCTGCTGTGAGTGCCCGGGATGGGGCGGGCGGGCGGGGGCGCGGGGGCGCGGGCCCGAGCCGGGGTCCCCCGCCCCCCTCAGTGACGCGGAGCCGGGCGGTGGCAGGCGCCGCCCCCCGGGGCCCGCGACGCCGACCCGGGCGCTGGGCCCCCAACGGCTCGCGGGTCCCGAGCGCTCGTCCCCGGCGCCCCTCCCCCACGAGGCCCCGCCCCGGGGCCCCGCAGCCTGCGCCTCCCCGCTGGCTCGGGCCCCGGCCGCGCCCACAGGGCACTGATTTCCGCCAAAGGGACACCTGGCCCTCCTTGGGGACCCTGCGCCCCTCCCCGCGCCGCAGTGAGGCCCGTCGGCCCGTGAGGGGGCCCTGCTCCCTTGTCTCCTTCCCCCATGCCATCTTGGCTCCCCAGGCAGTAGTGGTTGGATGATATACACCCCGTCTCCCACCCCAGGTAGGACGCAGATCTGCCTCCCAGGTGTGTGCCCACAGGCCTGCCGTCCTCACTGGGGCAGGGAGGCTGGGTGAAGACTCCTGAGGTCTGCCTGACACCAGCCACCGCCTGGGCTGCCCGGGGTGTGAGATGGCTCCTTCTTGCCCCCCCCCCCCCCACCAAGCTGCCCAGTGAGGTTCTCATGGAAAAACTTATTCAGACCCCCAGAGCCGTTGACTTGGGGCTTCTATCTCAGCTCTCTGTGTGTTGGGCCCTGGAGCCTCTCCATGTATTCACTCATTCATCAAACGCTGAGTGAACATTAAGCTGAGGCACAGGGTTCCTTGCGCTTCCTGTCTCATCTGCAACTTGAGACCCAGAGACCTGGTTCTTCAGGGCCTCTCTTGCCAACAGTGCCCCCAACAAGGCTCCCCGGACCTGGCAGGGTCTGCAGACTTGGGGTGTCCTGCTGCAGACCTGTGTTCCCTGGGAGGGCCCTGGTGGAGGCGAGAAGGGAGGAGAGGATGGCCTCAAGGATCCGTTGGTACAGATGCATTTGGTTTACTCTGTACCTTGTGGTACAATGTCTGGGTGCCAGGTCGGGCCCTGTGTTGGGATGTGGAGGGGAGGATTTGGGGGGAAGTGGCTGCAGAAGCTAAGGCGTTGAGGTGGGCTGCTTCTGCCTGCTGTGGGGCATGTGACAGCCTGGGTGTCAACGGTGGGGTTGATGATAGGGTCTCTGTTACAGAATTGTTGTGAGGATTACAGGAGGTAACGAGCATTTAATTAACATTAGTTATTATATTAGACTATGGGGTGTGATGAGTGTGTGTTACTCGTCGTTCTTTCAACAGTATTTATAGTTACTACTCTGTGCTGGGCCCTGCGTGGTAATGGAGATAGCAGGAGCCAGGTGCCTGCTGAGGGAAGGGCGTTCTGGCGGCTGGAGGGGGCCACCAGAGCAGAGGCCCTGAGAGGGGAGCACTGCTGGGGCCCTTAGCACATGGCAGGGAGGATCAGGAGATGCGGCTGGCCCGGAGCACCAGGGCTCCTTGCTGGCTAAGGAGGGTGGATGGAGCCACGTGGAGCTTCGTGGGTTTTAAGCAGGGGAGGGCAGCTCCCCTCCTGAGAAGAGATCCAGGATCATGTATAGACATTCATTTGTGGAGCAAGCCAGTGCCTTGGCTACTGGCCCATTATACAGAAGAAAAACTGAGGCCCAGCTGCCACAGGAGGCATAGGGAGGATCTTCATGAGAGTAAGGGTAGGGTAGGGGCTGAGGGCAAGAATCATCAGAAGACGTTCAAGCTCTTGGAGCTGTGGCCCTTCCTCCGCTAGGGTGTGGGATTTGCCATGCTGGGGGGCCTGGTTCATTGTTTGCCTCCCCTCACCAATCCAGACATCTTTAAGCTCCCTTGAGGACAGAGACCATGTGGGTTTCATTTTTGTGTACTTCATCTCCCTTGGAGCCAAATAGAACTTCCCGGGCTTTTGAAAACTCTCACTAAATATCTGTGTTACCAAAGCCCAAATGTTGAATTGGGACAGAGATGGGGGTGGGGAAGAAGCTGGAGGAGAAACTAGTATCTCTGGGGCCTTTACAGTCTTCACACTGTTTATTTATTCATTCAATAAACATTTGTTGAGCACTTACTAAATATCAGGCACTACAGAGGGTGTTGGGAGCACAGGGTGAACAAAACGTGACCCCAGCCTTCTAGAAACACTGCTGGGGAGACTGAAATTAGCTGCCAAGACAAATTGTTTTGGTCTCATTTGGTCTCTGAACAAGCCTTTGTTGGGGCTGGGGGTGACCCCTCACCTGTTCACAATGTCACAGATCAGGAGGCCAAGCTTTAGAGATGTTAGATAACTTGTTTTTGGTCACACTCTTAGGCAGTGGCAAAGCAAAAGGGCTTAGGGACTCAGCTTTTGGGGGGAAGGGCGGGAGAAAAGGAAGCAGCCTGGCCAGAGGTGGCAAATGGCTGAGGTTCATACTTAGTCAGCTCCCCTGACCTAGTCCATCCAGCCTTGGGGCACCTCCCTCTGGGGTTCTCAGGCTACCCTTTCCTGCCTCTCCCACTGGTCGTCATCGTATCTGGACTCTGCCTGGAGAAGTTTGGGGGCAGGAGGAGGGGGGCGTGCCCCTCACCAAGCCCAGACTCAACCAGCCCTCCCCACCAACCTGGGAGGGGGTACTGGAGCTTCCCCCAACTTACAGATGAAGGTCAGGAAGAAAATGAAGGTCAGGAAGACGGCCCACCTGCCCAAGGTTGCACAGCCAGGCCTGGAAGAGCAGAGCCCGGGACCCTGACTTGGGAGGTGGTGCCGTCTGCTCCGGCCTCTGGGCCCACCATGTGGGCGAGGCAGGGCTGCAGTTTTCAGCCATAGAAGGGCAAGGCTCGGGGCCGGTGCACCCAGGAGGCTGCCGAGCCAGAAGGCTGAGTTTCAGCCACTCCAGCAGCCTGGAGCACTGAGGGGGAGGAAGGGGATGGATAGAGCCGGCCAGCCAGCCAGCTGTCTCCCACCAGGGTCCCCAGGGCAGGCCCTGCTGCCTCTCACCTGTCCCAGCTTACAAACTGGGAGGCCCTGTGCCACTTCCCCAAGAGAGGGTGTCCCCAGGGGCGGCCCAGGGCCGGGGGGCGACAGAGACATTTAATGTCAGTAGCTCTGGAGCACGTACGATTTCCAGTCTGATTCAAACCTGTTCTTCTCTTCCTGGCCGCATTAAAAAACATTCGTCTCTGGGCTGGGTTGGGGATTCAGCAAGTAGGTATGGCTCCTCTGGGTTTGTGACATCCAGTGGAAGATCTGGAAATGTGGCCTCTCAGGGCCGGGTGGCTTTCCCTGTCTGGGTCTCAGTGTCCTCATCCATAAAACGGGGTCAGTACCTGCCAGGAGAGTTGCTATGAAAGTAAGCTCCCGACAGGAGCTCAGCACAGTGCCCCGCGTGACGCCAGCAATCCATGGCTGTCCCCGTCATTACAAACATGAGTCCTGGTCTTGTTTTTTCGTTGCCACTGACTCAGGCAGGGCTTTCTGGCACAAGGAGAGAAGAGATCTTAAACTTGAAAGCTTGGGCTTGAGCCCCACCCCTTCAGAGTGATTTCCAGCCTCTGCTTCGATGCCTCAGGGGACGATGAGCTCATCCTCTGCCCCACCTGGCTGACCCGGCTCTGTTAGCACGTGCTTGTTGCCTCAGTTTCTTCCTTGACCCTCCACAGACCCTCTCCCCCAACCCTGCGGGCCCATGTTGGCTGGGATGAGGTCACCTCCAATCCTTCCACACACCCTGCCCCAGTCACCTCCTCAATGCTCCTCCTCCCCTTTACCTCTTGCAGAGATTTTGATTCGCTTTCCAAGGACAATGTCTTCGAGAATAATCGTTTGGTGAGTCCCTAAACAGATGGAGGCCTTAGAGGCTGTGAGGTGTGGAGGGGACACGGGGCGGGCAGGGGTTCTGCAGGGCAGGAGCTGAGGCGAGGGGCTCCTAGACTGAGAAGCTGCTTTGCACTGGGGGGCCTGGGCTGCGCCTCTCCCTACCCCCTTCTTCCTTCTGGCCCACTTTTGCCTGGAGCACCAGTCTCGCCCTTCTCCTGCTCATCATGTGGGCCCGGAGCTGAGTGGAGCCCATCGTCCTGGGCCCTTCATCCACTGAGGGAAGCTGGGTCTAGGCTGAGGGGCACCCACTAACCCTGCCTCCTCCTCCTCCTCTTCTTGTTGTGGCTGCTTTTGCACCCACCCCTACACCTTCCCCACCCCTGCACCCACCCCCACCCATTCCCTACTCCTGCCTCTACCCCCCCCCACCATCCCCCACTCCTACCCTTGCATCCCCTACTCTGGCCCCCTGCCCCCCCCCACCCTACCCCCTGCACCTACCCTCACCCCAGGCCTTTGAAGTGGCCGAGAAGGAGCTGGGGATCCCTGCTCTCCTGGACCCCAATGACATGGTCTCCATGAGTGTCCCCGACTGCCTCAGCATCATGACCTACGTGTCCCAGTATTACAACCACTTCGCCAGCCCTGGCCAAGGTGAGAGGGGGCTAGCCCTTCAGGGAGGCTGGCCCTGGGGGTGGGGTGGGGCCTGTTTTCTGAGCTCCCCAGCCCGGGGCGGTGGGTGGGGTGGGGAAGCAGGGCATCATTTATTTGAGGGACCATTCCTTCCATGGCTGAAAGAGGTGTTGAGTAAGACAGCACCGTGCTGGGCCCATAGTCTCAAGGTGACAAACCCTAGACCAATCACCAAACAAAATAAAGGTAGAGAGACAAAGCAGGGCGAGTTCATTGGCTGGCTGTGAGTTCACCCCCTCCCTCACTTCCTGTTTGCAGACACTTCCCTGGGGCTTTCCCTCCAGAGCGAGCAAGTGGCCCTGTGCCTCTGTGCAGCTCTGGTGCAGCGTCCTTCCCAGGAATGACCTTCAGGGTCTGAGAACAGAGAGGCTGGGGACCTGGGGTGGGGGTTGAGGGGGCTGCAGGGTGCTTTCTTGACACTGAGTCAGGTCACCAGGTGGCTCCCGAGCCTCCTGCCTGGGGCATCCTCCTGCAGATACCTCTCTTGGGGACAGCTGGGCCTCTCCTCCTGCAGAGAAGAAATGGGCCCAGAGGGGGAACCGAAGAGGTCAAGGTCACACAACAGGAGAGCTGGATGGCTGGATAGGAATCCAGGTGTTCTGACACCTGTGCTGGGACCCTGGCACCCCTACCCCCCATCCCTGTCCCTGGTCCCTGTCCCCGTCCCATTTTGGTCCCGCCTCTTGCCTTGGCTCTCCCTGTGGACAATTTCAACTTGTCTCATTAAGAAAAAGTGTTCTAGGAAGTCCGGGGTAAAAAATTTAGAACAGGGATGCCTGGGTGGCTCAGAGGTTGAGCGTCTGCCTTCGGCTCAGTGCATGATCTTGGAGTACTGGGATCGAGTCCCAGATCAGGCTACCTGCATGGAGCCTGCTTCTCCCTCTGCCTGTGTCTCTGTTTCTCTCTCTCCATGTCTCTCATGAATAAATACATAAAATCCTAAAAAAAGAAAAAAAAAAAGAAAAAAAATTTAGAACGGAGCAAAGAGCATAAAAATTATTTTTATTTTTTAGTTGTTTATTAACAAGAGAACCTATTCCGTAACCCAGTGTTCATATTCCATAGCTCAGGAACACAAGACAGTCAGTGATAAACTTCAATGGAACGCAACCCAAAGAAATTCTTCAAAAATGACAAAGAAATTAAGACATTTCTAGATAAAAGTTAAAGATCAGGAGTTCCTCACCACTAGACTTACAATGGGAGTTCCTCAGTCTTTATATTCCAGATTCACTTTGCACTCTGAAAGATAGCAGCCTTCTTCATCTCCTCAAAATCTTTCATGGAATCATAATTTCTGTAGAAATCTGCATATGCCTTCTTTCTTGGTTCAGCCACAGCAAATAATAGAAAGCTGCAACCCCCAGGGATACAGAGAAGGCTCCAACAATATGAAATCGCAGACGGCCAGAAGGCCTTGCATGTGAGGTTTCATCAAAGCACTTGAAATCATGGTAGTTATTCTCCTCAAACCCAGTGTGCTTCCTAACAGAAATGGATGTCTACAAAGAGCATAAAAATTAAAATAATCTGCACCTCCCCCCCAGTGATAGAGCTCAATATTATAATTGAACAAATAACATTATGGGTGTTTTAGTAGATATCAAAATGAAAGTATTTCCCGATCACTGAGTCTTTGGTGAGAGGCAGTAGGGTGGAAATTAAGAGCATGGGTTTAGAACTTTCTCTTTGCCATTGGATATCTGGATGGCAGGTGCCTGGGTGCCTCAGTGGTTGAGCATCTGCCTTTGGCTCAGGGCGTGATCCCGGGGTCCTGGGATCGAGTCCCACATCTGGGTCCCCACAGGGAGCCTGCTTCTCCCTCTGCCTGTATCTCTGCCTCTCTGTGTGTGTCTCTCATGAATAAATAAACCCTTAAAAAAAAAGAATATCTGGATGACAATGGGCCACCACTGTCACCTGTCTGCCTCAGTTTCTCCTTTGCAATGCAAATAAGAATAGTGCCCATCTCTTAGGGTTGATGTGAGAAGTGAGGAAATGTGAACCTGTGTCTGGCCCTATTTAGGACTCAAAGTTAATATGATTATGACTTCTTTATTTCATTGGTTAGAGTTTAGCTTGCTTACCTAGGCTCGCAATTCAGTCTTACCTTCTAGAGAGTTCCCTGTCTCCAAACGCTAATCTCTTTCTTTTAGGCTCTTTTCGGGGGGGCCACCCTTCTGGGACCTGTGAGGTGGGAGGGGTGGGGAAGGGCTCTCTATTCTGTTGGCAGTGCCTGCTCTGTTTCTGGGTCCTTACTGTGCACCCCCGGGGTGAGGGCAGACCTGGTGGGCCCAGCTCCCTTCGCTGTGCCTGGGAGGGGCACCCCCTGGGCTTGTGGGGGTTCTTACTGGTAAAGATACAGTTTGTGCTTTTCTTTTTTTTTTTTTTTATTAAATTTTTTTTTTATTTATTTATGATAGTCACAGAGAGAGAGAGAGAGAGAGAGAGAGAGAGAGAGAGGCAGAGACACAGGCAGAGGGAGAAGCAGGCTCCGTGCACCGGGAGCCCGACATGGGATTCGATCCCGGGTCTCCAGGATCGCGCCCTGGGCCAAAGGCAGGCGCCAAACCGCTGCGCCACCCAGGGATCCCCAGTTTGTGCTTTTCATACAACTTGGCCTCTGAATGTGAATGTTTTTATCCTACCTGCTGCTCAACCAAAGGAAATGACAGCAATGTGTTCCCACTCTGGAGGCAGAGCTGGCTGTTAGACTCCCCAGATTGTCCTGTACTGTACTTTCTGGGCAAGTAGAAGAATTGCAAGGGTGATTTTGACTAGACTTGACTTTCACTGGCCTGGGTGGCTCTGGAACCTAGCCCTGGCTAAGACACAGCACTGTGCTGAGTGTTCTACGTGCAGTGACCCTGGGCATGACAGCTGGCCCTGGCCCTCCAGGAGCCACACTGTGCTCTGGAACCAGAGCGTGAGTGAAGGAAGCCCAGCGGCTGTGTGAAATCGACAACCACAGGTGACAGGGGTGAATGTCCTCTGGATAAAGTCCAGCTTCTTTTTAAAGTAGGCTCCATGCCCAGCGTGGAGCCCAACGTGGGGCCTGAACCCATGACCCTGAGATCGATACCTGAGCTGAAATGAGGAGTAGGACACTCAACTGACCGAGCCACCCAGGTGCCCCAGTCCAACTTCTTAGGGGGCCCTTGAGGGTCTCTCCCCACTTAGCTTGAGCCGCTCATTGCCCCAGTAGTAGTCTGATTTTTTTTGTGTTTCGAATACATGACATTCCTTTTGTGCTCAGCCTTGCCTTCTGGTGATCCTCCAGCCCCAAATTCCATTTTCTGTTCCACCTCCAACATTCTTTCCTACCCATCCCCTAATCTGCACATTTTGCCTCCTCTGAGCAGCCTGCCCTGATTTACCCCAGGTGCTCTTGTGACCCCCTGCCCTCTGGTGAACACATAAGACTCTGGTCATAATATTTGGATTACTCCTCCCTCTTCCCCTGCAGACCAGCTGTGTCTAGATGTAGCCGCAGCACCTGGTGCTTACTCATTGATTTAACAAATATTTATTGAGCCCTTACTGTGTGCCAGGAACTGTGCTAGGTGCTGGGGAGAGAGCTGAGAATGGGAGGGAAAGAGAGAATGCACAAATGAAGAGGTAGTATAATTTCAAGGGAGTCCAATGAAGGGGGCCAAACAAGATAATGGGATCAAAAGCCATGGGAGGATGAAGTGGCTATGCTAGATGAGTAGTGACGGAGTACCTTTCTGAGGAGGTGACATTTGAGCAAAACCTTGAACAAGGACGAGAAGGAGACTGTTAGAAGATCTGGGAAGGAATATTCCAGGCCAGGGGCAGCGGGGGGTGGGGGGGGCCTGTGTGCTTCAGGAGACTGAGCAGGAAGGAGGGAATGAGGACAGAGGGATGTTGAGAGTGGTATTCGATTAGGCTGCAGACTTCCAAAATTTCTGCCTATGACTCATCATGCACATTCCCATTACAGTCCCAGTTCATGCACACATGTGTTAACTGAAACAAGTTTCAGGAAACGATTCTTCCCCTTACAACATGTGATACATGCAGGGGTGCTCAGCTGGCTCAGTAGGTAGAGCATGCAGCTCTTGGTGTCCTGAGTTCAAGCCCCATGTTGGGTGTAGTGCTTACTTAAAAACAAAAAACAACAACAAAACAAAAAAACCTGGGGACACCTGGGTGGCTCAGTGGTTGAGTGTCTGCCTTTGGCCAGGTTGTGATCCTGGGGTCCTGGGGATCGAGTCCTGCATTGGGCTCCCCACCTGTTTCTCCCCTCTGCCTATGTCTCTGCCTCTCTCTCTGTATCTCTCATGAATAAATAAATAAAATCTTAAAAAAAAAAGATCAACACAACAACATGTGATGCATGAAGATATTTTCTCTTTTACTTTTTAAATGTGTTGGTTGTAACCACTAAATTGATTTCAGGGTCTGTTAATGGATTGTGATCTAGTTTGATAAGTGATATTTTAGACAACAATAAGGAAATTGGATTTTATTCTTAAAATTACCAAACAGTAAAATTGATGTTTTTGGGCACGTGGTTTTCTGAATTTTATTTTTTATTTTTATTTTTTTTTAATTTTTATTTATTTTATTTATTCATGAGAGGCAGAGACACAGGCAGAGGGAGAAGCAGACTCCCTGCGGGGAGCCCGTGCAGGATTCCATCTTGGGACCCTGAGATCAGGCCCTGAGCTGAAGGCGGATGCTCAACCACTGAGCCACCCAGGCATTCCTTAGTTTTCTCATTTTATTTTTTTATTTTATTTATTTTATTTTTTTATTTTTTTTATTTTTCTCATTTTAATCACTGGGTACCGAGTAGGTGGTCAGTGAATATTTGCTGAAGTAATAAAAGAGTGGAGTCTCAGAGGGGGCTGGTGGGCTGGGGTGGGTAGGTTTCTTCTCTGAGGGAGTACAGCCACACCAGCCCATTTTCCTGAGTCTTCAGCTGGCACCACATGGTTCCTCTCTTTTCCTTCCCTCCCATCCCCTTACCCTGGTGGGAAGGAAGCTCCTGGTCCCGTCTCATGCTGGGCACTGCTAATTCGGTGATTGTTGTGTGGCCTTAGGGTTTACACTGCCCCTATGTGGTTGGAATCACTGTCCTACTCAGGGAGGCTAAGCAACTTGACCTTGGCACTTGGCTTGGAAGAGAAGGGGTCTCCTGACCTGTGTGAAGTGGGAGCCTGCCCTGTTCCACCTGTGTTGGGTGACCTGCCCAAAGGTGATAGCTGTGCAGCTCCAGTTGTAGGTTGGAGGCCTCTTGGGCTCCAGGGTCTCCACCTTCCTCAGGGTCTCTTTCCTGTCTCTTGGCAGCTCGTGTCTCGTCACCTAGAAAGGCCCAGGCACCCTCCTCCCCGCCATCCGAAGCATCTACTCCAGCAGAACCAGGAGACAGGGCTCAGGTAGGCAGATGCCTGGGGTGAGTGGGCTGAGTGGGGACTGTTGCCATGTTCATTCTTGGTCCTTTATCCATTGGCCTTGGAAGTAGAGCCACTGAGACCAGGGTGGTGGAGGCGGCAATGGGCCAGATTCCAGTCCATTCTTTCTCCAGGGCTTGGGGTAGGATCAGGAGATACCAGGCCTGGGAAGGGGGCAGTCAGCAAGTCTGTAACACTGACTCTGCCATTCTGGCACTGGCAGGATTTAACATGTAATGTAGCAAATACTCACCTTGATTCCTGTTGACCCAGAGCTGTTTTCTAGCATGATTCCATTTTGTCCTCTCACCAACCCTGGGAGGTCAATAGTTTGTGCTGATACACAGATGAGAACATGGAGGCTCAGAGAGGTTTGGTCATTTGTCTGAGGTCAGGCCCCCCCCAGGCTCTGAGATGCTCAGTGGAGTGACACCAGCCCTTCATACCTGGATAGCACTTCATGGGGCGCAGAGGGCTGTTCCCACATGCTCCCCACATGTCTTGGCCAGATGAGCTCCTGAGGGATGGGGAGCCTGGCTCAGTGTGGGTGCCCAGGGAGGTGGGGGCTGAGACAGGCAAGAGGTAGAGGATTCCACTGGCAGGTGAGCCCATGGCCCAGAGATGTGAGCAGCTTGCTCGGGGTCAGTGTTTGCAAGTGGAGAAACTGGGATTCAAATCTGCTGCAGCTTGAGGAGGGGAGGCAGAGGAGGCCAGTGAGGTGGGCTAAGACAATGGTCACCCGCCCCGGGGCCAGCCTGCAGGGATGGGAGTGAGTCAAGGGTAGCCGAGGGGAGGGGGTTATACAGCCAGGAGCTGTCTTCCTGGCAGCAAGGGCCCCAGAAACTGGAAGTCAGGACTTTTGTTTCAATTCTGACTCAGTGACCTTGAGCAAGTCTCCCCCCACCCCCTGCCGCTCTGGGCTTCAGTTTCCTCATCTACAGAAGGGCTACAGTCTCTCTTCCTCTGCTCCTCTGGGGCTTCGGTGAAGTACATTACCATCGGGAAGCTCGTGTGCACTTGAGGGCAGCGGCTATCTGCGGGGAAGGGGGCTGTTCTAGAACAGGGTGGTTGGCCACTGCAGCCCCACGCCCTTCTGCCCACCTTGTTCTCTGCAGGGCGAGGAGCTGTCCTCGGGCAGTTTATCGGAACAGGGCACCCAGCGGACCCCCAGCAGCACGTGCGCAGCCTGCCAGCAGCATGTGCACCTGGTCCAGCGTTACCTGGCCGAGGGCAAGCTGTACCACCGGCACTGCTTCCGGTGAGTAGCCAGAGGAGCGGGGGGGTGGTGGTGGTGGTGAGCCCCTCCAGCACCCCGTTTCCAAGGAAGGGAGCTTCTATGGATTCAGTATCACAGGCACACCTCGGGGCCCTGCATGCGGAGCATCTTGCTTATCCCCATTTTTCCAATGAGCAAACTGAGGCTTAGTAAGAGGAAAAGCCTCGGAGCTCAGGGGTTTGACCTCCCCCTCCGGAGCTCCCTGAGGCTAACTACCTGATGACCATGAAGGGGCTGCTATAGAAGTCCTTGAAAAAAAGGAAGGATTTTTTAAAAAATTACAATAACAACTCACTTTCAGTGTGTAGCTCCCAGTGGAAGCTAAGTTTAAAGAAAATGGAATCAGAGCCAAGGAAAAGACAAAAAACTTAGAAAATGTATGAAAACATTTTATATGTTGCAAAAAAAGCAATAAGAAAATAGGGGAAGCCAGAGACTAAGTTCCAACACGCATTCGAATGTGGGTTAGTTGTGTGTCTGTATTTGAGTGTGCGTCTGTGTATATCTGTGAGTGTATGTGTGTCTATGGGCGTGGGTTAGTGTATGTCTGTGGGTGGGTGTCTGTGTCTGTGGGTGGGTGTCTGTGTTTCTGTGGGTGTGGGTTAGCATGTGTCTGTGTGTGTGGGGGTGTGTCTGTGTCTGTGGGTGTGAGTGTGGGTGTGTGGTGGCCAGGCCTGGAATCCCAGGGGCCTGACTGCAGAACTCAGGTGTCATGAGGGAAAAGTCTCAAGCAGGGGCAATATTATACTAACACATTCACATCTGGCCAGGAGAACAGCATTTTAAAGACTTTTTCCAATGATCCCCCCCCCCCCCGGTAAAAAATACATTTGACCCTGCGACCAGTTGTGAATACATGCCTGAATAAAACCCCATGTAAACAGATGTACAACTGGGCCACCTGGGTGGCTCACTGGTTGAGCATCTGCCTTTGGCTCAGGTCATGATCCTGGAGACCCGGGATTGAGTCCCACGTCGGGCTCCCTGCATGGAGCCTGCTTCTCCCTCTGCCTGTGTCTCTGCCTCTCTCTTTCTCTCTGTCTCTCATAAATTAATAAAAAATCTTAAAAAAAAAAACTGAACAAACAGATGCACAACTGGAATTATAGTTTCCTAAAACTATATTCTTATAGTTACATTGTGTGATACATTCTGTGATACATTGATTTGTTGTATTTTATTCTGTTTCATAAAAAATATAACCCAAAAGCCTGGCTTGGTTGAAACCTACTCAGTTGATTTCCTGAGCCACTCATGACCTACCCGGGCTGGTACCTCTGTGTGGGGGCCAAACCTTTGCTTCCTCTTGCAGCACAAACTTAAGGCATGTTTCACAATTTATGTTGCTTGATTTCATGTGATTTTATTGTTCTGTGCTTTTTTTTTTTTTTTTTTTAGAAAAAAGATTTTATTTATTCATAGAGACACACAGAGAGAGACAGAGAGAGAGAGACGGAGGCAGAGACACAGGCAGAGGGAGAAGCGGGCTCCACGCAGGGAGCCTGATGTGGGACTCGATCCCGGGTCTCCAGGATCACGCCCCAGGCTGCAGGCAGTGCTAAACCACTGCGCCACTGGGGCTGCCCTGTTCTGTGCTTCTGACAGTTACTATTTTCCTTCTCTGGGAAGTCTAGGGCACAGGGTCCAGGCTGGTCAATGGGAGGAGAGAGGGGGAGCCGGTGTCCTGGGCTGGGTGCCGGGCTGAGTTGAAGCCCCCACCCCACCTTCTCCCTGACAGGTGTCGGCAGTGCTCTAGCACCCTGCTCCCTGGAGCTTACAGAAGTGGGCCTGAAGAAGGCACCTTCGTGTGTGCGGAGCACTGTGCCAGGCTGGGCCCGGGTGGGCGGTCAGGGACCAGGCCCGGGCCCCCTCTGCAGCCAAAGCAGCAGCAACTTGGAGAAGAAATCAAGGATGTTGACGGAGGTGGCCCTGGCCGTACTGCACCCGCAGGGGCTGAGGCAGAGGGGTCCCAGGCCAGTCCCGAGGCCCGGCCCCAGATCACCACCAAGCCCCGGCCTCCAAACAAACCACAGGAGCTGGGTGGCTCCCTGGCCGGCCGCCCCACACCTGCCCCAAGGAGGGCCCCTGAGAGCCCAGCCCCGACACCTCCCACGCCCCGGCCCCGGTCCAGTCTGCAGCACGAGAACTTGGCAGAGCAGGGTGGCGGCAGTGGCCTAGTAAATGGTGAGCAAGGGCCCAGTGCGGCTGGGCACTGGCTGGGGTGTGTCTGGTGTTTACATGTGCATGTGCACTGTGAGTATCCGGGGGTTCATGTTCTGTGCCTTGTTTGGTTCCACACGCATGGAGGCCTGAGCTGGGCCCCGGACACAGATCTGTTCAGACCTATTTGTGCCTTCGAGCTACTCTGTCAGTCTCATGGCAGTGTTGGGGGGGCAATGGAGACAAGCACAGACATAGGGGCTTCCACAGAATGTGGAAATCTGTTAAGTCAGGGATAGCAGAGGTTATTGTGGGTTTTGTGGAGGACACTTGGGGGTCAGGGGAGGCTTCAAGGAGGATTGACACTGGGGCTGAGTTGAGGCAGTGTTTCCATGTTGGGGAAGTGTCCAAGGGACACTTGGGTTCCCCCTTTGGGGCTGAAATGCAGATGGAGTTTCCAGGTTTCCTGGCCTGGCCCCTATGACCATTCTTCACCTGTCACCTTTGGTGCTTATCTCCTGGAGTGCTGGGAGGTGCCAGGTTGTAGGTAGGGTTGCCATGCCCACCTGGAGTCCTGGATCTGCCAGGTAGAAAGGGAGGGCATACTTCCTTAGCTCCTCAGCACCTGGCTCTGCTGCCCAGCCGACGGCCGCCCATGAAGAAAGCTGGTCTCATTCTCCTTTCTCATCTAGGAAGGCTGCACGAACCCCCTGTCCCCAAGCCGAGAGGGACACCCAAGCTGTCAGAAAGGTATGCTGGCTCAGGGAGGCTTTCCCACGTTGGAGGCCCTGGTGCTGGGAATGGGGGTCCTCTTGGGGTCTGGGAGGCAAGGCTTCCTGTGGGCAGTTGACTCACCAGCAGACCCTCCCAAAGACACGCAAAGCTTATTTTGGGTGGGTGACACTGAAGGTGAGCGCTGTGCCCGCATCTCCTTCCCAAGGCTCCCCTGGGGTCCCCACTCCCGTGGGTGGTGGTCCTGGTAGAGACAGTGACTCTGGAGCCCCTTGACTTTGCCATGCCTCTGCTGCTCTGTGACGGGGGAGACCCAGGCCTCACTCACAGAACTGTTGTGAGAATTGGCAGCTGAGTCTATAAAGACCGAGAAAAGCTCAGCTGTGTACCCGTCTCGGGCCTGCCGCCCTGGGACTCTGTGTCCTGCATGAGGACATCTATTTCTAGCTCTTCTTTGGAGCTGTGCTCCCCCTGTGTGGTCTGTGAGGGGGAGAGTGGGCCCCAGCTGCAATAGTAGTTAACACTCAATGAGTATTTGCTGTATGGAAGGTGCTCTGCTCACTGGTTCCTTAGAATGCCCTCGTGAAGTGCAGATTGTTGTCCCTGGTCATAGGTGGGTGACTGGGCTTTCAAGAGGGGCTGGGTGACTTTCTTGGCCTCACACAGAGAGCCCCTGTGCATCTTCTGCCGGGCTGGGCTCATAGAGGCTGTGTGATGTGAAGGTTCACTGTCCCTGGCCCTGAGGGGCCCAGCCAGGGGTGTGACTACAACAGTCTATTTCAGCCTTCGGCCCGGGCTGACCCCGCTGGGCTGGGGAGGATGGGTGCAGGTCTCATCCATTCCCTTTGAAATGGACTTAAAACTGCCCAGAGGGAGGACGATGCTGCCCCCCTTGCCCCCAGTGGTTTCTGCCTCTTCCCACCTCCCTCCAGGACGCCAGCCCCCAGGAAAGACCCCCCATGGATCACACTGGTGCAGGCAGAGCCAAAGAAGAAGCCAGCCCCCCTCCCCCCGAGCAGCAGCCCCGGACCTCCGAGCCGGGACAGCAGGCGGGTGGAGAATGGAGGCACGGAGGAGGTGGGCCAGCAGAGCCAGGTGCCAGCTGGCCTGGAGCCCAAGCCCTACAACCCCTTTGAGGAGGAGGAGGAAGAGGAGCCCCCAGCTGCACCCAGCCTGGCCACTGGCCCTGCCCTGGTCCCCTCGGTGGAATCCACACCCAAGTCCCTGCACCCCTGGTATGGGATCACCCCCACCAGCAGCCCCAAGACGAAGAAGCGTCCTGCCCCCCGAGCACCCAGTGCATCCCCACTGGGTGAGTGCCGTCTCTGGGAGCTCTCCTGACAGAACTCTGGGCTCAGGTGCTGGGGTTGGTGCTGGGCTGGGGAAGGGAGTGTGGTGCAGTGGGATCCCCGCCAGGCTAGGGGCCACGCATGTCCTCTCATCTAATTGCAGAGTATATCGGTGGGGTGGGCATCACCTCACAGATGTGAGGAAACAGGCACAGAGAGGGTATGTGATTTGCCAAAGGCCTCATAGCGCTTAAGCAGTAGAGGCAGGATTTGATAGACAGGAGGCTGGAGGCCCGAGGCTCCATACTCTATACTCCTAACTCGCGGTAACCCGCCTCATGGTAAGGTGTTGTGAGGATTAAAGGTGTGCCCCACGGAGGGGCACCCCCAGCTCATGGAGAGCGTGTGGCCAGGGTTAGCTTGAGTCCTGCCCGTCTCGTTCCTCCCCTCCCATCACCAGGCACCTTGGGCTCTGACCTGGCTGCGTGTGACCTTGAGCAGCTCCTTCACTGCATCTGTGTTCAGTGTCCCCATCTGGAAGATGGCAGTGCAGGCCAGTCTCTGGGCGCTGGGCCTTCCTCTGCCTGCCACACCCTCTCATCCAGGCTCATTGTAGTTGCTGTTGTCTATCTGTCTTTTTTTTTTTTTTATTTGTATTTATTTATTCATGAGAGACAGAGAGAGAGGCAGAGACATAGGCAGAAGGAGAAGCAGGCTCCATGCAGGGGGCCCGATATGGGACTCATTCCCAGGACCCCGGGATCGTGACGTGAGCCAAAGGCAGACACTCAACCACTGAGCCACTCAGACGTCCCTGTTTTTCTTTTTTAAGATTATTTTACCTATTTGAGAGAGTGAGACAGAGAGAGAGAGATAGAAAGTGAGGTGAGAGGAGGAGTGGAGAGAGCAGGAGAGAGAATCTCAAGCAGACTCATGACCCCTGAGATCATGACCTGAGCTGAAATCAAAGGTCAGATGCTCGACTGACTGAGCCCCTCATTGTAGTTTTTGTCTGTCACCATCTCGCGGGTTTCTCAGGCCTCAGGCGTGGTCACCTTCCATCGTGACTGGGGAACGGCCCCCTCCAAGACCTCAGTGGGAGCCCCTCGGATAGGGAGGCTGAGGGCACATGAGCGATGCCTGGGGGCAGGTGCTCAGGTGGCCTGGGCTTCCCACTCCGGCCCCTGCCAGGACCCTGGGAGCCTCTAGCTCCAGGTGGCGGGCAGCTGGGGGACACTGAGTACCGGGTCACACGCAGCTGTGTCAGCCCCAGCCCTTCCCTGGCAAGTGCCTTCCCTCAGAATCCGCTGCCTCATCTGGAAAACACAGCTGGTGACACTTCGAAGCATAGTATCCAGCACCCACACGAGGACTGAAGCGGCCCAGGGCCGGCCACTGCGAGGGCTGCCGGGGAGAGAGGCCGGCCTTGACTCTGTCGGCCCTTCCCTCCCTTTCCCTCCCCTGGCGGACTCGCCTCCCCGCTGGGCCTCTCTTGGGGTCAGAGCAGACATGGGAGGGGAGGTGGAGGCAGAGGGCCCCGGACTACAGATGTGCCCTGCGGGGGATGTGTCAACCCGTGCGGGATGAGGGCAGAGATTGGTCTGCTGCTGGCCTCGGTCCTGCTGGGCTTTTGCTGGCCTCTGGGCCCTGGCCTTGTGCTGATGTGGAAGCATGCGGGGTTCCAGGGCCACCCGCTGCCCTGTGGTGAGTGAAGGGTGTTAGGTGAGGCTGTGCCTCCTCGCGTGGTGCTCACGTGCTTGTTTGTTTGCCCAGCTCTGCATGCCTCACGCCTGTCACACTCGGAGCCACCCTCCGCAACCCCGTCGCCGGCCCTCAGTGTGGAGAGCCTGTCGTCTGAGAGCTCCAACCAGACCCCCTCCGGGGAGCTTCTGGAACCCTCGGCGGTGCCCAAGAGCTCCTCGGAGCCCACGGTCCACGCCCCCGGCACTCCTGGGACCTCTGCCAGTCTCTCCGCCAACTCCTCCCTGTCCTCATCTGGGGAGCTGGTGCAGCCCGGCGCAGACCAGATACCTCAGGCCGGCCCTGGCCTCGCCCCGGGTTCAAGGGGCAGCCCCAGCCCCCAGCCCCCCAAGCCCTGTGGCGGCGCTGCCCCCACCCCTCTCTTACTGGTTGGAGACAAGAGCCCCACGCCTTCCCCTGGAACCTCGTCCCCGCAGCTCCAAGTGAAGGTGAGTCCTCCCGCTTGCTAGGAGCTGCTGTCCTGTCTAGTGGGAAGGGCGGGTTCTGGTCTCTGGACAGGGACGTGCAGGTGGGCTGGCCTCTGACTTCTTTACCGATGTGGCTGTGTCCGTCTGCCCGTGCACGACTCCATCCATGGTGGCACAGGTTCATCTGTCCATCCTCCCATCCATCTATTCGCCTTCGTATAGTGATGCGTCTGGGCACCTGTCTTCTTGCCTCGCCCATGTACCTGCCCACCCAGGACCCACTCCCCCAGCCACCATCCATCTCCACATCCTTCTCTCCACCTTCCTGTTCATGAGGCTGTGTTTATGCCAGGGGCCTCCTCCCAGGCCCGCCTTGCACTCCGTCTCCTCTTGGGGGCAGAGGAGACATGGGGCACCCATCTCAGGGAGCTCGTTCTCCAGGTGACCTTTGTGACTATTTGTGTAACTGTTTCTCAGTCCCATGCTGGGAATTGGGGGTTGGCAGGGGTCAACACGTTCCTCCGGGCATCTGGTTCCTGAGGGCGCCTCTCTTGTAGCCACAGTCCTTTTGGGGCACCAGGTTCTGATTGTTCGCCCCTGCACACACTCCGCAGCCGTCTGAGGGCCCAAGGTTCACGCAGTTCCAGGTGGAGGGTGGCAGGATGGCTCAGGTGGGGAGGCTGTGGTCATGGCCTGATGGACCTGACAGAGGATAAGTCTGGGGAGAGGGCTGAGCTATTGGCCCAGCTCCTACCTGTGTACCTTTCAGACGCTTCATCTGCCCTGGCCTGGGCAGCAGCCTCCTGTCCAGCTCTACTACCCACCGGCTGTGTGACCTTGCAAAGGCCTTACCCCTTCTGTAGGCCTCAGATTGCCCTGAGGAGGCTCAGGGTTCCCTGGTGGTGGCAGGTGGGGGATGAGGTCAACTTTTTTTTTTTTTTAAGATTTATTTACTTATTCACAAGAGACACAGAGACAGGCAGAGACACAGGCAGAGGAAGAAGTAGGCTCCATGCAGGGAGCCTGATACAGGACTCGATCCCAGGATCCCGGGATTACACCCTGAACTGAGGCCAGACACTCAACTGCTGAGCCAGCCAGGCATCCCTGACGTCAATTTTGGACACTCCCTACCCCCACAACCCACCCCTGCCTTCAGGCAGCTCCATTTAAACATCTTCGTGTGTGACGGTTTGGTTTGGCTGAGCCTGTGCCAAAAGGCTGGGAACTCTTGGGAGACTTGGGGGCCTTGGGCTGTTTGACCCAGCTGGGCCCCTTGGGGTGCTGCTCTGTGAGAATCAAATGCTGTCACTCTGCCATGCCTGGACTCAAGCCCTAGTACTTTTCCTGCTTCAGAAATCCCAGGGCGACTTCCCCCGTGAAAGAATCTCTCCACAGCCTGGTGCGGGCGGGGTGAGCAGGCTCCTTCCAGTCTCCCTTGGCTGCGGGGAGAAAGTTGGGTAAACGTTCCTGGGAGCACTACAGGCCTCAAGTGAGAGCTTTCCATGGGCCCATCATGATGCCTCTGTGTCCAATGCACTAGGGAGAACAGTTGAAAGACACTGGCATTGCCTACGTGGCAGGCGAGGCCCTGTCCCAGTGCTGGGGCTTCTGGCTGTGCTGGCCTCAGGGGGACAGGGGTCTCTGCAGAGGGTCAGACAAACCCAGGGCTGTGGGTGCATGCAGGGGGGTGCAGCAGGGGTAGGGGTCTTTCCTGGACTGGGAGGTAGGAAGCTACTCTTTTCCTCCTTCCAGATGGAAGGTAGGATTCCTGCTTGCACATGTCCTGGCTGGGTGACGCTGGGCAAGGAGTTTCATTTCCCTCTCTGGGCCCGAGTCCCTGCTAGAAAGGCACGGTTGTGAGGCCTGAGTGAACAAGCGAAGCCATCTGGCCCTCAACTCCACGTCCTGACTGTTGCCCCCGGTGCTAGATGGCTGCCCTGGCCCTAGCTTGGGCCCTTGGGAAGTGCATGACCTGAGCCAGTTAAGCTCCCTGCACTTGAGTGTACTCAGCGATAAAATGAGCATTACAATACCTGTTTTGCAGAGAGGCGGAGAGAACAAGAGTATAAAGGTATCCAGTGCAGCAACCGTATGTGGGAAGTGCTTGCAAATGGAAGTGTTTGTTGAATGCCCCAGTGGGACTGGGCTTCTCTCTCTGCCTGGGCCACTTCCTCCCAGCCTCCAGGCCTCAGTCCCACGTAGTCAGGCTGCCAGGGCGGGTCTTACTGCCCCCTTCCCCAGACTTACCCTCTGCCATTCTCCCTGCCTTTAGTCTTCCTGCAAGGAGAATCCTTTTAACCGGAAGGCATCACCCACAGCATCCCCGACCACAAAGAAGGCCACCAAGGGATCCAAGCCAGCCAGGCCACCTGCCCCAGGACACGGCTTCCCGCTCATCAAGCGCAAGGTACTGGTTGGCAGCTCCCGGCCACTCGGGCCCCCTCCCTTGGCCGCCTCAGGCATCCCATGCCATGGGACTCAGGCATCCCGTGGGACTCTTGAAAAGATGGGCTGTCTGGGCAGCTGCCTTCGGGGATGTGGAGAGGGGCATTTGGGTGGCCCAACTGGAAGGTTTAACTTGCAGCCAGGGAGATTTTAAGCAGACCAGCTGTTCCCAAGCAGGCACAACGGGTGGTGCATTTAACTTGTTACTAATAATAGTTCAAGGATCAAAGCACTCACATGATATACTTCTAGTTAAACAGAGTGTTCTCAAGTTTATCTCTCCACTACAGTCACCCTCTTAACATTGTGATATGGTTTCTGCAGCGGCAGAGAGGCAGGAGGTTGAGCCTCCCTGGGGTGGGGGGAGGGTGCCTTTTGGTTCCAGAGCCAGGGGCATTGAAGGGTTGTGGCCCTGTCCACGGTGACCCTTCCTCACAGTCCTGTGGCCACACTGGGGTGTGAGACAGAGCCCAGGCCCTGGGCCTGTGGGGCCAGTGCTGGCTAGAGATATGGCAGGTGGGAGGGGTGGACTGTCCTTTGGGTGACTGGGGCATTGCCGGGCAGGTCCAGGCTGACCAGTACATCCCCGAGGAGGACATCCACGGAGAGATGGACACTATTGAGCGCCAGCTGGATGCCCTGGAACACCGCGGGGTCCTGCTGGAAGAGAAGCTTCGCGGCGGAGTGAATGGTGTGGGAACTGCTGTGGGGCCTGGTGGGTGGGACTGAGGGGTGGCGGGAGCCTCCCTCCCTGGGGATGAGTCTTGGTGTCTCCGCTGAGGGCCAGGAGTCCTGCCAGCCTGGCCTCAATAGGCATCTGGCTTCCAGAGGGCCGTGAGGATGACATGTTGGTGGACTGGTTCAAGCTCATCCATGAGAAACATCTGCTGGTGCGGCGGGAGTCTGAGCTCATCTATGTGTGAGTCCTCACCCCCTCGGTCCCCTCCTTCCCAGAATCCATAGTGTTTGGAACGGAGAATCTTCCCTGTCTTCCTGCATCACTGGCAGCACAGGGCAGGGCAGCCACATGAGGGGCAGGGTTCATAGTTGCCTCTTCCCACCCTCTAGTTTCAAGCAGCAGAACCTGGAGCAGCGCCAGGCAGATGTAGAGTACGAGCTCCGGTGCCTTCTCAACAAGCCAGGTGAGTGTAGCCACACGTACTCCTCTGGCACCTGCCCAGGGGCCTGGTGACATTGCCAAGTGGGCCCAGTTCTTACCCTCCAGGCTGGGCCGTAGACAGAGCCCTGATGGGGATACACAGTAGCCTCTGGGAACAGGGCCAGAGGAGGAGAGGGCCAGGAGGTGCTCTCTGGGTCATAGGTGATAAATAGGCTCGAGTGATGGCAGGAGAAGGGACAGCATGGCCGGTGTGGGCTCATTTGGCATCAGGGATGATAGGCTTTCAGAGAGCCCCAGAACAGGAGCAGACTGGCCTATTTTGGCTGCTCCCTCTTCTGGAACTTGTGGATAGACAGGTGCCTGCTGGGGAGATCCTTCAGGCTCCAGGGCCCAGGGCTGTCCCAGATGAGTAGATGACAGCACATGCCTGTCCAGAGGCACTCTTGGGCTCATGGCCATGAGTGGTGACAGCCTTGGTGGGAGGGGAGGTGGGAGGATCCCCTGCACACTGTGGCCCAGAAGGACTCTGGGGGTGGGGGACACAATGGGCCCAGAATGGCCAGAGGGGCAGCAGGAGGGATTGGGTGTGGAGTCACATAGCCCTGTGTTGTGCTGTGTTCCATCGCTAACATGCTGGAGGCAGGGGATGGGGCGGGGAGGGAGGCTAAGCAGGTTTCTTAGCCTCCCTGAGTCTTAGTGGCTTCAAGTATAAGACAAGATGAGGGTACCTACCTTGTAGGGTGTTCCTGGGACAGGAAAGAGTGGATGTGGAAACACTCTGTGCCCCTCGAGGGGCTGATGGTTGATGGTTATATGTGGTTGGGTTGGGGTCTGTGGCTCTGACATGTAGTTGAGACCACAGGAGCCAGGGCTCTTGACCACTTCCTATGTCCCAGGCAGTGGGCTTCTCGTTCCCATTTCACCGATGAGGAAATGGAAAACCAGAGGTTGAGTCTTGCCCATTGGTGGTGGAGCTGGGCTGCTAATCCCTGTCTCCGACTTGGCTTGACCCTGTGCACACAGCCCCTCCTGCTGCTGGGACAGTGGCCCTGCCTCTCCACTGACTAGGGAACTTGGGAGGCTGGGTAAGACCCAGTGTCTAGAAGCCACTCTGCTGCCATCTATGAGTCATTCTCATATCTCCTGGAGGCTGGGGCCCGGCCCCACACAGAGGGAGCCACAGCGACGCCCTGTGGCTGGAGCGGGTGCAGTCCTGTGCACCGTGGCCAGCCTGGCCCTGGGCTGATTGGGTTGCTTCTCCAGGCTTCTATGCAATGGCAGCATGTCCTGGGCTTGCCGTCCTGTCCTGGATGTTGCTTTTGCAGTGTGAGACTGATTTATAAGACCCCAGGTCGGTTAGGGACCCATACAATACCATAAGGGCTGTAGCTTGGGGACGTCAGGCTACTCAGCTTCAAATACTGGCTCTGTCCTTGCTGTGTGACCCTGGTCAAGGACCTAGCTTCCCTGAGCCTCCGTTTCCCCACATGTAGTTTAGGGACATGACCTCCCCAGGCCCCACATTTGGGAAGTAGCAGAGGGATTTGAATTGGGATGGTGACTCCCATGCTGTCCCCAGAACTATGCTGAACCACCTGCTCCTGAGCATTGGCAAGGTGAGGTGTAAGGACATTGGAACATGACTGGGGTGGGGGGCCTCAGGATGTTTATTTCAAGACAGGGAGGCCTGTGGTGGCAGATGTTGTAGAGGGAAGGCTAGGTATGGGCATCCTTCCCCTGGGAACCTGCGGGCTGGATGAGAGGGAAACTAAGGGGCAGGTGGGCCCTCCTGGGTGGTCCTGTGGGGTAGCTCGAGTTCTCGAGAGGAGGCTGGTGGGGCAGAAGGTATATGATGCCACAGGGACCTCCTGGCTGGGCTCACCACCCCCAGGGGTCCTGTCCCCTCTAATCTGTCCTCCTGCATGGCATTATATTAAGATCCCAATATGCCACTTGGGTTGCATTGTTTCTACTGCATAGGACCCCTGGAGTCTCCTGTTGCCTCCCCAGCCCTGCCCCACTCTGTTCAGCCCACCTTTGAAGGCTCTCAGTAGGCCCAGCCTGAATCCTGCCTCCTCGCAGAAACCACCTAGTGAACATTCGTTGAGTGAATGAATGATCAGAAGCAGGAGACCCGGGACGCCTGGCTGGCTCAGCAGTTAAGCGCTTGCCTTTGGCCCAGGGCATGATCCTGGAGTCCCAGGATTGAGTCCCACGTTGGGCTCCCTGCATGGAGCCTGCTTCTCCCTCTGCCTATGTCTCTGCTTCTCTCTCTGTGTCTCTCATGAATAAATAAATAAAATCTTTAAAAAAAAAAAAAAAGAAGCAGGAGACCCTTTGGCAAGAGCTGGTCTCGGTTCTCAGAGCATGTGTTGTGCTCACCCTCCCAGAGCCTCAAGGGTTTTTTGGTAGGCAGCCCAGTAGCCTTGGTCTCTTCCTTTTTTTTTTTTTTTAAAGACTTTATTTATTCATGAGAGATAGAGATAGAGATAGAGAAGCAGAGACACAAGAACAAGGAGAAGCAGGCTCCATGCAGGAAGCCCGATGTAGGACTCGATCCCAGGACTCCAGGATCACGCCCTGGGCCAAAGGCAGGCGCTAAACCGCTGAGCCACCCAGGGATCCCCCTTGGTCTCTTCCTTAACAATCTTCATTTCCCCCCAAAACTTATAATCCCTACTGGGTAGGCCCCTCCTTCCTGTCCTAACAGGATCCAGCATGGGGGTGGTCACAGCCACCTCAGCACTTAGGTCCTGGCTTCCTGGGAAGGCAGGAGGGTTTCCCACCATTCAGTTCCCCGACTTTTCAGCACTTAGGCCCTGGCTTCCTGGGAAGGCAGGAGGGTTTCCCACCATTCAGTTCCCCAACTTTTCTCCCCGGACAGAAAAGGACTGGACAGAAGAGGACCGGGGCCGAGAGAAGGTGCTGATGCAGGAGCTCGTGACCCTTATCGAGCAGCGCAACGCCATCGTCAACTGCCTGGATGAGGACCGGCAGAGGTGACGGGGCTGGGGAGGGGCTCCCCCTCGGGGTGGGGGGTTATTCTCTGCAGGAGGGGCCCAGAGCAGGCCAGGCCAGCCCTGCCCTCACTGCCAGCAATCCCAGCACACCCTCCCTCAACTTGGAGGGGCTCAGGCTGGAAGGACACTCGGCTTCCCTTTCTCATTTCAGGGAAGAGGAGGAAGACAAGATGTTGGAAGCCATGATCAGGAGGAAAGGTGAGGCCCCTTCCAGGGCTCTGGTCCATCTAGACCAGAGGGCAGGGGGCAGGTTGAACAGAGGGTCAGAGCGGGCGCTACAGGGATCATGTGTGCAAACTCTTAGCCTCTCTCTTGCCGGGAGGGCCATGTGTGGCGAGGCAGGCCAGCCTAGAGCAGGAGGCTTGTGGCCTGGACTCAGAGGGTGGGCTGCAGTGAGGGCTGCAGTGGGCAAAGAGCACTTTCCCAGGGTGGCTGCATGAAGCCCGGAGTTCCTCCTTGATATCTGCGGCTGATCTTGGAGAAATTTATGGGCTAGGGGTGCTTAGGGGGCTCTGACTCTTGGTTTCAGCTCTGGTTGTGATCTCAGGGTCATTAAGCCCTGTGTCTGGCTGGCTCTGTGCTCAGCAAGGAGTCTACTTGGGGATTCTCTCCCTCTGTCCTTCCCCCACTCGAGGACTTGCACCTGTGTAGTCTCTCTCAAATATAAATACATCTTTAAAAAAAAAATACATCTTAAAAAAAAAGAGAGAGGTTCGTGGGCTCAAACAATAATAGTCCCTGTAGAGAGATAAGATGGTACCTGAAACAGTTAAAAGAGCACTGGCCTGAGAGGAGACCTGGGTTTAATCTTGGTTCCACCAGTGACTCACTTTGTGGCGTTGTGGTTAGGTCTGGACTCTAGTCAGGCTGCTTGGGTTCCAGTCCCAGCTCTGGAACTTACTAACTGGGTGACTTGGAGCCAGTGATTTCAGCCATTTCAGCCCTGCAGGCTTCACCTTCCTTGCCTGCAGCTTGGAGAGCACAGAAGGTGCTTAGCCTGGGGCCAGCACCTGCAGAGAGCTCAGTTGGTGTTAGTCCATTTCAAAGGCCCCCATCTTCCTCGTCTATAAAACTGAGGATGTGAGGCAGATGATTTTTGACGTCCTTCTGGCTCTGGGAGTGGTTTTTTTTTTTTTTTTTTTTACATTTATTTATTTATTTATTTATTTATTTATTTACTTACTTACTTACTTACTTACTTACTTACTTACTTACGATAGTCACACAGAGAGGGAGAGAGAGGCAGAGACACAGGCAGAGGGAGAAGCAGGCTCCATGCACCGGGAGCCCGACGTGGGATTCGATCCCGGGTCTCCAGGATCGCGCCCTGTGCCAAAGGCAGGCGCCAAACTGCTGCGCCACCCAGGGATCCCTAGCTCTGGGAGTGTTTGTGTTGTAGCCCTCAGAGCTGAGCGCACCAGCCTAGGGGAGAGCTGGACCTTTTCATGATAAACCCGTGCTAGGCTTCAGAGTTCCAGATTGCCTTCACGTTTGTTTATTTCTGGATCCTTGCCAGAACACTGGGACAGGGGCACGGTCCCCATCTGGTGGGCTCGCTAAGGTGAAGTGATGTGCCCAGGACTCCACATGGGCTGGAGGAGCAGAGCTGGGCCTTCATCGCTGCTCCCAGCCCGTCCCGTCCCAACATACTTCGCTTTCCCTTCTGCAGAGTTCCAGAAGGAGGCTGAACCCGAGGGCAGGAAGAAGGGGAAGTTCAAGACCATGAAGGTGCTGAAGCTGCTAGCACACAAGCGGGATACCAAGAGCAAGCCCCCGGGGGACAAGAGCTAACCGCCGGGGTGGCCAGTGGGACTTTCACCCGTCCTGGTGCATGCGGCCCCTGCGCTGTGCTCTGTGGGGAGGACACCCTGCTTCCCATCAGGATCAGTCCTGGGGAACAACGACGTCAGGGGAGGGGGCCTCTGGGTGACAGCCTCTCCCTCCTCAGGGGCCCTCTGGCTAGTCTGGGCCAAAGAGTTTTCTTTCCTCTTCTCTGTGCCACAGGCAGCTGTGGCTCCGCCCTGCCCTTGTCTGGTTCTGATGATTCCAGATGCTGGGACTGACCTGAGGAGCAAGCAGGGTCCTAGGTCTGGGGAGTGGCAGTGGCCGAGCACAGCTGCCTGGCGCACCCCAGCACCTGCAGTAACAGGCAGCCCCTCGGTCCCTCTTCCCTTCTGTACTGTGTCCGGATGGGATTCTTAGCTGTCAGAGTTGTGACCTGAAGGTCCTTCCATCCACATGGTCGGCCCATGGTGGATCTCTGGCCTGGGTCTCCTGCCTCCAGGGCTTAGCCAGCTGGCAAGCAGGGCTTGGCTGCACTGGCATCTTCCTGCCCCAGCTCTGGCTCTGAGCCCCCATCTTCCTTTCCAGTGCAGGTGGCCCTCAATCTGTTTCTCCTCACTTAGGAGCTCTATTTATGAAAGTCTAATTAGGTTTGAGCTTATCACTGTGTCCTCAGACATGAATGGGCCCAATGGACAAAGCCCTTCTCCCTCTGTCCCTCCAAGTTCTAGGAGGTGCTTCTGTTATCTCCCCCTGTTCCCTCGGAGACCTCACCTCCCAGGACTTGGGGCTGGGGGCCATGCTTGGTGGCCAGGGGTACCCTAGAGCCGAGTCCCTGGAGAGGGCCTCTGGGAGACAGGCCCAGTGGCAGTTCTAGTGCCCGGTCATCAGCCAAGGGAGCTGTGCTTCACAGAGGTGCTAATCCTGGTTCCTAAACACATTGTAGTCTTGACTTTCTCCCACCACCCCAGGGCTGGGGGGTAGCGGGCCCGGTCCTGTGTGTGGTTGTCACCAGTCTGTCGTCTCACACTTGACTGTTGTCCATTCTCTCCCGACTTGTTCTCCCGAAGGACTGATGGCCACTCATCCCACTGTGATGGCCATGGGAGAGGAAGAGCCGATGGGGACAACTGCCTTTCCCCCAGGGAATGCGTCCAGCAGCCCTCAGTCAAAGCACTGTTGCTATAAGCTATCTCTGGGGTGCTCTAGGGCCCCCTCCCTCAGCTCACCTCTGGGGAAAGTACGCACTGTATTAACTTGTGAGGATTTTCCTCCCCAACAATAAATGGAGACAACCTCAGTTGCCAGTGCCCCAGAGCCTGGGGCGCTTTGCCCTCAGCCAGGTCGGCCTTCTTTCGTGCCTCCACCATGCCCCATGGCCGGGCATCTCTGGTCCCCGGGGAGGGGCACGTAGGGCTGTCCACTGCCAAGGGCGTTGGCCCTTCAGAGCTTGCTAGTGGGCAGGACCCTTCCTCTGCAGGGAGATGCAGCTCCTACAGCTGCGCAGCCCCTGGCAGTCTCCTCCCAAACATGCCTGTTGACTGTTGCTGGTCACCAACTCCAAAGGCTTTCGGGGGTTGGGCTGGTCACATACCTGACCAGGGTGGGTGTAACCTGAGGGTGGCTCTGGCAGGCTGTCTTGGTGTCTAGAGACTCAGGTAGTGGGGACTGGGGTGTCTATGCCCCAACCAAAGGGGGAAGTTCTTCCTTACTTAAAGTCAACTGTAGCCTGTGGGGATGCGGGCCTAGTGTTGCCACACTTTTCCATTTTTCAAAAGAAGCTAGAAATCCACATTGTGTGCCTGTGTCATTTGTAAATGTTGGCAACTAATCTGACTTTAAATCAAGGGTAAGCTGTGTTGTCACAGATGGGCCACATTTGTCCTGGGGTTCTCTAGTCTGTTGCCTCGGGGCTACGTGAGGGAACCTTTGACATGGACATGATAGCTGTCCTTATCATGTTACACACTCTGCCCTTGGGTCCTGGGGGCTTCCTGTGGGAATGTTCATGAGCCAGCCTTTGATCTGGCCCCTTCTACTTACCAGATGGGTAAGTTTGAGGCTATTGGGCCACATTTGTTCTACAGCTCAAAACTTGGGTCATGTGGCCTGTGGGGTTATATGAATCCCTCCAAGTAGGAGTGTTGGTTGAATTTCCCAAAATATTTTGATGTATGGGGACAGGAAATTGACAGAGTACTGGAGAGTGGAGAGCTTGTGGTTGTCAGAAGACATGGAGACGTATTGTGCGCCAGGCCTGGGGGCTGCTCTTGTGGTCAGAGGCCTCCTCCATAGCCCTGTGAGGCGGAGCCTCACTGATGAGCAGTCAGAGCTGAGGTTTGGAGCTGATCAGGCTCACAGAGCACAGGCTGGGATCGGAGCTCAAGCCTGGCTCCTTTGGTCCAGCTTTCTCCCACCCTTGTGTTACTGTGGGCTGTGGGTTTAGTGGAAAGCCCGAGAACTAACTCCTAACCCTGAATGGGCTATTTGCCAGTTGAATGACCTTGGTTACAGTGTCTTGGGGAGCCTTAGATTTCACACAGGAATAGCAAACCGTGTTCGCAGGGTTTTATTGAGAGAATGAACCGAGTGAAATTCAGCACCTGACACAGTGCCTGGCCAAGGGGTGTTCAAGAAGTGTTGGTTCTCACTTCCACTTGAGATATGCAAACAGTTGAAAAGCATCTGTGCTTGAAAATTCTAACTCATTGAACAAATAAGCCTATCCTTCTGAAAACAAAACGGTGTATATTATGACCTACGTTAAATGTGTCTTACTGGCCAATTAATCCTAGTGGTTAAACATTTGCCTAAGGCTGTAAGAAGTCAAATAAGTAGGTCCTAAGGCAGGTAGGAAGAAAGGAATCATTCATTCTGAAGTTCTGCAAAATAAATGTGTGGGACATCCAGTGGGTGTGGGGTAGGGAGTGGGGGGAAGAGGCCCAGTGGATGCTCTCAGACATGGGCCTTGCCTTCACTGTGTATGGACTCTTTCCCTGAGAAAAGACCATTAGTTTGTGTGTGTGTGTGTGCGTGTGCACGTATGTCAGTGATTGTGGGTCTCAGCAGCTCAACTCACCCAGGCTCCCTGGGCAGAGTCTTGAGGAGAACGAGCTCATTCTCTGGGATCGGTCCATTTCCTAGGGTGCTGTGTGTGCCCAGGGGCCCCTAGGCCAGGGCAGTGCTTCACGGCCATTTGATGTGGCTGAAGGCCAGGGTAGGTGGGCTGGCCAGGGGGCGGGCTCCAGTGATCTAGGATGGGCTACTCTGCCCCTGTCTCTGGAGACAGATCAGGGGGTAACAAGAGCCTTCTAAGGTCCTCATTCCTCTTGTGGTCAATGTCTTCCATTTCCCGTAGTTTCTGCAAAAGGCATCAAGGAAACTGGCTAGCAGGGTTGGAACTTGAGGAGCCACTGCTGATGTGAGAGAGGACTCCCAGACCTGGGCCAGACCTGGGCTGCAGCTGCCCTGTCCACTCACATTTGCTGCTGCGCATGTATGGTGGACCCACCCCCACCCCTTCCTGGCTGCTTCTCCTACCTGGGAGATCTCCCCAAGGATGATCCCTCGGTACTGTCTGCCCTGTCCCAGTGCCTCCATGCCAGCCAGGAATTCCTTCCTCTCCTGGATTTCCTTTACCACTAGACAGGGGGAGAAGGGCCATCAGTGTACAGGGCAGTGGGGGGCCAGCAGGTTCCTGGGAGGGGTGGGGGAGAGGAAGCAGTTCTGTGGTCAGTGTTTCTCACTCTGGCCGCGGGTTATGGGCCCCTCCACACCCCCTATTCCAGCAGGAGTGGCCTATCAGTGGCTTACATTCTTCAAAGCGGTCCAGCTCTGGGGCTGGGTCCTTCTGTTGTACAGGAGGAGGCTTCCTTTTCCGTTCCTCTAAGTCCTTCCCAGTGGCAAAAATATTTTGGAGTCTTCGTTTCTCTTTCTCCAGATCTCCTGTAGGGCCCAGAAATGACCTAATGAAGGCAGGCAGGGCACCCCATTCATGGTCTGAGTTCCTATTTGGGCATGCTTGCACCAGGGTCCCTGGGCAACCCGGAGGGGGCTTCTGCAAACCAAGCACTTCTGGCCCCTAGGAGCCCCTGAGCTTGTGTCAAGACAGGAAGGGGAAGGGCTGGAAGAACGAATGCCAGAACCCACACACTGCTCTGGTACAGAGTGAAGCTAAGAAAACTGCTTGCCTCTGGGTATAGAGGCTGCATGGGGCTGTCGGCAGGTCTGTGCCAAGAGTTCTATCGGACGCCAAGTAGGAAGGGGGACAGAGGCTCCGTGAAGTAGCCTGGCATGCAGAGGAGCTCTGGACTGGGGGGGCTTGTGACCTTAAGAGAGCAGTGGCTGTGAGACCTGACAGCCAAACATTCATTAGGGACTGGTGGACTCCAGTTAATCATTTGAGAGTTCTAAAAAAATACAAAAGGATCACCTGTTTTTTCCTGCAACCTGAACACCCCCAAGCTAACAAGTGCCAAGGTTCAAGCACATTAGTATAAACAGCATGAGAATTTGATTAGACACCTGCTCACCTGCCCTGTGGGCTGCTTGCCCCACCCCTGGCCCCTTGGGGAAGGAGGTGGAAGAGGGGCTCTCTAGGCCCTCTCACTTACGGGGGGCTTGAGGCTTGAATGGCTCCCGGCTGTAGGCCCCATTGGCTTGGCACATGCTGGCAGGCCGGAGGTGGGGCCGGGCCGCCAGGATGGGAGGCAGGTAGATGGTCGAGGCTGTCTGTTTGGAAGGCAAGACCCTCTGGCTAGATGTCGGGCTGCACTGTAGGGGCAGAGTGTCTCCTCCTAGGGAAGGAAGGTTTGGGTGAGGGGCACCTACCTGTTTTTTTTTCTTTAATTTATAAAAGTGATACCTGCCTGTTAAAACAAGTCAAACAGTATAGAGTCTTCCCTTCTCTCCTCCAATCCCCCACCCCCACCCACAATGAGCAATTGTTAGGATTTGGTGGTCTTGTTCCATACTTTTTAATGTTAATACAAACATGTACAAAGATACATGGGTGTATATGACATTCGTGTTTCAAACACTGGATCATACTCTATTATATTCAGTAATAGACTCTTAACAATTTATCATGGACAACCTTCCAGATCACTCCATTTATATATAACTTATTTTTTAAAGCTATATACTAGTTCTTAGAATGGATACGTTATTTATTTTATTCAACTAGTCTCCTAATTTCAGAAATTCAGCCTTTTTCCCCTTCCCTTTTTTACTACTTCAAACAATGCTGCAATAAACATTCTTGTGCATCAAGCCTCTATACTGGTGCTTTTATTTCTATAGATGGATTCCTAAAACCTGCTTGGTACATAGGTGGGAAGGGATGGTTTGGATGGTATACACCAGTCCTGCCTACCATCCACGCCCACTGTCTTGGCCTGGATCTGGGGCTCCTCCTTCAGACCAGCTGAATGTGTTACCTCCTATCTGGTTGGCTGATCCCTCCTCTCATTTGCCCCAAAGCCCATCTCAGAGCAGGCCCCACCTGTTGTTTTGATCTGGCTCCCATGTATCTGTTCTGTGTGTCCAACCTTCTGTCATCCACCCAGCAAATACATACTGAGCATCTGCTCTGTGCCAGGCCCAGGACACTGGGGGTAAAGTGATAAGTAAGACAAAGTCCTGCCCTCGTTGCACTTACATTTGGGGTTGGAGGGGTGTGGATGATGATTAAGTAAATTACATAGTTAGATTGTGACAGTACAGGGATGGAATGGAGTATGTCAGAGCAGGATTTACAATTTTAAATAGGGTAGGCAGGGAAGGACCTCACCAAAAATGGTGGTGCAGAGACTTTGGGGAAGAGCATTCCAGGCAGAAGGAAAAGCTAGAGCAAAGGTTATGAGGTGATAATGTGCCTGGGGTGTCTGAGCAACAGCTAGGAAGCGAGGGTGCCAGCAATGGACTGAACAATGCAGGGGTATAGTGTGTGTAGAGGTCAGAGGTCAGGCACAGCAAGAGAAGTAGACAGCCTTGTAGGCCTTTGGAAAGACTGGCTTTTCCTTTGAGGTGGGAAACCATCAGAGGGTTTTGAGCGGGGAAGTTACATGATCCTTTGGCTGCTTGCCATTACTTCCCACTAACCCTCCCCTTCCCACAGCCTCTACCTAGAGCCACACCAAGGCTTTCCTATTCTTTCCTGAAGAGATGCTGTGCCTCCTAGAATGTCCCTCCTGCTCCCTCTCCTCTCTATTTCTGCCTGTCCAGTGCCGAGTGCTACCTCCCTCTATGGCCCATCCTTGGCAGATGATTAGGCCCCAAGTAATACCAGGAGTTCAGATGAAGGAGAGGCATTTGTGGCTTGCAACAGAATTCGGTTGATGCCTCAAAACAAAAAGTAAATTTGGTTAAGAGGAGAAAAGGAGGGGGTTATAGAAGAAAGCTGACTCAACACCAACACTTGGAGGCAAGTTTTTTAAAAAAGATGATGAAGTGGGGGCCTGGGTTGGCACAATTGGTTAAGCATCTGGCTCTTGGTTTTGGCTTAGGTTGTGATCTCAGGATCGTGGTTTGAGCCCCATGTCAGGCTCTGTGCTGAGCTTGGAGTCTGCTTGAGATTCTCTCCCTCTCCCTCTGCCCACCCTCATTCTCTCTAAAATAAATCTTTAAAAATCAATCAATCAATCAATCAATCAATCAAAAGAACATTCAGGAGAATAAAACTGTCAGCCAAACCAGTTACTTACCTTGGTTTCTCCACTAATGAAATCAGTCCTTCAGTAAATATCCAGCACTGGGCACTTGGGGCTACTGTGGTGAACATGGCAGACATAATCCTTGGTCTCCAGGAATTTAAGTGGAATTTCTAGCACCTTCTTTTTGTAGTCATGTTACAGGGGGCACTATGGGTTGCAGAGTGCAAAAATGGAGTGATGGGATTTAGATGTGCTAAGGCGCCAGGCTCTGACAGCTGAGTTGCCAGGCTCTGACAGCTGAGTTGTCCTTGTCTGCAGTGAGGAAGATCTGACTCCCTACTGGGATGGCCCAGCCTGCCCCTGGCCACTGCTGGACGTACCCTGCTGATATTTGCCTCTTTGGCTCTCCCTTCTCTTTGTTTCTGTGGCTGCTCAGGTGCCCTCTCTAATACATCCTTCTGCAAATAAGGCAATCACTTGTGGTGGATTCACTAGAGAAGATTCTGACATTCTCTCTCTCCAAGGCCGTTTCACAGGTCTCTGTTCTGATCCATTAGATACCAACTCAGTTAAATCTCAGGGAGCATGGTAGTTTTCAAGATCTTAGCACCTTGCTATTGTGCCCATGAACTTCTACTTTTTTGTTTCCTTCAAAATAACTAATATAGTAGGTGGTCAGGGTGAGCTGGAAAGCATCTGCAAACTCTTCCTGTGCTGGAATTCTGCCAATTGTCTTGCTTCGGCTAGCTAAACTGTGACAATAAAACTATGAGCAAGACCCACACACATACAGAGTCTTTTCTCCTGGAGAGCTCACATGGTATGCGTGTAATAGGGAGGGACAGATTGCAGACATGACCACATGGAGACTATTTTGGCTGGGCAGGATCTCTCAATCAGGCTGTGATCTCTTGGAAGGTTGGCCAGAGACAGACTGTAAGAGGCTTGTTGTTGTGCTAGGACCCATGTCGTGGGAAGAAGCAAAAGGCCTAAAAGGTCAATTCTCCAGGAGCAAGGGTGAGAAATGCTATTCAATTTTTTTTTGCCTTTTAATTTTTTAAAAAGATTTATTTATTTATATATAGAGAGAATGAGAGAGCCCACACACACAGGAGAAGGGGTAGGGGGAGAGAATCTTTTAAGCTGACTCCCTGTTGAGCACGAGCTCTCATGGGCTTGATCTCACAGCCCATAAGATCATGACCTGAGCTGAAACCAAGAGTCGGATGCTCAGCCAACTGAGCCACCCCAAGCACCCCTTCTTTGGTTTTTAAAAATTAGGTCGTCTACCCCTTAACATGGAAGAGCATTAAAAGTGTGGTTCTGGGGATCCCTGGGTGGCGCAGCGGTTTAGCGCCTGCCTTTGGCCCAGGGCGCGATCCTGGAGACCCGGGATCGAATCCCACATCAGGCTCCCGGTGCATGGAGCCTGCTTCTCCCTCTGCCTGTGTCTCTGCCTCTCTCTCTCTCTCTGTGTGACTATCATAAATAAATAAAAAAATTAAAAAAAATTAAAAAAAAGTGTGGTTCTGGGGCACCTGGGTAGCTCAGTGGTTGAACGTCTGCCTTGGGCTCAGGTTGTGATTCCAGGGTCCTGGGATCAAGTCCTGCATCAGGCTCCCCACAGGGAACCTGCTTCTCCCTCTGCCTATGTCTCTGCCTCTCTGTGTCTCTCATGAATAAATAAATACAAATCTTAAAAAAAAAAAAAAAAAGTAGGGTCCTGAGTCCCTCAGCCCAGGAAGCCTCTGTGAACCACCTCTTACTTTTCATGGTGTCCATGATGTGGCGCTGTTGGAAGTTAGTCAGTTTGGATTCCTTCATCATCACTGAAAAGATAAAGTACCTTTATGAGGCCTCCTGGGCAGCAGGCAGAGCCCTTCATCTCACCCTATTCCAGTGTAAAACTGTATCACCTCCTAGCCCCATTATGTACCTGAGTACTCCTTCTCTCCCTTTCCTGCTTCACTGTTTTTTTCTGGAGCACTTACTACTATCAACATTCTATATATTTTGCTTATTTATTGTCCCCTTCCTACCAGAATATTAGTTAGCTCCATGAGATGGCAGGAATTTTTGCTGTTTCCTCGTTTTTAAAAACTGTTATATACCCAGCACTTAGAACAATGTCTAAAGCACATTACGTAGGTTTAAAACTTTCGTTGTTGAGTGAATGAATGAATGGAGAGTATTTATTAAGCATGCGGCAGGGGCTGGAGCTACAGTTGTGAGCCTAGACAGGTACAATTCCTGCCCTGGTGGAGTTCATGATCTAGAGGGGTTGATGAATATTAATCCAATGAGAGACAACTAAATGTCTGAGTACAGGTTGTGCTGTGCATTGAAGGAAAAGGTATGTGGTGGTGTGAAAGTGTGGAACCCTTGGTTCGACCCTGGTGGTGGCAGGCGGGGAGGAGATAGAGCGTCCCTGGGGAAATTGAAAGTGTGATCTAAGGAAGGCACAGGAGTCCATCACTTTAAAATTCTAATTTCTTTGACTTTGGGCCACTTGCAAGTTGTAGGATCCCTGAACCTTTGTGAACCCCACGCCTCTTCTCTGTAAAATGACGATAGCCGTTGCTAAGCCACAGGTCCTGTAGGGGAGAACCGGCCTACAGGGGGTAACTGTCACTACCACTCTCGACACACTGACCTCTGAGCAGCTCGCAGGTCCCTGGGGTGTAAGTGGCCGGCTTGGGGCAGCGCCAGAACCCTGTTCCTTTGGTCACTGCCTCTATCCTTTCCTGGGAAGCCATGGGAGGGCTCTGGGGAGGGAATAACGCAAGGGCGCAACCCCTGTCTCCCAGGTCTAATCTCCGCTCCCGCATC
The DNA here is from genome assembly GCF_905146905.1 of Nyctereutes procyonoides. NCBI lineage: Eukaryota > Metazoa > Chordata > Mammalia > Carnivora > Canidae > Nyctereutes > Nyctereutes procyonoides. The sequence goes on along the minus strand of NW_026575049.1, from coordinate 27,658,038 downwards.
GCCCCGCCCCCGAACGCCCCCCAGTCTGGAGCGGGGGTGGAGCCACAGGAGAGTGTGACGTCACCGTCAATGTCGCGGCAGTGCCTGATCCTTCCACCCCGAACAGATACACAGGCGGACCCCCCCGCCCCCGCCCCGCCACGAACGGAGACCTCATCCTGGCCCGGTGCCTGCGGCAGGGAAGCCCTCTCTGGAGGAAGGGGGCGTCGGGATAGCCGCGGTCCGGTCAGTGCCCGTTGAGGGATACGCCAAAATTGAGACCTCACCGTGAAGAAAGCCCCCAGCTGGTGCCCCCGCCACAGAGAGCGGCCAGGCTCGGGGGACCGTAACCACGGCTCCGCCGCGGCCCGGCGCCTGGGCCCCGCACAAACTCGCGGACCTCCGCGAGCTGAGCTGCCACCCGCGGCTCTGGCTACCATGGTAACTGGCACACACCCCCTCGGCGCGTGCGCACACTGACGACCCCGGCCGGTCCCCCGGAAGTGCTTGCCTCTGGGTCACGGCGCAGGCGCAGAATACGCGGGGCGCCGCGCGGGGCGCCGGTAAGCTGTTTGCGGGTCTCCGCGCGGGTGTTGGGTGCAGGTGCCGGTCGTGTCGGTGTGGGCGTCATGTCAGACAACGAGGACAAGTGAGTGCGCGAGCTGCGGGAGGGCCGGGTGAAGCGGGAGCCTGCGTCGGCGGAGGCTGCGGAGCCGGGCTCGAGGGGCAGTGTCTGAGGGGCCCGCGGGGCTGGACGGGAGGGAAGGGCGGGGAGCCCGGAGCCAAGGCCCAGCGGCGGTCCAGAGAGGAGCAGTGCTCAGCAGACTTCCAGCGAGCCGCGCTGTGTGTCTCGTAATGGGAGTATGAGGTGAATTAGGTATAGCCCCTGCTCACCGGGACGCCCTTTCTAGAGGAGGGGACGAGCCCAGAGCAGATAGTACAGGGTCGTGTGAGGGTAGGCGATAGGAGTAACCTAGGGGACAGTCTAGCGAGACCTGGAGATGGTAAAGGTCTGGAGGGGATGCTGTAATCCCGGTGAGAGAACCTAGTGGCTTGGACTGGGGCGACACTAGTAGACGAGTAACATGTAGTTTTGAATTCTGGATTGGTTTCGAAGCTAATGTGTGGGGTCAGAGGAGAATCACTTTTTAAAAAAAAATATTTTATTTATTCATAGAGACAGAGGGAGAGAGGGGCAGAGACACAGGCAGAGGGAGAAGCAGGCTCCACACAGGAAGCCTGACGTAGGACTCGATCGCGGGTCTCCAGGATCACGCCCTGGGCTGCAGGTGGCGCTAAACCGCTGAGCCACCAGGGCTGCCCGAGGAGAATCACTTTTGAAGATAAAAATAATGGAGTCATCAGCATAAGTATATTAGTCAAAACTAAGAATCGGGTGAGATCACCAGGGAAATGTCCGTAGGGAAGAGATGGCTGGTGACCGAGTGTTAGAGCATCCCCGCTTTGAGCACTTGAGAGAAAAGAGGGGAAACCAGGAGAGGAGACCGAGATGGAGCAGCCAGGGAGGTGGAGGAGCCCCAATAAAAAGGCAGCCTTGCAGGCACGTGAGGAGAGTGTATTGAGCGGCCGGGTGGGGGACTGGTCAAGGGTGCCAACTGATCAAGTTAAACGAGAACAAGAATTGTCCACTGGATTCAGCAACATCGCAGTCACTAACGAACTTGAGAAGAGTGGTTTTGCTGGAACTGTGGAGGTGAAGGTCTTCCTGGAGTGAGATTATGACAGAATGGGAAGCGAGGAATCAGATAGGGAAGATGGGCAGCTCTCATGAATTTTGCTCCCGAGAGGAGCATGGAACTAGGGCTCTGTGGGAGGTAAAAGAGAAGTAAATTTTGTTTTTTAAGACAGGGAAATAAGTACATGTTTGTACATTGATGGGAGTGATCCAGTGAGAGGGAAACAGTGATGATGAACGAATGAGTCCTAGCAAAATTTGGGGGCTAATGGGGTAAGGATGAAGGAGTAAAATGGAACAGAAGTTTGATTCACTCATTAAGTAGTTATTTATTGAGCCCTTTCTCCATATTGGATGAGACATAGATCTCTGCTTTCTTTGAATCTAGTAAGTGATGCTTCAGCTAACTGATCTCTTCTTCTTGTACAGTTTTGATGGTGATGACTTTGATGATGTGGAGGAGGATGAAGGGCTAGGTGACTTGGAGAATGCTGAAGAGGTCAGTATTTAGCTGTGGGCTCCCTCCTTTGTACCCCAAGCTGCCAAATAATCCAGTGGTGATAATTGCCTGAATGTATCTGCCTCCTGCTTGGTCAGGGCCCCTGGCGCAAGCGCCCCCAGTTAGAGTGAGCAGTGTTCCTGTCCTGGATAGTGGATAAGTCCTACAGGGTAGGCCATAGCCTGTGGCTCTTGGGGCAATTGGTTTCCTGATGGGGGACATATCACTATTCATTCAGCAAGCATGTATTGAATGTTTATTATGTACTGGGTGCCCTCTGGACAGGGTAAATGTAAGGAGCCAGGGGGAGTGTGACCTGCGATAAAGCTGGAGAGGTAAGAGCCCACATCAAGCAGGATTTTCTATCCTAAAGGCAACTGGAAGCCACCAACAAGTGTTGAGGCAGGGAGTGGCACAATCAAGTTTATACTTTAGAAAGGGCATTCTGGCCTCAGAGTGATGAGTGAGTTGGGAAGGAGCAGGAGTAAAAGATAGAGACCCTTAGGGTCTCTCCATCCAGGCGAGAGACTTGTGGTTTGGACTTGGGTGCTAGTAATGTAGGTGATGAGAAGATGAATGAAAGAGATCTTTTGGTGGATTAGGTGTGGAGCTGAGAAAGTGGGAGATGACATAGGCAACCCCCAGGTTTCCAGCTTGTGTAACCAGGTGGATGGGTTGCTAACTTCATGCATGATGTAAGGTTTTTTATCCTGTGACTGATGGAGAAAGAAGTGCTTTATGGCTCCCAGAAAGGGAGTGATCCCTCAATTTTTTTAAGCTTGGAAGCCAAAACCCCCCTTTGGATTTTCTCTTTCTGCATGGTACACTCAGGTACCTATTCACTGAGTCAGAAACCCCCTCCCCATCCTCCTGGTCTACCCCTCTTCTGTTGATTCTGCCTCCTATACATGGTCCAGCCCTGTTTCTCCATTCTTAGTGCTTCAGCCTGGTTTAGGTCTTCACCGCTTTTCACTCACTTTGTTACCGAAATGTGTTACTTGTTTTCCTGCCTTCAATCTCCCACCACTCTGCTTGACTTGCCATTCTGCTGCCAGAGTTGTCTGTCTTACCTGCCTACCTGATTGATTACTACTGATCTTCCTTCAGGGTCTGCTTCTGCCCTTGCCCCCTGCAGAATATTCTCAACAGAGCATCCATAAGGATACGTTTAAAACTTAAGTCAAATTGTATCTCTCTTCTATTCAGAACCCTCATCCAAGTGGCTTCCCATCTCATACACAGTAAGTGCCAAAAAGTAAGCAGTACAAGGTCCTCCAAGCTCTGGCCACCTGCTTTCTCTGTGACCTCATCTCTTCTTGCTGTCCCTGTCATACCAGGTTGATTCCTGCTCAGGATCTGTAATCACCCTGTTCCCTCTTACAGGAATGCTTTTCCTGCAGATACGCACATGACCTAATGCTCACCTCCTTCAGGCCTTTGTCCAAGTGTCCCCTCAGTGAGGCTTCCATGACCATCCTATCTATCTATCTTATTATTATTATTATTATTATTATTTTTAAAAGACTTTATTTATTTATTCATGAGAGACACAGAGAGAGAGGCAGAGACACAGAAGGAGAAGCAGGCTCCATGCAGGGAGCCCGATGTGGGACTTGATCCTGGATCCCGGGTCCCCAGGATCACACCCTGGGCTGAAGGTGGCGCTAAGAAGGTGGTGCCAAACCTCTGAGCCCCACCATCCTATTTAAAGTGGCAGCGTCGGGACGCCCGGCTGGCTCAGCGGTCAGGGGGGTCTGCCTTTGGCCCAGGTTGTGATCCCCAGGTCCTCGGATCCAGTCCCACATCGGGCTCCCTGCATGGCTCCTGCTTCTGCCTCTGCCTGTGTTTCTGCCTCTCTCTGTGTGTCTCATGAGTAAATAAATAAAGTCTTAAAAAAAAAAAAAGTGGCAGAGTCCTCCTCCCATGTCTAACACACCCATCCTGGCACTCCTTGTCTCTTCTGTTAGTTTTTAGTTTTACTTGTTTTTTCTTTTGTTTTTATACTACATATTTTACTTATTAATTTTGTTTGTTAATTTCTTCTCCTAGTGTAAGCTCTGTAGGGGAAACAATTTTTATTTGTCTTACTCTTCTATTTCCAGCACTTAGAACACTGACACACGGTAAGCACTCAATAAATATTTGTTGACTTAATTCTTTGATTTTTTTTTTTAAGGTTATGTGTTTATTTTAGTAATCTCTACACCCAACATGGGGCCCAAACTCATGAGATCAAGAGTTGCACACACTTCCAACTGAGCCACCCAGGTGCCTTTTTTTCTTTTCTTTTTTTTTTTTTTTTTGAGTATTTTTAATTTATTATTTTAAGTGAGTTCTACACTCGATGTGAGGCTTGAATTCATGATCCCCAGATCAAAAGTCACATGCTCTACCCACTAAGCCAGCCAGGTGCCCCTGATTATTTATTATAGAATTTCTTCTATCTAAAACCCTTTTGCTCACCTTTTGCTCTAATACTTCACAGCTAGTATATTCTCTCCCACCCCGGTGCTTTTGTGCATGCAACTTCGCCTGCCTGGAATGCCCTTCTCTTCCTAATTGGCTTGGCGGCTCCTACTCATTTTCTAGAGTAGCTCAAGTCTCATCTCTGGACTGTCTTCCTAACCCCCAGCATGAGTTTGATGTCTCCCACCTTGTTAACTTTGTTGCACACTTGCATCCCTTTGTAGCAACCTGCTGTTTTGTTTACTCTTGTCTCCTCTCCCGACTGAATTCTTTGAGAACAGAAATAGTTAGCTTGCTATCTTATCACCCGTTATGATGATTTTTGACACATGACAGATGCTTAATAAGTAATTGTTGAATGCATGTGAATATTTGTATTCCTGCCTTTACTTTGACTTTTTAGCTACTTGACATATTAATTCAGTTACCCTGTCTAAAAGATGGAGTGCTTACTCCTTGCCTCCTGTTTAGAGAGATTTTTTATCTGTGCTCAAGGACTTTTTTGCACATAGCTAATGTTCTGGGACCACATCTACAGACTGCTTCTCTCTTCTGGATGAGGCAGCTGGCTCTGGAATCCCAATCGTGTTTCTTCTCTTTCACTAGGTCTGAGACTTTGGCCAAGTTAGCTCACCTCTGAGCCTCTAAAATAGGCACTGTAACCCCTACCACATAATGTTATTGGTAATGAAGACTAACTAAGGAGGCAACACTAACTGCAGTGGCACAAGCCCTGGCACATAATAAGTGATAATGTTAGCAGTGATTGTCATCATTGTCATCATCATCCTCCCCTTCAACCCAGAATATACTCCCTGAAGCTTTCCTTTTTTTCTGTCTTGGTGCCCAGGAGGGCCAGGAGAACGTTGAGATCCTTCCCTCTGGAGAGCGACCACAGGCCAACCAGAAGCGAATCACCACACCATATATGACCAAGTATGAGCGAGCCCGCGTACTCGGCACCCGTGCCCTTCAGATTGCGTGAGTGTATGCCCCTTCATGATCTTTTCCATCGGTCAGGCCATAGGGAGCTTCCGAGCTGTTGATGCAGTGGGCACCTGAAAACACTCTCCCTGCTCACATATGCTAAACTAGGCTGTTGGCTGTGTCTGTGTACCTGGCACTATACTAGAGTCCTGCCCTCAGGTAGTTTGTGAGCCAATGGGAGAAATAGAACTTGCATGTGAGAAGCCAAGTAACAGTATAGTAGAAACATAAAAATACAGAACTTGAGTGCCTGTCAGGTTAGTGAAACAAAACAAAGAAAAAAAAAGTGTGATTGAGGGAGCTGTAGATCCTTGTGGACTGGTTAATCTGGGGTGCTGTGGCATCAGCTGTCTGGCTTAAGGTGGTTCTTGACCCCAGGTGGACTGTGGGGGGGCCCTCCCCGCAGAGGCCAGGCTAGATATGCGAAGGAACAGAGCAGCCTTTCTTCTCTTACAAGTTGGAGCCAGGTGAACAATAATGAGATTTAGGAACTAGCCAGTGGACAGGTGGAGATCAAAATATCCGATGGCTGTGTATTCATCCTGTCACCATAGGCAGTGCAGGCATCCAGAGGCTGTGTCTGCAGGGGCAAGCCTGCCTGCCAAGGTTGTGGGTTGAACAGACCTGAAAACACCCTCTCTTGTAGGCAGGTGGCTTTGGGAAAGCAGGGACTTTCAACACTGGGTTGTAGATAGCTGCTTTTTCTCCCAGACTTCCCTCTTGGGAGTTATTCCTCCTTCCTAGGGAGGAGTGAGTCAGGGGACAGAGAGAGGGCAGATGTGTTACTGGTTACTCTAATAGAATGTCTTCTCCAGGGAAACATAGGCTGAGGAAATGAACCTGAACCTCCAACCCAAACATCTTATAAGCTAGTGTGGGAAATAGTGGGTGTCTGGAGGGATGGGTGCTTCAAGTAGGGAATAGTGGAAAATTGGCTAGAAAGAAAAGCTGGGGTCAGCTTTGTGGAGTCCTGCATGCCGGAGGAGTTTCTAATCTGTTCCCTTCTGTGTTTTCAAACAGCATTGGGCTTTATCCCCTCTAGTCCTAGAGGGTTAAAGATGACCACTGTATCCACTTTGAACAGGGTTTTATGGGTTGGCAACGCTGTTTCTCACCTTCAAAGTAGTAGACCTCTCTCTAGCCTGGTTTGTACTCCTGGCTGGTCTGGATAGAATTAGAGCTACACTCACTATGATAATTCTGATAATCACTGAGTCAGGATCTTCTGGATCTGTACCATCAATTATGGTAGCCAGTAGCTACATGTGGACATTTAAGTAAAATTAAATGAAACTAAAAGTTCAGTTTTTCAGCCTAATAGCCACATTTCAGGTGCTCAGTAGTCACATGTGGCTAGGGACTCCATAACGGAGAGTGCAGATAGAGGACATTTCCATTATCGCAGAACATTCCAGTGGGCAGCTCTTGTCCAGGCTAAAAGTGATCCAGAAGAAAGAATAACTTACAAATTATTTTTCAAACAAGTAGAATGCTTGTATGCAAGCTTAAAGTCTTTTAGCACTGAGTGAGGTACTGTGCTTGCACCTGTTGGGGAGGCAGGTGTTTTTTTTTTTTTTAAGATTTATTTTTATTTTTATTTTTTAAAAATTTTTTAAAAATTTTTATTTATTTACGATAGTCACAGAGAGACAGAGAGAGAGAGAGAGAGAGAGGCAGAGACACAGGCAGATGGAGAAGCAGGCTCCATGCACCGGGAGCCCTACTTGGGATTTGATCCTGGGTCTCCAGGATCGCGCCCTGGGCCAAAGGCAGGCGCTAAACCTCTGCGCCACCCAGGGATCCCTAAGATTTATTTTTAAAGATTTTATTTATTTATTCATGAGAGACACATACACACAGAGAGAGGCAGAGACACAGGCAGAGGGAGAAGCAGGCTCCATGCAGGGAGCCTAACATGGGACTCGATACGAGGACTCCAGGATCAGGCTCTGGGCTGAAGGCAGAGCTAAACCGCTGAGCCACCCAGAGAGTCCCAGGTGGTTTTGAGGGTATCTCAGGTGCCAGAGACAGTTCAAGGAAAGGTAGGCAAGCATGGATTGTGGTAGGGGAATGGAAGTAGCCGGGGGCACAAGCCTGGAAAGATGTCACCAGTGCCTTGAGTGACAAGTTCAGAAGATCAGCATGCATTTGGTGGACCGTGTGGGACACTTAAAAGTTGGGAGGCAGACATTCAGTACACTACCAAGTCCCAGCGTCCTTTGCTTTGGGAGAAAAGCTTGGTTCAACTTAGTTGGGGCTATTGTGCTCCTTCCAGTTAAGGATCAGGGCTGTCTGGTAGTTCCCCGCTTGGCTGTAAGCCCTCAGACGTCCAGGGATGTATCTTGTCACCAAATACCAGACTGAACAGACATTTTTTGGATTTTTTTGAAATCTCACTCTGGTTCATTTAGCACCACCTGGCGGCAGATGTTTACCACAGCCATTTCCTGAGGATCACAGCCAAGTTGGGGGGGGGGGGGGCCCTGGTGCAAAACAAAATACCTAAGGGCAACTCATAATTCACACATTATATGCACAAGGCTGGATGGATGAACTCGAATTTTTGTTGTCTTGAAAGAAATGTGTAAAAAGAAATGTGTTGTCTTGAAAGAAAGGTGTATTCAGATCAGGAAAAACATTTCCCTACATTCTGTAAAGCTTTTACTTTGGGGGAAATTTAAATACTTGAGAGGGGATATAGGGAAAGTTAAACCTTTGGTCTCTGCCTCTGGGAAATTTTCAGGCTTTTAGGAGTAACAAATCAAAATAATAAAATTAGTTAATTATATTGTGTAAACTGGTGGCTCTCAGACTGGCTATGATTAGAATCACCTGGTAAGCTTTGCAAATGCAGGTTATCAGGCTTCTTCACTAGAATTTCTATTCTGAGGGTCTGGAGCAGGACCTGAGAGCCTATATTTTTAGCATGCTTCCCTGGTAATTCTGATGATTGTTGGGTTTGGGATCCATTAGTGTGAACTTGTGCTGAAATCATGAATGGTGGCTTCCTAGAGGAGGTTGGCCTAGAATTGGTGTTTCTCCCGTTCATTTTGAGAGCCTCTGCTGTGGGCTGAGCGTTATGTTTGGGCATGTGGTCCTAGGCCACCAGATGCTCATGGTCTAATGCATAAGACTTCAAATAAGCAGCTACAGTACAGTGGGATTGAGTAGCTTATGTGAAATACATCAGCATGCTGAGCATTGCCAGGGATTTCCAGAGCAGATAATTGCCAGAGTAGGGAAATTTGAGCCTCTCCCAGGTTTGTAGAGCAAGGAAGAGTTTATAAGAGGATGCAGAGGGGAGCCAGCAGGGTGTATCGAGGGAACCATGGGAGTTTGGTATGGCGGAAAAGTGGGATAAGTACAAGCAAGTAGCATGAGAAGGTGCTACTAGAAAGGTGAGCAGACTGGGTTCTGTCTGATGGTTGTGGGGTGTCATGGAGGGGCTGTAAGGAGGTGAGCATCTGACGGCAGGGCCTGTGTGGAGGCTGGAAGAGCGGGACCCTGAGGGGTGTTGCCTGGATAGAGAAGGAAAATGAGCTGCCTTGGCCCTGAGGCAGGCCTGAGGAGTTGGGTTCGAGCGAGCCTTTGCATGGCTGTTCCTTTGTGCTGGAATACTCTGCTGTGGGTGCCGGGCTCGGGAGTTTGGAAGGCCCTTGGCAAGGGAGCTGACGAGAAGAATGTCATATGGGCCAGTGATGAAAGCCTATATGTCCTGTTCACAGAACCTTTCTTTCTTTTTTCTTTTCTTTTCTTTTTTTTTTTTTTTTTAAGATTTTATTGATTTATTCATGACACAGAGAGGGAGAGAGAGAGAGGCAGGCAGAGACACAGGCGGAGGGAGAAGCAGGCTCCATGCAGGGAGCCTGACATGGGACTCGATACGAGGACTCCAGGATCAGGCCCTGGGCTGAAGGCGGAGCTAAACCCCTGAGCCACCCGGGCTGCCCCACAGAACCTTTTTTAAGTTTATGGATCTTTAGCTTACTAATGGGAAATGTTCCAGCATAGTGGGTAGGAGCATGTGGGATTCCAATCTTGGCTCTGCTGCTTACTGGCTGTGTGAGCTTGGGCAAATCACTGATGTCTCTCTACCTTAGTTTCCTGTAATGAAAATTAGAGCAATTACCTCAAATGAGATCATCTATGTAAAGAGTTGAGAACAGCATACGTTACTAAGTTAGCCAGTAGTGTTTTAGTGTCATTGTATGCAAGTCAGTGCTTTTTGTTTCCCATCTTTGAGTGAGGATACTGAGATTGGGAGATAAATTCAGGGTCTCTGGAGGCAGAATTTAAATCCAGTCTCCTGGCCCCCGCCTGGTTGTAGTCACTGTGGCAATGCCTTTGAGCCCCTTCCCACCCCCACACTGGTCTGCCCACCTCTAAGGAGACCTTTCTCCAAGGGCTGGGGTGCTGATCTGATCCTGTTTGTGAAGTGAGCCCCCTGCCTTCCTCCTGGGCCATCTCTCCCAACATGTGTCCCTGTACCTACAGGATGTGTGCCCCTGTGATGGTGGAGCTGGAGGGGGAGACAGATCCCTTGCTCATCGCCATGAAAGAGCTCAAGTAAGTCGCCCTGACTATGGTTCACTGCTTCACAGCCCTGGGAGGCATCCCTTGGGTTCTCTGCTGCACATCCCCACCCGCACATCCCTGGCTGGGAAGATGTGATTCTTGTTCCTGTAGGTCCTTAGTTCAGGAATCAGCCCATGAGGAAGAGGGGCGGGAGGGGACAGGCAAAGAGGGAAGGCTTTAATGAGCCATGATCCTCTCCTGTGAAAATCTCCCTCTTCCTGCTGCACTTGGCTTTACCAGTATCCTTTCATGCTTCCTCTTTCTCCCTTCAGCCATAGGATGGCAGAGCCTTTCCAGACCCATTTTCCCACACTCAGGGATGCAGGAACTTCCGTCCTTCCCTCCCTCCCTCTCTCCCTCCCTTCCCTTCTTCCCTCCCTCCCTCCCTATTTATTTATTTATTTATTTGTTTGTTTGTTTATTAGAAGGAGAGAGAGTATGGAGAGGGAGAGGGAGGAACAGACTCTCCACTGAGCAGGGAGCCCTATGTGGGGCTCGATCCTAGGACCCTGGGATCATAACCTGAGCCGAAGGCAGACGCTTAACTCACTGAGCCACTCAGGAACTTTCTTTTTTATTGTAATTTCTTTTCTACAAAGTACACACATAGTCCCAAAGGATGCTGCTCAGACTTCTCTTTCCTTGCATTCTGCACACAGTCTGTCCTATCTGCTGTAGAGCTGAGGTCACCAACCCTCATATACTTGTGACTTCTCCCTGCCACAGGGCCCGAAAGATCCCCATCATCATTCGTCGCTACCTGCCAGACGGGAGCTATGAAGACTGGGGGGTAGACGAGCTCATCATCACCGACTGAGCTGGAATCATCTTCCTGACTGTGCCTCATCCTAGTTTCTATTTTCACATTCTTTATACTTGTAAATAAAAAACTGTTCAACCTTTTGCCCCGCTTTGGCTCCACCTCTCTATGATGCCCACTCGCTCTTTCCTGGTTACTGCCCTGCTGCCTGGCAGGTGCACCCATTCCTGTGGTCCTATGACTGTGAGCGCTAGGGAGCACTAGGGGCCTTACTCCTTGTGGATCTCCCGCATCCCTCCCTCCATCCCCCTGTTCACCAGCGCAAAGGCTGCTGCAGGGAGACACCTCAGCTGCCTTCCTAGCAGACAGACAAGCCTTTGTGCCCAGGGAGCTGGTTGCCACGGAAACCCCCAATTTCCTTTCCAGTGGGGACTGGCTGCAGGGGCTTCTCCCTTCTCAGGAGTATCACAGAGCAGGTCTCATCAAGCCACCCATTGTTTCCTGAGGACCTGCCTCGAGCCTCTTATCGTGGGCTCGGATCCCCTTTCAGGAGCTAGTGCCCCAGCAGGAAGCTTGGGGATGCAGTGATCTCCCGCCCTCCCCAGGCAGAGCCCTGCTGGGCAAGGCAGCTGCTGGAGCAAGGACTGAACACCTGCCCACCCTGGTCCCCACTCTGTCCACTCCTCAGGCTGCTTTCCTTCATGGCCTTCTGGTCTGCCACGCCCATCCCCTGCCCTTCCTCCACCTCTGCAAGATGTCCTTTCCCTTCTGTGTAGGGCCCGTGTTCCTCCAAGGCCTTGACTGGGATGATGGCAGGCAGGGAAATAGGGCTCCTAGATTCCAGGTGTGACATGAAGTTGAGACTGGTGCTTGCCTTCCTCTGCCCTAGGTTCTGGGTCCTGCTGTCTTCACCTTGCCTTACCCAACCTGCAGTAAGACCAATCCTATTGCTTCCTTCCTCCCTTGAGGGGATAGAGATTGGGTGTATACTGACACCGACAGAGATAGAGGGGAAGCTGGCTCTCTGAATATTCTAGCCTTGACCTCCATTCGGCTGCCGGTTCCCCTTCCAAGAAGAGGAGTGGGCTTGCCTGATCTCTGCAAGAGGCAGGGCCTCTGGGGTGGGTGCACTGTGGAGAGTGGGAGTGATGAGCGCCCCCAGGAGTGTCTGCCTCTCTGGAGAAGGGTTAATCCAGGGAGCAGTGGACTCTGCACCCCCTTCCTCCCTCCTCCAAGCCTGTGGAGTCCTTTAATCAAGTAGGGTGCTGAAATTCCAGCTCTGAAATGCCGCCTTTGTGCTGGCGTCCAGGCGGCCGCCCCGGAGTGCGGGGTCACTTTCTCGGCCCCGATTCTCTAAATGGTCTCTTTGTTCCTGCTGGGCCGCTCAGTATCAGATGTGATTAAAGGGAGATGGGGTTTGGGCGGGGGAAGAGAGAAGGGGCTGAGAGAGGGAGTGGGGGGTTAACCCTTAGGGGATAGGGTGTAGGGGAGATAGGAAAAAGGGTGGCTTTCCTCCTGTCTCCTCCTTCTCTTTCATGGAGTTGGTCCCTTGCTGCTCAGCTGGCCAGGCCCGGGCATAACCTCTTCAGTTCTCTCCAGAAACATCCCGCCCCATCTCTCCGCACATGGAGCCACTGCCTTACTGAGGCCCAAGCACATCCAGAACCTTAGGTCTAAGGGGTGAGCACAAGCCAGGTCTTCCGACTTCTCCAAGGTCATTCGTCCTCTGGGGCCATTTTGCCTCCTCCCATATCCCCAGTGACTTCCTAGTCCATCTTTATCTCTTGAGAGGCAGGGTCCTGGAGGTGGTGGTTTCATCTCAATGTTGCCCCTCCCTTCTGCCCTGCTGGCCCTGTGTCCACAGCCCTGCTGAGAACAGAAGCAGTGAACACCTGAAAATGGATAAACAAACAGCCTGCTTTTCAATAGGAGGGAAAGGGTGGGTTGTAAAAGTTATGAGCACCCATGGATCCCTAACAAAATTCTAGAATAGGTTGATGCATATTTGAGAACACATAGGTGATAAAGGGATCCAGGAGTTAGCAGAGTTCCTAAGAATATTGCCACATGAACCAAATTACCTTTTCTGAAAGGTTACTGGTCTGGGGGATGGAGGAATGCCACAGATACAGCAAATCTTGATCTTAGCAAGTCATCAGGGAGTCTTTTTCCATACAGCTTTGATGGGGAAGTTTGTACTTGTGATAGTTAGATTCAGAATTGATTGGACAGTCTTTCCCTAAGAGTGTGAATAATAGAATTGATGATGGAGAAGTATTTAGTGGTAGATACAGGACTGTCTCTTCAGCCTTTTTTTTTTATTAGTGATTTAAATGAAGATACTCAAATTTGCAGGTATATAAAGCTCAGAAGGAGTGCTAATAATAATAAGTTGGATTCAGAATTCCAAGACTGAATTTAGGTGGGTAAATGCTCAAATCCAACAAGATGCAAATCTGTAAAATCCTGCCTTTATCCACAACACAATGAAAGAAAACACCAGAAAACAGCTTGTATATAGTTTGGGGTGATCTGACTCGGCAGCAGATATGTCTGCAAGAGCAGGGTTTTGTAGTTACCACTGAGCGTCATGGGAGCCAGTGGTTGTGGCTGAAGTTGCCAGAAGAGCCCACATGACACACCTTCCAGATGGGAGTGTGACCAGCCTGGGGGACGGGGCTAGTTCTTGGCACTAACTGCCTCATTCCACATCCTTATTGGGAGGTGAGGGATTGGAGCCCCCATATGGAAGAAATGGATAAGGTTGCTGGGGATGCTGGCCTGGAGTAGCAAAAGAAGCATCACTCCCAATGACCAGCAGAAGTGGGGCCTGCAAGCCATGGGCAGGGTGAAAGAGATGGTGGTTAAGAGCACAAGCTTTGGAGTCAGCTGGCTTCAGATTCTGGCACCAGCACTTCTCAGCATTAACCTCTCAAAGTCTCAGCTGCCCATTTAGAAAATAGGGATAACGAGTGGCCCTACTGTCTTCTAGGCCTAAATGACCTAAAATGCTTGGCAGAGCATTTGGTCAGGGAGCACTCCGTGCATGGGAGCTGTTACTGTTGTTAGGAGCCGGGTCTAAGGAAGACGAAACCACCAGAGCCTACCCATCAGTGGAACATGGTGGTGAAGAAGTTTCCCTTGTCTCTGAGGAGTGGCACAGGTTGGAATTCCGCTGAGGGGAGAACTCTTTGGGAATGAGCACTGAAGGATTAGGTTGCATGTCTGCTATCCTGGGTTTACACCCAGACACAGGCAGCTGCCATGAAGACTTGGCTAGATCCTGGAGCAGACCACGGTGTGTGTGTGTGTGTTGGTGGAGGAGGGGGCACTGCGAGAGAATGCCCATCGACACATCCTCGAGGACAGGCCTGCTGGCTGCAGACAGCCAGATGTCAGGCTTGACCCACCTCTTTCAAATACCTGTCCCTTGAATGCTTTCAAGCCCCACCTCTCTGTTGGGCAAATGAAAGGAGCTCCTTGGAAGGTGCTTTTGCTGAGCTCTAGCTAGAACAGCACATGGCCTGCCAGCAGAATGGGCCCAGCTGGGCTGGGACAGAGCTCCCAGCTGAGGCCTCAGCCTTGAGTACCCACTGACCTCACTGGGATGCCAGTTTTCCCAGCACACTGCACAGCCCCCAGCTTCTCAGGGGAGACAGGAGACCTTTGGGTTAGCTGTCCTTTGCATTCCAGTCCTAGCTACTTCCAGAAAGCATTTGAGGAAGCACAAGTAGAGGGATAAGAGACCAAGAGACAGGCCAGGTCAGGCCCACCAAGCAGGTAACCGGAACCTTTAATTTTATTATGTGGAATGCTTAATGCAGAGTTAATAGGGGCTGGAATACCTAGGAGGGGGGAGAGGGGAGGGAGATCTACTGAGATAAATAACGGGGCAGTAATGAGTTACATGTAGACTGTGGGGCTGCAGAACAGGAAAATAGGGGCAGATAGAGCTACATACTTTATTCAAATACCACTGGGAGGCAAAGGGCAAAAGGCCAGGGCAGAATGTACATGTCAGGAATTCAGTGTCTTCAGCGTGCTGCCAGCAACCTGGGTGCCAGGCCCTGGGCCACCTCCTGGAGCTGAGGGCTGGGGCCTGAGCAGCTGTCATGCTCTGGGAAGCCCAAGGAGTTGGGGCTGACAGAGCAGGGACTACAGAGCCTGGCGAGGGGAGAGGGAGTTGGCAAGGAGCCTGGGAGGAAGGCTCTGTGAATTGTCTCTGAATCCTTTCCTGAAGCCCCTGCCTCCTCATCCGGGATGTGCCTCAAGGTCTGGGAGGTTGTAGTGAAGTAGGACCGGGGCACTCTTTCTCCGTTAGACAAAGAATGAGGTTCTTGGCACAGAATTGGATCTGGAGGCCTCTGTGCCAATTCTTCCCTGTGTTCAGAAGGGGAGGGGGCCCTGTGGGGATGAGGAGACCTCCCTCTGAGACCACCCCACCCTGGGCTGTTCAGAGCTGTCCTTAGCCCCTGAGGGGCGGACAGAGCGCACTGTAGGCACTGACGCAGGTCTCTGACTGGCTTTGATCTTAGGCACGTGGCACAAGTGGCTCGGGTTACATCAGACCCCTCATTCTCCATGAGAGAGTGAACATGGGCACACGATGTGGCAGGGCCTCCGATTCCCATCCGACCCTGGATGCCTCCTCCACTCTCCGAGGAGGGTGAGTGGGTCTTTTTCAGGTCCTGGGATGAGGGTCATTCCTGGGGGGAAGGTGCAGCCCCTCATCGTTCAGTTCTAGGGGCGACAATCAACCTCCTTCTCCTCTGCCCAGCCTAGTAGCCCAGGGCTTGGCCTGGGTTGGAGCCTGGATAGGACGGGGGGAGTCATCAAAGGCAGTGAACCAGACAGAAAGCCTTCCCTCAGCTGTCAGCCTCTGCAGCCTCCTCCACAGCCACCACCAGGCCTGAGATGGGTGAGGAACAGGGCGCAAGGGCTGGGGGAAGGGGCGTGCTACCCAGAGGGGCCGGGCAGGCTGGTGATGACAGGGCCCCCTTTAAGGCCGGGACAGCGTCGTATATACTGGCTGCTCCCAGTGTGTGGGGCTGTGGGACTGGGGCCCTGAGGGGCTAGGGTCAGAGATGGCCGTGTAGAGTGGCCGCTGCGAGGGCCCCATGTAGGAGAAGGCCGAATAGAGGCCAGAGGCCTGGCCTGAATGGCCATAATAGGGTCCTGAGGGCTGATGGTCAGAGTAGTCAAACTGGGGACGGGAGATGGAGGGAAAGGTGGAGCCGTAGTGGGGCAGGCTGAGGGAGGTGTAGGCGATCTGCGAGGTGGAGGGCTGGTCGGTGTAGTGTGGGGGGCCCTGGGGCCCTGCGGTCTCCGTCTTCACCTGGGCTTTGGCATCCACGCCGGGTGGCGAGACCGTGGGCAGAGCCACACCTGGTGGCTTAGAGATCCAGGCGGAGTGTCCACTGGCCACGGCCAGGGCGCTGCCCAGCCCATAGCCAGCTGCCGAGTAGCTGCCCACGTGGCCCGGGTGCCCATTGGGTGGCAGGTACTGGTCCAACTCGGCCACATCAAAGGTCTCCATGTTGGACATTACCTCGTGGCTGATCTCACCGATGTCCACGTTGCCGAAGTCGATGTGAGGTTTCCCGCCCTCCCCCAGGGAGCGCCCATCCCGCTTGGGGTCTGCCTTGCCCGACTGCAGCTCTGTCTTTGGGGTGGTCGGAGGGGTAGGTGGGCCATGGCTCTGGCCTGGGTGCAAGGGAGACAGAAAGAAAGTGGGAAGCAAGGTCAGAGACTCCTGGATTCTGATGGTTCTCTGTCAGAAAAGATGCCTCCAGGAGGCTGGGGACGGATCACTGCGTGACCTTGTAAGTTTTACAGGTTTGGGCAGCCCAAGTTGGCACCTCCTTCTGTAATGGGCTAGGGCTGGTCTCCAGTTGTTTCTGAAATTTCCCATTATTATTATTTTTTGAAATTTCCCATTCTGAGGTGTGTATCCTACCGCCCACTCAGAGCAGGACTCCCTCTGTCACCCACCTCTGGGAGGGGCTTGCTGCATTTTGGAAAAGCTTCCCTGGGAAGTTGGTCCTCATATCAACTGCAGTCGGCTTCCCCCACCTGCTCCCACTGTCTCTTAGCTGTCTTCCCTGACAGGTCTAGCCCACCGGTCTTCGCTCGCCTCTTTAGCTTACGAAGTTGCTGCCAGTTGCTCTTCTTGCTGCTGACCTCACCAGCCCTCACCACCACTGACTGCTTCACTTTTGCTAGCTTGTCTGTGCCTCCTCTCTCCACCCCCACCTCTGGCCCCCACACAGCCATGTGTCCCCTCCAGCCCCATCAGTCCTCCCAAAGGCGGCTCAAGTGGCCTTCACTCCAGAAAGCCTTTCCTCTGGCTCCGCCCCACTGGTCACATGCTTAGCTGTGCTGCCCCTCATCCCTCCAGCTGCCTTTCCTTGCTTGATCAGGAGGACACCTAGATAGCTGACTTGCTCCACCCCTGTTCCTCTCTTTTCTCATTCACGTATTTGCAGCAAATGCTTAGGGGGCACTGTGCCAGGTGCAAGGCCTACAACCATAAATAAAGTAGATCCTATCCTTACAAGCTCAGAGGCTCAAGGGAGGATCCAGAGATGCACACAGGACTGGAGGGCAGTGTCAGAAGTGACAGGATGCGCAGAGGGCTCAGGAGGCTGGAGAAGGAAGCCACCCACCCTGCTCCAGGTTCTTACTGAAGAGGGGTCACTGAGCTGGGCCTTGAAGGCTGAGAAAAAGTCCATGCCCACAGTTATATCCTGAGGTGGCTGTGTGGAATGTGGTCCAGGGTCATGTGTGTGTGTCTGCTAATCTCTGAAGGTAAGGCCTACATGTGTATGGGAGAGATGGCTGGACTAGGGACCCCATCGGAGACAACGTGTCCATGGCCTATGAGACCTGGGGTTCCTTGGGGGCCAGCCTATATCTCCCCTGTCAGAGCAGAAGCAATGCCAGGTCCTGCACTGGCCAAGTGCTTCAGGTTTGCATAGATCCTCTTGGATTTGATTCCTGGCTCCGTCACTTCCTGTGTGATCCTGGGAACATGCCTATCTTCTCTAACCTGTTTCATTATTACCAGAACAGAGATGATACCAAGCAGCTCAGACATGGCCTCCTTCTGGAAGGTGCAGGCTTTATGCACTCATGTTTCTTCTTCTTCTTCTTTTTTTTTTCACTCATGTTTCTTCTGCATTCACTTGTTTTCATCTCTGCTCCTCCCACTAGATGGTGGACTCCCAGGACCAGGGAGCTTCTCTTGTTGCTGCCCTTGGTGTCTGCTCCCAGGTCTGGCACAAAGGAGGACTTGGGGTGTGTCTTTGGAGGGCAGAGCTGTGCTTATAGAGACTTACTGTGTGCCTGGCCCTCTTTATGGCATTTATTTCTTTTTTCTTTTTTCTCTCTCCCCCCCCTTTTTTTTTCTTTCTCTATGGCATTTAGTGCTTTCTACAAACAAGTGAGGCCCCGGAGTCCGGCTGCCTGGGCTCCGACTCAGCTGTGTCCATTTTCTCATCTGCTACACAGCTAAAGTCTGAGCCCAGGCAGGGTGGCTGCTTCTTCATTCAGAGTGATTGAATGAGTTAATATACATAAGGCAATTAGCAGGGCACCTGGTGCACAGTAGGTGCTCAGTTAATGTTAGCTGCTATTTTCATTAATGAAAATGCAACAAGATGCCCTAAGTCTGGCCCCTCCATGGCATGTGCTCAACATCACATGCTGTGCCTACCCCATCAGACTGGGAGGCCGGAAAGAGGCAATGATCTCTCTCCTCCATCTCATCTCCCATTTCTCAAAATCATCCTGTCTCTGCTTTTCCTGTTGCCTCACACCCCTTGACCCCCACGGCCTCCCTAACTGGCCTCTTCACTCAGCAGCAGTGCTCTCTTCCATCAGCCAGAGCCATCTTGCCCAGCCACTTCCTTTGGCGCTTGAGTCCCCACTGAGCTCCCTCTGGGCCGCAGCACCCCAGCTGGGGCCCTGGCGCAGCCTGGTGAGCCTCTCTAGCACCTTGCCCAGGGAGGTTGTGGGCATGAGACTCATGGCAGCTAGCCCTTGCCTTTCCTTAGTGCCCAGGCTCTCCCCACCCACAGCTGGTCATCAGCCCAGCGCTCACCTGAGGGGTGCTCAGGGTTCCCGTCTGACATGGGGGAGCCTTCGCCGGGGTGCCGGTGGTCCAGGTGGGCGCTCTTGTAGTGGGCCTGGATGGCGGCAGCCCCGCCCTGCTCGGCCTCCCCTCCAGGACACTCTGACTCCCCCTGGGCCGCCTTCCCATTCTTCCGCCTCCGGGGCTGGTACTTGTAGTCCGGGTGGTCCTTCTTGTGCTGCATCCGGAGCCGCTCAGCCTCCTCAATGAAGGGGCGCTTGTCACTCTCGTTCAGCAGCCTGGGGTGGCACAGTTGGGGGGAGACAGCAGAAGGGCTGCTGTGAGTATCTGCCCTCAAACAAATGAGGTCCCAGGATGGGGAGCCCAGAGGGCAGGCAGGGACCAGGGCAGAGGCTTGCTCTTTGATTTACAAACTAAAAGACATGAGGCCCAAGGAACTACAGGCTCAGAAGGCTGGGATCTCTGTCCCTAAACTCTCAGGGGCTGAGTGTGAGAGGGATCAGCCTAATGTTCCTGGCAGCCCTGACGATGGAGTTAGAAGTAGGGATAGAGCTTCTGTGTTTTTTGTTTTGTTTTGTTTTGTTTTTAAATTTTAATTTATTTATGATAGTCACACACAGAGAGAGAGAGAGAGAGGCAGAGACATAGGCAGAGGGAGAAGCAGGCTCCATGCACCGGGAGCCCGACGTGGGATTCGATCCCGGGTCTCCAGGACCGCGCCCTGGGCCAAAGGCAGGCGCTAAACCGCTGCGCCACCCAGGGATCCCCCCCCCCCTTTTTTTTTTTAAGATTTATTCATTTATCTGAGAAAGAGAAAACACGAAAGTGAGGTGGGGGTGGGGAAGGACGAGCAGACTGCCCTGAGTGAGGAGCCCATGGGTGAGGCTTAACCCCAGGAGCCACGAGAAGCTTACAACCTGAGTCAAAACCAAGGGTCAGATGCTTAACCAACTGAGCCACCAGGCACCCCAGCAATAGAGCTTTTGAGGGACACAGAGCTTCAGTTCAAGGAAAGGAAAACTTTTTCATCATCAAAGCTGTCTGCAGGTAGAGCTGGCTGCCTCCTTAGGGGGTGAGCTCCTTGGGGCTGGAGGTATGCAAATCAAGAAACAGAGTAGTGAGGGGGAAGAGCCTAGTCTCTGCTACTGGCTAGTTGTGTGACTATGGGCAAATCACTTCTATGAGCCTTAGTTTCTTTGCTTATCAAATGAGGATAATAATGCTTACTTCACTGGGTGTGGGATTGGCCAAGGTGCTGTGTGTGAAGCACTTTGCATGGGGCCTGGGGATGGAGGGTGGGCACCTTGAAAAACAGGTACTGTTCTAATACTCCTAGGGGGGCTTGAACAGGAGCACCTGGGGTGGGCCCTCTCAACTCTGGAATGCTCATTTTGTGAATTCCAGGGTGATGTGGCTGAAGGGGCTGGATAGGAGTCCCCTTCTTTATGTGGGGTCATGGCATCTCCTGGGGGAGATCCTATCTCCTCGTCCAGGACGTGACAGAGGGTAAAAGAAGCTAGACTTTCTTCCCAGACCCTCTCCCCAGTCTGAGACCAGCTATGGAGGACAGCCCTGAAGGCAGTCCTGGGCCAAGGCTGAAGGATGGTGGAGGGGGGGTGATGGTTAAAGTTTGGCTGCCCCAGGGTGTGTGGGGGCAGGATGGGGTACCTTGCAGAGGTTCTGAGGGCAAAGAACAGACTCATAGAATCCTAGATGGGAGGGACTCTGTGGGCGCGGCTCTGTCCCTCTGCCCAGAGGGCCTCTCTCTCCAGCTGCCCACCCCTCCCCAGTGGGTACCCTCCCCCCCCCCCCCAGTCAGCAGAAGGCCTAGCCCTCCTGCCCAGGATGGGAGGGGGTGGTCATACCAGGCACCTCCTAGCCGGCAGTGGCATTCTTGTGCAGCTTAGCCTCCCCCGGCTGCCCCCTCCCCCCAGGCTGCCAGAACCCAGCCCCAACGAAGGTCTCTCCAAGCATCCCTCTAGCTGAATGATGGGATGAAGATCCCAGACCAGCGCCTCTGGGGTCAGGGAGTGGGCTGCAGCCTTCCTCCCCCAGCCATTGCACCCCAACTCCCCCCAGCCAGGCCTCAGGGAGGCGGAGTGGGCAGGGCAGGCCCTGAAGGGGTGTGTGTGTGTGTGTGTGTGTGTGTGTGTGTTGGGGGCAGGGAGAGAGCTGCCAGAGAGCCCAGAGCAGGCTCAGCCCGCAGCCAAGGGCCCCAGCACAGAGGCTCTGGAACAGCTGGGGACACTGGGCTTACTCTCCTACCCAAACCTTCCTGGTGCCTTCTGTCCCGCTGGCAATTGGGCGTGAATCAGCAAGAAAACAGGGGGGGGTGGAGGGAAGGGGAGCCTCAGAGTGGGGGCACAGGCCAGAACACAGGGAAGACTCCAACACAGCACCCACTGTCACCTCCCAGGCTAGTTCCCTGCAGTACCCTAACCTTTTTTTTTTTTTTTTTAAGATTTTATTTATTTATCCATGAGAGACACACACACACACACACACACACACAGAGGCAGAGACATGGGCAGAGGGAGAAGCAGGCTCCATGCAGGGAGCCCAATGTGGGACTTGATCCTGAGAGTCCAGGATCATGCCCTGAGCCAAAGGCAGGTGCTAAACCGCTGAGCCACCCAGGGATCCCTGCAGTACCCTAACCTTGACAGAATTCTGACTCCAGACCCTCCCAGCCTCCACCCCAGCCCAGTGCTTCAACTGTCTCTCAATGGCTAACAGCTTGGCTAACGAGCCTCCAAGCTGATCCCAACATCCTCTAACCTCAGCTCTGTTCACTCTCTCCTAACCCCAGACCCATCCTGCCCCATCACGTAATAAATCATCTCACATCTAATCTTGATCCCAGCACCAGCCTCGCTCAGCATTGCACCCCCTACAGCCCCCCACCCCAGGTCACCCGGGGCTCTAACTGCAAACCTGCTCCTTATTTGTACTCCACCTGGCCTCTGGCTTCTAGGTCTCTAAGCTTTGGAATGAGGCCTGGGAGAAAGTACTGGTTCCCCCTGCAAACTGGAAACCCCACCTAAGGGGTCTCCCAAGGTGGGGCACCGCTGCTCTTCCTGTTGGGGAAGGGGCCTGTGGACTGGGGGGTCAGGAGAGACCCCAGTCGGTGACCCCCTTTCTAGTCTCTGGGCTCCAGTTACTCTCTCCAGGCAGGTCCACCAGTATACAACTGTCAGCATGTGACCAGCATGTAACAGTCCTTTCCCAGGCGGGCCCCAAAGGTTAGCCTGACCATCAGAGCCCACACACTTAGGAGCCAGGACCCGGACACGTGTGTGTGACCCTAACCTACTTACAGCACCCCAAGCAGTCTGCATGTCTTTCTCTTTTTGGATTTTTCAGGCCCTGTTTTCTAGTTCTGTCTGTCTAATGCACCCCCCTTCCTGGTGGCCTGGAAGGGATTTCAGGAGTCCCTGGAGAGACTGGCCAGCCCAGCCCATATCCAGAGGCCTCGAAGGGCCCCTACCCAGGATCCAGGGTTCCAGGATCCCACCCACTATGGGCATAGCCTTTAATAGTTGTCATTGTCCTGCTACCCTCCTATTCCTGGGGTTGGGTCCTCAGCAAGCAGTGCCTGCTTTCCAATCCTACAATAGATGGGCCCTTGGGGCCAATCAGTGGTAGCCAGAAACAAGTCCTCCTGAGGGAGCCCAGGGTTCTGGCCTGGGGGGACAGGGACAATGGAGGGTCCAGTCTTAAATCCTTCACAATGGGGTGAGGGAGAAGTGGAGGTCCGTCCTTGCTTTGATGCTGTCACTGAGCTGGTGCTGTGGTCTGTTCATGACCCCCAGGGCCTGTTCCATCTGCCTGTCTGTCTCCACCCTGGTTGTCTGTCTCTCATTTGCTCTCTTCCATACCACAGCACCAAGAGTATTGGCCTGGGCTGAGCCCTACCCCGGGGCAGATGGACCTTGGGCAGAGGAGCTAGCTTTGACCCCTGCTCTTGAGCAGAGCTGGAGCCTCTGAGTCTACACAGCAGGCTGGCCACTAAGCCCAAGGATGAGCAGAGCACTGAGCCCTGAGATGGAAAGGTGAAGGGGCACCAGGCTGTCAGCAAACACATGGCCAAGGATGGGGCCATGGGGCTGAATGTGAATCCCACTTGGACTCTTGGGGGGCCTTCCTGCTTTTCTTACTACCCTAAGCCTTTGGCCTTCTAGACCCAATCTCCATTATGCTGGGGCAGGCAAGGGCAGAGCGGCAGCAGGAGGAGGCCAGGCTCCTCTGAGAAAACCTGACTTTCTGAAACTGAGGTGTACCTCACTTCTGCTCTCCCCTTCTCTGACCTCCCAACCTCCCGACTGCACCTTAGAACAAAGGGGTGATCCGCACCTGTCATCAAGGACAGTGTGGGGGAAGACTACTAGACGAAGAGTCAGGAGACCCAGGTTCTGGCCCCACTCTGCCACCAGCTGTGATGTGGCCTTTACAGTCCCTGTACCTTTCTGGGCTTGTCTCTTGGACAGTCTAGTGGGGAATCAGGTGGCCTCTGCAGGCTCGTATCTCCTGGAGCCCCTGTTCTTTTGCTGAGCTGCCCAGGACGCCTGAGGTAGGGGGCTGTTGCCCTGCTCAACATATCTCAAGGGGCCAGGCTGAACCCCACACCTGAGCTGAGGGGTGCAGACTTCCTGCTTGGCCAACATGTTTTTCCCCAGAAGTTTGGGCTGGACCCAGGGAACCAGGGACTCTGAGGTGCCCTGGGTAGGAAGGGGCCAAGGTTTCCTCCTGGCCAGGGCTCTCGGCTCCAGCTCTTGTGCTGGTGGGGCAGGAGGTTGCTCAACGCTGGGTGGGGCCCTGGAAAAGAAGATGGCGCTGGGACTGGAGCAGGGAGGGCGAGAGAGGCAGGCCTGGCCGCTCTGGGACAGGGTGGGAGGGGAGACTTCTTTCTGGGTGTCCGCTTCCCTAGAGAATGAAGAGGCCCCCCTCCAACTCCTTGAAGGAGGGGAGGGTAAGGAAGGCACCAAGAAGGTAGCTGGGACAGGACAGGATCCTGCAGTCAGAGATTTGTCTTTGGCGGTTCTCCATCCCTCACTCTTTCAAAGACTCATGTCTGAATTCCTTGTTTTCCTCAAACTGCCCCACCTCCCACCCCTTCTCCATCTGGCTGCCTCAGTTTCCCTGCCTCTCCGGCTAGGGCTTCAGTTCTTTCCCGAGCATTTCTGGGGCATCCCCCTGACCATGGAACTGGTGGCAGTGGCACCCGTGAATGTGCCACTTCCCTGTGCCATCAGTGAAGACCTCCCCTCCCTCTTGCTTGCCCGCCCGCCTTCACTCCCCCAGGAAGCTCAGGCCCTTCGCCTGCCACCGACAGAATTCCAACCACGAGGGGGCGCCCTCCGGCCCGCTGCCCCGGGTGGGGAGCCTCGCCTTGGCCGCCGGAGCTCTAAGCCAGCGCAACCTCAAGGGGGTACTCGTGGGGGAAGGGCGGGCCGGATGCCCACCCCTGGTCTTCCAGGCCCATCAGAGCCGTGGCCGCCCCCCGCGAGAGGGGCCCGTCTCGCCTGAGCCCCCCCGGCAGCTAGGGGGCCCGCGGGAGCTCTCGGGGGCGCGTTGGGGCGCTCACCTCCAGAGCTTCCCCAGCGTCTTGCTGAGCTCCGCGTTGTGCAGGTGCGGGTACTGGTCGGCCAGCTTCCTGCGCGCCGCCTGCGCCCACACCATGAAGGCGTTCATGGGCCGCTTGACGTGTGGCTTGCTCTTGCTGGCGCCGTTGACGCGCACGGGCATGGGCACCAGCGTCCAGTCGTAGCCGCTCAGCACCTGGCTGACGGCCTCGCGGATGCACACGGGGAACTTGTCATCGTCCGCCTCGCCGTCCTGCTGCTCCTTCTTGACCTTGCCCAGCTCGCCTGGCCCCGGGCTGGCTCGCAGGCCCGATCCGCCGCCGCCGCCGCCGCCGCCGTCGGGCCCCAGCGAGGGCGCGCTCCCTGGGGACAGGCAGCGGGGCTCCTCGGAGCCCACGGGGCTCAGCTCCACCTCGGAGAGGTCCTGCTCCTCTGCCATGTCGCCCCCGGCCGCCGCCGCCTCGGCCGCCTCCCCGGGGCCCGCCGCCGGGGTCCTGGCGAAGAGTCCAACGCCCACCTGGATGGGAAGGAGGGCGCGGTGGAGCGGCCGTGCGCGCAGCCCCGACGGCAGCCCGGGACGCGACGCGGGCACGGCCCCAGGTGACGCCCGCCCGGCTCCCCCCGAACTCGCCAGAGCCCCTGGGGCCCGCGCACATGCCAGACCGGGGCTCGGCCTCCTAGCGCCCGCCTCCGCTGTCTTCCCACCACCTGGTCCCAACCGTCTCTTGGTGTGGGTGGGTTTGGGTTTTTTTAAACCTCTTTTTGGGTGGAGGTTTGTTGATGGAAAGGAAGAAAAACGGACTCTTTATTTTGCTCTAATCCTGGCTCCTGGGATTTCCCACCTTTTCTCTCACCTTTCCGTCTTCCCTTCTGCCTGCCCCTGATGGAGTGTGGAGGAGCTGGGTGGGGGGCAGAGGCGGGGGTCTCTCTCCACCCACGCCCCACCGCAGGGTCCCAGGCCCGGCCCCAGGAAGGCAGGAGCGGATGAGCGGGCTGCGCACTCACCTCCTCGGACCGCTCCTCCAGTCTGGGGCTCGTCCTTAGGAAGTGGAAAACCGTGTCCCAAGGTGTGCGGTCCAGCTCGGGGCTGGGGGGTGACGCCGGGGGGCTGGGAGGGAGGGGCTGGGGGGCCCAGAGCCTCAGGCCACGGCCTCGCTGGGACGGAGCCTGAATCCTCACCACCAGCCACCCTGGCCGGACAGCCCGAGACTGACTGAGCACTGAGCTGCCGCCGAAGGCTGGGAAGGAAGGAGGGGGAGAAGGGGAGGGGGAGGGGAGGGAGGGAGGGAAGGGCAGAAGGTGGAGCCTCCAGCGCTGTCCTTCATCCCCAACACTCAGGGCTCCTCCGCCAGGCCCCCCCACCCCAGCTCTGGGTGCTGCTGTCCCAGGCGGCTCCTGGGGCCTGGGCTTGGTCAGGGAGGTGTAGGAGTGGGGGTGCTTGGGCCAGGAAGGCCAACGGGTGCAGGTGGGCAAGCTCAGAACCTGTTGCTTACAGGGAAATTGGGCCCAACTGGGACCCCCAGCCTGTGCCTCAAGGCGGTGGGATGGGCAGGTGGCAAAGAATTGGGGCTGGATGAGGAGAACACCAGTGAAGGTTCCCTGGCCATCTAAGGGCGGCTGGCCTGCGTTGCTGGTTTAAGACCTCTTATGGAGGGAGTGCCTACTGTGGCCAGAGGGAGGCTGCTGCTGCTCAGCCTGCCTCACCTGCCTCCCACCCCAATGCAGGCTGCCCTCCGCTCAGCTCATATGGCCAGAGAGAGAGCACTCAGGTCCATAGCTGGTGAGGCAGAGGCAGCTGGATAGCCCCCACCCAGGGCAGAGGCCCCAGCTCCACACCTGGGCCCTTCTCAGACACGGAGCACAAATGAGGGCTGGGCTGGCTCAAGGTAGAGAGGCAGGATTGAAATTCCTAGGAGGCTGGCCATGGGGCTGGGCTGGGGGTCCTCTTCAAGTAGGGGCCCCAACTCCCTCTGCACTGGGCTCATGCTCTCTTGGTGTGGGGGGGTCTCAGTCCAGGTTGCAGGATGTCCTGCACTCCCCTACCTTGAAAGGGTAGGCAACTCCCTGCCTCCCACTCCCTCCTCTCTGCCCACTCCTGTCCTCAGCCATCTCCCCAGTGGGGCGACCTCTCTCCTTTTTCTCTCCTGCCAGTCACCCAAGGCTCCGTTTCCTCTCCCCTTTCCCAAGTCTCTCCCCAGAGGTCATCGCCCCTCTCTCCTCTCAGAGGGTGGGTATGGAGGCAGAGGTGCGGCTGGGCACTGAGGGGCAGATGGAGCCTGGGCCACGCTGATGACCACATACACTTCTGAGCCGGGCAAGGCCCTAGGCCCACCCCAAGGGAGTCTGTCTGGAGTGGGGCTGCAGAAGGGGTCTAGGAAAGACCTCGTGCTTGGGAAAGGCCAAGGGGGTGGAGGGGGTGGAGGGGGTGGGTAATGGGACACAATGAGGTAGTCACACGAGGCAGAGGCATGTTGGGGGTGGGGGGAGCGGACATTGGAACACACACACACACACATGCTCGCACACACAACCAGCCAGACAATCGGGCCAGTGTGTCTGGGGCCTCGGAGCCCAGTGAATTAGGAGTTTGATAAGGGTTTTCTCTTTCTCTCGCTTGCCGGCCTTGGACAATCTCCCCCCAGTTTTCCTCGACGCCACCCCCGGCGCTGCCAACCCTCCTCCCCCCGCCTCCCTTCTCTTCCCTGTGCCCAGACTCTTGTTCGGGGCCTTGAAACAGTGAGCTGTCTTTGTTCGAAATACAGGTGAACGGCAATCATGTGATTAACACACACACACATAAAAAGCTTTTTAACAGCGCCCGCCCGGCCTCAGAACCGCCCAGAGAGGAGCCGCCCTGGATGGACAGAGGGACGGAGGGACGCGCATCCAGCCGGTCGCGTCCAGCTGCCTGCAGCAGTCTCCGACACTCGCTGCTGCCTGCCCGCTGTCCGCCTGCCTGGCATCTCTCGATCCCGGTGGGTCCCCACTTGTCCTTCCATCCCTTGGTTCCTCCTCTTCGAGGGAAGGACTTCCCTGCTCCCCGTGGTGTCTGTGATTTGGCCTGAGACCCCCTGGGGCGGGAGGGGTGGCTGTGGAGGGAGAGGGCCCAGGGTAAGAAGCCCGGGCGTGGGGTCCCACAGCGCCCCTCTCCGGCTCCCTGCCTTCTCCCTCACCCTCCTTGGCCCAGCTGTGCCAGGATGGGGGTGGGGGTGGCAGTGGGCACTCTTGGTCTGCAGAGAAGTTACGCTGGACAGAGTGGGGGGGCCTCTCTTTTCCCCTCCCTCTGTCTCTCTCTCTCCTGTTTCCTCAGTGCTGGGCTTGGGCTTTCTGCTGAGAGGTGCTGGATGAGGCAGGTCAGCCTTCAGGGGTGTGGGGAAGGACTGCCAGATGCCTAGAGCTGTGGGCACAGGGAGGGGAGAAGGGGGGACCTTTGCTGCGACCACCCCCACGCTGGCCAATGTGATCCTCTCCATCCCATCTCAGGCCCTGGGGGCCCCAGCTTCCTCCAGCAGAGAGGGCAAAGGCCCCAGCCATCCCTGGAGAACTGGGAGTTTGGGGGGAGGGGTGCTGGATGAAGACACCCTGGCCTCTGCCCTTGGCAGAACAGCCACACCCCCATCCAGTCTGCCCACCCTCACTGAGGTGTGGCAGCCTGTAGACTCCGTGGCCTGCCCTCTCTTCCCAGCAGAGAGGGGCCCACGGTGGGAGTGTGAGGGTAGAGAGCCAGGCTTCCTTGCCTAGGGGAGCCTTTCAGGAGCTGCAGGCTTTTCCTGGGACCCCCCCCACTCCGCCGCCTTGGGGTCCGTTGTGCTGGGGGCCTTACTGCTCAGGTGGCCCTGACAGGGAATGATGGCCCCTGGCAGCCAGATGTAAAGCCCACTGAGGACCCCAACTGGCAGAGCTGCTTCTGTCAGCAGTGACCCTTAACCCCTTAGCTCCCCCAGTCTTCCTCCTGGGGCACTGGGTCTGCTTTGCGGAGGGCTCCGCCCTTGGTTCCCTGCCCTGGGTCTCACTCGCTTATCTGTCACCTGGGCAGTGACCCCAGTGCCTCCCTGCCTGCCTCCCAGAACACACGGAACTGAGATGGGGAAATCTGCTCTTCTGTGGAGCAGGGACTGTGCAAGGGTGAGGGTGGTGCTGGTCAAGTCGAGCCTCTGTCCCAGCCTCAGTTTCCCCAGGTGGGCATGAGATTCTCTCCCTGACTGGGGACCAGATGAGGGGACACTGGGTAAGCACTTTACCACCTGGAGGCACCTGCCTGATCTAAGCTGTCACTCCCTCATTTCCTCAGGCCTGGGGCCTTCTCTCAGTGCTTCAGACACTCACTATCCACCTCCAGGGCCCTGGGGGCTTCATCCTGGGGGCTGCTGGTATGTGCTGGGGTTGGTGGGGCAGCACTTTTCAGCATAAAGGTATGCAGAGCACTGGTTCCCATTCTTCGCAGGGATGGGGCCTGCGAGTCTGCCTTTCTCACCAGCAACTAAGCAGGTATCTAGAGGATTGGTTCTAATTCTTGCTGAACTTTAGAATCATGTGTGAAGTTTAAAAAAAAAAAAACAACAACAACTGAAGCCTGGATCCCACCAGAGACTGGCTGATTCTGAAGCAGGGGTGAGGATCCAGAAGTGTTTACTTTCTGGCTCTCTGGGCCTTGCTTTTCCTCACTGGGTGTTGGGAGCCCTGAGGCTGTGATGTCCCCCTGCAGAGCCCCGAATCCCTGGGGAGAGGGCAGGGGCCAGCGCTCTGGACCCCAGAGCCGGAGGCCAGAATTGCAGTCACACTGGGGTGTGTGGAGAGTCGGGGGATGTGGCAGGGGAGGGGCTGTGCATTGGGCTGAGGGAGGGCTCAGGGCACAGGTCAGGGGTCACGGGTATGTTAGTGCCATGGACAGAAGCTTAGTCTGGGTGAGTGTATGGGGAGTGTGAGAGTTGCCTCGGACATTTTCTAGGCTCCCCCTGCCTTTGGACAGGCTGTGGTTTGGAGGGCAGTAGAAAGAGCACTGGACTTGGAGTCAGGAAGTCCTGCCATTAGCATCCACGTGGCCTTGGGCAATTTTTACTGTTAACTTCTTAGGACTTTTTTTTTTTTTTTTGACTTGGTTTTTGCATGTGTAAAATGCTGATGATATTATATTATATATCACTACATCCTCAAGTGGATGGGAGAATTAATTAAGAATACACACATATACACACACAAGTACCTAGCTCAGTGTTTGGTATGTAGTATCAGTTATGAGCTAGGAGGTGGGGACAGTGCTCACATCAGCTCAAGTGCACAAGTGTTTGCTGAGTGGCCACTGAGGACTTGCCTTCAGCAGTTTATAAGCTGCCTGTCAAATCCCAGCAGCAGACCAGGTGGTGCAGGATAAGCTCCTCAGGGCTGGGCCTACCCCTACCCTGACTGTACCCCCTCTACAGCAAAAGCCCACACTGCCAGAGCCTTCCATGGGTCAGCCCAGCTCTGAGAGTTTCTGTCCTCTCAGCAACAATGGGTGCTGTTACTAGTGTCCTTCTAGGAAGAAAACTGAGGCACAGGGGGTTCAGTGACAGGCCTGAGCTCAGCCAGCTAGTGATAGGTGGGAATGCACTGACACCCACAGTTTACCTCCCAAGCCTCTCCTCTGACCACTCAGCATGACCCCCACTAGACCCCAGGTGCAAGTGGTGGCCAGTCCCTTCCTCCACCCACCCTACAAGGCTTTGCACTTTCTCTGTGCTCCCCACCACTACTCATAGCCCAGCTCGGAGGCCCTCTCTTCAGGGGTGCACTCCTGGGCACATCCTCAGGTGGAATTCTCTTCCTCTGTTGCTTTCTGGTGGAGGGGGACATGGCCTTGTACCTGCCCCCACCCCCCGCCCCATTCCTCACACAGCCTGGTGTCCAGGCCAGTCTCTACTTCCCACTTGGAGCCCCCTAAGGATGGAGTCATGCCTGCCTTCCTGGTATTGCCTCCTCCCCCTCCCCCCAGGGACCATCTGACCTCAGGGAATCTTTTCTGAGTTGAGTCGACATCAGGGTTCCAAGGAGGAAAAAATAGGTGTGGTTGGAACAAGCAGGACTGGCTTCCCAGAGGCGGAGGGCCTGGGCACTTGCAGGGGACCAAGGACAGCAGCATTCCAGGGCTTATCCCCACAGGGGCTCTCGCTCACCCCTGTTTCTGGTCCAAGCTGAGGGTCCCGACCCAAACCAGGAAGGCAGCTCCTGGGGCCTGAGTCTTCCTTCCCTGCCCCACCCCACCCTCTGTGGCCACAAGGAAGCTGGGCCAGTGCCTTGTGCAGCCCCAGGGCCCCTGGCCTCTGCTTCTTCTCAGAAGCCCTTCGAGAAGGAGACTGCTTGTTCCTGTCATCCAGACCCTGCTGCTAGAAAGCCCTTCCTGGCATCTGCCCTGAATCTCTCACTCTGAGCTGAACTTTTGGGAATGTCCTCTCTGTTTGGAGCATAGGAGCTCAGAGTTTGAGGGGAGAGGCCTACACGGATACCCAGATCCTTGGCACAGCTGAGGGCCTCCAGGGCTGTGTGGGAAACGGGGACCCTGAGGGCTGGGCTGTGGAGGCCCTTTGTTGCCCTGGCCACCTCTACCGTGCCAAGCCTCAGTTTCCCCATCCATAAAATGAGGGGCAGACTAGGTTATCTCTGAGGGTGTTCCAGATTTGATAGCCCATGAATTATATTTCAGAACAAGAGTCTAACACCTGAGCAATGTTTCCAAGCCTTGGTGTTCCCCAGACATTGATCAGCATGTCTTGAAAAGACAGTTTTGTGGGCAAATAAGTCACAGAAACCCTGCTTTCCACTTCCTCTTTTTTAGAGATGCAGGGCCTGTCAAAAGCTCTAAGTTCTGCAGTTAAGAAATGGATCTTTGTTTAAAATACGTATTCCCAGTTCCTCTTCAGCCATATGCACTCTCCCTGCCCTTGCTCTCTGGCCCAGGCCCCACCAGGCCAAGCCTTGCTCAGGACACCTTGCCTGATGGCTGAGCCTGGAGCTGCCTCTGACTCCTGTGTCCCTCACCTTTCATGCGGGACATTGTACTTGCATGCTGGATCTTTGTCACCTTCCAACATGATGCCTGGCACTTCGAAGGTGGGCAAGGTGCCAATGAATGAATAGCTCACCAGTAGATGAACATGCATAAGCAGTAAGGTGTGCTGTCTTGAGTCAGCCCAGCTCCGGGTTTGAATCCTGGCACCTCCACTTGTTAGCTGTGTGTCCTTGGCAAAGGACATAATGTCTCTGAGTCTCAGTTTCCTCCTGGATTGTGGGGAGGATGAAACCAGATGTAGTATGTAAGCACTTAGGATGGTCCCTGGCACATTATGGGACTCAGTAAATGGCAGCTATTGTTATCAGCATCTAGGGGTCCGCCCTTGGAGGGTGGCTGTAGTTGGCCTTGGGTTTGATAGTAGTCCTTGCTTCCTTGCCCATCCAAGTGGTGTTGCTGTTACTGGACGTTCTCCCATTTACCCCTAGTAGCTGGAGGCTGTCAGTACAAGGGGAGGACCATCGTGTCATTGAACAACAAGAGCAGAAAGAGAAGTGATTGACTGACTGGTTGAGGTCACATGACTGCTCTGTCTTGGAACTTGACTTCTCTGCCATGACTTTTTGCCCCAAGTTTCCTGAGGACCCACCCCAAGGCAAGGCTCTGCTCTCTGTGGAATAATGAAGAGGGGCAAATGGTCAGCTTGTCTTCGATGAGCTTGTTGGTGAGCTTGTCGATGAGCAGGGAGTTGGGCCATTCATTCATACATTCCCACGCACTTATTAGGGCAACAAGGTGCAGACATGCATGAGGGTGATGAGAGAGGGGTGGGGAAGACAGAGGGAAGAAAGGAAGGGTGGGGGATGGCCAAGGGTGGATTTTTCAAAGGGGACCCTGGTATTGACCTGGAGGGGGCTGCTACCGTCACAGCAGAGTGGGCTATGTGTGACTAATGAGGCCCTCTGAACTTCCATGACCTGGGCAGCTTGGGGCAAGGAGCCCAGTTTAGGTCTACCTGCACTGGATACCTTGTCATTTCACTTTGTCATCCAGGGCATGACCTGGGACCAGGGCTATGGATGCTGAAGAGCAGGGGACTGGGCTGGGCATGAAAAGAGCCACGGTCACCTATTTGAACTTGGCTTTACAAGTGCGTCTCTGCTCTTCCAAAGTCCCCCCCTGTCACCTGAAAGTGAAAACAGGATGATCCAGTGGGATTTCAGTGTTTTTATGAGCTCAAAAGGGCCCCTCCACAAGAAGGTTACCATATCCTTTGATGGTGTCATTTTATAATGACAAGGGAGCTGAGCAACAAGCCTGAGATCCAGAGCCAGAGAGACCAGGGTTCAAATCCGGTCCTGCCCCACTAATCTGCTGTTTGATTGGGCCACTTACTTATCTTCGCAACGAATTACTTCATCTGTAAGATGAGGATACCAATACTTGCCTCCTGGGAATGTCGCGAAGATGAAAAAGCAATGAGAAATAGCAAGTGCATAGCACAGTGCTCAGGATGAAAGGTACACAAGGTATTCACTTCTCTCATTGGTGTTCAGCGTTTTCCAGGTAGGACAGCTGACGTATTGGTTATGATAATATCTTGAATATAAAACACTCGAGAAAATCTCTTCCCTTTGTGGGGGGAGGAGACACACTTACCGCGATAAGACCAAGGGACTCAGGCACAATGCTGGGGGTGTGCTCGCATGTCCAGGTGCTCTGCTTCAAGCAGAAGTGTAATATATCTGTGAGGCTGCCAGGCACAGGGATTTTGCATGTCTTGCCTCCCTACCAGGTGGCAGGCTGAGAAGTCAGAGAGTTTGAATGTCTCCCGTTTAGGGCTGGAATCCTGAGTAGAGATCTCAGCTTTGGCAGGTGCAGGGGGAGGAGCTGCTCCCGACTCTGCCAAGGTCCAGACTCTTGCTGTATGATCTTGGGGCAGTCAGCTGCCCTCTCTGGGCTTGCTCATCCATTCATCTGGACAATGAAAGAGTTGGCCTGTGATCTCAGGGAGCTCTTTCAGATTTACTAGCAGGGGTTTCAGGGTTTTCTAGGAAAAGGCCCACACCTGGTTTTGTCTCCTCGAGGCAGCTGCTCAGGGCTGGATGTGTGAGTACACAGCAGGTGCTCAACAAGTGCTTGTTGACCAGAGAGAATCCACTAAAAACCTTGTGCTACTTCTCTCCCCAGGCCTGGTCATATCATTTCCATCAGCCCCTTTGGGGAAGACCCACAAGTTCACTTGGTCTGAAGTGCACAGGTGTGGCAGACACATGTGCACATAGGGAAATAAAACTTCAAATCACAGATCAAATACAGATTTCCTTCTCTTGGCTCTTAGGATCAAAATCCCAAATTTTCAGCCTGGCCCCAATAGGTCAGCTGTCTGACCTGGAAAACGCTGAACACCAACGAGAGAAGTGAATACCATGTCTACCTTTGGTCCTGAGCACTGTGCTAGGCACTTGCCATTTCTCATTGCTTTTTCAGTGTCCTGGCCCCACTCTTATCCCGAAACCCCAGCCAGGGTGGCTGCCAAGCCCCACAAATGCCCTCCTTCCCCTGAATGCACTTCTGGTGTCACCTGGCTGGCTCCTCCTGTGGGCTCAGCCTTCGGGTCGTGTCCACAGACACCTCCTGATTCTCCAATGTCAGTAATTCCCTGTGACGGCGCTCCAGCCTTTTCCTTTATAGCACTCACTACAATTTACGATTTTATATTTACTGTGAGATTAGTTATTCATTGGCCATCTTCCCGCAAGGATGCAGGCCTGTGGATGATCACTGAGGATCCAGCCTGGCATGCTGGAGGTGCCCAGTGAACAAACGGGTGAATGAATGAATGAATGAAAGGGTGGGGAGGACCAGTAGAGGAGCGTGTGGAGGCCTGGAGAGGTGAAGAGAACAAGGAGGGAGGCTGAGCCTGAGTGCTAGAGGTCCAAGGTCTCTCGTGTGATGGAGGCAGGTGGCTTGATCGCTAGTCCTGTAGTCTTCCTTCTTGTGCAGCCGGGGCCCCTGGAGGGATGCGCTGGGTTTAGTGAGCCGCCAAGCCCCTGAGGACCTAGGGAAGGGGGACCTGAGCCAGCTCCCCAGCCAGCTCCACCCCTTCCCCCAGCAGGCAGGAAGGACAGGGCAGATCTGTCAGCTTCAGACACCACCGCCCCAGGGGACCCAGCCCTGAGCCCAAGGAGGCCAAGGGAAAGAGGGGGGCACAGGAAGCACTCTGGGTCTCCCCCTCCTCCCTCCTGCCCCACCCTCCACCCCCATCTCTGGCTAGAGCTCGCAGCCTCAGGCCTTGGCACTAGGGGGACGGGGGCGGGGAAATGGGGGACAGAAATCCTCTTCTGGCCCAATGCCTTCCTTTCTGCCACTTGATTTCTAGGTCTCAGGACGGTGGCTGACCTGGCAGCCCCCGAAGAGCTGGGCCCTGGCCTTGAGGCTATAGGGACAGAGGGTGATGGAGGGGGCACTGCCTACTTAGGCCCTTCCACTGTGCCTGGCACTGTGCAGGCCCCCCTGCAGTCCCTGCGGCTGGGACCTGGGAGGCCTCGCTGTAAGGCCTGGCTTTGCAGGGAGCCCTTGTGTGGGCATCAGCGTCCCCCTCATCTGTTAGCGTGGTTCTCCCTGGGGTCACGTGTGGCTGCAAGCTCAAAGGAGAGCTTGGGGTCAAGACTGATTCCCGGGTCCCATTCTGAGCCATAGATTTAGGTGGGAATCTCTTTGCAAAAGTTCCACCGTGACCACGGTGCAGCTGGTGGGGAAACGACTGGAATAGATGGTCTCTAAGTCCCCCTCTCCAGCCTCAAAATGTCCACCTCTGGGGCAGGCCGTGGCTTCCGTGGTGCCCTCCTCCCTGGAGGACTGAGCTCTGCAAGCTTCCGGTCCACCTCCTGCGTGGTGCTGGAACACGGCGTGCATGGGCACAGAGAGCCGGGTGCTGGGTGGGGCTGCGGGGACCTGCCAGAGACGCAGGTGAGCCTGAGAAGGCCCCTTCCTTCTTCCTCCTTCCTCCTCCGCCGCTGCCTCTTCCTCCTGACCTTTGCCTTCTGTCTTCTTTACCATGCCTGGCTCTGCCTCTCGTCCTACTCTCCGCCTGATTTCCTTCTCTCTGGCCATTGCTCCTGCTTTCTCCTCTTTCTGTCCAGCCTCCTGTCTTCGGGAGGGTTTGTAATGTTGACCCCACAGGTGGTTGCTTCTGTCTCAGCGTCCTTCTTTTTCTGGCCTCCTTAGCCCCTGGCTGGCCATCTCTGTCCCAGCTCTGCTCTCAAGGCCTCCATCTCTCTCCATAAACTTTCCATCTCTGCAACCCATCCCGCTCCCCTGGCCATCCCTCACCTGCCCTGGCTCCATATACCTGGAAATCTGGGGAGGCTGCCAGGGGGTGGAGGGAAAGCGAGAGAGATGGCAGAGGTGACAACTTAGAGCAGCCAAGATGTGTGCATGTGATTAGAGCAGATCTTGGGGCTGAGCGCCCAGTGCTGCCTGTCCTGACCTTCCAGGTCCTCCCAGCCTGGCCGCAGCCCATGTCGCGGCTTGCTGCTCCCCAGGCCGTCTTGCCCTGGCCACCTGCATGTGCTGGCCACACTGCTGCTCCCTCCGGCCTGTGCCCAGCACCCCACTTCCCTCTTCCTCTTCCCAGCTTAGCTGCTGCTGCCTCTGGGGTCTCCACCTGTGCTCCCTCCGCATTGTCTGTGGGGATGGGAGGCAGGGTTGGGAGGATGGGTTCAAGTCCTTCTGAGATGGTCCTCGCTGAGCTAGAGACAGAAGGGTTTGTACCTTGTCCTGGGGCACGAGGCAAAGGTGGCTAATGCTGACCGTAGAGCAGGTGTCTGTGTGCTCTTCCGGCTCGAGCTTTCCACCACCCAGAGAGTTAAAATGATGGGCTCACGGTCACACCACAGGCTTGCAGCATTGGCTCAGTGGCAGGGACAGGGTGGATCGTGGAAAAGAAGGGGATGGAGAAGGTGAACATGTCTTGGTTTATTTTATATTATTATTTTAAAACGATCTTATTTATTTATTTGACACACAGAGAGAGAGAGAGCACAAGCCAGGGAGCGCAGGCAGAGGGAGAAGCAGACTCCCTGCCAAGGAGAGAGCCTAACATGGGGTTGATCCCAGGACCCTGGGATCCCCAACTCAGCTGAAGATGCACTCTTAAGCGACTGAGCCACCCAGGTGGCTTGGTTTAGAAGCTGGGGACCTGGGTCCCAGGCTGTGCCTCCGACTTGTGGAGGGATGGAGGCCATGCTGTTGCCCTCCGGGCCTCAGTTCCCCCATCTAAGCAGGGATGGGTTGGTCTTCATGGCCTCTGAAGCTCTTCTCACTCCCGTTGTCTAAGCTGGAGGGGTGGAGACAGGCCAAGAATAGATGGTGTATTTTGACTCAACAGACTAGTTCCTCCTCTGTCTCCAGGCTCAAAAGTCCATGCACCTCTTGTCTCTCGTCAGTGACCTGCCTGGACAGGTGGCTTCTGCCCTAGTCCTGTTAACTCCCTCAGGACCAGGTAGGGCTGAGGGCTCAAGCCTGCCAGTTGTCCCCTGAAGGGTCCTCCCTGGGGTCAGAGGCATCAGGCTGGCCGTGGCGAGGCTATCAGCCCTGGGCCTCCTGGGCCTCCCGTACTTGGGTGGTGAGGCCTTCTGGCCGCCAGGGCCAGGCTGAGAGCCTCAGGCGAGAAGCCAGGGGCAGGATCCCTGGGAAGGTTGGGTGGTCCTGCTGTCCCATCCTGGTGATTTCATTCCAGGAACTGTGGACTGGAGGAGTCTCTGTTTTTTCCCAGTCTCCCTCTCTGCATGCCACCTCCTGCTGGCCCTGTGGCCCTGGGTTTGGGGACGTGTGGAGGAGCAGCCAGGAGAAGGGTTAAGTCAGGAACTCTTGGGATGGCTTTGGCCACGGCTATTCCTCCGGGAGAGGAGAACAAGGGGCCCATTCTGTGTGTGGGAATTAATAGCAAAGAGTCATCTGGGGTGTCATTCAAGTCCTGATCAGCTCCCAGAGGAATGCAAGAGAGAGAGAGAGAAAGAGTTGCTGGTGGGGGCGGTGCAGGGAGAGGCCTGAGGCAGAGATGTCAGAGGAAGGGCATCAGGGTCCGGCTGGTAATAGGAGCCCGTCCTGGCGGGTGGGCCCATGGCCCTAAGATCGGAGGTCTGCTTTTCATCACAGATGTACCCCTGTTCCCACTTGGGATGGGGTCCCCCTCCTGTCATTCCCTTACCAAGGGTCTCCTCCTTCTGTCTTCCCTCTTTCCCAGGATGGCTACACCCTCCGCCCCCATGTGACTGTCTCCCCTGAGGCCTGGAGCCCAGCCCAGGCTGTGGGCCTGTTGAGGCGGGTCAACGGGCCTGCTCTCCTGGGTGCCCCTCACCTGTCCCCACCTTCGCCTAGGGGTCCTTGCTGTTCCCTTAGGAAGGGCCCTTGGGCACACTGTGATGTGCCAGCTTGGGCTTCTGAGTTGTCCCCTCCGTCCCAGAGTCTGTGGCTTGGCTCCAGGTCCAGCTCAGACACATTCCTGCCAAGGGACCAAAGGCAACTTAAGCTGCCCGCACGTGGGGAGTCACTAGAGCACTTCAGCCACCATAGGGACACAGCCCCCATCTGCGGCATCAGCGTCGGCAGTGGCTTGCTGGTGAGGTCTGCAGGCCTGGAGACATCCTGAGTGGCACAGCCTGAGGAAGGGCCTTGGCGAAGCTCTCGGTCAAACTCCTGGTTTTGCAGATGTGCTGGCTGAAGCCCCCAGCAGGCACCCGCCTGCCCCTGGGTCATCTGTCTCTCGGCTCTGTGCCCTGACCCTGGCCCGCCGAGGCCCTCCCAGGCCACTGAGCTGCAACATGCCTCCACCGTGGGGGGCAGACAGAATTGGGGCTCTGGGGTGAGTCAAAGGGTGAGGGCTTTGGGGCGGTCAGAGCAAGGTGCCCTTATCCTGCCTGTGGGACCTAGGGCAGAACAAGAGCCAGGGGTTCCCATCTGTAAAATGGGGTCATTACCACTTACCTGGTAGCTTTGTGGGGGAGAGAAGGGAATGGGCAGAGAGTGGCCGACGCCGCAGCAGATCGCCGGGTGTGCTGCTACAGTTATTGTGTTGATCATCATTACTGGAGGTCTGGGCCCTTCCACTAGCCCTGGGCTGAGAGGCATACCGTGCGTACCATTTGGCTGTCTGAATCTGAGCCTGGCAGCCTGTAACTGCTTGGGTGGATTTTAGGAATCCCCTGGCTGGTTTTGGTGGGGTGAGCTTCCCAGCCCCCAAGCCTTCCTTGTGCCAGTACTGCTTTCACGCCAGGTGACTCAACCTGCTGGTCCTGGTGGAACACGGCATCTTTCTCCCTGACAGTGCAGTTCCGGGACGCTGCGCAGCCACCATGCACCACTGGTCAGGGCTTTAGTTTCCTCTTCTCTAACATGGCCAGCTTTCCTCGCCAGGGTAGGTTGGGGCCTGAAGGGATCGTAGAGGTTGTCCAGCTGAACTCCTTTAGGGCACAGATGGGGAGCTGAGTTTTGGGAAGGAGAGGGGCCTTTCTGGGGTACTGAGGGACGCCTGGGTCCCAGCCTGAGCTCTGCCTCCAGGAGCCAAGTGGACCTGGATGATTCCTTACCTGTAGGTGGACTGGGGACAGGATCATCTGAAGGAAAGCAGGTGGAGCGTTTTGCCAACTGAAAAGCACTGTACTTTTGGGGAATTTCAAGGAGGGTCATTTTGGGACCTTCTCATGAACATGCTGACCCTCTGACCGAGGGGCCCTGGAAGGAGGGTGGCACGTGGGTCTGGCCTGTCTCTGTGCTTCTTTGACAAATGCTGTGCAGGGGTGGAGGGTGGCTGGTGCCCCCAGCTCAGAGGCCGTCCTACCCAGGGGAATGGACTCAACATGGGAGAGAGATGGGGCAGCCCAGGGGTTCCCTGCCTGGCTTGAGAGTGGCAGGTGTATGAAAGTGACATTCTCCAACATCCTCAAAGAAGAGGATGGGCTGGGGAGGGCCCACTGTCTCTCTGCTCTGGGCTTGGTCCCTGGCCTTCAGGAGCTCACAACCAGGTGACCTTGGCATTCTTTTTTTTTTTTTTTTAAGATCCTTTATTTATTCTTTCATGAGACACACACACACACACACACACACACACACACACACACACAGAGGCAGCAACACAGGCAGAAGGAGAAGCAGGCTCCGGGCAGGGAGTCTGATGTGGGATTTGATCCCAGGTCTCCAGGACCATGCCCTGGGCCGAAGGCAGGCACCAAACCGCTGAGCCATCCAGGGATTCCCCAGACCTTGGCATTCTTTATTTTAGCTCTGCTTCTCTGCTCAGTGTTTGGCACATGGTAAGTGCTCAGGAAGCATTGATGGGATTCAGTGGAGCCATGGTGTTGAGACAGCCCCACTGCTGACAAGATAGATCGTTTGGGTGCAGCCAAGGTCTGTGTCT
Source organism: Nyctereutes procyonoides (assembly GCF_905146905.1). Classification (NCBI taxonomy): domain Eukaryota; kingdom Metazoa; phylum Chordata; class Mammalia; order Carnivora; family Canidae; genus Nyctereutes; species Nyctereutes procyonoides. The sequence continues at coordinate 27,617,998 of NW_026575049.1, read as the reverse complement.
TGCCCAGAAGCAGAGGAATAGACAAGGAGCAGGCAAGGAGCGAGGGCTGGCAGTGGGACCTGTGGGCAGCAGGAGAGCGGTATTGAGGGGGGCTGGAGGACAGGAAACTGGACAACCCTTAGTTCACTTCTTCACTCTGCAACCCCTTATTTGCAGTCTGGTTCCCTATCCTGAGCCTCAGTTTCAGTGTCTGTTAAATAGCAATAACAGAATATTTATTTATTTATTTATTTATTTATTTATTTATTTATTTATGAGATTTTATTTATTTATTCATGAGAGATACAGAGAGAGGCAGAGACACAGGCAGAGGGAGAAGCAGGCTCCCATGGGGAGCCCAACATGGGACTTGATCCCAGGATCCCAGGATCATGCCCTGAGCCAAAGGCAGATGCTCAACCACTGAGCCACCCAGGTGCCCCACGATAATAGGATCTACTTTATGAAGTTGTCGTGAGGCTCAGGAGAGGTAACACAAAGGTGCATGGTAGGCTCCTGACACTTAAGCAGTGTGATGTGAGCAGAGATCTTTGGAGAGAACGGACATAGATTATGGAAATATTTTATAGAGGGGTGCCTGGGTGGCTTAGTCGGTTAAGCATCTGCCTTCAGCTCAGGTCATGATCCTGGGGTCCTGGGATCGAGCCCTGTGTCAGGCTCCCTGTTCTACGGGGACCCTGCTTCTCCTTCTCCCTCTGCCCCTCTGCGCACTTGTGCTCTCTCTCTCGCTCGCTCAAATAAATAAAATCTTTAAAAAAATAAATATTTTATAGAGACACAATTGACAGATACAGAAATAAATTCGAGTTGCATTATATTAGATTTATAGAGAAGAAAGATTTTTAGGGGAATTCATGAATTTATTCATTCTATGGACATTGCCTGAGCTCTGCTCTCCGTTGGCTGGCTGTTGGCTGCCAGGGTCACAGAGAAGAGTCAGGCTCTGATTCTTGAAGTCCCACAGTCCCCCAGAGGAGACAGGTCAGTAAACACCTAATTTGCTACACCCAACAGTGGCCAGCTCTGGGTGCAGTCTTCTTAACCTTTGGCAGGGGGAGCTCAGGGCTCAGAGCCTAGAGGCTTTTCATCACCCCACAAAAATGTTTGAGAACTAAAGACAAAAGCACTAGCTGCAAAATAAGCAAAGAAAACAGCTAAATAGAAATTAGTCAAAATTTCAAGTGAAAAAAATCACAAAAGTCTTTTAAAACTTGTTTATGGCTAGATAAATATTCTTAATATGTGATATGGGTACTTTTAAAAAAGATTTTATGTATTTATTTATTATTACTTTTAAAGATTTTATTTTTTTGACAGAGAAAGAGAGAGAGAACTAGCATAAGCAGGGGATAGCTACAGCAGGAGAGGAAGAGCAGGTTTCCCACCGAGCAGAGAGCCTGATGTGAGGCTCCATCCCAGATCCTGGGATCATGACCTGAGCCAAAGGCAGATGCTCAACCAACTGAACCACCCAGATGCCCCTATTTATTTATTTATTTATTTATTTATTTATTTATTTATTTATGAGAGAGAGAGAGACCAAGTCAGTGAACAGGGGGTGGGGCAGAGGGAGAGAGCACATCTCAAGCAGATTCCCTGGTGAACATGGAGCCCACCATAGGACTTGATCTCATAACCCTGAGATCATGACCTGAGCCATTCAAGTGCTCCTATGGGTGTTTTTTAATATGCTTGATATGATGTGGGGTCGTCTGGGACTTACAAGGGTCATAGGAAATGAACCTGTACACCAGGGACTGAGGGTGCTCAGCAAAGGGAACAGTGCTGGGGCAATCAAGGAGGGTTTCCCAGTGGAGGGGATATCTGGGTCAAACCTTAGAGAGAAGGGTTTGAACAGTGGGAAAAGTGCCCTAATGGTAATTGAGGAAAAAGGAGATATATGAACAAAGATTCAGGGAAAAGAAAGCATATGGAGAATTTGGAAGAAGTGCAAGATATTTGGAATGCAGATATTTTGGACTTACGGTATGGAGAACAGAGGAGGGGCCAGAGTGACATTAGAAAGATTGGCAGGGGACTTTATTCTTTTTTTTTAAAGATTTATTTATTTATTCATGAGACACACATACACACAGAGGCAAAGACACATGCAGAGGGAGCAGGCTTCATGCAGGGAGCCTGACATGGGACTAGATTCCAGATCCTGGGATCACGCCCTGAGCTGAAGGCAGATGCTCAGCCGCTGAGCCACCCAGGCATCACAGGGGATTTTATCCTAAGGACAATGAGGAGCCATGGAGAAACTTTAAGAAGGAGGAGGTGTGGCAACATGGTCAGACTCTTTTTTTTTTTTTTTTTAACTCATTCTTAAAGCATTGGAGGGAGGGATGTGCTGGGAGAGACTGGAGGCAGGGAGGCCAGTTAGGAGGCTGAGATATTCATCCTGGTGAAAGATGGTGGGACCTGGGCTGAGACAGGGTCAGAGGAGGAGGAGAGGCTTGAGAACCAGTCAGGCAGTGGCTGGGGTGAAAAATCTGGAGGGTGGGAATACCAACACAGTGCAGTTCCGTGGGTGCTCTCTGTGGGCTCTGCACGTTCTGTGATACGTCTTCTGGATGAATCTTCATCACCTCCCTCATGCATGGAGAGATGGGAGTCAGGCTTCACTATACCGAGGTCTGGTCTGTGTCATGTGAACCTACAACTAACCAGAATTCTCTGTGCTCTGCACTGAAAAAACAATGTTGGAAAACATAGAAGTGATAAACAATTGTAGACAAGTTAAAAAACATAGAGAAACAAAAAGAAGAAAATGAAACTCCTAATATGTTGTCCAGGGATGGTAACAGTTTGGTGAAAATGTTCTAAACTTTTGTCCTTCAACTTGTGTATCTGAATGTGTCCAAGGAATGAAATGCATAGTAGATGAGCTTGTCTCTAGGTGAACAGGGTAGATGTTTGGGGTGTGTCTGAGTACACATCTGAGTATTGGGTTTACAGCAGCTTCACAGTCAGTCAGCAGTTCTAGATTCTTTTTTATTTTATTTTATTTATTTTTTTAAAGATTTATTTATTCATGATAGACATAGAGAGAGAGAGAGAAAGAGAGAGAGAGAGAGAGAGGCAGAGACACAGGCAGAGGGAGAAGCAGGCTCCATGCAGGGAGCCCGACGTGGGACTTGATCCCGGGAGTCCAGGATTGCGCCCTGGGCCGAAGGCAGGCGCCAAACCGCTGAGCCACCCAGGGATCCCCTCTAGATTCTTTTTTTTTTTTTTAATTTTTCATTTATTTATGATAGTCACAGAGAGAGAAAGAGAGAGAGGCAGAGACACAGGCAGAGGGAGAAGCAGGCTCCATGAACCGGGAGCCCGATGTGGGATTCGATCCCGGGTCTCCAGGATCGCGCCCCGGGCCAAAGGCAGGCGCCAAACGGCTGCGCCACCCAGGGATCCCTAGATTCTTTTTTTTTTTTAAATTTATTTATTAATGAGAGACACAGAGAGAGGCAGAGACATAGGCAGAGGGAGAAGCAGGCCCCCGCCCAGGGAGCCTGGTGTGGGACTCTATCCCAGGACCTAGAGACCATGACCTGAGCCAAAGGCAGATGCTCAACCACTGAGCCACCCAGGTGCCCACAGTTCTAGATTCTTTTGCTCATTTGGTCTGAGAGAAGAGGGTTCAAGTTTCCCATTCCCCACATGCTTCAATTCTCCTCGAGTCTCCTATGATTTCTGCTTTATGAGTGTTGATGCTGTTATTTGGTGCATACATATTTATATTTTAAAATCTCTTTATTTATAAAGTTCACATTCTCATAATTTTTAATGCTTTTGGCCTAAATGTAACCTTGTCCTGTCATAGGGTTGCAAGCGCTAACTCTCTGTGTTTGCTTGGTGTGCCTTTACCATCAGCAGACAAATATCTAGTGTAGATATTTACATATTTAAACCCCAGAGGCCAGGGGAACTGAGTTGGAATCCTGATTCTGACACTCACTGGGTGTGTAGCTTTGAGCGAGTCCCTTAATGCTTCAAATCTCCACTGTCAATGAAAGACACAAATAAACCACTTCACAGAGCTGTTAATGATTAAGAGTCTTGCATTAAAAATGAAAGATGGCTATGAGTGGGTGCCCACGTCTGCAGGGGAGGATGTAGACTTCTGTACACTCGCTTAGAGGGTCTGTCAGGGGAGAGGGCGTTCGTGTGCAGAGTTGGTCCCACAGTGCGGGTGGGGGCACCCGCTTCTCCATAAGTGGTTGGGAGAGGGGCTGCTGGAGCGTGGAGGATGCAGGCAGGAAGCCCAGGGGTCTTCCAGGAGGGCTTCTGAGGGAGGAGAATCTGGGTTTGAGAGCGTGAGGAGGACAGAGCTGGCTAAAGAGGAACTGGAGGAACAGGAGATGGTCCTGATACACAGAGTGTGTTTGTGGGAAGGTGTAGGAAGAAATGGGGTGGTGGAGGAGGTGTGCAAGTCCAGTTTATGGAGGGAATGTTAGATTCAAGGGCCCAAGTCCTAAAGGGGAACCGCAAAAGATTAGTTCAGGGGCTACGGGACACACTTCAGGGCATTTGCAAGCTCACCCTGGATGCGGTTAGGGGCCGAGGCCAGAGGTGGGAGAGTGGGATTCTGGCCTGGGGTCCACAGAGGCAGGGCCCCACCAATAGAGACATTAGGATCAAAGAAGTTCATGACCAATTGATCTGTGTAGGTAGCGGGGTGAGGGGTTGTCAGGCAATGTGGAAACGGGAGAGGTGATACTGTCACTGAAGTGAGGAAATCCAGAGAGCACTCCTGCAGGTGAGGTCTGCCGACTGGTGCCTTCTTCTCTTTCCTGAAGGGATAACTACAGACCTTAGAAATTCCTGTAACAATCTGACATAGCTGCAGTTTCCAAGGGAGAGGGGGAATCAATTTTTTAATTTATTCATGACAGAGAGAGGCAGAGGGAGAAGCAGGCTCCACACAGAGAGCACGATGTGGGATTCAATCCCGGGTCCCCAGGGTCACGTCCTGGGCCGAAGGCGGCACTAAACTGCTGAGCCACCCGGACCGCCCCAATTTTTTTAGTAATCCAGTTTTGTTGTAATTTTCAAAAGTACTGGTCCACAAAGGATTGAATTAAAAAAAAAAAAAAGTTTGTTCTTCACTCCAGTGAACTGAAGCGCTGGGCTAGGGAGGGTGGTAAGCCAGTTAGAGAAGGCAGTTGGGGTGGGGGGGAGCGCTGTGCACACGCCCAAGGAACTTTGGGATTATTTGCAGGCTCGAAGGGTCAGAGTGATCATCAGTAGCTGACCACAGCTGCCTCTCCCAGAGGGAAGGCCACCCTCTTCCAGCCATGCTCTTCTGGCCTTTCAACAGGACAGGTGCCAGAGCACATTTCCCTACAGAGCAGAGGGCCACTTGGGTGGCTCAGGGGTTGAGCATCTGCCTTGGGCTCAGGTCGTGATCATGGGGTCCTGGGATCGAGTCCTGCATCAGGCTTCTCGCAGGGAGCCTGCTTCTCCCTCTGCCTATGTCTCTGCCTCTCTCTCTGTGTCTCTTATGAATAAATAATTTTTTTAAAATCTTAAAAAAAATAAATACAGAGCAGAGGGAGCCAGATCTGTCCTTGACCACTTGGAGCTGATGCCCTCTTACTCCAGGCCCAACTTAATAGGGGGTTCAACTCAGCTCTCATCATAATTCAGGGGAGAGGGCAGTGGGCTGCCTTGGGACCACTGTTGGAGCTCCTCCGGGGTGCACCCTGCTCCTGTCTTCTAAGTCTTCTGGGAAGCTGTAGGCTCACAAAATCTGCAAGGAACTGCATTTTACTGGTTATGTGTTCCATTTCTCAGTGCATAAAACCAGGAGGTCTAAAGAGGGGAAAGGTTGTGCCTAAGGTCACCAGTGGCGAGCAAGCAGAGCAGGAACTTGACCCTGATTGCTGGCTTGAGGTCCAGCACCCCTTGCCGGGCACCCTGGGAGCCCACACGGTGGGGACCATGTTTCTGACACCCCTGGCCCCTTCCTCACTGGGTCTCCTGACAGCAGGACTACAGCTGGGCAGGGGTACCCCCTGAGGGCAGTGGGCAGGGGTGGGGGGGTGGGAGCAGACTCAGTGACAGGGCAGAGGGGCTGGCAGGCAGGACGAGGAGCCCAGCTGTAGGGAAGTATGTTCAGGGTTGGGAGAGCTGACCCGGTGAGGATGAGCCAGGAAAAGGCAGGCCTCGGCCCAGAGGAGGTGCCTGAGGTGCAGGAGCCCTGGTAGACCGAGGCTCTGGAAGCACAGAAGGTAGGAGGAAGCCGGAGAAGCCAGTGGCCCATGGGGGGCGACAGGCTGGACTCAAACCCGGGAGTGGCCTCTGTGCCTCCAAGTCCCACTCCCACCTCTGCAAGATAAAGGTGGAGCAAGGCTGCCTGGGCTTGTCCTTCCCAGGGAGGTGGGTGGGAGGCAGCAGGCCCCCTGTGAACACTTGCTGAGTCAGGGTTGTGAATAAATGAATCCCAGAGAGAGAAAGGGAGGGAGGGAGGGAGGGAACTAAAACTAGTTGTAGCAGAGGCTGATGTGGGTTCTGAGGATCCTGGGAATCGGCTGTGGGGCCGGCCTGGGGCCTGGCCGCAGGAATAGAGCTCTGCGCAGAGGGAGTGTGGTCTGAGTATTGCCCACTGCCCTTTGGGGCCCAGCCCGCCTTTCCCCTTGTCTTCCCCCCTTTAACTCTCCCGCCTGTGCTTTTTAAAAGGATTTTATTTATTTGTTTATTTATTTGAGAGGGAGAGAGAGAGAGAAAACAGGAGCTAGTGGGGTGGGGAGAGCAGAAGGAGAGGGACAAACAGGCTTCCTCCTGAGCTCAGTAGATCATCCCAGGACCCCGGGATCCTGACCTGAGCTAAAGGCAGACAACCCACTGAGCCACCCAGGCACCTTGTTTTTTTGTTTTTGTTTTTAGAGATCTTTTATTAATTATTCAAGGGCGGGGGGGTGGAGCAGAGGGAGAGGGACAAGCAGACTCCCCGCTGAGTGCTGAGCCCAAAGCAGGCTGATCCCAGGACCCTGAGATCATGACCTGAGCCGAAACCAAGAGTCAGACACTCAACCAGCTGAGCCATCCAGGCCCCCCTTCCCCTGCCCCCTTTTGAAAGAAGCTATTTGCATTTTATGTACCCTTCTCTCCCTCACATGCCTTTTGGACCAAGGCAGAGGGAACATGTAGAGGAAAGTAGGAAGGGTTATTGTTCCTGTGGCTGTCAGGAGATGTGGTTCAGCCTCTGGAGGTGGGATAGGAGGCCTGCCAGGAGTCTGGTTGTAGATTCCAGGTGTGCTCAGAAGCTGTGATCAGGGGACCCAAGCACTGGGGAGATGCAGAGCATGCTGGTTAAGAGCACGGGAGCTAGAATAACCTTGGGTATGCTTAAAAAAAAAAAAAATCTCTCCATGCCTCAGTTTTCCCATCTATAAAATGGGCAAAATTATAGCACCACTCCTGGGGGCTATACTGTAATCTATGAAAAATATTCAGAACAGTGCCTGGTAAGCATTAAACATTCCTGTAATAAACATTCATGAGATGCCTACTTGGGGCCCCCCGGACCACAACATTGAATTATAACAAACGTACAAATTCCAGGTGAGGGAAACAAACAGAACCCAAAGTAAGTTAATTTTATTTGGTGTGAAATGAGTGGTGGGGGGAGCCAAGCTGGGAAAGGGGTGTCAGGACTAGAGAGAAGCATGGCTCATGGTTTTAAGTGTGGTGATTAAGGCAGGCCTTGCTGAGAAGGTGCCAGGTGCCATGGGGTGAAGGAAGGCATGAGGTTGCTCAACCAATGAAGCATGGGAAAGAATATTCTACACAGAAGGAGCAGCCAGAGCACAAGCCCTAAGGTGGGAGCGTGCCTGAAGCCCTCAAGGGGCAGGAGCAGTGAGCAAGGGAGACCAGGGAGAAGCCACTGAGGTAACTCAGAGGACAGGTGATGTGGGGGGTGGCCCCGGTGTGACGGTGAGAAGTACCTGGTTGTGCTGAGGTATAGCTGACATGCAGTAAACTGTGCAAATTTAAGATGTACACTTTGTTGAGCGTTGACACATCTGTATGTACACCTGAAACTGCTACCATAATCAAGAGAACAAACATATCCAGCACCCCAAAATCTTCCCTCCTGCCCATGGTCATCCCTCTCTGTGTCCCCATCCCTTCCCTAGGCAACCACTGACCTGCTTTCTGTCACTGTGGATTAATTCACATTTTCTGGAGTCATAGCTAGATGGAATCATGCAGTAGATAGTCCTTTTGGGTTTGTCTTCTTTCATTCAGAAGACTTGTTTTGAGATTGTGGCATTGTGTGTGTCGGGAGTTCATCCTTACTACCAAAGAATATTCCATTGTATGGATAAACCACAATGTGCTTATCCATTCACCTGTTGCTGGACATTTGGGGGGTTTCCAGATTTGGACTATTCCAAATAAAGCTGCTGTGAACATTCATGTACAAGTCATTGTGCAGACACACGCTTTCATTTCTGCATGTCAGTCCTTAGGTGTGCAGTGGCTGGGCTGAATGCCAGGTGTGTTTTTAACTTTTTAAGAAACCATTACACTCTTTTCCAAAGGGGTTGTACCATTTTACATTCCTACCAGCAGCGCACACGAACCTGCTTCCTCCACAGGCTGGACAACACTTGGTAGGGTCAGTCTTTGTAATTATAGCAGTCTGATAAATGAATAGTGGTTTTAATTTGCATTTCCCTGATGACCAGTCATCCTGAGCATCCTTTCATGGGTTTCTTTGCCATCTGCATATCTTCTTTGGTGAAGTGTCTCTTCACATTTTTTGCCCATTTGAAAAACCGGATTGTTTTCTGAGTATTGAGATTTTTTTCGTATATTCGAATTACAGTCCTTTATGAAATGTACACTTAGCAAATATTTTCTCCTAGTCTTTGGCTTGTCTTTTCATTCTCTAACTTGTGTCTTTTGTTTTTGTTTTTTTTTTAATTTTTATTTATTTATGATAGTCACAGAGAGAGAAAGAGAGAGAGAGGCAGAGACATAGGCAGAGGGAGAAGCAGGCTCCATGTACCGGGAGCCTGACGTGGGATTCGATCCCAGGTCTCCAGGATCGCGCCCTGGGCCAAAGGCAGGCGCCAAACCGCTGCGCCACCCAGGGATCCCCTAACTTGTGTCTTTTGAAGAGCAAATCTTAAAAATTCTGATGAAGTCCAGTTTATCAATTCATTGTTTCATGGGTTGTGCATTTAATGTATCTAGGGAATCCCTGCCTAAGGCCTTCAAGATTTTCTCCTCTATTTTCTTCTTGAAGCTTGCTTTCTTTCTTTCTTTCTTTCTTTCTTTCTTTCTTTCTTTCTTCTTTCTTTCTTTCTTTCATTCAAGATGTATTTATTTATTTGAGAAAGAGGGTGGGGGAGAGAGAGTGAGAGCAGGAGGAGGGGCAGAGGGAGAGAGAATCTCAAGCAGACTCCCACTGAGCACAGAGTTCTATGACATGAAGTTCCATCTCAGAACCCTGAGACCATGACCCTGAGACCACGACCCTGAGACCACGACCCTGAGATCACAACTTGAGCCAAAACCAAGAGTTGCATGCTTAACCAAGCGTGTCAGCCAGGTGCCCCCCACTTCTAGAGGTTTTATAGTTTTAGATTTTACATTTAGGTCTGTGATCTTTTTAAAATTAATTTCTTTCTTTTTTTTTGTATATGAGGTGAGATAAGGGTCACACTCATTTTTTTGTTTTGTTTTGTTTTTTGTTTGCAAGTGGTCATTCAGTTATTTGAGTATCATTTGTTGAAAAGACTCTCCTCTCCCTATTGACTTGTCTTTTACACCTTTGTTAAATATCAGTTGACCATATGTGTGAGTCTATTCTTGGGTTCTCTACTTTTCCATTGATTTGTCTGTCTGTCTTTTATTTTAAGATTTTATTTATTCCTGAAAGACACAGAGAGAGAGGGTCAGAGACATAGGCAGAGGGAGAAGTAGGCTCCCTGTGGGAACCCCAATATGGGACTCCATCCCAGAACCCTGGGATCACGCCCTTAGCCAAAGGCAGATGCTCAACCCCTGAGCCACCCAGGTGCCCTGTATGTCTGTCTTTATGCTAATTCCACACTGTCTTTATTATAGCCTTATCATAAGTCTTGAAATCAGGTACTATAAGGTAGTATAGACTTTATTTTTTTTTTCAGAATTTGACTATTCTAGATCCTTTGCATTTCCCTGTAAAATTTATTTTATTTTATTTTTTAAAAGATTTTATTTATTTATTCATGAGAGACACAGAGAGAGAGAGGTAGAGACACAGGCAGAGGGGAAGCAGGTGCCATGCAGGGAGCCCAGTGCGGGATTCTATCCTGGGACTCCAGGATCACGTCCTGGGATGAAGGCAGGTGCCAAATTGCTGAGCCACCCAGGGATCCCAATTTTATTTTTTTTAATTAAAAAATTGTTTATGAGAGAGAGAGAGAGAGAGAGAGAGAGAGAGAGAGAGAGAGAGAGAGAACTTGTAGGTTGGGGGAGAGGCAGAGGGAGAAAGAGAATCTCAAGTAGAATTTGTACTGAGCATGGAGCCTGACTTGGGGCTGGATCCCACAACACTGAGATCATGACCTGAGCTAAAACCAAGAGTCAAATGCTTAACCAACTGAACTACCCAGGCACCCCATGTTTTATTTATTATTTTAAAATTTATTATCGAAGTAGAGTTGACATACAATGTTCTATTAATCTTAGAAGATGTCCAACATAGTGATGTGACAATTCCATGCATTAACTTAATGCTCACCATTCATGTAAAATTTAAAATCCGCTTGTCAGCTTCTCCAAAACAGCTTTGCTGGAATCCTTACTGGGATAGGACTCAGTTTATAGAACAATTTGGGGGAGAACTGATATCTTAACAATATTGTCCTTTAATCAATGAATGGGTTTCATCTCTCCATTGATTGATGTCTTCCTTAATTTCTCTCAGCCATGTTTTATGGGTTTTATCTTTTGTCCAATTTATCCCTAAGTATTTGTATTTTATGCTATATTAAGTAATAGACTTTTTTTTTTTTTACTTTTTAGTTTGACATAATTTTAGACTGACAGAGAGTTGTAAAGACAGTACAAAGAGTCCCTGTATACCCTTCACCCAGCTTCCTCTAATGTTCTTTTTCTGTCCCAGGATCCCAGCCAGGCTCCCGCATTACACTCATTTGTCATCCTTAGTCTCCTCCCATCTGTGACAGTTCCTCGGTCATCTTTCCTTGTGTTTCTTGACCTTGACATTTTTGAAGCGTATTGCTCAGGCATTTTGTAGAATGTCCCTCTCTAGGGTTTTTCTAGTGTTTTTTCATCATTAGACCGAAGGTATGGGTTTTTGGGAAGAACACCACATAGGGGATGTGCCCTTCTCACTGCATTGCATTGGGGGGTACATGATCTTGACGTGCCTTCATGGTGGCGTCAGCCTTGACCACTTGGTTCAGGTGGTATTTGCCAGGGTCCTCCAGTGTAAATATATGATATTCCCTTTTCATACATTGTTGGAAGTGAATCACTGGGTCCCGCTCACAATTGAGGAGAGGGCAGTGAAGCTCCACCTCCAGCTCCAGCTCCACAGGGTCTATTCTAGCTGTCCCCATTGCTTATTTGTGATTTCTTTCTCTGACAGTGAGAAACCTGGCTCACCTTATGCCTGGCTTACCAAATAGGTACAGAGCATTTACCTATTTGTTCACACTTAGTGTATATGTAAAATGGTCTCAGAGCTGCTAAGCCATGCCTTGTGAGAAGTACACATGCCAAAGTATAGTATGTGTGGACGGCTTTTCCCTCTAACTTTACAGTAGCTGCGAAAAACACCATTGTGCAAAAGTTACTTCAGTTGGGTCCTTTTTTTGACCCCGTCACTATTGTCATTATGTCATGCATTTGTAATCCAAATTTGTTCTTTTTTTTAAAATTTATTTATGATAGTCACACACACACAGAGAGAGAGGCAGAGACACAGGCAGAGGAGAAGCAGGCTCCATGCACCGGGAGCCCGACGTGGGATCCGATCCTGGGTCTCCAGGATCACGCCCTGGGCCAAAGGCAGGCGCCAAACCGCTACGCCACCCAGGGTTCCCTCCAAATTTGTTCTTGTTTCACATTTTGGGATTTTATTTTAAATGATATGCAATGCAACAATTTTAAATTTCTGATGGTTTTTGCTACTATACAGAAACAGAATTGATTTTTTGTTTTTATTTGTGTCTTGCAACCTTGCTAAACTCACTTATTTATTTTCATGGTAGATATTTTTGTAGGTTAAGGAGGATTTTCTATATGTTGCTTGTGCTATAAAAAATTGTATTGCTTCTTCCTTTCCAATCTGTATGCCTTTTATTTCATTTTCTTGCCTTACTGCACTGGCTAGGATTTCCAGTACAAAGTAGAAAAAAAAAAGTGAGATTGGACATTCTGGATGGGTTTTGAAAATAAAGCTAACTTCTAAAGGATTGGAGTTTAGTGATTATTATGAATGCTGACTTTCCTTTGTTGGAGAGGGAGTTGGTGCCCACAGAAGGGGCCTGGGGCCTCAGCAGGGTTGGTGGGGATGGTTTGCTTGTGTTGGAGTCAGAATGTTGTCAGGTGGTCCTTGCTCAGCAGAAATGAGAGGGGGGTGACAGGAGACTTTCCTATGCATCTTCTTTCTTCCAGTTTGGGCTTAAATGTAAAAAGACTCAGAGGAATTTATGCGATTTTTTTTTTTAATAGGAGGGAAGACAGTCTAAAGCTGATTTTGGGATCAGCTCCCAAATAGGTGGGTTGGCCCTCTTCTGCCGCTCAATCCCAGATTCCTAGTTTTGGGTGTCTATCCCAGAGCAGTTGAGTGGGCAAGAAAGAGTTCTTGGATGTGGAGTATGAAGCCTGGGTTGGGATCCTGGTTCTGTAAAGGCCAGCTGTGTGACCAGAGGGGAGTCATCAGGTGGGCCTGAAGCTCACAGTGGTTGTGAGCATCTGTCAACATCACCACCACCACCACCACCACCACCACAGTAATAATAATGGGCCATAGCTATCGAACCCAACCGTGTGCCAGGCTCTGTTCTAAGTACCTCATTTGTAGCATTTTATCTTCCCGAGTACCTGTGAGGTAGGCATCGCCACCATCCTCATTTTAGTCATGCAGAATTTGTGGTGAAGTCGGGGAGAGGGGTCTGATCCTCACCTCTGAGGAAACAGGCGGTCCTGTTTTCCGCCTTGTGCTACCGTCCCAGCTTGAGCATCACCTGCCCCCAGCGCCATCCCCACCATCCTTCCTACCACCTGCCCAGCACCAGCAGCATCAGACCCATTGCCCGGGCTCCCACACACTCATCCCCTATGCTCCCCCAAATTATGGACCATGTCTTGCTCATCCCCACAACCCGGCATCCAGCGAGGGGCAGAGCATCAGGGAATCTGGCGCAGAACACAGCCTGGGCTGCCAGATCGTAGTCTTGATTGTGGGCTCCGGCCACACCCTGGGGGTCACTAAGAAGGCCTCCTGCCATGAGGCCTTCACTCAGGACGAAGCCCCAGGCCTGAAGGCATCTAGGAGCGGCTCCTCCCTCTGCACCACCACCAGCCGGCCCCAGGATGCTCCAGGAAGTGCTGCTCACGACACCCGCCCCCACCGCCACCTCCCAGAGAAGGGACCATTGTGTCCGAAGGGTTAACGAGGGATGAGGGATGCGAGGAAGGGGCCCTTTAGCCATGATGCCCTCTGACCTTTCATAAATCAGAGGGGCTGGGGGCGAGGGGGCTGCTTGGCAGGACTTGGTGGGGTGGGGGCTCAGAAGCAGCTGCGCGCGACGTTACATTGTTCCCACCATTCTAAGTGCAACAAATCCCTCTATTGTGTTCCTGGTTTATCTGGTTCCTCTTGTTTATTAGCAGGGCTCCTTTGGCAGCGGTTCCAGCCCTGGGCGGGTGGAAAGAGTGCTGGCACGCACCGCGGGGGGAGGGGGCCGGGAGGGGGCCGCCGTCAATGCCCGCATTGTTCCCGCGCTTTTTGTTTCTACTGTAATGACATGTTGGAAGAGAGAGAGGAGAAAAAAAAGACGTGAGTTGGGGAGGGAAGAGGAGGGCAGAAAAGAAAGAGGGAGCGAGGGCCCTGGTGTGGATTGATGTCTGGGCCTGGGCGGATGTGCCGGCAGCTGGGCAGTCGGGTGCTCGGAGCCAGGCCGGGGTGCGGGCGGGAGGGGAAAGGGGCAGCCGAGCAAGGGACCATCAGCCCCCCGCCCCAGCCTCTGCCGCCTGGCACCAGGTCCCCCCGCCACCCTCTAACCTTCCTTGGGCGTCTGTGGGGCCATGCCAGAGTGGGGCAGGTGCTGGGGTCTGGGGTCCCCCTCCCCATGCGCCCCTGCCTGGTTGTGCCACTCAAGACAGACCACTTAGCCCCTCTGGGTCTTGGCGTCCAAGGTCTGGAAAATGGGGATGTTGGAGGAGAGAGGCTATTCTGGCATTTTGGAGATGGTGGTGTGCCCTCCCCAGGTCTGGGTCTGTACTTCTGAGCCTTGGGTGGAGTGGGGATGCATGCACACCAGACACATGGCCCAGCACTGCGCCCAGTGATAGTCCAGCGCCTACTTGGCTAGGTGGGTCTCATCTCCCACTTAGGTCTAGTCCGGACACTGAGGGGGTACAGTGAGAGCAACCTGAGCAGGGGAGGATGGAGCTCTGGTCCCACCTGCCTGGATTGGGTCTCTACCTCATCAGATGACAGGACTCTGGGGCCCTTCCAGTCCTGGCTGTTGGGTTGAGGGGGAAGAGCACAGGGCACCTGAATGAGGCATGAAGCGCCTTTGACATCTCATTGCTGGTAGAGCCCTCCGGGGCTTTGGACCTCTCCCTGCCACTTCCTGTGGGTCTCCCTGTAGCACCAGGTGACAAGTCATCCGCCTCTGCAGGCATCCCTCCAGTGACATGGAGCCCTGCACTCTGCACATGGCTCATTCTGTTCTTGCCAGCCCAGGCTTTTGGAAAGTTCATTTAAAAATCTGTCTCCCTATAGCTTCTACTTTTTGGTTCCAGTGCTATTCATTGAAGCCACATGAAACAAGTTAAGCCTCCCTGAGAACCAGTTTCCTCACCTACAAAATGGGAATGATAGGTCCCATTCGTCCTGCCACCGCAGCAAAGGCTGTCATGTGGATTGTGTGGAAAGTTTTCCAGATCGTCTCAGACGTCAGCTCGGCCTTTCTGTGCCTGAGAAAGGAGAGAGGACCATTCCTCATGTGAATAAAGGCAGAGTGTTCTGAGAAGATTGGCTTAGGGCTCAGGCTCGGGCTGTGATCAGGATTGGCACTCAGTCTGGGGGCAGGATCAGGACTCAGGTTGTGTCTGGGATCAGAGCTCAGGCTGCAGCTAGGGTTAGGACTCAGTCTGGAGGCAGGACCAGGACCAGTGTGAGAGGGGTGCCAGTGTCAGGGTTCAGGCTGTAGCTATGGTAAAAGTTTATTCAGGAAGAGGGTAAGAGCACGGTTTGGGGTTAAGATCAGGGGTCAAAGCTTGGACCAGGATAAAGGTTCGGTCTGGGATCAGGATTAAGGTTGTCTAGGTTTGGAACAAGGCTCAGTTTATAGACAGTGTCAGAGATGGTTTATTCTGGAATTAGGATCGTGGCTCAGTCTGGGGTCAGGACTCAGGCTGTAACCAGGGTGTATATTTATGGGGTCAGGACCAGAGTCCAATCTGTGGCCAAGATCAAGGCCTACAAGCATTCATTTTGGGTTTGGGATCAGGCTGCAGACTGGGGTCAGGGTCAGGGCCAGGCCTTAGGCCCAGGCTGGGGTCAAGGCTTAGGCTATCACCCAGGTTTGATGGACAATCTGTAGCTCGGGTCGAGGTTCCATCTGTGGCTGGGCTGGGGTCAAGGCTTAGCTGTGCTGTGGGTCAGGACTCAGTTTGAGGCTTGTCTTTGACTGTGAGGACATCTGGGTTGGGGCTGACCTCCTGAATGTGTGTTTTTTTTTTTTTTTTTTTTTTTTTTTTGTATCTTGCTCCCTAGTAGCTCAGACCCAAGGTTTTCCTGGCAGACTCCAATCTTGGAAGTCTGCAGCAGACCTGGCAGCATCAGGATGTGCCCGGCGAGCATGGCAGGGAGGGGAGAAAGAGGAGGGGGTCCTTTCTAGGTAGCCCACAGAAGAGGCCAGGGAGTGCAGTATGTGAAGGACGAGGGGTTGGCCTCTGGGAGACCAGGATGGCCTGGGCAAGTGAAATCCTGACTTTCCAGGGGCATGAGAACCAGGCCACTGGTCTTGGAATTGCCAGCAGATTCTTGGGAGTGGGATGAGGTGGAGGAGGATAGAACAGGAGAGAAGGAGCGATCTTGGGGGCATCTGGCCCTTCATCCTGTGCAGACATGCTTTGGATGACGATGTGTGAAAGTATATGTGGACATGGGTACGCCCGTGTGTGTGCTGGGAGGGGGTCAGTGGGACACGCTTGTGCCTGTGGGCGTGCATGTGTGGATGTGCTGTGTCTGAGGTGTGCTGCTGACTGCACATGTGTTTAGGGGAGCGTGTCTGGCTGTGGGCAGGGTCAGGATAGGGGTAGGATGACACCAGGCTTCATCCCTCCATCCCTCCCCCTCCCCCTCAAGCTGCTGATGCCTCTTCTTCAGCCCCTGGCCTCTGCATGCCCCAAGGGTCCTGGCCATCCCACATGACTGGCATCTGAGCCTTGGATGACCCATCAGCTGAGAGCCTGTGACCCACTGCCTGGTAGCAGGAGACACTCAGGGGCAGCCCTCTCCAGAACTGTTCCTCACCAAGACTTCTTCGGGAGGCAATGGGGAAGTGAGACTGTCAGGTTGTGGGTCGTCGTTATGACCCCGTGGACCACACTCCTTTCCCCCCAGATGGCTCAAGCAAAGCTGAAACTGGCCGTATTCACAGGAGCCTGCCCAGGGAAGTAGAGCAGCCCCAGGCAAGCAGAGAGGGGTCCTGTGGAGGGCAGCAGTGGGCATGGAGTGGGGGCAGCAGCTGAAGCCAGGCCCCAGCAGGGAGGTGCCCCCTCATCATGTGAGTGGGGCCCACTGCAGCCTTGGTCTTTTAAGAAGGTTGGGGCCGGATCTGCAGGGTTCCAGCTACCCCCTCCCTGCAGGCCCCTTGCCACTGTTTTGTTTTCTTGGTTCTTTTTCTGCTGTCACTGTCCAGGGGTAAACAGGGGGAAGATGCCCCTTGGAAGTCTCTCCCTCTATCCTCTCTGTGTCTCTGTGTTCTCCTTCTCTTCCCCTTTTCAAGCATCTCCCAGCCCTGGGGGTCCTTTCTGGTCTGCAGGTTGGCTGCACAGTCATGAACCTGGGAGTCACGGACTTTGTAGGGTGTCAGCACCAGAAGGGGTCCGAGTCCTGTGCCTGCACATGCAACCAAGTGAGGGTGTGTGTCGTGCCTGCCCTGTACTCACCACCATGCGCTGACCCCCACCGTGTACCAGGCCCTAGAGGAGAGGCCTCTGGGACCTTGAACTAAGGTGTGTAGATGAGAAGGAACTGGCGCCGTGTGTGTGTGTGTGTGTGTGTGTGTGTGTGTGTGTCCCGAACTTACTGGTAAAGAGGGAACTTGGCCATGGGGCTGCCGTTGCCAAGCTCTTCCTCATGGTTTGGTGAGAGGTGCCCCGGTTAGAAACAGTGCAGTTTTCAGGTAGGACCAGGCAGATTGAGTCTTGGCTCTGACGTTTTCTAGCTCCATAACCTGGAGAAGCTCACAAACTCCTCTGAACCTTGTTTCATCACCTATAAAAGGGGGGTGCTGGCAGCTGTCTCCTGGGAGCCGTGTGCACACAATTGCCTCACTTGTCCCGTCTGTTAAGTGGGGCCATAAAACCTCACTTCTCCCTTGGTCTGAGTGGCTAACTTGGACTTTTTTGGTTGTGCATTCTTCCTAATAAAAACACGTGGGCACAAAGGTCCCAACCTATGAACAAATATTCCTCACATCATAGTTCATTTGGCTCCCGAATCTGGAAGGCAAGAATCAGATGTCAGGGGTTGGTTCCTGAGGCCATGGTTGAAATATGCGTGGTTCCTGAGTTTTGGATAGTGAAGGATCTAAACAAGGGTTTCTCGGAGTCTAATTAGTTCCTAAGGCAGGTCTCGAGGCGTATCTGTCTATTTACAAACGACGGACAAGTACTACGATATTAAATACACGTCGAGTAGAAGTTTCAAAATAATGAGGGTGAGAATAAACATGGAAAGAAACGTCGACGTCCTTGTGTGTTTCCCCCAGGATGTCCCACCCTTCTCAGAACATTCTGGGTCCCAGGTGGGAGGTGCTGAGGGGTTACCCCAAAGGGCAGGAGGGCCCAGCGGGGAGCCTAATCCGAGAAACACCCTTTGTTGCTGTGCCTCCGTCCCACTCGCCCCCTGTGCTGGGCCTGGGACAGGAAGGACAAGGAGATGTGACATCTGCCTGAAGGAAGCCCGTGATATCTGTTTGGCTGTTTCTCTTATTCGCAACAGGCTCCACAGAAAACCAAACTTTCTTTTTTTTTTTTTTTTTAAGATTTCATTTATTTATTCATGAGAGACATAGAGATACAGGCAGAGGGAGAAGCAGGCTCCATACAGGGAGCCTGATGTGGGACTCGATTCCGGGTCTCCAGGATCAGGTCCTGGGCCGAAGGCAGGCGCTAAACTGCTGAGCCACCCAGGGATCCCCCAAAACGTTCTTCTTTTTTTTTTAAAGATTAATTAATTAATTTATTTATTTATTCATGATAGATGTAGAGAGAGAAAGAGAGGCAGAGACACGGGGTGGGGGCGGAGAAGCAGGCTCCTTGCAGGGAGCCCGATGGGGGACTCGATCCCAGGACCCTGGCATCATGCCCTGAGCTGAAAGTAGCTGCTCAACTGCTGAGCCACCAGGCGCCCCTTGGCCATTTTCAAGTGTGCAATTCAGTGACCAGCACTGCTGTCCAACTCCAGAACTTTCTCATCTTCCCAAACTGAAACTCTGTGCCCATTGAACACTGCCTCCCTGTTTCCCCCCGCTGCAGCCCCTTGGCAATTACTGTTCTCTTTTGTCTCTGTGAGTTTAACTGTTCTAGATACCTCACGTGAGGGGAATCGTGCAGTGTTTGTCTTTTCACGTCCCACTCCTTTCACTGAGCATAGTGTCTTCAAGGTTCATCCATGTTGTGGCAGGTGTCAGAATTCCTTTCCCTTTTATGGCTGAGTAATATCCCATTGTCTGTAACATCACATTTGGGTTACTCATTCACCTGTCTGTGGGCACTTGGGTCCTTTTCACCTGTTAGCTGTCGGGAGTAAGGCTGCTATGAACATATGTGTGCAAATATCTCTTCTAGTCCCTACTTTCAATTCCTGATGCCTTTTATAGAGATAATTTTTTTAAAATATTTTATTTATTTATTTATTTATTTATTTATTTATTTATTTGAGAGAGAGAGAGAGAGAGCATAAGCTGGAAGCAAGGCTGAGGGAGAGGGAGAAGCAGGCTCCCCGCTGAGCAGAGATCCGATGCAGGACTCCATTCCAGGACCCTGGGATCAGGACCTGAGCCGAAGGCACACACTTAACCCTCTGAGCCATCCAGGTGCCCCTAGAGAGAGAATCCTTTTCCAAGCTTTTCCATGGCTTGGGGTCTAGCGATCGCAGTTTTGGTAACTACAGCATGCCACGAGGACTGTCATATTCGTCTATGAGAGCCCCAGATATTACGGGGCTGCAGGATGGCAGGGGAGGGACTAACGGGGGGATACTTGGGGGCTGTCTCAGAATCCCCCAGACAGACTCGGTGTGGAAGGCAAAGCACGGAGGGCGGAGGGCGGGTGGTATGTCCGAGCAGGTGGTTTGCTGTGGCCAGGGAGTGGGGCATGGAGGAGCCGGGCCGCGGGAGAGAAGCCGGCAGAGCGGGGCAGGGACCAGACCCCAGAGGGTGCAGCTGGCCCAGCTGAGGAGCCTCGGTTTCCCTGGAGGGAAGGGGCCACCCTGGAGATCCTCTAAGACCCTCGGATAAGCGTGGGAGAAGCACTATGTAAGACTTGCTCCCCTGCCCCCCCGGATCTGGCTCCACCGCGGGGGCCACAGTGGACATGGGGAGGCCATGTAGAGAGGAGGCCTCCACCTCCTAGCACTTTCTCTCTTCCTGGTGTCTCCTGGCCCCTTGGAGCTCCCTGGTCTCTGCTGGTCCCTCCAGCCACTTGTGAGCACGTTCTCCAGGGTGCTTGGGCTCTTCATGCATTGGACATTTTGAGGTTTAGCTCAATCCCCTTTCCCAAAACTCATTCTATAAGCGATCCTTTCCCTGCAGACACTCCTGCACACACACGCATTCACACACTTGTGGTCACACACACCCACGCACACGTGTGCACTCATACATTCATGCACTCACATATGTACTTGCACACAACCACAACGCACCCATCCTCGTGCACACACACTCATTCCCACCATACCCCCACACACATGCACTCACATACTCGGAGAACTCACTCATGCACGCGCACACAACACCCACGCTCATACACATACCTATGCATGCAATCACAGCACACAACACGCCCACAGTCTCCCTTCTCCTCTCCCCCCCCACCCCCTGCCATCTGTCTTGTTTCCAGACTTCTTTGAAGGATCAGAACTAACATGTACTGAGAATCTTCAGGGCGTCATACGATGGGTTCTGGTTCTTTCCACTTCTCCTCAGTGGCAGTCTTCCAGGGTGGATGTCATCCCCCCATTGTACAGATGTGCAAACTGAGCCGAGGCTGGTGATGGTCTCACAGGAGCTGCTGGGACCAGGGCCTACACACAGGGTCCTAGGGCCCTAACTCCTTCTCCTGGCAGCTCAGTGTTTTTTCTGTATCATAAACTCACTGTGTCAAGTTGGCAAGACTCCCAGGATCAGGACCACGTTTGCTCCTTCTCCTGTGTCTCCTACATAGGCTGGAACTCTGAAGATGCTCAGTGAATTCTCTTGAATCAGACTCTGAGTTCTGATGTCGGGGCATGGTCTCAGAGACCCCTGTTGTGTTCTTGTGCTGTTCTGCTGCATGGAATGTTCCTCCTCCCTTTCAGGGCCCAGCCTGGGGGCTCTTCTTAGGAGCACCCCCAGCCTCCACTGCCCCTGCCTCCACGTCTGTGTCACTCTATTTGGAACTCACCTCTCAGTGGGACTGTCATGATCATTGTTATTAACTCTTCTGTCTTCCCTGTGGGACTAGGAGCTCCATGGGGACAAGGCTGTCTCTGGTTCACCTTTGGGAGTCCAGAGATGCTCCTGAGGCCCACACAGCACTGGCCCCTGGAGGATGTCCTTGGAGTGGAAGGAACCTGCACGTGTGTTTGGTTCAATTCCCTGACCAAGGGGGCTCTCCCGCCTGCTCCTGGGAGAAGGCTTTCATGGAGGATTCCCTTCTGGTGCCTCTGCCTGCATCCCCTTGTCACCCCCAGGCTTGCCTGCCTTCAGAGGTACCACGCTGGGGAGGAGGCAGGGCGGAGCTGGTGCCCTGGTCCATCCCCCTGGGTCCTGAAGCTCTCAGTGGGCAGCTTGTGTGCAGGGCCTCCCGGTTTCCTTCTCTCTCCTTTATGCCCCGGGGAGCTGGCTTGGATGACCTTGGGCACCAGGGCCCCTTCCCCTTCAGCATGAGGACGAGGCAGTGGGTGTAGATGGAAGAGTCCAAGAGACCTGGGATCAGCCCTCTCTCTGCGGCCAGCCAGTACTCCCTCTGCCATCGTCCTGCCACCTCTGTGGCCTCAGTTTCCCTCCCTGTAACACCAGGGGTTGTCTCCCTGACCCCAGGGCCCTCCCCAGCTGTGCCCTCCTGCACCTGTGAAATTCTGAGAGCAGAGGCGGGAAGGCGAGATGGCCCCTCTTTCCCCCGCCGCCTCTCCCTGTCCCCCAGGGTCACCCCAAAGCCTCTCCCTCCCCCGGCTCTCTGGAACTTCCCTGCAGCTGCAGGCCTGGTGAGACAATTGGGTGTTTTAGAGAAATACATTTTTGGGCTAATTTGCCATGCATAAGTGTTTCTCTTACCCTTTAAAGGCGGAGAACAAAGAGGCCTTTCTGCACCCGGGCAGGCTGCTGGGGAGGGGACCGCAGCTGTACCGGGCCAGCGACCCTCCTCCCTCTCTCATCCCTGTGAGCGCCCCACCACGCCGCCCACCGCCCCCCAGGAGAGACAGCCTGGACTTTCCCAGCCTCCCCCAGCCCCCTGCCCTGCTGCCTCCAAGGCCCCTCTGGTCCTGCCCCACCCCAACCCCCACCCTCCCACCAGCTGCCCCAGGCAAGAGGGAAAGTGTGCGTGGGTGGGGGGATGGATGGATGGATGGATGGATGGATGGGGAGGGGGCATGCCAGGAGACAACAGCGCTCTACGAGGCTTGCCAGGGTGGTGATGGCCTGGCTGGGTGGGTGCCAGAGCTCCTGCGGGTTGTGTGGTGTAGTCACGGGGTGTGGGATGGTGTCAGCAGTCATCAGGTGAATCACTAGTGTTGGGGCGGGGGGGAGGTGACAGTCACTCCATCCATCCATTCACCAAGGCGTTCATTTGTTCGCTTGTTCACTCGTTCAGCCAGTCTCTGTTGTGTTCCCCCCATGTGCTGGTCTCAGGGACCCCCATCCTGGAGGAACAGAGAGGCACTAATGATTACAGTAAAGCATCTGAGGTTCGCTTACTTCTTAGAGGAGCTGGCACCTGTGGGAGTGGCTGCAGGGACAAGGCTGTGGGTGCAGAGGTGCGAGGAGCAGGTGCTTCGTCCTGCCCGGTGTGTGATGAGGGACATGGGGCCTGGTAGCGGCTTCCCTTGCTGGCGGCGAAGGCCCTGAAACTGGCAGATGCAGCGTTACACCCTCCCCGTCACAGTTCACCATCCTCCCATACCCTCAGGCCCTTCCTTCCCCTGGAACTCCCTCCTCTCACCCTTGGCTGTTCTGAGGCCACACCTCTCCTCTTCTGGGGGCCTCTCCTAGCTCCTGATCCCTCTCCACCGGGGCTCAGCCCCTCAGCTGTCCTGTCCGTCTCCCCCACGATGCACACACACCTCCACACACCTACGCTCTCGTCCTGTCTGCACTTTTTCCCCATCTTCGTGGGCTCACTGAGGGCAGGGGCCTTGGGTGTCTTCCCAGCACCCAGCACAGGGTGAGCGTGCAGCCCTCTGTGCTCAGGAGAGGAGCACTTGGGGCTGGACACCCCTCGTCTATACTCAGAAGAGCAGCAGCTGATGTTTATTGAGGGGTTACTGCACACCAGACACTGCGGGCGACATCTGATAGCTCCCTCAGTTGTTGTAACACCTTTATAAGGTAGGCGCTGTTACCTACCATTGTTCTACAGATGGGGAAACTGAGATACAGAGAGGCTGAAGTTTTGCTAAAGAGCATCTGGATCCCAGGGAAGGAGGTGTCAGAGTCTTCGCTCTAAGCCATTATCGGTGTCACCCAAGAGCCACCTGCTCCCTTGTGCCGTCTGGGGTAGACTGGCAGACGCTGGATTCTCCTTTGGACATCCTGCAGCTTGCTCCATGTGCTCCAGCCCTGGGCCCTGCCTCTGCCCCACATGTGTGCATGTGAGATGGTGAAACACGGAGGTTGAATTGCACGAGAGAGCAGTGGGGGGCCTGGGTGCCTGTCTTGGGTGAGAGGCAAAGCCAGCCAGGGTGGGAGGCCAGGGCTGCTTCTTTGCTGCTGCTTGGCGCTGCCGCAGGGGTGGGCATGGCCTTTGGCGCTTGGATTTGAGGATCAACAAGGGATTCAGAGCCTCTGCTTCCCCAGCATTCAACATACCCGATGGCATGAGTGACACCTCTCAGTGCTCCAGATGTCAGCACAGGGTGATGGATAACAGGCTTCACGACTCTCTGTGTCCACATATGTGTGCATGCTTCTTTTTTATTTTAATAGTTTTTTTTTAAAGATCTTATTTATTTATTCATAAGAGACACACAGAGAGGCAGAGATACAGGCAGAGGAAGAAGCAGGCTCCCTGTGGGGAGCCCGATGTGGAACTCGATCCCAGGACCCCGGGATCACGCCCTGAGCCAAAGGCAGACGTTCAACCACTGAGCCACCCAGGTGTCCCTGTGTGCACGATTTTGCATGGACATATGTCCGTCCCTGGGTGTGCCTGTGGGTGGCTTGGCCCTGCACCTCTGTCTCAGGGTGCTCAGGAGATGAAGGAAAAGGCAAAGATTGAGAGAGGCCAATGGCTGCATAGTCACCCAGACTATGTGTGGGACAGAGAGAAAGGGGCGGCCCTCTACCCCTTACATGCTCCCGAATGTACATATCCTCTGAAGGCTGGAGCAAAACAGGCAGAAAGTGAGATGTGGCTGTTTGCCCAGAGGGGTTGACAGGGAGCCCTGCTGTGATGGGCAGGCGACTCTGGGCCTGTCTGAACAGGGCCTCTGAGACTCCGCAAAGACCCCGCAGGCCCTGGCTGCTCGCTCCATCGCAACGCTTGATGGGCACATACAGGTGGTGACTGCGTGCCTGGCCTGTGGGCACGACCAGGGGGGTGGGGTGGGCAAGGCCAGGAACCCAGAGTCCAAGAGAAAAGAGTGCCCAGGGACAGGGGTTCAGGGATCGGAGGCATGAGAGGTGTGGTCAGTTGTTGTGTGTGTGTGTAGGAGGGGTGAGAGCTGCTCAGGAACCCTGCGAGGTTAGGGAAGGAGGTTTGAAGGTTAGAGATTGATGGGGACAGGAAGGCCCCGTATTCATAGAATCCTAGAATGTGAAAGGTCTTTAGAGATGACCTTATTCAAGTCTAGTTTATACAGAAGGGAAACAGGCCCAGGGAGAAGGGATGACTTGCCTAAGACAGTGATGGAGTCGATTTGAGTCCATTCAACTAGTAGTCCCTAAGCCTGGGGGGCACCAGGCTGAAGAAGCAACCTTAGATAAGGACCCATCTTACCTTACCTCAGTTGGCTGTGGTCTAGTGGGGTAATGGACACATAGAGATAAGCACCATCCAGCACCACAAGTGTGACCATCAAAGTGTGTATGAAGCAGCAGGGTGGGGGGTAATAGAGGACTACCATCTAGGCAAGACCTCTTGTCAGAGGTAGCATCTGCGTTGGGCTTTGAAGGATGAAGAGGAGTTCAAAAGGCTGAACAGGGAATGAAGGGATTAGTTTCCAGGCTAATCAGGCAGTTTGAGTTGGTTTCTGTTTTTACCATCCCTCAAGGCAGCCAGCTCACTGTCCTCCATGAGCACCCCACTCTGTTGAAGGCTACAAGCAGGCTGGGATGGCAGGGGAGTGTTTCTGTCTGAGGCAGGGGAATGGGCTCAGGGTGTCCCAGGGCCGCAGATTCAGCTTGGCTGTAGGTCAGTCCTTGATTCAACCCCCTTCCATTAAGTCAAGAAACATTGACTGAGCATCAATTATGAATAAACTTTACCCAGTGGGGAGGATTGCTAGAGGCAAAGAGGAAAGAAGGGCATTGCAGGAGAGGGGAACAGCATGAGCAAAGGTGTGGTTGCTGGAAAGCAGGGTCCTGTTCACCAAGTATCCTCTATTTTGTGTGGCTGGAGCAGGGGGCGTGAAGGGAGCAGCTCAAGACGCAGCTGGAAAGATAGGCAGGTGCTGGAGCTGCAAGGCCCTGGGGAGGAGTTTGGGTTTTCATTTATGGCAAGTGGGAGATGCTAATGGATTTTGAGCAAGAGCAGTTCTCTCAAGAGCCCGAGACTGGGCTGGGAACTTAAGAGAACCCAGAAGCCTCTGGAGGAACCAGGAGATGGCCCCTGTGGACAGCGGTGTGCTGGTAAATGCTTAACAATCAGCTCCATTGGGGGAGAGGGAGGCTAGCCAGTGGATTTTCACAATGTAAAAGCTCCCACAGGGCCAATTTTCAGGCCTCCCAGCTGATACCAGCAGGCTTGGAATGTTCCAGAAAATGTAACCATTGGCTCTCCCGTGCTGGTATGAGCTGACTCCTGCACAACATGTCACCCAGGGTTATCAGCTATAATTTCCAGGGCTCAACCACCCTTCTCTCCAGGTTCACTTCCAGTGGGACCCTCACATGGGAGCCCAGGGATGGAGACCTACCTGGGAGGTTCGTCCAAGCTCAGGGGGTTCTGAGCCCCCAGGCCCTGTGGGTTTGAGCCATAGCTCAGCTGGTCCCGTGCTGGGTGACCCAGGCCCACCCCTCACTCCTCTGGGCTGACTTGCTTTGCGGGATCCTTCTGGGCTGAGATGATGATGCAGTGGGCAAGTATGGGGGGCAGAGGACGGAGCCAGGAGGGCGTCGGGGAGCATGGGCAACTGTTCTCTGGGGGTAGGGAGCAGCCCCAGCCCTACCCACCTCCAGCTCATTCTCCTGAAAATCCATCAGATCACCAGCTGGCACTGGGGCAGGAGGGGGGTCCTGAGATGTGAGGGGGCTGGGGACAGGGTGGGGGGCATTGAGAGCCACATGGGAGGCTCTAGGCTATAGACCATCAATGCCTCAAACCCTGCCAGGGGTAAGCAGGTTTCTGGACCTCGATACAAGTGGTTCCTCTGACTGGTGCCACCCTCTCTGGCCTGTCTCTTGGAAAACTCCTACTCATCTGTCAGGCCTCAGCTCCAGGGCACCTCTTCCAAAAAGCAGGGGTTAAGAGCACAGGACCTGTGAGGCCCTGGATAATCTTACTCTTTCTCAGCCTCCTCTGTGGGACAGATGGGAGCAACAATACTACATAGCTTGTAGGATGCTCGGTGAGAAGAGCTTGACACATAGGGCCCTACTTCTGATCATCGTGATATTATCATCACTCCTTAGTGACCCCCCTGCCCCCATGTCCCTCCCAGGGAGGCTTGGCCTCTGAGTCCCCACCATGCCTTGTGAGTACCCCTTCAATCAGGTGGTGATTATGGCCACGTGTGTCTCTCCCGCTGGACAGTGAAGCCCTGAAGGTGGGGACTGGGTCGGATTTCCCCGGGGGGTTCCAGAGCACAGCCTGAGCACAGGCGGGGCACAGGCCTCACACTGTTTTAGGTGAGGGACTGACCCTGGCTGGTCGGTCCCTGGCCTTGGCTCCGACACCGACCGGCTCGCTGTCCTGGCCAAGTGGCTGTTCCCCACTGAGCCTGGGTTTCCTCGTGTGTGACTTGGATGACCTCTGAGGCTACTTCTTCCAGCCCCAAAATGTTGTGAGTCCATGTCCCAAACCCGAGTCACCATCCTGCCCCCGAACCAGCCCCCACTCGCTTCCCTGCCCCATCAATGGCTCCACTGTTCTCTGGTGACCTAGGCGTGAAACTTCAGAGTCATTTTTGACTCATCCGCCTCTTTATCCCCTCATGGCTAATCATCAGCCACGACAGTTTTTCCTTCAAAATGTTGCTCACATCCGTTGTCCCCTCTCTGGTATTCTGGTCCCCTCTGTCTGAAGCTGGGGTGATGTTGCCTAATTTCTAACCGGCCGGCATCCTCCTACTTTCCATCGTGGCCATCTCCCCAGTGGAGCTCCCCAAGTGCCACTGCCCTGTCCACCCTAGAGATGCATACCTGTCACCTGACAGGGGATTAGCAGCCCCTGAGTCTGGCAGCGGGGAGGCCAGGTATGCCCAGGAGAGACCGGGCAGGAGGGGGGATCCTGAGTGGAGCATGGGGTGCCCCCCCCAGGTCACCGTGGCTTGTCTCCCAGCGCGCACATACACATCTGCTCACACATCTGCTCGGGAGACCCAGCGTGATTAGATAGAGCCCTGCCCGCACGGAGCTCACACCGGACAGGTCCCATATTGTGGGGTGCACAAGGGGCGGTGGGCGCTGCTCCCTCGGCCCGGAATCGGGAAGCTTCACAGAGGAGAGACGGCTGGTCTTGATCTTGAACATGGAGAAGTTCTGTTTTCTTCAGATGGGGTTTCAGGCCGGGAAGCAGCCCGTCCATGGGGGAGGTGTTTGGGGCAGCTGGTGCTGGCGGGGCGAGGCTGAGCAGGGCTGGGTGGGCTGGGTAGGCTGGGGACCCTTGCTGGTCATAGGTGAGTAACCTCAGGGACCCCTTCCTGCCATCTGCAATTCATGTCCCCCAAGCAGAGCTGAGTCCCCGACCCTGGGAGGCAAGTTGTCTCTGTAAAAACCAAAGTGACAACCTGTGGCTCCGCACTCTACGGTTTCCCCGTGCTATCCTTCCCTAGTTCCTTGTCCTCTACCAGCCCCATGGGGTGGCCCTGGGCAGCTCGTTACCCCCATTTTACAGATGAGGGAACTGAGGCTTGGAGAGGGGAAGGGGCTTGTCCAGGGTGACAGCTAGTCTTTGCCAGAGTGAAGTCTGGAATTTCCCTGGCCCTGGAGGCCAGACTCTAGAGGTTGGGGGTAGTCAAGCTCCAGTGCCCATGTCCTCCCAGGGTGAGGCTGGCTCTAGGGGACCCAGAGGGGGGATGGACCCAGCTGCTGGGAGGCCGGGATTGAGACTTGTGCCCACTGGGGCCCCCCCAAGGCCAACTGTGTGAGCAGGAGCCCCCTGCCTGGGCGCCCCGGGGTGGGGGTCAGCCCCAGGGAGCCGGAGGGACTGGGTGGCGGATTTGTGTTTCCACTCGATTCCCTCGGTTGTTTTTCAAGAGCCGTGGCAGGATCCCGAGGGGCGGGGCGGAGGCGGGGAGACCTCAGGAAGGCGCCGAGGCCCCTGCTGCCCGCCCCCATGTGACTCCTCTGATTGACGACAGTGCCACATGGAAGGGCCTCGAGGCTTCCGTCCTGCGCTGGCAGGATGGGTGTGTGACGTGGACCAGGGCACCGGGCCCACACTGGGTGACTTCCCGCGTGACCCACGCCGTCTCCAGTGCACTTTCCATTGGAGACCAGCCCCTTTGACTGCGGGGTAGGAGAGGCCCGTGACCGTCGCCTGACCCCCGCTGCCAGCACAAGCCCAAGGGGCAGGTACCCAGGGCCAAACCCGGGCAGGGCCGAGGGTGGGGGTGGTGCCCCGAACCCTGGGAGTCCGGTCAGTGCCTCCCGGCTCTCCAGCAGCCCTCCCACCTGCCCCTCTGCCCCCTCAGCTCGCCTGCTGTCCATGGCGGGTCCCCTTCCTCTGCTGCCTCCCGCCACCATTTCGGGCCTGCTGCCTCGCCACGCGCCGTGCATCTCTTGACTGCGCCAGGTCTGGCCATGCTGGGCTCGCTGTCCCCGCTGGTTGTCTTTCCGGCCTTCCAGAACTGCCCACACCCTGGTCCCCGGCCCAAGGCCTGGCCTCTCCCCTCCCACTCACCTGCAGTCTCGTCTGCATTTCTCCAGTGGTGGCAGGAGGAGTGGGGACAGCTGCTCCTGCTTCAAAACCTGCTCAGCCATCCTAAGCTACATGGTGGAGGGTGAGTCCTGGCCCTTCTCTGGGCCTCAGCCTCCTCCTCAGTGAAGCAGGGGGATAGTTACAGAGCCAGCAGCCTCCCAGCACTAGATCTGAGGAGATAGGTGGCTGGCACAGGGTAGGGGTCAGGGAGGAAATGGAAGAGCTCAATGGAGATTGGACTCACCATCAGCTGTACAATCCTGAACGATACTGATGGTTCCTGAGCCTCAGTTTCCTCCTCTGTAAAATGGGTATAATAATAGTTCCTTCCCTTGAGACTGAACAAACTACTCCCAGGGGAGGAATTATCCACCTGGCCAGGGTGAGGGAGGGCTTCCTAGAGGGGCAGCTCTCATGGCTCTGGACAGTGATTGGCCAGCAAAGACTCATAGGAAAGTGCTCCAGGGCAGGTGGAAACCAGGAGCTTTAAGCTGAGACCAGGAGGGGTGTAGGTGAGACCTGGGGCTTTGGCCCAGGGGAGCAGGGGCCTTCTGGGATCCCACCCCAGTCTCCTCACCCTGCTTCTGCAGCCAGGGGGCTGAGGTCACTTCCTGCTGTGCAAGCTGGTTCCCTTCTCTGTGCTTTTACTTGTGCTGGGCCTCCTGGTCTCCAGACCCTCTGGCAGAAATCCTACCCACCCCCATGACCTGTGTGACAACTTGATTCTTTCAGGAAGCCTTCCTAGGCAGGGCCATCTCCCTGTCTGTCCTGTCAGCGCTGCCTGTTGTACAGTCCACCGTGTCGGATTGTCTTGTAAGCAGTGCACAGGCCTGGAACCTAACAGGAGCCCAGGGACCACTAAGCCCCCAGCAGCAGCCTCCATGCTGGCTTTCCACTCATCCCTACGCCCAACCCTTGCTACCATCCTACGGGGCCAGGAGGGATAAGGGACCATTCCACCATTGATGTAGAGGTCCGAGAGACCAGGAGGCTGCCCGGGACCCACAGCAAGGTGGGGAGCAGACAGGAACACAGCACTCACTTGTGCTTTCCCTCTCTGTCTCTGTCTCTGGGGTCTAGTGGAGGCAGGTTTCCTTTCTGTTCAGCTGGGACTCTGGAGTCCGTCCTGCTTTTGTCCCTCTGGGCCATGCAGACTTCCTGCCCTGCCTGCTGGCCTGTCTGCTGTTGGAGGGTCCCCTGATACTGTCACTAGGTCTGTAGCCATAACCCTACTGCTCCAGGCACCTGACTGGGGCTGAGCTGAGGTGTCCACAGTTCCCATATCTGGGAACACATGGAGGGTGCAGGGAGAGCCCTGGCAGTAGGGTAGGGAGGCACTGCCCTGACCCAGCTGGTGACCTTGAGCCATCACTCACCTCCCTGAGGCTCAGTTTCCACCACTGCCCCCCACCCCCGTTCCCCCCGCACCTCCCCAAAGAATGAAGTGCTGCCTTCTTATGCACACATCAAACCTGTAAGGTGTAAAACAAAACAAAACAAAACAAAAACCTGTGAGGTGTGTGTGGTTTTACAGATGAGGAACCTGAGGCTTTGGGATGCCTGGGACCCATCGGAGGTGGGGGGTGGGCCACTGAGCCCCTGCTTTGCTGGACTGTTTGTAATATCTTGGCACCATGGGGCTCATGGGGGTCAGTGTCCTGAGAGTTCTCTGTGAAGCTTTTAAAAACTTCCCAAAGAAGAGGCTTTGTTCTTCAAGCTGGGTGACCACAGGCCAGGTTCACCCTCCATTGGTTCCACCGTAGGGGCCTGCAACCCCACGATTATGAACCACTCCCCAGGGTAAACTTGCTTTCTCTCTCTCTTTTTTTAAAGATTTGATGTATTTATTCATTAGAAAGACACAGAGAGAGACAGAAACATAGGCAGAGGGAGAGTAGGCTCCCTGTGAGGAGCCCGATGCGAGACCCAGGATCCCGGGATCACGTCCTGAGCTGAGTGCACTCAACCACTGAGCCAGGCGTCCCAACCTTGCTCTCTTTAGAAACCTGCCTGTTCTGATCTTAACACATAGCAGGTGCCAGGTCGTCACTAACTCAGAGAATGACTGGACCATACTTATGAGAGAGTGGGCAACGTGGGGGGAGTCGCCGCCAGGGATGGGAGCACAGAAGGCATGGGGGGCTGTGGCAAAAGCCCTGGTAGGTCTCTAGCCCTCACCCCTGACCTCCTACAGTTTATTCTTTTTTTTTTTTTTTTTGAGATTTTATTTATTTGGGAGAGAGAAAGCACTAGCAGGGTAGGGGCAGAGGGAGAAGCAGACTCCCTGCTGACATGGGGCTGGATCCCAGGACCCCAGGATCATCACCTGAGCTGAAGGCAAAGGCTTAACTGCTGAGCCACCCAGGTGCCCCTACGGTTTATTCCTTGCACGGCATCCACAGCGTCCTCGTGGAAACGGCAGTCAGGCCACAGCACCCCCTGCTCCAAGCCCCTGAGGGCCCCATCACGCCGGGGTTCCTCCAGCAGTCCCCTATGTTCTGACCCCCTTATGCTGGTCCTCTCTGTTTCCCCTCACTCCCTCCGTTCCCACCACTCTGGCCTCATGGCTGCTCCTAGACTCCCCGGCACAGGCCCTCTCAAGTCCTTCACATGTGCTGCCCCTACTGTCTGGAACATTCTGCCCCAGATATTCTTCCTCTCTTCATTCAGATCTTTGTCAAACAGCACACCTTTCTAGGGGCCTTCCCTGTCCACCGTTTCTAATGTCCACCCGTTCTGCCTTCCTGACCCTGCTTTGTTTGCCATCAGAGAGCCTGTGGCCACCTGACATTAGCTTGTATCTTCACTTGTCTGTTGTTCATCGCCACAGGGTGAGGGCAGGAGTGGTCTGTTTCATCCAATGCTGTGGCCCCAGGGCTGGGACAGGGCTGGGTCCGTGACTGGTGCCCAACTCCTATTTGTAGAAGGACGGAGGGAAAGACCTCTTTCTTCTGCTTAGCCATGGAGTGCCTCCCGTGTGGGGCTCTGTGTTAGGTGCTTCTAGAACAAGTCAGCAGAGGAGACTGTAGCTCACTTGAGCCCAGCTGACCCCAAGGTAGCAATGGTCATTAAGTGAATATATGTGAAGCGTCCCGGGCACCATGGCTTCTTTTCTCCTTATTTGCCTTATGACCAGATGTGGTCTCTAAGGCGCCTGAGAACAGGGCTGCTGGGGGGAGAGTGGGGGAAGGGGAGACAGCTGGGTATGGATGAAAGAGATTAAATTAAATTTTCGGGAAAATTTTCTAACAGGCAAAACTGTGCAACAAGGAAGGGACTTCCTCAGGAGGAAATGTGCTCCCTGTCAGCAGGAGCCAAGTGGAGGCTGGTGGCCTTGGAACCCCACCCCACCAGCCCCTAGCGCCAGAAGAAGCCGTAAGGTGATGTAAGGACTTGGGAGTCCTCCCCGAGGTTGGGGTGGGCCAGGCCCTGGGGCTTGCAGCAGGCATGGGTCAGCCGTCTGAGCAGGCCTAGGCAGCAGAGGCCAGGCTCCAGTCCCCAGTCCACAGGCTGCTGGGACTCGGCCAAGCAGCCATATTGGGCCTCTGGGCCTGTGACCCGCAGCCCAGGCCTGGGAGACAGGAAATGGCCCAGCGGCCGAAGGCCCCTAGCGAGCCCTGGCTCCCTCCCCACCTCCCACAGTGGCCTCGCCTGTGCCCCTGCGCCCCGCGCCCATGGGGTTAAATCTCTCCCTGTCTCTCTCTGCTCCGAGTTGTTTTCCAAGTGAAGCAGAGAATGGTTCTCTTGTTACCAACATGGCTTCTGGGCATTGGGTAATGCGCTCCCTCTTCTCCCTGCGCAGCTCCACAAAGGGACCTTTTGTTCGTCTCCCTGCCCCTCTCCCTGGCTCTTCCCCTGCCCCCCACCCACCCTGACTCCCTCCTCCCCGCCTCCCGCCCCACACTGCACCCCTGGGCTGCGAGGACTGACCGTGGTCTGGCCGCCCGGGGAGGAGAAGGGCCTTGTGGCCGCGGCGGCCATTTTGAGAGCGGCCTTCCTGGCCATTCCCCTGGCTCCTGAGGGGCTTGGGGGGTCGGGGAGGCCACGGGGGGGGGGGGGGCGGCTGGCACTCCACGGGAGGTCTCCTGTGCCCTCCCGCCCTCTAGGGAGCAGGGGCACCCTCCCGGCCGGGCCACCTCTGTGCACCCTGAGACCAGACACCTTCCTGTCCACCATGTGGCTTGACCCTTGGCAGCCCCCGAGGTGGGAGTGACCCCACTTCCGCAGGTGGAGGCCGAGGCTAAGCGGGGTGAGCGTCCTTCCAGCTAGGGGCTCAGTGAGCAGGTGCTGCAGCTGGAGGGAGCCGCGCTCCTCCCCAGAAACCCCTCCAGGAAAGAGCCCTGACCCATGGGAAACCTGGAGATGGAGGCCTGAAACCAAATTTACTGGAACTTTTTGGAAACGGAACAGATTGTGCCCAAGATGGGAGTGTCAGGAAGCCAGTCAGGTATCGAAGCATCTGCTCTCAGGGAAGACAGTCTCTGTCCACTGTCCCCTGCTTTGTCCCTCACAGGCCACCAACAACATTTTTCAGATGAGGAAACAGGCACAGAGAGGATACACAGCCAGGACATGGCACTCACCCAATTGACTCCAACTCCGGTTGTCTCTTTCCAGAGCTGCTGCCCACTCCATGAGAGGCCCAGGGACTTGGGAGGAGACCTAGGTAGATCACAGCAGCAGCCCCAGCCTCCCTGTCTGCAATCACAGGAGCCAGTGCACTGAGGAGGTGCTCAGGTGCCTCCTCCATCTCACTCTGTCCCTGTGTCTATAGGGACATAAAACAGACCACCTGCGTGGTGCCAGCAGTGTGCATTCACCTGTAACCACTGAGCTGGGCCTGGGGCCTTAGGGCCACAGCAAGATGGATGGGTTGGGGATGGATGGATGGATGGATGGATGGATGGATGGATGGATAGATGGGTGGATGGGAAGCTGGGGGGAACAAAGAGAGAGAGTGAAGATTTATTCACAGTTGACTACATCCCTGGGCCTGCCCTCAAGGAGCCACAGTCCAGGAGGAGAGGTAAATCACTGAAGAGCCAGTGTGCTGCAAGACAGGGCTCCTGGGAGCTCACCCCTAGCTGGGAGGTTGAGGAAGGGAGGCTTCTTGGAGCAGGTGATGACTGAGGATGGAACCTGAAAAGACGAGGATAAGTCAACTAGGCAAAGAAATTGAGACAGAAGGTGGGCAAGGAGCTGGCATGGGAGTGGGCCTGGGGCTGGGGAGGAGAAGTGAATGGTGTGGGATGGGATGAAGAGGCCACAGCAATGTGCCAGAGCAGGGTGGGGTCAGGGAAGGTGGGAGAGGTGGGCAGGGGAGGATCCGTGTGGGCTGCTGAGGGTAGTCAGGGGGGCTTCTGAGGACCTAGGATGCCCTGATGAGGTAGGTATATGAACTAGATCCCCAGGGCAGTGAGGTGGTCACTGAAGGATTTTCAAGGGGTCAGATTTGTGTTCCAGAAAGATCACATGGGCTAGGTCTGTGCCAATCTGGCTTATTACTGTTTTCCCAGCACCCAGCTTGTGCCTGGAATATAGTAGGTGCTCAATAAATGTTTTGAATCAATACACGAATACCAACAGTGTTCTCTGAGGTAGTGGCTAACTCCAGTTGTAGAACTGGGGCCTCAGCTGCCTCATTTGTAAAATGAGGATAACAACACCTGTCTCCTGGGGGGGCCGAAGTGGCGAAGGGATGGAGCTCAGTATCCTGCATGAGGTCCGCGCTCCATAACTGGCACCTTTCTGAGATGCGTGCAGGATATGCTGTGGGCAAGCTGAAGGCAAGGGCCAGGTTAGAAGGATCAAGTCCCACATCGGGTTCCCTACAGGGAGTCTGCTTCTCCCTCTGCCTGTGTCTCTGCATCTCTCTCTGTGTTTCTCATGAATAAATAAATAAATAAAGTCTTAAAAAAAAGGTGGGGGCAGAGTCATCCAGGCAGGAGAATAATACCAACATTTATCAAGGGCTTAAGCTCTTCGTGCATTTTACTCCCATAATCTTCAAAACAAGCTAATGCAGAAGGCACTATGGTCACCCCTATTTTATTGTCCGGGAAACCGAGGCACAGAGAGGTGAAGTGATTTCCCCGAGACCCCGAGGCTGCTGAGTGGTGGACGGAAGTGCACTGGACGCCTGAGCTGGTGATGGAGATGGTCTGGACAGCCACCCGGGGAGGGGACACAGTCCAAACGACGGACCAGATGGTGGGGGCAGGCATGATGGGTGAAGGAGGCATCAGGGATGACCCTCGTTTTCAGGCCTGGGTGACCCGATGGAAGGTCGTTCCATTTCCTGAGCGAGGGACACAGCAGGACGGGCAGGCTCGGGGCATCTGAAGGGCTGTTGGGCCGTCTGGGTGGAGATGCCCGGGAGGTCTGGCGTCTAGTAGAAGAGAGGTTGGGGCTGGTGATGTGGACCAGGGTGAAATGAGCTCTTGGGGCAAGTGGAAGTATGAGGGGTGGAGGAGCCTCACGCCTGCAGCGGGTGCCGAGGAAGAGGAGTGACAGCAGATGTTATATAGCATTTGCTTGGTGCCAGACGTGATCCTAACCCCTTGATTTCTTTCTTTTTCTTTTTTTTTTTTTAATAAGTTTTTTTTTTTTTATGATAGTCACAGAGAGAGAGAGAGAGAGAGAGGCAGAGACACAGGCAGAGGGAGAAGCAGGCTCCATGCACCGGAAGCCCGATGTGGGATTCGATCCCGGGTCTCCAGGATTGTGCCCTGGGCCAAAGGCAGGTGCCAAACCGCTGCGCCACCCAGGGATCCCAACCCCTTGATTTCTTATTAAAATCCTCCCAACAACAACAACAAAAATAAAATAAAATAAGATAAAATAAAATCCTCCCAACATACCCTGTGAGGGGGTCCATCACCTTCCCCACCTCACATCCCAACTGGTGGTGAGAGGTCTGTACGGTCCGGGTGGCCAGGGCTGTGACTGACCCAGGCCCCAGGCCCACAGAGGGGATGTGTGGAGATGCTCTGAGGGCAGCCTGACTATGAGCCCAGGTGGAGGCATCTGCAGAAGACAGGAGGACGATGCAGGCCTGCCTCAGTTGCCCCTTCGGAATGTGGCTGGGCCAGCTCCCCTCCCCACGCCTCTGTCCTTGGCTCTGAGACAGAGGAGGCCAGCAGGGAGATGGGGCCAGTTCCGCTCTCAGGACCTCTGTGGGGTCCGGTCAAAGGGGTGCAGAGCTGGAGGGCTGGATGGGGTAAGCAGCAGGGGAGCTGAATGTTCCACGGATCAGGGCCAAGGGGCTGGTACCCGGACCCTGGTAATCCTCGAGCTGGGCGTTAGGGGCAGGGCCCGGGGCGTCCTGGCACAAGCTGCCCTGGCCCTCCCCGTTTCTCAGCTGTGAGGGAGGCTGCAGGGCCTGGAGTGCGGCTGCCCCACAGTGAGCACTCCGCAGTGGCGCTGATTTTGTGCCATCACTGCAGGGGGGGGCGGGCAGAGTCAGGGCTGCAGGCCCAGGGGAGCCCCCACCGCCCTGGGGAGGACAGACATTGTGCTGATGATGGGACATCTGGCAAAGGCTCCCGGGAAGGAGCTTGCTACTGCCAGCTTTGCAAGGTATGTGGGCACAGGAAGAGGTGGCCCCGGGCGGGGCTTCAGTTTCTGGGGACAGGTAGCAAGCAGGGTGCCAGCAGGAGCAGAAGGCTGCACAGTGAAACTGGTGGTGCTTTGGGAAATAGTTGGTGACCTGATGTAGCCAGCAGAGGGGCCCAGGAGGCGGCTGGGTGGGGGGAGGAGGGGCTCTGTGGGCAGCAGTGGGAGCCAGGGACCAGCCAGGGCTGGGGTGTGGAGAGCAGCAGAGGGGATGCGCATGGCGTGGAGGGCTGGACAGACAGCATGGGGGGCGGGACAGGGCTGGGGACACTAGTGGGTGTGGGTGTGGCCTGAGAGGCCAAGTGTAGGACCAGGTAGGGGCGGGTGGAGCTGCAGGTCCTGAGGACACCCCCCAGCCCCACCAGATGGAGACACTTGGTTTCATGGGTCTGGAGACTGAGGTCTGGGGGTGCAGAGGAGCTGGTTGGGTCATGAACCCTCAGGGAGAGGCTGAGCTGGGAGCAGGCGGAGGGGGTCAGAGAGGGAGGTGCAACATCACAGGGGGCAGGTGGCCAGCAAAGGAGCCCAGAGACAGGGAGGGAGTCTGGGGAGGGGGTCCCATGCCACGGAGCCTTCACCAGACAGGGATCAGGGGCTGGGGGAGGAGCATTCAGCCAGGAAGTGTAGACAGCAGGTGTAGACAGGTCTTCAGGGGAGCTGGGCCGGGAAGGCAAGGAGAGATATAGGGCAGTGGCTGAAGGGGACTCGAGGATTGTGGGCTGTTCTTAGAAGAGACGCTGATGGTGCAGGGCAGGGTGGTCTAAGTCGGGGAGCGATTCCTGGAGTGGGGGTCCTGAGCTGGATGGGGGGGACCCAAACCCGAGGGAAGGAAGGGGATGGGATGGGGGCTGCAAAGTCATTTGCAGGCCGAGGAGGGGAGGTCAAGGGACTCCTGCCCAGTGGCCTCTCCTCTGCGATGGAGGAGGGGAGTGGAGAGGCCAGGGGTTGTGGGGGATCCTGAGGTTTGGTGTCTCCCCAGAAGGCCCTGGAAGAAGGAAGCCTTGGGAATCAGCGAGGGCGGGTGGGGCTGGGGGAGGAGCCAACGCGGGCAGCTGGGCTGAGGGGGGCCTGGTCTAGAACAGCAGCGTCCCTCCTCCTCCGCCTGTTCTGAGCGCTGCCATGTGCTCCTGTGCTGAGTAGCTGCAGGCCCATCATCGGGAGCTTACTTGCAGCTTTCTGGGGTGTCCCTGTCCCGGTCCTGGGCAGCTGTCCTCCCCTTGTCCAGTGCTGGAGGCGGAGCGGCTCCCAGAAGCTTCCTGGGGCCTCCAGGCACCTTCTCTCAAGCTTGGGCCGCACCAACCTTCTGCCCCACTGGCTGCCAGTCCCCAGCCTGCACACAAGGGCCTGGAAGCTGTTGGCCTGTGGGCTGCTTTGCTCTTGCACATTTCCAAGCACCTCCCCTTAGCTCCCCGTGCCCCGTCCTGTGCGGGCTCCAAATGGACCAGACTCAGGGCAGGCTTTGCCATGGCTGTGCACCCATAGGCACTTCTCCCGGGGGAGCCTGCACCCAGAGCCCCCGTCTGCCCCCTTCTCACACAGTTTCAATACCTCGGTGCTCTGATCTCTGAGCCCAGACCAGAGTGAGAGGAAGATCATCAGAAAGGAGCACAGACCGAGGGAGGGTATCAGGCAAACGAAACCAGTTGCTTAAGCTTAAAAATTTGGGGCACCTGGGTGGCCCAGTGGTGGAGCGCCTTTGGCTCAGGGCGTGATCCCGGGGTCCTGGGATCGAGTCCCACGTCGGGCTCCCCGCAGGGAGCCTGCTTCTCCCTCTGCCTGTGTCTCTGTCTCTCTCTCTGTGTCTCATGAATAAATAAAATCTTTTTTTAAAAAATGGTGTTTAAGAAGAATTTTATATGACAAAGGAAATATTTTTGGTATAATCTTAAGTGAAAACCAAGATGTGATGAGATAATACATACGTATTCAATAAAAAGCAAAAAGGAAAAAAATGACATGCTGTGAGCTCAACTTAATTTAGAATTATAGGGAAAAAACCTGGAAAAAAAAAAAAAAAACCACACCAAAATGCTAACCTTGTTATTTCTGGGTGATGGAACTGCAAGTGATTTACACATCTTTAGTGCTTTGTCTCTATTGTATTTCTAATAAATGCTTGCAGATTTTAAAGTTATTTGAAATGAAGGTGTGACACATATCCTGTCTTTAAGAAGGCGTCCTATTTCTCTGGAAAATCTTCTTCTGTGAACATATAAGATCTTGGAGTGTATTTATATTTTTTCCAGCTGGAGGTTAGGAGCTTAGATCGGTTAGGAAGGCATTTTGACTACAAATAACAGAAAATCCAATAACATCGAGGGGGTTGCTTCTGGCCTGTAACGGAAGTCCCCGCTAGGTCATCCAGGGCCAATGTGGCTTCATGATGCTGTCGTGGATGATGCTGCAGTCAAAAGGCAGACCTGCTATTCACCCTGAACCCCTCTCTTTCAAGCTCCTGTCCCCCACACCCTACTTCCAATCTGGAACCGAGAACAGCCTATGCACACCCCGTCCATCACCTGCCTCACTGAAGGGGTGTCTGTGCTTGTCTAGCGGGGTCTTCCAGGTTCCACTTGGGGGCTGGGACCAGGCAGCCCCAAGGGGGCCAGCCTGTGGGAGGCTGTTCATGAGGAAGTGACCTGCCCTGGGTCACACTGCTGCTCTGGGAGCTGGATGAATGAGGACAGGGGAACAATTAGAACCTGGCTCTCAGCTCTCTTCCCCACCTGAGTGACAAACTGCCAGTGTAAACCTCTAACATGGCATAGCAGTCCCTGGAAGACTTGGCTCCGCTGACCTGCTTAGCCTCACCTCTCACCACTGAAATGCTGTGGCTCACACACACACCATGCTGGTTTTACTCTGTGCCTTTGCTTATGCTGTTCCCTCTGCCTGGAATGCCTTTCCTTGCTGTATCCACTCTCTTTGGCCAAACTTCGGCTCACTCTTTTAGAATTGGCCCAGCATTATTTCCTGGGAGCCTCCCTGACCTCCTGGCTGGGCTAGGAGTTCCTCTTCGGACACCCATAGTACTCTGTGCTTACTGAATTTGCCACACTTTGCCTTTCTTTTCTTTTTTTTTTAAGATTTTATTTATTTACTCATCAGAGACACACACAGAGAGAGAGGCAGAGACACAGGTAGAGGGAGAAGCAGGCTCCCTGCGGGGAGCCCGATGTGGGACTCAATCCCAGGACCCCAGGATCACGCCTTGAGCTGAAGGCAGACGCTCAGCCGCTGAGCCACCCGCGTACCCACACTTCTACTTTTCTCTTCACGTTCTGACCTCCTCCCTGCCAGCCTGTGAGCCCCTGGAGGGAGGATGCACCTGATTCACCTCAGCGTCCAGCCCCCCTGGGAAGGGGCACGTGTGAGTGGGAAGTCCTGGGACCTGGCTGTGCCCCTGCTGCTGCTCCCGAGGAGAGCCTAGACCAGGTCGTACCCGGTTCCCATCCCAAATGTGGGATAGTTGGACTGCATCAGGTCACTTCTGAGGACGTGGTCGTTCGCCAGAGGGACAGGGTGCCTGAGATGGGGGAGAGGCAGGGGTCAGGCGGTAGGGGGTAGGCGTAGCCAGCGCCCTTCGGAAAGGGGGCAGGTGGGAAGCAGAACAGCAGAGGCCTACGTCCAGCAAAGAGGCTGGCCCGGGTCCCCACGGCATGGAGGGTGGCCCTCAGCAGTCATCAAAGGCCAGCCGGGAAGCCTCTCTAGGAGGATGGCCCGGAGCGGAGCGGGGGATCTTCCTGGGGCTGCCACTGCCAGCCCGTCAGCCCCAGCACAATGGGGTCATTAACCCCTGACCCTGGGCCTTTCTCAGCCACTTCCTCTGGAGGGCAATCCCCACCAGAAGAAGGAAGGGGAAGATTTCTCTGAAGCTTTCCTCTCCAACGAGAGGCCCAGGACCCCCTGGACTGGGCTGGGGAGTCACAGCCTCAAGGACCCTTCCTGAGCTCAAGGTCCTGAATCTCTGCAGGATTCCTCCTGGAATCTGGTGGTGGCTCCCTACCCTCCTCCAGCTGCGGGAGCAGACAGGGACCTGAGAGGGACACTTATGTCAGAGATGGCTCTTTTCCACTTAATAGTACATTCAAAGGGACCTTACAGACCAGTCTCACTTGTGAAGCTCTATGCGAGGACCCTAATAAAATGTTAGCAAAACAAATCCAGCAACGGATAAAAAAGCATACATACCTCATGACCGATGGGGTTTATTCTAGAAATGCAACTGTGGTTTAACATCTGAAAGTCTATAAATGCCATCTGTCACGTTAATAAATTAAGGGAGAAAAGTCATACGATCCTTCCGGCACTGGCAATACATTTCAACATCTACTTATAATAAAAACGCTTTAGCAAACTGAATCGAAAGGAACTTCCTTCAACAGATAAAGATTATCTACAAAACCCAACACAAACATGGTTCTTAAAGGGACAATGGACAAAATTCCTTAAAAGTCAGGGCAAGACAAGTTTTCTCACATCCATGTGTCTATTTAATATTGTACCTGAGGTCCTAGATGGGGCAGTAAGAGATGGGGAAAAAAAACAACGACAAGGTATAAGGATTGGAAAGGAGGAAGCAAAGCTGGCATCATTTGCAGATGACGTGATTGTTTACAGAGAAAGCCCAAAATAATATATGAAATTAACCATGAATGGAATCTGACAGAGGTACAGGATATTTCTACATCAAATCAATATTAAAAACGAGGGATCCCTGGGTGGCGCAGCGGTTTGGCGCCTGCCTTTGGCCCAGGGCG
The DNA here is from genome assembly GCF_905146905.1 of Nyctereutes procyonoides. Lineage (NCBI taxonomy): Eukaryota > Metazoa > Chordata > Mammalia > Carnivora > Canidae > Nyctereutes > Nyctereutes procyonoides. The sequence goes on along the minus strand of NW_026575049.1, from coordinate 27,576,467 downwards.
CGATCCTGGAGACCCGGGATCGAATCCCACATCGGGCTCCCGGTGCATGGAGCCTGCTTCTCCCTCTGCCTGTGTCTCTGCCTCTCTCTCTCTCTCTCTGTGTGACTATCATAAATAAATAAAAGAAAAAAATATTAAAAACGAATTGCAACATGTGGATGAACCTTGAAAATCTGATGCCCAGTGAAAGAAGCCAGACACAAAAGGCCACAAGTTGTATGATTCCATTTATATGAAATTTCCCAAATACGAAAATCCATAGAGAAAGTGGATTAACAGTTGTCAGGGGCTGAGGGGGCGGAGGGAGTAAATGGGGAGTGACTGCTAATGGATAAAAGCTTCTTTTTGGGGTGATGAAAATGTTCTGGGATTCATGGGGATGGCTGTACATCTTGTGCATATACTAAAAATCCACTGAACCGTACACTTCAAAATTATTAATTTTATTTATTTTTTAAAAAGATTTTATTTATTTGACAGAGACATGAGCAGAGGGTAGAGGCAGAGGGAGAAGCAGGCTCCCCATTGAGCAGGTAGCCAACATGGGGCTCACTCCCAGGACCCCGGGATCATGACCTGAGTGGAAAGCAGATGCTTAGCCAACTGAGCCAATCCAGGCACCCTTAAAATGATTAATTTTATTTTGTGTAAAGTCGACCTCAATAAAAAGCAATTGCATTTATAAACATCAGAGCAAGCAAAGTATAATTTAAAAAAATCTTCCACTTATGATAATAATAAAAATAGACTTTAACAAAATATTTACAGAGAAAAGCATAAAATGTTACTAAGATGCAGCCACTCTGGAAAATAGTTTGGCAGTTTCCTAAAAAAAAAAAAAAACCTAAACATACACTTACTGTATGACCCAGAGACTGCCCTTCTTAGGCATTTGTTGCAGAGAAATATCCCCACGAAATACATACATGATTATTCATGGCAGCTTTATTTGTAATAGCTAAAAATAAGAAATAGGGACACCTGGCTGGCTCAGTCAGCAGAACATGTGACTCTTGATTGTGGGGTTGTGAGTTTGAGCCCTGTTGGGTACTGAGCTCATTAAAAAAAGGAATCTAAATGCATCTAAATGCCCTTCAGTGATGAATGGTTAAAAAATTAGTACATCCAGACCATGGAATATCAACTCATCGATAAAAAAAGGAACTAACTATTGAGATGTAGTATATATATATATATATATATATATATATATATAATGCAATATCACTTAGTCACCAAAAATTTGAAATCTTAGTTGAAAGGAACTAACTATTGAGATGTAGTATATATATATATATATATATATATATATATATATATATATATAATGGAATATCACTTAGTCACCAAAAATTTGAAATCTTACCATTTGCAATGACATGGATAGAACTAGAGGGTATTACGCTAAGCGAAATAAGTCAATCAGAGAAAGGCAATTATGTGACTTCACTCCTATGTTGAATGTAAGAAACAAAACAGAGGATCATAGGGGAAGAGAGGGAAAAATAAAATAAGATGAAATCAGAGAGGGAGTCAAACCATAAGAGACTCTTAACTCTGGGAAGCAAACTGAGGGTTGCTGGAGGGGAGAGGGGTAAGAGGAGAGGGTAACTGGGTGACGAGCATTAAGGAGGCACGTGTGGGATGAGCACTGGGTGTTCTATGCCATTGATGAATCACTGACCTCTACCTCTGAAACTAATAATACTCTATATGCTAATTAATTGAATTCAAATAAAATTTAAATAAAATAAAAAAGAACATTTATTGAATAATAAATTATATAATTTTGTCATAAAAAATAAATGTGAAAATGAGAAATGGCATGGCAAGTACACGGCCACAAGCAATACATGGAAACATGTAGATCAAATAATGTTAATATAAAAGAACCAAATACCAAGTGCACATGATAAAAACTACCTACGGATACACGCAGCCGGCTGGCTGGAGCTCAGGGGAATGAAGCTGCATGAAAGAAGCCTCCCTGTAAAGGTTCCACGCTGTGTGGTTCATCAACGTGAGGTTCTCAAACCGACAAAAGTAAAGAGAGGAGACCAGGAAGGGTGGAAGGGTGGGGAGAGAGAGGGAAGGTCTTTGCGGGGCTGGGACAGCTGTGTGTCAGGCTCGTGGTGGTGATTCCACGAATCCACGAGGGGAGGAACCTGCACGGCTGCACACACTCACACACACACACACACACTCACATGTGTGTGCGAATCCACGTAAAGTGAGTGGAATCTGAACAAGGTCGGTGGATGGGTGGAAGGGCACACACGAACTCTGTTCTGGCGACCTCCTTTGATCTGTAACTATTCGAAAACAAAAAGTAAGATCCTCAAATTTAAAGCCATCATTAGAAGACATTAAGAGGGGTTTGCTTGAAAATAAGGAATTTTGGGGAAGGGGGAGGGGCCGGGGGGGACAGGGTTATGGCTGGACATACAGTGGCCACGAGGGGTAATGGATCAAGAGTGTTTCATTATCCTCTTCTCTCTCTTTTTGTACATTTGACATTTTCTTAATAAAAAGTAGAAGAAAGAGACCTAAGGAAGCGCAGAGAGACAGCCACTCACTTGTGCGGGGAGGTTCAATATCATGAGTTCTTCCCCAATTCCCGTCTAGATTCAGTTCAGTCCTGATCAAACCCCCACAGGGTTTCGGTGGAGCTTGTCAAGCTGGTTCTAAAAGCGGTAAGAAAGGGCAAATCACTAAGAATAGCTGAGACACCCTCGCAGAAGGAGGGAGGGCCCTTGCCCTGCCAGATATCAAGGCGTCTCGCAGAGCTGCAGTGATCAGGCCGGTGTGGTGCATCCTGGAGCAAAGATGGACCACCAGACGGGTGGGACCGGACAGAGAGGTGGACAGACCCCACGCATCAGGTGGGGGTGCGGCCGATCAGAGAGGAAGGGGGGAGCAGGCACATTCACATCTGTCACATGTCATCCTCACAGCCTTCCTGTGGGGCTGGCTTCGCCCTGAAGCACCCTGAGATCCCGTCTCACACGCGGTGGAGGCTCATAGAAGGCCAGGCTGCCCAGGGTCTTCTGGCTCTGGTCCTAGGCTCTTTCCAAAGTGGGGTCCTCCCAGGGTTCCTGCCCTGTATCTGAACCATGAGGCCCCATCCCAAGACCTGCTGATTCGTAACCTCTGGGGGATGTCCTGGCATTCACATGGCTACTGACTTCCCACTTGAGCCTGGGGCCTCCTGGACCTAGAGACACTGAGGGAGAGAATGGCAGTGGGGGAGGGGGAGGGGAGAAGCCGAGATAGCAAAGAGCCAGCCACCCTGAGGCCAGCGGGTCTGCCAGGGGCGGGGGGAACAATTAGGCACTGTCCTTCTCCCTCCACCCCACTAGGCTTTCATCCCTGACCTAACTCTGGGGGCAGAGCGTGAAGGGTGGGCGAGGGGGTAGAGGGAAGGTCAGAGGTCAGCCCATTGCATGCTAAGCAGAGCCAGGAATAGAGCTGATTTGGAGGTGGCGCCCCACGGAAGCCCACACCCCACTACTGCAAGAGGCCATTGAGAGGAGAGGAGGGAGCTGCCCTGCACCCCAAGGGCAAGGAGGTCCACAGTCTCATCAAAGCTGGGAAGGGGCTTCTGGAATGATGCAAATGGCTCTGAGCAATGCTAATCCTCTGCCTCAGCCACTGCTGCCGGAGTGGGAGGGACTCTCCTGTCCCTAGGGGAATCTGGCCTCCACAGACCCATTGCCCCCCACAGGCTGACCCACTGAACCAGTGCCCCCTTCTGTCTGGAATCCCAGATTCCTGGTGGGTCTGGGTCGCACAGTCGCTGAGCCCTGTTCTCCGACCTTGTTTCAGATTGGGGGAGGGGAGACTCCCCCCACGTCCACTGACCTGCTGCAGTAGCCGGTGGGGTCCAGCCAACTACGGATCTAACTGCTCTTCTAGGCTCCTGTGGCTGCCCTGTGCCATACAGATGGAGTCTGGGGCCCCGATCCTGAAACTGGAGGCCTCTGCTGTCCCTGACCGCTGCCCAGTCTCTGAGCAGGGCTCTCCATGACACAGTTATTTATTCACTCAATAGGTATGCATCAATGTTATGCGTGCCAGGCACTGTGCTGAGTGTTGGCATCGGGTGTGACCCGGACAGGCCAGGTTCCTGCCCGAGGGCAACTTGTAGTCCTGGGAAATGAATGGGAGAGACGCGCCAGGGGCTGTGCTCGAGCTGGTGCATAGGGAGGGCTTCCCTGAGGACCTCACCTGTGAGTAGAGACACAGAGGAAGTGAGGGAATGCTCACTTCATGGCGAAGAGGCGAAGAATGTTCCAGGCAGAGGAAGCTGCAGGGGCAAATGCCGTAAGGTGGAAACATTCCAGCATGTTCCAGGAATGGCAAGAGGCCCTGGAACAGAATGTGAACAACAGTGGGGAAAAGTGGGCCATGTGCTGGAGGAGCAGCCAGGGCCAGGTCTGAAGTAAGTTTATTCTGTGTATGATGGAGGGATGGTGGGGGGGGGAGGTTGGAGCAGGGCAGTGTCACAGTCTGACTTAAAACCGACACGCAGGGATCCCTGGGTGGCGCAGCGGTTTGGCGCCTGCCTTTGGCCCAGGGCGCGATCCTGCAGACCCGGGATCGAATCCCACATCGGGCTCCCGGTGCATGGAGCCTGCTTCTCCCTCTGCCTGTGTCTCTGCCTCTCTCTCTCTCTCTCTCTCTCTCTCTCTCTCTCTCTGTGACTATCATTAAAAAAAAAAATAAAAAAAATAAATAAAACCGACATGCAGGCTCTTAGGACACCCATTTTTCCCATGGAGACCAGGGCTCAGAGAGGTCAAGTGATGCTTCCAGGGTCGCATAGCTGCCACTGAGCCAATGCTCTGTCGGCACCGTCCATCTACAATCAGGCCCCGGCCACTGGGCTCCCCTTTGGACTTGGAGCCTCTCTCAGGCCCTGAACTGGGAAGTGTTGCCCTCCTGTGCCACTGAGCAGGCTGGAGGCTGGGTCGCCCGTCCACACACGCCCAGCCCGGAAAGCACAGGGATCACAAAGTGGGCTCCGGGTCAGACACATGTGGCTTCAGCCCCCGGCCTTACCAATAGTGATGAACTGGGAAGAGTCTAATGGGAAACAGGGGTGGCAATAACATGCGATCTGCCCTTCCACCCCCCACACCCCCGCCACCTCATTGACCTTTTCTTATGCCACACCCTACCCCTGCTCACACCTGCCAAGGTGCCCTGTTCTCAGCATCGCCATGGGCCCATGGCCTGACACCTCACTGCCAGCCCGCTGGCTTCAAAGGGCTCGGTGAAGATCAAGAACCAGGAGTGTGTGAGTTCATCAGCAGCATAGAGATTTGGATAATGGGTTTTTTTTTTTAAGATTTTATTTATTCATGAGAGACACACAGAGAGAGAGGCAGAGACACAGGCGGAGGGAGAAGCAGGCTCCATGCAGGGAGCCCAATGTGGGACTTGATCCCAGGTCTCCAGGATCACACCCTGGGCTGAGGGCGGCGCTAAACCGCTGAGCCACCTGATAATGGGTTTTAGAATCAAGCATAATTGCAGTAGTGCGGGCAGCTGACCCTTGGGGGGGCCTTTGCGCCAAGCCCCGGGCGAAGCAGCGCCCAGTCATTAGCTCATGTAACATCACCACAGCCCCTCGAGATGGTGCTCTCCAGCCACGCGACTGTTCCTTCTGTAAGGACGTGTCCCGCACCTCTATGTCCAGGCCACAGGCTACGTCAGGGAACAGGAAGAGCGAGGTCCCACCCAGAGAGAGCTCACGTGTGGGAGAGGCAGGCAGTGAACCCATACACCAAGGATGGGCTCATTCCAGCTGGTGGTGGGCATCATGGGTGCTGGGTGGTGGGGGAAGGATGGAAAAGGTGGTGGGACCGGGGGTGTTTTAGATATGGTGGTTGGGAGGGGTGACCAGGCTCACCCATCACCCACCAGGTACAGAGACTTGGGTCTCGCCGGCCAGCCCAGAGCTGGGCAGGTGGTCAGAGGCCGGCCAGTGGTGGCAGTGACTCCAGGGGAAAAATAGGGACTCTGTCGAGGGTTCCAGGGTTCCGGGAGGTGATTTTCCCAAAGGCCACTGGGTGGCAGCACTTCTCCAGGAATGTGGGGCCCAGGAGCCTAGCTTTCCCAGACTGAGCCTGGCAACAGAGGGTGGGGATCTAGGAGGGGACCCAGGCCCAGGGCGGAGTTGGGACTTTCCCGGGGTCACACAACTTTCAGTGGCAGGGCCTGGCCAGGTGGGAGGTCGCTCGCCTGCCTGGAGCGACTCAGGAGCAGAGGGAGGGAGAAGGAGGAGGAGCAAGCTTGGAGGGTGAGAGCCCGGGCCAGCCCTGACTAGGCCCTGTGGAAGGGGGTGGATGTCCTCACCCCACTTTCGAGCCCCAGAATCCTATCCATCCTTGAGTAGGTGCTCAAAGCTCCCTGCTGAGGCCCTGATGACACCTCTTACCCTTGCCTCTGGCAGAGGTGGCGGTTCTTCCTGTATTCCCACCCGGACTGGGATGGCTGTCACTGCCCCCACTGATTGTCACCCTGCCACATTGGGCTGTGCCTTGTACCCCTGGCTGCCCTGGGGTACAAGCTGTGCCCTCTGCTTGTGCCACCCTGCCTTTCTCAGCCTGGGGAGCACCAGCTCTTCCTTTAGGACTTAGCTGGGATGTCGTTTCCTCCAGGAAGCCTTCTCTGGGCCCACATAACATCCTGGGCTCCTCCTGGATGGCGAGACCCCTGGGGCCCAGGGATTGTTGGGAGACCTAAAATGCCCACCCGAATGTGCAAGGGCACTGTCCATTCTGAGCTTGTGACACGATGATCTGCAAACTGCAGGAGGCATTGAAACCATTCCACAGAGCTTTGTGAAAATGTAGCCTCCAAGACCTGCCCTTCCTCCAAGATCTCCTTCCTTGGAGATTCTGATCTATTTTTGTTTGTTTGTTTGTTCTTTTTTAAAAGGGAGATAGAAGTTTACTGAACACACCACAAGGAAGCGGCAGGCAGGACAGCAGAGGAGAGGCTGTCTGCAAGGAGGCAGTGGGTGGGGGCTGTGTTTAAAGTGGAAAGGTGGTGTGCCTGGATGGCTCCATTGGTTAAGCATCTGACTCTTTTTTTTTTTTTTTTTTAAGATTTTATCCACCTATTTATGAGAGACACACAGAGAGAGGCAGAGACACAGGCAGAGGGAGAAGCAGGCCCCATGCAGGGAGCCTGACGTGGGACTTGATCCCAGGTCTCCACTTTGGCCCTGGGCCAAAGGTGGCACTAAACCGCTGGGCCATCGGGGCTGCCCAACATCTGACTCTTGGTTTCGGCTCAGGTCATGGTTTCAGGGTTGTCGGATAGAGCCCCACATCAGGCTCTGTGCTCAGGGCGGAGTCTGCTTCAGATTCTCTTTCTCTCTCTGTCATTGTCTCTCAAATAAACAAAACTTAAAAAAAAAAACAATATAAAGTGGAAAGGTGAGGAGGTGTGAGAAAATATGGAATTTCCCTTTTTTTGGTGACTGTGCCTGGTTGTAAGGAGCCCATTGGTCAGTTAGGGCCTATGGATATTTTGAGGAACATCGCCTGATGGGCCTGTCTGCATTCAGCCAGGGTGTCACTGTGAGCCCCTTTCTACATTCCATCTCTCAAGCCTGTTTGCCTAAGAGCGGCCTCTACATTCCCCCTGACAGATAGACAATGACAAATCTTTGGCTTTTGGCTGTAGGTCTTAACTTTGGTAGCTTCTTCTTGCTGTAATGAGGGGCGTAGAGATGTCCCCACCTTCACTGGCTGGTCTAGCAGGGGGTTCTGTGCAGTTACAGACCAGAACGTGGTATTAGAGTTACGTGCTAATAGGTGGTTTGAGTGAAACTCCTTGGTGGCCAGGGCCATGGGGCTTGGGGGAGGGGACCCTCTGATGGAATGGGCTGGGATCCCTTTTGCGCCATCACTCCGTAGATGGAATTGCTGGATTCACTCAGGACACGTAGGAACGTGTTTGCCCATAGATCCAGCTGGAGACTCTGATCTAATAGGTCTGAGACAGGGCCCCAGAATCTCCACGTAAGACACTTCCTGCAGGAGTGTGATGCAGGAGCCCGAGCATCCTAAGGCCCTTTAGTGCACCATTGGCTCCACCTTCTGAAGCAGTTGGGCAAAATAATTGCAGTGAGGCATGGCAATAAAAACCTGTGTCATCTGTGCCGAGTGAATCACTCACGAGGTACTTTCCCACCTCCTTCTCCTTTTAATCTTTGTCTCTTTAACTACTGTCTTGGGAGGGATCATCATCCTTAATTCTACAGACAGCTGAGGCTCTCAGGCAAAGGGTGACTTGCCCAAGATCCCCCAGCTACAAAACAGCAGAGCTCAGATTGGAGCTGGGGCCTATCTAGGGTGGGGGTGGGGGTGGGGGCGGGGGCGGGGGCGGCAGTCTATGACAAAGCCTCCGGGTTTACAGGTTGCTGTTTGTTAAAAACCAAAATTCCAAAATTCAGGACCTACACTGAGGGTGGTGATTCTAGCCCCATGGAGGAAGCTCAGGTCATTGTCGGGAGATCAGGTCTTTATCACCCCTTCTCCCTGTCCATCCATGTCCTCCAGGGCCCAGGACACGTCCCAACTCATACCAAGCCACAGCCATCTCGAGGGCACTTACATCCACAGTCGGGGATCGTGCCAGGCTCTGCAGGAGATGCTGGTAACCTCCCTTCTTGCACTTTGTAAATACTGTGTTTTTCACAAATTGAAACTCTGTGGCAACCCTGCGCTGAGCAAATCTGCTGTGCCGTTTTTCCGACAGCATTTGCTCCCTTTGCCTCCCAGTTTCACATTTTGGTCACTCTCACGATATTTCAAAAATTTTTATTATATTTGTGATGGTGATCTGTGATCAATGATTACAATCAATGATGACTCGCTGAAAGCCCAGATAATAGTTAACATTTTCTTTTAGCAATAAAGTATTTTTTAATTAAAGTATATGTTTTGCCTTTTTAGATGTATGCTCTTTTTTAAAAAAAATATTTTATTTATTTATTCATGAGAGATAGAGTGGCAGAGACACAGGCTCCATGCAGGGAACCCGACGTGGGACTCGATCCCGGGTCTCCAGGATCACTGGGCTGAAGGTGGCACTAAACCACTGAGCCACCCAGGCTGCACTAGATGTATGCTCTTGCCCACTTAATAAACTGCAGGTCGGTGGAAACATAACTTTTATCTGCACTAGGAAATCAAAAAGTTCATCTGATCTCTTTTCTGCCTCATCCTCCCCATCTTCCAGGCCTGGTTCTGACCCACCTTTTCCAGGCAGCCTTACCAGACAGTCTCTCCTCACAAATCTTACCCCTTTTTGTAAGTTCCAGAAAGTTATTTGGATCATTCATTTGGTCATGAATTATGTATGGCCTTCTGAAATCCCTTTGTGGCTTCCCTGAGCCAACTCTGAGTTGATTAACTTATACATGCTTGTACATTGTCCGAGGAGGATTTCTCTCCTTCGAAACTGGGGCTTATGGGGCGCCAGGGTGGCTCAGCAGTTGAGCGTCTGCCTCAGCCCAGGGCGTGATCCTGGAGTCCCGGGATCAAGTCCCACGTCGGGCTCCCTGCATGGAGCCTGCTTCCCTCTACCTATGTCTGCCGCTCTCTCTCTGTATCTCTCATGAATAAATAAATAAAATATTTTTAAAAAACTTTAAAAAAGAAAAGGCAGTGGGAAGGCCCCGGACTAGCTTGGCACTAAGGCATTCAGGGCTAACACATTAAAGTAGACAAATACTTTCTTGCAGGAATGAATGGATAAACCTTGGGGCACCTGGGTGGCTCAGTTGTTGAGTGTCTGCCTTCGGCTCAGGGCATGATCCCGGGGTTCCAGGATTGAGTCCCACATAGGGCTCCCTGCATGGAGCCTGCTGCTCCCTCTGCCTGTGTCTCTGCCCCTCTCTCTGTGTGTCTCTCATGAATAAATAAATAAAATCTTAAAAAAAAACCTGGGGCTTAGGGCTCATATCTTGACAAACTCTAAACTGCTTCTCCTTAAGTTCCCTTTCCGTATGAACTTTATAATCCATGGCACCTTCCAGGGGATGCCAGGAAGCCATCAATGAATGGGTGGTGTCACTGTGACAAACAAGGAAAGACAATTGGATTGTTTGGTAATGCCTATTAGTGGGAAAATATTACAAACCACTTCATCAGTGGAGGGCGTCTCCTGGGTCAACTCCTGGGTCTCCCTAGTAGCAGGGAAACCTGTCCCAGCCAATTAAGGGGGTGAGGTTGGGACCATGAATTTGAGGGGAAATAAAGGTCAAATAACTTGTTCTCTCACCAGAGTAAGCACTTCTTATCTTTCCAGGCAGAAAGTCCCTCCCGAGGTGGGGGGCAGATCTTATTCTCTGTACAAGCAGGCCCCGGAGACATGGGGCTTGGCTCCAGAACACCGCAATAAAGCAAATGTCCCAATCAGGCAGGTCAGATGGACCTCTTCTTCTTGACCTTCACAAGTACCTGTTGGGAGGATCATTTTCCCCTGGTCTATGGATTTCTGAAGCTCAGAGCCAGGCAGTGACTTACCCAAGATCACCCAGTTATAAAATGGCAGAACATGGGCTTGAGCTAAGACTCATGGGGAGGAGTCACAGTTCCTGTTAAAGTGTCTGGCTTTGGAGGCTGGTGCCGCTTTTCTTTCTTTCTTTCTTTCTTTCTTTCTTTCTTTCTTTCTTTCTTTCTTTCTTCTTCTCCTTCTCCTTCTTCTTCTTCTTCTTCTTCTTCTCCTAGATTTATTTATTTTGAGAGAGAGAGAGAGAGAGAACAACAGAGCACATGTGGGAGGGGAAGGGTCAGAAGGAGAGAGAGAATCTCAAGCAGACTTTGAGTTGAGCAAGGAGCCAGAGGTGGGGCTCTATCCCATGACCCTGAGATCATGACCTGAGTGGAAATCAAGAATCAGATGCTTAGCCAACTGAGACATCCAAGTGCCCCAGTTGCTGCTTTTTAAAATTAAAATCCTGGCCTGAACAGGGTTTGGAAGTTCCAGCCCTAGCTCTGCCACTGTGAGACGAGAGGAAGCTGCTTCTCTGCGCCTGTTTCCTTACCTGCACAATGTGGCTGACAACCCATGTCCTCCTCTCACAGGGTCATGGTGAACTCTGAAGCCCTGTGAGTCACCTGAGCTGCAGAGCAGTGGGTACATGGAAAGGTCCCCGCTACTGTGGCATTCTGCACATTTACCGAGACTCCGATGGGCTTCCTAAAGAGGGGGTGCGGGGTGGGGTGGGGCTCCCCCGGGATGGTGGGATATGTGGATAATCATCCTTCTGTAGCTCTCCTTCCTCCGCTGCCCCTGGAAGGAAGCTGTGATCCTCCGTGGGCCTCAGGGGGGCTGCTCCTCAGGACTAAAGACAGAGATGAGGTGTGAGGAGTCTCACCAAATACCATAGAAAGCATCCGCCTCAGTGCTCTTTGTTTGTATATGGCGAAAGGGGGCACATAAAGGCAACGGCAGGTAACTTGCCCAATCTGTTAACAGAGCCACTGAATGCAAGTGTGCAGGCGTTAAAGGGGCGCTGCACTAGGTGGCAGGAGTCTCAGGGTCAAGATCTTGACCTTATACCAACTGTGGGCGGCTCTGGACAAAATCTCTTCTCTTTTTTGGCAGTTTCCTGGTCGCAGACTGAGAGTAGCCTCGAAGGGTCCTTCCAGTTCGGAGGCTGACATCCCAGTAGAGGAGACTCAGCACCCTAGGCCAAGCTGCTGAAAACATGAAAAGGTTTGCATTCCACTGAACTTCGCCGGAAGCCTCCGCGCACAAGGATGCTTCCGTTGCCACGGCAACCGCTCGGCCGGCGTGGTCCCCGGCGTCCCGCGGAGGAAGCTGGGAAGAGCGCTGCCCTCACCAAGATGGCGGCGGCCACGGGGCAGAGGGCGGGGTTGAGCGTCGTCGGCCCTTCCAGACCTTTCCTCTGTTTCCGCTTTCTCGTGCTAACGGCGAGCTTCCGTCAATACTTAGGCTCTTTTCTGGTTCTGGGAGAGCCCGGAGCCAGGGAGGGAGGGTTGTCTGCCAGAACTGGGTCCAATACCCGGGTGGTCAGGTAGGCGGGACTTCCGCGTAAAAGAGGAAGTGACGCGACAGTCGCGGCCGCCGACAGGTGGAACGGCAGGTGGCTTCAGGTGCCAGCCTGGCCTGGACCCGGCTGTGGGACCGACGCTTCCGGTGAGCGACAGAGGTAGCTCCCAAGGGCCTGGAGATCCGTGGGGCGAGCTCTGGGGTGTGAGCTCACCGCCCTGGCCTGGAACTCCCCCCTCTACCTAGTAAGAATCCCGTACCTTCCCGCCCCCCAACCTCGGGGACTACCCCCACCGTCCAGAGGGACAGGGGAGGGTCCGGCTTCCCCCGTATCCCCCGGGTGGAGGTTGACATCTAGGCACTTCGGGTCCCTGAACCCTACGCTCTTTTCTCTCCCTGGTCCAGTTCCCCATTCCCCTGCCGAGCTGGGCAGTCAGCCAGCCCACCTCAACTCTCGGAACCATGTTTGCAGACTTGGATTATGACATCGAGGAGGATAAACTGTGAGTATTTTGTTCCTTCCAAGTCCCAGGAATGCACGAGCCCCGGGGCCTCCAGATCCCCAGACTTCCCAGCTCCACAGACCCTTGCTTCTCAGTGGGGGTTAAGTAGGTCTTGTTCTATAGTAGAAATGGACCCTGCCCTTCCAGGAGCTCACCATCTGTAGGGGGCTGCGGACACCCTAGCAGATGACAAGTCAGGGCCACGTGGTACTAATGGAGAATGGCCTGGCTACAAGGAGAGAGCAGAGGAGCAGTCTCTTTTTTTTATTTTATTTTATTTTATTTTATTTTATTTTATTTTATTTATTTATTTATTTATTTATTTATTCATTCATTCATTCATTCATTCATTTATTTATTTATTTATGATAGTCACACAGAGAGAGAGAGGGGGGCAGAGACACAGGCAGAGGGAGAAGCAGGCTCCATGCACCGGGAGCCCGACGTGGGATTCGATCCTGGGTCTCCAGGATCGTGCCCTGGGCCAAAGGCAGGCGCTAAACGGCTGCGCCACCCAGGGATCCCGAGGAGCAGTCTCTTGGTTGGGGTGTTCAGGGAAGGCTTCAAAAAGGAGGTGGCAGTGGAGCCAGGGTTTGAAGGTGAATAGGAGTATTGTAAACATACTTTCCTTCCCAGTATAGATAATTAGTAGGGCAGATTTTCAGAAATTGTTAGTCTCTCAACTAAAATCTGCCTGCATCCTCAGCACTTAGTATGGTGCTCGACTCACCATCAGTAGGTTGCTGGTTTGTTGAATGAATAAGTGAATGAAGGCAAATATTTACCGCAGAACATAAACAAGTGCTGGTTTATACTGAAAATTGAGAGGTAATTGAGCAGAGCAACTGATGGGTGATGGATAATTTAAGAGGAGAAGGCTTCCTGGAGCAGGTGGCCATAATGTTCCACCTGTGCCTGAGAAGGTGAGAAGGACAGAGTCTGGATCAGGCCTCAGAGGCAGGATGAAGGAGAGGGAAGGGGGAATCTGTTTTCATGGAGTGCCTGCTCTGGGCTGGGCTGGTGTTAAGTGCCTTTCGTGTGCTTTCTTATAAGAATTTTCATCAAGTAGCAAGCCATTTCCATCCATACCATTTTATGGCTGAGAGAACTTGATGCACAGAGGTGACTTACTTATCCAAGTTCTGTATATGGTCAGTGGCAGAGCTGGGATCTGATCCTGCATCTGCAGGACTCCTAAGCGCTGCACATGTGCCAGCGCCAGACACTGTCTTTTTGGCCAATTGAGAAAAGAAAAAGCTGAGCAGCGCTTGGAGCCTCTCAGGGGCTTCCTTCCTCGTCCCCTTTAAGGAATCCTCCCAGGAGATTCGGCCACATGTGCTTCTCTTTCTAGTGGAATCCCTACTGTGCCTGGGAAGGTGACCCTACAGAAGGATGCTCAGAACCTGATCGGGATCAGCATCGGAGGAGGGGCCCAGTACTGCCCCTGCCTCTATATTGTCCAGGTACTGGGTGCTTTGGAGGTGGGGGTAAGGTCCTAGAAGGGGTGAGCCACCTCCCTCCCCTGGGGCAGGCTTATTTTCCTGACTGCGGAGCTGAGGCCTGAACTCCTCAGAGAGGCCTTCCCGAGCATGCCCCTCAGTAGATGCACCCTGTTCTCTGTTGTATCAATGTGCTCCTTCCCTTCTCAGCTCCGCTCACCATCTGTAATCATGGGTTTGCCCATTCGTTGTCCTCTATCTCACTGCTAGCCAGGCACCACACTGTGAGGACAGGATCTCAGCCTGCTTTTTCACTGCTGTCAGCACCAAGTACAACATGTGTCATAGGGTCAAATGCACAAAACTGTCAGCCCTGGGGTACTGGTGCAAGTGGAATGTGAATTTTAGTGGAAAGTCTGCAAGTCCATGGGATGCTAGTGGCCTGGTGAACCCAAATGTAAGCCTCCCTGCTCAGCAGCGAGTTACTTGGTAAGCTCTCTGGGTCTCAGCTTCCTCATCTGGCAAGTGAGAGTGTAAAATGTGTAGGTCACTGTGAAGATTAACCAGAATGCCCCAAACATTGCCCGGCATTTAATAAATACGAAGTAGAAGATGTTGTTTTGTACCTAGCAGTTGTTCATGTCCCCGAGACACTCTGCCAGTGAACATTTTTGTGGTTCTTGTAGATGAAGCTGCTTTGGTGACATTCTATCAGCTGTGACTCTGAGCAGTGGGGACAGTTTACTTTGTGACGGGTCAGTCACTGGTTTTTCTGTAGGCTCCGAAGGAAGCTTGCCACAGACATAAATGTGACCTGCCTTCTACTCTGTTCCCCTTTCTCAGCTCAGTAGCCATTGGTGGCAGATGGGAAACTGCTGTCTCTCTGAGAATCTTGCAAAAGAGTCACTTTTGGGCCTTGAGGACAGAGATTCCCGGGATGTAGCCTGGTCTACTCTGGGTGCTGCCTTCACGAGCTTTTGGCCTCCTCTGACCCAGGAGGTATTAGGGAGGCCTTGCCTAGGCCTGGCCCCCCTGCTACATGCCTGCTTGGTCCCTGCCACCTCCCCCTTCTCACCCATTGGGGGCTGGGTTTGTGTAGAACAAACTGCGATTATAAAATAATAGAATTTGGTTTTTAAAAATTGAATTCTTTTTTATCAAAGCGTATCTGACTTGCTCTGAACAAGTCGAGAGTACTAGAACGACTGTGTCAAATAAAAGCACCCACTGTTGCATGCCTCCCTTTTTAAAGATTTATTTATTTGACAGGGGGAGAGGCAGAGGGTTATTTTAGATGCGTAATCTGGTTACTATATAGGTTGTTTTTTTCTGGACATTTTATATAAAAAGAATCTGACATGTCACCTTTGGGGTCTGGATTCTTTTACTGAGCATAATGTTTTTGAATTTCATTCCAGTGTTGGCATATTTTTTTTATGGCTGACGAATATTCCATTTTTGTGGATGTACCGCAATTGTTCATCCATTCATTTGAAGGACATTTGGCTGTTATGAAGAATGCTGCTGTAAACATGCATGCGCATGTTCTGAGTGTACACATGCTTTCATTTTTAGCGAGTTTGTACCTGAGAGTGGGAGCAGGGTGCCAGCTCATATGGTATCTCTGTGGTTAACTTTCTGAGGAGCCTCTGGTCTCTTTTCTTAACTCAGTCTTTTCTTTTTTGAACAGGTTTCTCGGGTTTCTTCCATTTGCATTCTCTTTCAACGTTCACTACCTTTCTTCAGGCAGCCGTTTGCCCTCATCTTTCTGGAGTCTGTACCACTGTGCCTCCCCTTCCCTCTCGGGGGGGCTCCCCTACTTCCAGGAGCCCTCTTTCTTTCCTTCTTTCAAGTCTTTAATTTGATGCCAGTTAGTTAACATATGGTTAACTACATAACATGTTGTTAACTACACTAACATCCAGTTAGTATAATTGATGTTAGTGTCAGGTGTGTATCCTAGTGATCCAACACCTCCTCACATCACCTGGTGCTCATCACTGACAAGTGCCATCCTGAATTTCCATCACCTGTTTCCCCCTTCCCCTCTGGTGACTGTCAGTTTGTTCTCTAAAGTTTTTGTTTGTTTATTTAAAGGTTTATTTATTCATTTGAGAGAGAAAGAGGGGGAAAGCATGGGGGAAGGGGCAGAGAGGGAGAGAGGGAATCTCAAACAGACTCCCCGCTGAGGGTGGAGCCCGATGTGGGGCTCGATCTCACAACCTTGCAATTGTGACCTGAGCTGAAATCAAGTTGGATGTTTAACGACTGAGCCCCCCACAGGTGTCCCTGTTCTCTCTAGTTAAGTCTGTTTCTTGGTTTGTGTGTGTCTCTGTTTTTCCCTTTACCCATTTGTTTTTTCAATGCCACAAATGGCTGAAATCATATGGTCTTTTTCTTATAGACTTATCTTGCTTAGCATTATACTGTCTAGATTCATCTGTATCTTTGCAAATGGCAAGATTTCATTCTCTTTTGTGGTCGAATAACATTCCGTTGTATATATAAACCACATCTTTTTTTTTTTTTTAATTTATTATTTGAGAGAGAGAGAAAGAAAGAGAGAGCATGTGCACACACACATGGGCAGGGGGATAGGGGCAGAGGGAGAGGGAGAAAATCTCAGACTCTCCACTGAGCACAGAGCCCCATGCAGGGCTGGATCTCACCATCCTGAGATCATGACCTGAGCTGAAACGAAGAGTCAGGCTTTTAACCGACTGAGCCACTGAGGTGTCCCATCCCATATCTTCTTTATCCACTTAGCATTGACAGTGTCTGAGTAAACCACATCTATATCCATTCATCAGTCAGTGTACACTTGGGCTGCTTCCATATATTGGCTCTTGTAAATAATGCCGCTATAAACTTAGGGGTGTACCTATCTCTTTGAATTAGCATTTTTATATTCTTTGGGTAAATACCCAGTAGTGCAATTGCTGGATTGTAGGGTAGCTCTATTTTTAACTTTCCGAGGAACCTCCATACTGTTTCCAGAGCGGCTGCACCAGTTTCCATTCCCACCAGTAGTGCCAGAGAATTCCTTTTTCTCCACATCCTCACCAACACTCTGTTTCTTGTGTTGTTGATTTTAGCCATTCTGACAGATGTGAGGTGATATCCTGTTGTGGTTTTAATTTGTATTTCCCTGATGATGAGTGATGATGAGCATTCTTTCCTGTGTCTATTGGCTGTCTGGATGTCTTCTTTGGAGAAATGTGTGTTCATGTCTTCTGCCAATTTTTTAATTGGATTATTTGGTTTTTGAGTGTTGAGTTTAATAAGTTCTTTATATATTTTGGATACTAGCCCTTTATGGGATATGTCATTTGCAAATATCTCCACCCATTCTGTGTAGGTTGCCTTTTAGTTTTGTGGACTGTTTCCTTTGTTGTGCAGGACAGGAGCTGTCTTTCTCGGCTTACTGCCTCATCAAGGTGGAGCACATCCCCCTGTAGCTTTCTGGAAAAGGCTGCATGGAGGTACATTTTTTGAGAGTTTGAGTCTCTGAAAATGCCCTTGTCCTGTCTTTGTTGTTATTCTCATATCCCTTCCAATTGACTTCGGCAAATCAAATTCAAGAATGACTCCCCCCCCCCCCAAAAAAAAGGCAAGTTTGAAAATAATTTTCACTTAGAAATGCAATGGCATCCTTTCATTATCTTTTGCCGTCAGCCCTGTTTTGTCTGATGGTGCTCTGATCAGTGACCCTTTATTTGTAATGTGTTTTATCCTTGATCTCTCAAGACTCTTGGGAGTTTCCTTTTGTTCTTGGCATCCTGCAGGGTCATGATGATGGCTCTTGGCACAGGCCCTTGTCTGTCTGTTGCGTTGGAGCTCAGAGGGCGCGTCCCTCCAGGAACCTCATATCTTTCTCTGCCCTGGAAGTTTCTAGTATTAGCTCGTTGATGGGATCTTGCTCTCTGGTTTCTGTTCCCTCTTGTGGGACTTCTGGGACTTCTGTTGGGCTTTCTGAATTGATCTTCTAATATTTTTCTTGTTTTCTGATTGTCCATGTCATTTTCATTTTCCTTGGCTTGGTTTCATAGCTTCTTTGACATTGTAAATTTCAGTTACATTTTGCATTTCGAAAAGATCTTTCCTTTTTTTTTTAGAATTTATTTATTTGAGAGAGTGCACGCTCATGTGTGCGCGTGCACACACACACACATACACACACAAGCAGAGGGGCACAGGGAAAGGGAGAAGCAAGGCTCTCTGCTGGGTACTGAGCCCAAGACAGGAGACACGGGGCTCTATCTCAGGATCCTGGGATCATGACCTGAGCCAAAGTCAGACAATTAACCGACTGAGCCATCCAGTCACCCCTCTTATTTTTGAATCGATCCTTTTACATCTTCCAGTTTTTTCTAATCACCTCGAAGACATTAATTATGGTTTTCTTTGTATCACCCCTGCTTTGTTTCTGCTTCCTGTGGTTCCCTTTTCCTGTGTAAGTATTTTTTATATGGGATCCTTTTCTTAAGTGCCCAGTAATCCTCGCCTTTCTTTATAGGATGAGTGAATCATCACAGTACTACTAGTGTTTTGAAGATCTGTGCACAGGCCATGTCCAGGGGACTTCCCTGTGGGGTGAACTGTGGGGGAATCTCCCAGTGTCTGCATAGACGGGCCTTTGTGTCAAGCTGTTGAGGACAGGGGCCTCCAGTGTCCTGTGGGGAAGGGCAGTAAGCCTGGCTGCTGGCATTTTGAGGCCCCACTGGGGTGAGGGGGCTTTGGAACTTGCTAAACCCAATCTCTCCAGTCCCCTGCCTCTCTCCTGCCTTCCTTGGTCCCTGGGCCTGAGTCCAGAGCTTCTCTGGGGAAACCACCTCCATCTTCCACAGAAAAGGGGTGATGATGGACAGCCCTGTGGATGGAGGAGCCCGGAGTTGAGTCCTTTCCCTACTTTCTGCACCTTGCTTTCCACCCACCGTGGCTGTCTCCAGAGGTCCACTTTCTAACCCACTGGCAATTTCCAGCAAGGATTAGATCTCTCTTACTAAAGTCCTTCCATAGGCCTTGGATTCCCACTGTCCATCTTCCAAGGACAGGTATAACCTCTCGTTGTCTCCTTTACCGTTTAAAAAAAAAAAAAAAAAATAAAATATATATATATATATATATATATATATATATATATATATATATTGGGGCACCTGGGTGGCTCCATCAGTTGAGCGTCCGACTCTTGATTTCAGCTCAGGTCATGATCTCAGGGTTATGAGATCAGGCTCCACTTTCAGCAGGGAGTCTGCTTCTCTCTCGCTTTCTCTCTCTCTCGGCCCCTCCGCCTGCTTGTGCATGTGCACATGCACACTCTCTCTCTCTGAAATAAGTAAGTCTTAAAAAAATAGTAATAATTGTTTTTTAGTGTAATTCTGGAAGGGTAACAGAAAGAAACTGTCATCTCAATTTCTTCTTTCCTCATGACATTATGTATATGAAAAGTTACCAGTTGTTCCTTTTGCGTACTTTATGTAGAAAATGTAGCAGCTGAAGATGAAGTAGAGAGAGGGCAGTGTCAGATGTTTGTCCTGGTGGCCATTTTCTGGCCATGATTTCTGTGTTCTTATCCATCTCTGCATATGCAGATGTGTCCTGCCTCCCCCTTGCCCTGAGCAGCGCTTGCACATGTGTGCTTGACAGGCACACCCAGCCTCACGCCTCAGTGAGTGTGGACCCTGTTGAAGGGGCCATGTTGGGAGGAGAGTCTCACGTGCACGGTGGAGTCCTTACTCTTTGGGGACTGAGATGAGGCACAGGAACTGACCAGAGGTTCTTTGGGGCTTCATGTCAGCCCAGGACAGCATTGGCGGAAAATCTATTAACTGAGTTTGGAGGAGCATACACTCAGTTGGGTGTGTGAGGTCTAGACCAAGGTAGGCTCAGTTGCGGTTCAGGGGATGACTGTTTCCCCCGCACTGCCCTCCCTTGCACCCACAGGTGTTTGACAACACCCCAGCAGCCCTGGACGGCACTGTGGCGGCTGGCGACGAGATCACCGGTGTCAATGGCAGGTCAATCAAAGGCAAAACTAAGGTGGAGGTGGCAAAGATGATTCAGGAGGTGAAGGTAAGGCTGCTGTGGTTAGGGGGGCAGGGAGACACAGGCAGCCAAGCCACTGCGATGGCACCCAGCCTGCCCCCTATAGGCCTGGAGGGGGACAGGCTCTCTCTCTGCTGCCCCCTCAGTACACCAGGGTCTGGGCCATACTCTGGCCTCCTTCATTGTCTCCCACATCTGGTCAATAAATACCACTCGTGCTCCAGGACCACTGTGCTGCCTTGGCAGGAGAGTGGGCACCATTCGGTTCCCTGTCCTTCAGCCCCCAGGGGAGCTGTTGGATTAGGAGGCATGCCTCAGGGTGATCCAGTGTGTCCCCACTCAGGGCTAGAACTGAAGCTGGAGGTCCAAGGTGAATGTACTGGGGTCAGTAGACACTCAGTAAATGTCGGTTGGGCCATACTGGGTCTGGGAGGGGTAGGGGGGAAGAGGAGCCCCCCCCCCATCTCTGTAAGAGTTCTCAGTCCACAGGGTCCTCCTGGGCTCACAGTCCCCCAGGGAAACTTCTGAGGCCTGGCGCAGCTCTGTCCAGCTGCCGGTCTTCTGTTCTGCAGACCACAATCACACACGGCCTATCTTTGACTCCCCACACCCCACCCCAGCTGCTATAGCTGAGGCCTCGCCCTGCAAGCCCCTGCCACCACCACAAATGGCAGGCAGTGTCCTGACCACTCATGGAAGCAACATGGAGCCCTTTTGCTATTTCTTAGAGTTTGGCTGCTAGTAAGTCTTGGGAAACCTAAACAGCAAAGGACGCACAAAGCCAGTAGATGATCTTGGAGTCCTAGAGTCAAGGGTCCCAACTGTAAATTGAGCTTGGCCGAGTATTCTAGCTCCCTCACCCCATCCTTTCAGACCTCTCCTCACCCCATGTCCATCCTCCATGTCTTAGGGACCTGGCACCAGCGTCCCTGCCAGTCCCTTTTACCTTAGCCTGGGGCCAGCCGCTTCTCCACCTTCTCCCCTTTGTTCTCCCGTTCCGCTCTACCGGGGCTGGATGTTCCTGTCCTGGTGTGGCACGTTGGGAAGCAGGTGGACAGTGTTTCATCCCGGTACAGACCTGGGAGGTGGGTGTCCCCTGTGGCCCCTTCCTCACACCTCACGTCTGTACCCATCATAGCGCCATCCTCTGAAGCCTGCCTCATGCCAGCTCTCTGTGTGCCCAGGAGGACGAGAGCGCTTCACTTGTGTGCACAGCCTGGACATTAATCCAGGGGTCTTCCAGCCCCCTTGTTTGGGTGGCGGGCAGGGCCTGCTGTCCCCGTTTACTGGCACCCAGAGGGAGAAGGGATTTGCTCAGGTCTGAGTCCTGCTGCCCTGGCTGCTGCCTGTTGGGGCCCCACAACACACTCTTGTGCAGCCTGAGAGAGGGAGCTTTTTGCCTCTGCCCCTCACTGTGACAGCGTCAGATCATTTTGGTTTCCTTTCAGGACTCATTTTTGAAATCCCATGTTGTATTTGAATGGATTCTGTCCCAAGTTAAGGGGTCTGAGGATTACATGGATGACAGTGACCGTGGTGGCCTCACGTGATCAGGGAAGGCTTCTCAGGAGAAGCCGGCACTTCTCTTCCAGTTGTAGAATGTGGTTTGCATTGGCTTCCTTGTTGGTGTGGGCCCTAGGGCTGGGGCTGCCCTGCACATGCTCCTTGGTGTCCCAGCACCAGGCACAGAGAAAGTGCATGGATGTGTTAGTTGAGTGAATGGGGCACCGCTGAGCATGGGTGATTAGAGCGCAGCGGATACTCCATGTGGGGCAAATTGTGAAGCGAGGGCTTGGAGCATGGCGTGGGGAAGGGTGGGGCCCCTGACCTCACTGGACCTCAGGACATCAGAGACCACCAGGCTGTGAGCTCTGTCTCTGCCCTTGTCCTTGCTGGTTCCCCAGGGCCTGGCACCTCGTGGGACAAGGAGGGACATGGGAACAAACCAGTTACAAAGCGGGGCCACATCACAGCCCTTGGTCCTGCATAGCCGAATTCATGGTTGGTCTGGGCCTTTCCCAGGGCTCAGGATGCTCTCATGACCACAGATTTCAGGGAAGACAGGCTTCCCCAAGGAAGAGGCTTGGGACCCAGGAGACTCTCTCTCAACTGTGCCTGTCCTTTTCCAGGGTGAGGTGACGATCCACTACAACAAGCTGCAGGCGGACCCCAAGCAGGGCATGTCCCTTGACATTGGTAAGCTGGGCCAGAGCAGTGGCACCCGGTGGCCCCACAAGCCCCTGGCCCTGTTCTGTGTCTTTATGACAGTGTTACATGGTTTTTGCCCAAACCAATGCAAAGGACCTGGGGTGCTCTCCTGCAGCTGCACCTAAGAAATCTGTCCCTGATTTCACTCTGTCCCATGTTGCAGTTCTCTCCCAAGGCCACCTGCCCTGGGACCTCCCTGCCCTAGGGTTGTCATGCCTAGGGCATGGTGCCTCAGGCCCACGCATGCCCCTACTTGGCCCTGGCCTCTTCTTCCACCTGCCTACTCCCAGGAAGGCTCAAGGTCTGAACTGGACCTCAGGCCTTGGGCAGAGGGTCCCAGGCCAGCCCTTCCTCCCACGGCATCCCCTAGGACAGGTTGCCTCCTGCTGAGGAGGGCTGGGCTTTGGTTCTGTAGAAGCTTCAGACTCTAGAGCTGGACACTGCAGCTTCGAGGTCCTCTGGACCAGTCACCTCATTCGACATAAAGGCATGAGCCCGGAGAGGGCTCCATGTCCCGTGGGTGATGCACACCCAGATCTCTCAGCTCTGGAGCCCAGCACACTTTTCCTCCCCCCTAGGGTCACAGTCACCTCCTGGTTTTTAGGGAGAGAGGCTAAGATCAGTCTGTCCCAGAGGTTCTCCCTTATAAGCCTCTTTGGTCCCTTCCAGGGACTCAGTACGCGACATGTATACGGTAACCGAGTCTGGGGGTCTGAGGTTACTGATGGCAGCTCTGCTTCCAGATAAGGGAGAAGAGGCTTTCCTGGTTCGCCTCTTGGCACTTTACATGCTTACCTCCTTCCAGTTCTCAGCACCGCCCTTGCAGAGAGGGAATAGGGCAGGGGACCTGGCACAACCCCATGGGGGCTCCCCCTGCTTCAGTCACCCCTGAACCAGAGCTCAGGGCAGCCCTCTGAGCCCCTGCTGTCACTCACCATGAGATGAGCTGGGGCAGGGATGCCTGAGGCCCCAGCTGCACACTCCCCATCACTGAGTCCCTTTTTCCCCTGCTCCCAGTGTTGAAGAAAGTAAAGCATCGGCTGGTAGAGAACATGAGTTCCGGGACTGCAGATGCCCTGGGCCTGAGCCGGGCCATCCTGTGCAATGGTGAGTCCTCTCCTGCCCAGCTGGCCCGGGGACGGGGTCGCAGGCCCAGGCTTCCAGAGGAAGGGGCACCATGGCCGCCCATGGACCCGACGTGGTTCCTGCTGCCCATGGGGCCACTTGTCACCAATCTGCATTCCCAGAGGTCTCTCTGCCTCCCAGAGAGCATCCACAGCAGTCAGCTAAGGCATCCTGCAGCCAGTGGCTCCCATGGTCAGGCCAGGATTCCATGCCCAGGTCACAGATGAGACAGATGCAGAGCGCAGAGGTGTCTCCTTTCAGCTCCAGCTCCCTGAGCTGATGCCTTCGCCATTCTCCTCAGCTGCTGTCACAGAGCCAGGGGCGGCCACCATGTGTCCTCTTGTCAAGTGTGGCCCCTGCTTTCTGCTCCTGCACTGCCCTCCTTGCCCCTGCCTTTCTCCAGGAGGTGGCGCTGCTGCCCCTGTCTCAGAGGTTCCTGGCCAGGACTGGAGGTGGGGGCAGGGGGAAAGCCAGGGCCACGCACACTCACACCCACGCACCCGTGTGGCCAGTAAAACACTTGGTCCTGCTCCCCACGGTCCCCAGGCCGAGTTTATAAATAGCAGTTGTGCTCTGCGTGTGTGGGGGTGGGTTTAAATGCCTGTATGTATTGTAGGCTCAGCTGGGCACACTGGGCTTCATTGGCTGGGACGTGGGGGTGGGGTCCGAGCGCGTTCCAAGCAGCGTACAAAAGTGGTGGCTGCTATTCTCAGCTTCTTGGTGTCTATAAATCCCTGTTACTGTAGTTACCATGCGTTGAGATGAAATTAGAACTGGTTGTTGTGTTTTTTCCCCCCAAACCTTGCAATTTCCCCAGCCTTAAATAGGGTTTCTAAAATTGAAGCTGTCATGATGTCCCATGACCCAGCTAAAAACAACAGCATGGCGCTTACGTGGCTCCTTTCCTGCCAGGCTGGCCAGGTGCCAGGGCTCTGGGGAGGTAGCGCCTGGGGGCCAGCCAGTGGCCAAGCTCCTGAAGACCTCTGAGATGCTCCACGCAGCCCCCCCCCCCCCCCCCCCCCCCCCCCCGCCACCAGAGCCCACTGAGCCCATTCCTCCTCCTATTGCTGCCACCTGACACACACCCACTGTCTCTGTCCAGACTCGGCTTCTACCTCCTTCCCCTCCTGCCCAGAAAACCCTGACCCAAGTCAACACAGGAGATGGGGTGGAGGTGGTTAGAGGGCACCTGCCTTGAGTAGTGCCTGGCTGTGTGCCTTGGGACACGACGTCCTTCCTTTTACACAGAAAATGGGAAAGTAATCCCTACCCCCAAAGGCTCATACGGAGGAAGGACTGAGCTATGGGCAAGGAGCCTTGGGCGATGGGTCCTGGCTCACAGCTCACCGGAGCTCAGTGAGGTTGGGCCCTGCCCTGAGGGGCCACCATGTGAGGAAGCCACTGGCACAGTCCCTGCCCCGCTCCTGATGGGGAGGTGGGAGGTCCCTCATCCCCTCACTGCTGGAGGGGCCCTCCCTCCCTGATCTGAAATGCCGGCCCCAGCAGTCCAGTTGCTCCCATTTTTGAGCCCTTGTGGCAAGGCAGCTGTGCCCACCTCTCCCCTGACAGCCCCCAGTGCCTGGCCACTGTCTCCTCTGCTGGACCATGAGCCTTGAGGGCATGACGTAGATAACATTTACTAAGGTCATTCTGTGGCCCTGACATGGGGTCCGGCACCCAAAAGGTGCTCAAAGAACCTCTGTTAAGTAGTGAATGTTGATCACCAAGGCCTGGTCCAGTGCCAGCTCTTCCTCCCCGAGCAATGCTCCCTTCTGAGCTGTCACATTTGCTTCTCCTGCGGAGGGGGCTGCGTCATGCCTGCATTGGGGTTGTCAAAACGACTCATCTCCCCGGCTTAGCTCTGCCTGCCTGCCTCCTTGGCTGTTGGCAGGGGTTGTGTTAGAAGTACGGAGGCCTTGACCACTGGGATGCGGCCTGCCTTTGGCTGGCCATCAGGAACTACCCACAGATTGGGCCTTGGGAGGACCCATCCTTTTTTCCTGATGACTTTTGGCAGTGCCTAAATGATCATCACCTTTCTGCCCATCTGCTGTACCCCAGCCTGCTGGGGTGGGGACTTAGGAGTGGCCCGAGGGCGGCCCTCCCTGTCCCCTGCTGGCCTTTGGTTTGGGTGTCCTGGGCTGCTATGGAACACTTTTGAGCCCAGTTGAGATCCCCCTCCCTGGGACCCCCGTTCTGTGCCAGTCCTTGTTCTCTTCTGGAAGCTGCCTCTCCTCCCAAGCCTGGCTTGGGCCACCCCGCTCTCTCCTCACCCCTGTGCTCGTATAGACTCACTGGACCCACCTTCTCTCTGATTCCCCCGCAGACGGGCTTGTCAAGAGGCTGGAGGAGCTGGAGCGGACTGCCGAGCTGTATAAAGGTGAGAGGCGGCGCCTTGGGTCCTGTCCAGGGGGTACCTGGCACTGGCTCTGCCCTGGGGTAGATCTTCACAGCCCTGCTCGGAAATGGTGGCAGTAGGGGCAGGAATGCTGGCCTATGAGATTCTAGGACTGTGGTCGTTAGGAATTCTTAGGAAGAAAGCCTCTTAAGACATACTTTTCCTGATTATGAGAGTAATACATATCCATAAAAATTCAAATAATAGCACATTTAAGCATGGTGGGAGCCTCTTGGAATCTGACTGTCTCCCAAAGATGCAGCGCCTAGGAAGCCCTGGTCACCTTCTGCCCCTGCCAGGTCCTGGGTCTGTTGTCTGATGGGGGCTCCTCTTGGGTGGCACTGGGGCCGCGGCTAAGCCCTCAACCCTGGGCCCCAGTGGGGCTGTGGGAACAGTGAGGACCTCTGGGTGGGGGTGGAGGCCATGTCCTGGGGGCCCTTGTGGTCCTGCCACGTGCCTCCATCCCCCTACAGTTGGCTGTCTCCTACAGGAATGACGGAACACACCAAGAACCTCCTCCGGGCCTTTTACGAACTGTCACAGACACACCGGGGTAAGGGTGCCCCCAAACCTGTGTGACCCTAGGAAAACCGTCGCTCCCCTCTGAGCTCAGGGCTGCCCCAGGCAGTGAGCGTGTGGCCGATCCCCTCCCAGGGCCCTTCTTCACCAGGCTCAGGCAGACACCGCAGGATCTGACCTCATGCCAGGTTCGGGCTGGGCCTTGTCCAGATGCTGGGAGGTGGGGCCAGCAGGGAACATCTGGACCAGCTGGTGTGTGGGGTCCAGTGTAACCCGTTCTGCCCCTTAAAACGTGGAGAGGCTTCCTTATTTGTGGTCTCATTTTCTACGAGTCTGCCGGCTGGGCCAGGAAGCTAGAGTTAACCCCACTTTGCAGTGGGGAAAATGATCCCAGACCGAGGAAATGTGCACACCACTCCTGCCGGCAGTGCTGGCCTTAGACCCAGCCTCCACATCCCTGTGCTCTGCTGACAGGCAACAGCAGCCTCTCCAACCTAGACTGAGCCTTCTTCTTCCCCCGTGGTCTGATCACTCTGGGGAATGAGGGCCGCTCTCTTGGGTGTAGACCCGGCGCTCTTGGGTGTAGACCCACCTCCCTGGGGACATAGACTTCATACAGGCCTTCACCTTCAGCCTGCTATGCCCCTTGCCCCACTTCTCCCCAGCGAATCCCCGGCTTCTCCATGAAGGGGTCAGGTAGGGACAGTCTTCAGGGCAGACTTATCCTGCAGCCTTTGGGGACGTGTTCTCTGTGATTGGGGTGCGGGAGCCCCAGCCAGCCGCGAGTGAGGCTTTTGTGAAGTTTGCTGACGCCCACCGCAGCATCGAGAAGTTCGGCATCCGGCTGCTGAAAACCATCAAGCCGGTAGGTGGTGTCGGGCATGTGTGCATCAGCATGTGAGGGTAGAGAGGGGACAGTGTGGCATGCAGAAAGTGTCCTGTACTGGAGTCAGAACACGTAGGTGCAGGTTCTAGCATGGTCACCTGCACGACTGACTGTGGTAAGTCATTCTGCCTCCCTGGCCTCACTCAGCATTGACCCCCAGGCTGGTTTCTTCTGCCCCTGGCTCCGTCTTAGTTATAGTTTACCCTTGGCCCAGCCTGTCTTCTCACCCTTGAATGGACCGACTTGTCTGTCACTCTTTGACTTTGACACCTGAGTCCACTAGAAGGATTGATGGGTCGGTGCCGTTCTTTGTCACGCCAGCCAGCCCAGCCCCTGCCCCCTGGGACTAGGTGTCTGCCTCCACTTTCCCTTCCAGATGCTGACAGACCTGAATACGTACCTCAACAAAGCCATCCCAGACACTCGCCTCACCATCAAGAAGTACCTGGATGTGAAGTTTGAGTACCTGGTGAGTGGTCCCCAGCCCCCAGGGAGGGGTGAGTCTGGGTGAGTGGTCCCCGGTCCTCAGAGAGGGGTAAGTCTGGGTGAGTGGTCCTCAGCCCCCAGGGAGGGATGAGTCTGAGTGAGTGGTCCCCAGCCCTCAGGGATGGATGAATCTGGGTGAGTGGTCCCCACCCCCCAGGGAGGGATGAGTCTGAGTGAGTGGTCCCCAGCCCTCAGGGACGGATGAATCTGGGTGAGTGGTCCCCAGCTCCCAGGGAGGGATGAATCTGGGTGAGCGGTCCCTAGCCCCCAGGGAGGGATGAGTCTGGGTGAGTGGTCCCCAGCCCCCAGGGAGGGATGAATCTGGGTGAGTGGTCCCTCGCCCCTGGGGACGGATGAGTTTGGGTGAGTGGTCCCCAGCCCTGTGGGGCGGGGGGGTGAGTCTGGGTGAGTGGTCCCCAGCCCCCGGGGACGGATGAGTCTGGGTGAGTGGTCCCCAGCCCTCAGGGAGGGGTGAGTCTGGGTGAGTGGTCCCCAGCCCCCGGGAGGGATGAATCTGGCATGCTAGAGAGAGAACCCACAGGAAGGGGCCAGAACTTTTGTCATGTCTGATTGAGGACGTGAGCCCAGGGACCTGGGAGGTACTGGGAATTGGACAACAGCCCAGACCCTGCCCACTCAGGGAGCTTTTGGGTGCCCAGGGTAGGCAGAGTGCTTACTCTGGGCCACTTTGACCCCTTGAGATTATTTGGTCACTTTTACAGTGGGTTATAAAGTGGGTGCCAAGGGACATGATCGAGTTGGGTTTTTGTTTTGTTTTTTAAGATTTTATGTATTTATTTAGAGAGTATGTAAGTAGGAAGAGGGGCTGAGGGAGAGAATCTCAAGTAGACTCCATGCTGAGTGTGGAGCCTGATGCAGGACTGAGCTCAGGAACCTGAGATCATGACCTGAGCTGAAATCAAGAGTCAGACACCCAACGGACTGAGCCACCAGGGACTCCTGGACATTATTGAGTTTTATGTTTAAGTAAAAATTCTGATGGTCAAAGGAGTTGAGGGAAGATGCTCCACCAAGCAAGCTGAGGCTCCTTTGCTGCAGGACTTCCCAAAGCCTTTGGCATCCCTGTGTGCACCATAAATCCTCAGCGACCTTCCCACGCTCTTTTGACCATGGAATCCCTTTTTCCCCAGACCATCTCTCCTAACTTGAGTTTGGGAAATGCTGGGCTGTTTCTTAGGCCCTTGCCACCCTCCCACATGAGAGGCAAGTGTCAGCCTATCCTAGTTGAGGGCAGGCAGGGCCCAGGAGGCCTGGCATGGCTGCGGGGTACTGTGTGGGGTGGAAGTGTGACATTAGGGTGGGCATCCAGGAGGTGGAGCCCCTCTGACACCGTGACCTCGCTGTCCCATACAGTCCTACTGCCTGAAGGTGAAGGAAATGGATGACGAGGAGTACAGCTGCATCGTGAGTTTTCAGTGGTGATTGGGGGGTGGCCCCGGTGCTGGAAGGTCTTGGAGTGTATGGACCTTCCCCTGCTTGTCTCACAGTGGCCCAAGAGTGTCCTGGTCTGCCAGGGGCACTGGGTGGCTCAGGCTGACCTGGGAGAGGCTAGAGGGGTCTGGCTGGGCTCTTGTTTCTGGAGGTGGGAGGCTATCTACCTGGGCTTCAGAGCGCTGGCCGGCTTGCTGTGGGGCCACTCCCCAGCCTTCGTGAGGCTCTTGTGGGAAAAAGCTGACTTTACTCACTCCTAAGAGGAAATGTTCAATATTTTTGATGTCATGATCCACCTTAGCACTAAATTGTCAAGGGTTTGTTTTTTTTTGTTTTTCACAAAGCTATTACTAAGTGTTCTGGCAATCACTGGTGTCTTGGAAGTGAGGAACCATGGGAGCTTTGAAAAATGCTATGTGGTGCAGGAGTGTGAACTGGTGGGTGGGCTCTGCAGCCTCCCTGCCCTGTATGTCCACCCACCCCCACTGGGTTGCTGATGTGCTCCTCCCTGCCCCAGGCCCTGGGGGAGCCCCTGTACCGCGTGAGCACTGGCAACTATGAGTATCGCCTGATCCTGCGCTGTCGCCAGGAGGCCCGTGCCCGCTTCTCCCAGATGCGCAAGGATGTGCTGGAGAAGATGGAGTTGCTGGACCAGAAGCATGGTGAGGGGAGTAGGTGGGCACTGGGGGCTGGAGAGGCATGCCCAACGCCAGCCCTACACAATCCTTGGGTTTGGGGGATGTGTACCATCTTCTCCCCATTTCAGAGCTGGGAAAACCGTGGCCCAGAGAGGTAAGGTCCTTAGGTGGGGTCCCACAGCCCCACCATAGCAGACCTTTGGGGCTGACCCAAGGTGGAAAGCCTTGGCAGGAGCGCATCCCCCTTCCTGGGGTCTGGCTTGGGTGGACCTGGTCCTTGCTATGGGGTGCAATGGGGTGCAGTCCCCAATCTACCCACCGTGGCAGGGCTCCTCTCTCTGACTTGGGAACTGGGAATCATGGGTGTGCACAGGCCTGGGCTGCCCTGGCCTTGCCTGCACCCAGGGCATACGGGCTCGGCGAGGTGCAAGAGGGCCTCCCCTAGGAGGAGGAGGGCCAGGCAGCCTTGGCGGGTCTTCTCCACTGGTGCCTGTTGGCCCGCTCTCCCGCCGCAGTCCAGGACATCGTGTTCCAGCTGCAGCGCTTCGTGTCCACCATGTCCAAGTACTACAACGACTGCTACGCAGTGCTGCGTGATGCCGATGTCTTCCCCATCGAGGTGGACCTGGCCCACACCACGCTGGCCTACGGCCTCAGCCAGGACGAGTTCACCGACGGGGAGGACGAAGAGGATGAAGATGACGAGGACACGGCTACTGGGGAGCCGTCCAGGGATGCACGAGGGGCTGCCGGGCCCCTGGACAAGGGTGGGAGCTGGTGTGACTCCTGAGTGCCCCGTGGGGTGCGGATCTGGGGGGTAGGGTGAGTGGGAGGACAGAGCATGGGAGCTGGGGCGGGGCCGCTGCAGAACAGGGTGGCGCATAAAGGCCTGCTGGCTTGGGGCGCCTGCCTCCCTGCTCCTCTGTCCTAGCACAGCAAGCCTGGGCTTCTGCCCAGGAGAGGCCCTGGGCCCATGGCCTGGGACCTGGACACTGGCCTGCTCCGCCTTCCCTCCCCACCTTCCCAGCCAGATGGAGAGCTTGGCCTCTGGAACTGCCTTAGGAAGGAGAGAAGGGGCATGGAAAGGAGGTGGGGTTAGAGGTGGCAGGACGTCCAGGACCCGTTCCCTGTGGGCACCACCACTGGAGCCTGCTGGAGTGGGGGGCCGGGGGTGGACAGCCGAGGTTGGGTCCAGTGTCTTGTGTACACCCTCACCTCAGCCCAGGCTGGCCCCAGCCCAGCCCACACTCACACCTCGGCGGCCTTTATTTATTTTATTCCCCTAGCTCAGCCACTTCCCTGGGGAAGGGCCGGGCACTGGGCCTGTATTGAATAAACACAAACCCAGATGGAGCCGGGCTCTTTGCAGTGGCCTCAGACCCTCCTCCGCTCGACGCCCCATCTGCAGCCTCCCTGGTTGTGAGGGAGGGGGGGCAACAAGATTTATTGACATTCCCTTCGTAGATACCACTTATTCCTTGCAGTAGCTCTTTGAACTGGCGCTACTGGCCCCATTTACAGACAGGTGACCGGGGCTAGAGAAGTGTCTTGCTCAGGGCCATTCTGCGTACGGGGACAGAGTGGGATCTGGACTTAAATCTGTCAGGTCCCAAAGACTCCAGGGCTTGCTGTGCTTTGTGATGTCCTTCCCCATCTTTGATCCGCCAGTGCTCTGGCTAGTAGCTCGGCCTTTATATGGAAGGGCAGGACAGACACTGGGGCAGGAGGTCCAGGCCCTGCATTGGGGAGAGAACATTAGGGGTGCCCCCCCCCACACCAAGCGCACCTGTTCCGCTAGGGCCGTGGGAGGAGGCCAGGGGAGGCCACCCTAGTGAAAGTGGTCAAAATAGGCTGGCTGTGTGTCCTGCCAGCTGTGCAGTCCCGGTTCACACCTGTGGTCCCCGTGTAACTGACAGTGGCCCTTCCACTCTCAAAGTGGATGATACACGCTCATCTTGAGAAGGGGAGGAGGCAAGAGGCTGGGAGGGTGGGCAGGGTCTAAAGTGGGGTGGAGGGGTGGCTTTCAGCTTGTCAGCTTTGACTGCGTGTCGTGGGCAGCAACCTGAAGGGGGCTGCCAGGCAGGCCTGGGAGAGTGGAGGGAGGAACGGGTGGTCACTGGGAGTCTCTGCGGGTCCCCTGGAGCTCCAGGCCAGATCACCGCAGCCACTGTACAGGCCAAGGGCACAGACTGCAACCAGCAGCCAGGACTCCAGAGACAGCCTCTGCAACCCTGAGCTACTCCCTAACCTCTCTGTGCCTCAGTTTCCCTATCTGTGCTTGTGGCCAGTAATGGTCCTTACCTCACTGGGCTGTTACAAGCATTTGATGAGTTAACTCTTGTAAAGGGCTTAACGGTGCCTGGCACAGAGCCCCGCCTCTGAGTGTTTAATAAAACGTAGTCACTGTTCTAGTGACTCGGGGAAGTACAGACCTGCGTGAGTTGGCCAGGCTTCCGCGAGGGCTCCCCACGCCTCTGTGGGACCCGGATGGCAAATGAGACCAGCAGGGAGGGGGGCCACAGGTGGGATGGGCCCTCCTGAGCCCATGGCTGAATGTCCCAGGGCTCTGGTGGGAAGGCCCCTTCCTACTCTTGGGCCTGGTTTCCACACTCAAAGGATTTGGGGGGCGGGGAGACAAAGGAAGTGCCAGGTGTCAGGTTTGGGGGAAGAGAATCAATACAGAGGGAAGAGATCCCAGAGGCTTCCCGGCCAAGGTGAGACCTGGGGCTCCCTGCACTTGGATCGGAGTGCAAGAGGCCCCAGTGCCTCTGAGTCTGAGGACACCTGCTCCACGGCCCCCCTTCCCCATCCCTGCCACTTCTTCCCCCAGCACCTTCCCGGTCAGAGGGCCCTGGGGAGAGCCTCTCAGACTGCCTCCCACCCCCGCCAGCCGCCAGAGCTGCGAAGGCACAGGGACAGAGCCTCTGTCTTGCCGCTGAGCTTTATGAACTTCAGTGTCACACAGGGCAAGCCCTTGTCCGTGCACAGCAGCGTCACCAAGCCAGGGCAGGGCCTGGCCATGGCCACAGGGCAGGTGAGGGTG
This sequence comes from Nyctereutes procyonoides, assembly GCF_905146905.1. NCBI lineage: Eukaryota > Metazoa > Chordata > Mammalia > Carnivora > Canidae > Nyctereutes > Nyctereutes procyonoides. The sequence continues at coordinate 27,543,683 of NW_026575049.1, read as the reverse complement.
GGAGCTCCTGCCAGACCCCAGGGGTGGGCTCTGTAAAGCAGCCTCCGGTGTGGCAGGTCCTCTTGGGACAGCCGGGGCTCTGGGCGGGTAAGCCCACCTGGCCTGGTGCCCTCGGCTATACAGACTTGGTGTCCCGCCCTGGCCCTGCCTCCACCTCTGCGGGCCTGGCCCCCGGGCTTGGCACCTCCGGGGGCTCGTGGCTGCCCGGCTCCTCAGCACCGGTGGGCAGGGCCTCAGAGTCCGCCTCGGCCTCCGCGTCCTCGGTGTCGCTGGCCCCGCCCTCGGCCGCCTGGCCGGGCGGGGTGTCCCGAGAGCGGTGCAGGCAACACTTGGTGGCGACAGCCATGAAGATCCCAGCCAGGGCCACCTCAGAGCCAGCCAGGTAGAAGATGATCTCGTAGTTCTTCAGGGCATCCACCAGGCGGCCTGGGGTGGAAGGAGGAGGGGGGTGAGGGCCTGCAGGGAACCCCCCCTTCACCCTGCCCCACAGCCTCACATTAAAGGGTCATGCCCTCCCTCTGGTGGGGTTTACATTTGGGTGACAGACACACCCTGGTCTCTATTCCCGTCTTAAGAGGCAAAACCCCACAGGTGTTCTCCCCCTTAGACCTTGAAAATGTCACCACCTCCTTGGACCTCAATTTCTTAAGTGATAAAAGGCCTTTAGTGAGGCAGCACTTTATAGGTTACAAGGCACCCCCTCCACCCCAGACTGAAACCCCACGTGTGCCCTGTGACTTGCTTGGCTAGCAAGTGGGGAGGGGTCCTGGCTCAGCCTCACCCTCCTGGGGGCCCCTAACTCTTGCTCTTTCTACCTAACCCTCCTGGTCTTCAGGGGCCTGGCTCAGCTTTCTCTCCATCTCCCCCACCCCACCCCCAGCCTCCTCCCGCCCCTGCCAGGGGGCCCCTGGACCCTAGACTGAGTGCCCAGTAGTGCGGGCTGGGGGCAGGACTTGTGAGTCACAACTCCCCTTTCCCCCTCTGTATTTTCCGAGTGCTCTATCCAGGCACGTACTACTTTCATACTCAGGAAAATCTTAATTTTCATTGCAAATACTGCCCCCCCCCAGTATGGTTCCTCTGTGGGCTCCACCCTCTTGGCATTTTTGTTGCCCGCCACCCCAGGCTGTGACCCCTTGGTCAACAGCTCAAGGAGGCTTCCTGTGTCCCCCAGGCTGGCTGCCTGCCTGAGCCCCTCTGGGCACTCTTCCCAGACTCGCCCTCCTGGTCCCTGCCCAGCAGGCCTGTCCTGCCCCTGCCCCTCCCATACGCAGCCCTGCAGTGTTCATCACCTTCTTGTGTCCTATTAGATCCACCCCCCCAGGTCACATGAGAAAATGGAAGATGCGTCCCTGAGCCTCTGGAGGGCTGGTTTTGTGGCTTTTGGTGGTGGGCTTGGGGGGGCCACCCTCACAGAGTCAAGTGAGATGATAAGGCTTGACAAGGGCGCTCAGCTACCCCAGCCCCAGAAGGGGGGGGGCGGCTTGCCCTATCTCAGGGGCAGGCTGGGCCCCAGCAAAGGTGGCCTCCCCTCATTGCTCCATCACGCAGCCCGACAGCGCTCCTGCTCACAAGCAGGCTCTCTGCTGTTTCAGGGACAACCCACCAACCCGAGAGGACCCTAATATCCCCCCCATTTCCAAACTCACTTTCTGCATCACTTGTATAGGAACGCTGCCCCTCTAATGTGCCCCACACTGTCCCGTGTCCTCATTTGGGTCTACCCTGCGGGAATCCTTCCCTGGCCCCTCGTGGACTCCTGTGGAGTGCCCAGTGGGCCGTGGCACAGTGAAGGGCTGGAGCCAGGGCAGGGCCTGGCCGTGGCCCGCTGCAGAGGGGAGGGAGGCAGCCCCCTCTGGGCCCCAGGGTGACCACCGCAGGAGCACACTGAGCTCTCCACAGGCTGCTCCTGGCCACACGGCCGCTTCCTCAAACACGCTGCCCCTGTCCTGGTGACCCTTAGAGGCTGGGCACGCTGAAGCACTGAGCTGCGGGGCTCCAGAGGAAGGGGCAGCGGCCCTGGGCGGGGCTCTGCTCTCGTTGGGGCGCCGAGCTAGGCGCCCGCAGGTCTCCCACCTCTGCGGAATACGCGTCTGCGCTTCCCGGGACTTGGCGCCAACGCTGGAGAGGACCCGCCGCTGGTTCCTCGAGGTACCTTTCCCGCCCTCCCGGCCCCTCCCAGGCCTCGTGGTGCCGGCTTGGAGGAGGGCCAATTAGCCGTGGAGGGGGGCCCACCTGGCACCCCCGACCCCCCGGCACCCCCGGCAGCTGCATCTGGGACACGGCGCGCCCCCCTCGTCTCGGGCCTCTCGCCCGCGTCCGCTCCTCCCGCGGGGCGCACCGGCAGACGGCGGTCCGATGAGCACGGCCACGGCCTCGACGAGCAGCACCAGGCCCAGCGCGCTGGGGAAGCGGAGCGAGCCCACGGCCGCCATGAGCACCTCGAACTGCAGCGCCCCCACCATGCCGTACGAGAGCCCGAAGGCGACGCAGAAGGCCACCAGGGCGCCGTAGGAGCGCGCGCGCGCGCTGCTCAGGTCCGTGAGCCCGTTGGCCACCAGGGCCAGGCTGAAGAGGTAGGCGACGTGCGGGCGGAGGCGCGCCAGGCCCGCCAGGGCGCCGCAGGCCGGCCGCGCCACGATGTCCACGAAGCCCACGATGGACAGCAGGAAGGCGGCGTCGGCGTCCGGCACGCCCGCGTCCTTGGCGTAGTTCACCAGCAGGATGGCGGGCACGAAGAGCCCGAGCGCCATCAGGAACTTGGTGACGGCGTACACCGCGAAGGCGCGGTCGGCGCACACCGCCACGTCCAGCAGCCGCCGCCGGGGCCGGCCGCCAGGGGGCGCCTCGCGCAGGCGCAGCGCGGGGCGCTCGGCCTCGGCCTCGGCCTCGGCGTCCGCGTCGGCGGGAGGCTCGTCCGCGCTGTCCCGGCGAGGCCGCGGGCCGGGCCCCGGCGGAGGGCGCATGACGGCGCCGCACGCGCAGCAGTGCAGCAGGAGGCCGCCGAGCAGCAGGAAGCCGCCGCGCCAGCCGAAGTGCTCGAGCAGCTGCTGGCCCAGCGGCGACAGCGCCGACAGGAACACGGGGCTGCCCGCCGCCGCCAGCCCGTTGGCCAGGGGCCGCCGCCGCTCGAAGTACAGCCCCAGCATGATGAGCGACGGCTGGAAGTTGAGGGCCAGGCCCAGGCCTGCGGGCGGCGCGGCGCTGGGCGGGGGCTCTCCGGGGACGCCCCCACCCACCCCGGGCCCCACCCAGGGCGCCCCCACCCCGGGACGCCCCTATCCCGGCGGGAGGGGCGGGCCGGCCGCCTCTCCGAGGGGAAACCGAGGACCAGGAGGTCTTGCACCAGCGAGGACTCCCTGCCCCCCAACCCCCCCCCCCAGCCCCGTCCTCATAGGGGAGGCGGGGAGCCGAGGAAGGGCCGCCCTCACCTGTGAGCACCCCGGCCGTCAGGTACAGCTCCAGGAGGCGCGTGGCGAAGGATGCTAGGACCATGCCCGCCGAGGCCAGCAGCCCCCCCACCAGCATCACCGGGCGACAGCCGAAGCGGGTCACGAGGATGCTGGAGACTGGACCTGTGGGCAGGGCACCGTCACCGCTCCCGCCGGACTAAGCGCTCTCCCTGGACACTCCAGCCCCAGACGGTGGCTCCAAGGGATAAGGGCACCCGCTGTTCAGAGACGGCAGCGTCTGGCCAAGGTCACACAGCTTGGCTGGGAGGCGCCTGCGGGGCCGCAAGGCAGGGACCTGTCCTTGTCCACAGGCCCCACCCCCCACCCCTCCAGAGAACGGGGAACCCAAAGCAGAAGGAGCAGACCCCTCCCTTTTTATCTGCGCAGCTGGAATCGTCCCTTGGGCCGCCCAGGCTCTTTCCGTCCCTTACTCACACCCCCCAGGCGCTGGGCTGGGATTAACGCCAGCAGGTCCTCCACCCCCCAGGGGGCTAGGGAACCCGGAGCGGGGGGGGGGTGGGGTGGTGGATTTTATTTAGATCTGTTCCCCCACCTGTAAGAGAAGCGGGTGTAGGTCTTTGGCGGGAAAGGAGGGGCCCTGCAGGGGGGCCAAACTTGCCGGTCAGCCCCTGCCCTCTCCTCCCTTCTCTGGGGCCAGCGTCTCCACAGGGAGAAAGTGGTTTCCCTGGGATGCCCAGCGGGTCGGGGATCCCGCCCTCAGCCCTGGGCCTGGGGTTGGGGAGGGGCCTGCCAGGGGGTCTGACCCGTGCCGTAGAGCATGGCGAGCATGATGGAGGACACCCAGGCCGTGTCGCTGTAGCCCGCGCCGAAGTCGCGCATCAGCGCGCGGAAGAAGACGCTCACGGCCTTGGGGAAGCCGTAGGCGAACCCGGTGACCACGAAGCAGGCGCCCAGCACGGCCCAGCCCCAGCCCCCGTCTGGGGGTCCCTCGCCCCGCCGCGGGCCGCCAGCGCCCATCGCTGCTGCCTCTGCTGGAGGAAGGGGACAGGAGGGGGCAGGGAAGGTCTGTAGCCCCGGCAAGGAAGGCGGATGGAGACCCACCGTGGGGAAACTGAGGCACGGGGCTACCCAGGTGAGCCCTGCTCGGGGAATGAGCCAGGAGGGAAAACCGAGGTAGCGCCTCACCCCAAACTTGCCCTCCTCCAAAGGGCTTATAAAAGGTGAGAGGAGGATAATAGAATCGATCCCACCTGGGTCAGGACTTCAGGAAGACGGGCTCCGGAGGGCACTCCTTCCTAGGGACCTAGCGGTGGCCGGAGAGGGGGTGCTGGTGAGTGGGGGAGCTGGGCGGCCAGTGTGTGTGCCCCAGCTGCGTGGGAACTGCCAGGGTTCCCAGGGTGCAAGAACTCACGTGGGGGGGGGGCGTGGGGCGTGCAGAGAAGGGTAGCCAGGTGCCAGCTGCAAAATGGCTGGGTGTATTTGGCTCCTTGGCCAAGTGTTCTTCATTTTTCTCAATGACCAGAAATGACTATTGTCATCAGAATATTATGGAAAAAAAAAATAAAACAAAACAAAAAACCCCAGACATTTTGGAGTAACATTAGCCTCGTTTCAGGAGCCAAAGAAGCTGAGCTCCAGTTCATCCCAGCTTAGCCGTGGATCCGCTCTGTGACTCAGGCGGATCCTCCTGCCTCGCTGAGCCTCAGTCTTGTCACCTGTAAGATGGGCGGCCCATTGCCCCGGGGCCAACCGGGAGTCTTGGTGGGGTGCGGTCGGGACTCTGGCTCCACCTTGACCTTTGAGGGGGCACTAAAGAGACCTTCTGTTCTCCAAACCCCAAGCAGCTCCCCAAACCCTCCACAAGCAGAAAAGAGCTCTGAAGTCTCTCACACTTGTGGAGCTCCAGCCAGGGGTGCACGCAGCAGCCTCCCGTGGCCCCCGGAACAGCCCAGGTGGGTGGGCCAGCCCGCAGCTGGGGCCGGAGCCTCCTTCCCTCCTGCTGCCCGGCTGCACCCAGGGTCTTCCTCCTGGCGCTGGGCAGTGCCAGGCACCCCGTGGGGATCTGGGACGCCGACCCTCTCTCAGCAGGACCAGGTTCTGGCTTTTCCTGCCTGCTGTCCCCTCTCCGGACAAGGGGTCGGTCCTGGCAGCCCTCACCCCCACTCACCTGAGCCGTCCCGTGGCTTTGGATGTCCAGCCTCACATCTCCTGAGGCCGACCGGGAGGGGCTGCCCGCTGGCTCCCCCGGGGAAGCTAGCCTTACGGGGGCCGCGGCCGAAGACCCCCGGGCTGGCCTGCAGATCGGCCGCTGGCCTGGCTCACCCACGGCTCTCCCCCTCAGGCCTAGGGCTTAGAGTGTCCCCCCTCAACCCCTCTAAGAGGCTTTTGCTTGGAAAGGGAGAAAGGACAGGGCATTGGCCGCAGTGCAGGGCCAAGCTGGACCTCACGGTGGGGGGCCGGGTCTCAGGCTCTACCAGCAGAGCTAGAGAGGAGGCCCCTCCACTGGGCAGAGGATGCACAGAGCTCTGCTCTGGCAGGGGGGTGGGGGGGGGAGGGTCCTAGTGCTGCTGGGAGCATCGCCCTGCCCCTGAGAGACCCCACCAGCCCTACTCACCTCAGTGGCTCGCTGGCCCCCCACCCCCAGACCACATTCCAGGAGGGGCCTCTGAGGCTTTCCTCTGGATCAGGCTAATCCAGGTCGCTGAGCCTGGGACTGCGAGGGCGGGAGGGTCCAGAACAAAGGGTGCTGTGTCCCAGGCTGCCGGAGGGTGACTTGCTGGTGGTCCCAGACCTTGGCCACTGCCACCCCTCCCCCTCCGGCGAGGCCACCCTTTCCTGGGAATCCTAGAGCGGCACAGACACTGGGCCCGTGGGTGGATACAGCTGGAGGGCTTCAGGGCAGACCTAGAGATTTGCTTTAGCCCAGGGCTGTGAGAGTCTGTGCGGGAGCAGACGCCTCCCAGGGAACAACCAGGGACCCGCAGGGCCTCGGGGACCCCATTCTCCAGTGGGACGCCTCCAGCGCCAAGCCCCCACCCTAGGTCCCAAATCACACACTGCCAGTCCTGCTGCTGTGTCCACCTGCTTTTATTTCTCACTGTTTACAAAAGTCCAACAGGAGGACATACATAGGGTGGGGAAGGAGGGGTGTGGGGGCTCCTCCCTCATGGGGCGGGGAAGGGTTGGGGTGCACAAGGGAGGCCCCCAGGGAGAGTTCTAGGGCCCTCGTTGGGGGAAGAAATGATCCCGCCCCCCAATGCTGCCTGCTTTATTCTGACGGCCCCAGACCCCAGGCCAGTCCCCTGGGAGCTGCTCAAGCTGAGGGCATGGTTTGGGGAAGGGCAGCCACCCCCAGTATCCCCAGTATCAGGACCCCGGCTCCCTGGATCCACTGCTGCTGCTGCTGCCGCTGCCGCCAGCTCTGGGCAGCCCCTGGGCAGGCGTGGGGGTACGACCTCAGACCCCTGATGGACGGAGGCACCTCAGCGGATGAGGGGCGCTGAGCGGTCGTTGGTGACAGTAGGACGCAGCTTTACGGTGGCAAAGGGGTTGGTGCCCCTGTGAGGGGAGAGGTCGGGGTGAAAGGGGCCCAGGTGGTCAGCTGGCTCTGGGTCCAGGGGAAGTGGCTGGGCACCTGAGCCTGTGTCCGCCCCGACCTCCTGCCCCCCCATCTCCACTCACCCCTGCCTCGACTTCCCTCACAGCCCCCTCTGAGCCCTGCCCCTCTGACTCCTGCTCTAGGACTCACCGAGGGAAGAGCTCTGGGGGTTGCTGCTCCCAGGACATGAGTTTCTGCAGTGGGGGTGGAGGAAGGGCCAGGTTTAGGGGGCGGAGAGGGGCAGGTGAGCCCCTGCCTCTGCCACTCCCCATTCCAGGAAGGCAGAGGACGAGACCAGATGCCCCTGCAGTGCCAGGCTTCTGGGAAATAAGGCTGGGGTGTTCTGAAGCCCAGAATTCTGTGGATCGCAGACTTGAGAAGCCTCTGGACCCAAGTACCAACTCCCAGGCTGCAGATGCCCTCCCCGCACCCCACAACTCACCCCAGTCTTGCCCCACCAGCTCCAGCCCTGGCTCTGACCCAGGATCCTGGTCTTGCCTCTCCCAGGGGGTGGGGAGGTAGAGAGCACAGGCCTTTTCCAGTGCTCCCAGCAGGACAACGGGGGCTCCAGTCCCTGAGAGGAATGCTTTCCCCTTTCCCTCTGCCCCAGACTCAGAAATCCATCCTACACCTCCCCCACAGATGGGCAAACTGAGGCTGCGGCGGGGAAGACCCCCTGCCAGCCAGCCAGTGGCAAAGCAGGAGGGTTACCTGGCCTCCAGTCTCCCTGCCCACTGGGTGAGGGCTGGGCACAGGCGTTGCAGCGGGGGGCTCACCTTGACGTCACTGGCCACCCCCGTGCTGCCCATGCTGCTTCGCCGGCTGCTGGGCAAGGGTGGAGGCGCGGGGCTGGGGGCGCGGCTGGGGATGCGGCTCGGGGTTCGGGACCGGGGCTGGCCATCCCAGTACTCTGAGGGTGCTGTGGAGTTGCCCGGCCGGCCCAGGAGGTCATCAAGGCTGTGGCTGCCCCGGAGCGGGTAGGATCTGAGTCCAGAGGAGGGAGGGAGGCGTAGGGGGTCAGGCGGGAGGCCCCTACTGCACCCTACCCCATCTTGCTGGGCTCCTAAGCGTCCTACAGCCTCTTCCCTCGCACACGGGTGAAAGGAGGCCACGGGCTTGGAGGTAGAGGGATAGACGCAATGGCTGTCACATGTAGAAAGGAGGGGGTCCCCTTCCTCCAAAGGCCAAAGGAGGCTGAGTCCACTCAGGATCGCAACTCACAGATGTCCCCTAAGGCGCCACCCCCATTGAAGTCCCCACCCCTGCCCCACTTCTGACCACCGGGTACCTGGAAGGTAGCTCATTCATAGGGCTCATTGGGTTCATGGAGGTCACTGGGCTCAAGGCATTCATGGGACTCATGGGCATCTCCTCCAAAGGTTTCACATAGGCCTCAGGGAACCAGCCGCTCCTGCGGGGTGCAGGCAGAGGGCCCCATGAGCAGAAGGCCCAAAAAAAGAGGTCAAACTCACCCTCCTGGGAGCTCTTACTGAGCAGTGCTACGGGCCAGGCCTCGCTCAGAGGGCTTTACCCAGACTAACTCATTGCATCCCTTGAGGAGATCTTTCTCGACATTCAAGTCCAGACTCATGTCCTGCCAGGGGCCAGGTCACCTGAGGAGGCACTGGAAGCCCAAGGCAGAAAGTAGAGTGTCTGAGGACATGCTGTGACCCACTTCATTCCCCACCCACTGAGCACCCACCATGTGAGGCCCACGAAGAGCCAGACACCCTTCCTACTAGCCTAGAGGCTCCCCACCCGGCGGACAGACAGATTTGAAAATGCATGATGACAAGGGTGACTGGGAAGGGGTCAGGACCACAGACAACTGTATGAACCCAGAGGAAGGGGCACCTGAGCCAGGGCCGGTTGCTCCTCAGCCCCACTGTGGCCACCCACCCTAGGACTCTGGTTCTGGTGACCCCAGGTAGCCCTGCGCTTGGTCTTTGCCTGACTGGAGTCTCATTACTGCACCTGCAGAGCAGATGGGCCTTGGGAAAGGCACTTGGACTGATGTTCCTCAGCTTTTTCAGACCCTATTGGACCCATCAGATCCTTGCAGAGCATTTGGGAAAGTGTTCTCCAAAAAGCCCCCTTAGGCCCCACAACGTAATCAACAACTTTCTCACCTAAAGGTAACTGGATTTCAGCTCAAAATGACAGAACAAAACATTTCCATATGCTTTAGCTCTGCTTTCACCATAAAGTGCCCACTGATACAACCTGCCACCTCCTTCCCCAGCCGCGACCCAGGAACGTGGTTTGAGAGCACGGGTCTGGGTGGTTCAGAGCTGTTCAGGTCCCCAGGAGGTCAGCTACACACCTGTTGTGGGGACTTTCAGGGCTCCTGCTGCCTGCTGGTGTGGGCCCACAGAGCAGGGGGTTCCGCCCTGGTGTTTGTAGCCATCTCTCTGCCGGCCAGCCCACCCTTCAATTCTTGGTCCAGTGGTCACCTGCCATCCGTCCCTCTACCCTTGCGCCATCCCATCTTGCATCACCCATCTGTGATCCATGAGTGCAACCACCCACGGACGACCAGTCCCTAATCCATCTATCACCTCTTGACCACCTGGCTGCCCCTCTACCAACTCATTCACATACCTTTCCAGTCACTCCTCCGTCTAAGCACCCCTTATCTGTGCTTCCCCTCACCCGCAACACTCAATGCATCCCTACCTACTGACCTGCATCTTCCCGCCCATGTGACCACCCCCAGTTCATCTTCCATCCACCACCATCCACTGACCCACACCCTCCCATCCACCCTTTACCTGTCCATGGCCCACTGACCCACCCACCACCCTTGCAAGTCCTTCACAGGCACCTGCTGACTCCTCCCTCGAAGCCCTCGTTCATCCCTTCTCCCCCACAGCATAAGTGGGAGTGAGCACCACACAGTCCCCCTCCATAAGCCCTGTGGGGGTCACTGCCTGGCTCCCACATGCTCCCACCTCCTCCCTCCCTCCTCTTTGGCAGAAAAAGTGATCCTTGCACACGCCCCTTTTCTGGGCTGCCAACCCCTACTGTCTGCCAGCCTTGCAGGGACCCCGATGGATTTCCCCACCTCTAGCTTCCACTCCTGGTGTCAAAACCAACCCCCCTTGGCGATCTTTAAGGACCTTCCCTGCACGGGCTGCAACTCAGCCTGTGAGGTCCCAGCATGGCCTGTGGGCCTGGCCTGGGGGAGCCCGCCTGCAGGTGCACCCCCTCCATCTACTCTGCTGACTTTCTCAGGGTGCAGAGTGGAAGCTGCTCCTCCCTCCGTGTGGGGCATCCAGAAAGTGCCCAAGCAGTCGGGTTCCTGCAGCGTTCCCACGCGTGAGAGAACCTTCCCATTCCTCCCAAGGGCCGCCACCCTGTCCTTGGCCTACATCCGGTGGATGGATGAGGACACCGAGGGCGGGGGGGGGGGGGGGGGGGGGGGGCGGAGAACTGTCTGAGCCCCAGAGCGCAGGGGGGCGCGAGGGGCGGGACAAGCCTCCATCGGGCGGATCCCAGGCCTGGGGCCTCCCCCCCCTCCCCCGCCTCTCCCCCCCCCGCCTCCCCCCCCCCCCCCCGCGCCCAGGGCTCCCACTCACGCGGACGAGCCCTCCAGCTTGCCGTAGAGCCAGCCGTTCTGGGCCTCCTGCACCAGCACCTCCACGACGTCTCCGGCCGAGAAGCGCAGCAGCGTGTGGTTGGCGCCCTCCGAGTGGGAGACGAGGGCGCGGACCCTCCTGGCGCCGCCGCCGCCGCCGCCGCCGCCGCCGCCCCCGCCCGGGCGCTCGCCGAGGGAGTCGGAGCGCGAGCAGCGGGCGCCGCCGGCGTAGAGCGAGGCTGCCGGGCGGGGAGCGCGGGCGCGTGGGTGGCCGGTCCCCCCGCGTCTGCCCGCGATCCCGCCCGCTGCGGCGTCCTCCCGGCCGGGATCCCCTCCCCCGGGGCGCCCCCCCGCCCCGCCCCGCCCGCACTCACAGGCCGACGGCGTCCGGGGCAGCTGCGTCGCGGCCCGCGGCTCGGCGGGCTCGGGGGCGCCGTAGGAGCCGGAGCCGTGCCGGCTGCGCGGGGAGCTGAACTCCGCCAGGGGCCTCTGGGGCTGCGAGGGGAGACGGGCAGGGCAGGGTGGGGCGGGGAGGGGGCCGCCGCGGGGCCCTAGTCCAGCCCCCACCCCCAGTCCCAGGCGTCGGCGTAGGGGTTCTGGGGCCGGCGGCCGGGCCACCACCACGGGGGCGCCGGGGCCAGGCCGGGGCGGAAGGGCGGCGGGCCCGGGGGCGCCGCGTAGACGGGGAGCCCGGGGCGCAGGAGGCTCCAGGCGGGGGCCGGCGGGGGCGCGAACGGCGGCGGCGGGGGCGCCCAGGGCCTCACCATGTCCGGGCGGGTGGGCGTCAGGCGGCCCGAGGGGTAGGGCGGCCCCAGCACGGGCCCCAGCAGGCCCGGGGAGTGGGCGCGCGACGGGCTGCGGCTGGCCTCCGACTGCTCCTTCCACAGCAGCACGCGGTTCTGGAGCACGCCCCGGGCCTGGCCGCGGGGGGACACGGGCGTCAGCGGGCGTCAGCGGCGTCAGCGGGCGTCAGCCGGCCCCAGCGGCCCCCAGCGGCCCCCAGACGGCCAGGCCTGGGCACGCGGGCCCCCAAGCTGGGGGGACCCGATTTTCTGGCGGGAAGGAGCCAGAGATCGCTGCTGCTGCCCCCCTGTCACGTTGGACTCGTCCACCGCCCAACCCTCTTGGGTCCAAGGCCCCTCGGTTTTCCTTGAGGTGCTTCTCCTGCCCCTCCTCTCAGGCCGTGTGCTTTGGCCCTGCTCCCCCAAGGCCCAGGACCGGGGTAGGGGTAGAACCCGGGCCTGGCCGCTCAGGTCGCTCCATCCTGCCGGTTAAGGTGATGGACTCGGGGATGACACTTAGCCAAAAACTGTGACCAGAGACCCCAATCCCAGTACTTATCCTGGAACAATCTGGAAAGATACATTCTTTGACCTCATGGACTTGGCTAAATAGAGTGAAGCCAGCACAGGAAACCATAACTAAGGGAAAATGGCAAATTTCTGATGACATGCATGCTCCTAGATCCAGCTATACCTGAAACCCTTGAGCTTCATAGTAACTAAAGTGATAAGCACCTTTCCTGTGTAAGCCAATTTGAGTAGTTTCCTAAAAGAAGCCTTTCAAATAGTTTTACCAGTCAATTCCTTTTAGTCTATAAGCATTCCTTGTGTCCCAGGAACATGGGCATCTAACTCTGAATACTTTCAAGGAGGGGAAACTCAGCAGTTGACCACATACTCCATAACAGCTTGGGGTGGGAGGGTTTTAAGTGTCAGACCCGCTGTGTGCATTAATCATGTTTTTAATTTTCTGTATTTTATAATGTTTTGAAGTCCTGGGGCTTTGCCAGTCCTGCAGGGATTGCTGCTCCCAGGGCTAGGTAATTCCTAGAGGTAAGTAAGCAAGTTGTGCCTGTGACTGCACCTTTCTAAGATCCTGCCTCCTGTCTGGCCCAGCTGCTGAAAGTCTCATAGGGATCTCAGGCAGCAAAACAGAAGCAACTCACATCACAGGAGGAACTAGTCCCCTTGGTCACTAGGTGGACACCCCCTCTGTTCCCTTGCAGAATTAGCAAAACAGCACAGAGACCAAACTCCAAATGTCTTCATGTGCGTGCTGCAGAAGCAGTGTGCAAAGCAAGCACGTTGGGTTCTGCATACCACATTTTTAAAAGAGTTTTTGTCCAATTTGAGAACATTCAGTGGAAAGCACCCACCAGGGTGCTAAGGGCTTCTGGGAGTAAAGGCCACAGCACCAAGTCCCAGCCTGGACAGCACTCAACTTTACTGGCTTCCCTGATTCCTGCCTCCAAGCAATTTTGCCTGTGGTTGGAAAGAAACACCGTGCAGGCTTTCAAGACCATTAGGAGACCTTGGAAGAATTTTTAAAACATTTATGGACTGGAAGAGCCATTCTAAGTATGCTTGAGACCCCACAGACTAGAAAAGGCTGATAAAGTTAGCTAAATGAAAACAATTTTTTAAAACATGACAAAACCTACCATAAGCAATGACCAATGATAAGTGACAAACTGGGAAAATATTTGCAATGCATCACCAAGGAAGGGCTCATTTCAGTAACATATAAAGAGCTCCAAGAAATGAATAAGAAAAATAGAAGAAAAGAGGCTGACCTGTCCCAGTAAAGGACATCCGATGGCTCAGAGCCATGAAAAGATCTGTCTCACTTATAAGACAAGTATAAAATAAAACCACACAGAGATACCGGTTTTACCTTGCTGATTAGCAGAGATTGAAAAGTTTGCTCTCACACTGTTGTCAGGGAGAAGGGAATGTCCTACATTACCAGCAAGAGGGTAAACTGGGACAACCAATGCCTATATCCTTGGGCTCACCAGTTCCATTCCTAGGAATTTATCCTGGAGATGGACTCTCACAAGTGCCATAAACCCAGAGAAGCTGAGGGTGAGGTGGGCAGAGAGGCATGTTATTGACCAGATGCAGACTCAGCCAGGACTGGGGGAGTGTGAGTGTGACCTCTTGCTGTGCTCAGACCTTCACCATTTTTTAAATTTTGTTCCAAGGGGCACCTGGGTGGCTCACTCAGTTGGGCAACCAGCTCTTGGTTTCGGCTCAGGTCATGGTCTCATGGTCCTGGGATCAAGCCCCGTGTCAGGCTCTGTGTTCATCAGGGAGTCTGCTTGAGGATTCTCTCCCTCTTCCTCTGCCCCTCCCTCTGCCCTCTCTCTTGCTCTCTTTCTAAAATAAATAAATAAGTCTTTAAAAATAAATAAATAAGTAAACCTTGTTCCAAATCTTGTGCAATCTGTTTATGGATATAGTAACACATAAATATTTGTGGTTGACTATCTTAGGAGTTTGATCTAGTGTGTCCTAAAGCCCAGCTGGATCAGACAACACGATACCTGTCCATTCTCCCCCATACGTAGGGGAAGTCTGGCTCATTCAATCCATGGCTCCCTCCTGCGGGGCAATCACTCAGCTCTCCTGAGTTTGACCTGCATAAGCTCGCAAGATATTCTATTTTAAAACAGAGAGAGAAAGCACAAACAAGGGGAGTGGGAGAGGGAGAAGCAGACTCCCTGTGGAGCTTGATCCCAGAATCCTGGGATCAAGACCTGAGCCGAAAGCAGACACTTAATGGACTGAGCCACCCAGGTGCCCCTAATTGCTACATACTCTATTGAAGCATTGGATCTATCCTTTTGATACTAATATGCAGAAAAAGTGATTTACTTTTGAAAATTCACTGATAAAACATTTGATACCACTTCCTGGAATACGGTACCAACAAGATTCTATTTTGAAGCAAAGTGGTCATGTTTAATATTAGGTTCAAGAGAGTGGAGATAAGCTTAATTTCCCTTATCTTTGTTGTCAATTTGAATATTACTCCAATCAAGACTTTATTTGGTCCTTGGTAAATAAAAGCTTAATATTTAGTAGATGGATTAATAAGATCAACTTATGTGTGTATGTAAGTATATATATTCTTTATTTTAAATAAAGCCAATTGGCATTTTGGTATTGAAAAAAAAAAAAAAGACGAGTGGCTCTCCTCTTAATGTTGGAGGTTACCTGTTCAGGATATGGGGAGAAAGAAGCTTCCTGACAAGGTTTCTTTTTTTTTTTTCTGACAAGGTATTTAAATGGCCAACAAGCACACTAGTCATCAGAGAAGTGCACATCAGAAGGGCTACCACTTCACAGCCACTAGCGTGGTTTTAATCAAGATGACTGACAATAACAAGTGTCGGCAGGGATGTGGAGGAAGCAGTGTGGGTGAGACCGTGATGTGAGATGGTGCAACTGCTTTGGAAAACAGTCTGGAATTCCCTAAATGGTTAAACACAGAGTTAGCCTATTCTCAGCAAGTCCCCTCCCAGGTAGCCACGAGGAATGAAAACATACGTCCACATAGAGACGTCTACATATATCCGTAGCAGCATTATTTATAACAACCGCCAAGTAGAAACAACCCAGATGTCCATCCACTGATGACTGGTTAAATCAACGTGGTCTCTGCAGACAACGGGATAGTATTTGGCAGTAACAAGGAACGAAGGATGGTATGTGCCACAACACGGGTGAATCTTACCCACAAAGGACCACATAGTGTATGGTTCCATTTATAGGAAATGTCCAGAAGAGGCACATCTATAGAGACAGAATATAGATCCATGGTTGCCCATTCCGGAAGGGGGGGTTGGTGGGATGGGGGATCATTGGGGAGTGACCGTTAGGGGTGCTGGGGGTTTTAGGGATAACACGAATGTTCTGAACTTGACCGTGGCCATGGATTCACAACTCAGCAAGTATACGAGACACTGCTGGACTATACACTTTAAATGCATGAATTGTGTGCTGTGTGAATATCTCAATACGATTATTTAAAAGAAGAATATTTAAAAGAAGAATAAGCAGTCTCTCCTCTCTGGAGCATCACTCTGAGAGAGAGAGAGAGAGAGAGAGAGAGAGAGAGAGAGAAGGGGTAGGAGGGGAAGCCTCCTGTCGGGGGCTGCCTGTCGTGGGAACAGAGGAAGAATGTCAGCTGGGGCTGAAACCAGTCGCTGGATCCAGCCATGTCCCCACCTCCACTCAGCACCGGAGGGTCCCTGGGTTTGTTTGTTTGTTTATTTTTAAAGATTTTGTTTATTTATTCATGAGAGACACAGAGACAGAGACAGAGACAGAGAGAGAGAGAGAGAGAGAGAGAGAGGCAGAGACACAGGCAGAGGGAGAAGCCGGCTCCATGTAGGGAGCCCGACATGGGACTCATCCCAGGTCCCCAGGATCACGCCCTGGGCTGAAGGCGGCGCCAAACCGCTGGGCCACCCGGGCTGCCCAGGTCCCTGGGTTTAGAGCCTTGGGAAGGGGCCTGGCAGAAGCAGGGAGGCAGGAATCTGCTGGGGGCTGTCAGAGGCAGCCAGTTGGAAGCAGACAGATCTCCTGAAGGGTAGCTTTTATTTTTGGCTTTGGAGGGGAGTAGGGGCAGGAGACTCTGATACCCCTGGGCTCCTTCACATGAGGCTCTATTGCTGCATCAACCTTGCAAGGTGGGGATTATTCCCCTCTTTTGTCAGATAAGAAAAAGAGACTCAGAGAAGTGAAATCATTTGCTAGGTTTGCAGCCAGGGCACAGCAGCTGGGAAACCTGATCAAGAATACAAAGAAAGAGAAATAGTGGTGGGTGAGGAGCCCTGCTGGTGACATCAGGAAAGAGAGGCTGGCTCTCAGATATGACACAGTCAGAGCCTGACATGTCTTCTGGGCTCAAAGAATATTTATTAAGGACATAAATGAGCAAATAACCTTGGAAAAATGCAGGGACAAGGTCATCGATTTATGAGGGAATGGTGGAAAAATGATGTCCCAGTGTCCTTGGTCCCTCCTTCTACAGATCCCACCAGACCCACAGACCAGACCAGGCCACATGCCAGGTGGGCAACTGGGAGGCTCCGGACTGTCGGATCTTTACAGTTAACAGCAGGACAGAACTTTGGCCAGTACTGGGCTGGCTGGACAAGAGGGGCTCTGGCCATGATGCCCACAGAGGCACTTGGGAAGGACAGTGTCAAGTGTCCCTCCTGAGTGTGGCCTGGGAGGGGCTGCTGGCTTTCCTGAGTCCCAGGGCTCCATAGGTTTGGGCTGCTGCTAGCCCATAGGATAGTTCCTTATAATTTAGAGATAAGTGTCCCCTATGGATGGACAGAGCCTGCTGGGCACACCTTTGGTGAGAGGATGGCCTCTTTATGCAAAGAAAGAGGTGCTCCTTTCTCTAGGAAAATACGGTCTGCACCAGTGTATTCAGCTTGGAGAGTAGAGCACAGGCCCTACTCTTAATCAGGTACCCTTGTGCAGTGCTCAGTCTGCACAACCTTCCCCGGCGGCCCTGTCTGCAGTGGTTCTCCACAAGAGTAGACTAAATTAATCCCTATCTCTCATGCTGAGCTGATGCTTGCAACAATAGGAAGACCTGGGTTAGGAGGGGGATACTAGGGGGTAGAGATGGCTTCACTCCCCCAACCTCCCACATTTGCCAGTACCACTGCCTGAGCCCTTGCAACTCAATTGAACCCAGAGTGGGAACAGGACACGGGGAGGCAAAAGAAAGAAACAAGACACCTGAGAGGACCCAGCGGTCAGGGAGGAGAACCCAGGAGACTACCCAGGCAGCTGAGAGAAGGGGGTGAAAAGATTAACAAGATCTTGATAGGAGCGTTTGCTGCATTAACAAAGACCTTCTTAGCCAGACAAAGCACGATCTTAAGATTGAAGATTGAACAGATGAACTAGAACACAATCAGGCCTGACACGTCAAGGCGGAGAAGTATCTCACAATATAGAATGAGGACAAATGAAATAGACTTGGCAAAGGAGGAGGTCATAGATGTGGAGTTCTAGAAGGAGAAAAAGGAAAGACAGTGGAGAAAGGAAAGCAGCTCCTCTGACCTGGAGAAAGAACTGAGCCTGCAGAGTGAGGAGAGTGGCGGACACTCCTCTAGGGGTGCCCAGACAAGTTCCTGAGTCCCAAGGACCCCAGGAAAACCTCCAAGCATCCAGAGAAAGAGCCAGTCACTTAAGAGGGAAAGTAGACAGACCAGCACCTGCCTTAGCATCAACAACACAGAGTGCCAGAAAACAGGGCAATGTCCTCTTGGACCCCAGGAGAAAAAGCCTCCAGCTCTGGAGTCCTTCAACCAGCCCACATGCCACTCAGCACTCTGGGAAAAAGTGAGACATTTGTACATATGCAAGGATTCAGATGGAGTAGCTGCAGAAAACATTCAGTTAATCAAGACAGAAACCCCAAGACAGTGGGAAAGGAAAAGGAGTGAAAACACAGTGGTATCAGCGTATCTGATCATGTGTGTAGTCTGCGGGTGACCATGCACCAGGCAGCAGAAAGATATGTGATCTCAGAGAAGCCTCTCAAAATAAAAGGATCATGCTGCAAAGAAATGACCCGTGAGAGCTTAGAACTAAAGGCCCTAGGTTTTTAGGTAAAACCAAGAGCTGGGGGTCGGGGAGCATAAGGGGAGGAGTTAGGCCACATTTTAGAATTCCAGAGAGGGCAAGAAAATCCTTCCCCAGGCCTCATCTTAAGGGTCAGGGGGCCGCAATGGACAGTGTAGTGTCAGAGAGTTTGTCAGTATATTTTGAAAAGATAATAAGGAATATATGTTATTATGAGGGTCACAACATGAGGTCATCATGAATAGAGATAAAAAGAACAGTAGGATTTGTTAATAAAGGGGAAAGGGAAACATGTAAAAACACAACCAAAGCAACAAGAGCAAGCATGAGAGAAAAAGAAGAAATGACCAAGTAAATGCAGTTAAGTTATCCTGAAAGCATAAAACAGGTGTATCAGTTGTTGGGGTAACGGGAATAAACTGAATTCCTCTATTTAAAGACATAGGCTGTCAGACTGGTCAAAAGTCAAAACTGAACTATTAGCAACAGGAACACACTTAGCATGCAGTTATTGATCTTAGGATCATGAGTTCAAGCCCCATCTTGGGTGTAGAGATTACTTAAATAAATAAAACTTTAAAATAAAGAGTTCACAGAAGAGAGAAGAGGGTCATTTTAATCTCAAAGTGAAATGAAAAGCTTCAGGCTGGATTATGAGAGACATTAAATAAATAAATAAATAAATGGCAACATTTACAGAGAAGGTAATGATAGTTGTAAACCCAACAGCACTAAACAACATGGCAGTTAAACACAGAAAGCAAAATCCAGTGAGAAATGAAAGAATCTGTTTGATCTAGCAGATAGAATGGAGCAAGAGCACAGAGGATCTAAATAATATGATCAAAGTAACAGACAATAACTAAATAAACCTATGAATCCATGAATTTGTGAATGGTGAGTATATGCAAGCAGGAATGAAAAAATAAATGGTTCATATATGAGTGAATAAAGGCATGAATTAATGAATGAATGTGAGAATGAACAAAATCATGAATGAATGAATATCTGATGATAGAAATAAACACAGAAACAACCAAAGAAATAGATGGGGAGAGTGAACAAATTAATAAAATTGAATAAATTTCTACAGAGAGGAAGGATAGAAGGAAATCCCATGGGTGGTCAGCTCACAGAGAGCACAGACCCTAGGAAGTCTCCATTAGCTGTCCCCCAGTCCCAGCTCACCCGGCCAAAAAAATGCAGGAAGGTGTTGGAAAGCAGCAGATGCTTCTCAGCCAGGAAACGATAGCGCCGCTTCTCTTCCAGTTCAGCTGCCCGCTGACTCTCAGACATGAAGGCCTGCATCTGTGCGTGCAGCCGGTTCACGCTCTCCTGCCGAAGAAGTGGGTTCTGGCTGGAGGCAGGGGGTGGATGCCTCCTCCCACCCTCCACCAGTGCCAGCTGTCAGAAGTCTCTCTGTCCTTCCTGAGCCAGCCATCTCCCCCTGGAGGCCCTCCCCCGAGCACCCAGCTCACCGGAGCTCCCGGGCCCACTTCTCAAGGGCACCCTCATCCTCCTGAGCCTGGGCTCTGTGTCCAACCAGCCCGGGCACTCCTCACAGGGAGGGCTGGTGTCTGAGCCATCCCTCTGACCCCAGGCATGGGGCCAAGCACCAAGGGGGGGCCCAGGAAGGTTGGGTTAAGGAACTGTGAATGAGTTGATTAATAAGTCCCTACTTGGGAGGGTAGATTCTGAAGGGGAGAGATAAGAGCTTAGTCAAGGAGCCAGAAGAGGAGACAGGAAAGGAGATAAAAGTCCTGGAGATGGAGGCCAGGGATGGGGCCCTGAGCTTAGGAGGAGGGCTGGCCCTAGCCAGAGGTGGGGGGCGCAGAGGATGGCGGGGTTGCTGGGGAATTACGCAATAGCTACCACGGTCAGGAGCAGCAAGGCTGATGGCCTTAGGTTTTCCCAGTGAAGTAGAAGGCGCAAGGCCTGGGACTCTGGGGAGGGCTGGGAAGTGACAGCATGAGGAGCAGAACTGAGGTGGCCCTGGGGCCCAGCAGTGCCTACCCACCAGGGGCCGGCTGACCTCCCTAGCTATGCTCACCATGGAGCATGAGGCAGGTGGCCCTCCTGGGGTTGGGCCAGTGCCGGGTGGGGAACCCAGGAGGGTGTCCAGGGGCCCCCCAGAGCCTGTTTTGCCCCCAGCTCTTGTACCTTCATCTCCCGCACATTCTTGTCCCTCTTGCGTTCCATGCGCCATAGCTCAGACATGCACTTCTCCAGGTTGGCGGCTCGGTGGTGGTATTCGAGCTCGTAGTGCTGGCGACTGTCCTTGGGTAGGGTGGAGAGAGGAGGGAGACCCCCATGTCAATGAGCTCAAGACTCCTGGCCCATGGGTTGGAGTACTGGACAGGGCCCCAGGGGGGCTCAGCTGGGAACACGTGCAGCCTGGGGCCAGTCAATGCCCAGCGCAGGCCTCGGCGTGCCATCTATCAAACGAGGAGAGGCAGTCTTGCCTGTGATGGGCTGGGGGGCCAAGGTGGGTGGCCAGACTTACTTTGATGAACTGCATGTCCAGCTTGGTGTTCTTCTCCATGTGCTGCAGTAGGTCTCCATGGAATGTCTGCACCTGTGTGGAGTGCAGAGTGGGGGTGATCAGGGTGGCCCTAATCTTTCCCACACTGCAGCATCCCTTGCACACTGCCCAGTCCAATTCAGCCCACTGAGTTCCTAACACACCAGGCACCTGCCCAATCATCCGAGAAATGGTCATAATAAAAGCACCTGGTAGAGGGAGGATTAAATAGTTAAATATGCAAAATACGTAGTGCAGTAGCTGGCTCGCCACAACTCTCCATAAATGTATCAGTGTCTCCTGGTTCACAGTCCCAGTCTGTGCTTTGATTATGCCATTCCCTCTGCCTAGACTTTCCTACCAGACTACACATCCTAGCTTCCCTGCCTCCTCTACCAGGAGGTCACCCTGGCTTCCCCAGCAGAAGCCATGGTTCTCCCACTTTGTCTCTGGAATGTATACATACATTTGTTCATTTACTTTTCATTCCCCTTAGCCATAGGACAGAATTTCCTGCTGGGCCCCTGCTCACAGCCCCTCTGGAGGAGCAGCAAGCTGCTGTGTGCAAGAGCCGCGTCTGACCCATCTCTGTGTCCCCAGCACTGGGGGCAGGGCCTGACCCAGTGAAAGTGCTCACAGCCATTGACGTCTTTTTTTTTTTAAACAATTTTTTAAATTTTTTTATTTATTTATGATAGACATACAGAGAGAGAGAGACAGGCAGAGACACAGGCACAGGGAGAAGAAGGCTCCATGCACTGGGAGCCCGATGTGGGATTCGATCCCGGGTCTCCAGGATCGCGCCCTGGGCCAAAGGCAGGCGCCAAACCGCTGCGCCACCCAGGGATCCCGCCATTGATGTCTTAGCTGAGGGGTGGCTGGTTTCCATGACAGGAGAGACAGAGGTGGCTGACCACCTGGGTGACCAGGAGGCCGGGGAAGGCTCCAGGCTCAGGCTCAGAAGAGCTATGTCCTAGTAATTCTGGTTCTGCCTCCAATTTGCTCTATAACTTTGGACAAGTTGCTGTCCCTCTCTGGGCCTCAGTTTCCCCATCTGTAACAGGAAAGTCTTGGCCAGATGCTCTTGAAGGTCCAGCCTTGTGAGCCCGAAGAGCTTTGATTCTGTGAGCCTTGGTGCTCACCTGGGACCTTCTCCTGGAGTCCCCCCATTAGCGTTCCCTGGGCCACTCTGTTGTGGGGACATCTGATCTAAACCCTTCAGTGGCATGCTTTGCACTTGGGTTCACAGGGAGCAGAGAGGAGTGTCCCCCATCCTGCGGCCACTCCTGCCTCAGGGGACCTTTGCTCAGCCTCCTTTGTCTGCACCCCACTCCCCCCAGTGGCACCTGCTCAAGAACCCGCAATGGATGCTGCCTGCTGCCACAGGGGTCCCCATGCTGTGCTGGGGGACTTTTGTCCCCTGGGGTTGGGCATTGCCCAAAAGAAGAATGTTGGTCATCTTCTTCCAGTATGTAAGGGAAACTAGTCAATGGTAAAACTTGCAAATTTTATGTTTTTCTCCCATAATTGTTTCTGAAATGCTGGTAACTGCTGGTCTGTAGGGGAGCTTGAGTGGGGCCCCCCTTGAACTGTGAGTTGTGGCTGCTGGGATGTGTGTGTGTGTGTAGGGCAATCAGTGTTATGAATGCAGCCAAGACCACATAACCACCCTTATCCATCCAGTGATCCAGGAAGCAAGGAAGTGAGCTTTCCAACCTGCACCTGTGGGACCTCCCAGTGCGGCCACCAGAGCCCCTCACTCCCTCCTCCCCTGGCCCTGCTTCCCACTGAAAAGACAGTCCAAGGTTTCTGCTTGAACACCAAACATGGGTTCTTGAAAATCCCCATATCCTGCAAAATCTCCCAAAATAAACAGCAGGGCTTATGGGAGATACGGTGTTGGTGTAGACCCTCCAAAACCAGGCAACGTTGTAACCACAGCACTAATAGATGACGAGTGGTACCCAAAGACGAACTTGAACCACACCAAAGGCTACGGAGAAAATCTAAAATGCACAAATCCAACAAGATGGACACACCAGCTCTGCCTAAATTAGTGCAGAGCTGATGTGCTGAGAAATGCAGAGGCAAGTGGGGCTGTCACGAAGGTGGGCGAGGGAGGCAGTGCCGCCTGCCCCCAACTGAGAGCCTTAGGCCACTGGGAGCACTCTCCCCAGGGAGGCCTGGGTGCAGGAGCTTTTTTAACGTGTTCTGAAAATACAGATTAAAGGGTTGTTGCAGTCAGTGCTGCAGGCCAGCTGGGGGCTTCCTGATTCTGTTTGCTCTATCTCACTCTCACCTAGGAGACGTGGCTCCTGAACAAGCCACCTTCCATGTATCAGATGTCATTCTTCTGCTTCTAGTCAGGTATGAACAGATTCACACCGTGGATGTGTGTGTTAGAATGGGACAGCTGGATGGTAATTCTTTCCATTGCCATGTCTTGGCTGTGATCACCAACGGGGTAGAGGACACAGACCCAGGATGCCCCAATTAGATGGGGCCCCGGGCACCATTGGGTTAATGGAAAGTCTTTGTTCAGCTCCGGAGGAAATGGATCCATTAAAAGGTTGATAATTGACATGAACTTTGAGCTCTTGCTATGGGGGAACCCTAGGACTATCTACTAACGGGTGACTTCTGAAACAAGGAAGTCACCAAACCCAGGCTGACTGAGTCATTCCCAGCAGGTCAGAGCAGAGACTGCCCTCCCTTCCCTGTATCCTCTCAGCATATACTTCATTAATGGGTCCTGTGAGCTCCTCAACATAGAAGCTGAGAGCAGACCCACTGTGGAAAATACACATCGCAAGGTCTATGTATTGTTGTTCCAGTAACTTGAAAGAAATCCTTTTGCCGCCTAGACAGGAACCCCCCACCCCCCGCTGGAAGAATTGTCCCTGTGGGTGATGCCACTCCTGTCTTCCCCATTTGTTCTTGAACACCATCCAGTAAGGCTGTGCCCCAGCACACCTATAAGACAGTTCTTGTTGAAATCACTGACACGCCACATCACAAAGCCAACTCTCAGGATGCATCTGACATGAACTGTGGTCATCATTAGACACAGTTGATCATTCCCTCCTGAAACCCCTTCCTCACTTGGCTTCCAGCCTATTACCCTCTCCTGGTTTTCCTTGCACTCCTACCCTCGCTGCCTCTTCTATCATTTGCTGATTCTCCCTTATGTCTTGATTCCTCAGGGCCTCTTCCTTTCCCTTCCTCCACCCACTCCCTCCATGAGTTCATCTGTCCATATGCTCATGGCTCCCAGACAAACAACCCAGCCTAGACCTTGACCCCAAACTCTAGCCCATATTTCCAGTTGGTTTTCTAATAAGCATCTCCAACTTACCATGTCTAAAACTAAGTCCCCGATCTCTCTCCTCCATCTGAACTGCTCCATGCTCAGTATTTCCCAATCGGCTAATGGCAAGTACACCTTTCCAGTTGATCAGAACAAAACCTTAGAGTTAGTTTGACTTTCCCTTTTCTTTGGCAATTGACATCTACTCCATCAGAAAATCTTGTTGGCTTTAGATTCAGTCTGATTTCTTCTCAACACTACCGTTGCTGCCACTTTCCCAAGCCATTTCAACCCACCTCCAGATTACTGCAATAGCCTCGAAATTGGTCTTCCTGCTTTTGCTTTTGCCCTCTACTGCTGATATTTTATTCTTAGTGCAGGAGCCAGGGTGATCCTACTAAAAAATAAGTTAAACAATGAACAACTGGAAAACAAAATTTTAAAAATTCTAATTATAATGGCTAAAAGAATCAAATACCTAGGAACAAATGCAAAAGATGTACAAGACTGCTACCCTGAAAATGGCAAAGAGTTGCTATGAGAAATAAATAATGGAGAGATATACTATGTTCATGGATTAGAAGACTCAATATTGTTAAGATGACCGTTAATATATATGTATTTTTTTTTTAAGTAGGCTCCACTCCCAACATAGAGCTTAAACTCATGACTCTCAGATCTAGAGTTGCATGCTCTACTGACTAACCCAGCCAGGTCCCCCTATGAGGACCATTAATTTATAGATTGATGCAATCCTTGTCAAAATTCCAGCAGATTTTCTTAGAGAAATTGACAAACTGATTCTACATATGCAAATGCAAAGGATCTTGACTGTGCAAAATAATTTTGAGAAAAAAGAACAAAAATTCTTAGACTATTTGATTTTAAGACTCACTATAAAGCAAGAGCAATTAATACAGTTGTAGTATCAGTGTAAGGATATACAAATTTATCAATGGAACAGAGTAGAGAGCTCAGAAATAGACCCACACATACACAACAAATCAAATTTTGACAAAGATATCAAGTCAGTTCAATGGGGAAAGCAAAGTTTTTTGGGGATGATGCTGGGACAACTGGGGGAAAGAACCCTGATTCTATCTCACTTCTTCACAAAAACAAAATTAAGATGGATCATAGAAATAAATGTAAAGTCCAAAACATAGAGCGTCTACAAGAAAACCTAGAATATCTTTGCCATGGTGGTGGGCAAAGATTTCTTGAAATGGATACAAATACAAGCCACTTTTTAAAATTGTCAAATTAGCAGAGGCAGGTGCTCTTTTTAGTGTTTGTTGTTGTCATAGCATTAGTCCCATGAATTTTAAGGTAGTTTACTGAGTTTAAACAGATTTTGCCTTTTGTAAAATGAAAACAATAGCCAAATTTGGCTTCCTAAAAATGTAAAACTTCTGCTCATCAAAGACAGTATTTAGAAAATGAATAGACAGGCTATAGGTTGGGAGGGGGGAAACATGCACTATGCCTATATCTGAAGAAGGATTCATACCTTGACTATGTAAAGAACTCCTATAAGTCAACAATAAGTATAACCCAATAACGGGCAAAGTACTAAACAAACACCTCATGAAAGAAGATATGCAAATATCTGGTAAGCCCATTAAAAGTATTTGGCACGGGATCCCTGGGTGGCGCAGCGGTTTGGCGCCTGCCTTTGGCCCAGGGCGCGATCCTGGAGACCCGGGATCGAATCCCACATCGGGCTCCCGGTGCATGGAGCCTGCTTCTCCCTCTGCCTGTGTCTCTGCCTCTCTCTCTCTCTCTCTCTCTGTGACTATCATAAATAAATAAAAAATTAAAAAAAAAAAACCTTTGGCAGGAGTGCCTGGGTGGCTCAGTGGTTGATCTGAGTGGTCTTTGGCTCAGGTCATGATCCTAGGGTCCTGGGATTGAGTCTTGCATCAGCCTCCTCACAGGAAACCTGCTTCTCCCTTTGCCTATGTCTGCCTCTCTTTGTATCTCTCATGAATAAATATATAAAATCTTTAAAAAAAAGTCTTTGGCATATGCAAAATGAAACCACAATGAGGTACCATTCCATATCTTCTAGAATGGCTAAAATAAATAAGACTGACAACATCGGATGTTGGCAAGCATACAGAGAGCAGCAGCAGCTTTTATACATTGCAGGCAGGGGTGCGGCTAGCATTAAGAGCTTTGGAGAGCTCTTTGGCAGTTTCTCATAAAGCCAAATTTATGTCAGCCCTGTGACCCACAAATTCTGCCCCCAGGTATTTATCCAAGCGGAATGAAAACATAAATCCACAAAAGACTTGTACAAGAGTGTTCACAGCAGCCATAGTCATAATAATCCTAAACTGGAAACAACCCAAATGACCATCAACAGAAAGATAAACAAATGGTGGTACAGTCATTGAGTCAAATACTAAGCAATCAGACACAGCAAGCATCAATGCTTGTGACAGCATGAGGTCATCTTACAAACATTACATGGAGTGAATGAGGCGGGACACAGAAGAATACATATGTACAGTTCCCTTCATATGAAGTCCTAGAATGGGCTAAATGAATCTCTAGAGACAGAAGTCAGAGAGCGGTTGCCAAAGAGGAGGAAAATTTTTTTATGAAAAGAAACCAAGAAACTAGAGCAAATATTAATGGGGACAGTGTTTCGTGGACAAGGGTGGTGAAAATGTTCTAACATTACACAGTAGGGATGGGTTCAAAGCTCTGTGACTACATTAAAAACTTCTGAATTGGGGCAGCCTGGGTGGCTCAGTGGTATAGTGCTGCCTTCAGCTGCCTTCAGGATCAGGTATGATCCTGGAGTCCTGGGATCGAGTCCCACATCAGGCTCCCTGTGTGGAGCCTGCTTCTCCCTCTGCCTGTGTCTCTGCCTCTCTCCCTCTGTATCTCTCATGAATAAATAAATAAAATCTTTTAAAAAAATCTTCTAAATGGTATACTTCAAAGGGGTGAATTTCAAGCTGACATATTTAGTATATGATATATGTAATATATATGAGAATATATATATATATTTAAAAGATTTTACTTAATTATTCATGAGAGACACACTGAGAGAGGCAGAGACACAGGCAGAGGAAGAAACAGGCTCCATGCAGGGAGCCCGATACAGGACTCGATCCCGGGACTACAGGATCATGCCCTGAGCTGAAGGCAGATACTTAACTACTGAGCCACCCAGGCGTCCTGAGAATATATATTTTTATTTTTTATTTAAAGATTTTATTTATTCATTCATGAGAGACACAGAGAGAGAGGCAGAGGGAGAAGCAGTCTCCTTGCAGGAAGCCCGACGTGGGACTCGATTCTGGGTCTCCAGGATCATGCCCTGGGCTGAAGGCAGCACTAAACTGCTGAGCCACATGGACTGCCCAGAATATATATTTTTAAAGATTTTGTTTGTTTGTTTGTTTGTTTATTTATTTATTTATTTATGAGAGTGAGAGAGCACAAGCAGGGGTGGGGCAGAGGGAGAGGGAGAAGCAGGCTCCCCACTGAGCTGGGAGCCTAATATGGGGCTCAATCCCAGGACCCCAAGGTCATGACCAGAGCCAAAGGCAGTTACTTAACTGATTGAGCCACCCAGGCAGCCCCATGAGAATATATTTTTATATATCATTGTATATATAGATACATCTATGATAGGACTTCTATTATGGGCTCTGTTCTTGGTCCAGGTATTAAATCAAAACATCTGGAATTTGGGGGGTGGGGGAAGAAATGAAGAAAAAAGTAAAAATAGCCAAGACGAAGAAAAGATGTTGAAGATAAGCTGTGGAGATCTAACATACAGATAATAGGAGTCCCTGAGGAAGAAATGCAAAGGTAGAGAACAAAAACATTCTACAAATTATGATTCAAGATAACATTTCTGAAATTAAAAAAAGAAAAGAATTTAAAACTACTTATTGCAAAAGTACACCCTGTGACTGAGGATATTGACCCAGATAGATCAACACCAAGACATGTCTAGAAAAATTACTAGACTGAAGAAAAAGAAAAAAAAAAATCCGGCATCTAGGCTGAAAAAGCAAGTGATTTATGACAGGAAAAAACAGATCATCAGACTTTTCAACAGAAACATTCAATGTTTCATGCCTGAAGATGATTGGGATGTCTGAATGCTTGCATTCTCTGTATCCTCAAGAATCAGGATTCTCCTTTTTTTTTTAAGATTTTATTTATTCCATTTATGAGAGCCACAGAGAGAGAGGCAGAGACAGAAGCAGAGGGAGAAGCAGACTCCCTGCCAGGAGCCTGATGCGGGACTCGATCCCAGGACCTGAGCCAAAGGCAGATGCTCAACCACTGAGCCACCCAGGTGCCCCAAGAGTCAGGATTCTTATGAGGACCAGAACAAAGGAGAAGCTGTGTAACCCAGAAGAGGCTGAACAAAACAAAACAGCCGGAAAGCCATCAAAACTACTAGGGTTGTACCCAAGAGACTCAGGAGCCAGACTGAAGAAGCTTCTATTGGCCAAAGAGGGAACATTTTCAACTTTGCTAAAGACAATAAATGCAAAGGACTGAAATACAGCCAATGTGTTTAAATGTACGATACTGATGATACTAAAAAATACCACAGTAATGATGTGAGGAAAACAATACAGCTAATTGGTCACCTTCAGAGGACAGCAGGGTGACAGCCCATTCATGATCTCAAAAGCTAATAAGTGAAGGGATTGAATAAACCTTACCTTACTTTTCACACAAAAATGTGCCACTACTAACAAAGAAGCGTCTCCATATAGAAATATCCCAGTTAACAGGTAAGAGCACATCAGAAGAGCAGTTAACTTCCTGTGTGTGAATGGATCTGGACACACTGAGCCCCAACGGCTGTTAACATCACATGGCTGCAGACGTGACGTGACTTCTGATGGAAGAACCCAGCGCTCTCTGGGATCTTGCCAGAAGGATAGAACCTAGGTCTGATGGGACACCTGGATGGCTCAGTGGTTGAGCATCTGCCTCTGGCTCAGGGCGTGATCCCGGGGTCCTGGATCGAGTCCCACATCGGGCTCCCCACAGGGAGCCTGCTTCTCCCTCTGCCTGTGTCTCTGCCTCTCTATGTCTCTCATGAATAAATAAATAAAATCTTAAAAAAGAAAAAAAAAAAAAAGAACCTGGGTCTGATCAAGCCCCTAGATGCAAAGGACAGAGGAATAATGTGAACTGCACCAAAGGTGCAAGATCGGCCGTTTCCAGATTTTAGGAAAACCAGCCATGGGGTCCCAGGGCCTTCAACAGACAAGTTGTAAGGGAAAGAAAGGGATGGAGGGAACCAGTTGGTTAAGAAACTCAAAGGCATGTTTGAAAAAAGAGATTGAGCACAACCAAACTCTAGTGTCCAGGGACATACGCCTGAGTGATTGGCTACAAAGGAACACAAGGAAGCATGGGATCAGTGGTTACTTTGGGGGAGAGGGAAGGAGGGGCTATGATTTTGACGGGCTCCTGGAGAGGCTACCACAGTTCTTGACCTGGAAAGTAGTTTGCCTTAAAATGATTCATTAAGCTCTAATTTGCTCAGTGAGACGTTCTCTGTTGGTGTTTTACTTCACGATAAAAAAAAAAAAAAAAAATGAGGGCAGCCCTGATGGTGCAGAGGTTTAGCGCCGCCTGCAGCCTAGGGCGTGATCCTGGAGACCCTGGATCAAGTCCCACGTCAGGCTCTCTGCGTGGAGTCTGCTTCTCCCTCTGTCTGTGTCTCTGCCTCTCTCTCTCTGTGTGTGTCTCTATGAATAAATAAATAAATTATCTTTTTTTTTTAAAAAAAAAGTGAGATCCTGGGGACAACACCTGGATGGCTCAGTGGTTGAGCATCTGCCTTTGGCTCAGGTTGTGATCCTGGGGTCCTGGGATCGAGTGCCCCATCGGGCTCCCTGCAGGGAGCCTGCTCCCTCTGCCTGTGTCTCTGCCTCTCTCTCTGTGTCTCCCATGAATAAGTAAATAAAATATTTTTTTAAAAAAAAGTCATATCCTGTCTATCTTTAGCTTTGCACACTCAGAAGAATGGCCAGAGCCTGGGCAAGGCCACAGGACAGGGCTCTTGTCCCAGCCGATTTTCTCCTTCACACACGCCTGCTAGCCTTCAGGAGCTCCACCCGGAAGGCCCTTCCCTCACCCTCCCCTCTCCCAGGCCTCTCTCAGTGTCCCCTTCCTAGTCCTGTTTTCTGAGAGTATCTTAAAAATTGCAGCCGTCCAACACCAGCCACGAGCCTTCCCTGCTCTGTCTTCCTCCAGGGCACCTCTCGCATCTCTACATACTGCCTCGTATATGCTCACTTGTTAGTCTGGCGTTTTGTCTGGCTCCTCTCAGGGTGGCGGGGGTGGGGGTGGGGGCAAGGGCTTTGTCTGCAACGGGGCCTGGCGCCTGGCTGCGGAGAGCTGTTGGATGGGCGAGCCCGGGGCAGGCAGCCTCTGGTTCTGGCCGAGGGCCCTGCCCAGCTGTCACAGCCAAGATGCGGGTGCCCAGAGAGGAAAGATCTCTCCTTACAGCGAAGGCCTGGATGACACTCGTCCTTATCCAGCCCAGGTGTGCCACGAGTGACACAGAGAGCCATCAAACCCGAGGATAGGAAGTGTCACTGGCTGCCAGCAGGAGCGGTGCTCCTAACTCCCCCCCGAGCCCCGGGAGGGGGCTCCGCAGAGCCCTGAGCCTGCAAGTGTCCCAGAGGTGGGCCTAGGACCAGGGTGTGATCCTGTGCAGGTGGAGGCACACTTTCTGTTCCTAAAATTGTTCCCCCTTTTGACGTTGTAACCAAACTGCTACATATTTTCTGGTGTCCCCCTAAAGCACACCCTGACTTCCGGGGGGGGTCCCCCTCATACACACATGTTTGCAAGCCACGTGGTGTCACACTGAGCTGATTTCCTCCTGAGCTTTCCAAGACCCCTCACCACCAGCTCCTCTGTGCTCTGCCCCAGCTCCCCATCCTTGGCTGCCTTCCGCCCAGTGCTTAGCCCACCGCACCCCCTGGGAATACCTGCTCATCCCCTCTCTGTGGGGTCAGGCCCTACTCTCTCCTTTTCAAATTTGCTCCTTCTATCCAGGGTCAGTGAAGCCCCTGCCAGGTGCCAGGCCCCACCTCAGCCCTTGCGGGGCTCCCAGTCTTGGTGGGAGAGAGACAGGGTGATGGATCTGACTGCCAATTATCACCAAGAAGATGCATGGAGGGCTACGGGCGCCAGGCATCTAGTTTAAACTAATGAATTTGCTTAGTCCTCATGAGAATCCCGCCGGTAGTTATGATTATTTTCATTTGACAGACAGGTAAGCCAAAGTACAGACAGGCTTGTCCAAGGTCACAAGCCAGTGGCGGGTGGAGCTGGGTTTTGAACGCAGGTGCTCTGGCTGCAGAGCTCGCTGTCTTAACCATCACGTACTAAGAATGCATAGAAGCATCTGTTGGAGTCCAGAAGGAGGAGTAATGAGCTTGTCTGGGGGGTCAAGGGAGGCCTGGTAAGGTGCTGGCCGGCAAGGATGGGGGTGGATCTAGGCTGAGAGAATGGCATGAAGACAGCCCAAGGGTAGGAACACCAGGCTGTGTCTGCAGAGGGCAGCTCTTTGTGGTGCTGGGCTGTGATTGGGGGTGCCACAGGGAGGCTGCTGGGTCAGCAGGGCCTGGGCTCCCTCACTGAGAAGACTGGGTTTAGTTCTTTGGGTTTTTCTCGCGGGTGTGACAAGGTCAGGTGGCTGGTTTGCTCCCTGGGAGCATGGAGGGAGGGGCCCGGGAGCCAGAGAGGGGCAGGGCCTGGCCACATGCTCCTGGGCGGGGGTCTTTTCTCTCCCTAGCTCCTCCACTTGCTTTGGAATTGGGGGCAAGAGACCAGATCTCCGAGACTCAGTTTCCTCCTTGGTAGAATGGAGACAAGTGGCACCTGCCTCCCAGGCTGGCTGGCGGCTTGAACGAGATATGGCAGGTGTACATGCCCCACGCAGCCTGGCCCTGGCAGGTACCCAGAAGAGCAGTGCTTGTGTGTCACCCCAGGCCCCAGGGATCCCTCCCTGGGAAAGGAGGTGGGAGATGGGGCCCTGGTCTTCCTTGGAATGCACCCCACTCTCCTGAGTGACCCTTCAGCACCGTGCGGTGTGATACTCACCACCACCTCCAGGTCGGAGTTCAGGTGCCGCTGGGTATCTGACATCTGCACTAGGATCTCTCCTGGAGGCATGGAGAGCAGAAGCTTCAGTGGGGGCCGCCTGCCCCACCCACCCTCTTCCTGCTAGAAGCTGCCACAGGGGCTGCCTGAGATGGGATTTTGGGACCAAAGTCCAAGGATTTCCCATATGGCTCTGTGAGGATGGCAGAGCTTGTCCCAGCCCTGGAACAGCCCTGCAGAGAGTGGTGCAGAGGAGCTTGGGCTCCAGAACAGGAGTCTGGGCGCTGGGCGCTGGGCTGCAAGGCCTGTGTCTTAGGGGGATTTTCCAGGAAAGGTAAGAACGTAAAAGGAACCCTTTCTGGGATCCCAGGATGGTGGGCAAGGCAGGCCTCATGCCCAAGGGACAGCACCGGGGAGGCAGAGGGGTCTGGACAGCAGGAGGAGGCCTAGGGTGGAGGCAGGACCAGGAGGAGAGCCCCAGGCCCAAGAAAGAATGAAGGATATAGCAGAAGGGGAAGCGGCTCACCCAGAATCTGCGAGGTGGAACTCTGCAGGGCCTGCTCCCCAATCTTCTGGATGGCATTGAAGTACACCTCAGCTGCCTCGGACAGAGCTGCAGGGGGACAGGGATGGGTCTAGCCCCCCTCCTCCATCTGCTCTCACCCCTGGAGGCCCCTCCTGCCAGGAGAGGGCCCATGGAGGGGACACCATGCGATCAGGCACGGGTACGTGTGTGGGGTACTGTCCTGGGTGGTGTGTGTGGACACGTGGTGTTGGCCGGAGGAGAAAGCAGGTATGGAGCAGGGCCAGGACAGCTGCACCCAGCACAGGGACTGGCACTGAGCAGGACCTGAGTGCATGTCTGTCATGGGTGCAGGTGCGGCACCTGTGTGTATGCACAGGGAGGTGTGGGCAGGTGTGTTGCTCTGTGCAGGTGTCAGGGCATGGGGTGGGGGTGGGCTGAGGTAGCTGGCATAGGGGAAAGTAGGCTTTGATTCCAAAGTCCTAAAAGGCAGGGAGGGCTTGGGTGGCCCTCAGCTCCGGGTGTGTCCCTGGCTTGTCCTTTGCAGGGAGGACTGCAAGCCCTGGTGGAGTGATTAGCCTTGGAGCAGGTGTTGTTGGGAAATGGGGGAGAGGTAGCTGTTAGCACGGGCACTGAGAGTGAGGTTCAGCTGGCGGGGTGCGTGGTCAGAGTGAGGACAGACAGCTGTGGTGTGAAGCCAGGCTTGCAGAAGTGGGCCTGGGTATAGCAGTGGGCTCACCAGGCAGCATGAAGGTGACCTATAGAAGCGTGGTGTGGCTGGGGCCGCGGAGGCCACCAGAGCCAAGCCCTGTGTCTCTGGGAGCATCTGGAGGTCACCTAAGAAGCAGGCATAGGAGCGTGTGGGTGTGTGTGGATGAGAGTGCTGGATAGGAGTGTGTAGGGGTGAGCCTGAGCAGAATGTCTGATGTGGGGTGCAGGTGACTGCATGGAAGGACCAGGTGCATGGGGACAGTGGAGGCTGGGAGGCTGGGAGCCCTGGGCCAGGCAGGGACTTACCATGGAAGGCCCGGAGGTAGTTGTTTCCAAGGTACACCAGGTTCTCCAGGGCAGGGTTAAACTGCTCCATGATGCTCTGGAGCCCGAGGCCAAAGGAGGGAGGAAAAAGAAAGGCCGATGGGCAGAGGTGTCACTGGGCCTCGAGAGCAGGGCACCCCCAGCCCCAGAGAGGGAGCCCGAGTATAGGGGAACCCATCCAGGAATGTGGAGTCACCCCAAATCCTGACTCTGTTGCAGAGGCCTTACAGCCATCTCTTGGGGCCCTGTTCTAGCTTTGCTCCTGCTCACACACCTGCTCTGGCAGGAACTTGCTCCTAAGACAATGCACCTGGAAGGTTCTCCTCCTCCCTCGGGGAGGAGGCTCGTGGTTTGTTGCAGCCCCCAGCTGGGTGTGGCTTCACCCTACCCTGGGTCCAGGCCTCGCTGGGCTGGACTCATGGATGTCCGATAGTCCCCTCAGGGGCAAGGGCAGGTCTCACCCGCCTCAAAGAAGAGCCGTTGGGCGCCTGACTGTGGCTGGGTCACGGGCCACCTCAGGCCACGGACAGCTGGAGATGCAGAGGGCCTGGGGCATGGACTTAGGCTTGGGTCTTGGTTCAAATCACAGAAGCCTCTCTGGGATGTTCAGTGACCTTGAACAAGCTGTTTAACCATGTTGGCCTTGGCTTTCTCATCGATCCTTTGGGGTGACTATTTTCTATCCTGCCGGCAGGGTGTCCTGAGGCTTACATGCAAGAAAGTCCTACGTGTAGTAGGTGCTCAATAAAAGTCTACAGAGACAGTGGCAACCCCTCTGGAGTGAAGCAGACAATTCGAGTGAGGGGCTCAGAAAGGAGAGATGGACAGAGACAGGAAGACAGAGAGACAGCCAGAGAGGGACCCTGCAGGCCAGGGCCAGGTGGCTCTCTGGGCCTCACCCACTCCCACCTCTAACCCCCGTGGGCCTCATCCTGCCTTTGCCCAGCGTCTAGGAGCACCGTCTCAGCGGGGCCGTCACTAACTGGGCGACTGGACAAACCCCTGCCCTAGGAGCCTCAGGCTGGCCTGGGGTGGTTAACTGTCCCCGGGGATCCCCACCCCTGAGCCCCCAACCCAGGCCCGTTCAGGGCCTTCCTTCCAGAACATGCTATAGTCATGCTCACCCTGTCCCCCAGACCTGGCCCAACCTTCCGGCACTGAGAAGGGGTGCTCGGGCCTGGGGCCCGGGCCACACACATGCTCACCTTGTAGATGGCCATGGTGGACCTGTAGAACTGGTCCATCTCGGGGGCCATGGAGTGGGCGGCAACTCGGGTGCTGGGGGAGGCTGGGGGTGCTGGCAGGGCCAGGAGCGCGGGGGTGAGTCCCCTCCAGTGCCCACTGCTCTGAGGGAGCAAAGAAAGCTGCCCAGCAGGACCTGGAGACGGAGGGCCTGCTGTGTGGCCGGGGAGGAGGTGGCAGCTTAATTATTCACCAGCCAGGGATGTCAGAATGTGATCTGGGGCGTAACCAGAGCCGGAGGAAGGCATCCTGTGACGCGGGCAGGTTCGTGTGACCTGCCCTTCAATTATTTACCCCTCTGAGCCATGGGCCGGTGGGCACGCGTGGAAGGGCCACTGTCTTGGGTCACCTCCTCCTCTGGAGTGAGCATTCCCCAGGCCCGCAGGGACCCCTGGCTCAGGGCGGGGTGGGGGCTCCTGTCTCCCGTCTGCCTACATCGGGCATCGACCGAGTTATAGGGCCTGAGCTGCTGGGTGTCCTCCCCCGGAGCCCTCTCCCACACACCCAGCCCAGGAGGCCAACGTACCGCTGGGCGTCACTGCTGTCTGGCCTCTTCTCCACCCCAGCCTGACACACCGCACCTCAGGGCTCAGGCTCCCACATCCGTCCCTGCTGGTCCATCTCTTCTCACACTGGAAAGGTGGCAGCACGAACCCTAGAGCCTCACAGACCTAGGACAAACCTTGGCCCTGCTCATCGGCTGTGTGATCATGCCCAAGCCCCCTGCCCTCTCTGGGTCCCGCCCCCTGCTATAGCACACAGGGCTCGCCCTAACCCCTCACCATGGGCAGGTGGCTTAGCTGCACCCCTGAATACCCTCACAGGCCTCATTTGGGGAGGCCTAGAAAAGTGGTGCCCCCGGTCGTGCCCCAGGGGAGGCCGGGAAACAGCATTTGTCAAGGGGGCACAGGACGATGACAGTCCAAAGGGAGCTGGAGGTGGGGGGACAGGCTCATAGCATAACACACACAACACAGGTGAACTGGAATCAAACCATTTATTTCAGTTTGGGGTGGCCCCTGGAGCCCAGCCCCCCTCACCCACCACTTCCTGTTGGAAAGAACTGAAGTCACAGGAGTGACCTTTGAGAGCTGAGGAGACTCGCAGGGTGGGGCAGCTTCAAGGGGTGCAGGTGGCTGGGTGTGTGTTGAGGGGCAGAGTCAGATGGGGCCTCCACTCCAGGAGCCTAGGCTGCTGATGGGTGGGCAACAGCCTGTTTCTCCAACTGCCGTCGCCCCAGGAGAGAGGGCAGAGGGCGGAAGGGGCCGTGGTACCCATCCAGGGGGCCGGTAAAACCTCCTTAGTGTCTAAACCAACAGGGCTAGGGGCCCAAGGGTCAGTTGTCCTTGGCGGTCAGGGCGAGGGTCCGAGTGGGGCTCTAGGATCTCTAAGCCCAGAATGACAAAGGGTGCCAGAAGGTAGGGACAGTGGGGGTAGGCCTTCAGGACCAGCCTCAGGCAGGAAGCCCAGCACCCTCTGAGGCCCCATCTGGTCGGCAGAGGCAGAGCCACCTAGGCCCAGCTCTGCCCGCTGGTGCACTGGTGGGACATCGCCCATCCTCTTCATCAGGGGCTGGGGGGAATGGGATGAGGTGGGGGTTGCTGGGAGCCTAGTGGCCTCACGGTGAGAGCAGCAGTTGGATGAGCTTCTGGAACTCTTCCCGGTGCTCGTAGATATAGACCTCAGTCTCCCACAGGGCATTGACCAGCACTGTGTCGCTCACCTCGTCCAGCATGATGTCTGTCCCAAGCTGGGGGTTCAATCTGTCTGGGTCAAGGAGGAGGGGTCACCCCAGGAGGCTTGGCTTGGGTGGGCAACAAGAGCGGGACTGTGGCGGGCTTGGGGCACAGAGCAGCTGCTTGGGGAAAGGAGAAGTTCACACCAAGGGCTGGGTGGGCAAGGTCACCAGGTCTGGCAGGTATGGGGTGGGGGCCCGGGGCCAGGGGCCAGGGCCCGATGCTCGCTGAGACCTCACCTGAAGTACTGGATGCCCACCATCTCACACCAGGCCCGGGCCCGGTCCACAGCCCGCCCATCGGGATCTGTGCACTGGCAAGAAGCAGTCTCTGTGAGCATCCAGCACACACTGTGCACACAGTCCTTGCCCGGGGATCGCCAGGTTCTACTCTGGCTTAGCCACCCCCCTCCCAGCTGAGTCCCCCTGCCTGGGCCGCAGGGATGGTCCCAGCTATGGAACAGAGGGGACTGGTCTTCACAGGTAGCTCTGCAGCACCTGGCTGAGGGTGGGGGTGCTGGGTGCACAGGCCTCTACATCCCGCCCCCTACAAGCTTTTGTCCCATGTGATATTCTGGGGTTCCACACACAGCTGTGTTTGAAGAAAGGGATCCACAGTTAAAAGACGTCTGAAAGTCCAGGGGGTAGGTGGTCACTAAGGATCCCTGCCAACACAGACAGAATCGGGGACCCCCTACCCTGAGCTGGCTAAAGAGGTTCAACAGAGCCTCCCCGACACCAGGGTCCCAGGGGCTGAGGCCAGGTGGGAGGGAACTGAGGAGGGCCCCATACTCACACAGTCCACCACCATCTTGCCCAGCTCCTTGGCCCCAAAAACCGTCTTGGCCAGTTCCCAGGGGTTGCTGGGACGGAATACATCCACACAGGTCACGGGCACCTGTGGGGACCTCCCTGTCCCCAAAGAGACCACGATGGAGAGCTTCTTCACTTTGTTACCCTGACCCTGTTGGGGACAGGACAGGGGTTATTGGAGGGGATCTTCCCGCCGGCAAACCCTTCCCCAGGTGGCAGGAGCAGAGCCTGTGCTGTCCTCTCCTTTGCTCCACAACAAGCTCTGCTGCCAATATGCTGGGCGATCTTGGCAAGATCCCCTCCCGAGGGGGCTCATCCACAATAGGAGGCCACTTAGATGATGAAGACCCTTCCCCAGCTGAATCTTTGAGTCCCTCCTCCTCCAGGGAGCCTGCCCTGCCCTGTCTAGCCCCTAGAGGGCGCCTGCCTCCGTGACTGCTGCCCCTGCTGTGTCACTCAGGGGCTGCCTCCAGGGCTTCCTGAGGACCGGGGTGAGAACCACAGCCAGCAAGGATCTGGCATGAGAACCACAGCCAGCAAGGATCTGGCACACGAGGGGTCAGGCACTGCCCTCCACTTCACAGAAGAGCACACAGATGCCTCATGGCAGTCCCCACGCAGGCACCAGCACTCCCCCGTGCAGTGGCTGGAGGGAAACTGAGGCAGAGGGAGGACCCCCACCCTGCAGCTGTCTGACCCGAGGCCTGAGCCCCTGACCCAGCACCGCCGCTAACACACAGAGACCTTGCCCCACCTCTGCGCTACGCTCCTGGGGCCCAGGGCCACTTCTGCTCCTCTGGATCCCTGACTGAGCACAGTCTCCTCCCCAGCGGCCTCCTCCATGGGCCCCTCCAAGCCGCCAGGTCTCAGCAGAGGCAGTCCTGCTCCCGGGCTCCTGCACAGCCCCCTATCACAGCACCCGAAACCCCTGGAGGGGCAGATCCTTGTTTACAAATAGTCTCCCCTAGATGTGAGCTCCCTGAAGGCAAGCATGTGTCCCCGGGCTGGGCAGAGTGGCCAGCACTGAGGCTGGCATGGACTGGTGTGCCCACCGCTCTCCCCACTAGACACCCATCACCACTCACACCAGACTGGGCCTCAGAATCCCCCAGATGAGCACACGACTCCGGGCAGATGCCACCCATCAAGCAGGGTCAAGGGTGAGATAAAGCAATGCACCAATGAATGAGCACAAGAATGAAAGCCACGTGCTCAGGGCCCCTGGGTGGCCCAGTGGTGGAGCATCTGCCTTCGGCTCAGGTTGTCATCCCGGGGTCCTGGGATCGAGTCCCTCATCGGGCTCCCTGCATGGAGCCTGCTTCTCCCTCTGCCTGTGTCTCTGCCTCTCTCTGTGTGTTCCTCTCATGGATAAATAAATAAAATCATTAAAAAAAAAAAAAACCCACATGCTCTACTAGGAATCAATCCTTAGTAAGGTCTGCTGAAACAGGGCGGCTACAGTGGACGATCATAGCCTGTCTCACGTGAGGTGCTCTCACCTTGCGGATCAGGTCCTGGTTGTACTCGTGGATCTCGGTCATGGCATCCAGCGTGGGGTTGTTGGCCAGCAGCCCACCGTCCAGGAAGCGCCCATTGGGCCGGAAGTAGGTGGGGGCTGCCCCTGTGCTCCGGGCAGCCCGCCACACCAGCTGATCTGGGGGTGAGGGGAGACGGTGGCCCAGTGGCACAGGGGACTGGTACAAACCCATGTGCTTCAGGTCTCTGCGTGCGTGTGCATGAGTGTGAGCGGGTCTGCAGGAAGAGGGAGAGGCGGGGAACTCTTCGGAAGCAGGACCCACAGGCCAGGCCTCTGGCCCCGGCGTCCCGGCAGACGGCAGGGTGCAGCTGAGGGCCGCCGGGGGCCTCCCCTTGCCTGCCTGAGGTGCGAGAGCCCCCCAGTTCTGCCTGCCTCCAGCTGACACTCGGGGCAGTGGCTGGGCTGGGGGTGCCGGGCAGCAGTCCTGCGAGCCCTCCCCTCCGCCCTGCGGCCCCTCAGGCCCATTGTTTCCCGCGGACGCTGTTTTAACCTGAGGGCTGAGTTGGAGGCTTCAGGTTAATATTCTGGCTGAAACGAGGCTCCCGGACAGACTCCGGAGCCTCATAATTGCGGAAGAGGTGGAGTTCAGCAGGCTGCCGGTCAGACAGTGTCCCCGTCAGCATCACCCTGGAGAAAAACAGGGAGCAAGACAGCTAAGTCACTAACGCAGCCACCCTGAAAACCCACTTTGGTCATCTTCATCCAAATGACCGCAGGCCTTATCCTGGGACCCAGCAAGCCCGCTTCTGGGGACTCATCCTAAGCCGTCCTCACGTGCGTGAGATGAGTACACATAAATTTAACAGGTTTGTTAGAGCAAACCACTGGGAAGAATTGAAATGTCCATCAGCGGGATGGGCCAATGAGCTGCGGTTCCGCTACCCCAGGGGGTCTATGTCACTGCAGAATGACCGAGGAAGCACTTGATGTACTGGTGGGTGGTGAGCAGCAAGGTTTAAGGTTAAATGCAAAAAGGTTTAAGACAGTGTGTGTAGTATGGCACCATTTACCTAAAAAACAAATCCCCCAAAACTGATGTACCTATTTGCCTGGTCAGAAGGACCCATGAGCTGCCTCTGGGACAGGGGACAGGTGGGTGGCTGCAGCTCACAGGCAGTAGGGTGAGGAGACTTTTCACCACGTCACCTTTGATTCCTCTTCAGTGTGTCACCACCTGAGTCTATAACCTATTAAAGAAGACTCCCACTTTTCTCAAAAGACACAAATGTCCTCAAATACTGCAGGGAGTATAGACTGGCACAGCCCCATTGGAAGCTAATATATACCAAGATCTTACAGATATTCCGGCTCTCTTGACTGATAATTCCATTTTGGAAAATCTATCCTAAAGGAATAATCTGAGCTACAAGAAGAGCTTCTTGTATAAAGCGTAATTTATTACAGTAAAAAATGAACCGATCTAAAAGTAGAGGGGTATCTAGCTGGCTCAGTCAGAAGAGCATGTGACTCTGGGTCTCAGGGTGGTGAGTTTGAGCCCCATGTTGGGTATAGCGATTACTAAAACAAAAACAAAAACAAACAAAAAACTTAAAATAAATGGCAACAATAAAATGGTTAAGTAAATAAAATGTTTTGCACCCATTCCAAATTATGCTAGCTGACTAACAAAGAAATATGTTTGTTATGTTGTAAAGAAAAAATATACAGGAAAGAGAACAAAAATTTTCTCTGCATGGGAAAAAAATACTAGTTTTCCATTTCTGGGAATACAGTGGAAAGCTTCTCTGAACAACCTTCCCACTGAACAAAAAGTGAAATGAGGGGAAAAAATATTTTTTTTTAAATTTTTTATTTTATTTTATTTATTTATGATAGGCACACAGTGAGAGAGAGAGAGAGGCAGAGACACAGGCAGAGGGAGAAGCAGGCTCCATGCACCGGGAGCCCGATGTGGGATTCGATCCCGGGTCTCCAGGATCGCGCCCTGGGCCAAAGGCAGGCGCTAAACCGCTGCGCCACCCAGGGATCCTGGGAAAAAATATTTTTAAAAATCCTTAAAACATAGAAGACCAGGGGCGCCTGGGTGGCTCAGTTGGTTAAGCTCTGACTCTTGGTTTCAGATCACGTCATGATCTCAGGGTCATGAGATGGAGCTCCACACTGGGCTCAGTGCTCAGCAGGGGTCTGTTTGAGATTCTCTTTCTCTCCCTCTCCCTCTGCCCCTACCCCACTCCTGCCACTCTCTCTTTCTCAAATGAATAAATAAATATTTAAAAACAAAAACAAAAACAAAAAACAAAAAACATGGGGCTCCTGGGTGGCTCAGTTGGTTAAACATCAACTCTTGATTTGGGCTCAGGTCATGACCTCAGCGTCATGAGATCAAGCCTCGTTTTGATTCCATGCTTGGTGCAGGGTCTACTTGGGATTCTCTCTTTCCTTCTCCCTTCTGCCCCTCCTCTCACTCTCTTTCTCTTTATTTTTTTAAAGATTTTATTTATTTATTCATGAGACACACACACACACACACACACACAGAGGCAGAGACACAGGCAGAGGAAGAAGCAGGCTCCATGCAGGAAGCTGACGTGAGACTCGATCCCAGGACTCCAGAATCATGCCCTGGGCTGAAGGCAGGTGCTAAACCGCTGAGCCACCCAGGGATCCCTCGCCTCTTTAAATAAATACATAAAATCTAAACAAAACAAAATACAAAAAAATTAGAAGACCTGATAAGATAGAAAGGAAATACCAGGGTAAGCTCTAAGAATAAGCAAGAATCCAGAGAGGTAAGTGGAGCACAGACCCAGGTCTGACCTGAGGCAGATACTAAACTCAGTAAATTAGAGCTTCAGTATTGATGACCCAATAAGATCAGAGGAACAAAAGTCAAAGCCCAGGTACCACCAAAGGTTCAGGGTTTAATGTAAATTTGAGTTTTAGTACTGATGACCTCATGGGGCCAGGGGGACAAACAAAAGTCAAAGCCCAAGGTGTTACATTAGATTGGAACCCCAAAAGACCATACTCTTGAATAAGGGTAAACCAGAAATAAACCTGCCCCTTTCTCACCCCAGAGGCTGTAAGGAAAGTTGCCTGGCACTGGATGAAAGAGAGAGAGAAAAAAAATACCTGAAAATGTATAACCACAAGCTAACTATTCTGTAGATTTACAGTCTACATTTATATCACCTGGGGGAAATCCCAAACCTTCAAGTAAAGAATTTAAGGGGTCCTACATGGTAGGATACCTACGTACTTGGAAGAGACAACACAAAACACTCTGGAGGAAGATATTCTCATTCTAGGCCTCAAAAAATCTGCACATATTATTTTTCAACACTAAGGAAGAGCACACAATTAAAAGGCAGTAGGGGTGGGGGATGGGCAGCACACAATGAAATAAAACATCATCACAATGAAATAAAACATCATCAATGAGGGATGTCTGGGTGGCTCAGCAGTTGAGTGTCTGCCTTTGGCCCAGGGCGTGATCCTGGGATCCGGTATTAAGTTCCACATCAGGCTCCTGGTAGGGAGCCTGCTTCTCCCTTGGCTTATGTCTGCCTCTCTCTGTGTCTCTCATGAATAAAGAAATAAAATCTAAAAAGAAAAATCATAATGATTTCATCATAAATGAAAACCAGTATAAACCAACATAAACAGAAAAACATACCTACATAGACTGCATATATTTGAGTCCTTAAACAAAGATGATAAA
This sequence comes from Nyctereutes procyonoides, assembly GCF_905146905.1. NCBI lineage: Eukaryota > Metazoa > Chordata > Mammalia > Carnivora > Canidae > Nyctereutes > Nyctereutes procyonoides. The sequence goes on along the minus strand of NW_026575049.1, from coordinate 27,501,185 downwards.
ACAGCTATGCTTATAATGTTTAAAGACATCAAAGGAAAACATGATAAAAATCTTCAAGGAGTAAGAAACTGTAAATAATGACCTATTTGAAGATTTGAAGAAGAACCAAAGAGTACTTCTAGAAATTAAAACAATTTTTTAAATAGAATTTTACCAAATCAAGGTTGTTTTCAATGGAATATTAGATAAAGCTAAAGAGAGAATGAGCGAGTTGAAAAATAGTTAAGAAGAAATTGTCTACAATGTAACATGGAGGGAAAAATGATAGAATATCTGGGAGAAGTGAAAAGACATGGAAGACAGAAAAGGTCTACCATATATTTAATTGGAGTTCCAAAAGGAGAAGAGAGAAAATTAGGAAGAGGCAAATGTTGAAGAGATAACAACTCAGGCTCCCAGAACTGAAGAAAGGTAGCAATCCAAGGATTCAAAACTAATAAATCCCATGCAGGATAAACCGGAAGTAATTCATATCTAGATATGTCATAGTATAATGGTAAAACACCAAAAGCAAACACATAAATAAAAACATCCAGAGAAAAAAGATCAATTACTTTCAAAGCAGTAACAGAATGAAATTGACTTTGCAAGTGTGACAATGGACTGATATCTTGCATGTTCCCAAAGAAAATCATCAGTATAGAATTTTTAAAAAAGATTTTATGTATTTATTCATGAGAGATACATAGAGAGAGGCAGAGACATAGAAAGAGGGGGAAGCAGGTTCCCTGCAGGGACCCTGATGTGGGACTCGATCCCAGGACGGTGGGATCACGACCTGAGCCAAAAGCATGTGCCCAACCACTGAGCCACCGAGGTGTCCCATCAGTCTAGAATTCTATACATAGCAAGAATCAGAAGAAAATAAAACTATTTTCAAAAATTCTGCTGGCAGAGAATTCACCATTGGCAGACCTTCTCTAAGGTAAAGTCAAAAGACTATACTTCAGGCAGAAGGAAAGTGGTCACAGATGGAAGTTTGAGATGCAATAAAGACTGCAGAACAGGGATCCCTGGGTGGCTCAGTGGTTTAGTGCCTGCCTTCAGCCCAGGATGTGATCCTGGAATTCCAGGATCGAGTTCCACATCAGGCTGCTTGCATGGAGCCTGTTTCTCCCTCTGCCTGTGTCTCTGCCTCTCTCTCTCTCTCTCTCTCTCTCTCTCTCATAAGTAAATAAAATCTTAAAAAAAAAAAGACTGTAGAAAAAGTGAGACATGCCTATACATACACATATGCATACACACACACACACACACACACACACACACAGAGCCAGTGTGCTGGAGCCAGCTCATAGAGCTTGTAGGAACTTATTGCTAAATCCTGCAAGGTGATTGTTAAATGGTTGGTAACTTGAAATTGGCCACTAGGGGTATTTATACCATGGGAGTTAGTGAATACTATAAATCAGGGCTTCTTCCTCTGGAGGCCTGGTTTACCAGCACACTAGTGGACAAATCTAAACAAAAACTGGCTTTGAAAGATAGTAATAATGTCTTGCTAGCTTAAAAAATACAAGATAGACTTAAATATAGGAAAACACTTGGAGATATGATGGAATTAAATAATTTTAAAAGCCTTGATTATCTGAGGAGACGGTAATGGTAACAATTAAACTTAGGTTTTCATAAGTTAAGCATGCACTAAGAAAAAATTGAGTGCACAAATTTCAAACTATGGGAGGAACTATAATGATCAAAATTATTCAGTAATTCTAAAAGAAGGCAAGTAAAAGAAAAGAAATGCAGAAAAAAAAAACAGGCTGTCACATATCATCCCAAATATATCAGTAATTATGTAAATATAAATGGACCAGCCATATAAACTATTAGATTAAGCACAGGAATCTTCTATAGTCACATCAATCAACTAAATCAGACTCTACTAGTTAAATTAAGTCAATATATTACTGTGCATTTAAAACCTATAAATGGACTAAATGCTCTAGGTAAGAACAAAGAGGACAGATTAGATTAAAAAACAAATCCAACTATAGGCTATTTACAAAAGATTCATGTAAAACATAAGGACTTGGGACGCTTGGGTGGCTCAGTGGTTGAGCATCTGCCTTTGGCTCAGGTCGTGATCCAAGGTCCTGGGATTGAGTCCCATGTTGGGCTCCCCGTGGGGAGCCTGCTCACCCTTTGCCTATGTCTCTGCCTCTCTCTGTGTCTCTCATGAATAAGTAAATAAAATCTTTTAAAAATAAATAAATAAAACATAAGGACTCAAGAAGGTTGAGTTAAAGGGTGAATACTGATATGCCATATAAATATAACCATGTCATATAAATATAACCAAAGAAAGCTGGTGTCTCTGTATTGGCAATCAGGATAAAATGGATTTAAAGCAAAAGGCATTCCTAGAGATAAAGACAGCTACTTCATAATAATTCCAGTCACCAGAAAAATATATAAACATTTAAATATATGGGGCACCTAGGTGGCTCAGTCAGTTAAATATCTGACTTCAGCTCAGGTCATGATCCCGGGGTCCTGGGATCAAACTCTGCATCAGGCTCCCTGCGCAGTGGGAAGTCTGCTTCTCCCTCTACCCCCTGTTCATGCTTTCTCTCTCTCAAATAAATTAATAAATTCTTTTTAAAAAAATAAATAAAATCTTAAAAAAAAAAAAAAAAAAAAGAAATCCCAGAGACAGAAAACAGAATGGAATGGTGGTTGCCAGGACTGGGGGGTCGAGGGTAGAATGGAACAGTGCTTAAGAGGAACAGAGTTTCAGTCTTACAGGATGATAAAGTTTGGGGGTCAGCTGTGTACCAGCGTGAATGTACCTACCACTTACTCAACTTTACTTAAAATGGTTTAGATGGTAAAGTTTTTCTTTTTTTAAGTTTTTTTTAAATTTTTTATTTATTTATGATAGTCACACACAGAGAGAGAGAGAGAGAGGCAGAGACATAGGCAGAGGGAGAAGCAGGCTCCATGCACCGGGAGCCCGACGTGGGATTCGATCCCGGGTCTCCAGGATCGCGCCCTGGGCCAAAGGCAGGCGCTAAGCCGCTGCGCCACCCAGGGATCCCTAGATGGGTAAAGTTTATGTTATGTGTATTTTACCACAATTAAACATGGTTAAATAAATAAATAAATGGTATCGCTAAAAATGTATAATTTATAGTAGCACAAAACCCAGGGAGTATCTACCTGAACAGATAAAAAACCACCAGTGTGCTAGATCTCTATAGAGAAAACCGTAAAACTGCACTGAGAAACTTTAAGCAACTGGAATGTTTTACTATAGTCTCCAATTGGGAGGCTCAGCATTTTCAGAGGCCATTCCTCACCCCTCCCTCCCAAAATAAGCTTACAGATTCAAAATAATCTTTATCTAAATCGCAGCAGGATGTGATTTTCTGTAGAACTTGACAATCTGATGCTACCATTTATGTAGAAGCATGAATAGCAACAAGTAACCCCGGCACAGCACTTCTGCATGCCGGTGCCTTCTTTCTTTATTTTTATTTTATTTTATTTTATTTTATTTTAAATATTTTATTTATTTACTCATGAGAGACACAGAGAAAGAGGTAGAGACACAGGCAGAGGGAGAAGCAGGCTCCATGCAGGGGACCCGATGCAGGATTCGATCCCAGGACTCCGGGATCATGCCCTGAGCCAAAGGCAGACACTCAACCACTGAGCCACCCAGGCATCCCTCTTTCTTTCTTTTTTTAAAAAAATATTTATTTATTTAAACAATCTCTACACCCAATGTGGGACTCGAACTCACGACCCCAAGATGAAGCATCATCGCATGCTCCTCTGACTGAGCCAGCTTCAGACGCCCCACCAGGAGCTTTCTAAGTGCTTTATAAATGCTAACTTTTTTCCTCCTCATGAAAACCCCAGGAGGCAGGCACTATGTTATTCTCCCATTTTTGAGAAGAGGACATTTCAAGGCACTTCATCCTGACCACTTCGGTACAGTGCCTCCAAGAACAACCCTCCAAGAACAAGGTGGGAGCCCCTGCTGTCCCAGATACCGAGACTTGTCACAAAGCTGAGGAGCAGAGCCCTGTGGTCTGCGCACAGAACAGAACCCAGTCAGACACCACTGCGCAAGGACCCCCAACTCACTGCTTGCAGAAGCCAGGCCTGCAGACAGGGAGGGAAAGACAGACGTCTTCACAGGTGAGGCTGGAGAAACTGGTTACTCATGTGGAAAACATGAAATTGGGTCTCCCCTGATACAAAACTGAATTCTGGGTTGATAAAGACCTAAATGTGAAAGACAGATCTAGAGATTTCTGACCTGATGGGAAAATCACTTCCCGCCTCAGGCTAAGAAAGGGTTCCTGAACGAACATAAGCACAAATCATAAAAAGAAAAACATTTATAAATTCTACTTTAAGAACATCCATTCATCAACAAAACGCTGTGAAGAGAATGAAAAGACAAGCCGTGGAGTGGGAGGAAAGATTCAAAATATATATACCCATCAAAGGACTAGTTTTCAGAATATAAAAAAGATCACTAAGAAGCCTCTTGGAGGGGCACCTGGGTGACTCAGTCTAAGGTTAAGCCTCTGACTCTTGATTTCTGCTCAGGTCAAGATGGCAGGATCCTGGGATTGAGCCCTGCATGGGGCTCCACGCGGAGTAGGGAGCCTGCTAGAGAGTTCTCTCTCCCTCTGCCCCTCCCCCCACTCTCTCTCCCTAAAATATATAAATGAATCTTAAAAAACAAAAACAAAAACAAGCCTCTTAACCCCTTGGGGTTGTGGGTTTGAGCCTCATGTTGGGTGTAGAGATTACTTAAAAATACAATACATACATACATAAATGCCTTTTAACCCCCAAAGTACACAACCCAATTTTACCAAAAGAGGAAATGTAAACAGCCTTTAAAACATATAAAACTGGTGGGGTGCCTGGATGGCTCAGTCGGTTAAGCATCCAACTCTTGATTTCAGCTCAGGTCATGATTTCAGGGTCCTCACAATGGATGTGGAGCCTGCTTGAGATTCTCCCTCTGCTCCTACCATCCCTCTTTCTCAAGAAAGAGAGAAAGAAAGAGGGAGTGGAGGGAAGGAAAGAGAGGAAGGAAGGAAGGAAGGAAGGAAGGAAGGAAGGAAGGAAGGAAGGAAGAGGAAGAGGAAGAGGAAGAGGAAGAGGAAGAGGAAGAGGAAGAGGAAAAGGAAAAGGAAAAAGGAAAAGGAAAAGGAAAAGATAAGCTAGATCCAGATCCAGGAGGAAATCCACTTCACACCAGTTGGGAGAGCAGCTCCCCAGGCTGCAGGGCAGGAGCTGCAAAGGAGCTAGGGACGTGCTCAAGGGGCTTTTAGACTTGGCTGGTGGTTATGTGGGCATTTAGAATTATTCACTGAACTGGTTTATGTACTTTTCTGAATGTATGTTCTATCTCACCATTTAAGAGAGAGAAAATGTCTAGGATAAAATACACAAAAATGTTTTTAAAATGTTTTACCATCGAATGATAATTTTCCTCCTTTTTACTTTCTGTATTTTCCTCATTTTCTTAAAAGACTAAATCTTATTCTTAAATAAAAGAAAAAGAAAAAAAAAAAAGCTTTATTATGAAGAGAGAGAGATCCTCCCTAAGCCACTAGGCCTTGCTCACACTTCACCACCTCCAGGAAGCTTCCCCACTCCTACCACTACCACCTTGCCCTCAGCCCTCAGCGCGCACTCTCCCTCCCTCCCCCCTCCCTCCCTCCCTCCCCCTCCCTCCCTCCTCCCTCCCTCTCTCTCTGTTAGCTCATAAATGCCCAGCTTCTCAACACTCTGCTCCGAGGCAGACACTGGGCCAGGTTTTGGGGGTAGAGAAAACAGGCAGCCCTGTGCTTGCATCAGGGACCTCACATCCAATTCCGGGCTGGGGAGGACTGCAAAGCAGTAGCAGTCTGTAGGCTCTTCTAGAACTTCTCAAACACCTTGCATGGCTGTCATTTTTCAGGTTGGTTATCTCCCAACCAGATTTGCAAATGGCTCACCACCCTTTCCACCTGGTGGTGGCCCGCTGCACACCCCACGCTCCCCCCAACCCCAAACAGCGGGAGGGCCACCCAGCCAGGGCCACAGCCTCGGTGCTCCCACTGAGCACTTACTTGGGTTTCTTGACGTCTGTCATCTTGGTGTGCTCCCCAAACTCGCGCTTCAGGAACTCCTCTAGGGGCCCTGACTCGTAAGGCCGCGAGCCCCGGAACACCTCATCCTTCATGCGAAAGTACACACCCCGCATGTAGGCCATGGACTTGCCTAGAAACAAGGTGGGGGGGACATGAGGGCCAGGCCCTGACTGACAGCTGCAGAAATGCAGGCCAGCAGTGGCAGGGGGAGGGTGGCAGGAGGGGACCAGATTCACTCGGGCACTTAACCAAGCTGTGGCCCCCAGGCCCTCTCTTCTGCCAACTTCCCACAGAGGCAGAGATTCCCTAGGGCAGCCCCGAGGCTCTGTACTTAATTCTGTATTTCCAATTTTGTATTGTCCTTAAGAAGGGCCCTAAAAGTCTAAGAGCTTATAAATCTAATCTAGATCTACCCTCCTTGGGCTCAGAATAGAAGGACCAGGGGCACCTGGGTGGCTCAGTGGTTGAGCATCTGCCTTAAGCTCAGGTCGTGATCCCAGGGTCCTGGGATCAAGTCCTGCATCAGGCTCCCTGCATGGAGCCTGCTTCTCCCTCTGCATGTGTTTCTGCCTCTATCTCTGTGTGTGTGTGTGTCTCTCATGAATAAATAAATACTTAAAAAAAAAAAAGGACCAACTCCATCCTGTGGGCCCCTGAGGACAGACTTGGTCAAAGGGGCAGGATGCACCCCACGGAGAGGCTGCCCAGCATGCCTCACCACTTCACCAGGGGGCTGTTCTCAGGAAAGGCTGAAATAGGTGACTTCTCAAATCCATCCATAGTTGCCCAAGAGTGTGAAAAAGGAAGTGATCCTTCCTGGAGGAGGCTAGGACCTCTGCCCCCCAGAATTTATACCCCACTGGGCAGAGGCAGATCCAAGATAGCTTTTCTCTCCTGGAAGGGAGGAACTGGAGACCAGAGAGGGCATGTGGGGCCCCTGAGGCCAGGGGAGGAAAGTCCCAGCAGATTGCCGCCTGATAATCCTCTTCCCAGTGCCCCAAGGGACTTTGTCCTTGGCCACCTCCTGGCCTGGCTGCCGCAGGGTCCTGACACTTGAACTGCTGGGCCAAGGCCTCCTCACACAGTGAACACCTGGATGCCTGCAGCTCCCCCATGGGACTGGGGCTCCCTGAGCTGGGGCATGCACCTGATGCAGCCCCATGACCCCACTGCCCAGCACAGGCCAGGCCTTCAGACCTGGGGGTGTGTGTGTGCTGAAGAGCCTGGAGTCTCCAGGCATTGGGGCAGGAATGGCAGGTCAGGGAGGCTGAGGCAGAGGACAGTTCTTGCCTGGGTGGTAGCTGGCTTTAGGGACCCCGCCCCCCAGGCAGTATCACGTAGCCCGGACAGCTCCACAAAGGGGATGTTGCTTGAGTAGAGACAAGAACTATCTAGAAGCCTGTCTGGTTAAGTGAGATGCCCCTGTCACCTCCACAAAGCTGTGATGCATAGGTGCCCCGTGGCCTCAGGAAGGGGTGGGCTGGGTGTCTAGGGAACTGCCCTAACCCCGGTAACCCCATGGCTGGACTACATCACTTTGGGTGACCTCTCCCCCCAAGGCCTTAATTTTCCTGTGGGTAAAACCAGTTATGCTGACTGGGGTTCTGGCATTCTGTGACTCTGTGGCTCCTCCATCCAGAGACCACCCATTCCATCCATCGAGCCCTAGCCCACTCCCCAGCCCTTCTCTTTCCAGCCTCATACCCCAACATCCTCAGCCACCCCACAAAGGGCTTTCAGGAACCCCCCTCCCCAACAGCTCTCTTCACAAAGCTCTGAAAATAACCTGAGTCCAATTTGAGGGCAGATCCCGAGACTCCCCCGCCATGTCCCCCGCACCCCCACCTAGGGGGCTGCCCTCACTGTGCAGGATGGCCAGGGCCAGGATGCCCCCCGTGCTGGTCCCCGCCACCCAGTCAAAGAGATCCTTGGTGGCAACGCCCGAGGCCTTCTCGATGGCGATGAGAAGCTGGATGATGACAAGGCCCTTCACGCCCCCTCCGTCCAGGCAGAGCAGGTGGTCATGGCTGTGGTGGAGATAGCAGCGGGAGAGAAGAGGCTCCCATTACAGGAGCCTGCATCTGTGAGCGAGTCAAGACCAGGCCCCATGGAGCTCGCTGCCACTGGGGCTTTGGTGGGGGGGCAGGAGCACAGTCAGTAAAGGAATTAAAGTATAGTATTTCAGGAGGGGGAAAATGCAATGAACAATAAAGGAAAGGTCAGGTGCCTCCTTAGGGGATGGCTGGGTCTGTGTCCCATCGGTTTTGGTCAGGTCTGGATTCCCAGTCTCAGGCCTGCCCCGAAGCAGCTGCTTATGAAAAGGCTGAATTAAACAGGGCTGGAGAAAGGGCCGGCCTGCAGCCGGCCAGGAAGGGTGGTGGAGAGGGTGAGGACCCTCCTCCCAGGTGGAAGAAGCAGGGGAGCAAGGCAGCAGGCAGGAAGGACCACCTCTGTGCCAGGAGCTGCAAGGTGCTTTCCCCCAGCATGAATTCACATAAATGTCCCAAACCCCTTCGAGACAGACACTCCCTGCTACCTCTGTGCACATCCATGAAGGAATGAAGCTCAGAGGTGAGCTGACCACCCAGAGTCACCAGATTGGCACCTGATGCAGCCGAGCCCGCCCTGGGGTCGGCTGACTCCTGAGTCACCTGTTCCGTAACATGCCCTGACGCGTCTCCCTCAGCCCTGCTATGCCCAGCTCCCTGCCTTGGGGATGGCTCTCACAGTCTGTGCTCAGACCTGGAAGCTTCCTTCTGGTCTCCTCATCCTTCCATCTGAGCTTAAATGTCACTGCTGGGAGAAGCCTGCTCTGATGCCATCAGCACCCTCCAGCTGAGCGTGCTCCTCCTCCACCCACTTCCTTGGTGTAGAGCACTTCTCGCTGCCATAAGCAAGTGCTTTTGTTCCCCTGGCCACTATCTTTCTCCCGCCCAGGATGGGATGGAAGCTCCCCGAGGGCAGAGACTGGCTCTGCTCTGCGCACTGCCGCATATCCAGGGCACTCAGGAGGCGCCAACACACAGCTGGAAAATGAAGGAGGCCTGGGTGGCCCTCCTCCGGGGCCCCCTGTCCTCCTGGACCAGCTGCCCAGCCCTGCAGCAAGCCCAGAGGGTGGCAGGTGAAGCTGGGCTGTCACCGGTGGCCCGCAAGGACCCCTGACCAGGGAGACCGGAGCAGATGTGCGAGAGGCCCTGAGGATGTGGGGCTTACAACAGAGCCATCGATGCAGATGCAGCAAGGCAGAGCTGTGTGGCTAACAGACCTTGGGGGGGGTCCCCATAGGGGTGCTCTGATTCTCGCCTCAGTCCCACCTGCAGGGAGGGGTACTCCACTGGTGCGAACTACCGTGGTCCTGCTGGAGAATCTGCCTCCTCTCCTCTTACTGGCCAGGACAGGTCAGTCCTCCCTCTGGTACCTTCCTCAGCCCCTGGGCAGGTGTATGGGTGTGTGTGGAGGGTGTGGGTGTGTGTGTGCCCACGTGCATAGGCACACAGGAGGTACAGTGCGCGGGAACAACCAGAACGCTGATGGGGCAGGGGCACCTCCAGGGCACATGCTACGGGGGTGGCCTTGGAAACCAGTGGGACCTACCAAGGGGAAGCCAACCCTCCAGGCAAGGAGAGGTAGAGCCACCTGTTGCCCTGCATGGCCCTAGGGGCGGGGGCTGTGTCTGCTGACTGGAGGGCTTTCTGTGAATGGCAGGCACCAGAGATGCAGCCCAGAGAGAGCCTGTGGCAGCAGGAAGGGCATGAGCTCGGGAGACCTGGGCTAGAGCCTCTGCTCTGCTGCTCACTGTGACCTTGAGCAGGTCACTTCACCTCTTAGGGACTCAGGTCCTGCATGGGCAAAACAAGGTTCCTGATCCCTCCCCAGGAAGGCTGTTAGGAGCATGCCATAGTAAGACCCAGAGGACAAGCAAGCAGCTCTATTACGAAAGGGAGAAGAGAGAGAGGCCATGCTGGCAGGCACTGCTTCTGAGCCCCTCTCACTGTCCTCAAGGACCAAGGCTTCTTTGTACCCATTACCCAGGCCTGCCTCTGAGAATGGGCCCGGGTACACAGCAGGTGCTTGGAAGTCAGCCCACCCACAAGCTCTGCGGAGGGAAAGGGGCTGGGCAGAGCCAGGGGGAAGCAGGCTCAGCATCACAGAGGGGATTTGGGTGATCTTCCCCAACAAATCAGGACTAGGTCAGGAGGGACAGGACTGCAGTCACCTCTGTCATGTGACCTCGAGCCTGCGAGGTCACAGATGAAAGAGCGGGCCCAGGGTCTCTGAAGACCCAATCCTTTCGCCGTGAACTACCTCACAGGGCTGTGGTGTGGACTCGGCGGAAGCCCCGAGCTTGCTGGAGGGCACCAGGCAGAGGCCTTGTACATGGGGCTCCCTCCCTCCTCCACTTACGTCCGCTTCTCGTCCCTCATGGAGCTCAGGATGAACGCCGGCTTCCGGGACCGGGAGATTTGCACGATGTCCTGTAGTTCTGCGAGGCACAGGGCAGGGGTGGGCTGGGGCCACGCGGGTGCCAGGCTCCCACCATCCCACAGGCCCTGAGAGAAAATCTGGGGCTGTGCCCTCCTCCCTACTACCCTACCCCTAGCAGGAGCACCTGCCTCCTGCCGCCAGAAGGGCTCTTTGTCCTAGGACACAGCCGTGCCAGAGGCCACCGGGCCCTTGGGGTGAAATGGGCTAGAATGCAGAGGGGCGCCCACTGCTCTGGGAAGCCCCCATCCTGCCCCACCAGCTCCCAGGCCTTCCTCCCAAAGTCCCGAAGCACAAGCACCCCTGCCATGCCCTGTGCTTTCCAGTTTACAGAGCATGTTCTCATGCAACAGGCAAGCAGAGTCACTGACAACCACCATCACCAGAATCCTTATTCCCAATTTACACATGAGGCTCAAACAGGTTTATGCGGCTGACTCGTCCGAGGTCATTTATCCCAAAGGCTGAGTCTGGACACTCCCTGAGGTTTAAATCCACAAGTGGAGGGAGATAACCAACCCCCCTCCAGAGGCTGCTCATCCTGATCCCAGGTCTGGAAGCTTCCTCTGCGGCCTCTCAGACCAGCTGCACCCACCACTCTCTTCATGTTCTCCTCTGTGCCTGAACTGCCCACCCTTGCCCAATGGGCTGGCCGCCCTCCTGACAAGCAGCCTGGCCCCATGTGCCTGGCGCAGCACGGCCATGTCATCTGGATTCTGCTGGGCGCTCCCCACCACTGTGCAGAGCCTAGAAGCAGCAAAGCAGGAAGGCAGGCTGCAAGGCAGTGTGCCTCCCCCTCACCAGGGCAAGTGGCCAGAGGGTGGGCGAGATAAACGGGAGACTGGCCAGGAGAGGCAGTGGACAGAGTGCCAGGGAGAGGGTGGTAAGGCTGGGCGTGTGTGACTGGGCATGCAGCTGGGAAAGGAAGGTACTAGAGCTACAGCTAATGGGGCTCGGCGGGCTCTGTAGCCCTCTAGGCCCAGGGCATTACCCATCTGACGCCGCGCCCCAGGCCCACCATCCAGCCTGGCTTGGGTGACGGCCTGCCTGTAAAATTGAGAGATAAAGATGGGGTGGGAGGGCAGGGCCTGCATGGGGATGGGCAGGGGCAGAGAGGGACAGAGCCAGAAGGTCAAACTACGGCTTCTGGCTCTGCCTCCCTGACCCCAGGCTAGGCTGGGCTAGCCTGGCTAGACGTGCTGGTCCGCTTCCACAGCTTGCCAAAGATTGGTGTCTGACTGCCCTGATCAGAGGATTCTGATATCAGAATAGCCTAGGGCCCTGGTTTGGCCAGCCCATAAAAAGCACACATAAGGGACCCCATCTGCTTGAGGGCCACCTCCACAGGGACCAAGGACCCAGGGGCAGATGCAGGCTGCCTGGCCACATTCAAAAACCTGTAGGTCAAAAAGGGGTCAGCAGGGGACATACAGGCCCCAGACCTAACAGAGTCCACAGCATGGCAGAAACACTCCTCACTGGAGCCAGAGGGCCAGGGGCTCTCGGTCTCCCAGCAGCCCTCATCACTGCCCACCCTGAGTGGGCAGGGCACAAGAAGAGGCCATGCAAGTGCACACCTTATGGGTGCCCTGCAGATGCCCAGACCTAAGACCATGCTGAGGGCATTCTCTCGGAGGACATGGACTGTGGGCCATTAGCTGGTGGGCCCCCAGCCCTCTGGGCTCTGTGGGTATCTGGCTGCCTCCAGAGGCTGACAAATCCTGCCCCATCCTTCCTTGTTCCCTTCGATAACTTCTACCCTGGACCCTGTTTCCTTTGGATCAGGACTGCTCTGATCCCAGCACCTAGGGACCAGTTGGAGAGGAGGAGCATGGCAGGGGAGAGGCCTACCTAGGTTGTTTAAGCTGATCGGTGGGGGCTGAGATCTTTCCAGGGAGGAGGACTGATGTGTCGTAGTGGAGCACTGCTCCGAGGGGGCCCCGTGGGTAAGTGGGAGGCGGTAGTCGGCCCCTACGGTTCTCAGCAGAGTTAAGAGCGTCTTCCTGGTGACAACTAGTCATGGTTTGGGGTGGGGGAGATGGTACAGGATCACAAATGATGTCAACATGCATGTGAGAGGCCCCTCCTTTCCACACATGGTCCCTTCTCTTATCTACCAGGTGGCCTGGGTATGTAGGGGAACTGGGTACCCCGGAGGCCCAACCCCACCCTGGCAAGACATACTAACTCCAGTCTGTTACAGCCAAATAGCTTCCTGGGGCCTAGGAAGGCACAGAGGTCGACTACAGAATATGGAAGGAAGTCAAGGTTGCCCAGTTCGAGTATTTGGGGATCCCCTCTTTCCCCTCACTTCCAGTCAAGAAAACTGGACTCCCGGGCACCTGGGTGACTCAGTCAGTAAAGCATCTGCCTTCGGCTCAGGTCATGATCCCAGGGTCCTGGGATCGAGTCCTGCATCAGACTACCTACTCACTGGGGAGCCTGCTTCTCCCTCCCCTCTGCAACTCCCCCTGGCTCATACTTACTCTGTCTCTCTCTAATGAATAAAATCTTAAAAACAAACAAACAAACAAAAAACAAGATTGGGCTTAATTGTATCTAATATAAGTTATTTTTAAAAATCTAATTAAGAAAGGAAAAATAGGACTCGCCTCTCTGTTCAAGCAATTCTCAAAACTGCTGAATGGAGGGTCCTTTCCAGAGCTCAAAAGGGACCAGCCAGCCTGGGGGCATTCGCCCTCCTCTAATGGATAGGATAACTAAAAAGGATGCCACAAGTAGTGCACACACGTGCACTCGCACGCTATCAACTACACACCCACAGCAACCTCCCCAGCTCCCTAAAACCCCCTGAAGGGGGCCCAGGCTTCTACTGAGGATGATCTGTGGATCTGTGTTTTCCAGCTCTGATGCCAAGGCTCACCAAGTGAACATGCAGTGCGTGCAGCATGCGTGTGCGCACAAGGGCATGCATGCATACTTGTGTGGCACAGTGCATGCATCAGCCCTCAGTTGTTCCTGCAAGTGGTTCCATCCACGAACTCTTTAGGAATGAGGAACTGGCTAATGCTAGTACGTATCCCACCCACCTCCCTGGGAATCCAGGCGCTCTGAGGCAGGATGGGAAGAAGACATCGGTTTGGCAAACCCCTTCGTGGGTTCCACCCACTGGTTGTGGCCCTTTTTCTTAGGCAAAGAAAACTTCCCCTCTCAGCCCCCCGGGTGTTCCTGGAAACACTAGGCAAGAAGGAAGGGAAAGGTGGGTACAGACAGGATGCTGGTGCCTGATGGCTGGGACCACCCTCCTCCCCAGCGCAGGCACCCACCCACCCCTGCCCAACTCTAGTCAGGAGTGCAGGGCACTTACGTTTGCTGATCTTGGAAGCTATGGATGCAGGAGTCTCCCCAAAGTCATTTGGGGTGTCTACCTCTGCTCCAAACACAATGAGGGCCTTGATCATCTCCACATTGTCTTTCTGTTGGGCATGGAGTAAGGGGAAAATACAACAGCTCAGGAAATGAAGGAAAAAAGGGTGCCAGCCTCTTCCACTTTGCCCATCAACTCGGTGGGCCTCTTCTGGGCCTGGGAGAAGATGCTAGAACCCTTTGGGTCCCCCACCCACCTAATAACCCAGGAAGAAGCTGGAAGTGACTCACCCCAGACCCCAGACCCACCAGCAACTTCTCAGAGGAAGCAATGCATCTATGACCCCTGCCCCAGGAACCCCAGGGACAGCTGCTGATCACTTCCAGGAGCAGCAGCAAAGGGTGAGCAAGGAGAGGGAAGGCTGTCTTGTCCATCATATCTAGGGTGCCATCTGTGAGGGGTAACTGAGCACATGTCCTCCCTGATGGCGGCCTTCGTTCCACGGGGCACTGTGCATTTAACATTTGGCAACTGGGCAGAGGGGCGAGGGACATGGTTTCCGAGAACAAACCAATACTCTGGCTGCCTGGAGACCGGAGCTCTGGTCTTACCACCTCCCTCTTCCCGCGGCCTAATTCCCTTGCCTAGAGAATGAAGAGATGCATTTAGAATGCAGTTTTCCAAATAGTGGTTCATGTACATAGGACTGAGATGAGCACGAGTATGCATGCATGCTTGAATCATCAGTTATGAATTTCTGTTTTGGTTACCTTTCTTTTGTGTCACTGGTTTGCCATTTTCAGTAGTGACAAAATACTTCCTTTGAAATAAATTTAAGTAAGTTTAAAAGAAAACCAACTTAAAGAAATGATTAAGGATGTAATTATAAAAGTGATTCATGAATGTGCCAAAGACTGTGAGGCTGATCTGCAAGGACCCAAAGTATGGGCAACAAGAAACAACAACAGTTCTCAAAATGCCATCTGTGGTTCCCATGAACGTGTGAGACCCTCCAGAAGGTTCACGAGGTTCAAACTGTTTTCATAGGAGCGCCTGGCTGGCTCAATCAGAAGAGTGTGCAGCTCTTGATCTCTGGGTCTTGAGTTCGAGCCCCATGTTGGGTTGGGCATACAGATTACTTAAAAAAAGAAATAACAACTTACTTTCACAAAAAAAATCAAGATGTTTGCTTTTTGTATTGTATTGACTTTTGCACCAATGGTGTATGAACAGTGATGGATAAAGCTGCAAGACAGCAGCACCAAACTACTACTCACTGTGGTTTTCCTCTCTGCCACTTGTTCACAGTAAGAAATCAACCAATTAATTAAAAAGCCAATTTCCCTGAGGAATATCTTTCATGAAGCAGTAATAATTAATTTTATTAAATTTTGACATTGTCTACTCTGTGTCATAATATAGAGAGAAAGCACAGGCATTTCTGTGGCATATTAAAGCACAACCATTATCTTGAGGAAAAGCATGGGTGCAATTGTTTGAGTTGTGAGCAGAGCCATGCTTTTTTTCTTGGAATGCCATTATTACTTGAGATCATGACTGACGAACGATGATGGGCCAACCGTGGGTATTCAGAAGACATGTTCTCAAAAATGAATGCAGTGAGTCTAGCACTTCAAGAAAAACAACTGACAATATTTTGTGCCAATGTTAAAATTCAAGCTTGCAAACAAAAATGGGAATTCCAGAACACTTGTATATGCCATGATGGGCTTGACAGCTTCCCAACACTGAGAGACTCTTCTGATGAGATCTGTGGGGATATTTACAAATGTGGGGTTTGATACCGTAGAATGAAATGGGTCAACATCTCTATACATATACACAGTGAGACAATATTTTCCAAGGATGACCTGAAATCATGCGTGGTTTATGTTAAAGATCCATGTGAGTACAAAAGATACTAATGGAACCAAGTGTTTAATGTAACAAGTGTGAAGAGTTCATGGAGATGGTTAAGGGCCCACTTGGAATTGACTTGTCAGAAACTCCCTTGTCCAGTTTTGGTGCAACATTGAAGAATATTCATGATTCTCTGAAAAGGTGCAACTGTGTATCTTTTCTAATGACATAACTATGTGAGACCAGACTTCCTTCAAATCCTCCAACATATATTCAACAACATATTGCAACACAATAAATGTAGCAAAAGACTGGGAGAATCAATATGTCTTCCCTGAAGCCGAGCATTAAAAAGATTCACAAAAATGTAAAACAAGGCCAACTCTTCTCGATTATTTTTTGTTTCAGAAAATAAAATTGTTTTTCATAAAAATGTTATTTATTTTGGTTAGACTGTGTTTGGTGAATTGCTATTTTTAAGTGAATTAATATTTTGAAAAGTGCTTGTTTTAAATCTCCAATCTAATAAATATAGATGGATACAATCCATGTAGAAAAAAAGTCTTTGGGATCTTCAATACCACATAGACCCAAAATTTTGATAACTGATGAACTAGATCATTCTAAGGGCTCATTCAGTGCTAAAAATGGCCACAGTTTTATTTGCAGTTTCCACCTCCCAGGCAAGTGTCTCTGCCACAGCTATGGCCTTTGGTATAAAGCAGGATATCTTTGAGTGTGTCTTCAATCTACTTCTTTTAGAGTACCAGATGCCTCTCTCCAATTCCATCACTTGGAGATTTTTTTTTTTTAGATCTGTTGAACATACTTACGTACACATGGTATTGCTACAGAATACGAAATATGGAATATGTACACATATGCCAGTAACAGAATAACATTCCCTCCCCTGCATTTACTGTGTTCATACTCTAGTTGTCTCCAGGGGCCTCAAGGGCAGGAGCTATGCTCTATAATAACCCAAAAACTGTGGCCAACACCTTCTGTGGGTCACCAAGATGTATAAGCAGACACTGCCTTCTGGGAGCTTATAGTCCCACTTAGGAGATAGGAACAACATGCAGATGAGTATGTTCCCCTAATAATGCAGAGGAGGAGAACTGACATCTGAGGGATGCCCACTGGTACCCGGTACTGTGTGGGTCATCTGGACATTCCTCCTGGGGTGCCCAAGGATCTAAGCTGAGTCTAGGAAGGTAAGATTCCCAGCATCGGGGAAAGGAAGAGGGCACGGCAGGAGGGGAGTGACTGGCAGGCTCACCGACATGGCCAGGTGCAGCGGGGTGTTGCCGTGCTCTCCGCGGGCGTTGGCGTTGGCCCCGTAGGTCAGCAACACCATGACGCAGTCGAAGCGGTTGCGCATCACGGCCACATGCAGGGCTGTGTTCCCCACACAGCTGGTGCTGTTCACATCACAGCCCCGTTTCAGCAGCATGCGGGCCATCTGTGGGAGACAAGGGTCCGCGCTCCAATGGGTGGACACTCAGGGCACCCGGGAGGCCACCACCTGTTCCCTGAGACACCTGCAGGGATTGGGCCTCTGGAAAGCTCTTAGCAACAAGAAGAACTCAGGCAGCAGGCCCCAGTTCTGGGGGCACCCCTAGACCTTGGCCCACACTATCCACCCCCTAGAAGTAGAGGACAAAAGGCTGAAGACATGCTCACTGTTGTAAGGGGCTTCCTGGTTCTTCCCTGGAGTTAACAGGACCCCATGCATCTCACAAACTCCCAGCACTGCTCCCACTCCCCGCGTGCAACCTACCCTGGGATCCTGTAAGGGTCTGATCCCTCCCTGGGCCTGGGCAACGTGCACCCCTGTGCCTGGCAGCCTGAGACATGGAGAGCAGTCTGGCCTTTGGAGGCCAACAGTCCTGAGCCCAAAGCTCAGCCCCACTTCATCCCAGTCCTCTGAGCTTAGGTGGGCCACTGCACTCTCTGCACTCAGACTTCTCTCTCTCTTTTAAAAGATTTATTTACTTTTCAGAGAGAGAGAGAGAGAGAGAGGGTGTGTGTACACACATGGGCAGAGGAAGGGGCGGAGGGAGAGGGAGAGGGAGAGAGAGAATCCCAAGCAGACTCTCCACTGAGCATGTAGCCCAACACAGGACTCAAACTCACGACCCTGAGATCATGACCTGATCTGCAACGACCCAGGTGCCCCCTCGGTTTTGTCTTCTGTGAAAATAGAACTGCAAGTCCCTACTTCAGAGAGTGGTGACAATGAATGACAAAGCATACACAAAAGGGCCTGACTTGGTGTCTAACCTCTGGCAGGCAGAAGGTACCCTGTGGAGGTTGGCAATCTCCTCCCTTCTAGCCCATCACATTTCAGAACAGACCACCATCTCTGGGGCACCCAGTACACTGTGGAGCTCTGCTTCCTAGCAATGAGAGACCAGAGGTCTCCATCCTCCTGGGGTAGGGGGTGGAGCTTGGCTTAGGGAGGCCTCAGAAGAGCTGCTCAGTCAGGCTCTCTGTGAATGCAGTCAGCAGCAGCAGCATCACACCACCTTCTGTTTGACAATTTACAAAGAATTTCTCAGACATGACCTCGCTAACTTCACACCTCCCGGGGCAGGCCATACATAAAGAAACCACAGAGGGAACATCATCATGGTGCCAGTGATCAGCAGAGCAACACCAGGATGTCATCTCCCCCTGAGGAACCACTATGAGACCAAGCCCTACAGCAGCATCCCAGAGTCATCTCAGGAGCCTCCTTCCTGCAGGCAGCTGAGGAACAAGGGGCTCTGGAACCCCGCCCCTGACTACCCACCCCATGTCCTCAGACACTGCCTACCTCAGCGTTTTTGGCCCAGTGGAGGGGGCTGGCTCCGTAGCGAGGGTCTTTGCTATGGATCTGGTTGCTGTCCATGCTGATGATCATTTCAGCACACCTAGAGAGAAAGGAGCCATGGGCTGGTATAGAAAGCCATGGGCATGGAGGGAGGTGGCCTGGAGCTGGGAAAGGCCATGCCTTGGGGCTTCATCTCCTGGTGAGGAAGAGCTTCTGCAAATAAAGTTGCAACAGAACCAGCCAGCATATACTATGGTATGTCAAGGGTATGCTGAGCCCCTATAGGCAGAGCTCAAGCCCCCACCTCCAGGAAACCTTCCCTGATAACGCCAATCAGCAACGATCATTCTCAGTGGTGCTAGCCTTCAAGTCAGGTAGGCCTGAGGTCAAGCCCCAGCCTCCTATTGATGATCTCTAGGACGTGGCTGAGCCCACCTGCAACATGGGCACAGTCCATGTAGGACTGGTGGGTATTAGAGGAGAGAAGACATTTCATTTCTGTGCCTGACACATGGCTACCCTCTGTCCCCCAGCCATCTACTGCTGGTGCTTCATGCAGTGGCCTGCATCCTGCACGAAGTACAGGCAGAGTAGTTACAGATTTATTATTTACTTACTAGAGAGAGAGAGAGAACAGGGGCAGGGGCAGAGGGACAGGGAGAAAGAATCCCAGGCCGACTCCTCACTGAGCATGGAGCCCGACCTGGGACTCAATCTTACAACCCTGTGATCATGACCTGGGCCGAAACCAAGATATGAAGGGAAAAGCAAAATGTGGCTGACCATACCATGGAATAGAATTCTGCCTTAAAAAGGAATGGAGGGGTGCCTGGGTGGCTCCGTCAGCTAAGCGCCTGCCTTCAGCTCAGGTCAAGATCTCCGGCTCCCGGGATGGAGCCTTGATTTGGGCTCCCTGCTCAGCGGGGAGTCTGCTTCTCCCTCTGCCCCTCCTTCTGTGCTCACTCTCCTTCTCTCTCAAAAAAATAAATAAGATCTTATAAATAAATAAATAAATAAATAAATAAATAAATAAATAAATAAATAAATAAATAAATAAATAAAATCTTAAAAAAAAAAAAGGAAGGGAATCCTGATACCTGCTACAATATTAATAAACCTTGAAGACATTTTACAAAGTGAAAGTCAAGTCCCAGGCCCAAACCCAGCTCTATAAAGGTCAGCTGAGGGGCTGACAGACTGGAGCTGGGACAGAGCCTTTCTGTAACCCAAAGGCTTGAGATTTGTAGAGCACAGCTGAACTGGCTACCGGGTGGTGGCAGAGGCAGGTCCTCGCTGGGGCGCTGGGAGGACTTGGCTGTGTGCGATAGTAGGGCACAACCCAGGTACGAGGCCACTCACGTCATCCTATGTGCATGATCCCTGATGTGATGTGGACCAGCCCCTCAGGGGAGGCCTGGCAGGGGCCGAGAGGCATGTGGCTAGAGGTGTCTAAGAAGCAAGCGACCCAGGCACTACCAGGCCCCTGGACAGGAAGGCTTGGGGCGGCTGGAGCTGAGCCAGAGTGGGGCGGCCATGGCACCTCTCAGGTCTAAAAGAGCATCACTCATCACTTGTGTCCATTCAGGCTGCAACCTGCAACCACGGAACGTGACTACTGGGAGTGAGGGTGTTGGTACTATCTCCAACCACTTGGTCAAGTTTTCCTGAAAGTTCTAGTCCGCCTTGGCTGTGCTGGGGAGGATCACAGAAAGGTGGGCTGGTCCAAGCCTGGACTAGATCTTTGAGGGGATGGCCATGCCAGGGGGGCCAGCAAGATGGGTGCAGACTCCAGAAAAAGGAAAGACCCCACCCACCATGTGTGTGCTGCCCTCTGTGCTGCTCTTTCCCCAGCCTGATCAGCACCAACTGACTGCACCACCCCGGCACCCCTTCATCTCTCTTTTATTTTAAAAGATTTATTATTTATTTATGACAGACACACACACACAGAGAGAGAGAGAGAGAGAGAGAGAGGCAGAGACACAGGCAGAGGGAGAAGCAGGCTCCATGCAAGGAGCCTGACGTGGGACTCGATCCCGGATCTCCAGGATCACGCCCTGGGATGAAGGTGGCACTAAACCGCTGAGCCACCCAGGCTATTCTCCTTTTATTTCTTTTATCACACCCCCACCCTACACACACACACACACACACACACACACACACACACACACACTTCACATGGAGAATTTTCCTGAGACCAGGGTTTCCCAGGTCTGGGGAGAAAGGAAGAAATGCGAGAGTAGTCCAGAGCTCCTTAAGGCATGGGCCAGGGACCTGTGTCCCAGCAGTGCCACCCCCAGGAAGGATGGATACATCTAGGCAGAAGGGGCCCTGGGCCACTTTACCAAGCATTTCTGGGCTTCAAGCCAGGAATCTGCAGAAGCCACAGAGCAGCGTTATAGTCATGAAAGGGGTTCAGATTGAGCTGCTGGGCTTGGGTGGAAGAGGACCCAGGTCAGCTGGGCCCCTCCTTGGGGCTACATGTGACTCCAGCATAGGAGGACCACTTGGGGGAGGTGGAAAGGAGAGACCCCAGGGAAGATTTGGATTGTTCTTCTCTAGTCTGGGAGAGGGAAGGTGGTGGCCAGAAATTAAGGTGCATTGCAGAAAACATTTTAAAGTTCCACTCTGCACAGCTGACTTTCTGGACTGTGATTCACATCTACTACACATTCAAGTACCTTCCTCCAGTCAGGTCAGTCCTTGGCACAAGGACCTAAAACACATCTAATGACCCTGTAGAGGCCAGTGCTCCCCTAGGCATGAAAGCCAGAGGCCCAGCAGACTGGGTGCAGGAGTGAGGCCTTACCCCTTATGGCAGAACTTCATGGCAGTGTGGATGGGATAGCCAGTGGGCCCCATGATGTTGCACCGAGCATTGCAAAGCAGCAGCACGCGGACCATTTCTTGCTTCCCCATCTGGCAGGCCAGGTGCAGCGGGGTCTGGCCCTGGTTGTTCACTTGGTTCAGGCCGGCTGACGCGTTCTTCCCTAGGAGCTGACAACAGGACACTGGGGTGGGCTGGGCCCTGACAATGACAAGTCCCTCACGACCCTCCCCGACACCCTCCATGGCAGTCTCCTCTGCCCACATAAGGGGAAAGGAGATCGGACTGTGCAAGAACAGGGAGGCAACAGAGAGAGCAGGTGCACAGGAGAGCAGGATGGCAGCTATGCCAGTGCTGAGGGGGCAGGGCGGGGGCGGCTGCTCTGGCACAGCTGTGGTTCATATAAAAACCTTCCCAATCACGAAACTGAAAATCAGGTTGTTTGTACAGATGGGCACTGGGGGTCTGGGTGGAGCAATTCCTGCTTTTCATTGTATACTTTCATTGTATTTTCATCTTTCTTGCTTGAATTTCTTTTCACTAGGTTCACATATTATTTTTTCAATTAAAAAACAAAACCAGGTAGTTCTTTCTGTCCATGGTCTTGTCTCACATCTTTTGCATGAAAACAAACAAACAAAAAAACAAAACAGTATTACATAGAGAGCCAGAAGGTTTTATTTCCTCACTTGAGGCCCACCAGCTCCAAGGGGAGGCTCTGTCCTCACTCCTGGCCCAGTGGCCAGTCACCACGGGGTTCCACCTGCTGGGTCCCGGGACACAGCAAGGCCAGGGCTTCTAATGGGAGAGACAGCTCACAAGTCCACCAACTGCTGTCTCCAGAGGTTAGCTCCAACTTCTGTGAGCCCGGGGGACCTAGCTGGGCCTGTTGATGGGCTGGAGACATGGCAAAGAGGCCCGACCCAAGGGCCAGCCCCACCACACACAGCTCTGCTCTTCCTTGGGCACATTTCTTAACTTCATGGAAGTTCGGTTTCTTTTCTTTCTTTTTTTTTTTTTAAAGATCTTATTTATTTATTTGAGACAGCAAGAAAGTAAGCAAGAGCACAAGCCAGAGGGAGGAGCAGAGAAAGAGGGAGAAGCCGACTCCCTGCTGAGCAGGGAGCCCAATGCAGGACTCGATTCTGGGACTCCAGGATCATGACCTGAGCCCAAGGCAGACGCTTAACCCACTGAGCCACCCAGGCGCCCCAGAAACTCAGTTTCTTTGCCAAAGAGAAGATAATGACTCCACCCACAGAGGCTATTTTGAGAATTAACTGGCACACACAACAGTCAAGGGCCAGACACGAGACCAGCACGCAACAAAGGACAGCTACTGACAAGAGAGCGTGTGCGTGCCATCTGCACGGAGGCAGGCTCTGTGGGGCGCTGTGCTGGGCGCTCAGCTGGCTCTCAGGAAGGATGGAGTTCACGAACAGTGCATGTGGAAGTCCTTTCCCTGTGAGCCAATCATACGACATGAACGCATATTTTCTGGAAAGTAGTTCCTTTCTGATGCCAGGGCAGAGAAGGACATGACCTTTAAAAGAATCTTCCTGCTCTGGGTAATCAAATACTGTCTGGTAGTCTGTCTTTTCCATCTAATACATAAAGTAGCCTTTCATGACATCACTCCCATCTACTTGTCTACAATTTTTATTTTCATTTTTCAGCCCAATAATCAAACATTTATATAGGGGTATATCTGGTGCTAAGGTCGGATGGAGTTTGGAGTACCTGTAAAGAGCTAAGCTCAGGTCCCAGTGGACCATAAGCCTCTCTAGGCAGGGCTGAAATGAATTCACCCAGCCTAGGGCTGGGCTCAGTAGGGCCTTGGAATAAGCCAAACCAAACTGATTGGCTGGGCTGGGCCTCTGGTTTATCTTGGTGGGATGGAGGACCTCCCTAGGGTGGCCGCAGCACAGTGGCTGAGGATGTGTCTCCTCGACGAGCAAAAGGGGGGAAGAGGGGAGAGGAGGGTACACCCTCCAGGAAGCAGCTCAAGACCAAGTGACGACAACAAGGTGTTGCCAGATCTGGTCACCCTGCGCCCCACCTCCCCCTACAAGCTCACCTGCAGCACCTGGGAATTGTCACCCTGGACGGCGTAATGAAAGGCTGTCTCTCCGTTGTTGTCAGTGACGTCCATCTGGGCGTGGCAGTACTGCACCAGCTCCACCAGGATCTCCCCGTCACCCTTGCGGCAGGCCAGGTGCAGGGGGGTGCAGCCCTCCTCATTCTCCCTGTTATTGGCACAGCTGCGGAGGGTGGGGGTGGGGGATGGGCACAGGAAGGAGGGGTGCTGAGAAACTTGGGCACAGAAGAGGGAAGTGGGCTGGCACTTGAGAGCATCCATGCCATGCTCAGGCTGGCTGGTTCAACCTTAGGGCGGATTCACAATTTATCTGTGACTGGTGTAATTTTATCAGTTGTTCACTTGCACACCTGTACAAGACGGCTCCTAGGGGCATGCCAGTGTGAAGTGGGTGGCAGGGTGGCATACCAAGGGTAGGAAGGCAGAAATCTCATTAACCTCAGGCAGTTCACCTAACCTTTTTGGGCTTCAATATCCTTATCTACAAAAAATAAAAATAAAAATAAATACAATAATGCCTGCCCTAGAAAAGGGATGAACCGTGGGGAGGTTAAACACCACAATGTCCAAGTACAGGCCTGAAAACTATAAAGGGCAGTGAGGATTTCTGAGCCTGGGTCTTGGGAGCAGAACCAAGCTGTGGCCACCTCGGGGCAAGCAGGTGAGCCAGACTCCTGCAACAGGGCCCACACGGTCCCCTCTTGAGCGCACATCTACTGACATAAGTATTGGCTGAAGGACCATATGAAAGTAAGCGGTCCAGCCTCCAGGAGGGCAGCCAGATCTCTGTAAAGAGACATGGATCTGAGGCCTCTTCAGCACTCTCTAGCAGTGACCTAGCATGGATCACAACCTCTCTTGCTGGGATGACAACACTTCCTGGGTGGGGGATGTTGCAAGGATTCAAGTTCATGGTGGGTATAAAATGACTACCATGATCCTGGCACCTGTTGGGCCCTCCAGAAATACCACATTTCTCCTCCTGGCTTCAGTGAGCATTCCTAGGCTCCCTTTCCAAGGCCACACACTAGTTTCTTTCTAATCAAAGGCACGGGGCAACTTTTGACCCTATAGAGGGGAACTGAGGCAGGATGGAGAAACTCCCCAGAACCTGCCCATCCACATGCAGAAGCACACGCATGGTTACCAGGGGTCCCACCCTCCTGGCCCACCTGATGATACGGCTGTGGTGGAAGCACTCTCGGATCCCCAGCTCCACCGCCAGGTGGGCGGCCGACCAGCTGGGGTGGTTGCGGATGAGGTCGGTCAGCTGCTGGAGGACCTCCGTGTGCAGGACGTGTTTGGAGCTCTCGTAGAAGGGCGGCAGCTGCGAAGAATACTGCTGGAAGTTCACAAGGGCATCTGCCTCTGTCTCCAGCTGGAAGAGTCTACAGAGAGGGGACACAGAAGACGACACGGAAGTGAGCCATGTTGGTCCACACCCTGGCTGGAGTCAGAAGCCCTGGATCTCCTACACGGGTGGCTGCCTGCCTCTGGCCATGCAGTGACCCACTCCAGCTGGACTCCCCACTGCAAGCAAACATAGGCACGTGTGCACACACACACCTCCAAACGGAGCTAGGATTTTATTTTTGTTTAAAAAGATTTTCTTTCCCCCTTTTTTTAAATAAGCATATTTTATAATGCTTTTACATTTTATTTTAACAAAGCCCTGTCAATCCATTTTCTTTTTTTTTTAATTTTTATTTATTTATGATAGTCACAGAGAGAGAGAGAGGTAGAGACACAGGCAGAGGGAGAAGCAGGCTCCATGCACCGGAAGCCCGATGTGGGATTCGATCCCGGGTCTCCAGGATCCCGCCCTGGGCCAAAGGCAGGCGCCAAACCACTGCGCCACCCAGGGATCCCAATCCATTTTCTTTTTAAAAAAATATTTTATTTATTTATTCATGAGAGGCACACAGAGAGAGGCAGAGATATAGGCAGAGGGAGAAGCAGGCTTCCTATGGGGAGCCCAATGCGGGACTTGATCCCAGGATCCTAGGATCACACCCTGAGCCAAAGGCAGATGCTCAACCGCTGAGCCACCCAAGTGCCCTCATATCCACTTTCTAATTTGACTATGAAATTGGAAAGCCCCAGCCTCAAGTCCCCGGCCCTCACACACAACAGGAAGTAAATAAGCATTTAACTTAAATGTCCAGCAATGGAATATGATCTAAACTGTGGCACATCTATGTCATGGAATATTATGCGACCATTAAGATGCAATATTAAAAGAATAGTGAAATGTGATTTTGTAATGCTAAATAAAAAAGCAAGATATAAATCTTACATGATACAATGCGATCTAAAGTGTGTTAAAAAATATGTCCAAATGTACATGGTAGCACAGTAATTGAAATGTTCTTTATCTGTTCCTGAAGTTTCCGAATTTTCTACAATGAATTTATGTAATTTTATTTTTTTAAGTAGGGTCCATGTCCAGTGCAGAGCCCAATGTGGGGCTCAAACTCATGACCCTGATATCAAGACCTGAGCTGAGATCAAGAGTCAGACACTCAACCAATTGAGCCACCCAGGTGCTCATTCATAATTATTATAATTTTTATAATCAGAGAAAAAACTTGTGGGGTTCTTTTTATTGAAAAACCAGTAAGATGGTGTCTTTGCCCCCTAACTCCCCCAAAGGAAAAGAATGATCATCATAAACCTTGTTCATTTCTTTTTTTTTTTATTTTTTATTTTTTTTTTATTTATGATAGTCACAGCAAGAGAGAGAGAGAGGCAGAGACACAGGCAGAGGGAGAAGCAGGCTCCATGCACCGGGAGCCCGATGTGGGATTCGATCCCGGGTCGCCAGGATCGCGCCCTGGGCCAAAGGCAGGCGCTAAACCGCTGCGCCACCCAGGGATCCCAAACTTGTTCATTTCTAAAGAGTTGGGTTTAAGTTCCAGGTTTGCTATTAAGCTGCTGTGTGACCTTGGAAAAATGCCTTCCTTCTCTGAGACCTATTTATTTGTTTTTGTTTTTGTTTTGTTTTGTTTTAAAGATTTTATTTATTCAAGAAAAACACAGAGAGAGAGGCACAGGCAGAATGAGAGGCAGGCTCCCCGCAGGGAGCCCAATGCAGGACTTGTTCCTGAAACTCTGGTCTCACACCCTGAGCTGAAAGCAGATGCTCAACCGCTGAGCCACCCAAGCATCCCTCTGAGCCTTATTTGAAACAAGAGACTTCTTTGTACCTGTCCCACCCACCTCACAGAGGTACTACGAGGATCAGATGGGATAACCAATTAATAGTACTTTTTTTTTTAAGATTTTATTTATTTATTCATGACAGAGAGAGGCAGAGACACAGGCAGAGGGAGAAGCAGGCTCTATGCAAGAAGCCCGATGACGTGGGACTTTATCCCGGGTCTCCAGGATCACACCCGGGGCTGAAGGCGGTGCTAAACTGCTGGGCCACCAGGGCTGCCCGTAATGGTACTTTGAAAACAGATAATCATGGGATGCCTGGGTGGCTCAGTGGTTGAGCACCTGCCTTTTGGCTCGGGTTGTGATCCCGGGATCCAGGATCGAGTCCCGCACTGGGCTCCCTGTGAGGAGCCTGCTTCTCCCTCTGCCTCTCTCTCTCTCAGTCTGTGTCTCTCATGAATAAATAAATAAATCTTAAAAAAAAAAAAAAAACAGTTAATAACAATGATGGTTGACATTGAAGATTCTTGAACGTCTGACCAGGGCTTTCAGTATGGAAGACCCAGGGCCAGCCAGGGTCTAGCAGAGGTGGTGCTCATAAAGTGTTGGCTCAACAAGGCTCATCTATTCTTTCCGAGAGTGCAATTGTTTAGTAAGCTTCTACTGAGAGTGCGTTCTGCACCTGCCATTGTTCTAAATGGAAGGGGTAAATCAATGAACAAAACAGATGACACGCCCTGCCTTCCTAGAGCCCCTGTTCTTAAGGGAAAGATCAACAAATGTGTAAGTTACAAATGAAAATAAGAAAGTACAATAAACAAACCGCCAGGGAGTAAGTGCTAAAGAACAAACAAACATAGGAGGATATGGGAGGAAGTCTTCCCTCATTCTCCTTGGCTGGTTTTGTTTCATCTCGCCAACCTCTGCACTGCAGAGTGCTTCATGTTAAACATTGCTGCCATGTCAGATATGACACTAAATGACAACTAAATTATAACACCAAATGACACTAAAAAGGACACTAAAAACTGATCACTGGATCTCACATTAATAAAACATTAATGACCTTGACAAAGTACTTTTGGTGGAAAGGTGGGAACTGGAGCCTCACAGGAGAGGGTCTGAGAAGGTATGGGATGTAAGAAATTGGAGAAGCAAGTATAGACGATACTTGTGAGGGGTTTTGCTGCAGAGGGGAGCAAACAGAGGTAGCTAATGGGGAAAGTGTAATCAGGCATCTAAATGCTAGTGAGACTAACCCAGAAGAAAATAGGATCTTCCACTCCCACAAGGACAGACCTGGTAATGTGAACCAGACTGCCTCCTAGGGACA
This sequence comes from Nyctereutes procyonoides, assembly GCF_905146905.1. Lineage (NCBI taxonomy): Eukaryota > Metazoa > Chordata > Mammalia > Carnivora > Canidae > Nyctereutes > Nyctereutes procyonoides. The sequence continues at coordinate 27,473,170 of NW_026575049.1, read as the reverse complement.
ACTAGAAATGCTGGACAAAATGTAAAAGGCATCTGCTTGAGGCGCTGGATACCTAAGCAGATAGAGATGAAGTGTCAGGTTGGAAAGGATTATGGAAACCCAGGATGTGAGTCTGGTATTTAGGGCTGCTGTCACTTGAGAGGCTGGAGGGATATACCATAGCATCGGCAACCTCATGGACTTGGGGGACAGAGATCAGAGGCCAGGGGAGGGCTCTGATGAACCCTCTTACTGTGGGTGGGGGTCCTGAACTAAGGCCTAAGTTGATCCACAGTAGACAGACCCTCCTAGAGACTGTAACTCAACTCCAAATAATTTCAGTTCCAGAAAATGGACTGAAATCACCCTCACTGATAATGTTCCCAAGTACGCAGGAGAAGCAAACATAAAAGAAACATTAAGAAAAAAAAAAAAAGGAAAGAAAGAAAGAAAGAAACATTAAGCCAGGCTTCAAGGTCCAGCACATAATCAAAACTCACCAAGCACAGGAGGAGAGATACTACATGACACTAAAGAAAAACAACAGAAACAATGTACAATGGAAACACATCTGTAACTGGGAGGTGGAGAGCTGGAGGGGGCCTGCAAATACTGAAGTCATCTGACGCAGACTTTATTTTTTTAAAGATTCATGAGAGACACACACAGAAAGAGGCAGAGACATAGAGAGAGGGAGAAGCAGGCTCTCTGTGAGGAGCCCAATGTGGGACTGGATCCCAGGACTCCGGGATCACGCCCTGAGCCAAAGGCAGATGCTTTAACTGCTGAGCCACCCAGGCGTCCCTGACACAAACTTTAAAATAATTATGATAAGGGGTGCCTGGGTAGCTCAGTCAGTAAAGCATGAGACTCTTGATCTTGGGGTAGTGAGTTCGAGCCCCACATTGGGGGTAAGTTGGTAGAGCTTATTTTAAAATATAAATAAATAAAATAACCGGTACTATTCAAGAGAATAAAATAGAAGATTTAGAATTGAGGCAAAGAACTTGAAACTGGTGTACCTGGGTGGCTCAGTCGGTTAAATGTCTGCCTTCGGCTCAGGTCATGATCCTGAGGTCCTGGGATGCAGCCCCAGGTTGGGCTCCCTGCTCAGCAAGGAGCATGCTTCTGCCTCTCCTCCCTGCTCAGGCTCTCTCTTGCTATCTCTGTCACTATCTCTGCCTCTCTCTCTCTCTCTCTCTCTCTCTCAAATAAATAAATAAAATCTTTAAAAACAAAAAATAAGGGGATGCCTGGGTGGTTCAGTGGTTTGGTGCCTGCCTTTGGCCCAGGGCATGATCCTGGAGTCCAGGGATCAAGTCCCACATTGGGCCTCCTGCATGGAGCCTGCTTCTCCCTCTGCCTGTGTCTCTCATGAATAAATAAGTAAAATCTTTTAAAAAATAATAATAAAAGGGGGCACCTGGGTGGCTCAGTCAGTTTAGAGTCTGTCTTTCCCTTGGGTCATGATTCCAGGGCCCTGGGATCCAGCCCTGCATCAGGCAACCTACTTAGCAGGGCACCTGCTTCTGTCTCTTCCTCTGCCCCTGCCCTCTTTCTCTCTAATAAATAAATAAAATCTTTTAAAAACAAAATAAAAGTAAAAGAACTTGAAACTAGTTTAAACATGGGAATTACAGAATTAAAAAAATACAATTGCCAAAATGAAGAACCTAGGGGTCAGGTATAAAAGCAGACTGGACAATGCTAAAGAGAAAACTAGTGAACAGGAAGACAGGACAGAAAAGAGAGTAAACAGAATAGAACCTGGAGAGCCAGAGGGTGGAAAATGCAGGAAAGTGGATAAAAGGCATAGAATACGTAATGAAGAGATCTACCATACAGATAAGTGGAGTCACAAAAGCAGAAGAGAAAAGGAACTGGAGAGAAGCCATATTTGAAGGGTTGATGTCTGTGAACTTTTCAAAATTGATTTTTAAAAAATGTCATGGCCATTGAAAATATGTATGAGCCCTCCTGCACACATGGGTGTGCACGCACACATACAGAAATCCACTTAGGGATCTTGTAAAGGTTTTAGAACAGGGCCCCCAAGCTCTGATGCAGCTCCCATTGAAACATGAGGTCTCATATCATTATCCCATGACGTCTCTTTACCTTTTAATATGGCTCTGCAATTGCTTTACCAATAGACTATTCACAGAAATGATGCTGCCCTAGTGTTCCAGGCCTTAAGAGACTGGAAGTTTCTACCTCTTTTTTCTTGGGACCCAGCTATCATGGCACGGGGAAACTGACACAACCCACAGGGATGACTCTTGGTCCTGGACCCTTAGCCCTGGATGAACTCCCAGTCAACAGCCAGCAGCAACTTGCCAGTGGTAAGTGAGTCATCTCAGGAGTGGATCCCACAGTCAAGCCACCCTAGCTCATGCCACGTAAAGTGGAAGAGAGCTTTTCCCACTGAACTCTGCTCAAATTGCAGATTTGTGGGCTAAATAATAGATCATTGTTTTAAGCCATGAAGTTTTGGGATGGCTTGTTACACAGCAGTAACTGAAGAGGACATGTATTGGTCACATATTGCTGAAACACAGTAACAATTGACACATGTACCATATTACAACGGCTATAAACAAAATGTGAAGAAAAATACTAAAAACAACAGAGGAAAAATTTATCTTCAAAGACTGACGCCGGCTTCTCAGCAGTGGACACCAGAGATAATGGAATCACATTCTCAAAGAGCTAAAGAAAAGTAAATAAATACTGATGAGAATTCTGTAGGTAGCATGCTTCCCTTTAAGTCTGAAGTTAAAGTAAAACCTTTCACTAGTCAGGGGTGCCTGGCTGGCTCAGTTGGTAGAGTATGTGACTTTGGATCTCAGAGTCCCATGAGTTCAAGCCCCATGCTAGATGTAGAGATTACTTAAAATAAATAAGTAAAATGTTTCTAGTCAACAAACAAAGAGAAAAAGAGAGAGGCTTTGTCATTAGCAGACCTATAAGATAGGAAATATAAAAGGATTTTCTTGAGGTAGAAGGAATTTAATCCTATATGAATGGCCTAAGATCCAGGAAAAAAAATGAAATGGTAAATATGTGGGTGAATCTAAATAAGCATTGGCATAATGTCTTGCTGGGTTTAAAATAAAAGTAGAATTATACACACACACGTATACACACACGTCTGGGAAGAAATGGGGATAAAAAGTCCTAATTTCTTGTTCTGGAAGACACTAAAGTACCGATTATACTTCAGTAAGGCCAAGGATGTGTATTACAATCTCTCAGGTTCTATCAAGAACTGTGAAGGTTTCAGATTTTGCCCTACTTGCAAACCAACAAGTTAGCCCGACACAGTTTCATGAATACTGGCAGAAGAAACAAGATTCTTGAATCAAAGACAAAGGGCAATTTATTACTCACAGCCACAGCAGTGGCCAGTTTCAGCATTTGTGCCAATTCCCTGGGATCTAGTTCCCACAGGGTGACACGAAGAGGGCCAGGTGACACCTGCTCATGTTGTGCTAAGAGAGAGAAACCCTGAGTGTAGAGAACTTGAATCTTCTACCATGGTTAATAAGCAGATCTGTCGAAGCTTTGCTCTGGAGAATGATATGATCCTTATTACCCAAGAGAGTAAGCAAACCTCCCCTCTGCTCCAGGGAAAGACCTGATCTCTATCTTCTAAGGCTGCTTGCTATGCAAATATCCTTGTAACAATAGCCTGGAACAAAAGAAGTCAATGTCTCTGCTTGCAAGATGTACAGACCCAGGAGAAACCCACAAACTGCCCCCCAACAGCTATCACTAAAAGAGAATAACAGAATACATAACTTCCAAATTGACAGGGAGGGAACAAACAAGATCATAAGAAAACGCTTGATCATGAATTGCAAAACCATTATGCTAAGTGAAAAACAAAAAAATTATACGACTACACGCTGTATTATTAAAAGGCAGAACCAGAGTACTAGAAAGCAGATCGGTGTTTGCCAGGGGCTGTGGTGGGTGCAGGGGACTTGGTGCAAAGGAGCATTGAGGGAATTTTGGAGAACACAGAATGTTCAGTATCTTGACTGCCATGATGGCATGTGGGCACACACCTGTACCAAAACTCACCAAATGCTACCTTTCTATTCTTTTCTTTTTTTAAGATTTTTATTTATTTATTCATGAGAGACACAGAAAGAGAGAGGCAGAGACACAGGCAGAGGGAGAAGCAGGCTCCATGCAGGGAGCCCGATGTGGGACTCGATCCCAGAACTCCAGGACCATGCCCTGGGCCAAAGGCAAAGTGCCCAACCTGAGCCACCCAGGTGTCCCCCAAATGATACCCGCTATGGTAAATTTCATTTTTTGAAAGCTGCATCTGAGTAAAGCTACCTAACACAAAACAAAAAACTAGATGCATATGAAGACAAAAAGAAAAAAAAATAGGCAGAACAACAACAAGAAAATAGCAAGGTGACAGGTTTAGACTCAAATATATCAGAATTATATTAAGCAGAAACAAACTAAATGTTCCAAGTCATTATAAGGAATAACAGACAAGGAGAATAGGAGGGAAAGAAAAGACAACTCCACATTCTTAACAACATTAAAATACAAAGAAATTATATATATATATATATATATATACCCATATAGATATATAATATATACATATATTATGCAATATAATACTAATTTTTTAAAAAGCCCATGAAGCTATATGGATATGAGACAAAGCAGAATTTAAAGTAAAAAGCATTACCAGAAACAAAAAGCATTACCGGAAACAACTCATAATGGTAACAGTTTCAACCCACTAGGAAAATATGGCAATTATAAATTAAATGTGCACTTCATAATAAAGCTTCAAAATTAAGTCAAACTTGACAAAAATTTTTTTGAAAAGGATATTTTTTTAAAACAACCAAATCGGGCAGCCTGGGTGGCTCAGTGGTTTAGCGCCGCCTTTGGCCCAGGGTGTGATACGGGAGACCCTGGATCGAGTCCCACGTCGGGCTCCCTGCATGGAGCCTGCTTCTCCCTCTGCCTGTGTCTCTGCCTGTCTCTCGCTCTGTGTGTGTCTCATGAATAAATAAATAAAATCTTTAAAAAAATAAAATAAAAATAAAACAACCAAATCATCCATAATTCCATAAAAAAAAAAACCCAACTAAACAAATCTACCATCACACTGAAATATTTTAATAACTTTTACTACTCATAAACAATGAAACAAAAAAAAGTCCTTATTGGATCTAGAATCAGTAAACCTGACCTGGCAGGCATATATGACAACACTATTCCCACCAGCTACAGAATACATGTTCTTTTCCAGCCACATGAACCAAAGTCAGAAATACTGGACATAAGTGGGGCCATAAAGTACACGTGAGCAAATTTCGAAGAAAATATTTGGACCATGTTCTCCAACCATGATGAAACTAAGCAAAAGATGGATAACAAAAAGAGAATGAAAAGTTTCCCATACATTTGAAAATGAAGCAAGATACATATAAGCTATCCACAGTTCAAGCAAGCAAGAGGTCATGGGGAAATTTAGGAAATGTTTTTAGTCGGTGGTAATGTAAATATTCTGTATCATGCGAAGGAACGAACCTTCTACCTCTGGACTGGGCAGAGGAGCTTACAGCAAACTAGCAGCCCCACTAGGCTGGGCAGAGCGAAGCCGGCATCCAGAGTTGTCAAGGAGGCCAGAACTTGAGGAAACCCCAGGGAAGTGAGCCCAAAGCTCTGCGTGCAATCTTCTCTCCTAAGCTAGGCAGAGCAGGATGTCAAGAAACGGAACAGAAAACAGCAGCAGAAGAGGACCCAGAGTGGAGCGGAAACTGTGGTGGTCTTTCAGTCCTTGCGACACAGACATTCAAGTTCAAGGCCCGCCAGGTGGAGGGACCATGGTAAACCAAGGCCTTCAGCTGAGGCCTGAGAACATCTACCCCCTAACAGTAGGGGTGATGACCCAGGAGTCAATTCCAGGCAGATAATCAATCTAGTCACCAAAGGCAAAACAATAAAGTTTCTGGAAGATACTACAGAGAAATATCCTCGACTCCTCCTGGTAGAGAAAGACTTTGCTAAACAGTACATGAAAGCAAACGGAAAAGATGAGTGACTCTAACTTCCTTGAGAGTAAGAACTCTTGTTTATCCAGAGACAGTGTGGAGAAAGCACAACAGCAAGCCACTAGGGCATGGCTGCAACACACGTAACCAACAGCAGGTGTGTACCTGAAGAGAGATGCTAAAGCTCTGTAAGAAAAAGAACCCTATGTTTTAAGTGTTCAAGGGTACTGGAGCAGCTACTTCACTGAAGGCCAAATGGTTCATCAACTTATCCACAGGTGCTCAAACCCGTATGTCACCAGGCCAAGGCACACCAAAGCCACAATAACACACCACAACACACCCAACAGAATGATACTCTTTTTTTAACTAGCAACACTAAGTACCAGAGGATATGAAGCAACAGGAATCTCCTTCACGGCCAGGAGGAAACCAGATGGGCATTATCCGCTGAAGTTGAGGAGGTGTATGGAGTCAGCTCACCAATTCCACTCCCTGAGACATGCCTGACAGGCGTGCATATGCGCACCAGGAAAAGTAAAGCTGCCCAAATCCCCATCAGTGAATGAATAGAGGCTGTGATGTAGTTAACACAGTGGAACTGTCCTGCACAGAAGTCAGACTGGTTATATGCAAAAACATACATAAATCTCACAAACAGAGGCACCGGGTGGCTCAGCGGTTGAGCATCTGCTCTTGGCTCAGGTTGCAATCCTGGGGTCCTGGGATGGAGTCCCGTGTTGGGCTCCCGGCAGGGAGCCTGCTTCTCCCTCTGCCTCTGTCTCTGCCTCTCTCTGTGTCCCTCATGAATAAATAAATAAAATCTTTTAAAAACCAATTAATCAAAAAAAATTAAATTAAATTAAAAAACCAATTAATCAATCTCACAAAGTGCTGAGCAAACAAGCCAGGCACAGAAGCAACTGCCATACAAGCCAGGTTCAGGGTTACCTTTGGAGGGCAAGGGAGCAAAAGAGGGGGTTTCTGGGGCACAGCAGTGTTTTGACACGAGTGCTGGTTCAAGGTATCCGTGATGCGTCACTGAGCTATGCGTACTTTTCCATGTGTGGCATAGTTCCCTATTTTTAACCAGTTTAGAGAGAGAACAGGAGGAGGGAATCAGGGACAGCTGAATAGAGGCTGTGCCTGGGGAGGAACGTGGAAGCAAGAATGAAATTTAAAAAAAAAAAAAGAGAGAGAGAAGACAGCCCACTTGTATAGCAATGGAAAATACCTAGTCAAGAGGGGGAAGTCGGGGAGGAGAGAAGAAAGAAATGCTGACTTGATGTCCTGAAGGGGATGAAGGGATGCTGACCTTGATGGGAAGGGACCAGCCTCTACAGTGACAACAGGGAAGCACAGTGTGTGGGTGTAGGTGTGGGCAGCACAGGGTGGGGGCGCTCACCAGCTACAGGTAAGCACAGAGTGGGGGAGGAGGGAGAAGGAAGGAGGAGGAGAAGGGAGGAGGGAGAGGGACAGGAGGAGGAGGTAGAGGAGAGGGGAAGGGAGGGGAGGGGAGGGAGGGAAGGGAGGGGAGGAAGGGAAGGAAGAGGGAAGGAGAAGGGGGAAGGAGAAGGAAGGGAGGGGAGGGGAGGAGGAGGGAGGGGAGGAGGAAGAGGGAAAGAGGAGGAAAAGGGAAGGAGAAGGGAGGGGAGGAGAGGAGGGAAGGGAAGAGGAGGGAGGGGAGGAAGAGAAAGAGGGAAGGAGAAGGGAGGGGAGGAGGAAGAGGGAAAGAGGAGGAAGAGGGAAGGAGAAGGGAGGGGAGGAGAGGAGGGAAGGGAGGAGGAGGGAGGGGAGGAAGAGAAAGAGGGAAGGAGAAGGGAGGGGAGGAGAGGAGGAGGGAGGGAGGGAGAGGGGAGGTAGGAGGTGAAGGACAGGGTGCAGCCAGCCTGCTGAGGAGTGAAAGCAATCAGCATGGAGGGGAGCCCCGCCAGCCATTGGAGAACTGGAATTAACTAGTGTTGGGTTTTTGCCAAGCAAATGTGACAAAGAGAGAAGTGAGAAAGCAGGGAGGGTATGCAAGGGTGTGATCATAATGACAGGCGCCCGAGTTCCAGCAGGGCAAGAAGTGAATTCCGTGAGAGGGACAGACCGTGGCAGGGACAGGAACCACGGTGGGGACAGGGACCGCGGTGGGGACGGCTGGGTCTGTGGCTGCAGGGAGAGGAGAGAGATTTCTCTCCCAGTCACAGGATGGTGTGAATTTCAAGGCTGGTGGGCAAGGGCCACCCTTCCCATCCCACCTCCAGACCCAGTGGGGGAAACACCAGAAGAGAAATCGCTTGAGGCCCTCAGGGAAGAACCAGGTTTGGTTTAGAGCTAGGGATGAAAGAGATTCAGAGAAAAAGTGGAGGACCTACAGGACTCATAAGGCTGTCTTCCCTTTCTTCTAGAACTGCGCCCCCAGACAAAAGCCAGCCGGCATCAGCTCTGGGGAGCCTTTGCCTTGGCTGGAATGGCCTGTGGATGAGCCTCAGGGGGGGCAGTGAACTTCAGGAAATAGCACACAAATGTGTGTCTGTGCATTTGGAGGTGGAAGGTTTCCCCGGGACGTTCAATGGGGTCCTGGACCAACAAATGGGCAAAGAACCATTAGGCTAGAGAGGTAGCTAACTCCCCCGCTTCAGAGCCGAGCACCAGCCCTCCCTCACCGGTCCTCCCAAGGGCTCTTCCTCCATCCCTGTCGCTCTGTGCCCACCCCTGATGTGCCTCTCCCTGCAGTGCCCTCTCTCCAGGTGAAATCTGCCTCCCCCATTTAGGTCCATCTCCCACCCAACTACCCCCAGAGGCCCCTTCCAACCCTTCCTAGCAAACACGCATCTACCTTCAGTGGACATGGGGTCAATCGCCCACTGAACAAACACTCAGCATGGACCTGCCAAGTGTCTGGCACCGCAATGGGCATTAAGGGAAATGACTCAGACCCCGAAGCTGTCCCTCAGGAGCCCTGCGGTCTAGTGGGGAGACAGATGTACAAACAGACACAAGGTGCTCCAAGGCAAGGGGGGCCGACAGAAGTACGGATCTGAGGGGGAACCGGCTCACAGAGCAGGGCGGTAGGGAAGCCAGGACAAAGAAAGGAGTGTGAAAAGGTGAGGTCTGTTTGGGGGAACCTAAGACCTTTACTTGTTCCCATTATAACAGTTATCCCCCTGCAGGCTGCTTAGGGACCTACCTTTTCTGGCTACTGCCTGAGCCCCTGGAGGACAGAACTGCTATATTCAGCTCTGCTGGGAGAGGTTGGGCTGTGGGCTGGATAAATGGGGAAGGAGCAAGCACAGGGTCCAAGGCCGGGTCCCAGGCCACTCAGCATGTCTGAGGAGCTGACCAGCAGCTCCATTTTGGAGGGCGTCAAAAACCAGTCCCATTTCCAGAAGCAAAGATCACATGTCGCATGTGGTTTGATCATTGTTTCTGGGATTCCTGGCAAGTGCAGCCCTGTTTCTGCTGAGATACCAGTGACGAGCTGGCAGGTTTCATCAAATATCACATGCCACTAGCAAATGTCAGTAGTAAATGATTAATTCGTAGCAGGAACATTAAGTATGGGTGATTATCATCACGTACACACACTGCTACCAGGGACCACTCTGGGGCCCACACAGAAGAGCCAGGGCTCTGGACCATATCCCAGGCTGGGGCGGGGAGGTGGGGAGCAGGATGAGCCTGGGGGAGGAGAGTCCTGCGCAGTGCCACACTGCAAAGTGGCCCTAGTGGAGAGAAGGAAGAGGTAGGTCTGGAGCTAGAATGCTGGATCTGAACCCCAACTCCATGGCTCACCAGCTATGTGAGTTGGGCAAGTTACTGAAATTCTTTGAGGGGTGTTTCCTCCTCTGTAGGATGGGGTAATACCCCCACTTCTGGGCTGTTTGTGAGCACGTGCTCAGTTCATATTTAGACCCTGATGCCTCACACACAGTAGGAGATACTATTCTTGTTGATGTTGCCCTCAGTACCCGCCAGGGCCCGATCTCTCCACCCAGTACGGATACTGGGGATAAAGGGTCACAGGTGGTTAGGTAATAAAACCCAAGTATTCAGAAGATGCTGACTCCCTCCCCTCCCCCCCCCAAGTGCTGCTGCTGCATGAGGAACAGGGACATATCTACCTGGAGCCTGAGCACACCTCGGCATTTCCCTCGCACACAATGCTGGACTCTGGGGAAGTTTGGAGCCCTCCAGGCAGAAGGGGACCTTTAAAAGACAGAACCCCAGGCACCTGGGTGGCTCAGTGGCTGAGCATCTGCCTTCAGCTCAGGTTGTGATCCCAGAGTCCTGGGATTGAGTCCCGCATTGGGCTCCTCACCGGGAGCCTGTTTCTCCCTCTGCCTGTGTCTCTGCCTCTCTCTGTGTGTCTCTCATGAATAAATACATAAAATCTTTATAAATAAATAAATAAATAAATAAATAAATAAATAAATAAATAAATAAATAAATAAATAAATAAATAAATAAATACAGAACCTCAGGGGCACCTGGGTAGCTCAGTCGGTTGGATGGCCAACTCTTTTTTTTTTTAATTTTTTTATTTATTTATGATAGTCACAGAGAGAGAGAGAGAGAGGCAGAGACACAGGCAGAGGGAGAAGCAGGCTCCATACACCGGAAGCCCGATGTGGGATTCGATCCCGGGTCTCCAGGATCGCGCCCTGGGCCAAAGGCAGGTGCCAAACCGCTGCGCCACCCAGGGATCCCTGGATGGCCAACTCTTGATCTCTGCTCAGGGCACGATCTCAGGGTTCTGGGATCAAGCCCCACGTCCTGTCTTGGGCTCCCACTCAGCAGGGAGTCTGCTCCAGGATTCTCCTTCTCCCTCTGCCCCTCCCCCTGTTCAAGCTATTTCTCTGTCTCTCTTATAAATAAATAAATCTTAAAAAAAAAAAAAAAGACAGAACCTCAGCACCTAGAGAAAGTCTAGTAAACCAAACCTTTCTTCTAGAAACTTCAGGGGGCTGGGAGCAGCAGGGAGACCCCGGAGATGGCTGCCCCTAGAAGCCCAGGCCCTCACTCTGTGGTCACACCCCAGGCCTTGGCATTGCTATTTCTGCAACTCTTCATAACCTCCCCTCCTGCTTCCCAGCTCACCCCCTTGACTGCCTTGAATCCAACTCTAGTTGGATTCTAGTGTCTCTAGTCCTGGAGAGGGGATGCGGCACACATCGGGCCTCTGCCAATACTGCTGAAGCTGTGTGAATACGTCACCCTCATGGCACAAACCTATGGGTGCCAGGCTCCTTGCTGGGTGCTGGGGGTTGTACTGGGGCAACAAGACAGACACAGCTGCTACTCTCATGGGGTTTGTGGTCTACCAGGAAGGCGGTCTACTCAGCATGGGGATGGAGTACTACAGGACACAAAGTAGCAGTGCCTACTCTAGCTTGAAGGTCAGGCAAAGGTGAGCAAAAGTGAGGCAGGCCAAGAAGGGGTGAATATTCTAGGCCAATGACATAAGAGTCTAGGTGAAGGCCGGAACACAGGGTGGTAAGAGCTGAGACCAGGGGGGAAAGCAAGGCTTGATCACATGAGCCCTTTCAACCTGAGCTAAGCATGTGATAGGTTAAGGAAATAGGGAGTTCTTCAAAAAGTGAGGCAGGGGAGTGAGCGATCAGATTTGTCTTCTAGAAAGATCACTCTGACAGCAACTTGGAAGAGGATGTGAGGAGAGCAAGACTACAGGCCAAGCAACAGGCTGGGAAGCAGAGTGCAGCTGGAGTCTGTGTGTACAATGACCGTGGCCTAGAAAGAGAACCAGCAGCAAAATGGAGAAAACAAGAGCCCGGATTTTGGACTGGCAGGTGGCTGGGATACAGGCCACACTTCCCAGCCTCCCTTGCAGTTAGTTGTGGCCATGTGACTAGGTCCTGGCCAATGGGATTCAGATGGAAGGCATGTGTGCCACTTCCAAGAAGCCCCTTAAACCTTCCTGCTGACTGGAAAGGTGGCTGTGATGCCTGGATCTGGCGTGGCCATCTGGGACCATGCAGTGGCCTACAGAACGAAGGCCACACATGGTGGAGCAACAAGACAGCAAGAGCCTGGGCCCCTGGCGACTCGGGGGGAGCAGAACTGCCACACCAGCCCCCTCTGCAGCGGTTGTCACTTAGGAGAAAACTAAAATGCCATCCTGTTTGGGGACTATTGTGTTGGGCTTCCTATCACTCAAGCCAAACCCAAACATAATTGATGGAGAAGGAACAGCAGATTCAAGATATGTTTGGCAGGGGAGCCCAACCGAATTCAGTAATGACCTGGATCTGCGGGGGAGAATCAGGGATTGATCCCGGGCTTCTGGGCTGCACAAGCATGTACAGGGATGGTGATGCCATCTGCTGAAGCAGAAATGCTTGGGTGGGAGCAGGTGAGAAGAAAAAGAGTCCAAAGCCAAGTGAGGGATGTCAGGAATTCTGAGAGGAGATGCGTGCTTGGCTTGAAACCCCACCCAACGCTCCCTGTTCTGTCCAAACACACAGAAAACACAGCGGCACAGAAAAAAGAAATGGCTTAGGAGCCAGAAGACACAGATTCTGTTTCTTCACTGCTTCCCATGCAACCTTGAATGACTCACTTATCCTCCTGCACCTCCGTTTTCTTATCTGTAAAATGGGATACTGCCTTCCTTGCTTACCTCGACAGGTTATCGGAGGACGTGCTAATACACCATACGTGAAAGTACTATAATGTGCCCCCCAATTAAGGGTAGTAAATAAACATGTAGCTAATAAACTGCTGGCAAAGAGTTTAACTCCCTGGGATGGAAGTCTGCCTGCAGTGGGGCTTGAGCTTGCTGGGACAGATCTGGAATCCTGCTGAGAGACATTGACAGCTGCCAGGACTTGGTGAAGGCAGTTGGTGGAGCCCCCAAGGCAGCAACTGAAAAGTAAGGCTGAGTGGCCCTCCAGAGAGTGGACCCACTGCCCTGCTCAGCTGTGCATTCCCATCAGCAGCCCTCAGTTTGTGAGCCTATAGAGGGGTTCCAGAGCCACAGGTGGAAACCTGCCCTGTCTTGACCAAGGCCAGCCAGATGGCCATCAGCTCAGGCCCACCTGTGCCCACAGTGTGCACCACCTCTGTCGTGTCAAAACTGGTGTCCGGACTAGCTGCTGAGCCCAACAGCCCACTGTGGAGGCTTCCGCCTCAGTTCCCTGTGGGACTAGACATGAATTCTCCCGACTGGCCTCCTCCACTCTCTTCCTGTTGGGTGGATCCTGACTCCCAGCTTGCCACTTTCTGAGACTCCTGCTGCCCACGCCTCCTCAATTGGAATGACCCCAGAGGTTCCCTCCAGCCTCAATTTTTGCCAAAGCCCTGCGCACACTGGGGATCCAGTCCCGGGGCCATCAGCCCTTGGGTACCCCCCGACCCCCCTTGCCTCTGCATGTCTAGAACGACCTTACCCACTTTCCTCTGCCAGACACATTCCTACTCATTCCTCCAGGCTCCAAGTAGCCCACCAGGAAGGGCTTGCCCACTTCTGTCCCCACTGTCGGCTCTGCCACAGCTCTCTTCACATGCTGGTTACAATGCCTGCCTGGCATGTGGCCTCCACCAAAGACAGCACGTCAGGGCACAGAGCATATCTTGTCATCTCGCAGCACCAGCTGGGTCTGGCCCAGGGCCTGGGACTCCCGAGCTACTGCAGGTGCCTGGTGCCCAGTGAAGGGATGGATGGCTGGGTGGCAACATGGGTGAATGAATAGAGTAAGGGAGTAAGGCCCATCAGCACTTGCCCACCTCAGGGCCGGTCTGCCAAGCTCCTCTGGACCCTGCATTTTGGGTGCCTGGCCACTCCTCTGCCCTTCTGCCAATCAGCCCTGCAGCTGGCTCAGATCCCTCAGCCCTGTTCTGACTTCCTACCATTTCCTCCAAGCCCACGGGAGACCCAGCATGTCCTGAAAGGTGACCACTGTCTACCCCTTTATGGTCTCCTGAACACATGTTGGCTGGTCCCTACAAGGGCAGTCATGCCTTTAGAGACCCAGGGCTGGGATGCCTGGGTGGCTCAGTGGTTGAACATCTGCCTTTGGCTCAGGTCGTGATCCTGGGGTCCTGGGATCGAGTCCCATGTCACGTTCTCCATAGGGAGCCTGCTTGCCTGCTTCTCCCTCTGCCTGTGTCTCTGCCTCTCTCGCCTCTCTCTCTGTCTCTCTCATGAATAAATAAAATCTTAAAAAAAAAAAAAAGACCCAGGGCTATAGGTGATCCCTGGGCCTTATCCAATTTGACCCTTCTCAGCTTTTCCTCCATCTGCAGGGGGCCAGCCTGACTCATCTTCTATCCTCATGCCCCTGCTTGGGGGACCCTGATGGGCCAGAAGGTGCAGAGTCTAAGAGGTCCTTCTCCCCACCCTCTCCCACCCTTTTCCAGAACCCTCAAATGTTAGGCCCACAGAAGCTGCTTTTTGGCCAGGGGACCTCCAGTCTGAGAGGTCAAAGGAGAGAAGCATGTGTGGCCACTGACTGTCACCCACCGGAATCCACTCTGTGAGTTTCTGGGGTTGACCAGAATGCAGTCCCAGGTGCGATTGGGAATGTTCTGGAACAGAATCAGCTGCCCTTCATCCCGAACCCGAGCACTTGAGGTGTAGTCCACCACAGCTACCTCCTTCACCCGGAACGGGTTTGAGAACAAGTTGGTGACACTACTGAGGGTATTGACCAGGCGGCCGAAGAACTGCATCTTCTGTGGGGCAGGTGAGGAGGCCCCGCCGCCTGCTCCCTCAGTCTGGAAGAAAATGGGGTCTCTGGTCAGCCGGGCGTGGTCTCCCATGCCCACCTCACCACGCACAGCAGTTTCCTGCACAGGCTCCCAGATGGCTCCCCACCAGTGCTGTTCCTGGATCCTGTGCCAGGAGGGACCTGGAAAGGAGAGGGGAGAAAGAGAGACGGCACTGAGTCAGGGTAAGAAGGCCTGAAGTTACAGAGTGGCCACCACACACAGAGGCCCAGGGCTGTCCCACTTCCTGGCCAGTGTCCCCATCAGGGCCTCAGTCTCCTCTTCTGGAGCATGGACCATATCGCTCCAGGAGGGATGGCAGATGTGAATGCACATCACAGATGACCCTGTCCTGTCCAGATGGAGGGGTTCTCCCCTGTGAAGTCAAGCACTGACATTCTAGCATTCAGAAAGCGTGGCATGGGGACACCTGGGTGGCTCAGTGGTTGAGCATCTGCCTTTGGCTCAGGTTGTGATCCCGGGGCCATGGGATCGAGTCCCACATCAGGCTCCCTTCATGGAGCCTGCTTCTCCCTCTGCCTGTGTCTCTGCCTCTCTCTCTCTCTCTCTCTCTGTCTCTCATGAATAAATAAATAAAGTATTTTAAAAAATAACAAGAAAAGAAAAGGAAGCTTGGCCTGAGTCATTCCAATTCCACAACTAAAACTAGTGTCCTGTCTCGACCAGATACAAGCAGGGGACCAGGATTGTCCCACACCCCGTCGGGGGTGGGGGGACGGACTGTGGGCATGGGCCTCCAATGTCTGGTGCCTTTCTCACTGCCTTGCCAAGGAGCTCAGAGAGGACACGAAACCGAGTGCTGGGTTCACGGAAATGAACATGAATGAAAAGACTCAGAGACAGCGACTGCGACAGCAGCGGTGCGTGGGGATGGAAATGTTATGCTGCAGATTCAAAGGGTCACAATTTCTGCTGTGGAAACTGTCCCCAGTTCAGGTGATAGAATTCGATGTCTCATATTTTCCTAGGTTCTCAGCAAATGTACTGCATTCCTAAGGCTGTGCCACCAAAGCTGCGTGACATTTAGACAGAGGCCGCCCTCTGGTTCTGTGCCAGGAAGTCACCTGCCAAACGGGACAAGGCATAGGGCAGTGTGGGCACCCCGGAGGAGAATCAGCAGTCAGGGGACTCGTCGCACTCTGGGGCCAGCTGTTGAGGAGAGGATCAAGCTTACGGATTAAAGGAATAACAAGAAGCCTCAAAGAATCACCTCTACAGGGAGGAAGAGCCGATAATGATAACTGTACCAGGAGACATTTACTGAGCACTTACTAGGCAGCAGGCCCTGAGCTAAGCACCTGACGCGATTGTCCCCTTTCATGCTCTGCATAGAGCCAGAGCAAAACTGCTCCAGTCCTTACCAGCTGTATGTCCTTGGGCAAGTCACTTAACCCCTCTGTGTCTCTATCTGTAACACAAGAATCACGACAGTGCCCAGTAACAGAACCTGGCAGATAGTAAATGTTCAATAAGCATTAGTGCTCTTTGACTACCCGCCCTTTGACACACGAGGAAACTAAGGCTTAGATCGCAGAGCTTTGAAAGCATCCCAGAGCTTTGTAAAGTCCTTCCTCTTATGATCGGTAGTAAGATGTGGTGTGAGCAGAGAATGAGCCTCAATGTCCCCTTTAAAATGAGGACAACGCTCAGGGCACCTGAGTGGTTCAGTTGGTTGAGCATCTGATTCTTGATTTTTGGCACAGGTCGTGATCTCAGGGTCATGAGATCAAGCCCCACATTGGGTTCTGCACTCACTGTAGCATCTGCTTGGGATTCTCTCCCCCTCTGCCTCTGTGCCTGCTCTATCTCTCTCTCTCTCTAAATTTTTTTTTTTTAATGAGGACAATGCTCCCCTCTAATGTGCTATGAGGATTACATGGGAACATCCTTTTTTTTTAAGATTTTATTTATTTATTGATAGAGACACACAGAGAGAGAGAGAGAGAGAGAGAGAGAGAGGCAGAGACGCAGGCAGAGGGAGAAGCAGGCTCCATGCAGGGAGCCCGACATGGGACTCGATCCCAGGTCACATGAGAACATTCTTAAGAATGTTTAGACCTGTGTCAAGTTCCTTCGTTCTTCTGCACTCAGGAACTGAGAGGACAGAGGCGCTGGGGTCCCCACGCCCTTCTCCAGAGCCAGGGGAGAAGGGAGGGACCCCAAGAGAAGACACGGGAACTGGTCCCTGGAAGAGTAACCCCCAAGATGGAAGGCATGGCATGCATATCAGTGTGCCTTGTACAGAACCAATCTCTATACCGACATTATAGGAATTGTAAATTGTGATACGTTCAATCCAGAGATACCACGTGGTCATCAAAAGCCATGATTGTGAGGGTTACAGGTCAGGAAGCACGTGGTGGCGGTATGACCCTATGATATCAGGTCCATGACACTCCCGGGGGTGTTTGTGGGCTGCTAGGCCCCTGCCTCCCTACGTAGCCTCTCCTAGTAGGTCCTACTGACCCTGTCAGCTCCACACCATACACAATTCCAGAAAGCAATGGGGTCTCGAGCCTCCTTCCCTCTCCGGGTTGATTTATCTATTTGCTATGTCCTTCCTCTCCCTCATCCTCCTGCCAGACTGTACACTTAATCACACTAATCACGCCAAACCCTCGGGTACCTGTCTCTGTGCTCTGGCTCTGGTCCAAGAACTTTACATATACCAATCTTTCATCTGGACCATTGCCCCGGGGCGCCTGGGTGGCTTAGTCGGTTGAGCATCTGATTCTTGATTTTGGCTCAGGTCATGATCTCAGGGTTGTGAGACAGAGCCCCAGTTTGGGCTGTGCTCAGCAGAGAGTCTGCTTGAGATTCTCTCTCTCTCCTTCTGCTCCTCTCGCTGCTTGCATGCTCTCTCTCTCTCAATAAGCAAAATCTTTTAAAAAATCTGTACCACCACTCTATGAAATTGTCACCATTATTATTTTTTTAAAGATTTTATTTATTTATTCATGAGAGATACAGAGAGAGAGAGAGAGAGAGAGAGAGGCAGAGACACAGGCAGAGGGAGAAGCAGGCTCCATGCAGGGAGCCCAACGTGGGACTCAATCCCAGGACCCCAGGATCATGCCCTGAGCTGAAGGCAGACGCTCAACTGCTGAGCCACCCAGACACCCCAAATTGTCACCATTATTATCCTGGTTTTACATATGATTATCCTGGTTTTACATATGAGAAAATCAAGGAACAGAGAGGTAAAGTCATGGGACCTACATCACACAGCTAGTAGATAAAAGAGCAAGAGTTAGAGCCAGACAGCTGGCTCTATATAGTCTCAGCTTTTTTTTTTCTTTTAAAGATTTTATTTATTTATTTGAGAGAGAGAATGAGAGAGCACAAGCAGGGGGTGCAGCAAAGGGAGAGGGAGAAGCAGACTCTCTGCTGAGCAGGGAGCCTGATGTGGGATTCAATCCCAGGGCCCTGGGATCATGGCTTGAGCCAAAGGCAGACGCTTAACTGAATGAGCCACCCAGGCATCCCTAGTCTGAGCATTTTAAGGACAGGTGCTCAGTCTTTTTCACCTCTGTACACTCGCCCCTGGCACAAGCTTGCCCCTCAGAAAGTCTGTTAAAACATAATTTAACTGAATAAAAATTATGCAGCAAAAAAAGGGTGATAGAAAAAACATTAAAATATTCTGAGGATATTGGGTTCATGGGCCATTTTTTTTCTTTTTCCTATTTATCAAATGGATGGAAATATGCTGTTTTTGTTTTTGTTTTGTTTTTAATGATTCTATTTGTTAAAGACAGTAAGAGTATAGGCTGAGCCCCTGGGGCCCCCAGCTAGGGAGACGGGGTTCCCTGGGGGTCAGGAACAGCTTAGAAAAGCAGCACAGAGGCTTCCCAGAGAACAGGTGGGAGGCACCAGGAGAGAGGCTCACAGGCAGTTGGGGGTGGGGGGTCGGGGGCACCAGCACCCACGAGCCCACTTGGGGTAAAGGGAAGAGTCACTGAGGGGATGACAACCCACCCCAGTGGAGAGACACCTTCCTCATGGGTCCCCGGGGCTGGTGGTTTAGGGCCACCTTCCACACAGTGACGGCAGCCTGGCCACCAGAAGGACAGACAGGTCTGGCTCCCTCCCAGCCTTCCAGGGTGGGTGTCGGGGTGAAATGACACAATGGAGGGAAAGTGTCCAGGCTGCCGGCTGACTGTGGGCACAAACAGGGGCCATTGTTATCACAAGGTGGAAGAAAGGAAACTAAGCCCCCTGGGTCACATCCTGGAATGATCATAACACACCAGCCCGGAAAGAGGCAAGTGAGAAGCAGACAGGGCGCATGCTTGTGCTTCCTTCTGGCTTCTGTGCTCTTCCTCCCATCCCGCCCCTGACCTGGGGGATGGGGGGCAGGCTCTTTCCAGCACAGCCAGCGGGGAGGACCCATAGTGGAGGACCCACAGCTGGGGAGCAGCCCCCCCCCCCCCCCCGCCGCTTCCTCCCCCTCTCGCTTCTCACAGCCACTTGCTCTTGACCTCCCCGCCTGATCAACACCTGCTTTTACCTGCTGACAACGGTTCTCTTTGGCTCCTCACCTGGGCTCGCTCCCTCTGCCTAAATAACAGGTGACACAGCTGCCACCAAGGTCATGTGATAGAGGCCGTCTGCTCCTGGGCACCTGAGGCTCCAAGCAGCTCTCTGCTGCCCCAAGCAGAAAAGCCACAAACCCAAGAGCTTCTGTGGCGAAGGGGGACACGGACAATTCTGCTCATCCACTCCTGCAGTTCCAGATGTCGGTGACGTCTTCCCTACCGTGAGGCGTGAAGCGGGAGATTTCTGGCCTGTTCTCCTAACTTCTGCTCTGTGGTCAAAGGCCCAGCCTGCCTGCTTGATTCCTTCAGGGAAGGCTTAGAAAGCAGCTGCTGGGGAAGGCAGCCCCAGAGGAGAGGAGCCGTCAGGCAGGAAGGACAAGCATTCGTGTCCCCCTTGGAGAGATGAAGTAACTGAGGCCTGGGGAGGCCTCAGATCATGGGTGTTGGAAGGGCAAGTGAAAGTGGAACATGTTGACGTCCGCCAAAAAAGAGAATGAACAAAAAACGCATAGTGGGGTCAGAGGGAGATTAGAACCAGCAAATGGCATCCTTGGTGAGTTCCCTAGAAGTGGTTGATTGGGTTCATAAAATGAGTAGTCACAGGGGGACCCAAACCCAGTCCCTGTCCCCTTGGTTGTGGGGGGAAAGAGTCAGGAAAGGATGACTACCCGAGGTGACTCCTGAGCTGAACTTTGCAGTGGGGACCCGGGCAAGAGGCCTCCCCACAGACGGAGCAAAACAGAACGTATGTATTGGAGGGCATGGGGACAGGAGCCTTCGTGACCTGTCCAGGAATGAGCATTTTCATCAGGCTTGGGCAGCGAGGGGGAGCGCTGGGCACAGCCATGCTCAACATGAATACTGAGCACCCCAGAGCCATTTTGCCAGCATCTGCTTTACATCCATGCTCAGAGCCACCCGGTGACGGTGACGTGGGCTCTTTTGCAGAGGCTACAAGCTCAAGAAGTGCAACAGTGGGCGGGGAGCAAGTGGCTGGTTAGAGGGGGGACTGGGGAGAACCCCGCCCTCAGATGTCTGGTTCCACCTCCGCTGTGAATTCCCCCCGAGAGATCCCAGGCAGGTCTCAAGCAAGAGGAAGTGCAAAGCCGCCAGGCCCTGGGCCCCCTTCCCCCCACCTCCTCCTCCAAACAGTTCTCTTTCCGAGAAAGAGAGAGAGGCCCTGAATTTTCAAACTTTCTAGCCTGTCCTACCTAGAATATCCTCCCCTGCCCCCTTAACTCCCATCTCTGCCAAAGCCTCTGCTCATCCTTCAATGTCCAGCTGCTCCCCATGAAGGCTCAGAGCACCAGAACTGGTCCCTCCTGCAACACTCCCAGCTTGTACTACAACACCAGGAGGACCAGGTCCACCGCCCCCCTACAACCCCCTCTGTGCCTGCCACAGGATGCAAATCAGATGCTTACACCTGCCCAGTGGCTCCTCATCATCTTTCAGAGAAAGCCCAAGCTCCAGGGCAGGGATATAAGCATCCCTATGACCTGGTGAGCCCACCTCCTGCACCCCTACTTCAACCACACTGCACCAGAGCCTTCTAGAACATGCCACTCTCATGCCCCCATGTACCTGCACATGCTCCTGCCTACACTGTGCTGCCCACTTTGCTCCTCTCACTGTTAGACAAACAAATAAACCCTTCCTGTCCTTCAGGAGTGACTCACGAGCCATCTCGTCTAAGAATCACACCTGTGCTTCCCCTACTTTCAGCCCTGGGGGTACCCTCACATTGCCCCGTGGTTCCCCAAAGGAGCATCCATCCTGAGATAACAATGGTGTGTCTGTTGGTTTGGGTTGCCCTCTTTCTTTATTTGTTTTATCCAACCACATAGCCTGCTGTTCGGAACAGTGGCTATTTCATAAATGTTTGGTGAATGAGTGAGGACAAATGAATAAACCCCTGGAAGCCCACGGGGCCGGCACCATCGAGGCACCCTCCCCTCCTCTCTTACTCCCTTGGCAGTGGTACCAGGCCACACTCCCTATTCCCCTCACTCGGAGCTGCCCAGCACATCACCATGGTGGAAACTCTCAGGAGAATACTTCCTGGGCACTTGCTAGGCTTCCCAAGAGGCAATGAGCTGTGATCTAGAAAGTCTGGTTTTCTACACCTGAAGCTCATAGACTGAACTTATTCAGGCTCCCAGCAGAGAAACTCTAGGAGCCCTCTGCTTCCCTCTCGACGAAGCCTGGCCAGAGGGGCAGGACAGCTGTCCAGGAGGTGCGTGACAGGATCCCACAGGCAGCCAGGCCAGGAAGCTGACCTCACAGGACTGGCCTCGTGGGGGATCCTGGGAGTTGGAAATCAGGCTTCCCGAGCCCTGGCTGCTTATGACAGGATGTCCCGTGATTGGAACAAGTGGCACGGGCCAGCGACCCCCTCCCGCGCAGCTGATGTCTCCCCCATCCACTGCCCGGGGCCGGATGGTCAGAGCACCCAGCCCAGGCCGAGCATGGCCGCCTTCCTTCCTTCGGCCCCACCAGCCATGCCTCTCGGCACAGCAACGCATCACCACACCCCAGCCTACACCCTCTCCCAAGGCCACCCCGATTTATGGTTGGCACAGGGTTCCCACACCTGGTAGCTGCCCCCAAGCTCACAAATGCCCGTGAAGGAAGGAAGGTGCTGGTGTTATCCTGTTTGGCACCAAAGGAAACTGAGGCCCAGAGAAAGGAAGTAGGAGATGTTGCCTGGTGGTGGGACACGTGGCTGCTTTTTTAGACTCCAGAACTATACTAGGCAGAGGGCCTGCAAACAGTAGGTGCTCAATTAGAGCATAGGAAAAGACTGGATGAAAGTAAGGGTGAGGTCAAATGTCCTTTCTGTCCCCCATCCGAACCTCTGGACCTCCAAAGCTGCCTCCAAAACACAAATGTTCCTCCAGTGTTCTCTCTGACCCCAGCTCATCCCAAACTCTTTCCTAATGTGAGTGAAGAATGAGGAAGGGCTTGCCCCCATTACTTTACACACCAAACAACACTGCTACGTTCATCCAGACCACTGAGCACACAGCGCCTCACCAAATGTCTGAGATAATCACCACGTTTAATCCTCAGAACACTCGAGTGAAGGTGCACTTCTACCCAGAACACGTAGGAAACTGAGGCACAGGGGCTTATGTAACTTGCCAGGGTCTGAGCCCTATTAGTTAGCATCCAGAGCACCACCCCAGCATCCTCACACCACCTTCAGGAGGAAGCCTGAATGGAAAGTGGCTGAGCGGCTTGCTTTTCAGCCTCTCGTCCTCCAAACACTAAGGCTCGCATCTAAAAATGCACCGCTGTCCGTATGAGCCACAAAATGCCCTTCAGGAAAGGAAAAGGTGTCTTTTTCATTTGCTCTGCTCAGCTGGACCACAGCTAGCAGCAGACTGCCCCAGATGGGATGCTGGAGCTCTCAAGGACAGGAGACACCAATAACTTGGAGAGATCTTTGGACTCATGCCTAGGGACAGGGTGGCCCATTTTATGATTCGCTCTATAGATACTTATCGAGGACCCACTCTGGCAGGCATTGCTCTAACTGCTGAGACTCCACTAGTGAACTAAACAGACAAAAATCCCTGCCCTCCTAGATCTTCTATTTTAGCGAGGGCTACAAATAATAGAGAAGATAAACAGGCAAAACATATATAGGTTTTAGATGCTGGTTAGAAAAGGAAATCAAAGAAGGGAGATAAGATGTGTCGAGGTAGAGACTGAAATTTTAGGGTGACCAGGGTAGTCCTGACCAACAACTTGACCTTGAATAAAGACTAAAAGGAAATGAGGCCAAAAACTGTAGGGATATCTAGGTGGAGAGTTTTCCAGGCAGAGGGAAGAGCAAGTGCAAAGGCCCTGGGGCTCCAAGAACAGCAAGGACGCCAGTGAAATCAGAGAGGTAAGAGAGAACCAGGCAAGTACAAGTGAGAGGAGCCATTGCAGGTTGGAGCCAAGGAGCAACATTAACACATCATTGGCTGGGATGAAGGGTGTCGAGAGGCTTCTAGAATAATTTCACAGCTTCAGCCAGAGCAATGGAAAGAATACTGCCATTTCCTCAAGATGGGAAAGTGGGAGGGATATTGATGGAAGGTAGGGAAGAGTTGAAGGGGAGATCTATCAGGAGCTTAATTCTAAATATCTTTGATTTTGAAATGCCTACATTTGAGGTGTTGAGCAAGCAATTATATAAGTGAGTCTATCATTCACAAGAAAGATCTAGACAGGACTGGAGATATAAATTTGGGTGTTGTCAAAGTAGAGCTGGTACTTAAAGCTATGAGACCGGATGAGATCACCTGAAAAATGAGCATAGATTAAAAAGAGAGAGAGAGAGAAGAGGCATTTCAGGCAGGGACCTATTAAAATGTTCTCCCAGGAGCCACCCTTTACAAAGGGAAGCTCATAACAAGGCCTCCTCTCCCCTTCCACACATGCCCCACACAAGGGTGCAGACGCACACACACACAGCGCTTCCTCTATTTCTTGGTGATGTCATTCTGCTGAGTGAGAAGGAAATTCTCATTGAGGACACTGTCACCCAATGAGAAAGTCATCAGTGGAAGGGAGAAAAGGTGCCCTGGGCACTGAGACAACAGCAGGATGATCACACAGGCTCCGGTGTTATCAAGAACTCCTTTCAGGGTGCAACTCCAGTCTCATTAACTGGTGTAACCTCAGGCAACCCATTTGCCCTCTTTCTTATGTTCAATAGCAATAACATAGGCTCCTTTGAGGGTAGCCCAGAACGCAATAAACAGCCCCAGAGCCCCATAAAGAGCCCGTTGATATTTGTTAAATAAATGAGGAATGAATGAATGGCAAAAGTAACAACAGAAGAGCCCGACTCATAGCTGCATGCACACAGCGGTCCTTCTACTTGTTCTTTCCCTCCTTTTGTCATTTTATCCCCTTCCCTTTCCTGGCTGTGACACAAGAGCAAAACTATGCACTGGTACGAAAACATGCCAGTTACAAAGCTTTTGCCTTCTACATTTTCTCAAATTTCCAATCTCACGGCAGCCTTATGAGGGCAGGAAATACAATCCCCATTACAGGCAAGGAAACTGCAACTTGGAACAGAAAACAGCCTCCAAACTCCAGGAACATTTTAAGGCAGAGACAATAACAAAAACACTGTATTCAGCCCAAGGGTGGGGCACTTGTGTTGCCAAACCAAACCTGCCCAACATCCTGTTGGGTGGGTAAAAGGGCAGGTGAGGGAAAGACCCAGAAGCTCAGAGGAAGGGAAGGTATTTGTTTGGGGTCATGTGAGTAGCCCATTAAAAAAAAATGGGCACAGATCCCTGAGCCCTATGCCCTCCTTGTCCCACAGCCACGGGCCTGCCCATCCCAGTCGCATGGTCCTACAGGTCACACCTTCTCGGTCACCAGCTTCCAGGCCATCTCTGGGAGCAGGAGGTGGACACAGAATTGGTGGGTTGGGAGACCCTGGGGTGGGGAGGCTCTGGGGAAGGAGGGAGGGAGATGGAGGGACACAGGCACAGATGAAATCTGGAAGCACATGAGAGACAATAAGCAGAAACAGGGTGATGGGACTCAGAAAGGGGGGAGAGTAAAATGGACAACAGCGGAAATACCAATGGAGAAACGCAGAAAACAGGTGAAGTGGGAGATCAGGTGGGATTAGAGAGGCAGAAAAGTCGGGAGCACTCAGAAGGGCACGGGAAGGTAATGGGACAATCAGTGCGGCTCAGAGTGAAAACTGGGGGCCTGAGAGTTGGAGGGGAACAGGGAGGGGCTGACCAAGGAAGTCAGGGATAGACGGGAGACACACAAGGGAGACGGGGGTCCTAAGGAGGGACCCAGGGCCGAAGCTGGCGTCCCTGGGGAGGTCCCAAGTTCCGGATGAGACGGGAGCTGTCACGGATGGGAGTTGGGAGCGCTGAGGGATCAAAGGGCGGAAGCTGCGGGCACTCAGGGGGTCACACAAGGGTCAATGGAGGACACGACTAACAATCGGGAACACGAGGGAGGCCGGAAGGGGGGGTCCGGGTGGAGACCACCGAATCTGGGGCGCCGAGGAGGTTTGGGAAGGGCCCCCCCCAGGCCCCGCCTCCCCTGCGCCGTCACTCACCTCGCCTTACTCAGCACTTCTACTTCCACCTACTTCCGCAAACAAACGAGCCCGCGGCCACGTGACGGCCCGGCCACCGCCCTCCGCCAATCACCGAAGCCGGTGCCCGGCCGCCGCTGCGGCCCCGCCCCCGCGCCGCGTGGGGGGCGCTCGAGGAAGGCGGGGGCGGGGCTCCGCCATGTTTTCTAACGGCCCAATGGAAGGGGCTCTCAGGGCCGAGGGAGGCCGGGGTTCGGGCCGGAGCCAATCCTCCGAGGCGGGGCGCGGCCATGTCTGTGCAGGGCGGAGGGTCCTCGCGCCGGCTCGTTGGCGGACATGTTGATGAGGGGCAGGAGCCGCCTCCTCCTCCGCCTTCCGCCTCCTGAAATGGTCTGAGGCCTGGAGCCTGAGCCTCCCGAAGGACCGCCCGAGAGAGAAAAGGGAAAGGAGCCAAGACGCAGGGCGGGGCAGGGAGGGGCCTGCTTTGATTTTGCCGGGGACCCCCCAGATTGAGCAACTAAGAATCTTAATTTTGAATTCTTATTCAAAAGAGCTAATTCTTTTAAATAATTAAAAGATGATTAATTTGAATTTGGCCTCAACTACCAATCATTATTTATTTTTAAGATTTCATTTATTTATTCATAAGAAACTGAGAAGCAGAGACACAGGCAGAGGGAGAAGCAGGCCCCACGCAGGGAGCCCGACGTGGGACTCGACCCCGGGTCTCCAGGGTCACGCCCTGGGCTGAAGGCGGCGCTAGACCGCTGCGCCACCCGGGCTGCCCACCAATCATCTTTTAGTTCAAATAAAAATCACTGAGGGGACGCCTGGGTGGCTCAGTGGTTGAGCGTCTGCCTTTGGCTTGGGGCGTGGTATGGGGTCCTGGGATCAAGCCCCACAGCTGTAGAATCATTACAGCTGGGCTCCGTAGGGAGCCTGCCTATCCCTCTGGCTATGTCTCTGCCTCTCTGTGTCGAATGAATGAATGAATGAATATTTTTTAAAAATCACTAAGTACAGTTGTGCTAAGAAAGTGTTCATCGTTATCCGGCAGCCCTACACCAAGCTGACCTCAGGAAGTATCTTAGCACTTTTGGCAATAGTAGAAATGTGGGCAAATGACTTGGTCTCTGTGAACTCCTCCTTAATAAGGATGTTGTGACCTACAGATAAGTTCCTCTCCCTACCTGCACGTGGAGGGATTGCAGCAAATGGTCGTTGTTATGATTAGTAATGCTGAGAAAGGCACACTGGCGACTGACTGGGTTGTAGTGACAGATTTGCTTCTGAGCAGATCGTGTCAACTCCTATTTGTACAGAGCTTCGCCGATTACAAAGTAGTTTGACTTCACATCCATCATCTCTGGAGTGTCCACTCTTGTCTGCATTTTACAGATGAGGAAACTGTTCCTTAAACTGAGATTTGAATTTTGCTCAAGAGTTTCAGCTTTGAGTTGAGAGAACTAGGTAAAAACTCAGACTTCTCACTGAAAATATTTTGCCCTCCACACCCCAAATAAGTGAAGTTAGGACGATGGTTATCAGGGAGCTTGCAAAAGGCCAGGCATTCCTGCCTCTACAGAGTAATCTGACCCAAGAAAACACGTAGGTTCAGCGGGCTGGGTCTCATTTTTCAGCAAACACCCTGGTATTCAAAATGGGTCTGCAAGACAAGTTTGGCAACGCAGACACACAACTGAATCTGAAAAGCAGAAAAGGCCGAGGGAGGCTGGACCAATTGTTAAAAACCCTCAAAGATCCATGAAAGAAATTTAATCTCCGGGCCTAATGAAGTTGAGTGCCTGCCCCCCCCCTTAGGTATTTCTGGTGAAAACTGTGAAATGAATGGATAAAGCAAGAAATGAGATATAGGGGATTCTTAGGAAGCACTGAATGAGCAAGCAATGGGAAGGGAGGGGCAAATAAGCAAAATGAGATACACTCTGTTGGGTTTCTGTTGGATTTCTGTATTGGAGCAGTTTGAGTTAAAGAGCTTCTCTTGAGGGGCTGTGCCAGGAACACCTCAGAGGGGCTTGCAGCTACAAACACCTCAGAGCAAAATGTCTGCTTTCTAGGAGCCCAGAATCTGGAGAGTTAGACTAGACCACGTCCCCTCCCTCAGAGTTGGATAGAAATGTGGCTAACTGGGGCACCTGGGTGGCTCAGTAACTGTCTGACTCTTGGTTTTGACTCAGGTCATGATCTCAGGGTCATGAGACACAGCCCAGTGTTGGCCTGGCGCTCAGCCAGCTGGGCATCTGCTTCAGATTCTCTCTCCCTCTGCCCCTCCCCTGCCCCCACTCTCTCTCTCAAATAAATAAATAAATCTTAAAAAAAAAAAAAAAAGGAAATTTAACTAGCCGACATACTAATGGCACGGCTTTACACTCTTACCTTGTTGGAGCCTCACAACAACGCTGAGAAGTAGTACTCTTGTCTTCCACTTTATTGTTGAAGAAACCTATAGGGGGATGCCTGGGTGGCTCAGCGGTTGAGCGCCTGCCTTTGGCTCAGGTCATGATCCCAGGGTCGGGGGATCGAGTCCCATGAGTCCTTCGTCAGGCTCCCTGCATGGGGCCTGCTTCTCCCTCTGCCTGTGTCTCTCATGAATAAATAAATAAATCTTTAAAAAAGAAAAAAAAGAAAAGAAACCTATAGGTTCTGCAAAGGAAAATAATCCCCAGAGTCACATGTCAATAAAAGGCAGAACCAGGGTGCCTGGGTGGCTCAGCTGGTTAAGTGTCTGCTTTCAGCTCAGGTCATGGTCACAGGGGTCCTGGGAGTGAGGCCCTCCTTAGGCTTCCAGCTCAGCAGGGAGCCTGCTTCTCCTTCTCCCTCTGTCCCTCCCCGTCTCCCCCTGCTGGTGCTCTCGCTCTCTTTGTCTCAAATAAATAAAATCTTTAAAAATAGGGACACCTGGGTGACTCAGTGTCTGCCTTTGTCTCAGGTCATGATCCCAGGATCCTGGGATCCACACAAGGGGAGCCTGCTTCTCCCTCTGCCTGTGTCTCTGCCTCTCTGTGTGTGTGTGTCTCTCATGAATAAATAAAATCTTTTTTTAAAAAATCCTTTAAAATAATAAATAAATAAATAAATAAATAAATAAATAAATAAATAAATGGCAGAACCAGGATTAGGACCTATCTTGTCTTTTCTTTCCCTCTCCATAGAAGGACCCACTATATGCCAAGCAACGTTCTTGGTGCTGAGCAAACTACGGTGAACAAGAGAGACCGTAAAATCCATGCCCGCGTGGCATTTACAGCCTTGTGGAGGAAAGACAGTTGACAAACAAGATCAAGTCAAACATAGAGTGTGTTTTTCTAAAGTCTTTGGGTGAAGTGTCATGATGTTAGCATCTGTCTTTCAGAAAACCTTGAGTGGGGAATCTGGGGTTGTATATGTGAGGCGCACTAATCCTTATGTTTTGTGTGTTTGAACACTTTTATAATTAAAAAATTGAGGGGAAAGTATACAGGATGATAGAGGGTGATAAATGCTGTGGAATAAGAGCAGGAGGGAAAGAGGAGGGAGGGGTACAGTTTTAAACAAAGGGTCCAGGGAAAGGCCTCACTGGGAAGGGAGATATTTAAATAAAGGTCTGAGGGAGACCAGGGAGTGAACCTGGGAAAGAGAGTTCCTGATGGAAGGAATGCTATGAGCAAAAGCCCTGAGTCAGGAGTCTCCATGGCTTGTGTCAGGACAAGCAAGGAGACTGGTACACTGGGAGTAGTGTGAGAGAGCAGGAGCATGGTAGGTGATGAGGTCAACGGAATATCAGGACCTGATGCACATTGCAGATCATTTTTAAACTTTGGCTTTCATTCTGAGGGAAATGGGGAGCCATGGGAGGCTTTTGAACAGAGGGACCTGATTGGGTTTACATGTTAACAGATCATATCTGTTGGGTGAGGAGAGACTGTAAGAGCGAGGCAGAGGCTGGGAGGCCGGTGAGGAAGCTGTTCTAGAAAGCGGGATGAGAGACAATGGTAGGACGCATTATCCCATCTAATCATCACAACTGTAGAATCATTACAGCTGGGCTTTGTGTCATGAGAAAACGTGTACAGTACAGAAGACATTGCAAGAAGGTATTGTTGAACTCTGTCCTGTGGGAAGCTTATGGGATGGCTCCTGAACAGGGGTGGGCACACTAACCCCCCATCATGTGTTCCTGTAAACAAAGTTTTTTTGTTTTTTGTTTTTTTTATATATATTTTTTATTTATTCATGAGAGACAGAGAGACGCAGAGACATAGGCAGAGGGAGAAGCAGGCTCCCTTCGGGGAGCCCAATGTGGGTTTCCATCCCAGGACCCTGGATTCATGACCTGAGCCGAAGACAGATGCTTAACCGCTGAGCCACCCAGGTGTCCCTATAAACCAAGTTTTATTGGAACACAGCCACAGCATTTGTCTACAGTAACAGAATCGAGTAATTGGGACATAAACTATATGGCCTACAATGCCTGATATATTTCTATCTGGTTCTTTACAGAAAAAAATGTACCAACTCCCATTCGTAAGTTGAGTTTCAAAGGTTGAATAGAAATCAGCCGCCTGGATTAGGAAAGTAAAAACATCCCAGGTGGAAAGAACCGTATGGGCAAAAGTCAACATCACAAGATAGTGTGGATCATCTGGGGAGCTGCAAGAGGTTGAACCCTGCTAGAATCCAGTGTGTGAGCAGGTGACTGGGCAGTGAGCCACAGAGGCCGAGCATGAATGTTCTCGAGTCCCAGGCTGAGGATGTAGAACTCATTCTGCAGCCGGTGGGAGCCCCGCAGGGCGAGGAGCAGGGAGCTGATGTGGGGAAAAATCCCCCTGCTGCTGTAGAGACATGAGTGGGGGCACAGAGGCCACTAGGCAGCTGTGTAATGATTACACTGATTATACGGCTTCTGACTTGATGGGGGGCAGCCATAGAGGCTTGTGCCCTCTGGAAGTAAATGAGTGCAGGTGACCTTGGGCTGTGAGGCAGCAGCCACATGTGTTCCCATCCCAAGGAGGAAAGCCAGGCCTGGCCAGCAAAAGCAGGACTTGCCCACCCTGGGGGCCCCTCAGCCCAGCTCAGGGGCTCACAGGACAGACTGTGTCCTGAGGAGAGGCTGGTTCTCAGGGCCTGGGGGCCAGGGAAGCTTTGCCAAGAAGCTAGCCTGAAGGGCACCTGGGTGGCTCAGTGGTTGAGCATCTGCCTTTGGCTCAGGGCATGATCCCAGGGTCCTGGGATCGAGTCCTGCATCAGCCAGGACTCTGCCTCTTTCTGTGTGTCTCTCATGAATAAATAAATAAAATCTGTAGAAGAAGAAGAAGGAGGAGGAGGAGGAGGAGGAGGAGGAGGAGGAGGAGGAGGAGGTAGCCTGAACCTGGATTCTGAAGGGTGGTGAGGGTTTGCAGAGGCTGAGCAGAGAGCACTTCAGGCAAAGGTGGGGGACATGTGCCCGCAGCCATGCAGAGTCTAGCCTCTTAGGATGGAGTCTAATGCAGGGTTCTTGGGGGGTCAGAGTGCGTTAGGTCTTCATCCCTTTCTCCTGGGCCTCTCATCATCACTTCAGTTTCTCAGCCAGTACCACTGGAGCACCCACTAGGTGCACAGCCTCACTCTCGGTTGGGTAGGGACACAAAAGATATGTCCGCTCCTGTCCTGAGGATTCACAGTTTAACGCAAACTTGCCTCAAATACATAGGTGATTGTTTATTGGGAAGAAGCACGGGACAAGAGGCAAATAGGGTTTTCCCAGAGGAATGAGAAAATTACAGGGGATCATGTTGCAGACCACCAGGCAGGATAGACTAGGGAATGCCGTAGTAACGGAAAACCCCACAATCGCATTGGCCTAACACAAGCTTATGTTTTTGTTCACACTATATGTCCAGCATGGGGAAGGCGAGGGGGCCTGTTTATCAAAGTCACTAGAGGCATCTTGTGAAATTTAGGGTTGTTTGTTTGTTTTAAAGATTTTATTTATTTATTTATGAGAGACACACAGAGAGAGGCAGAGACATAGGCAGCGGGATAAGCAGACTCCCTGCGGGGAGCCCGATGTGGGACTCAAACCCAGGACCCCAGGATCACGACTGAGCCAAAGGCAGACCCTCAACCACTGAGCCACCCAGGTGTCCCTCAAATTTAGGTTTTGGGGGGCAGCCCGGGTGGCTCAGTGGTTTAGCGCCACCTTCAGCCCAGGGCGTGATCCTGGAAACCCAGGATTGAGTCCCATGTCAGCTTCCCTGCATGGAGCCTGCTTCTCCCTCTGCCTGTGCCTCTGCCTCTTTCTCTCTCTCTCTCTCATGAATAAATAAGTAAAATCTTTTTTTTAAAAAAATTAGGTTTTGAGAAAAATAAATAAAATAATTTAGGTTTTGGATGAGAGGTTGGATTAGAGGTTGGATGAGAGGTTGGAGGCCAAGGCAGCTGTCCAAGAGAGACGTGCAGTGGCTGAAACGGACAATAGGGAAGAGAGAATTAAGATAAGTCAAGGAGCTGAGGGCACAGAGACTTGGTGACTGCCCAGCTGAAGGAATGAGGCAGAGGGATGAGGCAAGGATAGCAGCCCCGCATCTCCCTGGGGTGACTGAGCGGAAGGTGGCCTCTCCAGCCTATTAGGGAAATGAGGGGAGGTGGCCTCAGGTTGCTTGTGACCCTCATGACCATGCTGGGTTGGACTAGCCAGAGGAAACACAGAGGGAAGTCCTTGCCAGCCGGGCAGGTGCTCAAGCAGATCTGGCCCACAGACATGACATGCAGACGGGGAGCTGATGAGAGAGACCTGGGAGTTATTAGCAGTGGGTGGTACCTGAGATCTAGAGGGGGAACTGAGGTCCCCTAGGGAGAGGAAGAAGGGGCAAAGGCCAGGGCTTTGAGCTTCACTAATCCCTGAGCTCCAGGGGAAGCATTGATGGAGACTGAAAAGGTAGGAGGGAAGCCCAAGCCTTTGAAGCTGAGAGGAGAGAGCCATAAGGTCAAGTGCTGTCAAAGGACAGGATAGATTGGGAGGGGAAGTGGACCCTGGATTCAGCAGCAAAGAGATCCCTTCAGGGGATTGTGGGGTCAGAGCCAGACTACAGGACAGGGAGGTGAGGGGGCAGGAGAGCTCAGAGGTGGTGAGGCAGACTGGGGCTGCAAAAGAAAGGGGAGGCTGGGGGCTGGAGTGATGAAGAGTGACACGTGCAGGCCGTGCAGGCCGAGGGTAGGGGAGGTTGGGGATGGGAGCCACTTGGGGAAATGCTGGTGCTGAGAGAGAAGATGGGAGCTGGAGGGTGGGCTTGAGGGTCTGGGAAGAGGAGAGGTGGCTTTGGGACAGCTTCTGCAGGGGCAGAGGAAGGGAGGTATTGAGGCCAGGCCTCTCAGACAGCCACCCCATCCTCAAGTGGAAGCAAGGACAAGGCAGTGCCTGTTTTTCTCCCCACTGGACCCAGGACCCTAGGGACCCTAGGACCCTAGTGCAGGCACATCTTCTAAGAGGGAAGAAGAGGGGCAGCCTGGGTGGCTCAGCAGTTTAGTGTCACCTTCAGTCCAGGGCCTGATCCTGGAGACCCGGGATCGAGTCCCATGTCGGGCTCCCTGCATGGAGCCTGCTTCTCCCTCTGCCTGTGTCTCTGCCTCTCTCTCTCTGTGTCTCATGAATAAATAAATAAAATCTTAAAAAAAAAAAAAAGAGGGAAGAAGAGGGGCAGGATTCCTGTACAGGATCCTGGCTGCCCACAGGGAATGCTGGAGTGTCTTGCACCCATGAGCTGCTCAGATGGCTCCCCAACAAAGCCCAGGGGTGAGGCTTAGCCAGGACAGCGGGAGACAGCTCGGTGCTCCCATCAGACCAACCTGGTTCAAATGCTCCTGTGCCAGGGACTGGCTGTGTGGTGTTGGGCTGGTAGTCTCACCTCTCAAAGTTCCGATTTCTTGTCCACAGCACAGCGATGATAACACCTAACTCCCTAAGTGGTGGCAAAGATTAACAGCAATCAGCACCAGCAATGGGGTGCTCTCTCTGGACAGCTGGTGAATCCATACATGGGTCTGTTTCCTCAGCTGATCATTTGTGCCACCACTGCCCTCCTACAACAGGGAGGGCTTTCGTGAGAAGGAAAAGTTAAATCATAAAGACACCAAAATGTGATGAAAGTACAGGTCATTTGGGGAGATGGTTGGTTTATTTAGCAGTAGGAGGCAAAAGCTGGGGAAACATACAGCCTGCAGGCAGATCTTAGGTACTTAGCACGGTGCCTGGTGCCTAGGAAGCAACTCAGAAACATAGTGATAAGTACTACGCAGTAATAAGCTGGGAAGACCCATGGGAGGTGTGAACAAGTGGGGACAAGACAAGGTGCCAGAAAGGATCCCGTGCCATCACTCCCACCCAGCGCAGGAACCCACCTGATTCAGTCAGTGGAGTGCTGTTCCGCTAAGGGGGGCTGGGAAGGCCCCAGTGTCCAGGGATGGGAGCTGGGGAGTAGGGGTGGAGGTGTCTGGAAATCAAATCTCAGGGCAGGAAGGGCCTCCAGAGAACACTTGACCAGAAATCTCAAAGCCAACGCTGGTCCCCTCCTAAGCAGCCGGTCACTAGCTATTTTACAATGAGGGACACACAGCAGAGTCAGCTTTCCTTTGAAGAAAGTTTATTGTGGTTTGAGACCTAATCCTAGGCTTTCACTGCAGATGGGGAAACTGAGGCTGGGAGCGAGGAATGCCCCACACTGGGATCAGCCAGGGGTGTGAATGAGCTGCAGATTTAGGCTTGAGTCAAGCTTGTGGCTGTTCCTGAGCACCCACTATTGGGCAAGGCACCTACTGGGGGACTGGGGTCCCGCAGGCATACGCTTGGGTGCTATCTGGTTTTTTGGACCCCTGGCCAGATGAACAGGGGATGAGCTGGACCAGTCAGAGCTGTGCGGGACTTAGCTGGCAGAGGCACTCCCTCCCTGGAAAGTGCCAACAAGGCCCCGCCCCGTGGGCAGGAGGTGGGGTCTCTGGCTGGGCGGGGGCAGCCCTGGCTTTGTCACCCAGGGAAGAAGCAGGTTTCTCTAGAGGACTCCAGAGGACTCATCATCTCTCTCACCCAATATCTATCTATCGATCTCTTATCCCACACTAGGCACTGTGCCACAGGCTTTTAAGTGTGAACACATTAAATTGTTTCACAATCCATGAAATTGGCACTATTAGTAAGCCCAGTTTACAAAGGAGGAGAGTGAGACTGGGAGTGGTTAAGTCACTGCTGGGGAGGGGTGGAGGCCAGGATCTGAACCCTCAGAATACCCTGAGAGCCCCTACTTAGGCAAAACAAAACAGAGGAAAATAACTTGTATTAAGACCAAAACTGGGGGCACCTGGGTGGCTCAGTGGTTGAGCATCTGCCTTTGGCTCAGGTTGTGATCCCAGGCTCCTGGGATCGAGTCCCACATAGGGCTCACTGCACAAAGCCTGCTTCTCCCTCTGCTTCTGTCTCTGTGTGTCTCTCAGGAATAAATACATAAAATCTTTTTTAAAAATTGCAGGAATGACAGAATTTCTGTATGTTCTTCACCCAGACTCCCCAGTTGTTAACACTTAATCACATTATCTTTATAATTTCCTTTCTCTCTTGTTCCGAACCATTTGAAAGTAAACTGCAGACATGATGCCTCCTTACCTTTACATATTCCAACATATGCTACCTAAAATCAAGGACACTCTCTTACCTGACCACAGGAAAACTACCCAAACCAGAAAATTAACATTAATTAAGAGTGTGTTAGCTGGTCTACAGGTCTCATTGGGGCTTCACCAATTACCTTCATAATGTCCTTCATACCAACAGAAAATCCTGCATCCCACACTGCATTCAGTGGTCGTGTCTCCTCTAATCTGGAACAGTCTCCTGACTTTTTCAAGATCTTGTATTTATTTATTTATTTTTAAAGATCTTATTCATTTATTTGAAAGAGAGAGAAAGAAAGGGCACAAGCAGGAGAAGGGGCAGAAGGAGAACCAGACTCTGCACTGAGCAGGGAGCCCAGGGCTCGATTTCAGGACCCTGTGATCAGGACCTGAGCCAACGGTAGATGCTCAACTGACTGAGCCACCCAGGCACCCCCTTATCTTTCACTTTTTTTAAAAAAAGGTTTTATTTATTTATTCATGAGAGACACACAGAGAGAGGCAGAGACAGAGGCAGAGGGAGAAGCTGACTCCACGCAGGGAGCCCGATGTGGGACTCGATCCGGGGACTCCAGGATCACTCCCTGAGCTGGAAGGCAGACGCTCAACCGCTGAGCCACTCAGGCATCCCTATCTTTCCACTTCTAATTAATAATTATATTTAGGGCAATACTTTGAAACTATCAAATTTCACATTTCTCATCTCATTTTCATATCCATCGATGATTCTTCTTGGAATCCATTGTTACTAGAATGTTTGCCTAATGGTCACTTTCTTACTCTGTCATTCCTTCTACTACAGGGAGGAGCTTTGTTTTCTTCATTCATTCATTAATGGGTATGGACCCATTGATTCTTCTCTTATTTAATGAGTTACGATCCATCATTACTGTCATTTATTTTGATATTCAAATTGTCCTAGATTTGTCCAGTGGGAACCCCCTCTCATGCCACAGAGCAGCCACTTTTATGTTTTTTAAAGATTTTATTTATTTATTCGTGAGAGACACAGAGAGAGAGAGAGGCATAGACACAGGCAGAGGGAGAAGTAGGCTCCATGCAGGGAGCGTGACGTGGGACTTGATCCCGGGTCTCCAGGATCACGCCCCGGAGCTGCCACTTTTAAATATGACATTGCACTATGTCCCTTGACCTTGACCTGAAAGGAAGCCATGTCTGAGGGCAAGCAGTCTCTGCTGAGTGGGTACTGAAGTGCTGACGCCCTGGCGTGGGCAGGGTGGGGATGAGAGAAAGGATTTAGGCAGCATGGTGTCCAGAGGTGTTGTGCAGGTCACTGGGGATTCATTCACTAGTTGAGCACCTATTATGATCTGGGCTCTTAGGAAGCTCATAGAAAATGATGGGGAAGGGCGGACGAGTAGAAAGACCAACAATCACAATTGTGTAGTTTCTAAAATCAAGAACTTCTGTAACCCAAGAGGTACTATAAGTGCCTCTGTGAGAGATGTATAACTGTAGGGCAAGTGGGCAATCAGTTGGGGGGAGGGGGGTTGTTTGAGTGTCAGACAAATTTGCAAGTTCAGTCACTTGGGAAGCTAGTGGGCCAATCTGCAGATGAAACCCAAGGCCTTCAGGAGGTAAGAGAGAGGTGTCACCACAATCCCAGGTAGACCTAGGTCCAGAGGCAGGAAGGTATAACAAGGGCTCTGAAATAAAATTCTATTATATCGAGGGATGGGGCTGCCTTGCCTGTGACCACGGCTCCACATGAAGACCTCCTAGTTGAGGGGTCCTATGCCCTACACAGTAAAATAAAGTAGGTACTAGAATATCAGTTTCACAGAAGATACGGCTGCTGGAGTAACAGACACTTCAGACGATGAAAACAGCGTGAACAAGGGAGGATGCAATACTCACCCGTCTTGCCCTCAAAGCTGCTCCTTTTGAGTGGATCTCCAGGCACCGAATGTAACCCTCACATTTATGCTGGAAGCCCCTACCTTGGGCACAGACCCAAACATCTGGACCAGGAATCATTTGGGTCTGGATTCAAATTCTAGTTCTTGTACTTCCCAGCTGGGTGACTTTGGAAAGTCACTTGACCTCTCTGAGCCTCCACTCATGTATTTCCTCAACATGCACTCAGTGAGGGCTCATTAGGGGCTGAGCACTGTCCTGGGCACAGAACACGCCGTGGTGAACAAGGCAGACGAGAAACCTACATTCTGATTGGGTAAGACAGACATTAAATAGGGACACCTGGGTGGCTCAGTGGTTGAGCCTCTTACCTTCAGCTCAGGTCATGATCCTGGGGTCCTGGGATCCAATCCCGCATCACGGTCCCCGCAGGGAGCCGGCTTCTCCCTTTGCCTATGTTTCTGCCTCTCTCTCTCTGTCTCTCATGAATAAATCAAATCTTAAAAAAATAGTAAGCAAATATATAAGCAAGGTAACACCTTATGGAGATAGTAAGGTAATATAAAAACATATTTCAGAAGTGGGGGCTCTTTTGGCCAGAGCAGCCAGGAAAGGCCTCTCTGAGGTAACGACCTCTAAGCTGACCTGAGAGATGAGAAAGCCTGGCAGTGAACAGAGGACATAGCTAGTGCAAAGGACCTGTGGTAGGAAAAAGCTAGGTGTGTTTGAAAAACAGTAGGAAGGGCAGTGTGGCTGAAGGGTAGTAGGTGAGGGGAGAATGGAAGGAGGTGAGGCTGCAGAATTGGGAAAAGGCCAGATGGCTTAGGGCCCTATAGACCAGAAGGAGGAGTATAGTCTATATTCTCAATGCAAATGAAAGCTATTGAGGGTGTTAAGCCAGAGGGTGTGAGTGTGTGAAACGGTCTGATCCTTGTTTTAAGAACCTTGTCGGGTGTGTGATGAAAGCCTTTAGGGGCAAAGTGGGGAGGCTGTCAGGAGGCTTGCTGCTGTTCTCCAGGTGAATTGATGGTGCCTGGCCCAGGGGCCAGGATTGGGAGGTGGGAAGGAGAGGAGGGTCAGATGCTGGACCGCGTTGGAGGTGGAGCCAGCCTGACCAATGGGGATGAAGGCAGAAAGAGCGATGGGCTTGAACAACTGAAAGTGGGGAGTCTGCGGGCACCGGGAGCTGGGTCGAGAGCTGGGTGTTTGCCCCTCATCTGGCACCCAGGTGGAGGTGCAGAGTGGGCAGTCCAGGACTCAGCGCTCCCCGGAGATCATGGGTGGCATTTAAAACCACGGGACTGCATGAGATCATCGAGGCGGAGGGTGTAGGTTGAAAGAAGAGGCGCGGGGCTGTGGACTGCAAAATGAGACAAATGACACCTCCGCCCACGCGGCTCTCGCGCGGCGTCACGTGGAGGAGCCCGGCCCGGCCGCGCGGAGGCCCGGGGTTGGGGCCTTGTGTGGGCGGGGCCAGCTGGGGGCGGGGCCGAGGGCCGGGAGGCCGCTCGGGGGCCGGAGGGACCGCCGGGCGGTGACGTCACCGCATGACTGGGTTTTTATGAATGAAAGGAATCCTGTGAGTGAGTAATTCCGGGAAGCTCGCCTTACAACTCCGCGCCGCCCCCCGCGCCGCCCGCCCCACAACAAAACTCGGCGCGGCGCTCTCGGGAGCCCGGCTCGGAGCGACCCGCGGTCGGGACCGGAGGGAGCCAGGACCAGGGCGCCGGGCCGGGACAGCCAGCCCGGACGGCGGCGGCGGCGGGGCCAGGCGGAGCGGGCCGAGAGGCGGGTGAGGGAAGGGCTCCGAGGCGGGGACGGGCGCGCGGAAGCCGGGGCGCAGGGCCGGGTGCCCGGGATCGTGCCCGGGATCGTGCCCGGGGCCCGCGGGGTGCCCTCGCCGGGACGGCTGGCGGGGGAGGGGGCGCGGACGCCGGGTGGCGGGGGAGCGGGGCCCGGAGGTCCGGGGGCACCGAGCTCGGCGGGGCGCGGCGGGGCGCGGCGGGGCGCGGAGGGACCGGGCAGCGCAGGCCGGCGAGCGGCGGCGTCCGCCCAGGCGGGGCGGGGGGCGGCGTGTGCACGTACGTGACTCGGCCAGAGCAGTCCCTGGGCGCCCGCCCGCGGGCCGGGCGTGCGCGGTTTGTTTACCTCCGAGGGCGGGGGCGGGCGTGTGTGTCTGTTCCCGGCCGGGGGCGCTCGGATCTTACCCGGTGCGTGAGTGAGACGGGGGCGGGGGCGGGGGTGCGTGTGCGTGTGCGTGTGTGTCCGCCCGCCCACGCGCTCCCGGGGCCGAAGACCCCCCTGCGGCCTGCGTGCCAGCCGTGTGCCCCTCGGAAAGAGTGTCCCCACATGAATAAACGCAGAACAGGGACTCGATCGACGGAAGTGGCCAGCTCCCTGGTCACACGGGGGGACGGGAACTCTCCCTTGGGCTGTCCCCTTCCGACCAGTCCGCAGCCGGGCCCTTCTGTCTACGGAGTTTCCCAGGGACACGGCCATGTGACTGCCGTGCTTGTCCCTGGCCCAGAGCGGGCGCCTGCAGCCACAGGGTGGGGCAAAGTATCAAAGGCCCCACCCGGCTGGACTGAGGGGTGAGAGAGGGCCGGCCCTGGCCTCAGCACCCGGATCGGGCTGGCAACAAAATAGGCTGGTGCCTCTGTCCTGGTCCCCAGGTTTTCCAGCACGGGGTGGGGGTGGGGGTCCATCCCCTCCCTCTCAGGAGGAAGAAGGACCAGAAAACCCAACGCAAAGGTGGCAAGTCAGAAGGAATCCCTGACCTCCTCTCTCTGGTGGCCACTCTGGCTGGTCCTGGTTCTGGAGGTTGTACCTGCTAGGTTGGGGAGGGTGAGACCGGGAGGTTGGGGTGGAGCTGGTTTCTGCTCTCCTGGTAGTTTCAGTTCACAGGTGGGATTAGTCAGACCTATTGATGGTTGGACCTGAGGAGCTAGTTGAAGGCCTGGGCCAGCCCTAGGACCCAGAGTCCTCACCCTGGGCTGGGCATGGTCCACAGGCAGGTGG
Organism: Nyctereutes procyonoides; assembly: GCF_905146905.1. Classification (NCBI taxonomy): domain Eukaryota; kingdom Metazoa; phylum Chordata; class Mammalia; order Carnivora; family Canidae; genus Nyctereutes; species Nyctereutes procyonoides. The sequence continues at coordinate 27,433,274 of NW_026575049.1, read as the reverse complement.
CAACAGGTGGTCTTGGTCCATGAAGGGTTAAGATGTGAGAGGCAGGGCCCTGACCTAGCCCCTCTCCCCAAGAGCCCACTGACATTCAGGGTTGGGGTTCCTTGGTCCTCTTCTGCCCTCCTCCCACCCTCAGAGCTTGGTGGGGGGCAGTAATTGAGTTTGCTGGGGGGAGGAACCAGACAATCTTTTAACCTCAAGCCTTTGAGCCCTGGTGAGCTGGGAATCAGTGTCTCCATCTGCAGCAGGAACTAGACAATACTTGGGGTGGCAGGATGGGTGTAGAATGGAGAGGTATGGCAGCCTCTGCACACCAGCTATTTTCCAGGGGACCTGTGTGAGAGAAAGAGGAGCCAACAGCCCCAGGCTGGAGCCAGGGATGTCCTGGAGTATAGGGTTTGAGTAAGGGAGGTGGCAGCCAGGAGCACAGGAACCAGACAGGCCCATCCTTCAGGGCTGGACAGGAAACGTCCCCCAGTAGGGCAGGGGGTCAGGGGACAAGGGGAAGTGGCTGGTTGGCTGGAAAGCTAGCACTGAAAGTTTTGACCTTCCATTGAATCACCTCTGGGCCTTCCCTGGGTCTGGGACCCAGCATGGGACAGCCTTCCTCAGTCCTGACACTTCTGGCCTGCGTTGCCATCTGCCGTGGGTCAGGTGCTGGGGATGAGATGGTGAAGAAACCAGATCCAGAGCCTGCCCTCTGGGAGCAGGGAAACAAAGTTGAAGAAGAGCTACCAAACTAAAAGCAAAACCACAGCTGAGATGGGTAGTATGAGGAGAAGACATTGATTTGAAGTATGTCACGGGGCTCTAACTTAGCCAGGACCATCAAGGGAGGCTTCTCTGAGGAGGTGACAAGTGAGTTGGGTTGCCAGATGGAGTGATGGTCATCTATGGAGCCCCTACAGGCAGGGGTTGTGATTCCTCTTTTGGCCTTTGGGACCCAGCAACAAGTCTGGGCAGAGTAGGTGCCTCTTGGAAGTTTGCTGATTAAATGAATGAATGAGCACCAGATCCATGTCCTGGAAAAATTCCACAGCACTTGGAGAAAAAGGCCTGGGAACCCCCAGGGAAGCAGAAAGTCCGAACAGGCTATAGGATTTCTTGAAGCAGTCTCTCAAAAATGAGCAGATCCTTCAGAACCTACGTGCCATCCTCTCTCTCTCTCTCTCTCTCTCTCTCTCTCTCTCTCACACACACACACACACACTCCTTGTGGGAAATGTACTAGGATGGTAGTGTTTCCTGTCTGTTCCTTCATTGTTAGCATGAGGCTCCTGGGAGAGAGTGGGGAGACAATACAGTGGAGACCTGGGGGACCCACAGCGTGGGCTGGAGGGGAGGCTGGCATTGCAGGGTTTTGAAATGGGTGGAGCATGAGCAGGTGTGTAGGTTTGTGTCAGCTGTCAGCAGTGCTCCCTCTGACAGCTCTTAGGAGAGGACAGATGGCAGGGCCGGTGGTGGAGGCCCGCAAGGCTGGAGGCCAGTGAGGAGCCGGCTGTGGTCATAGTTCAGCTGAAGGGGGAAGTGGTCCCTGGCTGTGCAGGTGGCGCAGAGGGATGGTCAAGGCTGACGGTCTCAGAGTTTGTGCTCCCAGAACTGGGAGGAGGCATGTGGCTTAGTGTGGCCTCCGTCCTGGGCTGCTTCCCAGGTGAGTGGCGTGACTCTGGACTCCCCTGTTGATCAATCCGGGCGTTACCTCCTAGGGCTGTCAAGAGGACCAGGGTGATGTTGGTGGAAAGGGGGGCCAGATGCAGCCCTGGGTCCTGTATGGACTTTCAGAATTCCTCCCGATTTGGGGGGAGGCAGCCGTTTCCCTGCCTCTGGGAAGCCTCCACTCTGTTGGTGGTCTCAGAGCTCCATTCTGGACCAGAATCTGACACTCAGAACTCCAAAGTAACCAGTGCTGGAGGGTACTATGGGCTCAGTGGAGGTTTGGCATGTTGGGAAACTGAGACCCAGAGGGGAGTGACAGATGGGAAGTTGTGTGGTGCGAGTGGGTGGCAGACCCAGAGCTAGAATGCAAGGCCCCTGCTTCCCTGCGGCGCTGGGTTCTCCCAGCTTTGCTCCCCTTCCAGCAGGGAGGAGGCTCCACCAGTGCTGGCTGCCAAGGCCCAGGAAAACACATTTTTTCCCTCTGTCCTCACAGAGGAAGCAGAATGGCTCAGCAGCCAGAGAGGAGCCCATGCCAGTGGGTGGGCCGTCTGCAGGATGTCTCTGGAGTGGACGAGGGGCCAGGGAGGGGCTGGCAGAAGGGCTGGTGGCGCTCACTGGCCTAGGCAGCTGTCAGTCCCTGAGAGCAAGCTCATTCCCCGGGTCTCCCAAAGAATATAGGGAACCTGCAGACCTTGGAGGTCAAGTCTGCTGACCTCAAAGGGAAGAAGAGAAAAAATTGGGGCATGTGTGGGGGAGGGGGCTGCCGCTGAAGAAAGGTCCCCGAGCTGGGGGTCAGGACCCTGGGGTTCCAGCCCATCACTGCCACCAAACAGTTGCTTGGTTGCCTCAGTTATAGAACAAAGGGGTTGGACCACCCATGAGCAAACAGGGGTGCTTTGGCTGACATTCAGCATTTGCTTGAAGGCTGAGGCTACAACAGGAGGAGGAAAAGGGGGAAGAACAGGATCAAAGCATCCCTAGGAACCAAAAATACTTAGAATCCCTGTCAGCTGAGTGGATGGGAACTTCGGCCCTTAGGCCCTTACGTAGAATAGGGGATATCCAACAGCTTCGGCCTCTAGGGCCAACTGTGCAGGGTTGTGTGGAGTCCAAGGCTGCGTGCTCAGCGCTCAGGGCAGTGCTGTGATTGATTAGTGATGCCTGCAGAGAGCAGGCCTACAGGGATGGGGCCTGCAGGGATGGGGCGGTAAGCCAGCCACCTGCCACTCCTGCCCTTGTCTGAGTCTCTTGTGTTTTACATATTTACACTATTATGATCGTCCCCACCTTACAAGCAAAGAAACCAAGGTCTCAGGAGAGGGGAAAGGACCTGGCTGAGAGTGAGGCCATGCCTCGGAGGTTCTGTGTTGGGCACAGCACCCTGTACTCAGCACCCAGCACCCGATAGGCTCAGTTAACCTGCTACCTCTTTCCTATCAGGCCCCTCTGCGTGGCCCAGTCTGCCTCTGTGGGTCACCTAACGCCCCAGCTCCCTGACAGCAGGCACAGGGGCCTGAGTATTTGTGTGGCATATTTATGTCTCAGGCAGACCTGACACACAACCTGGGCGTATCGGAGCTGATAAGTCCAGCCTCCTCTGCACAGAGGTGGGGAAACAGGGCCTCCAGGAACTGAGAGGAGGCTGTGGCTTAGTGTGGCCTCCGTCCTGGGCTGCTTCCCAGGTGAGTGGCGTGACTCTGGACTCCCCTGTTGACCTCTCTGGGCGTTACCTCCTAGGGCTGTCAAGAGGACCAGGGTGACACTGGTGGGAAGAGGGGCCGGATGCAGCCCCGGGTCCTGTATAGGCATTCACAATTCCTCCCGATTTGGGGAGAGGCAGCCAGCCCTTTCCCTGCTGTGTGACCTCAGGCGAAGGATGCCCCTCTGTGGTCTCCACTTCCTCCTTGGCTAAGTGAGGAGGCAGGGCCAGCTGCTCTCCAGGGGCCTTTCCTGTGTTACCCCAGCCAGCCAGGAGATGCTGAGTCAGAGCCAGGTCCCAGCGAGCGTCCCAGGCCTGACCCCTCCTGGATAGGCTCAGCAATTCTAAGAACCCCCAGGTGCTCTCTGGCCTCTACAGTTGGCCCCACTTGTTTCCTCCCAAACCCTGCTTGGCAGGTGGTGTTCTGATCCTGCAGCTGGAAGAGTGGAGAGCCAGAGAGGCGGAGCGCCTTGCCCAAGGTCACAAGCCCAGGCTTTCCTTGCTTCTCATACCCCACGGGGGGGGGGGGGGGGGAAGCATTGGAGGATGGAACCCCCTGTGCTCCCTTCCCATGTTCCCGGTGTCTGTGTCCTAGCATTGCCATGCAGGAGCGAGGGAGCAGATGGAAAGGAGGAAGCACTAGAGAGGGGCCGGAGGGTTTTCTCCTTGACGGTATTCATCTGGGCTTGGGCTTGGTACTCAGTTCAGACCCTGATAAGCAGGGTCATGGTGTCAGAGACCACCCCCCCATCTCACCACAGTGCCTGCTCCCTGCCCGGCCCTGTGCTGGTGTCCTCAGCACCCACAACTGCCTCGGCCTGGCTCCTGCTGCAGAGCTCCCTGTCTTGGGGGGAGACAACAAGGAAACAGGCCATTACAGGACAGGGGAGAAGTACCAGGGTGGGCGGCACCTAAGAAATTCTTTGGCTCAGGGAGGGCTTCCTGGAAGAGGAGTTTTGTATGCTCAGGGCAGGAGGATGAATTAGCAATCTGCCAGATAAAGTCAGGGGAGAAGTGTCACAGGGTGTGGAGTTGCCCAAAGGCAATACAGTGTGGGAGAGAGGAAGTGAAATTCTGTGCAGCAGAGGTGCCAAAGGGAGGTGGGGAGGTGGGTAGTGACAGCAAAGGAGCCTGAGGTGACACATGGTGGGCCTGGATTCTGTCCCAGGGCGAGTAAGGAGCCACGGAAGGTTTTCATCTGGTGGTGACATGGTGAGAGTCACATGGTAAAAAGACCCTCCGGTTGCTGTGTTGAGGAATGGAGGCCAGCAGGGGAACATTCTAGGCCCTCCCTGGGTGTGTGTGGGGAAGAGGAAGGCGACCTTTTAAGAGGACTGTATTGAAGGGTAGGATTGGTGGGGATGGTGTATGAGGGTCTCCACGTAGCATCTGTGAAAGGCCAGGGTCCTGACTTGGGATTTTCTGGGCCTCGGTGACACCACAAAGGTGATACCACAAGCCTGGGTGGCTCTGAAGACCTTCCCAGCCCAGGGGCCATAGTGGCTGCCTCTATCGGGATCCATTCAAGTGCCACTGTCCCCCTCCTGTCCCTCTCCTTGCTTCCCTCTGGGGTGTCAGACCCCCTGGCTGTGGGGGCCCGGAGGCGCTGGGGGACTCCAGAGAAGCCTGGGGCTGTCTGCATCTCCGCCTGAGTCACACTGAGAATTCAACAACCATTACCTGAGCATCTGCTGTGGGCCGGGCTGTGGGCACTGGGGATGCTTCAGAGGACGAGGCCAAATCTCTGCTGCCATGGAGCTGGCACTGAATGAGTATGTGCAATGGATAATTAAGAATACGTTCAGTGGAAAGTACTATAGAGAAACATGAGGTAGGGAAGGGAGATGGGGGAGAGAGAGTGTGTGTGTGTATGTGTACCAGGGGCTGAGAATCCTAAACTGAGTGAGAACATGAGATTTGAAAAGGTGAGGAAAGAAGCTTTGTAGCCATCTAGGGAAAGAGAAAGCCAGGCCCAGGGAACAGCCAGTGCAAAGGCCCTGGGGAGGGGAGTCCCACAGTGAGTTCTAGGGATACTGGGGCCTGCGGGAATGTGTCAGAGGCTGAGCTGAGGCTGTGAGGCCCCGCAGAAAGCTCAAGAAACCAGGGTTTGGACCCCATTTGCCCCAGCTGCGCTCTATCAAACCGGGTATTGCTAATGAGATCGAGAGGATGCTGCATCTCAGGCCACAGGGCATCTTCTCGCCCTGTCCCGTTTGCTCCTCACCACCACACCTCCCCATGGGGGCTATCAGATCAGGAAACCCAGGCTAACAATGAATGGGGGAGAAGATCAGATCTGCTGGGTACAGACAGGACTGCTGCTTTAAAGGGGGCTTGGGGGACAGTCCCCTCCCCAGCCCCAAGCTATGGCCACTGGCCTCTAGAATGCACCCTCCACGTCTCCCCAGTGCCAAGGTCTGGCATATAGTAAATGCTCAATAAATACTTGTTGAAAGGACATGGAACTTTCAGGACTGTAGGGAGACCCTGAGGGCCACTGGGCCCCTCATCAGTTTAGGCAGGGCTGCCCTGTCTGCCCAGGGCAGTGGGGAATTAGTGCTGGGCAGGGGAAGCTTTCCCAAGACAGATTTGGGTGAGGAAGGCTTGGAGGGGACTGGTTATGTTTTATTTTGATGGGGTATAGGTTGGACTCTGAAAAGTCATTGGCTAGCTCTACACCCAGCATGAGGCTCAATCATGACCCTGAGATCTAGAGTCGCACACTCTATCAACTGAGCCAGCCAGTTGCCCCAAATATGGTTTGCATACTTTGCTGTACATAGGCTATACTTTAGTGAAAAGCTAAAAAAAATCAAATAGGCATCTCTGCACCCCATGTGGAAGAATGGCTGGGGAGGGGCATCTGTTCCTTTGATGCATACTTATTGAGCATCTCCTGTGTGCCAGGCACTGACTTAGGCACACTGATGCTGTTGTAGAATAGGCAAGGCCTCAGCCCACAGGAGTTTGCATTTTGGTGGAGGAGAGGTGGGATGGAGGCAGATAACCAGGTAACCAAACAAAATAATTACAGAAGGGCTGACTGTTATGAGGGTTAGCAAATAGGATGATGTGATATGACACAGGAGGTGTTTAGCCAGGACAGTTAGACCACTTTGAAGAGATGACTTTGGGCAAAGCCCTAAAGGATGAAGAGTCATGGTGGGGAGATGAAAAGGAAGAGAACAGTAAAGACAGCAGCAAGTGCAAAGGCCCTGAGGCTGGAATGAACCCTTCAAGGGGACCACTGTGGCTGGACCACTGGGACAGAGAAAGGTGGTATGTTGGGAGTTTCATAGCAGCAGAGGCCTTGAATGCCTTAGTAGCAAATTTGGGTTTTATTCTAAGTAAAAAAGAAAGTGACCTCTGTCTCCTCTCTCTCCTAGGTCTCAGCCCAGAGGGCACCTTCTGCAAATATGTCCGTGGATCCCTTATCCAGCAAAGCCCTGAAGGTGAGGAGGCTGCCTCTGTTGTCCCTGTCCTCCCCCTCCCTCCCTCCCTGCCTGCCTGGGCCAATGGGCATCCCAGCTCACCCTTCAGTTCCTGGAATCCTCAAGCGTGGCTCAGCAAGCTGCAGGTGTTCATGAGCCCCAGAAGGCCCCTGGGCTGGAAACCAAGAGGCCTGGGCTCTGGTCACAGGCTCTGTTCCTTCCCCCTCTGTCCCCACCCCCCGGGGGAGGGGGCAGGTCACTTCCCTCTCTGGGCCGGTTTCCCCATTGGAACAGTGCTTACTGGGCTGCAGGACTTCAAAGTGCTTTCTGGGCCAGGTTTCTCTGGCTGAGTCCAGGCTGGGACACTGGGTGAGAATTTGGACCCACCCCTGGAGTGGTGGGTAGTTCCTTTTGTGTTTGTATCCTGGTTTGGCCCAGTTTCCCCTTTCTGGATTCCTTGCCCCCGTTTGGGGTCTTGGAGCCAATCCAGCCACCACGGCAAAGGCCTATGGTGGTGAAGGGGGTGGAGGGGGAGCTGTCGTCCCCAGCACCTGCTGGGCGCCGGCCCCGGGTCCTGGCACCCCCCCGCCCCGCAGGGTGCGACCCTGGATCTCCAATTCCCCATGCGCCCGCCATGCTGCCCCCAGATCAAGCGTGAGCTGAGCGAGAACACGCCGCACCTGTCGGACGAGGCGCTGATGGGGCTGTCGGTGCGCGAGCTGAACCGGCACCTGCGCGGGCTCTCGGCCGAGGAGGTGACGCGGCTCAAGCAGCGGCGCCGCACGCTCAAGAACCGCGGCTACGCGGCCAGCTGCCGCGTGAAGCGCGTGTGCCAGAAGGAGGAGCTGCAGAAGCAGAAGTCGGAGCTGGAGCGCGAGGTGGACAAGCTGGCGCGCGAGAACGCAGCCATGCGCCTGGAGCTCGACGCGCTGCGCGGCAAGTGCGAGGCGCTGCAGGGCTTCGCGCGCTCCGTGGCCGCCCGCGGGCCCGCAGCCCTCGTGGCGCCCGCGAGCGTCATCACCATCGTCAAGTCGGCCCCCGGGCCCGGTTCGGGCCCCGCCCCCGCCCCCGGGCCCGGCCCCGCCGCCTGCTCCTAGTGCCCGCCCGGCCCCGCCCCGTCTCCAAGCCACGCCCCTCCGAGCCCCCGCTTCCTTCCCAAAGTGCCTAAGCGTGGTCTCTGTTCCCCAGGTGTCATTTCTCTGCAGCCACCGGACCCTGTGTTGAGCACCTGTTCCCTCCCGAGCCTGCTGTCTTCCTCGTTGTGGCCCCTATAACTGGGACCTACTAGGTGGCCCTGGGGTGGGACAACTTTGATGAGAATGGTAGGGTGGGGTTGGAGTCTGGGGTTTCTTTTGGCTGGAAGTCCAGCAGTCTTAGACTGGGAGGATGGGAGGGTGGGATACAGAGCGGATTAGAGAAGGGCTGTCCGGGAGGAGGGCCACCCCTCATTTTGTAAACTGTTTGCTCAGATCGCGCCATAGCCCCTCGCATCTTCCCAGATTCAGGACCAAATTTGGCTCTACGTGTGTCTCCTGGGGCTAGGAAGCTAATGCTCCCATCTCTGCTTTGGGCCCGGGGGTGCCTGGCTTTCCAAAGCTGGGAGAAGCATCAGGAATCACCTAGTGAAAGCCAGTTAACAGAAGGGGAAACAGGTCTCCAGCAGACATGCCAGTGCCCAAGGCCTTCTATGGTTAGTGGTTGGGCTGGAAAAGTCAGGTCTCCTTACCCTGCCCTGAGAGATTCCAACCGGATGACCCAGCCCCGAGATTCCAGGGGATCCAGCGGAGGATCCAGCTAGGGTTGCCAGGGGGATTATGGACATGGACTGGAAAGGATGATGGGAGGGCCTCCCTGGCCCAGGAGCCGCTTCTGTGAGTTAGGGGAAGAGAAGTAGAGGGCCTGAGAAGGTGATCCAGATGGAAGAGATGGAAGGAGCTGGCCAGCCAAAGAGAAAGGGGACCAAGGAGGTGACCATCCATTGTGGCAGGTGGGAAGATGAGAAGATAGGTCCTGAAGTCTTGCAGCCAGGGGTGGGGGTCCCACCAGAAGGGAAGGATCCCATCCCTCCCCCTGGGAGTGTCCACTGTGGCTTGGGGGCCGGCCACTGCCACTGATTGCCATTCTCCTGGGAAGCCCAGCCCTGGCCTCTTCCCCCACCCTGTATACAGCTGTTTATTTATTGCACCGAATCTAAGTTATTCTCCCCAGCCAGAAACCTAGCACCCACTCCCTGGGAGAAGTGTATGGCCCTGTGCTGGACTTTATATTTTATATCTGCAAATAAATCACATTTTATCTTATATTTAGGGAAAGCCGGATGGCAACAACCAAAAAAATGTTGAAAAAAATATTTGCCCGGCCCCCAGATTTTATTTATTTTCTGACTTACAGTAAGCGAGTTATCCGCCTTCTGTATTTTGTAGACTTTCTGAATAAAGTCAAGTTCTCTTTTTCCACAGTGAATAAGTGTTAAGTCCCTGGGCTGTGTTTTTTTGGGGGGTGGGATAGGTTCTGAATGAGGAGACCCGCTTTCAACCCCAGGCAAGACCCCCTGCCGGAGGGGAGGGCTAGCCCCAATTTGCAAATGAAGAAACTGTGCCATTGGCCCTCACTAGCTCTTGCTGGGGCGGGGGTGGTGGTGTTTGGATGGTGGGGTGGTGCTAAAACCTCCGTTCTTCCTCCATCTGGTTGCCTGGAGCCTTCCAGGGGAAGACAAAGCCAGGACCATGAAATGTAGGGTTAAATCCCTGGCATCCCTTCAGTGAATAAACAGTCCCGCCCAGAGGAAAATTCTCGGATTTAAGAGTAATCTTTCCAGCACTTTCCCACCGAGGCCTGATTTTCTACAGCCAAGGAGAAAATATTTTCCCCATGTTCCAGAAGGCCCAGGGAGGCCGAGAGAAAAGTGGCTTCTTCAGTTACAGCCTGCAGGCCTAAAAGGCAACCCTGTGTCTCATCTTAGGTTCCACACTTGCTATAATTTCAACCCAATCGGCCAGCCCCTCGGGGACACCCTGAAAAGGCTTGGAGTGTGCGGTGGTCTGTGGGTCAGGGAAATCGGGCTTTGAATCCAGGTGTGCCTTTTCCTGCTGTGTGACCTTTGATGACTTCTTCAGCGTCTCGCAGCCTCGGTTGGCTCTTGTGTAGGATGAAGGTGAAGGTGCTCCAAGGGCATAGGTGTGACAAGCATCGGGACCCAGGGGCTGCAGGCTTTAACACGTGGTGCAAACACTCACACTAGCACTCGCACCCAGCCAGGAGGATTTCTGTCCAGAGGGGTGGCAGGGCTGGGGGGAGGGCAGGCCACGTTTGTGGAAGCTCCTGTGGAAGCTGCCGGGCTTTGCAAGTTGGGGAAGGGCCAAACCACACGGATTGGCTTGGTCCACTGGCCTTTCTCCCCCTCTCAGGTTGAGGCCCAGGCGCCTGAACCCTGATCTTGGGATGCTGAGCTCAGGCCTGCCAAAGGGCAGCAGGAAGCCACAGATGGGGATAAGTGGAGGTTGGTGGCAGGCTGGGAAGTCCCCCCCACACTCCCCCACCCACGCCACATTCCTGAGCGCTCCTGTCAGCAGGCCAGCCCCTCCTCCCCAAGGGTGTGTGGCCAGGCACCTGGCCTGGTACCCCAAGCCCCCCCTCCAGGCCCTGCTCCAGGCCTCCTTACCCCTAGGAACAGGGACCTAGGGTCCCAGGAGGACAGCCTGCAGGGAGTAAGGAGGCCCTGGGAGATACCTGTAGGAAGGGGCTGCCAGTGCTCGGGGCCCTCTGGCTGGCTGGCAGAAGGGGCAACAGGGCATCAAGCCACCGCACACACCAGCACTGCAGGGTGGGCCCCCGTGACCGCTGGGCCCCACCAGCCAGAGGCGAGGGACACAAGGGACCCGGGCCCCAGGGTCAGTGTCTGGCAATGAGAAGTCCCCCATCACCCTCCACGTCACAGCCTGGATGGAAGACGGTTTCCTAGGCTACCCCTGCCCACAGCACCAAACCCACCCCCAAACCCACGGGAGGCTGGAAGAGGAAGGAAAAAACCTCACCCACAGGCAGAGGAGATTTCAATACAATCTATATTATCTCATATATATATTTCTCACTTTATTTGCTCACTTCTGTCACGCATTTAAAATGTCACAGAGACCAAAATAGAGCGGCTTTCTGGTGGAACTCATGGCAGTCATACACGAGATACAAAACTAGGGGACTCTGTCCTCTCATACATCATACAATTAATTTTTCAAGTATTTTTTATGTACAAAGAGCTACTCTATTGGGGGAAAAAATTAAAAAAAAAAAAGACAGGTAGGTTATGCATCCTAGGAAGGAAGGGTAGAGTGGGCGGGCGCGCATTCCTGGCCCCGCAACTCCCCAGGGCCACTCGCTCCCTAGCACTGAGCCCCCCCAGGTCCCCCCATGATCCTTGCTAGCCAGCAGGTGCCAGGCGGGCAAAGACTGGGGGCAGGGAGTTGGCGGCACACTTTGGCCTGGAAGGAGGATCAAAGAGATTTTTAAGAGCAGGGGTGGGAGTGGGACAGAGGATCTCCTCAGACAGCCTGCCCCCCCCTGCTGCCTTCCTGGGCAGCTTGGAACTGGCTGGCCAGGCCCACCAGAAGGGGCCCAAGAGCTGGCCTCTGGGACCCTGCAAGCAGGCCTCTGTGACCCAGAGAGCTGGCCTGGTCACACAGGCCAAAGGCAGCCTGGGAAGACTACTGGGGTGGAATCCCCACTGGACCCTTGGCACTCTTCGTTCCAGGAATGAACCAAAAGGAAAAGGCTCCACGGTGCAGTTCTGGTGCCACAGGGCAGGGCCCTCCTCACCAACCTTCTCCAGGCTGTTACAACCCAAACCCAGGTGCCATCCGGCTTTCAAAGGACAGAACCTCTGCCTCTACGAACATAACATCGTTACTGTCAAGAGTTGCTCGAAGGCTCTTCCTAAGACAGTGGCCGGTCTAAGCCCAGCCTGCCTGGGGGCTCTGGCCCTAGGAGGCTCCAGATATACAGGTGTGGAGGTGAACGAGGAGAGGGGACAGGTGATCCTGGCCACCCCCAAGGCCTGTCCAAGGGTGCGTGGCCCAGCACTGCAGGATCCTCTGAGTGCCAGCAGCTTGACACGAAGCCCCCAGGGAATATGTGTGGCCAGACTGAGGGCCTAGGAAGGGGGAGCTTTCATATGTGACTAAGGCACAGAAGAGATGGGCCGAGGGGCCAGCCGAAGCAGGACACCAGGCCCTGTGTGGATACGGCGCCAGGGAGAGGAGTCTGGGGTCACCCTCCCACTCCTCAGCTCCCTGCTGCATGCCCCATCCTTCCATCCTCCCTCCCATAAGACTGTTCCTCCAGAAGCTGGTCTGAAATGTGGAGACTCAGACCCATCCCCTGCAATGGGAAGGAGAAACCCTAGGGAGAGACCAGGACCCTGTGGAGGTTCTCATTGCTCAGCCTGGGAAGGAGGGTTGGGAGCCGCCAACCCTTTCAGCAGCTGGGAAGCAAGAGCTCTGCCCAAAATGCTCTCAAGAAAAAAGACCCCAAGTGATAGGGCAGTGTGGGCTGCTGGCTGCCCTCAGCAGGCCAGGAGGAAGGGGTGTGAGGCAGGCAGGAAGGGCAGCCATGGAGAGGACAGCCAGGGGCCCAGAGACACCTGCTTGGAGGGGCCTTGTTAACAGAAGAGGGGCCCAGATGCACCTGAGTGCCCTTACAACGTGGGACACGTGGCTCTTGGTGTCGCTCTGGTCCTTGCAGCATGCTGGGTAGGCCTGGGTCAGGAGGGGCCACAGGGAACGTCTGGGTCCCCTCCTCCCCGTCTTGCCCAGGGTGAGGCTAATCTAGTGTGGACAGAGGGCACAAGGGAGGGAGCAGGCAGGAAAGAGCCCAGGTCAAAGTATTGCACGGTGTTGGGGGCAGGGCTGTAAGTCTCGTGGGGGAGGGGGTGACCCGCATGGGGGCTGGGAGGGCTGGGGCCACTGGCCCACCACGGCCACAGCTGGTCCCAATGTGCCACCGCCACAGGGGCACAGGAGTGGCTCCCGGCGTCCTCCATCCCCTGCCCAGCAGTGCAGGGGTGGCCATGTATAAATATTATCCTGAAGGCTCGCGGGGAGTGAGCCTGGGCCGTCCCCTGGGCCGACAGCCCCTGGCTGTTCCTCTGGAAGCGATATGTGAGTGTTTCTGGTCCAATAAATTAACGGGCAATGCCAAAGCTGCGCCGGCCCGCCTCTGGCCCACGCGTGGAGCTGGAGGGGGGCACACCCTGCCCTGGGCCCAGGCGCCCGTCCTCCCCACCAGCAGCCGCACCTAGAACTCGTCATCAGAGCTGAGCAGGAGAGTCTTCTCATTGTCGCGGGCGCCACTGAGGCTGTGGGAGCGCGAGAGGCTGTGGGCGCCACCGCGCCAGGCGGGCCCGGGCTCCAGCGTGGACTGCTGTGTGTACTGCTGGTAGGCGGGCGAAAAGTTGTGGATGGCGTCCTGCACGATGTCGTGTGGGTTCATGGTCTCCTTGAGGCTGCTGGAGATGCTCTTCATGGGGGCGCAGCGGCCTGCAGGGGGGAGCCCAGAGGCAGAGGTGAGGGGCCGGGGGTGGGGAAGCCCCTAGGCCCGGGACTGACCCCCACCCCAAGGCTGGGTTACCCACTGACCCCTTCCTGCGACAGAGAATGGGCAGGGGAGTGGACACAGGAGGCGCAGAGAAATGGCCCCTCTGGTCCCTCTCGCTCTGAGGAGTGCGCGGGAGTCTGCAGACCAGCTCCGCCAGGACAGGCTGCCGGGGCCTGGACCCACAGTGGGGCCAACACGTGAATCTTGAGCAGCTGCCCTCCGAGAGGGCAGAAGTGGCCCAGGCCACAAAACCGAGAGGTAAGGTGGGAGCCCAGGTCTTCAAATTCAGATCTGGCATGCTCTCTCCACCTTCACGCTCCTGCCACAGATTTCCCACTAAATGTTTTGGCTTTCCCCGCTAAGGGGCACTGAGCCCCCAGAACCCAGCAGGACGTCTTCCAGAACAACGAAAGACCAGCACACAAGCAGGCAAACTACAGAGGGCAGCCCCCGGCAGGCAGGTGCTCTGAGGAGACAGGAACACAGAGGAGGGGCGAGGGGGAGACGCATGCTGGTGACAGCGACCACGGCTGACGTGCAGGACAGACGTGCAGACAGAGCAGAACCTACCGTAAGGGCCATACGTCGGCACTGCCCGCGGCCAAACCCCGGGCAAAAGCAGAGCAGGGGGGGTGGGGCAGAGAAGCCAGAGAAATAGAGAAGACAAGAGACAGCTGAGTGACCCCTGAGTGACCGCGGCCTGCACACCGCACCGCACCCCTCCCCGCCCCTGCCCGGCACCCAGTGGGGCGCATCCACCCAGGGGTGACTCTGCTCACGCTTTCTCCCAGGGGAACAAACAGCAGACACCCAGAATGCTGGCTGGGGTTCCACCTGTACGTTTAAGTCAGGACCTGCCACCCCCACTTCTCTAGGCCTGGCTAGAATTGCTGAGCAATGTGCCATATGCTTTATAAACCTCACGACGTTTCACAGATGAGGAAATCAAGGTTGGGAAGGGGGGCAAGAGGTTCCCTACCCAGATCCCACAGTAGCGGCAGCCCAGACCCAAGCCCGATGGGAGGGCTGAGGGGTTAGTGTGCGGGCAACTGGCCCAGCACAGAGATGGGGCCCTGCCTTCCCCCGGGAGGGCTGGGCTGGGGTCTTCGCTAGAGCTGTATTTCTGGCTGTGCTATTCTTTGCTGGGGTGGTTGTCTGGGAGCAGTGGGTGGGAGGACAGAGCTCAGGTGTCCGGTGGGCCTCTGCAGAGCCATGACACATGACATTTTAAACCTCAAGGGGTTAGAAACGGTTCTGTGCTACAGCCCCGGCTCCAGGGACAAGGGTGGCTGTCCTAAGGGCACAGGCTCTGTCAGGACCAGGTCCAAGGGCCACTGCCCTCACCACTGGCTGCGTGTTTGCCACACTGGGCAATAGGTGGGACACCAGCGGGCAGCAGTAAGGCTGAGCCAGTAAGGCACAGCCTGGCATTAGGTAGGTGTGCAATCATAAACGGAAAGTGTGCCTACAGCCCTCAGCCAGAATGCAGATGGGTGTGTAAGAGTGGAGTGGCCCTTGGGCAGCCTGGGTGGCTCAGCGGTTTAAGCGCCCAGGGCATGATCCTGGAGTCCCGGGATCAAGTCCCACGTCGGGCTCCTTGCATGGAGCCTGCTTCTCCCTCTGCCTGTGTCTCTGCCTCCCTCCCCCTCTCTCTGTCATCAGGAATAAATAAATAAAATCTTTAAAAAAAAAAAAAAAGAGTGGAATGGCCCAGAGAGCCAGCCTGTCCACAAGCATTGGGCAGGTCTCTTTCTGGGCCAGGGAGAGAACGCTTAGGTACGAAGGGGATGGGGCCGAGGAGCTGCTGCAGCACCCAGTCCCCAGGGCCTCTGGTGGGCCGAGGCGCTAGGCCTATGGAAGTGGGGTTCTCACCTCCGGCCGCATGGAGGGCACTGGCAGCAGCCCAACTCCTGGGGGACGTGTCAGAGCAGGAGCCACCCCTCCCCAGCCTCCTTTTCCCACCCCCTTGACAACCAGCCAGAGGCAGCAGCCAGAGGCAGCTCTCCCACCCCAAGCCCGGGGGAGCTATGAAAGCACACGTTGCCCAAGCCCAGACCACTTATTGTAGAATCTCGGAGGGTGAGGCCCAGACATGGGACCTGAAAGACTCTCCAGGGCACCCTAATGTACAGCTGGGGTTGCCAACTTCTCCTAACAAAGAGAAAAATGAGCCAGTGTAAAAAGCAAGCTGTTAAAAACTATTACCATCTGAGTCTGTTTCTTAGAAGTAATCAGGTTCAAAAAGAAGGAGAACTTTAGAGCACAGGGAATTACAGGACAGAATGGAAAGCTGTGCTGGTGTGAGGAGCCCCAGGAGCCTGTTTATTCTGGGGTCTCTGTCCTGATCTTCCCGTGGGGACACTGTGCTAGAGCATCTCAGGGCGCTCCAGGCCTGCTGTAAGAGGCAGGTGGGCTCAGCTTCCACGACCTCCCTGTCGCAACCTTGCGTTGAGGACGGAGGGCAGGAGAGCCCTGACCTCTGTGGCCCCTTTCCCACAGTGAACTGGAAATGCCTGACCCATCACAACCTGTCGGACACTGGGTGGCAGAAGAGCCCTGGGGCTGGACCAAGGAGGGCTTCTCCCGCCCAGGGGGTCGTCTTCAGGACCCTAGCTCCTACCTTGCGCATCCAGCCTCTTGTCAGCATAGACCTTGTAGGTGAAGGCGTGCCGCAGAGCCAGAGCTGCGAAGAACATCTCCACACAGATGATGAAGTCCTGGTAGCCGGCGGCCACAGTGCCCTCGCCCACAGAAACGCGGGCCGAGTGGATCTTGGGGATGGCCCCACACTTCTCCAGGATGGCCAAGAGCATGCCTGGAAGGGAGGACAGGGGCATGTGGCCCGACACTGGACCCCCACTCTGATCCCCCTCTCCACCATGTAGCCCTCCTCCCCCAAGGTGCCATGCCTGCTGGAAAGGATGGCAGCAAGGTCTGTGGTTGCTCCTGTTGGGTTGGGATGCCAACACCAAGCTGAGGCCTCTGGGAAAACCCACTCCACTAGCTCCTTGCTGGCTGTCAGCACTGGGGGTCCCCTGGACCCCCATCCATGAAGCAGCCCCACTGACAGTCTCCCATGGCTATGAAAGGCCCCTGAGGGCCCAAACTCCACACCTAGGATGTGCCTGGTGGATAGAGGGGCAGCATGGGCCCCACGGGGGCAGGCCTCACCTTGCCAGAAGGAGAGAAAAATGACGGACTTGACCATGAAGAACTTGAGGACGGGACTGTAGGGGCTAAGCAGGTCCCGGGTGGCAAAGTAGAAGAGGAAGAGCGCGTAGAGGGCCAGGCTGACGGAGATGTTGTAGATGATGGTCACATAGAGGTAGCCGCTGCTGACACTGTGGAACGGGCAGTGTTCTCTGGCTTGGACAGGGCCTTCTGAGGGACAAGAGGCCTCCCACCCTCGACTACCCGGCCAGTATGCCAACCTCCATGGCTCTCAGCAGTGCGCCCCAGGTGGTGCTCTGGGAGCCACTGAAGAAAGGGATAAAAGTGGCGAAAACGGCAGGGGGTGGTGGGGAGGTGTGCAAGGGGTGCAGTGGCGGCAGCGGGGAAGGCCAGGCCCCCGTTGCCTCTGCTTTGCTCCCGGGTGTCTGAGCTGCCCACCTGCAACTCTGGTGCCCAGGCTCCTGGTGGGGACACAGACATGGAAGCCAACAGCACCAGGTGGGGAGCTCAGCCTGATGCTCGGGCAACAGGTGTGAGAGTGACATTAGAGCTGGGCTTTGCTCTCTTCTCTTGAGCCAGGCCATGTCCCCCTCTGAGCCTTAGTTTGTTCCCCTGCCCTGGTGGGGCTATCATGAGGGGTACAGGTGATACATGTAAACTGTCTGCAGGCACAGGGCCTGGGTACACGGTCACCTTCACTAATTCCCAAAATGAAAGGACATCTACATGGGAGAAACCTTCCACTCGGGGACTCAACACAGGCCTCTCAGGGCTCTGACCTTCTTGCTCTCTGCCATGCGGGTGTCACTATCCCTTCTTGGCCCTCCCCTGGGGCACCAGTCTGTAGGCTGTCTGTGAAAGTGACTTGTGCTGGAGGTGGGGCCAAGTGTCACAGTTGTCACTGCCAGGCTTGGGCCTTGCCACTCAGGGGTGCAAGGAGGCATGAGGAGGGCCGTTCCGGGCCTGGCCTCCCCTCAGAGGAAGGTCAGGGGTGTGTGGCCAGTCTGCTGCCACCCTCTTCCCTAAGGCAGGGCATCGGCCTCTGGGCAGGGCACCCTACTCCTGCACTGAAACTCCTCCCCTCACACCTCTCAGGGGGACCCACTGCTTACTCAAAGTCACCATCCCGGTACTTGCCGAAGGCCTGGAGGACCACGGTGCTGACAGCCATGAGTGGCTTCACCACACAGAACTGCAGGGTGGCCTGTTGGGGGAGAAGGTTAAGAGTCGAGGACAAGCAAAGAAACTGTGTGACAAGCACCTCCTCTGGCCAGCTGGGCCTGTGCTGGAGGCTGACCGGTTGGGTGTGGGGGTCCAGCGTCCTGCCCTGAAGGGACTGCCATCTGGAGAGGGAGCAGAATCTGACAGGAGAGCAGTGTGATGCAGCTGTGTGAGCAGACGGAAGGAGGAGGGAAGGAAGGAGGGATGGCCGCCGGAGGGGTGAAGGGGCTCAGGACAGGAGAGCCTGTCGGAGGGGTCTCAGAGAAGGGGTCAGCAGGAACGTGCCACAGGCCCAACGGACAAACTGAGGGAGCAGCTCCTACCAAGACCTGAGAGGCCAATAGCAGACGTGAGCCAGGGGGTATAGACACAGGGCCTTGCCTGAAGCCTCCTCCTGTCCTCCTTGTCCACCCCTGCATCTCGCTGCAGCTGAAGGGGGCCTCCAGGAGCACAGCAAAGGGGGCAGCCCAAAGCACAAGTCCTGGGATCCCGAATCTGAGTTTGAATCCTGGCCTTGCCAGCTACCACCTGAGGAAGCTCCACTGAGCAGCCACCTCACTGATAAACGGACATAACCAGCTCATCACAGGGCTGACAGACAGGGGAACGTTTTCTGGAAGCTCTCCCACCTCTATGTGTTCAATAAAGCCTCCACTGGCCTGCTTGGCCACTGGAGGAATTCTGGAACCAGGCTGTCGCAGTCCCTACGGAGGCTCCCGCAAATTCAAGGGCAATCCACGGTGCCCATAAAACCACCAGAATCAGGGCACCTGGGGAGCTCAGCAGTTGAGCCTTCAGCTCAGGGTGTGATCCTGGGGTCCTAGGATTGAGTCCTGCATCGGGCTCCCCTAAGGGAGCCTGCTTCTCCCTCTGCCTCTGCCTCTCATGAATGAATGAATGAATGAATGAATAAAATCTTAAAAACAAAAAACCACCAGAATCACCATCCTCTTGAAATCAGTAAATCTAAGCCATAATAAGGCTCCTTCTCTGGAAGTGGGAGCAGCTTTAAAATAAGGCTAAACCATAGGCAGCCCCAGTAGTGCAGTGGTTTAGCACCGCCTTCAGCCCAGGGCGTGATCCTGGGGACCCGGGATCGAGTCTCACGTCGGGCTCCCTGCATGGAGCCTGCTTCTCCCTATGCCTGTGTCTCTGCCTCTCTCTCTGTTTCTTATGAGTAAATAAATAAAATCTTTAAAAAAATAAAAATAAGGCTAAACCAGTGTGACTCCAAGTCAGGCAAGGACCTTGGGGCAGAGAAAATAACCTGGTGAACCCAAAAGCTTCTGCCCAACTGGGGACCAGAGCACAATTTGTGGGGAGTCCCAGGAGGCCTGAACTGCGAGAAAGCACCTGTAATGCTGCCATAAGCAACCCCCCCCCAAATTCCCTGGCCCCACCACCCACCTTGAGGGAGCAGGACCAGTATCTGGGGAAAAGGCAGGAGCCGCACTTTGCGCCGATAGGTATTAGGAGCCTGCCGACAAGCTGCTGCATCCTTATCCATGGAGTGCACAAGAACCCCCAGGACAAAGCACTGTTACAGGTGAGGAAACTGAGGCACGGAGAAGCTGAAGTCGCAGAAGAGGCAGTAGAGCCCCTGTCTCAACCACATCCCTGAGTCAGATCCAAAATCAGGGAGTGGTTCCCAAGTCAGGCTGGACACAAGAATCACCCTCGAGCTGCAAACACCACCTGAGGCCCAGAGCTCCACAGCAGACTGTCTTCATCAGGCTGCAGTTTGGAGGGGGGATTGAGAGGGGGCTGACCAGAGAATGTCTACTGTGAACCAGCTCTCCAGGAGATTCTGATCCTAGGGAAAGCCCCGGCCCTGGTTTTCTCAGGAGAAAGCAGCAGAGTGCTCTCTCCCAAGGGAAAGGGGTACAAAAGCTGTTTTTATCCTCTGTCCTCTTACTACCTCTCCCTGCCACTTCCAGAACAGCAGCAAGACATCCGAACCCACAGGGCCGGGGAATCATTTATAACAAGGCTATGCAAGCTAGTGATCATGGGATCAAAACTTTGTACACAATATACTCATCAAAGAAGGCTGTGAGTCACAGCTGGGCCCAGGGCGGCTGAAAGGCTGGTAAACAATGGCTCTGGAAGGCCCCACCCACCATGACCCCAGGACACTTTTAACTCTTTGCCTCCAGGCCAATCCAGCAATGCCCAAGAGACTGAATCCAGCAATGCCCAACGGAAGGCAGAGCTGGCAGTGGCTGGGCAGACCTGAGGGTAGACCCGGTGCATCCGTCCAGGTAGGTGCTTTGTGGGTGTGTCCACAGTGCACGCAGGGGCCCTGCACAGAAGGGAATAGAAAGGCCAGCCCTCCGGTGGCTGCGGTGATCAACTGTGGTGTTCATTTCCCCTTTTGACTACTCTGGCAATGCCAGAGGAGCCAAGAGAGGTCTTGGCACCCCAGGAGATTGCACACCAGCAAGGCGAGGCACCTCAGACTCTCTCTCCCCAGACAAGAGGCAGTGGGTTCCGTGCCAGTCTGTGCTGACGGCTTTCCATCCATCACCACACCCGTACATTCAACCATCCCTCGAGATAAATATCCATATGCCTACTTTACAGATAAGGAAACTAAGTCGGGCTCACAGAAGTTACAGCACTTAGCCAAGGTCACACAGGCAAGAGGAAAAGCTGAGAATCAAACTCAGATGGTCAGACACCCAGGCCCATGTGCTCCACCACAACACCACACGGCCTCCGCCCAGGCTACTTCAGACCACAGGGAAGGCAGCCGAGGAAACCGGAAGCTGGTGGCCTGCCAGCTGGGGAACGGGGAAGAGCCCAGACACTCGCAGGCCTGTCCTGGCACGTAGCTTTCATGTAGAAGCCCTGCTGGCCTCTAGCTACAAGCTGATGAGGAGTTTCGAACTGAGATTTCAGAATTCCCATGCACTTCCTGATTCTCTCACATACACTAAGACCTGCTTGGTTGAAGTGAGAGGAAGGACAGGTCCACTTCCTCCCCAGGGCCACCACAGACCCCTTCAGGACACCTGTCGCTACCCCTTGGAGCACACTCTGCTAATGCAGGTGCATTCCTAACAGCGTAGGGGATGGATGCTGGGGCCTGGGGCACTTCATGGGACATGGAGAGCCCACAAGTGGGGTCTGGGACAGCCTACAGTGGGGTCCTCTGGGCCCAACACCCGCCTCTACTGTTGGATGACCAGGGGCAGCCCGCAGGCTCCTGGGCCCCGGCCTGCAGCCCCGGACCAGGGCAGGTGCTAGGGCACACACCTGCTTGCAGAATCGCAGGAATCCAATGGAGTAAGTCTTTCCCCAGAGGCAGCACGTGCCATACATACAGCTGGACCTGGAAGAGACAAGTGGAGAAGCAGTTGGCAGGCAGACAGCCAGGATTTGGGAAAGGTGGGGCTGGGGAAGGCCACCCTCCCTCACATCCACAGGAGCAGAGAGGACAGGGCTGGAAACGGGGCATAGATCCCAGGCAGCCTTGAAGTGGAGGCCAAGCACTGCACTGGCCTGGGGTGGGGGCAACAAACAGACTTGAAAAGTACTGCATGTAAAGACTGCAAGAGCAGAAAACAGGCAGACAGGAAGGGACAAGAAGAGAAAGAGAAAGAAGAAACAAGAGCCAGCCAGGCTGTCCCCAGAGTCCCCAGGAACAGTGTTGCTCAGGAAGCGAGGAGAAGCATGACAGGGCTAGGTCACGGGCGTAGCCAGTCTGTGTGTCCAGCTGATACCAGGACGGCTCAAAGAACGTCAGGCCCGGGAAACCGGGTGGTGGCGGGGGGCTCCAGGGAGACTCCAGACTCACTCGATGGGCTTCCCTCTGATCTCTGACATGATGGAACTTTCTCCCCCGAGGTATTCATAGCATAGGCTCAGGAAATTATAGATGACCAGGGCTGTGAAAAATATTCAGAGAAAATCACTCAAGTCAACAGGACGGGTAAACAGATGATGGAATCCTGAACAGCAACAGGAGTGAAAGCAGCAGCAGGGCCTTAAGGACCCGCACCATGAATGTTCCATTTATAATTGAAGTCGGGCAGAGCGAGGTCAAGCTGTTTAGGGCTATGTACACACATGGCTGGTCATGCCATAAAGAAACACGAGGGAGTGGTTAGCATGAAGTTCCGGATTGTGTGGGGAGGCCGGAGGAGGTGGAGATGGGGGTGGGCTCGCTGGGGGATCTGGCAAGGAGCACATCCACTGTGGGACTCAACAGGCGCTGCTTTGTAACTACTTATCCGTTTCATACACTTTTCTGTATGCGTGTGTTAGGGATCAGAGTTCTACAACAAAACGCTAAAGCATTCTCTAGGGGGATTTAAAATTTCTCAGGAGAAATTTTAAGCAGGAATGAGACAGGAGAACCTCTATCCATTCACCAACCCATGATGAGAGGTTAGGGCGCAGGCCACCAGAAGCTCCAGGGGATGTACTAAGGGGCGCGAAACAGCACAAATGTGCTGAGAAGCTGGGCCAGCTTGCTCTGGATGCAGCTCGGGATCTCCACAAAGATACAAGGCTGTGACAGACCAGCGGCATAGAAGCATACTGTCAATGCTAGAGATATGTCAACATGTGCAAGCGGTCTTCTGGTTAGAGGATTCCTACGGGGTCAACAGGCTGAAGGCTGCGGCCTGCAGGGTGCTGGGAGCACCAGGACGTGCCAGGAGCAAGGATGGGGAGAGTGGAGAGGAGCAGGAGCACAGAGGCCACCAGAAGGAAAGGCCGCAGGAGGAAGATCAGGCCGAGAGCAGGAGATCTGGAGCAAAGAGTGTGGGTCCAAATGGGGTAAGGGGACAGGAAAGCAAGGGAAGCACTGGCAGCCCTGCACACAGGGGGCTCCTCATCTGATCCTGCTGCCTTGCAAGGCTCCCAGCCCTGAGCTTGGCATTCAAATCTTCCCACAGTGACTTGCCCCCGCCCACCCCACACATGGCCTTGCCAGCAACTAGATGCCCCTCTTTCCCGCAGGTTACCATGACGTCCATCCTCTTCCCTTTGCTGCTCCCACTGCCTGGGGTGCCCTTCCCTCTGTGTTCCTGGCACCCATGTATCCATCAGACTCCCGGAGAGGCCTCCGGCCTTACCACAGCGGCTGGTATGTTCTCATCCATGGAACCGCCGGCTGCAGACACTGTGCAGTACTTCCTGCCCTGCAGCATGGCTGGCATGACCCCGATTGCTCTCATGGGACTGCAGCCCACTTCTTCCCCAGAGCACGGACACAGCACTTGGCACGTAGCAAGCACACCACTAACATGGCACTACCTCGAGCTAGGGCACATACGGTCCTGGTGGCAGAGCTCCAGGCAAATGCTGGCCTTCAGCAATTTGGTAAGGAGAGTATTTTTGAGGTGCTATATACCTAAGCTATTAAAGGCTCACACCCACAGCTAGGGTGGGGGTCCCAGGAGGCACCCACCACTGAGCTGTCCCTTTATAGACACAGAGCAGAGGGTTTGTGATGAAGATTTGCCCCTGATTAGCTGTGAGTCTCTCTGTGCCTCAGTCTCCTCATCTGTTCTATGGGGACAATAGAGATACCTACCTACCCTGCCAGGTGGTTTGAAGTCTGAGCACGCAAACTACTCAGAAGAGTGGTTGGCACTTAGCAGTGCTTGCTAGGTGGCCATTACTATCTATCTGTTTGTCTTCCTCAGGGGTCAGTGTCCCTTGCTGGGGCTGAGGACCCTGTAAGGCTGCCTGCCTGGCATGGAAGCAGCTCAGGATATGTGGGACTACAGTCATCTCCACTGAGCTCCAAAGCACTCTTCAGTGACAAGAACTCTGGGGCAATGTGGTAGGGGTGGGGGTGGGCATCAAGCCAAATCTGATGTCAGTCTGCTAATGACCTTTGATCAAGGCCGCAGGATGCCAGGTAGAATGGATGTGCCCATTCCAAGCTGGGTCCAGCTACTTTGTGGCCAATGGTAGTTTCCAAAGATGGCCACACCCTGGGACACCAGCTCCTCTCTGCGAGGAGATAGGGTCTTCCTCCCTCTCTTTGCATCTGTGGGGACCAGGGAGACTAAAGCAGAAGGGTTGCTCCAAGACATCTGACGCTGGGCTTAGAGAAGGCCTCTTTCCATGATTCTTTCTTGAGAACCTCTCGAGAGGTTCTCAAGAAATGCCTCCCCTTGGATGTAGCCACCATGCTTCAGGGAAGCTCAGGCCAGCCCACATGGAGAGACTACCCAGAGGTGGCTCATGTGGGAGGCACTGAGGCCCCAGGCGATGCCAGCAACTGCCAGACACATGAGTGAACCAGACTTCAGACCCCACCCCCTAGCTGAGGGTCCCTTAGTGGAGGCTCAGAGAGCAGGGCACAGGGACAGACTATCCGCACTGTGCCCCTCCAAATTCCTGAGCTGCACTATCCATGAACAAAAGAAATGGTTTATGCTAGTCCATCTGGGATGATTATTCATGCAGCCAGAGTAAATGTATACATACACACACATATGTTTGTGTGTGTACCTATATAGTGTGTATGTATATGTGTATGTATGTCTGTGTGTATATAATACATATATATGAGTAT
This sequence comes from Nyctereutes procyonoides, assembly GCF_905146905.1. Lineage (NCBI taxonomy): Eukaryota > Metazoa > Chordata > Mammalia > Carnivora > Canidae > Nyctereutes > Nyctereutes procyonoides. The sequence goes on along the minus strand of NW_026575049.1, from coordinate 27,408,973 downwards.
GTATATATGTAAATGTGTGCATATACAATGTGTGTTTGTGTATATGTGTGCATATGTATGTGTATGTACATAAGTGTATGTATTGTGTACATATATACACACAATGTATCTACATGTATATACATGATATAAAACCACTCCGAGAGTCCCCAGGATGTGCCATGAGCTTTCACATTCTGGTGCCTCTGCTGACCTCCAGGGGCAGGTCCTGCTGAGATGCCACCTCTCACTCGCCAACCCTCCGTCCATGGCCAGGCTCTCTCCACACACCACACTCTCACCATTGATCCACCCAATCCTTTCCGTACGGGGGGGCATAATGAAGCAGGGGAACCACAGGCCTGAAGGCAGACTGCCAGGGTACGGAGGACAGCTCCACCACTAAACTGGTGACCTCAGGCAAGTTTCTTAAGTGCACTGTGCCACGGTTTCCTCACCTTTAAGCCAAGGCTAACAGCAGCAACTTCCTCGAGGAAAGAAGTGTGACTCCTTTGCTAAGGCCGAGCTCATACTTCACCGTCCACAGCATGTGTCCTACTGTTCTTCCCAGACTATAAACTCCTCGCAGGTAGGAACTGAAACCTACTCCGACTACCAGAGGGCTTGGCACTTACAATCAACACAGAAAGAATGAACAGACGGACATGGGCCTTAACTCAGGGTAAGGCTCAGAGAGGCGGGCCAGGCACATGGTCCACACTCTTCTTGCCTGCAGAGCCTACCTTTCCACAGGCTGCGCAGATGCACCTTCTAAAGCAATCAGACTCGGTCCCCAGACAGAACTCTCAAGAGAAGACACCGAGGCCAAGGTTCATCAGCACCTTTGTCCATAACTGCCCTCCCAAGCCAGGCTATCTCACAAGCCACTGTTGAGAGGAGCTTGGCACCTGAGCACATGTCCTTTCCTGTGTCATCACAGATGTCAGCACCCTCCTGAGTCACGTGGTTGAGCCATCTATCCCTATCCGGCTCTGCATTCAACTGGCCAGAATCATCAAATGTATCCACCCTGACATCCTCCCAGTGCTCCAGGGCCAGCGGATCCATCAGACACCAATACTCTGATGGTTTCCTTTAAAGAATCACTAGGGAATCAATATGGTTCTCAGAGAAGGGAGACAAGATGGAATCTCCTCGAGATGACTCAAACAGCCCACATCAGCACCCACTGACCATCTGGACAGATCAATCCCCTCTTAGGATTATAAAGCCAAGCAAAACACTATCCCCATCCCAGCAAGGGTGTTTACAGTGGGCAACTCCATACACACCCCAGGAACAAGCTCAATGATACACAGCCCTGGGCATGAGAAGAGTAAGAACGCTGGGCCGGAGGCCAGCAGTGTGGGTGTAGTGCTTGGCCAGCAGGCTTGCTGCTTGACTGCCCCTCTGACCCCAGCTCCAGTTCTGCTCCCTGGAGAGGCGCCAGAGACACAAAATTACTCTATGCCTCCCTACACACTAATCACAGCCTGCGTTCCAGGCTCTGTGCTAGGTCCTGCAGACACAAGAGTGACCAAGGGACCCACAAATCAGGCCCTCCAGTCTGGAGAGGAGCATCTAGCAGGAGGGAAGGGATGGTCCTTCTCTCTCTCCTGTCCTGGAGAATGGAACTTTCTGTTCCATTCTATTTTTTTTTTTAAGATTTTATTTATTTACTCATGAGAGAGGCAGAGACACAGGCAGAGGGAGAAGCAGGCTCCTTGCGGGGAGCCCGATGTGGGACTCCATCCCAGGACCCTGGGATCACAACCTAAGCCAAAGGCAGATGTTCAATCACTGAGCCACCCAGGTGCCCCTTTCTGTTCCATTCTAAATACCAAATCTTAAAGACTGATTGATTTAATTTGACAAGGGGGGCGGGGCACAGGCAGAGGAGAGGCAGAGAGAATCTCAAGCAGACTCCCCACTGAGCACTGAACCCAACCTGGGGCTTGATCCCATGACCCTGAGATCATGACCTGAGCCAAGACCAAGAGTCGGATGCTTAGCTGACTGAGTCGCCCAGGCTCCCCCTAGATACCAAATCTTAAATGGACTAAAAACAAATGCACAAAATCAGGAGCAAAGGACCAAGATGGGAGATAAAATGAGCATCATATTGGAGCCTTGAGGCCTGGAGAAAAGAGATCAGGGTCACTCTCTTCAATATAAGGGGTCAGACAGGACCCACCTGATCCCAGAGGCAGAGCCAGGCTTTCAGCGTAATATTAGAAACAACTGCCAACATGCCATCTTTGGAGATGAAAGGTAGTGAGCTCTGTGCTGGTGGAAGCATGCAATCAGAGGCTGGCGAGCCTCTCAGCAGACATTATACAGGGGTTCTGAGAGACTGAGTCTTTACAGGTCCCTTCTGACCCTGAGACTTGAGGCCTTCTTTCCTCACTGGAAGCATCTCTAACCCATAGCTGCCTGGACAGGGGGCTATAATTCGAGAGGCTACTCTCCACTTGGCCTCCCACCTGTGCACCCAGAACAGGCACCTGCAACAACATATTCCCAAGGGGCCCCCAGGGCTTCAGAGAGGATCCACCAAGATATGCACTCCTGCTGCCCCTGGCAGCAGTTCCTGGGGTCAGGAGTCCTCACAAGTTCCCTGCTACAGGTCAGATGGGCACATTTGTCTGTTCCTTCACTAACCACTCACTGGACAACTGAACGTCTACAGTGTGCCACCCTCTGGGTGCAGAACCTCAGTGACCCTGGGTGCACCTGGCCATTCCAAGCTCACTTCCTCCACATACCTTCAGCACCTACCGCTGACCCCTAGGCCTTAGATGCACACAGAGAATTTGGTTATCTGGAAAGATGTGGGGGCAGTCCACATGGCAGGTAACTTGAGGAGGAGCGCAGAAAACTTAATTCTGACCACTTTGGACAAAATCTTCAGTGCTCGGAAATAGGGGCCTCAGAAAATGCTTCTCCCCCTTTCCAGGGATTGTCATGGACAGTAATGGATGCAGTGTGCTACTGCCCTAGTGGGCTGGGGTCTGCCCGGAGCTGCTCCAGTGGTAGCATTCCTCTCCTCCCTTGCGGTTTTTCTGCCCTCTTGATCCTGCTTATTGCTGCTTCCTGCCACCTAGATTGCTGTTTCCGATGCCTCTTCTGATTGGTTTCCTCTCAGTACCTTTCTTTATTCTGATTGACTGAGCTCTTGTAATGGCCAGCTCTATCAGCAGGGGCACCAGCGAGGGTCACTACAGCCAGTGCTGCTAGCACACTGGCCTCTGGGTCTCTTGTGGCCCTTGGCTGGGTTCCATTTATCCTGGCTGTACTCTCTCTCTGCCCAGGAAGACGTTTTACTTTGGGCCAGAGTCCAGGAAGCGAGGTTTGTCCACAATCTGAAGCGAGGTGAAAGTAGCATCATTCTTTGACTATTTCATGTAAAATCTCCCCTCCTAACCAGAGGTCATGCTTTCCGTGGGAGAAAGCTGTCCTGCACTCCTCTATGGAGCTGGACATGGAGCCATTCTGGGGACCCAGAGACCCAGGGCTGCACCTGGCCTCTGGCAATTAGTCTCTAGTAATTGTAAGTTTCTTAGCCCACTCGAATTCTTTTTCTCATGAGCACAAAGTGGGGATGATCATACATCTACCAGGTAACTGGGAGTTGAGAATGAACTAACAGTAATGAAAAAACAGTAATGAAAAAAACAACACAAATACCACACAAACAATAATCACAACTCAGTGCCTGCATAAAGCAACAGTGGCAGCAGGTCTCCCTCCCTCAACTCCAGCCCTCTGCACCCCTCTGATCACAGAGGTCCCCAGGACTGTCTCAGAGACGTCTTTAGGAGCTACCCCTTGCCCTGAGCACAAACACTACATGTACAAAGGAGGCTCATTCCACCCTCCTTGGTCTACCTGCCCTGATGGCTCGTCCTGGCGCCATGTGAATTACAGCCCCTGCCAGATGGTGGAAACGTGGTCCTGGGTGAGCCACATACTTCTCTACGGCTCAGACCCCTCCTTAGAAGACAGCAATCCTGCCGATATGTGGGGGTTAGTACTACTCGCTCCCCTCTTCCCTGCTGAAAGGCAAACTGATGGCGGGGTATGTGCACAGTGCCAGGGACAGCAGAGCAGAAATGCTGAGTACAGCTCTGGAAGACACAGTGTGGTCACTGCCCTGGGGAAGGAGCCAATGAGAGCCCCAGGAAGCCCGAAAACTGGATGCACTGGGCAGTCCTGAGGACATAAAGAACGTGAGCTCCAAGTCGGCCAGTAGAGCTACTGGGCTTTTAACTCTCAAGACAGGTTGAGACAGTTCTGTCCTCAGAGAACATGGCTCAGCAGAGGGCAACAAGGAGATGTGGAGAAAGTGGATGAGGCCTGAAGACAAGGGGCGAGATGTCGGGTCCCTTGCACCCTCAGCTCAGCCTGCCTGGTTTTTGCCTCCCAGGCTGGAGATGAGAATGTTATTCTCTGGGGAAAGAGACCCAGTATGAAAAGGTATTCACTCAGTGTCTGCCCCTACCACAGCATAAAGATGGTAGAGGACATACCATGTGTCCTGTCACTTAAATGGGAGGCCCAGCAGTTTTAAGACCCATTCATAAACACAAAAATAGCCAAGGACACTAGGCATTTGAGGAGAGCTTCCAACACAAAGGTCAAAGACCCAAGCTAACAGACGAAAGGAACTCAGGAGGCAGAGATAACACAGGGAGCAAAAGAAAACTGTAATTAGCATCTCCAGAGAAAGAAGAAGAGATACTCTATATCCAATGCCAAGAAACAGGGGCTCTAAAAAGAAAAAAGGAAAGGGAAGAGTTCCTGACATTTTACAACACGATAAAAAAACAAGAACAAAACAAACAAAAAAAACCCCACCATCAATAGAAAAGCTGAAGGGTAAAACAAACAAACAAATAAATAGAGCAAGCAAGCAAGCAAACAACCAAGCTTGCTCGCTCATGGGAAGCAGAACGAAAAAAGAGCTGAAAATTATAAGGAAAATGGGAGGTTCAATTCACAAGTTCAACAGCCTACAACAGGAATTCCAGAATGGGAGGACAAAGTGGAGGGGAAAAAATTATCAAAGAAACACATAAGGGGCAGCCCAGGTGGCTCAGCGGTTTAGCGCTACCTTCGGCCCAGGGCGTGATCCTGGAGACCCAGAATCGAGTCCCACATCGGGCTCCCTGCATGGAGCCTGCTTCTCCCTCTGCCTGTGTCTCTGCCTCTTTCTCTCTGTTCTCTCTCATGAATAAATAAAATCTTTAGAAAAAAAAATAACAAAAGAAACACATAAAACTTTCCAGAACCTCAGGACATGAGCTTCCACACAGAGAGGGCCCACAAGGTGCACTGCACAAGGAGATTCCAAAACACGGGGATAAAGGCAAGATTCTAAAAGCAAGACCTCAAAAAGCAGGTCACATACCCCCAAAAGGATCAGAACCCAGGGGCAGCCCGGGTGGCTCAGCGGTTTAGTGCTGCCTTCGGCCCAGAGCCTGGTCCTGGAGACTGGGGATCGAGTCCCACATTGGGCTCCCTGCATGGAGCCTGTTTCTCCCTCTGCCTGCATCTCTGCCTCTCTGTCTCTCTGTCTCTGTCTCTCATGAATAAATAAATATAATCTTAAAAAAAAAAGGATCAGAATCCAGCAGACTTTCCTGTAACAACACTGGAAGCTAAAAGACGGGGAAACACGTCTTCAAAATTCAGAGTGAGCATGATTTCCAACTTAGAACTGGATTCCTATCAAACTCCAGATAGGATAATAGAGTAAAAATATTTGCAGATAATTTTCAGATTAAAAAAACTCAGCACGCACATGTACACTTTTTGCCAGGAAGCTCCTGGAAGATACGAATCGACCAGAAAGGGAGAGCAAACCACAAATGAGGGAAAGATGGCATCCGGGGAACAAGTGATTCAGCACAGGAGAGGTGAGTGGGAGTCCAGGGATGGTGGTGTGGAGAAGACCTAGGACAAGAGCCCAAATGGAAGATGCCAGAAAGCAGCCCGTCGAGACCAGAGCAAGAAGAGCAGGGCTCGGGGATTGCCTACAAGGGAGACCCGATGCTAACACAGGACCTGGCACATCTAACTACACAGAGATGGGTTTCTCTTTTCTGACCAACAGAAGTGTTTGGGGATAAATTAATGATAGATACACAGAAAGCAGAGCAAAAACCAAGGTAAGCAATAACCAGAGGAAAATGAGAAGTTATACAGGGAATGTAGGCTTGGGACACTATAAGGCTCAGCTTTTTTTTAAAAAAAGATTTATTTTTATTTATTTATGATAGAGAGAGAGAGAGGCAGAGACACAGGCAGAGGGAGAAACAGGCTCCATGCCGGGAGCCCGACGCAGGACTCGATCCCGGGACTCCAGGATCGCGCCCTGGGCCAAAGGCAGGCGCGAAACTGCTGAGCCACCCAGGGATCCCCTATAAGGCTCAGCTTTGATCAATATTTATGGACAGGTGGGAATGCCTGTGTGGCTCCACAGTTGAGCATCTGCCTTTATTAGCTCAGGTCGTGATCCTGGGGTACTGGGATCGAATCCCACATCAGGCTCCCCACTGGGAGCCTCCTTCTACCTCTGCCTATGTCTCTGCCTCTCTCTGTGTGTCTCTCATGAATAAATAAAATCTTTTTTTTTTAAGATTTATTTATTTGATAGAGAGAGAGAGAGAGAGGCAGAGACACAGGCAGAGGGAGAAGTAGGCTCCATGCCGGGAGGCCGACGTGGGACTCGATCCCGGGACTCCAGGATCGTGCCCTGGGCCAAAGGCCGGCGCTAAACCCCTGAGCCACCCAGGGATCCCCGAATAAATAAAATATTAAAAAAATATTTATGGACAGGTAATAATGCAAACACTGAATAATGAAACTGAGAAAAAACTGTATCTAGTCACAATGAAAAGATGAAGAGAAAAAAAGATGGAGAACTCTGTGTGTGCGTGTGCGCGCGCACATGTGTGCATGTGCATAAGGGGGTGGGAGTAAGATACTGAAGTCAAAGCTTCCTACAATAGGTCACTGTGTAATGTTATCTGAAATTGAAATATCAAGAAACAATAGTATAAGCATATTCTTAGGTTAGTCTAGGAAAAAAAGTTTAAAAGAGTTGAAAATGCAGTGAACTTGAGAGTGAAGAGTCAGGGTAATTTTTTGTGTTTCAATTGTGCACTAGTAACTTATGAGAGAAAAATTTGTTGAGGGCAGCCTGGGTGGCTCAGCGGTTTAGTGGGGCCTCCAGCCCAGGGCCTGATCCTGGAGACCCGGGATCAAGTCCCATGTTGGGCTCCCTGCATGGAGCCTCCTTCTCCCTCTGCCTGTGTCTCTGCCTCTCTCTCTCTTTCCTCTCTGTGTATTCTCATGAATAAATACATAAAATCTTAAAAAAAAAATTTGTTGAGTTGTTGTAATTTTGTTAAAAAGAAGAACAAATGTCTGCAGTGCCCAGCAAGAGCCCACTGCCGGGCTCTGAAACCGGGGTCCTCCAGCACAGCCCGACTGCTGTTCCCCCTTCTCCCCCTGCTGGGATCTGGGGGCACTGAGAAGGCAGGCTGGGGTGGGGAGGGGTACGAATGGGGGCCTCTTTTTGAATTTTAAGGGAAGCCCTCCACCCCTACCTCTGCAGGGGCAGGTTCTGTAGATGAAAGGATATGGGGAGGGAGGAAGTCTGATGCGGAGCAGAGTGGCAGGAAAGGGCAAGGGAGGGCCAAGCCCACCAACTCAGATGCTAAAAGCTGGTGAACTCTGGGGCAGCCTGCACTTCCCCGCAGCTGCTGTGCTGTTTGCAAACTCCCTGGGAAAGGCGGACAGGCTGGCCCACAGGCTGGGGGATAATAGTGTTGCTAGGAGACATGCCAGGCAGGGAGGCAGACTTCTTACTAGGACCTTTAAGGGGACCAAGAGAAAGGTTGGGGCAGGCAGGGCCTGAACAAAGAGGCTTCTGGAGTGGGGGGGACCCAGGGGACCATCTGCTTCCACCTCTGGGGCAGAGTGAATGTGGTACAGACATCTCCCTGGCAGTGCTTTGCTTCTGCCAGGTGCCCCAATCTTTAGAGTCCCATAGAGAAGGGAGACTACACCTGCCCCCTGGACCACACAGGAGAGGATCCCCATTGGCGGCAGGGAACAGCTCTTTGCTTCTGAGGGAACCAGTAGGCAGAGGTCGCTCCTGAGCACCCATTTGAGATTGGCACATGATTAGAAAAGGATTCTCAACACCAGCCTTTGCAGCTCCCCAGGGACCTAGAGGCTTCCCTGGACCCTGCTGCTTCCAGGGACATCAGGCATTAGAGCCCTAGTTATGCCCACAGCAGGTCTCCACCCGGCCTCAGTATTCTCACCTGGCAGAGCCTCAGTATTCTCACCAGCCTGGGGATTTGATGTGGCCCCATGCGAAGGGAAGGCACACAGGACTGTTTGGTCAAGTCCCTTATTCATTCAGAAATTATGGACTGAGTGAGCACCTACCAAGTGCCTGGCTCTACTGGCATGGGCTCTCTGCTTGTTCCTGCTCTCCCAGAGCTAAGCCTACTCAGGGAGACGAGAGCCGACCAGGTACACATGCTGTACTTGCATGCTCAGCTGCTACCATGGTCAGGCCTTGAGGATGCACGCAGGGTGCTGGGAGAGGAGTCAGGACAAGAGAGAAGCGGCCGAGAAGAGCTTTCCAGACAGTAGGGAAATACCTGATGGTCCCGCTGGAGAAGAGGCCAGTGTGGCTGGAGGGGCGGGTGAGGGCAGGCCTGTGGCTGGAGGGGCAGTGGGGGGAGTCCAGTGTGCTCCTGTCAGGCGCCTGCATTTCCTGGCCAAGGCCTAAGGCATTTCCTGTGCTCTGCTAGGCCTTAAGGATACACGGTTCAAAGTGGGACAGGAAGAGAGACTCCAGTTTCTGTGGGGATAAGCATGCTGCACCCCAATATCCACAAGGCAAAGCCTTCCTAGAGTCAGGGAAGTGGACAACTGGTTGTGGTCAGGGCTACCCTGCCTGCACATAAGGAATCCTGACAGCTGGCCGCTCTACCTAAAACCAGCAGGGCAGACGGGGAGGAAACAGGAAAATGCACGACCTCAGAGGCCTGGGGGTGTCGAAGCAGGGATCTCGAACTCAAGGACCCCTCCTTTCAGCTCTGCTGGCCTGTGCAGGCCCAGAGACTGTGGGCTTGTGACCTGTCTTAAGGTCTCTGGCCTCTCCTTCCTTCACCCACCCTCCACAGAGAGATGTCCTAACCTGCAATTTCCAGTTGTGTCATACTTTTGTACGACAGTAAAAGAGAAACTCTAAATTTCTGTGTACCCTGCAAGGCTGCTTACATCCTGTTCTTACTTCCCTGTGCCTGGACAGTGCCATTCCCCCTCCAGCCGCTGGCGTCTCCTCTGGCTGTTGCCAGCTCCCAGCCCAGCTCCCCACACCTCCTGGCCAGCAGGGCAGGGACTCTCCCCTCGCCCTGTTCATCAGCTCCCCTGTCTGCCTGGGATGCTCACCCCAGCAGCTTCATGCTCTAGGCTAGCCCCATGGAGAGCTACCCCGTCTCATGGTGACCAGTCAGGCAGGCAGGTGCGAGATGGCTTTTCTCCTTGCCACCCAGCGCCCAGCAGAGGGCCTGGTCCATGCTAGGAGCTCAGTCCCAGAACAGCTGATGCCTCTACACCAAACATGGGACCTGACACCCGTCGAAGGCAGCATGTCACCTTCTTGGGTGGTAATGCAGAGCCTGCTTTTGGGACAAAGCCCTCAGAATTAAGGTACATGGGGAGGGAGGCTCACCCCTGCCACTGCTTTGCCATGGGCCCCTGGATAAACCTGACCCACCTGTACCTGGGGTTTCTATCTAAAACGGACAACTTCTTTGCTGCTCACCCCCATCAGGGACACCAGAATGAGAAATGAGACACGGGGGAGGGTCCCTGCTTGCAGGTATCTGTAAAGGTGTTGTGGGAGCCATGTGGCAAAGTGCTACACATGTGCTGTCACCTGTCACCTGGGGCCCCTGAAGTGGGTAGAGAAGCGAGGGCAGCCCCTTTGAAGGAACCCAGGGCGAGGGCTTCTGGCTTCCAGACCCAGCCAGAAGGGGTGTGCGCCCCACCCCAGCCCTCACGCCCTCCTCACCCTCGTAGCAGTCCCGCACGGTGCCGAAGTACACGTAGTACTGGTCATTGGTGAAGAAGAGAAGGCTGAGCCAGGAGTCGAAGGCGTAGATGGGCACGATGAAGAGGATGCGGACGATGTAGCGCTGCTCATTGGGGCAGCTATAGCAGCGCAGGTGCATGTAGATCTGGGGGCAGAAGGGGGGCAGGCTCAGCCGGGGACCCAACTGTAGCCACACACCTGCCCCTCTTCTGCTCTGTGGCTAATGGGACAGATGTGCTCTGCTGTCCAGCTCTGCTGCTCACTTGTTCTGTGACTGTTACTCAACCCTGAGCCTTAGCTCCTCCTTGATGACAAAACTCACATTATAAAGCTGTTCTGAACATCAAACCAGAGGCAGCATAAAGCTTGTAGGGTGCTTGGGCCAGTGCCACAGACCCAGAGGCTGCGAGACCACACCCAAGACTATACAGCTCAGAGTCAAGAATGGCCGGGGATCTAGAGTTGCAACACGCTTCCCAGGGACCCATGTGCACAGCCAGTTGGGGAACCTTGGGCAAGTGGCACAGAGGAGGCCCTCAATGGATATTTACATCTCCTTGCCACCACCCCGGGCTTCCTAACGCCTGGTCCCTGGGGTTTTATGGCAGCAGCATCTACCCTGTGTGGGGGACAGGAGAGATCCTCTCTTCTACAGAAGTTGGAAGCGCGTCCTGGCTGAGTGGCTGCAGTGACATCATCTTGCATCTCACTTTCCCATCTGTCAAACAGAGGCAGCACTGCCTGCCTCCCTGGGAAGGTGGGAGAGTGAAATGCAGTTTTTAGAAAGCTGGTGGAGGGGAGGGGATGGCAGCCACACATGAATGCCAACACCTGCTCTGGCCACGCTCCTCAGTCCCAGCAGCCAGAGTCCTGTCCCAACTCTCGTGACTTCACACTCGGCCCCGCCGAGTCCTGGGCTCACGAGGAAGAACATAAAATATTCCCCAGCTGCTATGAGTCAACTGCCTTGGAAGCGATTAGGTTTGCAGAGGGACAAGGACACGGGACAGCAGGCGAGGAGCTGACAGGGATCTGAGTTAGCTCAGCTGCCCTTCTTCAAACCTTCTTCCTTGGGCAGCCGAGGCAGGTCTAGCCCACACCTGCCTCCTCTGGGACCGTGAGGACAGGGGGACAGGAGACCTGACCTCTCTCCTGGCTCTGCCGCCAGCTTGTAGGTGACTAGGCCAGCACCCAACCACCTCTACGTCTCAATTTTTTCATCTGCAAAGGGAGTCACTGCTGTCCAGATGCTCTTGCAGGTCTTCCTATAGCTGAGGCTGCACATGTCACCTATTCTGACCCATGGAAGGTGAACAGAAGTGACGAGTGTCATTTCTGGACTGAGATGGCTAAGTATCCCCAGTGGCTTCCGCACACCTCCCTCCTCCCAGCAGCCGGATGGATGGCACCCTGAAGCTGCAGGATGTGGGAGCCACACAGCAGAGCCTGACCTGTGCGGGCCTGGGACAAGAGCAAGAATCAACTCGACCAGGTGGAGCCCCCAGATTCGGATTATTTACCACTGCAGCAGAGCCTGGCCGGCCTAATACTCTGTTGGGACTAGAAAACCTCTCAGGATCCTTCCAGATGCCCTCAGTGGCTCTCTGGCTCAAGAGCCCCTGAGTGGCCTGGGTACCTGGTGACAGGTGATGAGCAGGGCCGTCCAAACGAAGAAACCGGAGATGGCCTGAGCAGCAGTTGTCATCAGGAACACGGGCTGCTCCATGGCCGTGGGGCTGCCCTCAGGGATCACAGACACGCTGGGCGAGGCTGCCATGGTCGTGGGTGACGCTGGATCGGGGGCCAGTGCGGCCCCCCTCACTGTCATGGTGCTTGGCAGCAGGGGGTCCCGGAGATAATCCCTTGCGGTAAGTGATGACCTGGCCTAAAGAGAGGACACCGCAGTGTTAGCCTCCTCCCCGGGTGAGTGGCAGCATGGTAAACAATCTTCCGGGTCTCTATGTCCACCTTCAGATTGTAACTGGACTCTGACCACGTGTCTCCCAACCGCTATGATGGTCCCAGCCCCTACCGTGTCTCCCCTGGATTCGTGAAACAGGCTCCTGAGCAGACTCTCTGCTTCTGCCTTTGCCCCTACTGTCCAGTCCCCACACAGAAGCCACATGAGGCTTCTAAGACATTAGCCAGACTGAGCCACCCCTCTGCTCAAAAGCTCCCAGTAGCTCCCAGCTCCTTCGAAGTGTTAGCTGCTGTCTGTACCGTGGCTCACAAGACTGCCCAGTGGCTCCCCGTGGCTCTCGCCTCCTACAATTCCCACTTTGATCCTCCTCTCCAACCACACTAGCCTCCTGCTGCTCCTCCACCATGGCAAGCCTGCTCCTGCCACAGGCCCTCTGCACTGGCTGCTGCCCTGGTCTGCCACACAGCTCACTTCTGCACTTCCTTGAGATCCCTGCCCTGACCACCTGCTCACACATGGCCATGCCTCCCCCACCCCAGGGACTCTCCACCCCTTTATTTTTCTCCAGAGCACTCCTTCCCGCCTGACTCCCTCTGACAAAGTGTACATTTACTCATATACTTATTAGCTGCCTCCTTCACCAGAACATAATAAGCATACAGAGGGCAAGGGCTCCGTTCTGCTCACAGCAGGATCGGCAGCACCCAGCACAGCCCAGTCACATGGCAGGGGCTCAGCAAACACCTGCTGGATCTGTGCATCTTCACACTTGCCAATCCAGCAAGATCACTTTGCCACTTTATCTCTTCAGAGACCTGACCTTTTCTTGGCCACTTCTCCCCAACTTCCCTAACGGCTGACCCTCATTCTTCATCATCCCTCTGTCATCCATCCATCTAGCCATTTTGGAGCCTTTGTGGCCCACCCTGTGTACCTTCAAACAGCTCTTTTAATTCAGTTTTCCGTATCACTCTTTCTAAAAGCCTGCCTTCCAGCTTCCCCCAATCAGAGAGCTATATGTCACATGCCTTTGTGCTTCTATGTAACATGCAACTCTGTCACTGGCTCCTGTGTTAATGTTCCTGAGGCTGCCCACTCTTTGAGGCAAGACCATATTTCTGTCTTTTAGTCCCCAGCACCAAGTTCAGCACCAGAGCCATTTATTACATTTACCTTATTATCTATTGATTTTCAGTCTTTATTTTAAAAATTTGAGCTATTTCATGGAGAAGCACACAGAGATGAAGAAATTAGCATAAAGGGAGATTCTGGGTGGGAAAATAAAGATGGGAGTGGATGGGACAGGGGCTGGCCTTCTAGGATCCTATCCAGTTATCCCATGTAGGATCTCTGCCGGCTGCTCTTCCCAATGGCAACTTCAAGACTCATGGTAACAAGCTAACAATTTTACATTAAAAATTAACCCAGATGCCCCCAAGGAAGAGCTGGTGTCACGGAGTAAAGCCACTCTTGAGAGGCTGGCCGGTGCTGTACCCAAGGGCATCTGAGTCCTATGGCCTTGACAGGCATCCCTTTCAGTTTTGCCAGCTGCCAATGGGCTGGTCAGCGCCATCCTGGAGCCACTGAGTCTGTGGCAGAAGCCCTGGGAGACTAACCTGCAGGGCGACCAGAGGATCCACTGACTGTGAAGCAGAGAGCATGGACACTGGGGAGAGAGCTCTGGCTGCAGCTCAGGTCCCAGCTCCACCTACAACCAGCCATGTGTCCCCACAGAGCTTTGCTGGGGCCCTTGGAGGGGGGTCTCTGCAGCCTCACCCAGAAAACAGCAAGCCCCAAGGTCAGCCGAGATGACCTCTCATGGACCCTTCCAAGCCCCTGCTGGTATTCTCAGCCAGAGCATCTTGGCACCAACAGAGGCTTCCGAGGTCCACCCAGGCCCACAGCCTGATCCTGGATGAAAAGGCTCTTTGCTTACTGTGTCCCCACACTCCTGGCTTTGCCCCTGGTCCCCCCCATATGTCTCCAGCATCCCCTGCCCCAACCTGCACCACATCAGCTCTTAGCTCTAAATTTTTACCCTAGGAGAGCCCTTTGCATTTCTGTTTTCCCGTGAAAATAAGTGATCTCTAACATACTGACCAAGAGATGAATCTGATTTAAAATAAAAAATGGAGAAGGCATCTATATAAAGAAACTCAAAACTGGAGAAGGTGTCTATATAAAGACTGGTGGCGAGCTCTGAAAAAGAAACAGCGACAAGTCTAAGAATAGCTCCTGTAAGTATGGTTGCAAAATTGGAAACCAGTGACAGAAATACTTCTTTAAAAAAGAAGATCTGGGTTGTAAATCATCATCTTTGTCTATCATCCCAAATTAAATGAATAAACACTGGGAATTAGGGGGGAGGGGGATGCCTAGAGGAAGTACAAATACTCCTAAATCTCCAGCTTCCAAGCAAAGGCAGGCTGGTGTGTCAAAGGCTGTTTTGTCCACCACAGAAGCAGTGTTGGGAGGCCCACACAGGGGCACTGCTGAGCTGACCCTGCCCACGGGGAGGGGACCTGCGCCAGGGAGGCTATTCGGCTATGGAAGCTGGGTGAAGGCTCTAGGCCCGGCTTCTTTTTTTTTTTTTTTTTTTTTTTTACAATTTTTATTTATTTATGATAGTCACAGAGAGAGAGAGAGGCAGAGACACAGGCAGAGGGAGAAGCAGGCTCCATGCACCGGGAGCCCGATGTGGGATTCGATCCCGGGTCTCCAGGATCGCGCCCTGGGCCAAAGGCAGGCGCCAAACCGCTGCGCCACCCAGGGATCCCTCTAGGCCCGGCTTCTTCCTGGAGCTTTGCGTGTCTGCCACTCAAATGCCCCCTTTCCAACCCCAGAGAGACCCTGGCATCCCCCATGTAGGTCAGCTGGCTCACAGGCAGAAATCTACTCAGAGAGGGTGGACAACTTGCCCCAAAACCAGGGCTAGGATTCAAACCCAGTCCTATAAACACATTGTCACCCCCGCACCTGCCAAGTGGGGGCCCCCACGAAAGCAGCCCCTCCCACTCCAGAGCCTCCTTCCAGGATGCAGTCCTGTCTAGCAGGCCCAAGATGCTCTTTGCAGAAAGGGGAGGGAGGTCCTCTGCAGGGAGGGGCAGCTGAAGCTGGAAGGGCTCTGGGGCCCTACCGAGCTCACCGTGCTTCTGGGGTTTGTTCACTAGCTCTTTACTTGACTCCAGGCAGTACTCATGATTTACAAATTGTTTTCCCTAGCATCGTCTCATGATTTTTTTTTCCCTAGCAACTTTGAAGTAAGTAATATTAACTACATCTAAGAGAAGAGGAAAATGATGTGGAAATTGGTTTTACAGCTCCTGGGTAACACCAAAGGATTCCAGGATTTTCATGATATCCCCCCAAAACACATGAATTTATATTCTGACTTACAGACACAAGGTCCCTGGCACCAAGAAACAGGTAAGGACAGTTCCTCTGAGGGTGTTGATCCCTGGGGGCTCACTTGCCCCCAGGGCCTGAGGCAGCACACAATGCTAGACCGCACAAGCTGTTCACAGTGTGTGTGCTGGGGATGGGGGACAGTCACTGGGGTCCTGTCCTCTCACACTCGAGTGACATCAATTGCTATGGCCAAGGCTGGGGGGAGGGCCAGGGAAGGCTTCAAAGTGGCAGGGACTTTGGGACTTTGGGGCAGAGTATTTAATTAAGTAGCATAACCAAGCTTCAGCTTTGAGGCCACCCAACAGGATTCCTCTAGACTCCACCATGTCGAACTTGGACAAATGACTTCATCTCTGAGAACCTCGGTTTCCCATCTATAATATTTCAGGGTAACCTCAGAATGGCTGAGGGCATACAGTACTTTACAGAGGTCCTATTAATAGAAACAGAATGACCATTTTGCAACTCCTAATGCAAATACTGGACATACTGGACATAGATATGGATCCTCGATGGATGATAAAACCCCCTAGCTAACAAGCAGTCTGGGCAAGTCAAACTCTGACCCCACAGTCAAGATCAACATCACCAACATGGGGCTGAGAGAAGTTTCCAGCCTCTGATGGGATGCATGGGGAGCACACGGCACCACCTAAGAAGGACCTTTGCCCTAAAGTGAAATGGGACCAAAACAAGCCTCCAGAGCTACTACTAGTATCCAGGAAATACACAGGGTAGTGTACTAACTAACTAAATGATATCATAAAAAAAAAACATTTAAAAAATGATATCATGAGGAAGCAGCAGCCAAATCTAGAGTACAGGATAGTCTACAGGACAAATAACTCGATTTCACCAAAAAATCAGTGGCTTATAAACAAAGGTGCTTGAGGGCTGTTATAAGAATACTCAAGATACTCAAGAGACATAACTAAATGCAACATGTGGACCTTACTGGATCCTAATGCTAACAAACCAGTGATGAAAAGACATCTTTGAAATAGGTAACACACAGGAATTCTTGTCAGTTACATTAGGCATTAGGCATGATCATGGCATGGTAGATATAAACATCCTTATCAACGAAGGAAGAATCATCTTTTCAATAAACAGTACTGAACAACTGGACATCCAGAGGCAGAAAAGAACGAACCTTAACCTAAAACTTTATACCATATACAAAAAGTAATTCTTTTTTTAAATTTTATTTATTTATTCATTCATGGGAGACACAGAAAGAGAGGCAGAAACACAGGCAGAGGGAGAAGCAGGCTCCCTGCAGGAAGCCCAATGTGGGAATTGATCCCAGGACCAGGGGGGATCATGCCCTGAGTCAAAGGCAGGTGCTCAACCGCTGAGCCACCCAGGCATCCCCAAAAGGTAATTCAAAATGGATCACAGATATAAAGGTAAAATGCAAGACTATAAAGTTTTAGAAGACACATATCTTTTTTTTTTTTAAGATTTTATTATTTATTTGAGAGAGAGCAAGAGACAGCAGGGCAGGGGGGCAGTGGAAGAGGGAGGGGACACAGACTCCACACTGAGCAGGGAGCCCAATGTGAGGCTCTATCCCAGGACCCTGAGATCATGACCTGAGCCAAAGGCAGGCACCCAACTGAGTGCACCATCCAGGCGCCCCTGAAGACACATATCTAACAAATGGCAAGCATCTAGAATATAGCAAGAATGCTCAAGCTCAACAGTAAAACAAACAAACAAACAAAAACAATAAAAAAATGGGCAGAGGGGACGCTGGGGTGGCTCAGCGGTTGAGTGTCTGCCTTCAGTTCAGGGTGTGATCCTGGGTCCGGGGATCGAGTCTCATATTGGGCTCTCTGCGAAGGGCCTTCTCCTCCCTCCTGTCTATGTCTCTGCCTCTCTCTCTCTGTGTCTCATGAATAAATAAAGAAAATCCTAAAAAAGAAAAAGAAAAAGAAAATGGGCAGAAGATATGAAAGGACATTCCATTCAAGAAGGATACATGGACAAGAAACACAAAAACAGCTGTTCAACGTTGTTAGCTATTAGCGAAATGCAAACTAAACCACAAGCCATCACTATACACATGTTAATACAATAGACAACATTAAAAGCTGGCAAGGGTGCAGAGAAACTAGCTCTTACATACATTCCTGGTAGGAATATAAAATGGTAGAACCACTCTGGAAAACAATTTGGTAGTTTCTTACAAAATTAACATGCCATTTACCATATAACCCAGTAATCACTCTTAGACATTTATCCTACAGAAATGAAAATGCATGCCCACACAAAACCCTATATGCTTATGTCCAAAGCAGTTGTATGTATAATTGACAAAACCTGGAAACAATCGAAATGTCCTTCAAAGGGGAAAGAAAGGTTAAATTCCAGTACATCTAGATCATGGAATACTACTCAGCAATAAAAAGCAACAAACTTATTGATACAGGCAGAAATCTGGAAGGAGTTCAAGGGCATTCCATTTACTGAGAAGAACCAATCCCTAAAGGTCACATACTGTCTTGTTCTGTTTATATATAACTTTCTCAAAATGGCAAATCTATAAAGATGCCGAACAGATTCGTGGTTGGCAGAGGACAGCAAGGAAGGTGTGTGCACAGGTAGAGGGTAGCACAGGGACTTCTCTCCAGGTGATGAGATCCCTTATATCTTGATAGGGGTGGCTACAAGAGTCTATAGGTGATAAAACTGTATACAGTCACATACACATGCACAAACACAAACACACACACAAACAGTGAAAATTGAGTAAGGTCTGTAGTCTAGTTAATAGTATTGTGCTCAAGTCTATTTCTGGTTTTGATAATTGTCCTACAGCAATTCAAGATGTCGCTACTGAGAGCAGGGCATATGGGACTTGGAGTACTATTTTTGTAACTTCCCGTGAACCTATAATTATTTCAAAATAAAACAAGTTTTTTATTTTTTTAAGATTTTATTTATTTAAGAGAGAGACAGAGAATGAGGGCGGGGCTGAGAGGGAGAGGGAGAAGCAGGCTCCCCACTGAGCAGGGAGCCCACTGTGGGGTTCAATCCCAAGACCCTGGGATCATGACCTCAGCCAAAGTCAGAAGCATAACCAACTGAATCACACAGGTGCCCCATAAGAAGTTATTTTTTGGGCAGCCTGGGTAGCTCAGCAGTTTAGCGCCACCTTTAGCCCAGGTCCAGATCCTGGAGACCTGGGATTGAGTCCTGCGTTCAGCTACCTGCATGGAGTCTGCTTCTCCCTCTGCCTGTATCTCTGCCTCTCTCTCTGTCTCTCATGAATGAATAAAATTTTTTTTAAAAAGTTATTTTTTAAAGGTCCTTATCAAATAGAGATGCATACTGTATTATTTAAGGGTGAAAATAACATGACTTATGGGATTCACTGTTTAAAAGGTGGAGAGGGACAGGGCAGCAAGACTGCAGGACATTCCTTGCTGTTGAAGCTGAGTGACCAACAGGCAGAAATCCATTCTATTATTTGCTCTTCTTCTGTATGTTTGAAATTTTCCACAGTAAAAAGCTTTAGATGGTAGAACAGAATTTTCCACAAAATTTGTAATGAGATGGGCAGTGACTCAGGAAATCGTCTGTTTCAGAGATTTACTAGTTATCTTGTAGAAAAGCAATCAGAAAGACCCGTCAAACCTAACAACTTAGTTCAACACATCTTTCTTTCACAAAAAAACTTCTGCATCTGTCCACGTTTTTCTATCACCACTGGCTGTCAGGGATACGGTTCCCAGTTAAGTTTCTGAAACATCTTTAAACACATTTAAAATGTCCCTTTGTGGAAAAGGCATGTTATCACAACAAATGAGAAAGGAACTGCTCTTTTAGAAGAGACTGAGGCTGGCGGGGCATTTGTTCTGGAAAAGCATATTCGGAAACATTGGAAATGTTTCTACTGTCATAGGATTTTGTCACCAAAAACAATATTAAGTCTGTGACTTACAAAAACTCTCATGTCTGAACTCCTAAAAACCTACGTAACAGAATTTTCTAATCTGCTCAAAAATTTCCAAAGCATTTGAGTAGGTTTTGGACTCATGCGTTAAGAACTTTAAAATAAAATACCTTCCATTTAGTTGACAAAAACATCTGATTGGCATCAGGAAGGATGGAAATGTACTAGCCAAATTTCAACAAATCCTCTGCATACGCAGTGGACAGGATGGAAAAATGAGTAACCCAATTTAGAAAGAAAGCCAGTGATGCGTTTCCTCCATGTGCAGCTACGTGTCTCAGGCAGGGATCTTTTTCAGAGAGGGCAGCCACTAAAACCAGAGAGCTAAACAGACTGAACACAGAGCCAGCCCCCCCCCCAACCACTCTCTCACAGAGCATTAATGCACACTTTCTGAAAATAATCAAACATATGAAGCCAGAAGGTTTTTCGTATCACCAAGAAAACAAAAAAAACTTAAGGATTACATCTTTTAGCTCATCTTGATTTCTATCTTTGACATAGGTTTTATGATATAATACAACATAAGGTCAAACAGTAAGGTAATACACGTATAGAGCAATATGCAGGTATTGGGGATACATACCCAAAACGTTTTTTTACTGAGGGTGATGCGTGAGTAAAGAAAAGTGTGAAGGGTACAGCTAGTCGCTGACAGGGCTCCCTCTTCTCCCCTGATCCTCTGCCCCTGGGTCCTTACGCCTCCCCTTGCTGTTGGGCCTGGCTCCTTCCATCCCAGGCTGAGGCAGACACAAAGCACAGTCAAGGCTTGGTCCACCTCTCTCCCAGTGGCCCACCTGCTGACCAGGTAGCTCCACACCCGTGTCCTCACTTGCACGCCAACCGGAGGCTGTGAAGAAGCCAGGCCACAGTCCATACTTTGTCCTAGACTCTGAGTCAGGGAAACTGAGCTGGAATCCTGGCGCTGCCACCCAGCTGTGACTGGGCAGGTGCCTGGGTGTCTCTGAACTTGTTTCCTGGGTGCACCATGTTGTGGCCAAGGCCCTTCAGCCCAATGAGTTAAGGAATTCAGGGGTCTTCCAGATTTAGAAAGGATTATAGTGCTGTATATGGTATGCAGAGTGACTCCCCCAAGGGGAACGGGCCGCACCCAAAAAATCAAATACATAGTATTTCCATAGAGAAACATGAGATATTTTTAAAGAACATAATTAGTCTCACATCAATTCAGGTCAGAGTTTTGCCACAAAATTAGTTTGCTGTAGGCTTAAAAGAACCTTTGGGATTTCGAGCGTTCTGGATTCCAGAAAGGTGGGGGCCCAGGCTGCCCTCCAGAGCTGCAGGGAAGCTGATGCTCGAAGCAGCAGGAATCCAGCATGGTCTACTTCTACCTTATTTTCAGACAGAACCTCCTCTTGACCTAAGATCCTTTAAGAATGTCTCAGGATCTGATGGCCGATGGAGTTCTGACCCCTCTGCAGAGATGCCAGGGCCCTTGGCAGCTGAGTCCCAGCCTCACCCTCACCCCATCCCACACCCTGCCTCCTCCCAGAGGGTCCCTACACACTTGTGGCCCCTGCTTGTGCCAATAAGCCTTCCCTTCTGCCCTGGTCCTTATGGGGAAAGCCAGCTCTTCACTCACAAGTCACCCTAAGCATCACGGCCTCACCTGAGGGCCAGCCTACTCCCACTCAGCCATACTGTGCTCACTCCACAGCACTAAAAGGTCAGCTGGGACATTGTTCTTGTCTCCCCACACCTGAGTGATCTGTCTCTAGCCTGGCACAGTCAGACACATAGTAGGAATTTGGAAGAAAAGAATCCATCAATCAGCTGATTGTCTGGCATGAAGCCACCTGCTGCATACCATAAGCTTTCCATCACTTGGTCCCCTCCCCTACCATAGGCACTTTCCAGAGCGTGGCTGAAGGACCTGGACCTTTGGTTGGAGAGAGGGATGGGCTGGGTGAGGGCAGAGGATGGGGGCTGCATCACATGGTCTCACACACATCTTCCAAAGTGGAGAGGCCACATCAAGAAGGGCAAAGGGGGGATCCCTGGGTGGCGCAGCGGTTTAGCGCCTGCCTTTGGCCCAGGGCGCGATCCTGGAGACCCAGGATCGAATCCCACATCGGGCTCCTGGTGCATGGAGCCTGCTTCTCCCTCAGCCTGTGTCTCTGCCTCTCTCTCTCTCTCTCTCTGTGTGTGTGACTATCATAAATAAATAAAAATTAAATAAATAAATAAATAAATAAATAAATAAATAAATAAATAAATAAGAAGGGCAAAGGGACTTGGTCAATGAGCTCCAACAGGATATGACCCAGTCCACCTTGTGGCAGCAACAGGAAGATGAGTCTGTGAAGATGGAGAGGTTTTTACAACTAGAACAATCTAGCAATATTCTGTAGCTTCTAGAATAAGGAAGCTCCCAATCAAACGAAGCTTGAGGTCCCCTGGGGCAGGAACACTGACTGAGGAACCTCTGCTGGGTAGTTTGCTCTTACCTATCTTCTCCCCAACTAGCCTGCAACTTCCTGGAGGTCAGAGGTCACATCTCATATCCCAGCACCAGTCTCAAGGCCTGGGCACAGTTCACCCGCAAAATGCTTTGACCGGATAAGGGGAGGAACTGGATGAGTGTTTGCCCTTTGTAGTTCCTTCCAACTCAGAATGTCTGTGGTGCCCTCCATCCACCACCACACCAACTCCAACGAGTGGAACGTTCTCTCACTCCCACCCACAGATTGTTGTCCCCATCAGTCTTGACAGATCTCACCTTCTTTGACCCCATTACAGTTTGTTCAAGGCACATCCTCCCCGGTCTTCCAGAGCTTTTACTACTGTGATTAGATCTGTTCCCCTAAGGCCCTGGGAGTTGGGCTCCACGAGGGCAGGGATCAGGCACCATGGGAGAAAATTATTTACTGAATGGCTGCTTAGGGGACAGAGGGAAAAACATGAGCAGAGGCATGGAGACAATATGTGGGCATGTGGAATGTGCCAGAGCAGAATTTCTGCATCCGGTCCCTGTTAAAGATGGGGGATGGGGCGGGGGTGGTACAGCCTGATTGACAGAGCACCTGCCACTCTCTAGATTGACAAGGCCCTCCTGCCAGCTGGGTGAGGTGGGTCTTGTTGCAGTTGGAGCATCCAGGCTGGAGCATCCAGGCCCCTGAGAGGCCACAGGGAGCATCAGAATGCAGAGCCCCGTTGAGTCACCAGAGCACAGGGCTGGATGAACTCACCCTGTGGGTCAGAAAGCCAGGCTTCAGAAGATCAGGGGAACAGTGTTGGGCAGACCCAGTCCATAAGCAAAGGGAGGAGTGACAATTTATGAACGTCATCTTCATCTCCTATCAGGGGCCTAGGCAAGCTGAACCAGTTGCCAGAAGAGTGCTTGAGAGCACAGAACTAGAATATAGAGAAGTGAGGGGGCTTGAGTAAAATCTAGGCAGGCTTGGTAAGGCCTAATGATAAAGCCAAGCCCTAAAAAAGCACCCAGAGTACCGTGAATGCTCACTTCCCTAAGACAGCACCTATCCCATCCTTCTCTAAGCAAGACGTATTCTGGCTAACCCCCTCCTGAAGATACCCTCGTCTTCCAGAAAAGTCACAAAGCTCTTGGTAAGCTCAGTCATGTGGTTTGGAAGTTAGGGGTTTCAAAGAACACCTTGCCCTCTCAAAGTCCTTTCCACTTCATGTTGAGGGATACCTTGCTGCTACCCTAGATTTCCTGTGTCAAAGACTGAGTAATACACCCCCTGAAAGACATCACATCCCAAACCCCTGAAGCCATGAATATTTTGCCTGACATGGCAAAAGGACACTGTAGGTGTGACTATATAAAGGCCACCGAGAGGATCTTGGCTTATCTGGGTAGGCAGGATATAATCACAGGGGCCTTCGTGAGGGGGAGGCAGGGGGCTGAGCATCTGAAGGAGGCAGTGTGAAAATGGGAGCAGCCAGGAGACATGAAGATGCCAGGCTGCTGGCTCTGAGGATGGAGGAAGGGGCCCTGAGCCAAAGAATGCAAGTGGCCTCTGGAAGCTTGAAAAGGCAAGGAAACAGATTCTCCCGAAGGAGTACAGCCCTGCCAACACCTTAATTTTGGCTCATGAATTACCATTTTGGACTTCTGACCTCAAAACTGTAGGATGATAAATTTGTGTCACTAAGTTTCTGGCAATTTGTCACAGAAACTGTAGGAAAGTAACACATGTAGCTTACAGATGAGGAAACAGAGGCTGGGTGGGGGCGGGGAGGGTAAAGTCATTTGCTCCAGACACTGCCCTCTCTGACCCATCAGGTCCACAGATTTCTGGGCGCCATCAGCCAGCCATGGATTATGCAGGGGGACAGCCTGGCCTTGACTCCCGGCCCCACCACTTACTAGCTCTGCACCCCAGGGTAGGTTATACAAACACTCCTTGCTTCAGCTTCCCCACCTGTGAAATGGGGTGTCACTCCTGTCTGGGACAGAGCTGTGAGGAGTGAACAGGGTGATATGGGAAAGCCCTAAGTACCAGGCATGGCCCTGTGTGAGGTGAGCTATCACAATTACTCTCCTATTTTTTTATTTTTTTATTTATTTTATTTTACTTTACTTTACTCTATTTTAGAGCCACTTCATCTTCAGTCAGGCTAACAGTACACAGGCCCGGCAGTCACCGAGACCCAGGCCTGTCCTGTCTCTGCTTGTTTGCTCTTTTTTATACCTTCAGAGGTCATATTTTCATTCATTAGTTTCAGATCCAAGCCCTTTTGAGCCGTGGCCATGAAGTGCTCACTCGGGCAGTTGTCACACACTCACAGCCCAAGCAAAGCTGGCAACCTGTTCGTGTGCACGTCTCCAGAATATTAACGCAGCCTAGAAGAGATTTTTGTTGAATGTATTTAATTTATATATACATACACACACACACACACACACACACACACACACACACATATATATGGAGAATCCATTTATTCTCTCTCTCTCTCTCTCTCTCTCTCTCTCTATATATATATATATATATATATATATATATATATATGGAGAATCTTCCATCTTAACATAGCTCACTACGTAAAAACCGACTCAGGAGTTGCTAATTGGCACTGCCACTCTGCCCCCACCCTGGCATCGGGAAGTGACAGCAGCCCTCCTGCCTCCAGGGGCCATTTGGCTCGGTGAACTTCAGAAGGGTGGGGGCTGCCTTCTAGGGGGAGGCTGACCCACATCGGAGCAGGTCAGCAGCCCAAAGCCTGGCCCTTCTCCAGATGGGATTAGAGGGACAGAGCACCGGAGGCTGGGCAGTTCTGTCTGGGTAGCCTCTGGGAAGAGGATCACGTGTCCTCCTGAAAGGCAGCATCTCTCTCAGCCCCACTCCCTTCAATCAACACCCACAAGCCAGGCCACTCCAGTGGCTCTTCATCTCTCCCCCTTCTCCCAGGGCCAAGTTCCCATGAACCTCCCAACCACGAAAGAAAAATCCTCCAATCATGTAGCTATCCTTCACTTAGGGGTAGGGGCAGAAATATAAGGGAACAACAAAGTTATCCAAAATTCTTCAGCAAAGGCTGACTTAATTCAGCCTTTTTTTTTTTTTTAATTTTTTAAAATTTATTTATGTTGGTCACAGAGAGAGAGAGAGAGAGAGAGAGGCAGAGACACAGGCAGAGGGAGAAGCAGGCTCCATGTACCGGGAGCCCGACGTGGGACCCGATCCTGGCTCTCCAGGATCATGCCCTGGGCCAAAGGCAGGTGCCAAACTGCTGCGCCACCCAGGGATCCCTTAATTCAGCCTTGTAATTAAGCTTTTTTTTTTCTTTCTTAAATACATGCGAGACCAAATCTTGATCACCCTAGTTTTCTCCCAAACTGTGAACAGATGGGCCAATGCCGGTTTAGCCAGATTCTGCGTCCCCTTAAATGTGACCACCTCCCCAGCCACCTACACCCCATTCAGCACTGCACACATGGATGCCCTTCAGATGCAGAACCTTGAACCTCAACTGTCCTACTGCCCCGTGGGAGCAAGCTGTCTAAATGAGACCCCCCTGAACCTGCCCCAACCTCTGGTGCCCCTTGAGCAAGGAACCCAGCTCCTGACCCCAGGTGCCTGGGTAAGAAATCCAACCTGGATTTCACTCACACAAATACATTCTGAGTGGGGTGAGCCAGCATTCCTCCCTAGGCGTATATACACCCAGTGGGTGCACATGTCCCACAGACAAGAGCCTTCATAGCAGCCCTGTGTATGTGGCAAAAGGCTGGACACAGCCCCACTGCCCATGCTCAGGGGCGTGGATACATAAATGGGGATACATTCAAATGGTGGACTCCCCCACAGCAGGGAAGAACACAGCACTGCTAGTCACAGTCTGGACGAATCTCACAGTCTTTTCTATAGGCTTCCATTTCCACAAAGGTCAAA
Organism: Nyctereutes procyonoides; assembly: GCF_905146905.1. NCBI lineage: Eukaryota > Metazoa > Chordata > Mammalia > Carnivora > Canidae > Nyctereutes > Nyctereutes procyonoides. The sequence goes on along the minus strand of NW_026575049.1, from coordinate 27,383,198 downwards.
ACCAGGCAAAACTAGTCACTGGTGATGAGGTATTGAGTAGTGGTTACCTTGGGAGGAGGCCCCAAGGAGCCTTCTGGGTTCCGAGGGTCTTCTGCAGCTTGATCTGAATGTGATTTATACAGGTATTTATAAATTTATAAATGGAAATAGGCCTGTAAATAGTGCTGTAAGCCTAAGACTAGTGTACTTTACTATAGGTAAAGTAAGTTAACCTCCTTAAAACCTTTAAAAGTATAAATATTTACCTTTGAGCACCCACTGTATGCTAAGTCCAAAGGGTATCTCAGACTAGATGCTGATCCTTTAAGAGCTTACAGCCTGGTGGGGAAGAAAATACACTCAAATACTACAGGGCTGTCTGGGGCCAGAGAGACTGGTAGTGAGGGTCAGCCACGGGTATCAGCATTACTCATGATTTGGGGGAGGAGACAGAAAATAACTGATTCAACATAGGACTTGGAGGTGGCTGGTCTGGTGTCCAGATCCAGCGTCTTGCTGTCCAAGACTTTGGCCCCACTTTCTCTTCTCTAAGGGAGAATCACAGTAGCCACACCTCATGGGTTCTCTGGAGGATTCGTGGAAAATACTCGAGAGGTGTGGTGCGCTCAGGTCTGAGACTGGTGTTACTCCTGCCCCAAGGTTGGGCCTACTCACTGCCTGAGTCCCAGGGTTTGCAGATATGCCCTAGGCTCTGCCCCCAATAGCTTCCAGTCCCTCATGGACTTGGCTCTTAAAGGAGCCTGAAGCTGGGAATCAGATACCTAGGACACAATATGAACGTAGAGGAGCAGATAAAGAGGCCATGGGGATCAAAGGGCCCTGCAGGGTGGAAACTGAGCTAGGCCTTATAAGGCAAACAGGATTCAGCACGTTAGAGAGGAGCCTGCTGATGTGTGTGGGGGCAGGTAGGGACAGGGACCTGTGTGAGCAAAGGCATGGAGGTGGGAAGTCAGGTGAGCGAAGAAAAAGCACATAGTCAAGAGTGATTCAGGAAGGGGCCCAGCAGTAGCTGGCTGGCTCAGTCAGAAGAGCACGCGACTCTTGTATTTGAGCCCCATGTTGGGTGTGTAGACATTACTTAAACAATATAATCTTGGGGGATCCCTGGGTGGCTCAGCAGTTTTGCGACTGCCTTTGGCCCAGGGCGTGATCCTGGAGACCTGGGATTGAGTCCCACGTCAGGCTCCCTGCATGGAGCCTGCTTCTCCCTCTGCCTGTGTCTCTGCCTCTCTCTGTCTCTGTGTCTCTAATAAATAAATAAAACCTTAAAAAAAAAAAAAAAAGAAGAAGAAGAAGAAGAAAAAGAAAAAGGGGCCCAGGAAAGAAGGCCTACAATGCCCAGGGCTGAGTTCAACTTTATTTTTGCTGTCAGTGGGAAAGCCTTGCCAGTTTTGGAGGTCAGGAAGTGAGCATATCCAAGCAAGGATTTAAAATGACAAGCCAGCCAACAGCAAGCAGTGTTTCGGAAGGAGGTAACTACCTTCTCCAAGGCTGGGGTTAGGGGGTCAGTTTACCAAGAAACATCCAAACCTTCATACCTGGTCCCCTCTGGCGACCCAAACATGCGTAAACTCTATGTGCAGTGAGGGGCTCAAATTTAGGACCCAGAGATTAAGAGTCACACGCTCTACAGACTAAGCCAGCCAGGTGCCCCCAAGTATGTATTTTTGATTAGATGGTGGCAGGAGCCTGAGTGAGCCTGGCAGGACCTTGAAGGAATGGCTGGAGACTTGACCTTCTTGCACTGGCTGAGATATAAGGATACAGTCTTATAGTTCTTATCGCTTAATTTTATTTATTTTTTGAAAAAGTCATATATTCCCATGATTCAGCACTCAAATGGCTCAAAGGATCTCTAGTGAATAGCCTCCCAGCACCAGCCCCATCCCACAGGCACCAAGACCACCATCTTCTTGCAGACCCCAGAGACCCTATGTACACACATAAGCAAATGCACTTTATTTTTACATGGACAGAGGCATACCAGACACATCACCCTCCACCTCCTTCTCTCACAGCAATCTATCTTGGTGACTGCTCCGTATCCATGCATGGAACTTCCACCTTATTTTCCATAGCTGCACAGTATTCCATGATTCCAACAGAGCATTATTTGTTCCTGGCCCCCTGCAGACGGACATTAGATTCTTTCCAATCTTTTCCTAGTACAGATAAGGCAGCAATGACTAATCTTCAAATAAATTATCTTGCACAGAAATTAAAACATCTGTAGGATGAATTCCTAGAAGTCCAACTGCTGGGTTAAAATGTACAACATTCCCTAATTTTGAAAATGTTGCTAGAGAGACGGGATACATTTAAATCTTCATCTAAGGAGTACCTGGGTGGCTCAGTTGGTTAAGCATCTGCCTTTGGCTCAGGTCATGATCCGGGGGTCCTGGGATAGAGCCCCACATCAGGCTTCCTGCTCAGCAGGGAGTCTGCTTTTCCCTCTCCCTCTGACCCTCCACTTCACTTGTGTTCTCTTTCACTCTTAAATAAAATCTTAAAAAAAAAAATAAATCCCCATCTAAGAAACAAGACTGATTAATAGGAAAAATACTTAGAGTGTATAGTTTTTAAGAGTGCCCAGATGAGGAAAGAGTAGAACAAAGCCCCATTCAACAGAGCACTGGGTCAGGAGATGGTTCTGGACCTGAATCAGCCCCTACTCAGCCAATGCCCTGGTCCACTTGTACTTCATCTGAGTGAAGGGCCAGACCTGCTCAGCCCCTCAGCCTTTCCCAGCGTAGACAGGCTCAGATGCCCTGATCCCAGGACAGGTAGGAAGGTGGACGGTGACTGGAGTCGCCAGGACACCCAGCCATAATTGGTCTCCCTGGGCATAAGTGCCAGGGCTCAGGCGGGAATAGGCCACAGAGTTTACCCCAGAGGCAGGCCTGGCAGGAGCAGGTGGGAATGGAGAGCCTGAGAGGATCCAGTGTTTCCAGCCTGGCCATCCCAAATGAGTGATAAGCACCTTTTGCTATTTTCCCTGCAAAGGCTGCAGGGACACCACAGCCACACAAAGACACGCTCACACTCTGTAACACTGCCGTGCCTACCATGGTCCTGTTACATAACAGGTCATACAGGTCAGGTATGCCTGACCACAGGGGCCACCTATACCTCACTCTTCATGTGGGCAGCTGGTGGAGGATGGAGGCAGGCCTCTGGATCCGTAGTGTCCTCCCTGTGAGGACAGCTGGGTAAACATAGCAGCCAGGGCAGGACTTCCTCCCACCTCCATAAATCCAGCTCCACTATGGAAAACTGGGAATGAAATGGATCTTCTGCCCCCAACAGAGCAGGAGTGCCTCTTGGCAAACCAAAGACAGCTTTGGAGAGGAGGAACCTTCACCAACCTTCCTGTTTCCAGCCAATGCTTTGCTCCAACATGACTGGAGGGCCGGGAACACCTACAAATCAAACCACACTTAAATGCACTGAGGTTATTGCTACTAAAATTTTTCTAACAAAAGCACAGTACATCAATTTTTCTTTGTTTTGGTAAATCTAGATGCTCACATATGCTATATGTTAAAATCCACAAACTCATGTAGAGATGTACTTCCTCTTCCTGGAGGCGAGGCGGGGAATGCCCTGGGAAAGCTCACTCAGCCTCCCCTCCCCGACTCACCTGCCTGTATGTCCACCCGTGTGTGTGTGTGTGTGTGTGTGTGTATTCAAGGCTTAGACAGCCTTCCCCTACTGCTCCACCCGCCAACCTTCACTGACCAGCAGAGCTCCCAGGTCAAGCTGCCCTTCCATCAGAGAGCCTTGGCCCCTAAGTCCCCAGAAGCCCCTCACTCCACCCTGGGAGCTTCAATCTGATCCTCTATTAGCCCACCTCCCAAGTCTAGCTGGCAAATCCACCTGCTGGGCATCTGGAGGTGGGACTGCAGGCTCCAAGGGCCCAGCTGTGCCTGGGGGGCCACTCAGAGCAGCAAAGGATTCAAAAATCGAAGACCTGTAAGCTTCCTTCCACACGATCTCAGGCAAATTCACCCTCCTGAGCCTTACTCTATCCAGCTACAAAATAGGCACAATAATTCTTCCAAGGCTCCAGGGTCATTGGGAGGATTAAATGAAATAGTTTATGTGAAATGTAATTTGCAAACCACAAAGGTCTACGCGAATTCTGGTGAGGATTAGTAATATTGATATTAATATATTAATATTAGTTAAGCAGTAATATCCTCATACACATCTCTTCACCAGTACCCATTGTTGTGCCTTGCAGGCACCCAATATGACTGTTGATGGAATCCCAGATTCCGTTTGTTCTAGACAGAATAAAAACACAGGTGCTACAGGCAAAGAGCAGGAGGCTATGCCAGTGGCTACAGTACCAGTAGCCATGGGGTTAGCTCCTTTTCCCTCAGAGCTTTCCTGTAAATTGTGACCCAGAAGGCTTTGGGGAACAGCACTGCCCAGCAAAGCAGAGGTTCTCAGCCACCTCCCAGCAGGACAGGGCTTCTCTGGGGGCAGGCTATCTACAGTTGTAGCAGGAGAAAAATAAAGTTAGTAAACTTCACAATGTCCTCCAGAGTGGGCAGGCTGTCTGATCTGAAAATCCTTTCAGGGTGACAGATACAGCAACTTCTAGAGGTTTCATCCTACTCATTTTGTTTTTTTCTTTTTTAAAGATTGATTGATTGATTGATTTATGATAGACATAGAGAGAGAAACAGAGACACAGGAGGAGGGAGAAGCAGGCTCCATGCCGGGAGCCTGTCGTGGGACTAGATCCCAGGACTCCAGGATCGCGCCCTGGGCCAAAGGCAGTCGCCAAACCACTGAGTCACCCAGGGATCCCCCCACTCATTTTCTTGAGGTGAGCTAGCAGGGACAGCTGTCCTGGGACCAGCCACGGTCTCAGCCACAAGGGTCCACAGATCATGGGAGGAGATCTAGCAAGGAGATCTGAGTCCTTCAGGAAGATCACCGAAAAAATTTCAGGTTGGAAAAGAAGACACACACGCGCGCGCACGCACAAATCCCTTCTCCATCCATCTTCACATGACCTGGTCTGGCTCAAAACCAGGGACCTCACCTGAGCCTTGTGGCACCCAGGAGGTGGGCAGGGGGGTTACAAGTAGCTCCACAAAAGGGCAGGTACTTGCCCAAGGTCATCACTCCAATTCTGACTTCCATGTAGTTCTCTGCTTGCCACTCATGGCCATAATGCCATCTAGCAAAAAGGCTGGGGACGTCATCTTTTCCACAGATACTTGAAATACAGCACCAGGGGTTCTGGTTTTTAACTTCTGTGACTCTTTCAACTCTATGACTAACTTAATAATTTCACCGGTAAATGCTTATGACCTGGTGTTATGTGAACAATGAGATAATGCAGGATTATACCTATAAAGGAAATATACCCAAGTCAACAGTGATTATTTCTTGGTTATGAAATTGGGGGGGATTTTTAGTCTTACACACCAACCTCCTGTGTTACAAGTTCACTACAATCCACAAGTACTTCTTTCAAAACCAGAGAAGCCTATTGTTTTTCAAAGGCTAAAACACTAAGATTAACCCTGCAACTTTCCATTAAATACTCAATTATTTACATGTGACTTTTTAAAATATAGTAGAGCTGGAAGTGACGCAGGTCAGGCACAAAGGTTTTCTGGGTGGGATCTTCCCCGTCCGGCTTCAACCCTAGCGGAGAAGGAAAAGGAGTGACTGTGGGGCTTCCTGCCTCTCCGCAAAAGTCCGAGACCTCCCAGACCCCAGGCTGTCCCATGTGTCCCATTGGCTCCTGATGGAAGCTCGGCTCTGATCCACAATCCTGTTCTGATTAATCCTGCCTTTAATATCCATCACTTCTCAAGAATAATTCCAGCTTTATCCTGAGTGGCAATGACATTAACTTACCCAGCCGTTCATTTGTGTAGTCGACAACTATTTCAGCACCAACTTTGTACAAGGCATTGTGCCAGACAATGAGCCACTGGTAACCCAAGTCTGGAAATGACCAACCAGAGGCCACACATCATCCTTCTAAGTTCTGCCCTAGCACAGGGTTTCAGCTGAGCCAAAACAGTAGCAGCAGAAAGGTGAACGACAGCTGCCTGGATGTATGTGCAGCTGAATTCCAGCACCTCGACACCCTCTGCTGTGGTGTTCCCTCCCTATCCTCCCCTTGCAAAGTCCTGAGGCAAAGTGGGGTCCAGGAACGAGACCCTGCAGAGAAAGCTGGGGGCTTAGGCACCAGGCACCTATACTGCATCCCACTTGGCAAGCGGTGGAGGCAAAGGGAGGGAAACCAAGAAAATCCCAAACTGTGAGACCATCCAATTCTCTCAACAGCCCCCTCCCACTTTACTTCTTCCCCTTCCTGCCCTCTTTGAGGCTGAGAAGATCACATTCAATTAATATTTATTAAGAGTTCACTAGATGCTAAGACCAGATGCCAAATGATTTTAGAGACAAGAACTCTGACCCTGGCTTTGCACATGTTGTTCCCTCTGCCTGGAACCTGCTTCCTCTCCTTACACTCAGTAACAGCTTAAATGTCACCTTATCAGAAAAGCGCCTGCCCAAACAGGAATGCCCTGATGTTCCCTCAGCATGCTCACAACAATAGTCACTGCTCCTGTGTTTGCTGTCTCTCTTCCCAGCGGGACTCAGCTCTGTGAGGGGAGCTCCCTGCACTGCCCAACACACAACACACAGACATGGAATATTCCTTTTTCTTAAGATATGTTTTTCTCTTGGGACGCCTGGGTGGCTCAGTGGTTGAGTGTCTGCCTTCAGCTCAGGGCGTGATCCCGGAGTTCCAGGATCTAGTCCCACATCGGGTTCCCTGTGGGAAGCCTGCTTCTCCCTCTGCCTGTGTCTCTGCCTCTGTGTCTCTGATGAATAAATAAATAAAATCTCAAAAAAAAAAAAAAAAAAAAGACCTTTTTTCTAAAGTAGGCTCCACACCAAATGTGGGTCTTGAACTATGACCCTGAGATCAAGAGGCATAAGCCCTACCAACGGAGCCAGCCAGGTGTCCCAGCAATACTTCTTTCTTAAATAAGCCAGTGACAACAAAAGCCAGTGTTTGCTGAGCATGTACTATGTGCCAAGTGCTGTATGGAGCTCCATGCAGACATGAGGTCACAACAGCTGCATGTCGGCTGCACTATAATTATTCCCATTTTACAGATGTAGGAAATTGCATCATTTCCCTCTATTTTAAAAGAATCGAAATTAGAACCTGGTAAGCAACTTGCCCAAGGCCACAGGGCTCATAAGAGAGCTAGACTTCAACGTCTCCCAATTCTCTCGCCAGGCCACCAGGGCCACTTGGCTCTTTATCTTCCGTTCTCCCCAGGGCCCAAAGGGGCGTTTCTTTCTCCTGCCAGGAACCATTCGTCCCCTTCCTGAATTCTCAGCCTCCTCTCCCGAGACAACCAATTTAGAAATCTTCTGACTCCTCTCCTCATGTCCTGCACCCCGAGCTCCCACCCAATGAGGATGTCTTGCACAATAACCTCTAGTCTTTCAGCCCCGAGGCCCAGCAACTAGAGCAGCTGCATGAATGCTGGTCCCTGGACACCCAGCAAAGCAGGCAGGGAGAGCAGGCATCTCCCCAGTGAACTCACACATGGGATCTGCAGTTAAACCCAGATTCCCAGGCTCCAATTCCTGCTCCGTCCCTACTCCCATCTGCTTGTATTTATGGCGCTGCTGGGCGTGGGGGCATGTGGAGGATGCACAGCCACCATAGCTCTCAATAGGGAAAGGGAGCTGCCCACACTCATTCCAGATCTAAGGCATGAGAAGTCAGTGAGGTCTCACAAGAGCCAAGAGCAACCTGGGTTCCCATTTAGTGGGGCCCCTTCACAGCCGGCCAGAAGTCAGTTTGAGGGCAGACACTATGACAACAGTGGGCCCCAGGGGCCTGTCCTGGATCACACGGGGTGTCAAAACCAGAAGCTGCTGGAAGAAGAAGTGGGAAAGGCAGCAAGGCCTAAAAGGGATGCCTGTGGGAAAAGCGTGCTGAGGGAAAACGAAAATGAGAGAGGGGACGGGACGCCAGGTGTTCTCGGGGTTCTCTGTAGGAATAAGGGAAGGAGGAGGACACATGGTAATGCTGTCCCACATGTGTGTAACATGTGACTGAGGAACTCAGTTCCTTTGTGAAACCTTCAGGGGCTCCCTGTTGGCCACACCGGGGTCAAGTTCAAACTCCTTAGTGAGGCCTTCAAAGATCCTCATGCCCGGGGCTGGGAGGGAGCAGCCAGGTCTGGGAGGCGAGGTATCCCAGGCCTCCATGCTCCGCCCTGGGGTTCCTCATCCTCCGGGGTGCAGGGCACTTGGCTTCTAGGAATACATCTGGCACATCCTGGGGTGAGCGGGGGAAGAGCATGGGCTCTGAGGTCAGACTCGCTGGTTCAGAGCTCAGCTCAGCCAACCACCTGGGCTTGAAACTGCAAGGCTGGCTGGATGCACAGCAGGAAGGTAAGTATTCCCACCTCACCAGGTGGTGGGGGAATAAACACAGTCATTCATCAAAGCACTCTGAACTGTGCCTGGCACACAGTAAGTGCTTAATAAACAAGCTGTTGTTCCTATTGTCCTCAGCACCCTTTTAGGGCTTCTGTTTCAACCACAAGTAGAGCACTGTCTTGCACACAGTTGTTACACACAGGACTTCCTCAGCCAACCACAGCCTTTTACAAGGCACCACCCACCATTCAGGACCCTGTCCCCCAAGGTGGCCTAGCATGGAGCCCAGCACACAGTAGGACTTCAGCAAGTGCTCACTGCCCCAGTGAAGGCCCGTGGCAGGCCTCACACAGAGCTCTCCCAGGGCCCAGCCGCTGGCCCTCCACAACTCACACACCAATTCCCCAGGTGAAATGCCCCACAGAGTGAGAAGGGCACTTGGTTTCAAAACAATAAAGGGCTGTACTCTCCACCTTACTGAGGCTGTTTCCACTCCAGAGAATTTACAGGGAGAAATAAGCACAGAGGGGACTGGAAATAGCGCTGAGCCCCTCTCGGGGAGAGAGCTGGGCTGGCTCTCCAGAAACCAGAAACAAAACCTCAAAGGCAGAGGGGGAGCAAATGGCCTCCAGACAGAAGCCCAAGCTCCATAGAACTTGGCCAACAGGAGTGAAGTAGGACAAGGAGATCACTCACACCCATTCTGCCTTGAAGGTCTCCTTCTGGCCCACTTGGAGAGCTTTGAAGGGGCTCCTTAACCCACCACCATGTGGGAGCAATTTACAACACATCCAGAATCCCAAGGGTTGCACAAAGGCACCCCAGGTTGCCTATGGTCTAGGGGGCAAAAGGGAGGAGGTGGGAATTCACAGTGCCTTCTCTACCCTCATAGCTATTGGGCCCTCGTGTCTGAATGGAGGTCACTATCTACATCCATCTCCACCCTTCTCCCAAGCAGACTGGGAGGCCTAGGGCACCAAGATCCATTCATCTTCAGATACCTGTGCCCCTGGCATGGCGCCTGTCATGTAGATGTTCAATCAGTTACGAGGCAGCAAGATCTGGCAGCAAGAGAGGTCCTGGCTCGAGGAAGACTCTATCTAGGCCTGCCATGTACCACAGACAAGTGAGTCATGTACTCCCCCTGGGTCTCAGTTTCCTCAATTGCACACAGGGAATGACAACAGTTCTGTACTCACACAGCCACTGAGAAAATTAACTGGGAAAATATGTGGTAAGCACCAAAGACAAATGTTTGTCATCCTTCAAGCTTCAGCTCAGCTGTCCCCATGTGTTGGAATCTTTGCTGCTGGCCACGTTCCCCCTCTTCCAGCAATGAACCCACACTGCACTCCCTCTATTGTTTTATATTTTTCACATCGTTGTGATTGCTTGTTTCTAAGTTTGATTCCTCCACTGACCTGAGAGTACCTAGAAGCCAGGGGCATTGTGAGTTTGTGTCTGAGGTCTGACAACATGGACACACAGGTCAGGCTGCGGGCCCTCCCCAACCCATGGTGCCGGCACTGATACACAGGGCACCCTCTGACGAGATGTCCCGATGTGCAGAGCCGAGGGGGCCCACCAAGCATGCTGAAAAGGAACAGACGGGAAGGGATGCTGCAGACATGACCTGTGAAGGAAGTCACACCTCTGAGACCTGCGTCTCCTCTGCAGGCGCAGGTGAGCTTGTTTGCCGGCTGACTGCAGCGCACAGGCCTCCAGGGCACAGATTGCTGCTTCTTTCCTTACATAAAGCGCCCAGCAGTCAGATAAATAATACATGGCCTTCACCACACACACAGGTATCAGGCGTGCAAACACTTGCTTTGCACCACAGTGCCCGGGGTGTGCAGGCACACCCATGCCTATGTGTATAAGATATCTGGCCTTACACGACCCAGAGAGAATATGCCCACCCCCCAAATCTGCCTTGCCATGGCCTGGAGTCAACTAGCACCAGACCTAAGCGGTGTGCCCAGGGAGGAAATGTACACCCACGGGATGGATACACACACCCTAAACCGGCCTCCTTGGTCCCTTTCCCAACAAATATCCTTTGAGCCCCAGGTCATCCTCGGTGCCCCTCCAAGCTGCTGGCTGGTATGCAAGGCTTACACCGTGAGTGCACGGTGCATCCCCAAAGGCCCGGCCAGGCCAACCATCCTCCGGATCACAGCCACCCGCACAGGGCACGGATGCCTCCCCCAGCCGGTGGTGCCAGGCGCCAGCACACCCACCGGGCTCGCACAATCCCACTTGCAAAGGGCCTGTCCACCCGCCTCCCCTCTCCCCCGGCCACCCCCACAGGCAGGTCCGATTACACGCCGGGCGAGGGCCTGCCACGCTGGCCAGGAGGGGGCCAAGGCACACCCACGGGCGGTCCCGCGACCCCGCAGGGCGGGGAGGGGGCGCGGGGCGGGACGGGCTGGGCCGGACGACGGACGCCCCCTGCCTCCTCGGCCTGGCCGGCTCCCCTCGAGCCTTCCCCGCCCGGCGACCTGGGGCCAACGCGCCCCGCGGGGCGCCCCCCGCGCAGGCCTCTCCTACCCCGAGCAGCCCCCGCCCCCGGGAGCCGCAGCCGCCCCCCTCACGGCCTCCGGCGCGAGCCCGGCCGGGCCAGGTACCTCAGGAGCCCATGGCGGCGCCGGCGGCGGAGGCGGGTGCGGACCGCGCGCGGCGGCGACTCTGCGGGCGGGGCGGGCGGGCGGCGCCGCAACCCCGGTATCTCGCCGCCGCCGGCGGGTCCGGGGCCCAGCGGAGTGCCGCCGCGGCGCGCCTGCGCACTGAGCACGCCTCCGGGAGGGGCGGGGCGGCGAGCGCGCCGCTGAGATCACCCGCCCGACCTTAAAGGGGCCGCGCCCGAAACCCGCCGCTCGCCGCGGGGAGGTGGGAGCGACCTCGGTCCTCGGCTCGCACCCAACCCGGCCGAGAGTCGTCGCCCCCGCCGCAGTTCGAGGCCCCAACCCTGCCCACCACAGAGCTTCTGAGGCTGCACGGACAGAGTCCTGGGCTCCAAGCTCGGCCCCCGACACTCGCGGGCTCTCTGGCACTTCACTTTTCTTTTTTTTTTTAATTTTTTTTTTTAATTTATTTATGATAGTCACACAGAGAGAGAGAGAGGCAGAGACACAGGCAGAGGGAGAAGCAGGCTCCATGCACCGGGAGCCCGACGTGGGATTCGATCCCGGGTCTCCAGGATCGCGCCCTGGGCCAAAGGCAGGTGCCAAACCGCTGCACCACCCAGGGATCCCGCACTTCACTTTTCTTAACTGTAATTTCCTCCTCCACTGGGGCCTGTTTTGAAGATGGAACAATATATAATGGCTAATCGTCGAATGAAAGGTGCGCGTGGAATTGTGCAATTAATGCGTGCTGAAGCGCTGTCTGCAATCGCAGGAGGTGGAACTGCAGAGCGGAGAAAGACGTTTTCTTCCCCTTCCACTTCGCGGCGCTTCATTCGTGCCCTGCCTGTCTCCGGGCGGCCTAACTAGCAACATATTTCTGATGTCATTCAAGCTGCCTACCCCGTTGCTTTTCGCCAGGTCCACCCCTTATCCAGGTTAACTGAAAAACAGAATCCAGCCAAGTTCTGGCATTGGTGTGTTCCAGATCCCCAGATGTATTTCTACCCCCTGCCCAGACTCCTACCCCATACTCTCTACTTAACACCCCCAGCTTGAGGTCCAGCAGGCATCTCCAAGTCTGCGTGCCTCCCAAACACATACAAGCTTGCACCCTTACAGTCTCCCCAACAGCCCTTGGCAACTCTGGCTTTTCCGTGCCCAGGCCAGAACTCCTGGAGTCATCCCTGAATCCCTCCTCTCACCCCCTTACCCACTGGAGCGGAAAATCCTTGGCTCTACCTGCGAAATATATCTAGACTCTGACCTTTTCCACCTCTTCTCTGCTAACACCCTCATCCAGTGTCTGCTAAGGGTCACTGCAAGATCCTTATTATAGACTGAACTCCACCGCCCAAAATTCACATGCTGAAATCCTAACTCACTATGATGGTATTGGAGGTGGGGACTTCGGGAGGTCATTGGGTCATGAGGGTGAAGCCCTCAGGAATGGGATTAGTGCTCTTATAAAAAGGGTCCCGGGGAGCCCCCTAGCCTTTCTGCCTTGTGGGGATAGAGGTTGGCAATCTGTAACCCAGGGGAGGGTTCTCACCAGAACCCAGGTCACGCTGGCTGGCATCCTGATCTCAGACTTACAGCCTCCAAAACTGTGAGAAATAAATTTCTGTTGCTGATAAACCACCCAGTCTATGGTAAATCTGTTATCACAGCCCAAACTGACCAAGATTATCACAATGTTCTCCTAATTCGGTTTCCTTTTCCCAGCCTTGCTCCAGACTGTGTCAGTATAGGACCAGAGGGATTCTTATACTCTATTTTTAATTTTTTTAATAGATTTTTATTTATTGGGGCACCTGAGTGGCTCAGTCGGTTAAATGTCTGCCTTCCACTCAGGTCATGATCCTGGGGTCCCAGGACAGAGCCCTGTGTCTGGCTCTCTGCTCAGCAGGGGAATCTGCTTGTCCTTCTTCCTCTGCCCTGCCCCCTGCTCATGCTTTTGAGAGAGGGAGGGAGAGAGAGAGAGAGCTTGTGACCACACAAGAGAGCATGAGCACCTGGGGAGGGGAGGGGCACAGGGAGTACAAGCAGACTCCCTGTTCAATCCAGAGACAGTTGCAGGGCTTGACCCCAGGACCCTGAGATCATGACCTGAACCAAAGTCAGTTGCTTAACCCACTGAGCCACCCAGGTGCCCCACTTAGGTAAGTCAGAACATGTCAGTTCTTCGCTCAAAAACCACCAGCATTCCCCATTTCACTGGGAGTAAAAGTCAAAGTCCTTACAAATCCCTACAAAGCCTGGCTCCATTTAGCATTCTATCCATCCAGGCATGTCTGACCTCATCTCCACTTCTTTCCCTCCACATTGACCTCTTGCTGTTCCTAGAACAAGTGGAGCACCCTCTGCCTCAAATCCTTTGCACTAGCTGTTCCATTTGCCAGGATGACTGTTTCCTCATATATCCAAATGGTCCTTCCCTCACCTTCTTCAAGGACTTGTTCAAATGTCCCTCACTCCATGAGGCCTTCCCTGGCCACCCTAGTAAAATTGCCAAGCCCCTACATGCGCTCCTGATTCCCCTCTTATCATGCTCTATTTTTTCCCATATCACTTAATTTCTATCATAATATATAATCTGCCTGTTTTTTGTCTTCCATCAGCCCTCTAAGGACAAAGATGTTTACTCTTTTTGTTTCCTGATGTAATCCAGTACTTAATACAGGGCTGACACAGAGAACACACTCAAAGATTATTTGTAGCTTTAATGAATACCTTCTAGAAAGAGTCCTATAGAAAACTTCTTTCCCAGCCTCAGGTAAGAAGTTCCTCAAGGCTATCCCAACACAAAGAACAAGCCTACCAGCTGCATTATGATCACCTGTTTATGACTTCCCAGCTCTCCAGGGCAAAATCCTTGTCCCAGCTTCACTATCTCTCGTACTTAGCATAGAAAGCTTACAAACCGGACACAATTCAACATCTGCTGAGTGTTCAGGCCAAACCACACCCAAATTCAGGTTCTCAGCCCCTCCTCCTCAAGGGTACTAACTCTTGGGTCTCAGTTTACAGAGGCCCTAGACTGGTGGGGGCAGAGACAAGTGGTGGGTATTTTTAGGCTTGGATTGCCAGAAAGGGTTTAAAGACAGAAGGTCACCTGGCCTGAGTGACACAGCAGATCAGCAGGTGGCACTGGAAGCCCTGGTTGTTTGCTCCCTGCCTTTCCTCATCCTCTCCCTCAGGCTTTCCAAAACAAAGATCAAAATGTATCCCACTTGTTGTCCCCTCCCTGCTCTATGCAATTGCCCATCATCCATCTAGGCTCAAAGATGCTGCTCTTATCAGTCCCTTCCCCCCTCCACCCGTGGGGCCACTGCCCCAATTCAGGTCCCCTTGCCTCTGGACAATTATAACAGTTCCCCAGCCCACCAGTCACCCTATACCTGCCCAGTGACTATAGAAAGCTGAATGTCTTTCTCCGCCTCCAGCAAATAGCTATTCTTTCCTTCAAGACCACATTCGAGGTCATCTTTTGATTCCTTCTTGATCCCCGCCTCCTTCATTTTCTCCATGCTGTTTTAATTAGCTTCTCCTTAACAAAAAGTTAGAAATAATCTGAAAGTCACCAAGGAATAGTTAAGTAAATCCTGGTATATCCGTACAACAGCATACTTATGTAGATATTCAAATAGCCTCTTTATACATTTCTAATACCATGAGGAAATGATTAGGAACAATATTGAATAAAAAGGAAGTAATAGATTTACATGACCACTTGGTCTGAACTCTGCAAAAAAAAAAAAAAAAAAGGTCAGAAGAGAGACTGAAAGAAATATGACAAAATGTCACCCGTGGGTCCATCTAAGTGGCAGGATTATTCGTGTTAGTTTGGTTACCTTCCCCCTCTCCTACCATCTTGTTTCTCTGTATTTTCCAAAATTTTTTGGCAAAATAGCCTGTAATATCTTCAAAATAAGAAAAAGGTTATTCAAAAAATGATTTATTGTTCCCTTCTGTTTTATCCTCACTGTGCATCATGAATTCATTTGAATGCATCTGTCTCCCCCATCAGACAGAGAACTTCTCAATGGTAAAGACCAGATCAGATTATCTCTGCATTCAAAATCCACTCCTAGCATTTGGTAAGGGAGTGCAGAGAGAAGAGCCAAAGCCTCAGGAGTGAAAGCTGATGAGTGGCCCAGAGCCCAGAACTCTCCAGATCCATTTACCTGTAGCCTCTATGTCTCCTACCTGTCCCCAAGGATGCAGTGGGAGACCTGGCCTGGAGCCCTGGAGAGGCAGCATGGTGTGGCAGGCAGAGCACAGCTCTAGCTCCATTACTTCCTAGCAGTGAATCTTAGGCATGTGGCTTTGCCTCTCTGAGCCTGTTCCCCATCAGTAAGCAGGTAGAGAGTAAGAACAACCCATCTGGCAGGATTGTCCTAAAAATATATATATATGAGGAAGCCTGGTGGCTCAGTGGTTGAGCATCTGCCTTGGGCTCAGGTCGTGATCCTGGGGTCCTGTGATCAAGTCCTGCATCGGGCTCCCCACAGGGAGCCTGCTTCTCTCTCTGCCTGTGTCTCTGCCTCTCTGTCTCTGTCTCTCATGAATAAAAAATAAAATCTTTCAAAAAATACATATATATACATATATATGTGTATATATATGTGTATATATATATATGAAAATGTCAGCACACTACTATGCACACAGCTGATGATTGTGCTCTGGTCTACAGAACGGGACTGCTGAATACTCAACTAGCTTTTTACCTGAATAGAACCCTTTGGGTTGCAAACTGATTGAAATCCAATTCAAGTTAAACAAAGAAAGTGAATTTATGGGCTCAATTAGGAAGTGAAAAGCAGAGCTGGATTGGAGGCCTCACAGTCATTGGGACACTATGTCTCTCTGTCATATGTGTATGGGTACACAAACACATTGACTCATTCTCAGGTGGGCTTCCCCCGCCCCAACAAGAGCAAAGCACCTCTTTCTCAAGAATTCTCAAAGTTTTGTCTCAGGATTGCCTCTGACTGGCGCATCTTGAGTCATGTTCCCATTTCTGAGCCAATCCTTGTAGCCAGGAAATTCAATGCTCCAATTGGCCAGGCCTAGACTGCCCCATGCCAGGGGGTGGAGTCACCCCCCACCCCCACCCCACAGGACTTTACCATGTGCAGTGCAAACCACTTGGTTCAATTCTCAGCTCCACCACTGACAGGCTGTGAGACTTTGGGCAAATCACTTAGCTTCTCTGAGCCTCAGTTTCCTCATCTGTAAAATGAGGATAATACGAGTACCCTCTTTTCAGGGCTGATGTGAGGATTAACTGAGGTAACACAAGTAAGGCTGTTAGCACAGAGCCTGGCACATTATAAGCACTCAGTGTGTGTTGTTTTTAATGTCCTCAAATACAAACACAGAAGACCCTTTCTGAAATTCCTGTTCGGAATTGAAAACCTAAACAGGCTCAAATGGGATGATTTTGATTAAGCAAACCTGATTCAAACACGGTCACCCGAGAGTCCATTTCCAGCAGCCGTCTTCGTCCGCTGCCTGGATCTTGGTCCTGCTGTTCACATGACCTAGAATACATTCCTCACTCCTACCTTCACCACATTTCCGTTCTTTCCCTCCTTTGGGGTCCCTGATAAAACATCAGTTCCCCTGCATATGTCATTAAGGGGGGGGGAGGATCTAAGTACTGGATGTCTCATTTATGCAAATATATATGTGCATGTATATTTGTGGGGGGGGTGCCTGCATGTGTGTGCATGACTTGAAATTTTAAAATACATAGAAAATTTCTGGAAGTCAGGAGAATAGTGGTCCTATAAATGGAAGGCAAAGAAGGACTAGATCTTAATCATCTTTGCATTCCCAGAACCTGACACACAGGGGCTGGCATTGGTGTGCTCTTCCTCACCTGTAGCACGACTACTATTTATTGACCATATACTATGTGCAGGCCATGTACCAAGCTCTTATTATCTCATCAAGCAGCAGTGACCACCATTTAGCAGATGAGGAGATGTCGGTGACATGAACCCAGGACCCATTCCAGCCCCCACAGGGATTAGGAAAATCAGCCAGCAAGAGAAAATGCTTCTGACTTCACACAGCCTCTGCCTTAGTGGTGGTGACGTTCAGGCCATCGTTGACCATCAGCAAGCAGAACGAGGCCATTTCTTGGAGACGCCACCTGGGATTGTGTGTGTGTCTAAATCGGGGATGTGGCTGTTGATGATTTGCAGGCTGCTTTGGGAAAAGCCTGAGTTGGAGACACAGGAGAGAAGCTTCTTTTTCTGTCTCTCAGTCACGCACACATAAGCACGCACACACCTGTCTTTCTGATGTAGGCGGGGCCAAGTCCCACTTCTAATTTACCTAGCCAAAATGAACAAAAACAAGCAAATGAAAACAGGCCAAAGAGGATTTACTGCCAATTTCCTTGGAGTTCCTAGGAATGTGTTTCAGATTCTCTACAAAATCCCAGGTTGCAGCCAACTATCCTGGAGCGCTGCTGCCCAGCAGGGGAGGTCCTCTGCAGGTGGGAGCGGGGGCAGGTAGGCAGCTAGGGAAGCGGGGTTCAGGGCTTTCTCAGAGAGGCTTTAATGAGAGGGAGGTGAAGAGGAAACAAGAGGCCTGGCTGTCAGCCTCGGAGCTACAGTGACTGGTAAACCCGGATGGGACCACTTCAAAGGGGCCTCACCTTAATCATAGGTGCTTTGAAGAGGCTGGGATGAAAAGCCTCAGAGGTGTCATTACCTGCCATGCTGTTCCCCCAGGGGCCTGCAGGGGTCCCCGGGCTGCCTCCCCGAGCCCCAGGGCCGGCTCTCCACTCTGCTCACCCCCGAAGCTGGCGGGGGCTGCTCCCCCAGCCCCGCAGCCTCTCCCTCGGGGCGGGGAGGGGGTGGGCAGCCCAGCCTCAGTGAGGGTGAGGCCGAGCCGGGCTGGGCAGCTCCCTGAACCTCGCAGGCTGCGGGATGCAGCCTCACCCAGTCGGGAGGACAGAGATGATGTTGGAGAGAGGCTAGGGTGAAAGAAGAGGTGGCAGGGAGGAAGGGAGAAGGGGACTGGTGTCACCATGGCAACGTGGATCTTGCACCCTGGAACCCTTCTCCCTCACTGGCCACAGGTCCCCAGAGGAGTGTGGCTTGAGCCAGAGGCACACAAGCCAGGGCTTGGAAGGTGTTTATCCCTTGGACTGACTGACTCGTTCCTGTGGGCTCCTGTGTGGTAGGCTCTGGGAAGGAGGATGTGACGCAGGACTCGGCGGCGTTCTCAGCTCTAACTATGCCCATATCTGTCTCTCAACTAGGGCACAGATGGGGGAGTGGCAGACGGAGAGGATATTGAAGTAGAAGGCTTTCCCCTTTGCTCAAGCGCTGCTGGAGCCCGCTCCCCCAGCAGGCTGCGGGGGTCCCCCCCATCCACTCCTTTCGGGAGGCCTGAGGTTGGGGGGGCAGCGGACTGTAGGAAGGAATGGAGCCAGTGTGCCACTGCCCAGGAGGGAGCAGCGCAGTGGTATGAGGAGCTGGGCTTTTTGCAGGGGAAATGAGTTGGGTGGAAGCCCTGCCCCTCCTTTTGTCCCAGACCAGGTTCTCCTTGTGCCTCTACCCCTCCCTTCCCAACCTGCTGCAGCCAGTCATCTGTCCCCCTCCTCAGGGGCTCTTTGGCCTCCAAATACTTGTATACAGGTTCGACCCTCAAAAACCACTTCTTCCCACCTGCCCACCCAAGTAGGTACTGGCCTGGGCCTTCCTCCTCTTGTCAGCCTCCTGGGTGCACGGCCTCCTCCCACTCCCTGCTTTGACTCTGTCCCCCAGAGTCAGGTCACTTGTTGAGACAATCTAGAAGAGTGGTGTCCTGCGTCGTCATTATGGGTAGTTATGGGTGTGGGGGAATGTTGAATGGGAAGGGGCTTGAGGGAGCTTGTTGGGGTGCCGCCAGTTGCCTATGTTCTCATCAGGTGGAGGTTACACAGGTGTATAGAAACAGGTAGAGAGCTATGGAGCTGTACACTTAATATATGCGCTTTTCCCCTAAATTATATTCCAAATAAAAAAAAGAACTAGGGTGAAATGGTCAACCAGAACCTTTTTTTTTTTTTTTTTTGGCAACCTCACCCCACCACTGCTCTTTGGAGCCGGCGGACCACGCCCTCCTTCCTGGTGCCCCGCCCCCAGCTCTGCTCCTCTCCCCTGGGGCCGGCCCCCCCTTGCTTTGGAGTCCAGAATGCACCTGTCTGCCACCTGCTTTCTAGCTTTCTGTCGGTGGTTCTGCGGTACGCCCAGGCACCTGGGTAACCTCAGAGCCTCGACCCCTCTTTCTCTCTCAGACGGCTCAGAACAGACTGTGTTCTGACATGGTTTAATCATCCTTGCCTTCTGGAAGCCTCCCACCTGGATTGTGACCACGACTCCCTAAAACTCCCTGTCTCCTTTCTCTGTCCTCCAGGCTCCCTGCCCACTGTTGCCAGATTCACGTTCCTCAAGTTCACACCCATTAGGCCTTCTTCCCTAATCAGTCATTTCTCACATTGTAGGTGCTGGCAGATGGAAGTCAGGCAGGCAAGTAGGCACTGAAGTTGTGGGACTAGTGGGGAATTACTGCTTCTGCATAGCATGGTGATTCCCAACTTACAGATAAGAAAACCAGGGCTCAAGAATGAGCTGCTTTAGCTAAGAACAGCCTTCTGCATCCCCACGTCTACAGAATCACCTCTGCCTCCACTAGCGTCCACTGCCTGGATCTTCTCCTTCCCCCTCTGTGCTTGGAATATCAAGCTAGTTTCTACTTCTGGGCCTTTGCACATGCTATTTCCTCTGCTGGGAATGACTCCACCCTGCCCCCCGCTCCACTTGTCTCCAGTAAACTGCTACTCACATTTCAAGGCTCAGGTTAAGTATCTCTGAAACACCTTCCTTGAGGACACCAGACACATTCCCTCCCTCCACTGTCTCTAGTTCATATTGAGCATCTCACACCGGATGCTGTATTGGGATGAACCATTTGCTAGTGGGTCTCTCCCCCTACCCACTAGGCTGAGTCCCTGGAAGCCAAGGTCACATCTCATGTTTGAAATGTATAGTTGGGCAGCCCTGGTGGCTTAGCGGTTTGGCGCTGCCTTCAGCCCAGGGTGGGTGTGATCCTGGAGACCCGGGATCGAGTCCCACGTCAGGCTCCCTGCATGGAGCCTGCTTCTTCCTCTGCCTGTGTCTCTGCCTCTCTTTCTCTGTGTCTCTCACGAATAAATAAAAATCTTTTTAAAAAATGAAATGTATAGTTACCGTTACTAAGCACTTACACAGTGCCTATCGTGGAGGCTAAAGGCATCGGCCACGGAGCCAAGCAGGTTTCTCTGTGCTTCAATGTCCTCACCTATAAAATGGGCATCATTATATACCAACCTCATAGGTTATTATGAGCAAAGGGTTGGGAACCAGGCGTGGCATGGAAAGCCCTCAATTATCTCAGCCCTTTCATTCTTCTGTGGTCTTATTTAATCCCGCCACCCTCTGAAGCAGGTATTATCACCCCCATTTTACAGAGGAGAAAGCCAGGACCCAGACAACACCCAAGGTCACAGAGGAGCCAAGCTGGCCCTCTGGACTCCAGCCCCATTCTCCCTACCCTCACCCCTGCAATCCACTCTTCCTCAGCCCAGCACCTGGCATCCCTGGCACCCATACAAGCCTAGTCAATGTTTGTTTGTTGCATGAATGAAAATGATTCATCAAGTGGCATGTTTGTCCCCTCCAGTCTGGGCAAAATTTCTGGGTGATTATTTGGCGTACTTAATAAACTGTTTGCATGGTTGACACATCCTGGTCACCTCTAGCCTCAACTAAATGTCACTTCCTCAGAGACTGTCAGCCACCACCCACTCCCATGTACATTAGCTCGCCAATTAAGAGACAGAGGAAGAATGAACGAGAGACCAGTGAGGATCATGGGTAGGAGGAGACAGGGTGGCGGGCCAGGAACAGGAGTGAGTCTCTGATTATAATGTTTCATATAGTTTGACTTTCAGATATGTAACATCTCCAAAAAAGAAAATGAAAACACTGGGATGGGGTGGGGGAGTACTCACTCATTATTAAAATCAATACAATAACCACAGAGAAAAGAATGATTTCACATTACTTCTGGGCACTGTACTCGGACAGTGCACCCTTAGTGAGATATATTCCAAGGACAAGAAAACCCCCCAAACTGTAAAAACACCTCTTTACCCCATAGGTATGTTTACTAGTAATATTAAAATTGTAATTTTAATACATTAGTGTTACTAGGCACTAAGATTTTCGCTGCAGAAGTATGTATATAAGACTTTCAAAAAAGATGAGCTCCTTCTATTTTCCCTCAGGGCCTGTAGTCGGTTATGCCACTTACTGTTTTGAAGTCAGATTCGCTCCCTGAAAGGTCCTGAGGGGAGCCCGTGGAGAGCTGGGGGGTGGGGGATGGGGTCACTAACTCTCCCAGACAGGCTTTCCTGTGCTTGGCTCTGGGGCACTGCCCGTACTTTCAGGCCTTCTGGTATTCCTTGGCTTTGAGTAACACACTCCCCTCTCTGATGGTTGTGAATTAGAACCCAGCTTCGCCTAAGCCTTCCATGGAGGGGCAGCAGACACTTCACCAGGCCCGAGCCAGGCTATGGGGTCCCAGGGTCTTCAAATGCTAGCCCTGAAGGGACCTTAATTCTGGGGGTATGAGCTATGCCGAGGACTTCAGAACACCCCTGGGGAACCAACCTCTCAGAGCCCTCACCCTCTCCCCAGACTGACTGGGCCATCAGCTGGCTTTGCTCTTGCCTTGCAGGTTGACTATGGCAATACTGGCTCTTGGGTTAATGAGAAGTTGGAAAGTAAAGTGTTGGATAAAGGTAAACTGACAGGTTCTTCTTGAAGCCAATGAGACACAGGAATGCAAGGCCGAGGGCTGCTCCTTTATCAAGGCTAGCCCAAAGGAAGCACTGCCCATGGGCACTGGTGCAGAGTCAGCACCAGAACCGGCCTCAGGGACCTTCACTCATAGGGCTCCCTGGCCAACGGCAGGGTTGAATCCTGGTTTCACTGCTGGAGAGCTGGCTGTGTGACCTTGGGCAGGTTATTTTACTTATGCACCGTTTCTGCATCTGAAGGTGGGGAGATAAATAGGGCCGCACTCACAATTCCTGTGTGAATAAGATCAACTTGTGAAGAGTGCTTTGAGCCTTCCTATGCAGTGTGGTCCTGGGCCAGTGGTCACCTGGATCCTGTGAGGATGAGAATCCTCAGTCCCCTCTGGAGTCAGAATCTGCTCTTGAATGAGGCACCAGCTGTTGTCAAACACTGGTTTAAAATAACCCGAGGGAGGTGCTGATCAATGCCCAGGGGGAGTCACCTCCGCTACACACCCCCCAGGCCTGCTGGGGAGAAGCCCCCAGTGCAAAGAGGTGGACCAAGGGCTGCCCATGTCACTTTATCCTTTTCTACTTTATTACTTCAAATTAACAACCACAATAAAGCTCAAAAAAGTCCAATATTTACACAGGAAAAAAGTACAAAATTCCCCCCAAAGTTCTTCAGTATTTTTTTTTTCAGTTTTTTAAATTACAAAGTAATAAAAAGCTTTGCTCTTTAATTAAAAAAAAAAAAGAAAAAGAAAAAAAGGGGGAAAAGAGGTAAATAAATTAGGAAATACACACACACAGAGAAAAACAAACAAAAATAAAGTAAAAATGGGGTGTTACCTAGGAGGGGTGGATAAATCCAGGGCCCAGCCCTGACCCCAGGCTGCTCCTCAAGAGGCAGAACCCAGGGAGGGTGGGGCCCCAGGTGCCTTGGGACTGGAGAATTAATTTATAACCCAGGAACCGGATGCTTTCTGGAAGTAGTCTCCATGGATTCTGCCCTAAGACCCAGAAGGGGAGGTGGGGGCTGCCACAGGCTGATGACAGTTGGGGGTCGGGAGTGGCAAGGGCCCTCTGCCCTTGAGGGACATGGGAGTCACTGCCTACCCCCATGTCCTTGTTAGGAGAATAGAAATTCGGCCTGGCAGGTGGAGCGGGGCACCCGCTGCCCGGGAGCTACAGACACAGACACACACGCACACGAGAATCGCAGCCCCCAGCACCTCGCCACCCATTCCTCAAAGTCTTCTTGGAGAGGCAAAGAAGAGACCCAAACGCTCAGGGGACATTGGAAAAAGCCCAATGCAGGAATTCAGCCACAGTCATTTCAGGGCAGTAGGGGCTGTGCGTGTCTCCTGGGGTCCTGAGGCTCAAGAGCACTCAGTGGGATCTGCCTCCCACCAACCAAACCTTTCCCCCAGTTCCTCGGGCCACCTTTCGATGGCCCGCCCATGAGGACCAGATGCATCTCCAGCAGAGAGACAGCCCCGTCCAGCCGGTGTCTGTGTTGGCTGGGGCAGGGCCATGGCGTCTGACTCCTGTAGCCCAGTGTCTGGGGAGCATTTGGCAGCCTGAAGGTTGTGGACAGTGGGAAACGCATAGGGACAAGAATCCTCTGTGCTGAAAGCATCCCATCTTCTTGCCATTGGCAAAAAAAAAAAAAAAAGAAAGAAAGAGAGAAAGAAAGAGAAAAAGAAAGAAAGAAAGAAAGAAAGAAAGAAAGAAAGAGAAAAGAAAGAAAGAAAGAAAGAAAGAAAAGAAAGAAAGAAAGAAAAAGAGGAAAAAAATAAAAGAAACAAAATCCATCGTCGGTTTTATGCTGGGTTTTTTTCTTTTTGTTCTTTTGAGTGGTTTTTTTCCCCATCTTTTTGTTGTTGTTGTTGTTTTTTAAAAGAAAATACAGTGAAGACACTAGAAGGGGGAGAGAAAACAGATGAGGTGCACGTCTGCCTCTGGCCACCCATCCGCAGACCACATGCAGTTCCCACTCTCTTGTCCCCAGGCTTTGAGCCGGTCCCTCTCTGGGGACAGAGCAGGTGCTCCCTGTTCATCGGAAGAACACAATCTCTCTCCCTCCTCTGTCCTCCTGGTAAGCAGAACCTCACCTCCAACCCATAGAAAGAATAGAAGGACTGGTTCCTAGACCTGAGAGTTGACATAGGTAAGCCCTACTTTTATCCCAGCTCTATCTGTGGAATGAATTTCTGCAAAGTAAATCATGCTCAGGATGTCCTGGTTTGAGGCCAAGCTGGTGAAGCCCCCTAAAATGTACAGATTTCCCAGGGAGCTCATCAGCATGTCCCCTCCACCTACCCCCAGAGAACCTCTGCTTCCCCAAGCTGGGCCCCAGAGCAGAGACCTGCTGTTCAGCACCTCAAGCCCGCATGTGGCCATGGAAATCTCATCAAGGTTCACATTGGCCAGAGGGCTCATGGTGGCCACCAAGGGCCTTCTCTTATAGCAGAGAAACTCCTAGGTCCATGACCCCATTCTAAGTGCTTTGTGTGAATGACCAGTTTAACAGCCCAGGGGCTGAGGCAGGACTGAAACCCTGGGGGAGCTTGTCAGGGTGTGGGCCCCAGGGCTGTCTCTGCTAAGAACTAACTTTGCAGATTGTTTTAAGGCAAGGTAGGGCAGGATGGAGAACTGACCTGAGTGAGGGCAGAGGAAGGGTTCTCCAGCAGAAATTAGCTGGTGTGGGCTGGGCCTACTCAGAGCCTGAGTCAGGTAGCTCCAAGGTAAATTCTTTTGGGAGCTTTGCATTTGGGGGATCCCTGCCACTCCCCCCCCCACCACTCCATTACATATACATCTCCTCCTGGGGCCATGGGTGTTTCTAGGCCTGGCTGGACTGCCTCTGCAGCAGATATTGACTCACCTAAGCAAATACTGGTCCGATGGTGGCTCCTCCTCACTTCCCGAGATGGTCAAATGGCACGCTTGTCTTTGGGAGGAGAGGCACAGAGGTGGAGAGGGGATAAGGAGCTAATGATGGCAGTGTGAAGCTCCATGCCCACCCCCACCGCCCCTGGAGCCAAGGTAAGGGGTATGTGATCTCAATGACCCTAGGACGTGGCTGCTGTGTAGACAAGCACACTGCCCAGAGGCAAAGCAGCCAGCTCTAGACCCACCGCAAGTCGGGGTCATCAGACTCGCAGCTTGTGGCCCATCCTGAGGCTCACCCACCTCAGGCAGAAGGACCAAAGCAGGTCTCCCGCCCACCTCTGCCAAGACACCATCCCCGGGCAACCACAGACTCCTCCTTCCTGACTTTCCTAGTCCAAACAGGGCCCCAAGTGGGGTCACCAGCAGAATCTGACCATCCCTCAAATCCTGTGCTGAGCAGGACCTGAGGGGAAGGGGGTTTCCCGATGGCAGGGACCATCAGTCCCTCCTCTGTGAGCTCCCTGCGGCCCACCCGGGCTGGGCCTTGGTAGTAAAGGGGGGGATCCCAGCTCTACCACCTGCTGGGGGACAAGCTACTTCTCTGAGCCTCAGTTTCCTCTTTGCTCAGTGAGGCTAAACCCACTCAGAAGATTAAATGAAGCCAAGTTTCTGCTCAACAAAGGGGGCTGCTCCAAAGTCATCGGGGAGGTAAGAACAGAAGCTCGAGCCCGATTCCCTACAGACTACGGCCCTCCAGTGCAGCGGTGAGGTACAGTGGGGTTGGCGTGGGTGCAGCTCACCTGTGAGGCTGAAATCCGGGAGACCTCTTGCCGCCCAGTGAGGTCGGAGGATGAGACGTTGGCGGGCGCACCCCTGTGTAGTCTCATGCTCACCTTCCTCTCTCTGTCGACTCGTGAGATCGCCCTGGGAGAAGTGTTGCCTAGAGGGTGGGAGGCAGGGGGAGGCCACCCTCAGCGCCCAGGTCCCCGGCCGCCCCCATTCCCAGGCCCAGCTACCGCTCAAGGTCCCTGCTCACCAGCTTGCTGGATGCGGGAGGCTGGGGTGGAAGCTGTGGGCTCGGCAGCACTGCGGAGCCGGTTGGCGGTGGCCCCCGTGGGTGGGCCAGGGGGCAGGGCCCGGGTCGCGGAACCCCGGAGCTGCCCCATCCTCTCCTCGCGCTCGTGTTCTCGCCGCTCCCGGTCCACATCCTCGGGGTTCCGGGCCGCGCCCTGTTGGGGTGAGAGGAGACCTGGTCAGCCCTGAGAGCTCAGGGGGCTCTGAGATCCAGCACTCCTGCCAGGCAGATCATGGGGAGGGAGGCCGAGTGGGCACCTGGGGAAGACACGGCTCAGAAACCCTCTGGCCCAACCTCCTCCCCACAAGGCAAGGAGCCCGAGGCCTAGAAATGACCCACGATCACACAGGACAGAGAAACAGAGCCACACAACCGCCCAGAGGAAGGAGGTAGTTGGGTCTGAGAAGCAGAGCAAGGTTACTCTGCCCTGGTCTCAAGGGGCAGAGGCAGAGCCGGGAAGAACAAAGCCCCGGAGTGTGCAAGGGCACTCCCCGACGCTCCCAACCTGGGCCCCTACTGTGTTCAGAAGCCCTCAGCTCCTCCGAGTTTCCAAACAAGCAAGGCAGGTGTTCAGAGACCCAGGGAAGGAGTAACAAGGA
This sequence comes from Nyctereutes procyonoides, assembly GCF_905146905.1. NCBI lineage: Eukaryota > Metazoa > Chordata > Mammalia > Carnivora > Canidae > Nyctereutes > Nyctereutes procyonoides. Next base: position 27,356,705 of record NW_026575049.1, on the reverse strand, counting down.
CAGCTAGAGGCAGGGCCAGGACTTGAACCAAAGCAACAGCTGGAGGACCTCATCAAAGGCTGTTCTTCTCCTGTCCCTGGACCTGGCAATGACATCTGGCAGGTGCTGGGGGGCAGGCAGGGGTGGCCCTGAGACAAGAGAGGAGCTCAGGGGAAGCTCAAGGAAGAATGGCCAGATGCCCCGTGGAGAAAAAAGAGGCCCAATGGGCAGGCTGTGCTGGAAGGGTTCCGTGAGCCCCCCAGGCCTGCCCTCCAGCTGCTGCCACCCCAGTGAAGGAGGAAAGGAGAAAGGCTCAGAGAGAGGAGCATGGCACGGGAGCGGCACCTGGCCGCATTACCTAGTTGGTCCTGGGGTCGTCCACAGGGAAGGGCGGGGGGCTGGCATGAGGGGGGCCGCATCTGTGGAGGAGAGAGCTGCAGGCTGAGTGGGGGGCCTGTTCACGGGCCAGGGGGTACAGGCTCCTGCAACCCTGTGCCTCTCCCAGGGAACTGGCTGAGAAGGCTCTGCTGTCCTTGGGAAATGAGGGCTGGGGGACCCTTGCCTTTAAGCAACGCCAGAGATGGGCAGCTAGGGATCAGAATGATCCCTGAATCCTAGTGAGGAATCAAGGCCCCAAGAGCTCTCATGACCTATGTGGGGTCACACAGCTCAAGGCAGAGCCAGGGCTTGAATCCGGGCCTCTGCCGCCCAGTCCTACTCTGCAGCCCCAGAAGAGTTAGTTGGGAAGCACACCCCTGGCCCTTCCGCCCACAAGCCTGTCCAGGCAGGCCTGACCACCAGGGCTCTGCCTCTTGACTCCAGTCCCCGTCCCCGCATCCCCCCACCCCTGCCACCCCAGGCTCCACTCAGCCCTGATAGGATGGCAGCGAGCCACTCAGCCAGGCAGGACCAGAGCAAGCCTGTGCTAAGAGCCCTGTGGGCAGGGCAGGGCAGGGCATCCCTTGCCTGGGCCAACTGAGGCTGGTGAGCCAAGTGGTCCACTCTGAGGGCTGCAGCCCTGGGGTAAGCCACTGAGCAGACAGCTGGAGCCCCTGCCCCTGTGACCCCAGCAAGCTCGGGTCAAGGCCAGCCCAGAGCAGGAACTACTCTCCACGCAAGTTTCCATCCAACCAGTAACGCCTCAAGAAATGCACACCGGGGAGGTTTCTTGGCTTTTATTTGCCCACAGAAAACACAAAAGATCAACATCAAAGTCACACAAGAATCCACCTCTGTCGTGCGGACCCCTGTCCTTGGCTACACTGAGTCTCCTGCTGGCCTGCTGGGTGGACCTCGGAATACAGGGGTTGTGGGTGCCGACAGCAATGTCCCGAGCTCCAGGGATCTGGGGGCTCCAGGGCCCTGACACCGAATGAGGTGGCCACTTCACGGAGAGAAGCTCTGTCAAGGGTGCAAACCTTCTGGCAGGAGTCCGTAGCCCTTGGTGCCTGGCGTGGGGTCCAGTCTGTAGGGCGGTGCTGGTAATGGCACCAGGGGCCTGGCCTTGGGGTGAAGGCATGGATGGTCCCCGTATCACATGTCAGATGCTTCTGCCAACAGGCAGGTAGAGACGGTGGAGTTCACCATAGTGGTGATGGGGTCAAAGGCGCTCAGGGATCCCATCCAGGACCCTCAAGTCAGAGATGGGTGCAGAATAAGGCTGGTGGCACCTCTGCTCAGCTTCTGACTCTAGAGCCTGCCTCAGAGGGAACCCCAGGAAGGGGTCAGAGTACCAGCCATGGGTGGGTGGGGGGTACTCTTGGCCTGGGTTGAGATGAGATCTTGTCAGATGGATGGTCCCATGAGAGGTTCTGTGAGAACCCATCTAGAGTACCACTGTCCCACAGAACTTTCCGTGATGATGGAAATGTTCACAGTCTGCCTTATTGGACGTGGTAGCCATTAAGCAAACACACGTGGCTCCTAACAACTTGAAATGTAGCAAATGCAAGTGAGCAACTACATTTTCAGCTTTGATTCCTTTTAATTAAAATTAGCCACATGTAGCCAGTGGCTATCATACTGCATGGTGCAAGCCTAGACAACATAACACCCGTTTCTTGGAGCTACACTGAGAGGAAGGGCCAAGCCCATCCCCACAGCAGGCCCGGGAAAAATTTTCTACACAGATGACCGAGTGCCCAGTGTCCAGAGCCTTGAGCAGTGAACGCCCTTTGGTGAGAAGAGCTGGCCCCTGGCCACACTCCCAGCTGGAAGGTCTGGGTGAAAGGTGCCCCACTGCCCTTTGCCCACCCCCACCCCTCAGGTCCCTTGGCCCGTGGGACTGATGTTCTCTGCCTGACCTGTCAAACTCTTCAGGGAACAGTACTGCCCCAAGCCGAGAGAGAAGAGGGGCACCAGACCAAGTGCCGACCCCAGTGTCCAGGAGGATAAGCCCTTGGGTCCTGAGCATCTGGCATCCGCCACAAAAGGAGAGGCACACCAGCATGAAGTGCGATACAGGCTGGGGGCGTTTAATGAGTTCAGGTGCAACAGAGAGGCCACCGTCGGGGTCTTGCTGAGGCTGCTCCCAGTGCCCGTTCCCACCAGGCCCTCCAGGGCAGTGAACGTCATCCCTCCTTCAGGCTCTGTTCATCAGGCAGCTGATTCGTCCCCAAGAATCTCATGGGAGGGCCTTCTCCACCACTCCCTCTCCACCGCACCCCACCAACGCCAAGGGACACCTCCTCAGGCCTGGCCCCGATGGGCGCAGACACACCTGGTGACGTCAGAACTGGGGCCCCGGAGTCCAGACCACAGGCCAGTAGTTTTGGGGGGGCAGCTCCTCCACCTCCTCCACAGGCCTATCTGGAGGGCCCTGGGTGCCCAGGGGCGCCGGGCACCTGGAAGGGACAGAGAGCACAGCAGAGGCTCAGCCTCTTGTGCTTGCCCGGCCAAGCGGTAAATCTCGGAAAGGCCAGGCCTTGGTGGGTCCTTACCAGTAGGAGGGTGAGTACGTGGGCCCGGCCCAGGGACGGGGGCGGGGACAGGGCAGCGCAATGGCTTCGTTGTCACGGGGCTGAGCCTGGCTCGAGGAAGCCCCCTTTTCCAGAAGAGATGTGAAACGAGACACACAATTTCACAGATTCCGGAGCTCCGGGCACAGCTGACGAACGCTCCTCCCCACCCCCCACCCCCCCAAGACCTTTAAAAGAGGGAGACAGAGCAACCGCCTAGCAAGACCCAGGGTCCCATGACCAGGAAGAAAGAAACCACAATGAACGGGTCGAGGCTGGCCAGAGAAGCCACGCTGAAGGCAGCCGCCTGGGATGTGCAGAACAACCAGAGCAGGGTGGTGTAGGCAACGATCAGGACAGCCGGGGGGCCCGCCAGCGCCATCCACGCCCCGCCGAGGGCACCGAGGAGGGACTTGAGGCCCAGCCAGGTCCTCTTGGGCCTGGCGGGAGGTGGTGCCCTGCCCAGGCCCTGCTGACCACAGCAGCACGTGCTGTCAGCACAGATGAGGCTGCAGAGGGGAGATCGCGGGGACTCCGGGACCCCAGCGACGTCGCTGGCGCTGTCCAGCTCATAACTCCCATTTTTCGGGAGCCCCACCCCCCACAGGGTCACTTTGGCCTTATGAGTCAGGGCCTTCCCCGTCCAGTCCCCCAAGCCCGCCTTGGCCTCCAGGTGACTCACGAATTTGAGCATGTTCCAGTCGAAGACGTAGTCATAGGAGAAGCCCTGCCGGTGGAAGAGGTTGCGGAAGAGCTGGCGCAGGTAGGAGTAGTCAGGCTTGTCGTCGAACCGCAGGGAGCGGCAGAAGTTGAGGTATGTTGAGAACTCAGCTGGCAGGGGTCACAGAAAAGGCCGAGGTGAGGCCCAGCCTAGGCTCCCAGGGCCCCCGTAGCCCAGGTCATCCTACCCATTCACCACTATCCCTACAAATGCTTTCAATCTAAGAGGGAACAAGATGATGACAGAGCTGAACTACGGTCCCTCTAACAGTGCTAAAACCCTCACACGTCGGTGGGGAAAGCCTGGGAAGACCTGAATAGAACCAAAGAGCCGTGAATTATGAGCAAGTGCTCCCTTGCAGTTGGCTGGCACCGCAGTCTTAGGCCACAGCTCTATCTGCTCTTGCCAGTCATTCTGGGGACCACGTGCACAGGGCAGATCAGGAGGGATCACAAAACCCAAAGGACTCAAGAACACAGTGGGAACTCCCAACATGACATTAGCCACAGGAGGCAAACTTCCTCCTCCAGAAAGCAGGGGTGGGGAGAGCCCTTGTGAGCTAGTAAAAAATATATACTGGTCTCAGCCCCCATTCCTGCACAGAGCTCCGAAAACCCTTGTAAATCTCCAAACGCTAAGAGCACTAGGAGCGTCTTTTGTTCTGAAGCACTGGGTGGGCTCGTAATGGCTCCTGGATGGGTGGACTGCTCACAAGAGCGAGCCATGACTAGAAGCTTTGAATGCTTGAATTTTCACCGCCCCACCCCCCACACACTTCTCTAGAAGGGAGAGGGCTGGAAATGTAGTAATCGCTTATGTTTACATGAAGAAGCCTCCATAAAAATCCCAACAGGACGGGGTTTGGACAGCTTCCAGGTTGGTGAACATGTCCCCATTCAGGAGGGTGACACACCCCAACTCCATGGGGACAGAAGCCCCTGTGCTCGGGCCCCTCCCAGACCTCACCCTATGTATCTCTTCATCTGGCTGTTCATCCACATCCTGTATCATAGCCTTTAATAAAGTGGAACACCAAGTAAGTTTCCCCGAGTCCTGTGAGCCGCTCTAGCAAATTCATCTCAGCCAAGGAGAGGGGCTGGGAATGTCAGATTCAGAGCACAGGTAGCAAGTCGGACTTGTGACCGGCATCTGGCGGGGTGGGAGGGAGTGGTCTTGTGAGATCGAGCCCCAAAAACCTGTGTGATCTGCTGCTGCCTCCAGGCAGACTATGTCAGAACTGAGTTAAGCTAGAGGACACCCAATGGGTGTCACGGAGACTTGCTTGGTGGAGGGAACCTCCCCCATGTGTGGTGAGCTAAAGTGTCAGAACGGGCATGTTCTGTGTGGGTGGTAAAGGAGGCTCGCAGGGTGAGGAAGAACTAGCTTTCCTAAAATGTAGCCCTTATGAGATGAGGCAGGACAGGGGCCTGAGCAGGGACAGCTAGTCTCTGACTAACATTCTGGCGCCGGGGCAGTGGGGTCCAGTGTGGGCTGGGCGGCCTTGTCTTCCCCTTGTTTTCCCCTGCAGGGGGTCCCCAGCTGGCTGCTTCCCTCATTGGGCTACTCACAGGGGTAGCCTTTGCAGAGGACCTCAATCGGTGTCGACATCTTCTTCTCACTGATGCGCTCGTACTTCTGGCGCTTGGTGGCTGCTTTGAGGCCCTGCCAGGGCAGGGACCCTAGGTTGAAGTACATGAGCACATAGCCCAGACTCTCCAGGTCATCTCGACGGCTTTGCTCTGCATGGAGTCGAGGACAGGGTGAGGGGCAGGGTCCACTGGGGCTCCACGCCAATGGGGACCACGACCCTCTCCCTCCAGGACATGCTCAACTGAAAGGCACTGCCCCCACTCCCGCCAGCCCTCACGCTGGCTAGCCGCAACTCCCAAATAGACACGGGTTATCATCCCTCCTACAGAAAAAGGCCTGGGGCCAAGCTTTCCCTACTCCATCTGGGTCTAGTTTCTCTAGTGCAGGTACTTATTTATTCAACAACTATGTAATAAGCACCCTGTTGCCTCCTCGCCAGCCCACATTGTGGACAGGGTACAAGTGTGGCAACAGACAGGGCCAGGCTCGAACCTGACTCTGGTCCTCTCTAAGCTGTGCAATGCAGAGCGGCCTCTGTTGCACCTGTGAGCCTGCATGCGGCCCCCGCCCCCCCCCCCCCCACTCTATGTGGCTGCTGTGGGGGCAAAGCAAGGCATGTTAAGGTGCTTGCCATGCCATAGCTCTTCTCCTAAAAGACCCAACTTTGGGGCAACAACTGAGGGGGAGCAGCCTGGTCAGCAAGCCCACGAGTGCACGCACATGGCTTCCCGGGCCTTGCACACTCACCGATGCCCAGGTGGGTGTTGATGGAGGCGTAGCGGGCAGTGCCGGTTAAGTTCTTGTTTTCCCGATAGGGGATGTGCTGGTGCGTGCGGGCGTCCCGATACTTCTTGGCCAGGCCGAAGTCGATGATGTACACCAGGTTGCCCTTCTTCCCCAGCCCCATGAGGAAGTTGTCAGGCTTGACGTCCCGGTGTATGAAGTTCTTGGAGTGGATGTACTCGATGCGGCTGATCTGGGGGAGGGAGCAGCAAGTCACTCAGCAAGTGGTCCATGGAGGGCACCCTGGGCCAGGCCCTGCACTGGGGCCTGAGGGCAGGGGTGGTAGGAATAGAAAAGAGGCATCTGTGGTCCCTACCCTGGGGAGGGGAGAAAGATCTGCCTCCGCAACTGCATAAGATGATTTTGAGGGGCAGGTCAGAAAAGGCTTCCTGGAGGAAGTGACGTAGAGAGGAATTCTGAAAGGAGCTCACCGAGGCTGCTGTGCAACAGGGACAGACAGCAAGGTTGGAAAGCTAACGGCAAGATCTAGAGATAAAGCCCGGTAAGGCATCTGGGCCTGGCCAGGAGAGACTGCTGCCTGGCTCTACACCGTCACCAGACTTGAGGAGCTGGAGTTAGAGAGGCATTTCAAAGACTGTTCTGGCAACCAAAATTGTGGGGGAAGGGAGGAAAGGGTGGAGGACCAATGAAGCCTAAACTCAGGGGTGACAGAGCTAGGGCACAAAAGACAGGATTTGTCTCCTAGCTTGCAAAAGACACCAGAGTCAGGGGGACCACACAGACCCTTCCTTTAAATATTATGTCAGAAACTTGAATGAATATGGGTATACACAATACGTCCTCTGGCAAGTGAGTCCTGTCTCTGGGTTTCAGGCTTCTGGAAGTCAACAGCTTCGTCTGGCTTGGCAGAGTATTTCCTAAACCTTTACTGAGTGTCACATCCTGTGAGAATCTGACAAACTCTCCTCTGCACACACACATTTAGTCCCAAATTGCAAGTGTTTGTAGACTCTGCAGGCCAGCCGCAGACCCAGACCCCTGCCTAACAAGAGCTCCACATATCATTCTGAGTCCAAAATTCTATGTTATATATACATATTTTTTTTATTTATGATAGTCACACACACAGAGAGAGAGAGGCAGAGACACAGGCAGAGGGAGAAGCAGGCTCCATGCACCGGGAGCCTGACGTGGGATTTGATCCCGGGTCTCCAGGATCGCGCCCTGGGCCAAAGGCAGGCGCCAAACCGCTGCGCCACCCAGGGATCCCATCTATGTTATATTTTTAAAAAGGTTTCCTCCTCTGAGTTTGTAAAGGGCTTTAGGGCCCAAGGACCGCTTATCAGTGGGCCGTGTATCTGCTCTGGTCCAGGCACTGTGTGGTGTCCCTCTTGACCCCACAACAAAGGAGAGACTCCCACATGAGACAACTGATGCTCAGAGAGGCTTAGCAATTACCTACAGTCAGTCACACACTGGGGTGCAGCCCAGATTGTGTGATCACTGGCTTTAGAATCACCTGAGGCAGGGTCCCAGGTCCTACCCCAGGAGCCCAACCCAGGAGGCCTAGAGATCTGCATTTAAAGCCCTGCTATATGGCGCAGCCCCAGTGGCTCAGCAGTTTAGTGCCGCCTTTAGTCCAGAGCCTGATCCTGGAGACCTGGGATTGAGTCCCACGTCGGGCTCCCTATATGAGGCCTGCTTCTCCCTCTGCCTGTGTCTCCCTCTGCCTGTCTCTCCCTCTCCCTCTGTGTGTAAGACCCCCCCTACCCCCAATTCTACAGCCAATGGTCAAGGTCCCTGGTCCTGATCTAGGAACCAAGCCTGTCCTATGTCCCTGTCACTGCCTCCTGCTGGGGCATCCTCCAGTCGCAGGAGGCAGGGCTGGTATCCTGTGCCCAATGGTACGGTAGGGACTCACCATCTGGTCGGCCAGGAGCAGCACTGTCTTGAGGCTGAACTTGCGGGAGCAGAAGTTGAAGAGGTCCTCGAGGCTGGGCCCCAGCAGCTCCATGACCATCACATTGTAATCCCCCTCAGCTCCGCACCACTTGATGGATGGGATTCCCACTGAGGGCCAGAGATGAGGGGTCAGGTTGGCAGCCCCCCACCACACCTTTGTGCACACGTGCACAACCCACCCCCACCCAGTGCTATTCAGGCTCCACCCCCAGGCCCCACCCAGCCCTCACCTCCTCCCTGCATCATCTTGTAGAACTTGCTCTCGATGTGTAGCTGCGGGTGCTTCGTTTTCACACACTCGAGCTTGATGGCAACTTCTTCACCAGAGGCAATGTTGGCACCTACCAGGGATGGAGGAGGGACACAAGAGACCTGGGTCATACTCGGCCAGGCAGGTGGCCCCAAGTCACAGCTAATTCGGTGTCTGCCCCTAAGCAGCTCAGCACCCCTTGGGGAAGGCTGGAAAGGCAGCAAAGGGCCCAGCACCATATCCAAGGGAAGTGGAGCGGCTGCCGGCACAGAGCAGGCACCCGGCTCCTCTTGGGTGGGAGTGGGGAGGGGAAGGACGGAGGATCTGCAGACATTTCACAGAGCCACAGAATGATGCAGCAAGAAGGCCGGGTGTGAAGGGAGATGGGATGGGCTGCAGGAGGCCCAGAGATCCGGGGGGAAAAGAATTTTATCCTGGAGGGCGGGAGCTGCTGAGCTGGAGAGGAGTGAGGTCAGTGGGATATCAGGCTAAGGAGGAGAGAAGGGGGCAGAGCAAGGCTCTGTCTCAAGAAGTCCCAAGGAAGACCCAAATCCAAACTGTGCCTAGCCTCAGTTTCCCCATCTCTAATACCGAGGGGGCTGAGATAGAGGCCTGGGGGCTAGAACGAGACAGGGCCCAGGTCTAACTATAGTGGCAATAACTCAAACAGTGGAGCCTTAGCACATACACACACAGCAGAAGGTCCAGAGAACACCAGCATTGGAAGAATTTAGGATAGGAGAAAGGATGGAAAAGATGAGCCTCTGCCATAAACGTCCTTGGAACAACAGGCTAGCCAGCTGAGAAAAGACACCACAGTTCACACCACACACCAAGAGAAATCCCAAGTGAAGCAAAAATTTGTGTGGAAAAAAGAAAAGGTGGGGCATAAGTTAGCACAGCCACTTTCCCTTTTTTTTTTTTTACAGCAATCTCTACATCCAAACGTGGGGCTCGAACACAAAACCCCAGATCAAGAGCCAAGGCACCTTAGCAGCCATTCTGAAAACCAGGCTGGCATTTACCTAGTGGAACTGAATACACACATAGCCTTGCCCAAGCAAGTCCACTCCCGAGTATAGTGCCCTTCAGAAACATGTGAGCCCCAGGAGCACAAGAATGTACACAACCCCCAACCACCCAAATGTCCAGCATCAGAATGGCTAAGCTGCGATGCAGTCAGAGAGAAGAAGGCCACAAGGCAGTGCAAAGTAATGGATACCAACTCCATGCGGCTGCTAGGTGGCTCCCAGCATCTTAAAGCTTGGTACGAGAGAGCGAGGAGTGGCACCATTCCTAAGGACCCAAGGTGAGGACAACCCAGTGTGCAGCAATAGGATGTGTGGCCAAACTGCATCTCTCCACAGCGGGATGTTACTCAGCCACGGGAAGGAATGAAGGACCCACCACACATGTTACATTGATGAACCTTACAAATGTGCTACATGAATAAGCCAGACCCACAAAAGCACAAATCCTGTATGATTCCATTACAGGAAATGTCCCAAATAGGGTAACTCTGTGGAGTCCGGAAGTAGACTGCTGGGAAGGGGAAAGAGGGCGTGCCTACTTAATGCACAAGGGGCTTTCTTTTGGGGTGATGAAAATGTTTTGGAACTAGGTATGAATGGTGGTTGCACAAGAATGGGAATGTATCAAAGGCCATGTAACTGTGTATTTTAAAAATGGTTAGGGGATCCCTGGGTGGCGCAGCAGTTTGGCGTCTGCCTTTGGCCCGGGGCGCGATCCTGGAAACCGGGGATCGAATCCCACATCAGGCTCCCGGTGCATGGAGCCTGCTTCTCCCTCTGCCTATGTCTCTGCATCTCTCTCTCTCTCTCTGTAACTATCATAAATAAATAAAAATAATAGTAATAAAAAAATAAAATAAAATAAAAATGGTTAATTTTGTTATGAATAGGATTAAGTCCAAACAGTAAAACCTCTGCAACAGGAGGGAACAATTTTCAACTGTCAGATGGTGGTTCCCTCTGGGAGGGGAAAGCAGACGAGGAGTGCAATGGTGTAGCAGGGCCCTACAAGGTGACAGGCAGGTCCTCCTCCAGCAGAAGGTACCTAATAGCATGCGTATCTGTTACATGTATTCTTTTTTTTTTTTTTGTTACATGTATTCTTTTGTATCTTCTCAACACTTAATGAAAAGAAGGGATGCCTGGGTGGCTCAGCTGTTGGGCTGCTGGCTCAGGTCATGATCCCAGGATCAGGGATCGAGTCCTGCATTGGGCTCCTCGAGAAGCCTGCTTCTCCCTTGCCTATGTCTCTGCCTCTCTCCTTCTCTGTCTCTCATGAATAAATAAATAAATCTTTAAAAAACAAAAATGAAAAACACTTAATGAAAACAGTGAGATATTAGAAGAAGAAAGAACTGCCTTACAAACTTTGGGGTAGGCAAGGCTTTTTATCCCTGATTTAAAATCCACAGGCTATTAAAAAAAAAAAAAAAAAAAAAAAGGCTCTGTCCCACCCAAAAAGGGAATCCCTTCTCCCTGACAAAAACACCAGCAGCAAAGTCCTAAGAAATATACCTGTAACTTATCAGCAGCAAGGAGCTGAGAGTGCTAATCTGTTAGGAAAAGGACCAAAGGCTCAAAGCAAACAGGGTAAAGGATTTGAATAGATACCTGGAGAGAATAAATCATTAATATAAAAATGGTGTACTCATATGAAAAGATGCTCAATCTCCTGGTAAGAGAAACACAAATGGTCCTCAAAGTACACTCCCACCTATAACTGGCAGATGTTCTGCCGTAAGACACCTGTGCTGTCTGATGGCACGGTTGCAGCACAGGGGGCACCCCGAACTGAAGAACCTTCCGACTTCAGGGGTGCACTCAGCACCCTGGTGTTTACAAAATGGGCCTGGATGAGGCTGTCGGCTGTTGACTGTGGGCTGTTTGCAACAACAAAACTTGGACACAGCCCAGATGTCCATCATTGTGGGGCTGGTTAAATAAAGAATGGCCCATCAATAACATAGAATACAATGGAAAAAGAATGAGGAAGCTCTCTCTGTGCAGAAGTGGAAAGATCTCAAAGATACAGGAAGTGAAAAAGCAAAGTACAGAACAGTATGTATTCTATGCTCTTTCTAGCTTAAAAAAAAATGAAAAGATGGGGAAATAATACGGATCTGTGTTTAGTTGTTATCTACATAAGAAAACACTGGAAAGAAGCACGAGAAACCAGTAAGGGCCAGGAAGGGCTACTCAGACCCCTAACCCTGGAGGGGAGGACCATTTACTGGACTCCAGGTTATACAACTGCCACTTTTCCCAACACCTTTGCTGGGATATAATTCACATAGCACACAATTACTTCTTTAAAGTGTATAGTTCAGTGGTTTTCAGTATATTCATTCACAAGGCTGTGTAACTGATACCACCACCAATTTTAGACTACTCTCACCACCTCCAAACCCCAGTACCCCTCAGGATTCGCTCAACATCCACTCATCTACCATCTCGATGGGTCTGTCTATTCCAGACATTTCACTTAGATGGAAATCATACAATATGTGATCTTTTTGCAACTGATTTCTTCCACTCAGTGTGTTTTTTTTGTTTTTGTTTTTTTAATTTTTATTTATTTATGATAGTCTCAGAGAGAGAGAGAGAGAGAGAGAGAGAGAGAGAGAGAGAGAGGCAGATAGGCAGAGGGAGAAGCAGGCTCCATGCACCGGGAGCCTGACGTGGGATTCGATCCCGGGTCTCCAGGATCGCACCCTGGGCCAAAGGCAGGCGCTAAACCGCTGCGCCACCCAGGGATCCCCACTCGGGGTGTTTTGGTTTCTCGTTTTGTGTTTTCATTTTTGAACCCCCTAAAATAAAATTAAAATTACAAAGAAAAGAGATTACCAACTCCAGTGAGCAACTGGAGAAAAAGTACTTTGCCAACTGTAAAATGTTCTGGCACGTTGACACTCATCAGTGGGGAGAGCCACACACATTTCTGAGGGGCGGTGGGACGTGGTATGGGAGAGGTTGTTCTGAGGTGTCACCAGGCTTAGCACAGGGCCTGGCACATAATCAGTGCTCAACGAAAGTTGGGTTCAGTAAGTAGTGGGCCCTGGGCTTCAGACATGAGCCCGTGTCCTAACCACGCGCAGGTCAGTGGGAGAAAAGGCTGCACAAGGCTCCAGATGTGTGAGCAGCACTGTACCAGAGAGAGGTCACAGCACACGAAAAGGTCCAACGGGAGTGGGGTGCAGTGAACCCTGAGTGGTTTGGTGCAGCTAGACCTGGAAGGAGCTGAAGAAGATGGCACAAGAGGGGAGCAAAGGATAGCTCAGAAGGGTCTCAAATACCAAGCTGAGGTCTTGGCTGTGAGCCTGAGACTCCATGGGCTGGGTATGGATGCCTTGTTGCAGGGATTCTCAGCCTCTGCACTACTGGAATCCGGAGCCCGTCCTGTGTGTTGTAGGATGTTTAGCAGCATCTCTGACTTCTACCCACTAGCTGCCAATGGTAGCTCCCTCTTCCCTGAGTTTAAACGATCAACAATGTTCCCAGACCTCATCGAATATCTCCTGTGGGACAAACCTGCCCCCAACCCCTGCCCCTGTTCAGACCCACTGGCATTAGGAGAGGACTGGAGAGGACGTGAGGGGCGAGGGAGACCCAGGAATACTGTCCAGAGAAGAGCTGATTGATGGTGACCCCTCTGAAAACAGGACCTCCAGCACTTATGATTCGGAGGATGCACGCAGAGAAGGAGAGGTGCCCAAGAGAACATCTTCCCTGAGATGGGGAGGGGCAGGGTGTTGGGAGCCCTTTATCCCCTGGCACTCCCCTGCCATCCTGCAAGGACTACTGTTTATATCTCTAGTTGACACATATAGAAACTGAAACACCAAAGGTCAGAGACTATATTCTGCGCTAACTTCCCCAGGGCAGGAGCCTCGCTCTTAGGTAAAGCCTTCGGGTCTCTGCAGAGTACTGGAAAGCTGCCACGGCTGGCTGCCCCCACAGGCTCCCACCACCACAAGGCCCCTCTACTGCCTCTAAGTTCTGTCAGAAAGCCACCAGCCTTCCCCTCTGATCTCCCTTCACTCCCACTACTAAGGCTCAGAAAAGGTTAATAACTGGCCCAAGGTCACAGGTCTGCAGGGGCAGAGCTGGGATTTGTCTAGAATCTCATTCATTCAATCAACAGACACATACTAAGGCCCAGAGCGGCTGAACCAGCCCTGCCCTGGATGAGATCAGCTCACCTTCTGTGGGAGCAACAAAGGGTGACCCTAAGTGCAAAGTACCAGAGCAGGGGTAGTAGAGGTAACCCAGCAGGTAGGGTACAATGGCTCCCAGGGTGGGAGGAGAGGGCAGTCTGGAAAACAAATGGGACACGGCACAGGGCCTGGAGAGAGCCAGCCTGGGATCTGGGGCCTGGGGAAGCCCTGGGTGGGGAGAGGGGTGACCACCGTCACATGGGGGCTGGCTCATTTAGACACCAACACAGACACATGTAATCAGGGACCTGGCTGGATTGGAGGTGCAGAACACAGCACCCCTCCAACCCCCTGCCATTTATTTATTTTTTTAATTTTTTTTATTTATGATAGTCACAGAGAGAGAGAGAGAGAGGCAGAGACACAGGCAGAGGGAAAAGCAGGCTCCATGCACCGGGAGCCCGATGTGGGATTCGATCCTGGGTCTCCAGGATCGCGCCCTGGGCCAAAGGCAGGCGCCAAACCGCTGCGCCACCGAGGGATTCCCCCCCTGCCATTTAGACTGAGAAATGGAGACTAAGAATAGGGAGCTCTCAGGGGCACAGGGCCAGAGGGGGTAGAGCAGACACGGTCTCGGCCACTTCTAGACCCTGTGCAGCTGACCCGAGGCCCTCACAAAGCTGGCCCCACTCTCCTGGTTGTTCCCTTAGGACGCTAAGAGGAGAGGAGGCGGGACCTCCAGAAAAGCTGTGGGCCTTGCAGCCACATCCACAGAGGGCTTGCCTTGGTTGATCCTGGAAAGCAGGGCCTGGAGGCCGCGCCCAGCCCCACCTGCAGAGGCCATCTGGAGTCGGGCCCTGGCACTGGCGTCAGTGACAAGAATGTGGCCAGAGCTTTGAACAAAGGGAGCCAGCGAGGCCAGCTGGGGAGGCCCTACAATCACGCTGTCCCCACAGTGGTAAGAAGGGAGCCCAGGAAGGAGCTGGCAGGACACAGCATCACGGGACACACGGACACACACACACACACACACACACACACACACACACACACACTTGGCCTGAGCGCCCAGCAAAGGCTGGGCAGGGGACCTGCTCTCAGGGCAGAACCAGCTCCCTCCCCCACTCAGGCCCAAGAAAACCCAAATCCTCCGACAATAGCAAATCCCAAAATACTGAGGGTTGGTGGAGGACACAACAGAAAAGCACCACAGCTGGGCCGAGCATGTGCAGGTGTTGTGCACACTGTGATCTCATTACTTCTCACCACCTTGCAGGCCTCATGACCCTATTTTACCGATGGGGAAGCCAAGACTGGTGGAGGTCATCACCTTTGGGCATAATACAGCTAATGGAAGAAATGCCGACACCCGAATCTTGGTAGAACTTACTCCAAAGCCTGCACAAAGAGTAGTAAATCTAGACAGGTTTTTTTTTTTTTTAAATGAACTAGATAAACAGGAAGTCCCCCAGGACCTCCGTGGAAGCCCCCAGGGAGGTCCCACCACATGGACCAGGGACACCAGCTTTCTCAATGACGTTAGCCTCCCCTCCCCTCTCGGGGCCTCTGTTCCCTTCTACAAAATGAAGGCCCTAGATTGGATGGTCCCTACAAGCAGATGTGTATCTGTGCCAAAAGCTGCTTCTCCGTGACTTTTGCCCTTGGTCAGCCAGGCCTCATCATCACACAAACTTTCCATGTGGGGACACTGAGGCACAGAGCAGTCACATGACTTTCCCACAGCGGCACAAAACCAGGTCTGGAACCCAGCTCTGTCTGATGTCTCCCTCCCATGTTCTATCACACCCTCTCACTCATGAGTATAAAGGCTGCCTTTTCTAATGTTCAAGAGAAAGACAATGGGCAGCCAACTTGACCACACACACCTGCTTCTTGATTGTGCGCAGAAAGGACAGTAACAGCTCCATCTCTATAGGCTGCTCTGCAGGGAGACCACATTCGAAAAGGACCCTGCCCAGCACCCACTGCGTGCTCAGAGAATGTCCCTTACCTGTCGCCTCTGATGGGGAAGGGGTAGCTCATTGAGAAGCAGAGTTCATACTCCAAGTGGGTAGAGGCCCCGACCACTAGGTAAGAGAAACCGCCCCCCACCCCCAAGTCCAGAACCAACGAACACAGCACACTGCTTTGTTGCCTTTCTGTGCCCCGGACAGAAATGATTTACTTTGCTTTTCCAAGTAGGGAAAAAGAGGCAAAGAGATGGGAATGTGGATAAACCCCAGGGACTGGATACCCTGCTCTAACAGCTTCCATTCATGATTACCCACACAGCAGCTCCTCCCAGACTGACAACTGCAAGGGAAGGGCTGACTCCTGACCAAGCATATGCCCTTGGGCAGCTGAGAAGGCAGCATTTGAAGGCAGGAGGCCTCTTTTCTGTCAGGTCGAGGGACAGGGTGAGAAGTCAGCGTTTTGTTTAAAATGACAACACAAGAGCAAATTCAGACTTTCAACAGGAAGCACATCCGGAAAGAAAGATCCTGAAAACGCCGACCAGACCCCTGCCCCCACCCCTACCCAGAGGTTAGTGGGAGAGCCTGCGTCATCGTCATTCCGAAGCCTGCCTGGGCTGAATTCCAGGGGGCCAGAGCAGAGGGAGGGCGCCCAGCTGGGAGCGAGTGGTGGCCCAAGCCTCTTCTGTCTACCACCATCCTTCCCCCCCCGGAGGCAAGAAACAGGGGTGCTACCCCAGCCTGGGCTTTCCCACGTCCAGCTGGAGACCCAGGTCATCATCAGCTGGAAACCAGAGCTATAAATACTCTCGTCTGTCCAGCCTGCAGCCAGTGGGGAACCTCCCTACCCCCCAGCCTGCCTCACCCCCAACCTGCTGCTTCTCTCCCGACCTAGGATGGCCCTGGGGACAAAATGACCAAACCGTGCCACTGGAGGCCTGGAGCCAAGTTCTGGTTTCAGAGCCAGAAGTCCTGACACATTTACCCCTCCTTGTCCCTGGCACCACCCCGGGGGCCCCAGAGCCACTAGGCTGGAATCAGGGATACTTACCCAGGTAGATGTCTCCAAAAGACCCACTCCCGATCTTCCGTCCCAGGCGGTACTTGTTTCCCACACGCAGCTCCATGACTCACTCTCACTGCAGAGAGAAGCAGACACAGGGGTCAGGGAAGCGGGGAGCAGGGAAGGGAGCCTGGCCCAGTGGACTCCCCCCAAAGGCCAGGGAAAGAGGCAAGGAACTTGGGAGGCCAACATTTCCCCGAGGGCATCCAGGTGCCAGGTGGCCCGATGGCCTCCACAGGTGAGATATAGGGAGGCAAGGCTGAGAATGTGTCAGTGTAGCCAGGCAGAGGGTGGAATTGGATCTTAAGCCCTAGAGGAAAAAGCCCAGCGAGCATCTCCTTGGGGGACACTTGTTTGGGGACCCACCAACAGCAGCCCCTCAGGGGTGGGCCAGGCACAATGGGCCAGGAAAATCAGACAAAAGAGGTGATGGGGAGGGAGAGGGATGCAGGAGTTCATCTTTCTGGGGGTGCTACCATGGCAACCACCAGCAGGTTCTAAGCCTCCAGGGATAGGAGGACATATTGAATGGAGGGTCCCAAAGGAGTTCCTCAGCTCCTTTAGGACTCGGCAATGACAGAGTCCCCCGCCACCACCCCCAAACCCCCATGCTTCTAATAACAAGAATTGGACACCAGGCCTCCACAGCCTGGCCCCGTCTTTCCAGAGGCTAGAAGTTGCCAGCTTGCAGTGTGCCCTGCAGGAGACAGGCCTCCTCTCAACTCAGGGGGCAGGCAGGAAAGGGGGCCCCCAAAACATTCAGTCGGCTCTCTCTCTTGACCTCACGACACCAAGCACCCCACACAGGCCTCTCTGAACAGTTTGGGGTTGGCTTCCTTCACGACTAGAAGGAGGATCTCCTGAGAGGGCCCCACAGAGCAAGCAAAGGGACCAAAGCCAGGTTTTCAGTCACCAGCCTCTGGGGTGCGAGGAGAGGTCTGAGGAAGGGGTGCTGATCTCTGCGGCTTCCCTCCTTCCTGTGCCTCACCCTGGGTGCCCAAGCTCATGCGACATCAGGGGCCACTCTGGTAGAGACCCTCTGCCCTCTGAGGTCCTGGTCAGCAGAAAAGGAAACTCAAAGGCCAGGAGGTGGTTTCTACAGTTAGAAGATGGGGGACGGTGGACCATGAAACGGAGAAAGATGGGGGACCCCTAAGATCTCAGAGTGTTTACAAGAGGGACCTCCCTCTGCAGACCGGGAACTCAGGCCTAGCGAGGTCCCAAGAGCACCTGCCCCACACTCCCTGACAGCACGTTGGTGGCAGAGTGTCCTCACCTAGGACCCAGACAGCGTTCCTGCCGTCCCACCTGACACAAACAGGACTTATTTCCTGCCAGAGCTGGGAAGCTAAGCGGGAAGATGGAAAAGCAGATGTGCTGGGCACAGCACCCTGCCCCATCCCCATGCCAAATGCCATCCCCAAAGCCGCACCCACCTGGGAGGGGAGATGGGAGAGACTTAGCTCACAGATGGCCAGGCTGGTGCTCTCTGCCCCAGCAGAGGCGAGAAGCCAACAGCTCCAGCCCAGGAGACACATGGAGCCCCCAGCACCTAAGTCCCAGAGAGCTACCACCAGCCCTTCGCTGTGGGCCACGAGGAAGTAGCCTCCCCGCCCCGTGCCAGCCCGACTCTGGCTCTCAACCAAGGGCCTCTGCCCACACGCCTGGCCGCCCCGGCCGAGGTGCCTTGGCTGTGGCTGTCGGCAGAACACACTCCACATCTGCAGAAAACTCACATGCCACACATTTCACATATCCACCGATCTGTGTGTACACTCCCAAGGAAGACAGGAAAGCAGACACACACCATGAGCCCCACAGCAGGAGGGGGGAAGAGGGGGGTGTCACGGGTGTGCACATACACAAACACTGCCTCCCCCCTCAGCCCGTGTTCCGCCAACGCCAATCCAGAGACCACACATGGCAGCCGGGGAATCCGCAGGTTAGGAAAGGAACATAAATATACCCGCATCCTATATTACATAAATACCCACGCCGGGTTATATAAATACCCGCGCCCTCCGTCTGGGTGTCTTACATAAATACACCGCACATGACCCCCCAGCCCCTCCCCACTCACCGGGCTGTGGGCAGGGAAGGGGAGAAGAGGGTGCAAACAACCAGCCCCACCGGAAACCACTGCTGGGCGCCAGCTACCCAGCCCCCGGGGCCAGGGCCCCAGGGAGCGCCTCCACTGTCCCAGCACTGTCCCCTAAAAAGCCTCCCAGAGGAGAGGAGAAAGGATCGAGTAAGGAGAAGCTTCCCAGTCCTTTGCCGCTTCTCCCATGGGGGGTGGGGTGAGGGTGGAATAAACGAAGTAGAAAAAAAAAAAAAGGAAGACGCAAATCCGGAGTTTCAGCTGGTTAAAAAAAATTACACAAACTACCAAGCAACAGAGCACATGGGCAGTTTTCTTACTCTGACACCCCCCACCCCACAGCCGGGGCCCCTGTCAGTGGACCATTAAAATAAAAATTGGAGGCACCTTCTAGATGGGGAAGGCAAGGGAGCCCCAAACCCAGGCAACTTCAGACACAGTGGGTCTTCCCTTCGCCCCAAATCTTTCTTCTCGCGGAGATTGTGCTGGGAAGCGCCTATGCAAGAGAACTGAGGGCGAAGTCGGGGAGGGGGCTCACCCCACTGTGAGTTGGGGCGTGCAGAGGAGCTCGGGAATCCTCTCTCCAGCGATAACCCGGACACAGAGTTTCAGGTTCCACAGAGACTTGCAAAACACGGATTTCTCACGGGCAGAAACGGGAGAATCCGATCTGATAAATAACCCCCACCCCTTTCTTTCTCTCCACAAAGGAAAACAGATTCGGCGGCTGGGTGACCACACACCCCGTCACCGCAGGGCCCCCACGCGCCCCCGAGCGCCCCCATCCCACACGCGGGAGCAGCCGCGCTGACCCCCAGGTCGGGAGCCCCGAGCCGGGAGAGAGAGGGGGGGTTGGCGCTGCCGATGGTCCGGCGAGGGTTCCGCCGAGAAGCCGGAATCAACAGTATCCACAGTCTCGGGGCCCCCAGCGCCCCAGCGCCCCAGCCCAGAGCCCCTCCCCCAGCGTCCCCCAGTGACGGCCCCGGGGGCGGGGGGCCTCGCGGCCGGCTGGAGCCTGGAAGGGTCGAACCGGGGAAGGGGGAGGCGGGCCGGGCTGGGGTGGGGGGGCTCCCCCGGGTACGCCAGCGAAATAATAGTCACCCTCCTCCTCCTCGTCCCCAGCCGCGCCTTTGTCCTCGCCGGGCCGAGCGGGCGGCGCCCGGGCCGCCCCCCCACCCCCGTCCCCGAGTGCGAACGCGCGTGTGTCCGCCCCCCCTCCCCTCCCGTCCCCTCCCCTCCCTCGCTCTCGCGCAAAAACAAAGAGGCGGAGGGAGCCCCATTTCCCCCCGGGTTTGCGCCCCTCCGCGGGCCCGCGGCCCCCCAATATTTACCCCGCCGGGAAGGCGCCGGTGCCGGGCCGCTGCTCGGGGGGCTGCCGCGGGCGGGGGCGGCCCGCCGGGGCGGATGCCGGAGGATTCGCGGAGCCGCCCGGCGCGCCAGCCTCTCCCGGCCCAGCCGCCGCCGCCGCCGCCGCCGCCGCCGCGCTCAGCTCCGCTCCGCTCGGCCCCGGCCGGGCTCTGGCTCTGGGTTCTCGCCGCCGCCGCCGCCGCCGCCGCCGCCTCCCTCCTCCGGGCCCTCCTGCCCGCCCGCCCCCGCCGCCGGCTCGCGCGCTCCCGCCCGGCGCGCGCCCGCCGGCTCCCATTGAGCCCCGGGCCCGACCGCTGATGTCATCCCCGGCCCGCCGCCGCCGCCCCGGAGGATTTAAAGGGCCCGCGCCTTCGGCTCCGGGGGACGCTGGGGGTGGGGGGAGGAGAGGGGGAGCAGCCGGGAAACACAGTTCCCCCAAGCCTGGCGAGGAGCGCGTGGCAGGAACGCGGTCTCACGTGTGGGGCCGGGAAACACACAGCCACCCACACCCCGATCCAGTCTGGGGCACAGGTGGAAAAAAGCCGGGTGGGGTGGGGAGGAGGCGGGTGCACACATAGCTGGGGTTTTCTAGACCCAAAGCCTCCTCTTCCCCCTGCCCTCTCTCCTTTCAACACCCCCCCCCCCCAGGCCACTGCAAAAGGAGAATGTTGGCGGGGAGGGCTCTGAATACTGCAGAGAACACAGGCCAGGTTGGCTCAGGGGTCAATGATTTGACAGGACAGCAGGAGATAGAGTGACGTTGACAAAAGACCCAGGGGGGTGGCCAGAGCTCAGCTACCCTCACCACTACCCTACCCCGGTGGAAAGGACCCTCCCAGCTCTTCCAGCAGCTCAGACTAATGGGCACCAACCCTGATCCTGGTCTCATGGGTTTAATGAGGAAACACCACCCTCCCCGCCCCCCCCCCCACTGCCCTGAAACTAGCACTTGGGTCAGGGTTCCCAGTGGTGCCCAGATGCCTGAGGCACCTCCCACCTCTAGGCTTGGGTTTCCACAATTAGGAAGAAGACCCCTTGCTCCCCAGGTCACTGGGAGAATTAATTAAGGCTTCTCACCAGCTTCCAGGGTAGCCAATGAAAGGTTCCAGGGCAAAGTTATTAAAACGATGATATTGACACTGCACCATGCAAAGCTCCAAATGATGACACACATCCCTTCACACACACACACACACACAGTTGTGATTGTGAACCCACAAAACACCAGAGTGCACTGCATCCAATCCCGGAAGCATGGTTCCCGGGAAGAGTCGCTTCCATAATAACCACATCTTCCCTCGAGCCTGAGGGACTTAGTCACACACTGTCCAAACTGGTGGGAGCCCCACAAATCAGGTTCTTCTATCCCAGACCAGGAATCTGTGGTCCAAGGAGGGGAGGAGTTTGCCCAGGACCACAAAGCACAGCAAAATACAGAGCTGGCCTGGGCCAAGACAGGGCCAACATGTCCCCTTTGCCAGAACAGGGGGTCACTAGGCAAGGTGGTTGGCTTTGCTGGACCTGCATAGTGATTTTTTTTTTTGTTATTTATATTGTTTTGTTAATTGATAACCGCTGTTTTAAATGTGCCGATTTTCAGGGGCCCGGGTGGCTCAGCAGTTGAGCGTCTGCCTTTGACTCAGGGTGTAATCCTGAGGTTCCGGGATCGAGTCCCCTATCAGGCTCCCTGCATGGAGCCTGCTTCTCCCTCTGCCTCTCTCTTTGTGTCTTTCATAAATGAATAAATAAAATCTTTAAATAAATAAATGTGCTGATTTCCTATTACAGGTCCATATTCCCTACTTCTCTTGAAGCCCTGGGAGAGAGGGTAACTCTGAGTCCAAACTCACACTGGGTTCCTCCCACACTCAGCTGGCCTGGGCAGTAGCTACCTACTTTGTTCCTTGAGCTTGTTGTACCCATTTTTATGATTTCCTTCATCCCCTTGAGGCCCCCAAGTATGCCCCAGTCCTAGAAGTCAGCCACCCCCAATGCCCTGCCCTTTGTTACCTGTTTTCATCCCAATCTTACCAACCCCGAATCCTGAGGCTCTGCTTGCATTGTCACCAACCCCACTTGGGCTAAGGTGAAACAAGGTGCCCAAGCCTGGGGCCCCAGGCAGAGGGACCCTGGCATTACTGAGCAGGTGTGGAATGTACCCCTGGGTCCTCCATCCTCACCACTCCACCCTCCAGCCTGAGCCCTGCTGCCCAATTATGGCCTCCCTCTCCAGGAAGGGACTGGCACTGCTCAGGCATCTACTAAGCACCTGGCCCTGGGGGAGGTGGTTAACCTCTGAAACAACAAAAGATTAAATCCTACTCTATTCTTTCCCTGGTTTACAGAGAGGGCATCTGAGGCTCTCAACAGTGCTTGCCTAAGGACACACATTAACCATCACAAAGTCCCAGCTTCCTTGCCCCAATCTTGTCACACTCCCACCCCAGCCCCTACACTGAACATAGAGTGACATCCTTCCCCACATCCTTCCCCTGATTACCTCTACTGTGGGCCTAGTTCTCTTTCCTACTCCCCTAGAAGACCAACGTTCTCCCCCACCCCACCTCGCAACCAGGGACTTCTAAAAAGCTTTGCAGCTCAGCTCTTACAAGAAACTGAGACATGACACAAAACCCAACAGAGGAATAGAGGTGATTCCAAAGGGAAAGAAATCTTATGGGGTTCTAGCAGCCTCTGGGCCTGACTGCTCTCTTCATTCTAGGTTCTCAAGGATTCCTCCCAGGACTTAACTCTCAACTTTAAGGCCCAAGGGTGTGGCCAGCTTGAGCTCATCCCAGTTCCGCTCCCTGCACACCCACTCACTCACCCTGAAGATGCAATCAGCCTGGAACATTAGGTGTCAGTGGAGTCCCAGCTCACATGGGTCCCACCCCAGAGTTTAGCTGCTCTGCACTAGGTCAGAAGAGATTCCCCGGCACCCTTCCAATCTAACACTTTGTTTTTGTTTCTTGGCACACCACTCCCTCTCCCCCCTCCCCTACCCCCGGAGCACTGGGCTGGGGATCTCAAGGACAGCCCAGCAACTGCCAGCCCACAGGATGATAATGCAGAAGCAATCAGCAATGGGAAGGAAGCTTTTGATCCTCCCAAAGGGATCTGCAGTCTGAGTCTTGACTGTGGGCACCCCACCCTGGATTTACTAAATATCAGGATGGTCCTTCAAATGGCCCTACACAATCTGTTCCGAGGTCTTAGCCCTGGCAGTCCCTGTTGCCTGGGATGCTTTTCCTTCAGATATCTGCATGGCTCATTCCCTCCCCTCTCTGAGGTCTTGGCTCTTATCCCCTTCACAGGGAGGCCTTCTGGTCTTCCTGATTTAAGATCCTAACCCGACTAGGGCACTGCCTCCCCTTACCCTGAACCCACCCTCACTGCTTCCTTTTTTCCTGAGACTTATCTCTATATAACATATTCTACATGGTACTTATTTGAATTTTTTTTGTCTGAGCCCCCTACTAGAATATAAGCTGCTATTCTGGGGATACCACTGCTATTTGAGGGGCACTGCTATTTTGGGGAGGTACTATTTGGGGGACACCACTGGTCACCAGAGTCAAGAACCATGTCTGGCACATAGGAGGGGTTAATGAATATTTGCTGAATGAGTGAATGAATGGTCTGCGAAGAGACGGCCTTCGCTCTCTCTGACAAAACATCAAGAGCTACATTTATTGAGTGCCTACTGTGTGCAGGCCCTCTACAAGACACGTTATCTGCACTGACTCATCCTACCCTCACATCCACCCTCAGCAGAGGCAGCGGAGAGGAGTGGCCTAGCTGAGCCCACACCCCTAACCACTCTCCCAGGCTGGGGGAGAACACAGTTCCAGAACGAGTCTACAGCCCCTCTTTCAGGCTCCTGAGCCCCAGTCCAAGAGAGGCAATATTGGGGCCCCCATTAAGAGCCACAGTGGCCTGAGGGGTTCATTTATGTAGGCCCCATCATTTTACAGGTAGAGTCTGAGACTCAGGGAGCCTTGCTTGCTCAAAGTCACAAAGAGAGCCCAAGACGGGAGCCCCATGTGGTTAAGAAGCTGGCTTCAAATGCTGACTTTGCCTCTTTTTAACTGTGACCCTAGCAAAGTTCCTTAAAGTCTCTGAGGCTCATTCATAAAATGGGGATAATGCAGATGATCATGTACAAAAACAACTTAGTCCTGAGTAAGAGGAAGATGTTGATAACGTGCCAAGGAGCCGGCATGGAGTGGAATCCAGGCCACCTGATTGGACTTCTTTTAGAACCTCAGGCTGGGTCTCTGGCTTCTTTCCTTGCCTTCTCCTTCCCCTTTGGGTTGGAGGTGGGCAAACCCAGGTGGGCCCAGGTGAGCCACTGGCCTTGCCCACCCTCCGTCTTCACCCACAGCATCGGCTCTAGGATGCCCCTGCAGGAAGTCTCTCAGTCTTCCTATTCTTAGCTGCTACTCGTGCCTCTCTCCCAAGAGCCCCGAGGGTGGATGGCTCACCACACGCTCTGCTCCAAGAGGCCCTCCTCAAGCCTACCTACTGCCCAGCTTGCCCCTGGACTCTTCCATGATGTTCCACCCACCTCTGACTGCTCTCAGGGCAGTGCCCTGTCTCCTAGGCCTCTCCAGACTCCGCTGCCTTTAGACGCTTCTCCTGGTGATCTCACCACATCACCATGCCTGGTCGTTCTCGGGCAGTACTTCCTCCCTCCTCCATCTTCAGTGGAGACGGAGCTGGGTTGGGTAGCAAGAGGCCTGGACCAGGGGCCAGGAAGCCCACATCTGAGTCCCAGCTCAGCCAGTGAACTTCAGCAGGAACTGAGGGAATCCACAGCCTCCTCTCCGGGGGCCCAGACAAGGAGACCTCTAAGGCCCTGTCTTCAGTCTCCCCATCCATAAGGGCTGGACTGGATGGGGAAGGTCTTGTACACTCCACATCTGGGGCGCTCTGTTGAGAAAGACCCTGAGGTCACACACATCTGGGCTTGGTGGGAAAGGGTTTTCTCTGCCCCTCCCATTCAAAACCTTGTGCACATCCCATCAGCTCCCCCTCCCAACTATATTCTGAACCCAGCCACCTCTCATGGTGGGCATACTTGGATACTACCGTGGTTTGTTACCTGTGAGATCACATCGCTTGACTACTGAAAATACACCAAATGCTCTCTCTGTCCTTAGTGTGAAATCCATGTTCTTTCCCAGGCCTGCTATGATCTGGCCCCTACCTGCCTCTCAGACCTCACCTGGAACTATCTTTTTTCATTTTTACTTTCATTTCATCAAATCTCAGGGCCTTTGCACTTGCCATTCTTTCTACCTAGAATGATCTCTGCCTGCCCCCCAGATCCTCAGTCTTCAATGTCTGCCTTCAATGTCTTGAACACAATGACTTGCATTCAAGTCACAACCCAAAAGTCACCTCCTCAGAGAGGCCTTCTTTGACCACACAATCTTTATTATTATTATTATTATTATTATTATTATTATTATTTTAATGTAAGCTCCATGCCCAACATGGGGCTTGCACTCACAACTCGAGATCAAGAGTCCCATGACTGAGCCAGCCGGGTGCCCTGACCGCACAGTCCTAAGCAGGCTCCCTTCCCCTCTGCCTCTTTCTACTGGATCACCCGGCCTTTTCTTTATGGCACTTCCTACAGGCAAGAAACATTAACTTGTTTATTTTTAATGCCCTTAAACATAAGCTCCAAGAGGGAGAAATCCTCCTATAGGTGCTCCTGTGGGTGTCCAGTTGGTAATGGGTGCCCTGTAAATACTTGTGCAATGAGCGAATTCTGCTGTGGGTGTGTGGTCATAGGGGTGGAGGCAAGGGCCTGGCACTTTCCATCTCTGGGCCAGATGGTGCCTGACAGCCTTCCCTCACATAAGGCCTCACTTACCCTGTGGTGTCTTCCCACCCCCTCCACCCCTGCTCACGGTGGGCCCTCGGCCCTCCCCGCTCCGCCCTGGCAAACCCCTCTCAGTATTCCCCATGCTGCCGATCTCTGTTGAGGAATCAACTCCCAGAGGAGTTGTCACTAAAGGCACAGTTACAGGAACAATGAAAACACCCAGCATCACCCAAGGGTCGCTGCCTTCACCTCTGCCCACCCCTCACTCCCCCACCTGTCTGCCTGCATCCTTCCTTCAACCTGGCCTGTCACCCCACTGCCCCTCCATTCAACAAACCACACTGTTTGCACTGCTGCCAACTCTCTCTACAATGCGCTCCTTCCATCCTCTGGGAATCCAAGGAATCCCATCTCTAGGACACACAACCACTCATTAACTGGGCCGCGGGAATTACGATGATTGCCCTGGCTAATAATCCCAATTCCCACAGCAACACTTCCCAAGTCAGCATAGTTGGTGCGATTCATCATCTCACCCTGTCACACGTCTGTCCACAAACACTTCCTGATGCCTACTCCTCACGGGTCCTGAGAGGTCCGCACTGAGCCCTGCCCGCCTCAAGCTGACAGTCCGCCTCAGCCAGCTGGGTGTACACCAGAAAAAAATATGGACTAAGAGAGAGTCCATGGACCAGAGAGAAACTGCTAGATGGTGAGAGCCACAGGACAGGTCTACGTGGCCTGGCATCATTGGGGACACCAAGCAGTGATGAGCTGCCCCTCTCCCTCCAGCCAGGTGTTCTGTGAAATGCACCGCTAGGGAGTTTTTAACTTGATGCAGAGTGTTGCAAGGATACAGCATCCAGATAAGACTCTGAGGCTCCTTGGAAGCAGACTGCCCACTAGGCCCCTTCCAAGGAGAAACTGGGGAGGCGCCCCTGGGGAAGGTGGAAGGAGGAGGGGCTTGCACCCTCCAAATCGGAGGGTGGGAAGGAACAACCTCAGCCAACACTAAGGTAGGAACCTCAGACATTTGAAGGGGGGGGCCCTGTGGGGAGATGGGTCAGAGGGCACCCAGGATCCCCCTCCTTGGCGGGGAGAAAGCTGATGAGGAAGGTGGGAGGCAGGCAGGGTCTTTAATCTCAAGCAGGTAAATATTGGATTTATTCACTGGTTTTGCTCAGAACAGCTTGGAATTTTGCATGCAGAAGGGAAGAAGAGGGAGAGAATGAGCAAATTCTCATTTATTGTACAATGTGGCACCACAATAGACACCTCTCACCTGCTCTGGTTTAGTTCTACAACAATCTCATGAGCTAGAGATCATCCCACCTGTTTTACAGGTAGGAACCTGAGGCTAAGAGAGTGAATATGATCTAATGTTCATAAAGGTTATGAAGGACTCCAATTTACCCTTCCAGACCCACCCTGGGGCCTCACCCTGCCTTACAGACTGCAGCCCAATCAGCTTTGTCTCCCTCAGTGCCAACGGGAACCTGGCTACATACCTGGGCCCCCACTGAAGGGTACCCCTTGTTCCTCAGGACATCATGAATCCACTCACCCACTTCCAAAGCATCCAGGGGATTCTGGTGACCACCAAAGTGACTGTCTCGAAAGTAGATGCTGGCCACCCCAGGAAGTTCACAAAGTGATCCACTGGGGTATGGGAAGAAAGATCAGAATTTGTATTCTTATTTAGTCTTTAATCTTAACTTTCTAAATCTTCCATTTCGATGGATGTTTTATAATGCACACATTAGCACAGTAGAACATTTATACCCAAGTTTTAACAAATACGTTTACATTTGAATACAAAACACATGCTCAAAAATATTTTTTACAGAAAGGGGTATGCAACAAGAGTTTACATTAGCATTGGAGGACCCCAGCAATTGAATTCTCACTTGAGAGGCAGTGGCGGTAGAAACCCTGAACCAGCTGGGTTCAGATCTTTCATCAGCTATTTCTGAGCTGTGTGGCTGGGTGAGTTTATAGAACTTTCCTAAACTTCTGTTCCCTCATTCAGAACTGGGATGGCTACAGCACCCACCTCCAATTGATTAAAGCCTACAGCCCAGAGTCTGGCACCTGAATGATAGACACAATTATTATTACTTCAGTCACAGGGAGGAGGGCTGGACCTGGTCTGGGCCTTGTGGTGGGTCAAGCCCTTGAGAACTGCATCTACTATGGAGGCATAAGACCCAGAATAAGTCATTACACATCAGCGTTACCAGGATTAAGACAGAGATCGCTAAAATTGCTAGGGGAGGCTGACATCCTTATTACTGTCCTGGAGTGACAGGCCAGGCAGAAAGAGATGGCCTCAGAGGGTCGTGTACCCTCACGACAAGATGTTTGTAGCACTTAGGAACTCTTCCCAGGGCACGAAGCCCTTTCTTATCTAGCAGTAGCATGCTGTAGGGGCAAATTAGAAAGACAGAACAGTATCTCTCAGGTCTAGAAGCAGATGGCTCATGAGAGTATGGAATTTCCCTTCCTAACTGAGATGTGGCCACAGGTAATCAACTGATTCAGCTGACAGGTACCCAGACCCCCCTGTGAAGATGGCCAGGGGACCATAAAGATGAAGGAGTCATGGTGAGGGTATATGAGCAGAGATTGAACAGGCCCTAAAAATGGAAGGAGGCCCTAGCTACCTGGAGATGGATAGGCTTGGCAGTGGGGACTAAGTAGGTAGGTGGGGACTTACTATCCCATTTCACAGATGAGGAAGTGGAAGCTTAAAAAACAGAAACATTTGTTTTTTCTCAGGATACCTTAGCCTGGTACAATTGCAGCTGATGACTCAGCCCTGACCTCCTCCTTCCCCCCTTAGCATCAGTAGTCTCTGGCTTTGAGATCCCTGTGGGAATTAGGAGCCCTGGTGTCTAAACCTATGCTGTTACTGCTCCCTGTGTGCATCCTGAACAAATCCTCTGTTTTCTGAACCTCAGCATTCTTATCTGTCCAAGAGGTTGATTACTAAGCTCCACTTTTGCCCTCCTCTCCTACTTTTCTTCCAATTCTCTCACTTCAAAGCCCTTCCAGAAACTTATCTCAAGGGGTTAAACTCTTCTAGGGGCCTTAGTGACCGCAGAGTGGATGTGAGCCCGTCTGCCCCAGACTCAGAGACATCTCCATGCTGGGGAGCCTGCCCCTTGTCCCCAGCTTTTCCTCTACTCCCTCAGCAGCTTCAGCTGGCCCAAATCCCTCCTCCAAACTCACAAACACATGGACCCTTTTTCTGCCAGGGCCATGGAGGTAGAGGGGGGGAGGCTTTCTACATCAATTAGCTCACTTGAGCCTCACAATGATCTGAGAAGGTAGCTCTATGGACCTATTTTCCTGATGTGGAAACTGATGCAAAGATCCTTCTTGAAGCCCAGTGTTGGACGTGGAGGTCTTGGCCTGTCTGACCCAGACCCCAAGTTTTCCTATGACACCTTCCCGTCTCCCCCTCAAATCCTGCCTCCAAGTGTTCAGAGTGGCTCCCAACTCTGGCCCCTCCCTCAAATGTAACATTATGCAGCCATTAAAAATAATGATTACACATACACGGATGACTAATAACAACACAAGAAAATGCTTATGACACGATGTTAAAAGAAAAGCAAGACACAAAAATTGTAAATACAGTACAATAAAATGATATCAACGTGATTGTGCACAGAAACAAGACTGGGAAAGAAAACACCAGAATATCCGCAGTTGTTGTGTGTGTGTGTGTGTGTGTGTGTGTGTGTGTGTGTGTGTGAGAGAGCACCACGGGCGATTTCTTCTTTCCTACTCTTCCCCATTTGCCAGTCAATCCCTGCACATTACTTTTACAACAAGGAAAAGATATCATGTACAAAAAATGATAGATTTGTGGTTGAAATACTTGGAAACCTGCTGTTTCCTCTTCAACTTGCTCTCCTTCAAATCCCTCCAGTGCCTACATTTCAGTACAACGTGACTATACCCAAGAGACGTCGCAGGAGTTTGGGGAGCAATCAGACCCTGCAGACCCACGCCCAGCTCCACCTCCCTGCTGCCTGCTTTGACCAGACCATCCCCAGCGTCCAGGGAGGGGCCCCCCCCCAACCCGGCCCCTCCTCCCAGCCCCCCGCCCGAGCTCCTGCTAACGCTCACCTGACACTCGCAGGCCGGCCTCTCGGAGATGCGAGATGAGCACACCTGTCCCTCCAGGTGAGGACTCTGCCCGGGCGCCGCGCGCAGGAAGGAGGGAGCCGGTCGGGGGCGGGGCCGTGACGCCACCTTCCAGCCCCGCCCCCGGCTCCCGGCCACGCCCCGGCTTCTCGGCCCCGGGCGCTCGTGACTGTCATGCTTGCCGGGTGAGCCGCTGGCGACACTCCTCCGGACCCGCGCGCCCCCGTGGGCGGGCCCCGGCCGGCGGCAGCACCTGCCGAAGGGAACCTCCAAGCGCGCCCTCGGGGAGGGCGGGCTGGGAGGGGAGGTCCTACTCTTCGCAGACGAGGGCCCCTTTGAGGAGCCTGGGAAGAGCCGGGATCCCCCACGACCCCCTGACTCCGCCTCCACCCCTGCTTTACGGAGAACTGTTGGGGCCGTAGATCCCAGGTTCAAATAACCTGGGTAAGGAATGGCGTCCGGGGGACGGAGGGAGCCTCTGATTCCCCCGAATGTCTTCTCTCGGTACCCCACTCTATGCTTCCCTAGGACCCTTCCTCCGACGCCTTCTGCTAAGGAACCAGGAATCGGGGGAGAGAGGAGTGACCTAGAAGTGTGATTCCAGCCCTTGGGGGTTGGGGAAAGGTGATCTGGCCTCTGACGCCTGTAGTCAGAAAACTGTCTTCACCTACTTTTTATTTATTTATTTGTTTTATTTATTTATTTATTTATTTATTTATTTATTTATTTATTTATTCATGAGAGACATAGAGAGAGAGGCATAGACACAGGCAGAGGGAGAAGCAGGCTCCATGCAGGGAGCCCGACGTGGGACTCGATCTCAGATCTCCAGGATCAGGCTGGAGGCCGCGCTAAACCGCTGAGCCACCCGGACTGCCCTTCACCTACTTTTATATCATCTGAGATTGCTTATATTCGGCAAAGTTCCCTGTTGGAAATGCCAGCCCCCTTCTGGCGATGGCAAAAATAAAGGGCACCACTTCTTTGAAAAGGCAATCAGGCTTCACCTATCCAAAAGCTTTAAAAACGTGCTTGTCCTGGGACCCAGCAATTGCATTTCTGAAAATCTACCCGAGGAGGTCATTCAGAATACACATTCATTGTGGCATTCGCCCGGCTTTTTTCAAATTGTGGCATTCTTTATAATGGTGAAAATTGGAACTAGTCTAGGTGTCCAACACCCGGGGCAGGGGTGAACAGCACAAACACACAATGGAATATTACACAAGCATTAAAATCATGTTTACAAACAGCTTATAATAATATGAGGAAATGTGCTATAATATTACAAGAAGAAAAGCAGGATGTGAATGTGTGTTGACAGCAGGATTACAGTTGTACTTAAAAGCAGAACACACTTGTGTACACAGGAAAGAGCCTGGAAAGAAAATGCTTGCTGTGGTTCTTTCTGAGCACTCTCTGGGCACTTATGAAGCTTGTTTTTTTTTTTTTTTAAATCCTTCTGTTTTGCTGTATTTTCTCCTAATGGGCTTATATCACGTTTATAGAGCTCCTTTATTTCATAAAATGTTCACATTAACTGAGCACTTCCTATAATCTAGGATAAACCCCTTTCATGTAATCTGTGCAATAGCCATGAGGTAGGAATCATTCTTTTCCTCAGGTTGCAGATGAGGAAACCAAGGTCTGAGAGGTTGTTTCCCCAGGTCACATGGATAGAAAGGCTCAGAGATCCTTTCTCTCTTTCAAGGCCAAGGAACACTTTAAAACACCCTCCGGGGGCAGCCCGGGTGGCTCAGCGGTTTGGTGCCTGCCTCCAGCCCAGGGCGTGATCCTGGAGACACAGGATCGAGTCCCGCATAGGGCTCTCTCCATGGAGCCTGCTTTGCTCTCTGCCTGTGCTCTGCCTCTCTGTCTCTGTGTCTCTGATAAATAAATAATAAAAAAATAAAAATAAAAACACCCTCCGGTTAGCCACCAGGCTACAAGGGCCACCAACTTCAGGTAAGGAGTCAGGGATGGGGTTTGTCCGCCCTTGGGCTTCATTCACGAGTTGGGGCAGTGAGCAAGGAAGCCGCAGAGTCTCAGCAAGCCCTCCTCCCTGTGGATGAGTCCTTCCCTCTTGCTGGGGAGGCTTTGAGGCTGACTCCTCCCTGGTGGGACCTTCCCAGAGACCAACCTCCAAGGCTGAGAGGTCAGTTAGCTCAACCTTGTCGGTCAGTTTTGTAACCTTAATATGTTTTCTGATTATAAAAGTAATATATATTTATTATAGAAAATTGGAGGTCAATAAAATATAAAGAAGGAAATAGAAGTCAATCCCATTATTGCTTTACCTTTTATTATAGATATTTAATTTTATTTTATTAGTTTTTTTATTTATTTTTAAGTAATCTCTATACCCAACATGAGGCTCAAACTCATGACCCCAAGATCAAGAGTCTCCTGTTCCACCAACTGAGCCCACCAGGTGCCTCCAGATATTTTAAATAACATTAAAAAAGGGGACTATGGTATAATGAACCCATATACCCATCACTAAGTTTCAACAAACATCAGCTTTTTCCATTCTTGCTTCATCCATCCCCCACCTACATTTTGTTAAAGGAAGTTCCAGATATCATATTATTTCATCTATAAATACTTCAGTAATTATCTCTCACAGATAAAGACTTTGTGGAATAACAACAACGATACATACACAATAACATTATTACACCTTGCAATAGTGACACTTATTTTTTAATTTGATTATTTCATAGGCAATTGATGTTCAAATTACCCTAATTTGTTTCCAAAATGTCTTTTCCAGTTGATTTCTTTGAATGAGGATCCACAGAAGGCCCTCCTATTGTATCTGGCTGATATTACACACCATAAAATTAATCATTTTTAAAAGGTTTATTATTTGAGAGAGAGCAGGAGGGAGGGGCAGAGGGAGAGAGAATCTCAAGCAGACTCCTCACTACATGAAACCCGACACCTACACCAGGCTCCATTCCACAACCTGTGATCAGACCTGAGCTGAAATCAAGAGTTGGAGGCTTAACCAACTAAGCCCCACAAAATTTGTACAAAATTGACCAAAACTTAAAGTGTACAGTTTGGTGGCTTTTTTTAGATTTACAAGATTTGCAACCATTACCACCACCTAATTCTTGAACACTTTTGTTAGAGAATTAGAAATTTTGTTAGGGAAAAGGAAATCCTATATCCACTAGCAGTCACTCCCCACTCCTGCCCTCCGCTAGTCCCTGGGGACTTCTCGTCTACTTTTGTCTTTGGCCCTATTGGAGGTATTTTGTAGAAAGGTGATCGCACATTATGTGACCTTTTGTGTCTGGCTTTCCTTTGCGTAATGTTTTCAAGGTTCAACCATACTGTGGCAGGTGTCACTACGTCATTCTTTTTTATGGTCGAATGATATTCCAGACTTTCTTGCCCAGAGTCAGGAGTTGGTTGACTGCATGCATCCCTGTGGTGTCTTGAACATGCTCCACTCCATGTTTCCTACCAACTGGTAATTGAAATGTAGACTTTGGAGGCTGGAGGCTTGATTTGATTTGGACTCAGTGATTTTATCTAGAATATTCCACAGATGATGTTGTGTTCTTTCCTGGTGCTTCAGAGCAGGAGCTGCAGTATGTCAAGCTCCTCCATCTTTTAGGGATGGTAAGGTTGATTGGCCCCTTTAGGTGTTGTTAGCCTCATCATCTGTTATAAAGTTACCCATCGACATTCGATCCCCTGATGTTAGCATCCATTGATGGTCACGACCTAAGTCTGCTCTTTCACTCTTCAGTTTATAGAAAAGGAAACTGAGGCAAAGAAAAGAGAAGTGACTTGCCTAAGGTCACAGGGTTAGTAATAATGAACTATGAATAATGAACTATGCCTGGTGCTACGCTAAACACTTCGCATGAACTGACACATTTAATCCTCTCAACACTGTGGCTGGCTCTGTATTACGATCTTCCTTTTCAAATGAGGAAACTAAGGCCCCAAATGTTGAAGAAACCTGCCTTTCTTTGATGAGTCATTTGGTAATTATTGTCTTGAGGTTCCAGATGACAGAGAAATAGGAAAACACAGTTCTTGCTCTGCTAAATATAGACATAGGCAAGGTGAACAGAATTTTAAGAGAGAAAGAGACGGGAGTCATGGAAGTCTTCCCAGAGGAAGCATCGCTAGAGCTGGGCCTTCAAGTATGTGTAGGAGTTTGCCATGGGGCGTAGAGGCAGAGGAATGAGTTCACCATATGAATAAGGCCTGAGGTGTGATTTAGGCTGTGGTTGAAGACTCCATTCCATACGATGAACATATTCTTACAAATGTCTGCCTTTGAGAAGGAGGAAGAGAGAGGGTGTGGTTTGACCCCACACATACTCAGAATATGCAGACTTATTGCAGAGTGAGGAGGGCAAGGAGCACTGGCCTAGGAGTCTGGAGATGAGTGTTCAGTGGGCTGTGAGGCCCGGATGCTGTACCCAGGTACAGTCCCTGCCCTCAAGTGCCTAAGAAAAATGGAGGGAGATAGACCAGGGCATCATTAGCTCTTGCCCTGGAAAGGGGAAAGGTCATTCAGTCCCATCCCAGTCCTCAGCTCCAGCTCCAATATTCTGGAGGGATCCTACCTCACATATCTGGACCATCGAGTGAAAAAAACCTCCAGCAAACTGCACTTCAAAGTGCCTGCTGTGCCATATATGTATTTGCTTTTATGTGTCCTTTCCAAGACATCTCTGGAAAGGTCCAGAAGAAAAACAATTTGCAAATCATGCTTTCCTGAATATACAAAGAACACCTAGAAATCAATAAGAATATAAGGATGTGAACAGGCTGTTCATAGAAAAGGAAATACAAAGGTCTCTGAAACTCAGGTCAAGACTGCAACCTTATTCAAAAGAAGAAAAATGCAAAATAAAATTATACTGAGATTCCACCCTCACCCTCACCAGGTGAGGAAAGTCATGACATTTGAGAACACACTGACTGCACGTCTCTGGGGGAGCAGATGCCTTCATCTGTGGGAGAGTAAATAAGTAAAGCCCCCAAGGAGGGCAGTGGTAACATCTGTCAAACTGACAACCGCACATTTCCTTTGCCCTCGGAATTGCAAATGCAGGTATTTATCTCACAGGTATAACTGCGTAGGAGGGAAATGGGTTATTCATAGCAGTGTGTATGTGTGTGCGGGTGTGTTGCAAATACCTTCTATCAGTAAAGGGCTGAGAAATTCTAGAACATTCATCGAATGGAGGACCATAATGAAGCCATATAAGTGAGGCTCTTTATGTATAAATGGGGAAAGGTCTCCCCAAAGTAGTGTTGTGTTCTATCCGTGTCTCGTTATGGAAAAAAGGCAGGGAGGAGAATGATCGTGCATCTGTTTTCTTCTGTGTATGCTATACCCAGATCTCTGGTCAGTGGGGTAACAAGCCAGTGAGGTGCTGACCTCCCCCCAAGAGAGGAAGTGGGTGGCTGCGAGCGAGGCACCGGAGGGAGACTTGTACTGTACCCCCTGTGCTAACTTTCAGAGTTCATCCACGTGAAAATATTTTCCATTTCAAACATTACATGAAATTAAAAGTTTAGCGGTCAATTTTATACGGAAGGGGTTCTGTGGGTGTGCAGTTTGTAGGAGTCTCCCCCACGAGGGCCAGGGTGGAGGAGGGCAGGAGACAGGGTGTCCTCTGGAAGGGCACTCCCTTTGGTTTCCTGATTTTTAACACAATAAAATATTTTATTTATTTGTTCAAGAGAAAGGGAGTGAAAGAGAGAGCACAAGCAGGGGGATGAGTGGGGGGGGGGGGGAGGGAAAAGCAGGTTCCTTGATTCGATTCGGAGTTCGATCCCAGGACCCCAGGGTCATGACCTTAGCCAAAGGCAGATGCTTCACCGACTGAGCCACCCAGGTAGGTGCCCCTGCTCTCCTGATTTAAACTTCACAGCAATCTCCCCATTTTTTTGGATGTGGACATTGAGGCTCAGAGCTGGAGAATGACACCTGAGCTTACGAAGCTGGGATGCAGCGGGGAGCCAACATCCCTTTCACATTCACCGCTCCTGGCCCTCCAGCCGGCCCTGTCACCACACAATGCCACCCCCAGCTGGCCGGCAGACATGACATTTCTCATTTCACTGGCGCTGGCCATTCTTCCTGGTTATTTGACCAAAGTGTACTATTGTTTGCCTGAATTACACTTTATTTTTTAAAAAAAATAGAAAGAAAAGGGGAAAAAAGGGATAAGTTGATTGAGCAGTTATAGGACTGGAATGATTCCGGGCTAGATTTACCAGAGACTTGACTCAACTGGCCTATTCATCGGACTATTTGGGAGTTTGCTTTAAATGTAGCAGGCCCTGGATTCACTGGCTTTTTGAATAGGCATGGATTTGGAAAGAAATTCAATTAAGTGGTTCTTTGACTAAATTAACGGGATTATTTTCTGATTGAATTAATGGCAGTTTCTTTCAAGACTTAATTTGCCTCCTTCTAAAGCTTTTCTAGACCTTACCAGGGAGTGCTGGGGTCCACGGGGGCTCCTACCACTCAGCTTCACTCCTTGTGGCAGTGGCTTCCTGCCAAGTCCGGTCCTGGGGCCACTTCCTCTGGGAAGCCCTCCAGGACCCCTGCCCTCTCTGCCCTCACAGCAGTCGTGCCTCTCTGGCCTGGCTTCCTGGTTCACACTGGGTGGTAGTGAAGGGTTTCCAGAACTGTTTCCCCATAAAGCTTGGCACACGTTTTGGCCCAGAGCTGGGGCTCAGGCCAGGGGAGGAATTAATCTGCCCCACACCTTCTGATTCCCAAGCTACAGGGCACAAGCTTCCCTCCCACACAGCTGGGCCCTTTGGTTTAATTCTTCTGAGAGAGGGGAGGGGGGTTCTAACCAGCCCATGGCAGAGTTATATCCCAACATGCCCCCCACTCCACTCCCATTCCAGCCAGCATCTGACACCCACTAATACAGATCTCCAAAGTGCATCAGCCTCTCCAGTTTACAAAGAGTTCCCCACCTGCCCTGATACTCGGAGCAATCCACTGAGGGGTGAGTTCTCCTCTCCCTTTTACAGCTGACATCCCCAGAGCTCAGAGAGAGGCAGGCTCTTGCCCAACCACACATAGCCAGTGGGTAGGGGATGTCGGGACAACAGGCTCCCAGACTGAGGCCAGGAGGTGTGCAGGGTGGGAGAAATCATAGGAGAAGCCTCAACCTGTGCTTGAAAGGTAGAGGGATGAGGCCTGGGGAGAATTTAGGTTCACAGGGCTTAAGCCTGAGCTGAGATGGGGCAGCAGAAGGTCAGGGAAGATTCTACAAAATCCTGAGAGGTGAGGAGGTGGCCGGCAGTAGTGGGAGGAGGAAATGAATGTACACTCACCTATTCAATCATCAGCACACCTGAGGGCGTGCTAGGGCTAGTCCTGGGCTGGGCCCCGGATGCAGGGAGGGGTTGGCAGGACACTCTAGCCCACCACGCTCAGGAGGCGCGTGCTCTGGAGTGAGGAGGTGCAGGGGGTAACTGGGCCCCCCTTGCAGGATGAGAAAGGCTCTGGAGGTGGGAGGAGGCCCAGGGCGGTGGTCAGGAAGGTACCGAAGGAGGAGGAGGTGTTTGCCTGGCAGGGAAATAAGAATTCTGCTAGCCAATGCTTCTTGGGTGATGCTGTGCGCCTGGCTCTCTTCTAATTGCTCTCCACATACCGACCCTGTTAGCCCTGCTGCCAGCCTGGGAGCTGGGGCTCAAGGTCACACGGCTGGTAAGAGGCAGAACTGGATTTGAACCCCGGGCAGGAAGGTTCCAGAGCCTGGCTCTTACCTGCACTGCAAAGACCTCACGGTGCACAGAGTCACCAGCAGGGGAGGGGGTGCACAGAGTCACCAGCAGGGGGGACAGACGCTTGGGGCTATGAAAGGGGCCACAGTCAGAGGCAAATGTACTTTGCTTTTTGCCATGTGGCCAGAGGCATAGGGATGAGCAAACAGAAGGCAGAGGGCTTGGGTTTAAGCCCTTCCTCATGACCTCACAACTGTGCAAGCTTGACCTCTCCGAGCCTTAGCAGTCCCATCTGTAAGATGGACAAGGAATCCAGCCTGGAAGCTTAGGGAGAGAATGCCCAGCACCTGCTCAGTAGAGTGGGGTCCCTTCCCTGCCTTGCACCCCTGAGGAGGTCGGGGACATGGGAGCTTCCCTCTAGCCCCTCTTCCAGGGGCCTAGAAGAGTCTTCTTGTCCCTCCCACTAGGTATACACAGAGCTGGCTTGTCTCTGGCCAGAGGTACCCTCCAGAGAAGGAAATTCTTTGAACTTCTTGACGATGATGGCGTTGGAGATGATGACGTGGTGATAAAGAGGATGCTGGTGGTGCTGGCGGTAGTGACAAAGCTCTGGCCCCTCCCTGACATTCCAGCAGGCCCGGGCAGCCTCAGCTAAGTGCCAAACATAGCTCCGGAGTGGGGTTGGGGGTGAGTACCCAGAAATCTCCACAGTGGCAGTGGTGACATTGGCCCTCTTGCCTTCTGGGCCCCACCCTCAGATCATGGCTTTGATGACTCCCTCGGCCCCACCTTGACTACTCTCTGACACAGCATATTCCCTGGGACCAACTGCTCAGGAGGCCGCATTTCCTAGAAGGTTGTGACCAAAGCCCAGAGAAGGGAGACCCTTGCCTGAGGTCACACAGCACATCTGGACCCAGCAGGAAGCCAGG
The DNA here is from genome assembly GCF_905146905.1 of Nyctereutes procyonoides. NCBI lineage: Eukaryota > Metazoa > Chordata > Mammalia > Carnivora > Canidae > Nyctereutes > Nyctereutes procyonoides. The sequence continues at coordinate 27,318,179 of NW_026575049.1, read as the reverse complement.
GTTTGGGACACTTAGCTCTCTGCCAGCCCCATGTGCTCCTGCTGAGTGACAGGGAGGTAGACAGGAGCCCGCGTTAGACGCGCCTCCCGGCAGATCCTGTCTGAGTCCCTCCTGTGCGCTGGCAGCCCTGCCCAGGGGAAGGTCACAGGGAGAAGATCCAGGATGCCCGCAGAAGAGGAGACAAGATCAGGCTCGGAGGGTGGGAAGGGGCATCCCGAGATGACAAAGGTGAAGGAGGCAGGGAAGGACCGGGCAGGGCGTGGGTTCCTGGGAGGCTGCTCCCCGAGGTGGGCGTGGGTGCCCACGGGGCCAGTGCAGGGCTGTGCGCGTGGTGGGGCCCAGCAACCTCGAGGAGTGATGAGAGAGGTCAGCTGGGGCCAGGGCCAGGCGCCTTGGATGCCAGACCGAGGCCTCTGGGTTATATCTGGCAGGCCATAGGGGTCCCGGGAGGTTTTTCATAGAGGACAGAGCAGGGCGGGGCGGGGGTTCTTCCCAGAATTCAGGGGTGTGCATGACAGCCAGGACGGTGGCGGAGGGGAAGGCTCTAAGTCTCCCGGAGTCACAGTGACCAAGAGGTCTTGGGAGCATGGAGTGTCTTGCCCAGTGGGACTCTGTGTGTGGAGGATGGGGTCTCGGGTGGGTGGTAGGCGTTGGGACACCAGATGACCGTGACAAGGGAGTCGTGAGTGTGCGCTATGCCCTGCCTGCGGCCCCCACCACTTCCTTCCCCATTTGCACTCGATGCTCCCATTTCAGTGCCCTTGCCTCTTGGGGACACACTCTCCCTCCTGTTCCACATCTTTGGGAGACTCCTTCTCCCCTGCTCTGCCGGCCCCATTCCTGCTTATTTATTTATTTTTAAAAAATAGAAACAATCTGGGACGTCTGGGTGGCTCAGTGGTTGAGCATCTGCCTTCGGCTCAGGTCGAGAGCCCGGGGTCCTGGGATCGAGTCCCGCATTGGACTCCCCGCAGGGAGCCTGCTTCTCCCTCTACCTGTGTCTCCCCTTTCTCTGTGTGTCTCTTATGAATAAATACATTAAATCTTAAATCTTTTTTAAAAAATGGAAACAATTTTTAAAATGGGGCTAAAATATACATAAGTTGCAAGTTACCACATCAGGCATTTTTTAAGCGGCACTGAATACATTCGTTGGCTGTGTTGTGCAACCACCATCACCACCATCTCCCCAAACTACAACTCTGTGCCCTCTGAACACTAACCCCCACCCCCCAGCCCGGAGCAACCACCCTTCTTTCTGTCTCTGAATTTGACTCCCCTGGATATCACATGGGAGTGGAACCGTTTCATAAAGCTCAGAGGACCAGCCAACTCCTCTGGGAAGTCTCCCTGACTCCCAGGCCTGCTCCATGTACCCCAGCAGGGGGGGCCCCAGAGGGCTTCTCCCCCAGCCTCCTGCTTCCATCCACAGGCCTTCACTGGGGTCAGGGGAGGAAATTCTTTGAACTTCTTGGAAGTCCATGATGATGATGATGATGACAAAGGGGAGGAATTTCTGGCCTTCTTGCTGCCACACGTCTCTGACCAGGGCAGTCCCTGGGTCTGGGTGCAGGGTAGGGGGTGGGGAGGACCACAGCTCTGCTGCCACAATGACACCAACCCCTCATCCTCTGCACCCCTCCCCATGATCCTTGATGCTGGCCCTGGTGGCCCTGGTCGTCCTAGCTGTGTCCCACCCACCCACCGGGGGTCCTGGAAGGCTGGCCCAGGCTCTCCCCCACACCAGCACTGTCTGGAACATGCTACTCTGGTCAGCCGGCAGGTCTCTTCAGTACTTTTTTGCACCGTGAGTGGGTAGGACTGGGGAAACTGAGGCACAGGGCGGCGTTCTGACCTGCCCCGACCGCTCTAGAAACCTGCTCCCCTACTGTTCTCCAGGCTCTGAGGCCACATGGGGAAGCCACCCGCTGGACCCCTGCCCAGGAGGCAGGGCAGACCCCAGGCTCTGTGGCAGGTGTGGGAGCCAGTCTGCCCTGGGTTCGTATCTCACTCTGCTCACTCCTTCTGGTGGCCATGGCTCAGTCCTCGTCTATAGGTGGGACAGGGGACGGTGTCGCCTCTCACAGGGGCTGGAGCACCCAGTAGGCAAGTACTCCAAGTCGGGGCCAGGCTTGTGCGAGGGGCTCTGAAAATATCCCCTCTGCTGTTTTCTCCTGCCCTGAGGTATGAAGGGGCCAGCTCAGCGGTGTAGACAGGGCCTGAGGGAGGCAGGTCAAGTGCTGGCCTGCCTCCGGGCTACCATGAACCTTAGCATCTTCCTCTTCCTCCCACAGCTGCTGTGCTGTGCTCAGGGGTTCGAACCCCCACCCCAAGCCTTGTCCCTCCTTGAGGGAGATGGAAGGGGCTTGTGTTCAGCTGCCCGCAGGAGACCGTTGGAATGGGGCCGGGTGGGAGGCAGGGCCTGGGCAGCAGGTCCTGTGACAGACACTCCAGAGGTTGTGTAGGGGGCCTGCTCCCTGAGCCCGGGACTCCCAGGGCCCTTAGGAGCCTGAGCCCCTAGAAGGAGCCTCTCCCTTCTTGCTCTGTGTGCAGAACGGACTGCCAATTCTTGTTCTGTGTAATTTTTCTTTCTTTTAAGATTTTATTTATTTATTCATGAGAGACAGAGAGAGGCAGAGACACAGGGAGAAGCAGGCTCCCTGCGGGGAGCCCAATGCAGGACTCAATCCCAGGACTCTGGGATCATGACCTGAGCCCAAGGCAGATGCTCAACCACTGAGCCACCCAGGTGTCCCTAATTTTCCAAATAAAGGTAGGGGGGTGAAGTTGCTAGGTCCTTAACCGTCTAGGGAGGCACTAGGCAGAGCAGTCGAAGGAGGCACACTCTGCCCTCAACCTCAGTGTGAGCACAGCAAGTCCCTTCCCCTTTGGGGCTCAGGTTCCAGGTCTACACAGGGGTCTCCCCAGGCGGGTGCTGGGGTGGAATCAGGTGTGACCGCAGGGGACGCACCTCCCTCTCTCAGCTTCACTACTCCCCCCCCCTCCCCGGGGATGAGAGGCGTCTGTCAGACCCACGCGGGACCCCACTTTGTGAGCACAAGAGCCCCTCTCCTCTTATTACTAAAGTTCACTCCCGGATTGCCACGGTCAAAAGAGTCCCTTGCAGGCAGCCTAGTCCATTTGATAGATGGGGAAACTGAGGCTCGCCGTTTTAGACGACGACCTGCTTGCTAAAGGTCCCAGCTCAGCCAGCGACAAGCGGACCCGCCGGGGGCTAGAACTCAGGCGGGGGCGGCGCGGAGGGCGCTCGCCTGCTGCCCCCGTGTGGCCGCTGCGGGAGCTGCAGCCGGGTCGCGGCGGTGCCTCCCGGTCCGGGTCCCTGCGGTGGGGGGCGCGCACTCCCCGGTGCCCAGTCTCCGGGGACGCGGGGGCCTGAGCCTCAGCCCCTAGAAGGGCCCTGGACGAGTTCACTTGTAATAGGGAAACCGGGGACGCTTCTGGGACGCAGTGGCCCTTGAGCAGGTGGCCCTGAGCATGGGCGAGCACCCTGCCTGGGGGAGTCCTGGCCAAGGCTGCAGTAGAGGCCGTGGGACCCGACGGCAGAGTTCCAGGCCCGGCAGCTGCCCCAACCCTCTCTGTGCGTCCTTTCGCTCTGGGAGCGGGTGGCGCGCACGCACCTCTCCCGGGCTGCCTGGAAGTGGCATCTAAGGCCTCCAGCGCAGGCCCCGGTCCCACTGACGGGGTGCTCAGCCTCCCCCATCCCTCCCCTGCCTGCAGGGAGTTTCCTTCAGTGCTTTCCCCACCCCTTAGATGGGGTGCTGAGCATGGTCTCCATGCAGCCCTGGGGAGGAACCCCACTTTCTAACCTCCTTCTCCCTAAAGCGGGCCTGGGGCTCAGCCCTCGGAGCAGCAAGGCAGGAGCACCTGGCAGCCACAGAATCGCCCTGGCTGACTTGATTGCACTGATGTCCACCTTTGCCTTCTGCCTCTGGCAAGTGAAGACTGATTTCCATCCATTGTAAAAGGGGAGAGAACGTTCCCCCCTCTTTTTAAAAAGATTTTATTTATTTATTCATGAGAGACAGAGAGAGAGAGAGACACAGAGACACAGGCAGAGGGAGAAGCAGGCTCCACGCAGGGAGCCCGACGTGGGATTCCATCCTGGGACTCCAGGATCACACCCTGGGCCATCCGCAGGCGCTAAACCTGTGAGCCAACCAGGGATCCCCTCCCCCCCTTTTAAAAAGATTTTATTTATTTATTCATGAGAGACACAGAGAGAGGCAGAGGGAGAAGCAGGCTCCCTGCCCAGGACCCGATGTGGGACTCGATCCCAGGACCCTGGGATTGTGACCTGAGCTGAAGTCAGACGCTCAACCACTGAGCCACCCAAGTGCTCCTAGAATGTTTCCTTTTAAAATAAATTTGTTTAAAAACAAAAAAACCAAAAAAACAAAAATAAATAAATTTGTTTAGACACAAAAGTGAGTTGATTTGAAAATATATTATGTTTGAAAATCAACCTAGTGCAGAGGCTCACAGCTGTGACAGCCAAAGTGACGAGGGCTGGGAGGAAGTGCCCGGTGGGACTGGGAGCTCTCTCACCTCCCTCCCTCGGCTTGTGGGTGAGGCTGAAGCCTCTTGTTCTGTGGACTCGCTGCAGACATTCAGCCCTGCACGCCCCATGTGCTGGAGTCCATCTGCTCTTTGGTACAGAGATGAGCCCTCCCAGCCCATGCGGGGTCCCCGCCAGACTGGGTGTACACCCACCCTCCTGAGCATGTTGGATGTGGGCAGAGTGGGGGACAGGAAGGTGGGGCCCCAGCGGGTAGTCTGTTCCACCAGCACCTTGTCCCAAATGAGAAGAGATCTTCCAAGACCCCTGCATGTCCCAGACAGAACCAGGACGGTCTCGTCAGCACCTGCTATTGGGATGTTCACTTGTTCTCCTGCTGTTGTTTTCTGAGTGGACTTGACACTGGTGAATTGAATGTTTGCATCCCCCCAAACTCATATGTTGAAATCCTAACCCCAGTGATGGTACTGGGGTGGTGGTGGTTGGAAGTGATTAAGTCATGAGGGTGGAGCCACCACGTATAGGATTAGCGCCCTTATAAAGGACACCCCAGAGAGCTCCCTCCTCCGTTTGCTGTGCTGCTGTGCCAGGACACCGGGAGGAGATGTGAACCAGGAAGCAGGCCTCACCAGATCCCAAATCTGCTGGCACCTGATCTTGGATTCTCAGCCTCCAGAACTGTGAGAAATAAATATTTGATGTTCAAACCACCCAGTCCATGGTATTCTTGTTATAACCCAAACTCAGACACTGAGGTGGGCTCCCCTTGGGGAGCTTGAAGCTTTGTGGGAGCAGAAGCCAGCTGAGCACTTTGCTGGGAGAAGCTTCAGACTTAGTGCCTGTGGGGGCGGGGGTGGGAGGGTGAGGACCAGTGACGGGCCCCGGAGAGCTCAGGCTTCTGGCCCAGGCGATGGGGTCATGGGGCTGGACGGTACCTGGAAAGAGGAGCAGATCAGAGGGTGCTGAGCTTGTGTGGGGCCTTCTGAGCTGGAGGGGTCTGGCTGGGGAGGCCAGGCGGAGGGGTCCCGGAGGACTGAAGCTGCAGATGCCCTCACACCCGTGATGCCCTCACGTCCTTACTGCCACGGGTGAGAATCCATCCATTTCACAGATGAGGTCAGTGAGGCCCAGAGAGATAAGAGCAGCCCAGGTGAGCCAGGGTCACCCTGCGCTGAGTGTCTGAGCAGCAGGAACTCTGCTATGGGGGAATTGGGCCCTCAGAGAGAGTCCTAAGGTGAAAACAAAGGAGGTTCAGAGTCCTCATAGAGATAAATCCCCACCACTGATCCCTGTGTGGTCTTGGGTAAGTCACCTCATCTCTCTCTGCCTCATTTGTCTCACCTGTAAAGTGGTATGAAATACCTTCCTCCAGGGGAATTGGAGGAGTAAGTTAGATTTTTGAAAAGTGTGACTGTGCCAGACCCAGCAGTGGGCACCTAGTAAGCCTGGCATGTAATGAGCATTCCTTCCCCTCCCTGTACTGGCTGGTACAGTCAGGAAGGCTGCCTGGAGGAGGTGGGACTTGAAAGTAAGGGCTGATTCAGAGAGACCCATGGAGATGTTGCTGGGCTCCCCTATCACCCCAGGGGCCCTGAGTGCCAAGGGATGTGGCCCTTTGCTGTGGTCACAGCTGCCCTCCCAGATCCCAGAGCACCCAAAACTCCAGCATGGGGAGATCTCTGCCCAAGAGCAGGGAGAGATAATAAGACTCTCTTCCGGGATCCCTGGGTGGCGCAGCGGTTTGGCGCCTGTCTTTGGCCCGGGGCGCGATCCTGGAGACCCGGGATCGAATCCCACATCGGGCTCCCGGTGCATGGAGCCTGCTTCTCCCCCTGCCTGTGTCTCTGCCTCTCTCTCTCTCTCTCTCTCTCTCTCTCTCTCTCTCTGACTATCATAAGTAAATAAAAAAAAATAAAAAAATAAAATAAAAAAAAAGACTCTCTTCCCACCCTTAGCGCACACCCATTGGCCCCCAAACCTGCACAGCCCCTGTTGGAAAAATCTCTCTGTTTCCATCTGCTCTGCTCCGGATAAGGCCTTGTCTTCTGGAAGGAAACCAGTGTTCATTGAAGAGTGTGCTCTGCTCCCCTTATTCCGTGAGACCCTTGACCCCCGCCATTGCCACCCCGGGAGCCAAGTGCCATTACTACCTGATACAGATGAGGAAATGGGTGGTCAGGGAGAGGGATTCTTGCTGAAAGAGGCATCTTGACTCCACAGGTGGGCGCTAACCACTGGACAGTGCTGCCTTGTGCGACTAGCTCCCCCCCTTTTTTAAAAAAATGTTTTTATTTTTATTTTTTTAATTTTTATTTATTTATGATAGTCACAGAGAGAGAAAGAGAGAGAGGCAGAGACATAGGCAGAGGAAGAAGCAGGCTCCATGCCGGGAGCCCGACGTGGGATTCGATCCCGGGTCTCCAGGATCGCGCCCTGGGCCAAAGGCAGGTGCCAAACCGCTGCGCCACCCAGGGATCCCATTGGCTCCCCTTTTTAAGAGTTTCTGGGGACAGGACTGGGGTCTCCCCTGTGCCTGGCAGGGGCCTGGCATTCAGCAGGCTCTGAGTGGATTTTGAGTGAGTGAACAAAGACAAATGAGTGACAGTTTGATCTGTGGGGGACCCAGAGACATCACCCTAGGACTCCAAGATGCTGTGGACCTGAACGGGCAGGGGATCACCTGGGGATGTGCAGAGTAGCTTCCAGAAGGACCCACGGGAACAGCACTGGTGGTTGCCTCTGGCATGGGGGTGGAGAATGAGGGAAGAGGGAGACTTACTTTTCTGTTTGAATGTTTATATTATACATTACAAGGTGCATATATTCGAATGTGTTATAATTATAAGGCATTACCATGTGGCTGTTCAATAAACGAGTGCAGAAGTAAATAATCAGCTGCGGGGGGGGGGGGGGGCTCCTGGAACACGTGGCCTCCTGGGCTGCAGCCCCGGAGGATGGAAGCAGTAGGGCTGGGGGTGGCAGGGGACCAGGATGAGTTCCCCAGGTGATTCTGTCACAGGTGGCCCTGGACCACACTCCGGGAACAAAAATCACCAGCTGGGCCCTCTTCCCACCAGCCACCAGCCGGGCTCATTTGCATGGTCTTTTGCATATTTTTGCATGATTTCTCTGGTTCCAAAGGAGGCCTCCTGTAGCCTTGTCCTCCTTTCTGCCGGGTCCTCAGGAAAGCCTCTCCCCTCCCACCTCCTCCCGCAGCACCGCCCCATCCCCAGACCTGTGTAAGCCCCCTCCTCCCCACCTGAGTCCTCCAGCTAGATACACCATTCTTGCACCCTGTCTCCCTATTCTCCTGGTTCCCCAGGACCTGGCACACACACGTCTCCTCCCCTGGAAGCCTTCCACACCTCCCAGCTGAAAGTCTGTCTCCAGTCCTGCCCTCCATCCCCTCCCCTAGCCTCCCAAACACTCCTGCCCCACTTAGGAGCGTCTCCTGTACAGACCGCTCTGGGCCACTGGAGACCCCATGAGACCAGAAACCCCATGAAGCCCATTTTACAGGTGAGGAAACTGAGCCTTCGGGTAATCACATGATTCACCAGACCATGGAGGCTCTTTCCATCCCACCAATCAGCCTCCTAAAATGCCCTTGTGCCATTTTCTCCCAGCCAGGGTTAATGTTTGGATTTTGTTTTGCTTCATTTGCTTTAATTGGATCTTTAAAGTTACTTACTGTAAAAACATGCAAACAATCCAGAAATATACAAACATAATATGAATTCTCTCCTTGCCCTCTCCTCCCTCCCCCAATAACACTCTCTAGGCAGAGCCACTGCAAACTGCCTGGGGTGTCCTTCCACTTATACATTCACATACAGACATGATATGTACAAATATACAGGCATAGTATTTTTATTGTAAGGTGTACATGCAAAAGGTAAACAATTTAAAGAGCAATCTAGAAGCCCGTAAAAATTGCCAACACTTCTCAGGAGCACACCCCTGTGCCCCTCTGCACCTGTGCCCCTACTCCTCCTCTGATTCTCCTTGTGGATTGACCACATATATGTGTATTCTTAATAAATTTAGGATGAGGAATGCTAACTCATCCTGTGTGTTGTGGTCAACTTTACTTTATGAGACAAGGCTAAACTATTTTCCAAGGAGATTGAGCCAGTTTTTACTCCTACCCAAAGTTGGTGAGAGTTCTCACTGAGCCCTATCTTTGCCGAACGTGAAACTTCATAATTTTCGCCAAGCTAGTGGAAGTAGAATTCCAACTCAGTATGGTTTTCATTTATACGTCCCTGATTGCTAATGATATTGAATATCCGTCTTATTGATATCTTCTATACCCTTAATGATTTTAACTTCTTGATATACCGGTCATTGAAGGAGTTGTGATAAAATCACTCATTATAATAATAGACTTGCTAGTTTCTCCTTGTTTGTTTGTTTTTTTTTTGTCTATTTTGAAGTTATGTTATCAGGTGTGTGAGTCTAGAACTGTTATATCTTCTCGGAGTTATATATTCCTTCCTTGTACCTAATAATGCTTTTGGCTTGTAGCCTTGTTTGTTATTAATATAGTGAAAAGCCTTTTGATTTTGATCTTTTTCCAAAGAAGGACAATTTATTTGCCTCCAAATAAACTATTACTAGTTGACCTTAGTGAGAAATGACTTGATTTTTTATTTTATAAGTATTTATATTACAGAAAATTTTCAGCACATACAGAAGTACGTAATCATATACAATGAACACCCATGTACCCACCGACCTGTTTAGACACATACCAAATCAAACTAAATAACCCCCTTAGCTCAATCATCCCATATTATTTTGAGGCAAATCCCATATACCTATAATCTCTAAACATTTGACGATGTATCTATAAAAGAAAAGAACTTTTATTTTTTTAAAGATTTTATTTATTTATTCACGAGAGACACACAGAGAGAGGTAGAGACATAGGCAGGGGGAGAAGCAGGCTCCATGCAGAAAGCCGGATATGGGGTATGATCCCGGGATCATGCCCTGAGCCAAAGGCAGTCGGGCAACCACTGAGCCACCCAGGTGTCCCAAAAGAAAAGAACTTAAAAAAAAAATCCCATCACAACATCCGATAACAACAATTCTCTAACATCATCTAATATCATTTTTTTTCACTTTGTTTAAGTCACAATCTAAAAGCCCATCAGGGTGTGTAATTGGTCAACTAAGTCTCGACCTAGAGGTTCCCACTCTATTACCTTTATTTTCTTTGCAAACAGGAACCGAGTTTGGCTATTTAAATTTTCTTCTTTTAAAAATTGTTTTTAAAGATTTTATTTATTTATTTATTTATTTATTTATTTATTTATTTATTTATTCATGAGAGACACAGACAGAGGGAGAGAGACGCAGAGACATAGGCAGAGGGAGAAGCAGGCTTCCTGCAAGGAACCTGATGGGGGACTCAATCCCAGATCCTGGGATCACACCCTGAGCCAAAGGCAGATGCTCAACCCCTGAGCCACCCAGGTGTCCCTACATTTTCTAGTAATTAAATAAAAAAAGTAAACAGAAACAGGTGAAATTTTCCTTACAGAAAATGTTAATTCTGTATTTAAATTCTATATTTAAGATCTAAAATTAAAACATATTTAATGCATATATTTAGTATATAAATTATTTCAGTCATCTATTTATTTACCCTGACATGCCCAAAATATCATTTTTAACATGTAATCAATAATTTAAAAAACTAGAGATATTTTGCTTTTTTCTTTTTTAAAGATTTTTTATTTATTTATTCAGAGAGAGACAGAGAGAGAGAGAGAGAGAGAGAGAGAGAGAGAGAGAGAGAGGCAGAGACACAGGCAGAGGGAGAAGCAGGCTCCCTGCAGGGAGCCCGATGTGGAACTTGATCCCAGGTATCCAGGATCATACCCCCGGGCTGCAGGCGGTGCTAAAGCGCTGCTCCACCGGGGCTGCCCAATATTTTGCCTTTTTTTTTTTTTTAAATTTATTTATGATAGTCACACAGGGAGAGAGAGAGAGGCAGAGACATAGGCAGAGGGAGAAGCAGGCTCCATGCACCGGGACCCTGACGTGGGATTCGATCCCGGGTCTCCAGGATCGCGCCCTGGGCCAAAGGCAGGCGCCAAACCGCTGCACCACCCAGGGATCCCCAATTTTGATCTTTTTAAAAGACTTTATTTATTCATGAGACACAGAGACACAGGCAGAGGGAGAAGAGTCTCCCCGTGAGGAGCCCTATGCGGGACTTGATCCCAGGACCCCAGGATCATGACCTGAGTGGAAGGCAGACGCTCAGGCACTGAACCACCCAGGTGCCCCTTTTTAATTTTATTTTTAAAGGATGCTTTACACCCAGGGTAGGCCTTGAACTCAAGACTTCAAGATCAAGAGTCCCCTGTTCTACCTACGGAGCCAGCCAGGCACCCTCTGTATGCACTTTTTTTTTACACACTGAGTCTTTGAAATCAGGTGTGTGTTTTGCATTTACAGCCAGCCCGACACGGACAAGCCACGTGTCCAGTGCTCCTGGGTCGTGGCTGGTGTCGCTGGCCAGCGGCGCCCGGAGTCTGGTCCGGTGTCCCCGGGCCGGGCCGCGGCAGGAGCCACGCGGGGCTCGGGGATGTCTGTGAAAAGCGCTTTGCAAACTCTGGTACCCGCCCCCCCCACGAAAATATGGGGACGAAGTCACCCCTGGGCTCAGATCCCACCTCCGTCCCATCAGCCGGCCCCTGGCTGCGTGACCTTGGGGGCGCCCTCACCTTCCGGCCGGGTCTCCGCGGCCGAGTCCTGCCCCGCGGTGGCGGCGGAGCACCTGACACCCTGTGCAGGCGCCCGCTGGGGGCGTTGGTGGCAGGGGAGCGTGACGGCCGTGGGAAGCCTTGGGGCGCAGGGAGGGCGGCGCGGGCCTCGGGCCTCGGACACCGAGCTGGCGGGCGCTCGGGGTGCAGGCGCTCGGCGGGGAGGGCGGCGGCTGGGGGCGCCTCGGCTGGGCGCCCGCCGCCTGCGCTCCCCGAGGCCGCCACGGGGCGGCGGTGTGGGACAGGGACCCCGGGAAGCAGGGGTCCCGCGGGGGCGAGGTGGGAGGACTAGTCGCTGCCCGTTCATCTGGCGGGGACTTACCCGGGACGGAAGAATGGGGTCCTTCTGGTTTCTCCCGCGGCAGGAGGGGAAACTGAGGCGGGGAGCCGTTCCCTCCCTCATCTTTATCCGATTCCACCAACAGCTGCTGTGATGGAGGGAACCCCGGCTCTGAGCGGCTGCGGGCCTGTGTTCTCACCTGGAAAACGGGGTCAGGCTGCTGCTACTGTTGCCTCCGCTTTGCAGATGAGAAAGCTGAGCCTCAGCAAGGCGGTGCGGCTTGCTCGGGGTCACGCAGCCCTGCAAAGCCTGTCTCCTGGTCCCCGGGTTCTGTGCTGGCCTCTGCCTAGAAGCTGGCTGAGAGGGGCCAGGATGGATCTTCTCCTGCCCCATTTCCCTCTCCCATCCCTGCGTCCTGGCTTCCTTCCTCCCTTCTTCCTTCTCCGCAGCCCCGCTGCTCACCCTCCCCACCCTCAGGCGGTCCTTCCCCTTTTGAGACAAGTGCCTCTTCCCGTCCACGACTCAGGCCTGGCCCATCAGAGGGGTCCATGGCCCTGGCACAGCGGTGGGCTCAGGGTGGGCTCAGGTCTGGCCAAGGAGGCAGGAACCTGGGGCCCTCTGTTGGAACAGTGGAGAGAGACTCCTGCCTGCCCTGAAGCTGAACAGGGGTGAGCCTGGAGCCCATGTGGGATCGGAGGGCTTCTGGGGATGTAGTTTGAGCCTCTGAGAGGAGCTGACGACGCCCAGAGCTGAGGACCGGGTTGCAGCCGGAGCCCACTCAGCCTTCCACCTGTCCCCACTGCCCACGCAGTCCATCTCCCCCCCATCTCCACCCCCTCCACGTTGCCGACTCACCAGATCTGAGGATTCAAGGGCCCCAAGATGTGTGTTCCTTCCAGCCCCTGCCTCCACCAGGAAAGGAGTTCTCAGCTCCACTTTGACGGGTGAGGCCATGAGGCGATTTGTCCAAAGACGCACAATTGATGAGCTGCAGGCCCACAGGCTAGAATCGCATCAGTGGCTTCTCTCATTTCCTCACCTAGCAAACCTCTTCCCAGCCCCGGCCCAGAGACCAGCTAGAAGGGTGCAGGGGGCGGGCTCTGGAGACAGGGCTCAAATTCCAGATTTTTCACTCACTAATGCATAACCTTGGCAAGTTACTGCACCTCTGTGCCTGTTTCTTCTCTGTAAAAGAGGGGAAAGAGGAAGTCCCCTAGTGTCTCCAGAAACCAAAAACATTCTGCTGGATCATAGCTGAGCCCTCTTTCCTAAGGCTGTGCTATGCGGTGCCACCCCTCTGCTTGGATGTTCTTCCAGAATGATCGCCAGTGGTGCGGAGCGCGGGCCTAGGCAGCCTGGTGTCCAGCCCCAGCTGGGGACGACGGAGAAGGGAGTTCCAGGCAGGAGATCTACAGGTGCCAGGCCTCTGCGGTAGAAAACAGTGCCTTGCCCTGGGCAGAAGGTTCTGTGGGCTGAACGATTAAGGTTCATGCTGCCCCCTAATCTAGCAGCCCTGACTCCTTCCTTCTGTGCCCTGGAGAACTTCTCCTCCGTCTGGGATAGGGCTGTAGAAACTCACAGGGGGCCTCATCTGAATAATGCAGCGGAGGGTGGGGGGCCCCTGCGAGCATGATGGTCCTGCTCTACGGGAGGGACAGTGTCCAGGTGGAGCTGAGAAGAGCAGGAAGCACTGCCGCCGTGGTGGAGGCCCCCAGGTGCCCAGGACCAGGGAGCAGTCACCAGGACGCAGGAGAGGCGCAAGGGCGCAGCGTGGCAGTGCCTGGCAGGGTGGGGTGGGCGGGGGCGGGCCCTCAGCTGCCAGGCACCCTCCCACCGTGCCCTGGCCCCTCTGTGGAGCAGCTGGCAGATAAACTAGGACTCTGTTTTGGGGCCTGAGGGGGAGCTGGAGTCCCTTCCTTGCCTCCGTGTCTTCAAGGCCAGGCTCTCCCCATGCAGGAGTGGCAAGGTGTAGACACTGATGGCAGGGAGTGAGGCGGAGGGGAACAGGCTGGCCACTGGTTGAGGACCACAGCTGCCAAGGGGGCTGGTGGCCTGCTGCCACCTTCGTTACTCTTGTGGTGGGAGCCAGGCTTTCCCTGTTTTACAGAACAGCCCAGGTTCAGAGACACCTAGTCACTCACCCAAGGTCACTCAGCAGCAGTGGGAGAGCCAGGCATTGAGCCTGGGTGATGCCCGAGGCGGCACTTCCAACCGTGGCTGTGCCCGTGTGAGCGCGACCTGCATAAGCAGAAGGCTTGTGGGTTTCCTGAGCACCGCAGGTATGCAGGACCCTCTGCACATGTCAGCTCTGGGAGCCCAGGCCCCAGAAGCAGGAAGCCACCAAGACCCCTATTTCATAGATAGGCCCAAGGCCAAGAAGGGCCAGGATCTTCACCTCTGTTGGACATCCAGATTAGCACACACCCACAGCCATGTCCCCTCCCGTCCTGGGCTCTGTCTCCCCGTCTGTAATTCAAAGAGATGGGATCAGGTCCCAGAGGCTCTGCGACCTGTCCCCCGGAGACTGGCAGAGGGCTAGGGGTGGGGAGCGGGCAGGAGGGCAGGCGGTGTGTTCCAGCCGGCCTCCAGCAGTCCCATTCTCCACTGAGGCCCAACCATCCCTGAGGGAAGAGAGGGACTGCTCCTTTGCTCCCTCGGATCCTGCCTGACACGGAGCTGCTTACACGGAGCTGCTTACACTGCACGTCCTCGCCCCTGGGATGGAGCAGTTGTTATTACCATGTTGTTCTCACAGATGAAGCCCAGAAAGGGAAACAAATTGCACAGGACAATTTGGAGAGGAAGGGACGCCTCGCTCGGGGAGGCTGTGGGCTCAAGAACCCTGCCCTTTCTGCTGCTCCCTTCCTGAAGCAACCAGTCAGCCTGGGCCTTCCAAGTAGCCAAAAGCCTGATTTCTTTTCCCCTGAGCCTGGTTCTTGGCTGCCTGGGGGGTGGCAAGGTCACCTGCGGCCTCCTCCTCACCCACCCCTTTCCTGCAGGGACTGGGCCCTAAATATCCCTGTCCATCCTCTCCATAGGTTTCCACCTTTGCTGTTCAGCGGGCTCAATTGCCCGTGTCCTTCCTCCCCTCACCTGTCACAGAGAAAACGAGAATCATTCCACTCCTTGCATTTCCCCGTCATTAATCTGTCCTGCCCCCCCCCCCCTGCTGCGGCTCCTCTGGCTGCATCCCAATCCTGCCTGTTTCATTCTTGAGCCCAGAAACCTCCCCTCCTGTTCCTGCTGCCCCATCCAGCATCCTCCAGAGGCCCCAGAGGAGGCTCAAAGGCTGCATAGAGGCCAGATCCCCCTCAGGGCTGCCACTCGGCCCCTCTGGTCAATCAGCTTCCATCCTGCAGACTTCCCTGTTCAGGTTCAGGCCCATTCAGCTGCCACACACAGCTTCCCCAGCTTCCCGACTGCTTCCTCTGTCACTCTCTCCCTTGCTCCAAGACCTCCCAGGGCTCCCCACGGCCAGCAAGAAAAGGCCCCAGATCTTCACCTCCTCTCCTGGCAACTGTCTTCCCCTCACACAACCCCTTACCAGCCCCACTCTACCATCAGCCAGCTTCTGCTGTGGCTCAGGGGCTGAGAGGCCTTCACCTGCGAGAACTTGGTAAGAGGCATGGAGCTTCAGAGCCTTCCCATGGGAAGTGAGGATGGTAACAGACACCCCCTCATAGGGGCACCTGGGTGGCTCAGTGTTTGAGTGTCTGCCTTTGGCTCAGGTCATGATCCGCGGGGTCCTGGGATCGAGTCCCACATCAGGCTCCCTGCAGGATCCACCTGCAGGGAGCCTGCTTCTCCCTCTGCCTATGTCTTTGCCTCTCTCTGTGTCTCTCTTGAATAAATAAAATCTTTAAAACAAAATAAAAAGAATCTTCCTCCCAGGGCTGTGAGTATCAAATGAGAGATCAAGGGTTAAGGCTCTGTAATCTGTGAAGTGCAGACACTCCATTGTTCTGTTTGTCCCAGAAGGATTGTTGAGGTTAACCTGGCACTCTGGAGTGTGGAGGTTCATGGGAGGCTGGCAGGAATGTGTGTGACAGGGTGGGGGTGAGTGCCACCTGTCTCCACCCCATGAGGCTACAAACACAGGGCTGGATGGCCACATCCACATCCCCCAACCCAACACACCTCTTCTCCCCACCTCCCTGACTCCCTGAGCCCGTGTCTCCCTCTTTCTCAAACTCTCCCTCTGGCCGGCTCTCGCTCTGTTCTTCTGTGGGCCTCTCTCTCTGCCTTTGTCTCTCGTCTTTCTGTCTCTGGCTCTCTCAAGGTCTCAGTCTCTTTGCTTCTTTCTGTCTCTTGGCCTCCTCCGACTCTGTCACAGCTGCCCTGTCCCTGCCACCTGCTCCCACACCCGTGGTGTGTAATATGCCACAGCATGGGTACCACCTCCTGAGCCCTCTCCCCCCTCTGTGACCTCACCCTTAGCCCCTGACCAGGTGTTGGCAGGGAGGCCCAGGAGGAAGGGAGGATTGAGGAGGCTCGGACAGGCCTGGAAATGTCCTGGAGCTGAGAAAGAAAGACAGTTGGCTGAGCTCTGCTCTGCTTGGCAGGGAAGGCCCCAGAAGCATGAGGGGCAGGTGCTGGCCTCTGGATCCTCCTTCTAAGTGGCACTTCCAGTGGAGGTGATCCTAGGGACAGGTGGGGGGGTCAGGAACCTGGTTCTGGATGGGGCTCTGCACCTGTCCCTCTGTGATGTCTCCCTGAGCCTGTCTCTCCCCCGTCCATGAGGTACCTGGGGGTCCCCTCATGTCTCCCTCCCACTGTGGGCACTGTGTGTATGCTGACAGTGGTCTCTGTCCAGCAGGGACTCTGGCCTACCTGCCACGCTGTCCTGGCACGTATGGCCGTGGAGCACAGTTATGACAACTGAAACCCAGGAGGTCTGCTCGATGTCTCAAGCCTAAGCAGGGAAGGGCAGATGTGGCCCATGGTCCTACCTGGTGTTGGCAGCACAACCCAAGCCAGAGGCCTCAGGGCTGCCAGCCTGGGGCTCTTTCCCAGCGCCACAGTCTGGGGTTGAAGGGCTGGGGGCTCATGCCCCAGCTCCATCTGCACTTGTTCAGGTCAGCGCTGAATCCCCACTCCCAGACCATGGTCATAGTAGGTGCTCAACAAGTATTTGTTGAATGAATGAATGAATGAATGAATGAATGACACAGAAGCCGTTTGGAATGTGTCACAGTGATGCTGACATTTGAGCTGATGGCCAGGGTGCGGGCAACTGCCTTGGCTTGGGGAGTTCCCACTGGGGCTGGTTGAGGGGCTTTTATACCACAGGTGAGGCAGCCAGTGGGTGGAGTTAGGGGTGGATCCTGGAGGTGGCCAGCAGGTGCAGGAGGGGACAAAGACTGGACCAGTTTGCCAAGTACCAGTTCTGTCCTTCCCCACCCTTTCCCCAAGGCCATTTAGTGAAGGGCTTAGGAGTAAAATCCTGGGTTGTCAGACATGTCAAGCCCTGGAGGTCATTAGGTCCAACTCTTTAACTTCGAAGATGTGGAAAATGAGGTTCAGAGAAGGGAAGAGATTACCAAGGACACACAGTAAGTCAGAACCCACGCTCTTTCTCTGGCTTCCTGCTCTTCATATACTGAGCACTAGGTGATCTGATTTCCTTTTTTGCAAGGCTGCCGGGAAGCTCAGAGGTCAGTTTTCAAACTGTGTCTCATATGGTAAACCCATGAAAGCTCTCCTTGGAAGGGAACTCACATTTATTTGGGTCCACTGATGTGCCCAACATCATGCCGGGCCTGGTCACACATGGGATCTCATTTAGTCCATGCAGCATGTGAGAGAGATATACATGGTCCCCCCCTTTTTTTTACAGATCAGGACACAGGTTCAGAGACATCATCAACTTGCCCAAAGTCACACAGCTTGTCTGTAGTGGAGGCAGAATTCAAACCTAAGACCCTTCATCTCTCATACCTGCGCTCTTTCCTCTCAATAAATATGCACATGCATGTCTCTCTCTGCTCTTGGCTCCTGCCCTGGTGTCATTGCCGTGCCCCACGACCAGCATCGCTCCTCGTCTGCGTCCCCCCTCCCCATCGCAGGAGCTATGGTAGCTGTGGAAGCTTCTTCCCTCAGCAGCTGTGGAAGGGGAGCTTGGTTTTGAAACCTCTCCCCTTTGCCTAGAACTTGGCTTTATGTTGTCCTTGTGGAAAGATTCCGATGCCGGGTGGCATTTGGAGACGGTCTGGCAAACATGGCCCAGAATTCTGTTAGCCCTTCATCTGAGCAAACAGCCACAAGGAGAAAAGCAAGTAAAACAACAAAACAAACCGTACGAAGATGTGGATCGCAGCATCATGTATGGTGGGGAAGAGCTGCATTCATCCTGGCGCTGCAGGGGAAGGGGCCGCTGGCAGAGCTGTCAGAGGGCTGGCTTCACCGGAGGGACCAAGGCTGGGTTTAATGCCCTGTAGGCTCTGTCTTAAAATTCTTAATTTTATCTTTGAGCTTGTGTTTTGTTAAGTGAAGTCCAACAGGACGCTGGGGCACACTCAGCAGAGGAGGTAATCTGAAGAAAGGAAAAATCTTTATATTTTGGGTTTCCCCAACTTTGGAACAAGGGACACCTATTTTCATTTTGCAGCAGATCCCGCAAGCTATGTAGCTGGTCCTCTGTGCAGTAGTGGGAAGCCACTGGGCTGGGGTCCAGGACAATGGGGCTCAGGGTTACTCCCCTCTAGGCCCACCTGTGAGGGTTTGTCCTGCTGAGGTCTAGGACTTTTTTTTTTTTTAAGATTTTATTTATTTATTTGAAAGAGAGAGAGAGAGAGAGAGGTCATGTGTGGGAGCAGGGAGGGAGGCAGAGGGGGAGGGAGTGGGAGAAGCAGACTATATGCTGAGCATGGAGCCCGGTGAAGGGCTCGACCCCACAACCATGAGATCATAACCTGAGCCGAAACCAAGAGTGGGATGCCTAGCCGACTGAGCCCCCAGGCCTAGGCCCCCAGGCCTAGGCCCTTCTGAGTTCTAGGATTTTTATGAACATCATGTAGTCATTAAAAATGGAAAATATGGAGACTCCATCAATACTAAGAAAAGTCAGTCCCCATAAAAAGGTGTGGTGAGAAAAGCCAGACGAAGGCAGAAGGGCCCCCACCCCCGTCACAGCCGGTGATCTAACTATGGACCAGCAAGGATAAGGTGGGAGTCTGACCAGGTGAAACAGCTGAGCCGAGTAGGTAAGGAACAGGTTTTCCAGGAGCTGGCGGGAAGGAAGCAAAGAGGATCCTACAGGAATGATGCCTGAAGGGTGGGACTGGAGGCAAGATGAGGGGGAGGTTTTCAGCTTCATTAGACCACACCCTCCGAACCCCCCAGCCCCCACTTCTCTTCCTTTCTCCCACTTGATACCCCCTCCTTCCTTCCTTCCCTCCCGGCCGCCCACCACTCCCCCGAGGCTGTGACTGAAGGGGGGACGTGGGGGGTGCAGGGGAGGGGAGGGAAGCTGCGGCTGGGAAGATGGGGTGCGGTGAGGGAGGGCCAGCAGCTCTCCTTCAGCCAGCCCGCTTCCGTGATTCCAGGCTCCGTGACACCTGAGGCTCCTCCACCTCAGATACAACGGACACCCCCACCCATTTCAGCGCCGCCAAGGAGCCCCTGAAAGAGATCAGAGGAGCTGCCAGCCAGCGAGCAGGGGGGGAAGGCAGGTGGGAGGGCTGAGAAAGGGGAACAGGTGGGAGAGGGAAGGTGAGTCAGCACAGAGCAGAGCGAGCAGGGTTTGCAGGCAGCCAGCGTGGCCCTGGAGCCTCCCTGCAGCTTGGTGCTGCCTCTGGGCTCCAAGCCTGTGGCCCCTCCCCCGGGCCCGCCCCCCTGCCCCCCCTGCCTCTGGGCTCTGGCACCTGTGGCCCCTCCCGCCCGCCCTCCAGTGCCCAGGCTTGCACTCCTCCCTGGCACCCCAGAAAGTCCTTGCTTTTCCAGCCCTTGTCAGAACTTGCTTATCCTGTCTCCTCCAGGTCATACCCTCTGGTTAACCTCTAAGACGCCTTCCTGGTCAAAGATTCTGAGTCCAAGGGTGCCTGAGTCTGAGGTCTCTAGTTACTGCTGGTCACCCAGGCGCCAAAGCATCACTGGGAATGAGGTTGGCCAGAGGCGATGAAGGTGGGGAGGACTGGATGGTGGGACATCTCTGACCAGTTGTGTGGGACGGGAGACCCGGGGTGCTCTCCCCTGGCCCAAGGGCACACAAGGCCCCTCTGAGAGCTTGGGCATCTGCGAAACTGAGTTTTATCTTGCCCAGTGGTTCCCGAAGGCCCTTCGGGAGCCCTTGAAGGCCACAGGTGCACTCTGGGGAGTCTGGGTGGGGGCAGCCCTGCCTCTCACATAGCCCCTGCCTGGGAGAGTGTGATTGGAAGGGAAGCAGGCCTCCTAGCCTCTGCCAGGCTCCACCTTGGTTCAAGTCAGCCCCTTAGTTCCCAGGTCTCCAGGAAGATGGAGACCACAATCCTTATCTACCTGTTTCTTGGCATTTCGTAAGAGTTCGGTGAATGAAGGGTGTCATGTGAAGGGAGGCATTAGGACAAGTTATTTGTTGAGGGATTTGGACCCCAGGCTAGCTTCTTTCTCCAGGACAGAGGCCTCAGGTTCTCTTGTTAAACTGTTAAATCAGGGGCACCTGGGTGGCTCAGTGGTTGAGCGTCTGCCTTTGGTTCAGGTCATGGCCCCGGGGTCCTGGGATTGAGTCCTGCATCGGGCTCCCTGTGGGGAACCGGTTTCTGTCTCTGCCTATGTCTCTGCCTCCCTCTTTGTGTTTCACATGAATAGATTGAGAAAATCTTAAAAAAACAAACAAACTGTTAAAGCATGTTGGATGCACAATGTTTTACCTGAATGGCAGCCACGTTGCCAATGCTGGTGAAGTGTCATTATTCACAAAGCAGCTCACAGCACTTCACAGTAGGTGAGCTTGCCTGCTAGTTGCCTGTGTTTCCTGAGGTAGTGGCACCTTTTACCTAGAAGATTCCTGGGAACAGCGAGGGTTCCCTCTGCTTCCTTACACCTTGACTGTTGGGTACACAGCTGGCACCTAGACTAGAGGTAGAGCTGGAGTAGCTCTCAAAATTGAAATGTTCTGTGATCGACTACCAAGTATGGCCACAATGCTGCCCCAGTGTGGACACCCTTTGCCATGTGGCTCTACCATGCTTCCAAAGGCTGGAGTTGGATTTCTCACCCTTTGAATCTGGGCTGCCTTCGTGACCTCATTGGCCAATAGAATGCAGTGGAGATGATGTCAAGTTCGAAGCCTGGCTCAGGAGACCTTGTAGCTTCTGCCTTCGTGTCTCTTAGGTTGCTGCCCTGAGATGCCATGAAGGAATTTAGAAGAAGGGAGGCCCGGGCTGACAGCCAGACCAACTACCTGATGGGTGAGGCCATCTTGGATGGTACAGCCTACCTGACATTCCATGGCTGTTGGAGGGAGCCCAGAGAAACCAGGCAAATCCACCCACAGAAGCTCCAGAAAGAATATGGCACTGTGGTCTAGGTTTCAGAGTGGCTTGTTGCACAGCACAGGCTAACTGAAGCCCAGAGAAATGGAGGGACTCACCCCAAGTCCCACCTACAGTGAAATGGAGACCAAGTCTGACTAGGACCAGGTTTCCCAGCTTCCCACCAGTGTCCTGAGGGCAAATTCATCAGCCCAGCCTGGAGTGTGTGCCTGTGTGTAGATGTAACCAGGCAGGCCTTCCCCACTTCCCCCTGGTTACAGAGGGTTAGCTGACATCCACACAGGGCTTTCCTGCCCATCATCTCTCAGGAGGGAGCAGTGGCTCATCCCATTCTATGGATGGTGAAACTGAGGCCAAGAGCAGATGGGCAACTTGCTGGCAGCCATACAGCTGTTAAGTAGCAAAGCCCAGGTCCTCTGAAGCCTGCTGGGGATCTCTCCCATTGGATCCCAGGAAGGAGAATGGCAGGCAGTAAAGTCCCCTCCAAGGGTCAGTGTCTCAGAAAGGGACACATACGTACCACACACAGACACACTCACATCATGTTGGTCTCTCTCTCTCACTCTATCTCTTCTCTTCCGCTTGTCATCTTCAATCAGCCTACCCCTAATGGACCATATACTTTATTAAAAATATATAGTTACAAACTCCATTGTCAATCTGGGCTGGACCCCGGGGATCCGGAGGGACCACAGGGAGGGGATGGTCCTCGTCCTGCCCCTTGGGGCCCCACCTCTGCACCCAAACCCAACACCATCCAGGGGCCGGGATGGCTGGCTTTGGGGACCAGCCAGGTGGGGGGGGAGGGGGGAGGGGCTAAGCTCACTGGGCCAGGAGGGGGAGGGGTTCACAGAGAGGGACCGCACCTCCTCATCCTGCAGGTACAAATGGCAGAAGGTGGATTTGGTGCCTCCATCTCTCCATTTATAGATATTTACAAAAGAAAGTCAAGAGCAACAGGTCACAGTCATGCAAAAGAAACGCACCCCCGCCCTCCCTCCCCCCACACTAACCCCTGCCCACCCCAGAACCCCATGATGCCCACCCCCCAGCAGTCCAGCCGCCTTCCCCAAGGTTCTGAGAGTAAAGGGGGCATGTCCTTGAAGTGTCAGTGGGAAAAGGGTGGTGGGTCTGGGGTCCCCGAGATGCCAGTAGGTAGGCTGACAGGGCAGAGGGGATCCTGGGCCCTTCCCAGGCCTGGGCTCTGGAGTCAATAGGAAGGGGTTCCCCAGTCTTTGAAGCCCCCACCTCCCTCCAGGAGGTCCATGGAGCCAGGGTCAGCTCTGTCCTGAGTGTGGAGAGGGTGTCCTGGCATCCCACCCCCCGGCAGAGGCTCTTGTGGGAAGTGACGAGGGCGGGGCCTGGAGGTCAGATGGCAGACTCCCTGCGGTAGGAGATGTTGTCCAGAGGGAGGGTGGCTTGCATGCGCTCCAGATCCAGGTGGCTGCCAAACTCCAGCATTCGGATGATGCCCGCCTCCTCCTTGGAGCCCGCCTCCAGGCCCAGGCCTGCGGCCACGGCAGCAGCGGCTGCCGCCTCCTCCTCCATCTCCTCTTCCTCCTGGCTCATGAGGGCCAGCTCATTCTCGTAGCAGAAGGCACTGGGCGGGGGCGGCGGGGCAGGCAGCACGGTGATCTTGCTCTCCTGAAGCTCCCGGGCGGAGCAGCAGGGCGTGCCAGCCACCTCGTAGGTCTTGTGGAAGCGCGAGTAGTCCACCTTGTAGTGGCTCTTCTCCTCGAAGACCACGGGCTCGAAGCGGTGGCCCCACAGGATCTCGCTGGCCAGGTAGGAGCTGCGGGCCTGGGTGGTCATGGCGGTGGCCTCCACCATGCCCTCGAGGATGACCACGATCTCAAAGTCCTCCGACTCCAGCTCCTCCTTGCCCATGCCATAGAGCGGGCTGTCCTCGTCGATCTCGTGGACGATGATGATGGGCGACACCAGGAAGATGCGGTCCAGGCCGATGTCGTAGCCCACGTTGAGGTCCCGCTGGTCCAGCGGCAGGTACTCGCCCTCCTGGGTCATGTAGGGCTTGATGAGCTGGGCCCGCACGTGGGCCTCCACGATGTGGCTCTTGCGCAGGTTGCCCACGCGCCACATCAGGCAGAGCTTGCCGTCGCGCACCGAGATGACCGCATGGTGGCTGAACAGCAGCGTCTGCGCCCGCTTCTTGGGCCGGGCCATCTTGGCCATTATGGTGCCGATCATGAAGGAGTCGATGACGCAGCCCACGATGGACTGGACCACCACGGCGATGACCGCCAGCGGGCACTCCTCCGTCACGCACCGGAACCCGTAGCCGATGGTCGTCTGCGTCTCCACCGAGAACAGGAAGGCGCCCAGGAAGCCGTTCACGTGCATGATGCAGGGCTTGGGGGCCGTCGGGGCTGCGGCGCCACTGCCCGTCGGGGCCCCCGCCGCCGCCGCTGCCGCCGTCGCCGCCGGGCCGGCCTCCAGGTCGCCGTGGAAGAAGGCGATACACCAGAAGAGGAGGCCAAAGAAGAGCCAGGAGACGAGGAAGGCCGCGGAGAAGATCATGAGCATGTAGCGCCAGCGCGTGTCCACGCAGGTGGTGAAGATGTCCGCCATGTAGCGCTGCGACTTGTTGCTCAGGTTGGCGAAGTAGACGTTGCATTGGCCGTTCTTCTTGACGAAGCGGTTGCGGCGTTTCCGCCGGGGCACGTGGGCCTGCCCGTTGCGGCTGTGTCCGTGCATGTCCTGAAGCCGGCGTGGTCACCTGGGAAGACGCAGGGCCTGGGGAGGAGAAGCCCGACAGGTGAGATGCTGGCTCAGAAAGGGAAGGGCCGGGCCTAAGCCGCAGGACCTCCTGGGGCTGGGGACAGAATGTGGCCGGTGGGGTGCTTCCCACCACGGGGAGGGAGCGTGGGGGCCCCAGCCGGCGCCTCCAAGGGCCAGAAGCCGAGGCCACCGGCTGTCCCCTCTGAGCCTCCGTGGCCCCCACCCCGTTTGGGGAGCCTCCCGGTACCCGTCTCGGCTCCACCACCTGCCCCACTTGCCCTGAGCGGAGGGAGCTGTGACCGCTCTGGCCCCTGCTCACCTCCCTGGGTTCAGCCGCTGCCCTCTTGGCTGTCTCTGGGGCTGGCCGTCCTCCCGTGCTGTCCGACAGAGCGGCCAACGGCCACCTGCGGCTTTGTGCGTTTACTTAAAATTAAATACGATTTTAACTTCAGTTCTCCCCATTTTAAGCGCTCAGTAGCCACTTGTGGCTAATGGCTCCCATCTCCCGACGGAGTTGATACAGAACTTTTCTATCATTGTGGAAAGTCCTACGAGACTGTGCTGGGCCCCGTAGCTCCATGTGGGTTCCCGTCCTGTCCCCGGTCCTGTTGGGAACAGAAGTGGGTGAAGACGCCAATGGAAGTGGTCGAGATGGAGGAAGGGGGAGCCCCCACATGTTGGCTCCAATGGAGGCATCGCTAGTCACACGTCACAGGTGAGGGAGCAGGGCTCAGAGAGGGGAAGTGACTTGCCCAAGGCCACACAGCTAGATGTTGAGCGAATCCAAACTCAGGTGTGTCTAACCTTCGGTGCCCCCCGCCCCCAGGTGCTGTCAACATCCGTGGGCCCACGTGCGGAGGCCGGGAGGCAGGCACACCCGCTGCCTGGCTGTGACACCTGTGAAGACTCACTTCCCCTCACCTGTAAAATCGGGGGCTCAAAGCCTACATCGCAGGACCCAGGAGGTAGTAGGTGCTTGGTCAAAGCCAGTCACCCCCCTGCCTTCCTTCGTGGCTCCAGAGCAGGAGGGAGCTGGCGAGAGGCAGGGTTTGCCTGTCAGCCTCCTCAGCTGTGTTTCAGTGGGGGCGGCGGGAGCACCAGCTGGGCCCACGGGGGGCAGCCCTCCCCGCACCCCCTCCCCACCACTGCCCGGGAGGGAGAGGCCCTGGGTGCTGCCCGGGGCCCCAGCCGCTGGCGGGGCTGGGCTGGGGCCCGGGCGCCCGGTAACGTTTTGGCCCAGAATTATATAAGGCTGGAAGTTTCTATTTTCTGTTCTATTCTTCTTCCTGATCTAATTGTGCATCTGTGGCAATGTTTATACACTTCCCCGTTCAGGACAACTCGGTTGCCGCAGCAACCGGTGCGCGCCAACGCTGTAATTTAGAGATCAACAGCCTGGTGCCTGCCTGCGCCTCTTCCCGGGAGAGACTCCCTCCCTGGGC
Organism: Nyctereutes procyonoides; assembly: GCF_905146905.1. Lineage (NCBI taxonomy): Eukaryota > Metazoa > Chordata > Mammalia > Carnivora > Canidae > Nyctereutes > Nyctereutes procyonoides. Next base: position 27,292,932 of record NW_026575049.1, on the reverse strand, counting down.
CAGGCCTGGCGGGTGAGCCCTGCCCCCCGCCTCCCCCTCCCCCTTCCCGGTTCCTTCCTCCCCCGGCTTGTGCTCCCTGGGCTCCAGAGTCCTGCACTGCAGTCCTTCATCCACCTCGTAACATGGGCAAGTCACTTGGCTGCCGTGAGCCTCGGCTTCTTCATCCGGAAAATAGGACCAGTGAGACCCATCGGTCTGAAGATCTAACAGACAAACTAGGGGTGTGCAGTGCTGGCCCTTAAGGGGTCCTCAGTTTGGCCGGGAGTCCCAGACCCTGTCTGCCACCACCCCCCCTGGGCCCAAGGCCTCACAGCCAGGGCTCCAGGTGGTAGCTCTGAGGAATTGGGGGTCAGGGGCCCCTTTTGGTGTTTAGGGAGGTCTTCCTTCACTAAACATCTCCCTCTCTGCCCCACAGTCTCGGATGCCTCCAGTAGCCCCACAGAAGGAACGAGAGCCGGGAGGAACCAGAGATCACCAATTTCAAGACCCTCAGCTTGTATCTGAGGCCCAGGAAGCACAGACCTGGGACGGGTGTGCTAAGGGTCCCCGAACGAGGCAGGGTGGGCCAGCCCTGAGCTGGGGCTCCACATTCCCACCCCAGAGCTCCTGGGAAGTTAAGGTACTCCTGGAAGGAGGAGCCTCTTCCCTGGAGTGCCTGGGATAGGGCCTGGGGCTAGAGAAGAGAGGCTACCAGCTTGGCCCCCGCAGGCCCCAGGGAGAGAGGCAGAGGGACAAAGTGTGGTGACCTGGCCTTTGAAAAATGACACTGAGGCCCAGAGAGTATGAGGGCTTCACCCAAGGCCAGCTGTGAACCCAGGGTCTGCCCACAGGGACTGGCCCTGACCTGGGGGGTTCATCCCATGCCATAGAAGGCTCTTTATGGTGTTCTCCAGGAGGGCCCGGGGTGAGCATAAGGGAGATGGTCCCCGCATGCTCTGGGCTGCTGGTCCTCCCTCACCGGCACTGCCTACTTCTCCCGTTCCTGAGGGCAAGTGGCAGAATGAGCCCAGCCCCAGGCTCCAAACTGAAACCGAGGCTCTGCATGTCCCCACCCGACACCCCCCACCCCAGCTTCCACCCTCACCCCCAACCCTCCCTTCCCGTCACCCCATCCCCTCCAGCCTCACATCTCAGCCCAGCAGGGCACAGCTTGTCCTGCACCCATGTGTCTCCTCTCCTGGTCACAGCGGTGTTCTCAAGCCCCTGCGATATTCCGGGCCCTCTGCCCATTGCTCTGCTCAGCCACAGTCCCAAATGCTCACTCCTGGGCCTTTGGGAAAGCTGCCCCCCGACCCATCACCCTCCACCACGGAGGAGCCTGCACGGAGCTTGTCCCCCTGAAGACCCTCGGTTGGTGGGGGCCCTGTCCAAATAAGTGAACACTCCTGTCACTGCTCGCTCCTTCAGCAGGAAGGAGAGGCTCACCCCTCAGCGCGTGCCCTGACCCACACAATGCCCGATCAGAAAGTGAAAAGTATGAAGCTTGGCATCGTGCTTTCATGTGACAACCACGGGGAGACAGCCAGGATTTCTTTCCCTTGTTTGTCACGCGGGGCTTCCTGGCAAAGGCCCAAGGGCTCAAGGGCAAAGTGTGGAAAGATGGGGCACAGACGGTAGAAGATGGGTATCACCTCCTCTGAATATAGATATTCTGTCGGAGAGAGCGCATTCTCTGGTTGTACTGGTGCCTGGATCATGTCTACAATGAAACCATACTTTTCTGGAAGGCAGGGAGCCGGTCTCATCCTCTTGCAACAAGTGTGCCATGAAACGAACACATAGAAGAACACGGTTTCGGCATACTTCCTCCGGCAGGGGCTCTGGGAGGCCCGGCCCCTCTCACTGCCTCTCGGGGTGACCTTGGACGAGACCTTCCCCTTCCTGGCCAGTTTCCTCTGCGGGACTATCCGGGATTCTGAGCGCATCCTGAGACTCCTTTCATGGTAAACATTCTTTCTTTGGGGAAATGATACGGATGGGAGATGCTGGCTGCCTTTAAAAACTTAATGTCCTTTCTTGGCAAAGTGAAGGATTGGCAATGCTGTGCCAGTTACCAAGCTTTTTTCTTTTTTTCCTTTAATTTTACTGTGCTGTAAATGTCCAAAATCTGGAGCCCCTAGTCCAGACTTCACTGGATAACTAGAGAAACTGAGGCCAAGAGCAGGGCTGTGGCACAGGGAGGCAGCAGCTAGCCAAGGACATTCCGGCCTCAAGGAGATAGTGAATGTGACCAGCAGGGCTCTCAACTTGCTGGCACCATTGCTAACCTGCTCCTCCCTGAGTGGGGCTGGAGGCCCTGCCTGCCAGGGGTCCAGAGGAGGCAGGAAAAGACCCCATGCCTGTCACTATGTTTTCCTTCTGATTTGGTGACACCAAATGCCCCCTCCTTGCCCATAACACCCTTCATACAAGAAAAGCTGATAAAGTGACAGCAGCCCCAGTGGACTCCAGCAACCCTGGCAGGCTGTGAGGTCAAATCTCCCTGGGTGCACCTGCCCCACTCATGGGAAAATCACTAGTGGCTGCAGGGGCATGTCACCCTGGCCTCTAGCCCACAGGAGCAGCCCTTCCTAAGACCGGGGCCATGCAGGCTTTCTAGAAGGCAGGAAAAGGGGCAGAAGGCCACACGTAGGGACACCAAGCCAGACTGCAGGGCCTTGATGCATGTCATGGTCACTGGATGGGACAATAGGGGAGGTGAAGTGACTTGCCCGAGGTCACACTGCTCAGCCCTGTGGCCAGCTGAACCTGTTGTCCTGCTCTGTGGCTGCTCTCGGGGAAGGAACCCTCTGGAAGTGTCAGCTCCCTGCCAGGCACTGCCTGGTCTGTCTCACTGAAGCGTCACTGCAACCCTTTGTTTATTTAACAAGTATTTATTAAGCACCAACCACAGCAACAAACAGGGTTATTATTTCTCTTCTCAGCTGAAAAATCACAGGCTGGGGGTTGGGGAGTGGGGATGAAAATGGGGGTCACACAGCAGAAGCGGCTCCCACTCAGGTCCGGTTGGCTCCAGGTCCCCGGCTCACCCTGGTCCCCAGCCTCTGGCTTTGGGCTCCCTTTGCTCAACTCGGATCCAGATCCCCCCATGTCTGCCCGCAGCCCCCCAGGCCCAGCCCCAGCCCCTCCAGATTCAGGTCTCTGAATCTTCCCCGGCTGCACCGCCAGCCACAGCCCTGCCTCCTCTGAGCCCCTTAGCTCTCACCGCCCGTCTGCACCACTCGGCTCCTTCTCAACTGTGGGAAAAGAACACACTGGCGAAGCCCTTGTGTTTGGGTGGCAATACGTGGCTCTTGATCTCAGCTCTGTCACCTCCTAGTGACAGTTTTGGACCTCAGTTTCCTCATCTGCAAAGTGGACACGATGGCGATAGTACCTACATCACCAGACCCCTGTTGAGGCAAGTGTGATAACCAGTAGGAACAGAAACCCCGGGCTGAGGGCTTCACTGGGCTTTGCAGGTGGAATGCAGATGATGGTGGTGGTGGTCGTGGTGATGATGATGATGATGATGGCGACACAGGATGGGGGATGGGGTCTGGGAAACCCAGCATCAAGTCCTGGCTTCACCACTAACTGCTCCAGCCAGGTGCTCCTTCTCTCCATCTGCAAAATGGGGGACCAGATTTGCTCCCTGGCAGGAGAGCAGGAAGATGTAATGAAATAAGGCACCCAGCACAGAGGAGCTGTGGGTGGGTGTTCCTGAGTTTGATTAGTCCCTTTCATCTCTGAAGCCCCTGGGGCTTGCACAGGGAGGCTGACCCTTCCTCTACCAGAAGGAGCACACACAAGGCAATAGAGATGAGGTGGGGTGGAGGGGCTGACTCAGTGCACCCAGGAAGGAATTAGCACCATTGTTCCCTTCCTCAGTCCCCTGAGGACCCCGGGGCCGGCCACTCCTCCAACTCTGTCTGGGGCCTGGTTTGGGTGAGTGTTCACTCAGCTCAGACGCACAGGGCTGTGCCTGGGGTGAGAAAGGACTCAAGGCCTGGCAGCTGAGCTGTGCTCCTCAAAGAGTAAAAGGGACCTGAAGATGGATCTAGCCATGGGGGACATTGCCCACAGCCCTCTGGAGGCCCCTGTCCTGCTCCTCAGACCCCAGGTCTTCATGAGTCTCAAGAACCCCCATCTTCCTGCTGCAGAGGCTTCAACCCTGGACTCTCTGTACCACTTTCTGCCTGTGTGACCTTGGGCGCATTACTTAGCCTCTCTGGTCCCTACGCTCATCATCTCTAGGTGGGGCTCACAATAGCCCTTACCTCATAAAACTGTAATGAGGAAAAAATGGAATCATGCACATCACATGCCCAAGCGCAGAGTAAGTGATTGCTAAGTGGTACAAATCACTCCCAGGGCTGACCAGTCCTTCCTTGCCCTCCTCCTCCTTCTGATTTTCAGCGGCAGCTCCCCAGAGCCCGCCCTGTACCCATCACATGGCCCCACCCAGGTTGTTTTCCAACACCAGTCCTGGGAGCAGCTGAGTGAGGGCAGTGGCCACAACATCCCATTCCAGGACTAGGCCAGAAGTGGGATGGGTCCCGCCTCGCTCCAGCAGATCCCCTGACCTCTGTGAGCCTTAGTGTCTTCCTTTGCAAAGGAACATGGTAATGCCTACCTTGCAGGGTAGTTGTGAGGGCCCGATGCAGATTGCCAGTTGTCACAGACATGCAGGCCACATAGTGGGGGCTCAATGAACCCTGTTCCTCCCTCACACTTTTCTGGACCATGAAATCCCACTGTGGCCCCCTCCCCGCCATAGGCCCTCCCCCACTGGCCACCGGTGTGACATTGCAAAATCCACCCAGAGTATTTAGCGTGTCCTTCCTCTGTGCCGGCGCTCTTCCGAGTGCTTTACACTGATCAATTCTTGCCATGCTCACCGTGACCTCAGAGGAAGTTACCATTATTATCACTACTTTAGAAGTCAGAAGACTAAGGCATAGAGAAGTTCAGCAACTTGTCCAAGGTCACACAGCCCATTAGTGGCAGAGCCAGGATTTAGACGCAGGCAGTCAATGCCAGAGCACGTTCAGTGGACACTCTACTCTCCTGCCCTGAAGAAACACTGTCACGTTGCATGTTTCTTCCACTTAGTAAACATTTATCAAGCCCTACTATGTGCCAGGCTGTCAGATCAGACCTTTGGGGAAAGGAGAAGCTGGGCATAGGGCAGTTGTCATAGGGCAACCTGGAGCCAGGACATGGTCCCTGATTCTAGAGCCAGACACACAGAAGACTCTGGGTTCCCAGAGAGGCCCCGAGCAGTGTGGGGTGGACTGGCTCATGCTTCCAGCTTTGCACCCTAGCTCTCAACTTTCCCTCCCAGCCACTCAGCCAGCAGGAGAACTGACTTAGAAACTTAGAAAGCAAGTTCCCCCAGAATGTCCAGAGAGGATGCTGGTCGTGGCCAAATGGCAAGAACTGGTAGCCACAGGACCTAAGGGTCACTGCTCCAACCTGCAGACGTGCCCTTTACTGCATTGCCAGCACCTGGCTCCTGCCCTGACAGAGAGCTCACCACCCCCATAGGAGCCACCTCTCTTGACCCGACAGTCCCACCAAAGGGACTGTTCCCCAAACACCTGTGCCCTTCTTCTACACAGGGATTAGAAGGTGAGAGTAGATCCCTGGAGGCTTCTCTTTTCCAGAACAACCTCAGCTCTCTCATTGGTGGTGGGATTCAATCCCCAAGGGCCTCACTGTGGTTTCTCAGGGCCTGGTCTGCTGCTCAATCTTCCTCCAGAGTCGCTTGGTCACTTACTATGCATGGCACCCTTGCTGCGGGTCAGACCCAGGCTATAGACTCACCCAACTTATGGATCAGCTGGGGAGAGACAGTGTACACGTAATAGCATCTGCATAGCTGGGCGGTCAGAAATTGTGGTAAGCTGCTTGAAGGAAAAGTTTGGCATGATGTAAGGGAAAGGAAACGGGGCTCTGGTTTGGTGGGGGTCCCCTACGGCCTCTTTAAGAAAGTGACATTTAAACTGAGCCCTGAGTAGTGACTGGGAGTCGAGTCAGTGAGGAGAATTGTGTGTCTGTGTAAAAGCTGGGGTGTAGAACATTCCAGAAGGAGTTTCGCATGTCAAGTGCAGCAAGTCCAGTTAGTGAGAGTGATGTGAGCAAGAAGATGGAGAGCAAACTTGCTCAGGAGGAGGCCTCAGAGGTAGGGGGTGGGAAGGATTATGGATTTTGCCCTCTAGGCCGCAGGAAACAGGGGGGCAGGCAGTTGGGTTTTGCCTAGTTTGATCTTTTCAATTGTCATGTGATAGCTTTAAGACAAATAGGAATAAAGAATAATACAATAATCCCTGTGTATTCAGCACCAGGCTTAAGAAATAAAACCTCCTCGGGATCCCTGGGTGGCACAGCGGTTTGGCGCCTGCCTTTGGCCCAGGGCGCGATCCTGGAGACCCGGGATCGAATCCCACGTCGGGCTCCCGGTGCATGGAGCCTGCTTCTCCCTCTGCCTCTCTCTCTCTCTCTCTCTCTCTCTCTCTCTTTCTCTCTCTCTTTCTCTGTGTGTGTGACTATCATAAATCAATAAAAAATAAAATAAAATAAAATAAAACCTCCTCACGGTGCCTGGGGGGCTCAGTCCGTTAAGCATCCGACTCTTTTTTTTTTAAACATTTTTTAATTTATTTATGATAGTCACAGAGAGAGAGAGAGAGAGAGAGAGAGAGAGAGAGAGAGAGAGAGGCAGAGACATAGGCAGAGGGAGAAGCAGGCTCCATGCACCGGGAGCCTGATGTGGGATTCGATCCTGGGTCTCCAGGATCGCGCCCTGGGCCAAAGGCAGGCGCCAAACCGCTGCGCCACCCAGGGATCCCAAGCATCCGACTCTTGACATCAGCTCAGGTCTAGATCTCAGGGTCCTCAGATCAAGCCCCACATTGGGCCCCATGCTGGGCGTGGAGCCTACTTTGAAAAAAACAAAATCCTCCTCGATTTGGCTCCTGTGGATCCTGAGGCCTCTACTGACCAAGCCTAGTGCACCCACGGAATGAGAGGTGCTGGGGCCCCAGGTGTGGTACCCTGCAAGCAGGAGGCTTTGAAGCAGGCTCCAAAGGATGAGCATGTGGGGTGCAGCAGCAGCGGGTTGCAGGGAGCAGTTGGGAGGAGGGGTGCTGGGGACAGGTAACAATGGGACACTGAAAGAGGACCAGATTTAGGGAGTGATGGTTTCCATCATGTGGTGGCCATGGGATGTTCAGGTGGAGAAGTCCACAGCCTGTCAGACCCTGAGGTCTGGGTGGAGACATGTGACGCTGACCACTGTGGCGGTGTTTTAAGTTGTGGAAGTGGGTGTAGCCGCCTGGGGAAGGAATGCTGGGGAGGAGAGCCGCTGAGCATCTCCTGCACATGGACGATGGAGAAAGAGCAGCAGGACAGCAGGACCGAAGCCAGGAGAAGAGGAGTTTTAACACAGCTGCCCAGTTAGCCCTGGCCAGTCCAGACCACATGAGGCCAGCAGCCCCACATCCCCTTTTCACTGGGATGCTGTCCCTCCTCAGCCACAAAGGGCAAAGTGAGGACATTTGCGCAGGAGAAGGCAAGGTGCTGGGACAGAAGCTGTGGTGGGTCAGGGGGCAGGAGCAGAGGTGGCCTCAGCACAGCCCAAGCCCAGGGCAAGTGCCCCAACAGGGGAAGGGGAGGCAGGTGCAGAGATCACCACCCCAACCTTGGTCTCTCAGTGAACGAGACTGTAGGAGCTGGGGCTGACGGCGGGCGGGGGAGAGGGTCTCCCTGAGCCACCCACACTGGCACTAGTTTCCCTGGATTCTCTGATGGGCCCCCACAGGCCACACCTAAGAAGAGGTATGGGAAAAGGAAGGAGTAGGGGATGTCTGAGCCATGTCCCAGGCTTACTTTCTGCCTTGCCCTATGAGGCCCTGGGTGGCTTCGGGAGCCACGGGACTGCCTGTGACACTTGGGTGCCCTCCTGGGGCCTCAGCCTGCAGACAGTCACACACGAGGGGAGCCAGGCCCCTTGTCTGCCCAGCCTGGCCTGGGAGCAGCCTGATGCCCATCCACGAACGACATCTCACACAGCCGGGGGGGAAAGAGCCCCAGAAGGAGCAATGTGGGTCTTCAAGATGTGTTTTTAAACCAAAAAAAAAAAGGCAACAGTGATGAACATTGAGTATAGTATCTGCCAGTTGTGTAAAAAAGAAAAGAAATTTATAGACACACATATTTGCTTGTCTGTGCTTGTCTGTGGATGGAGACCCAGGAAACTGGTGACACTGGCTGCCTCCGGGGAGGGGAAGCAGGTGTCTGGGGATGGGGTGGGAGGAAGAATTCTCACTGTATTCCTGTTTGTGTCTTTTTAATTTTAGAACCATATGAATGTATTACCTACAGAAAAAAAGACACATAGAAAGCTTTAAAATTAGTGCATACATATGTGTATTTTTCTGAGGCTTACAGAGCATTCATCAGGTCCTCCTCAAAAGGGCCTGTGATCCCAGAAAGCCTGAGAATGCTTGACTTCTGTGCTGTGTGGCCATGGGAAGACGCCTTAACTTCTCTGAGTCACATCCATAAGACAGGGAGGAATAACGCCCACTGCGTTGGCATGCTGGGAAGATGAGCAGCGGCGGTGGACAGTAAGAGTTTATAAACTGTAAAGGGCAGAAGCGCTTCTTGAAGGGGATGGATTAGCGTCCTCCCCCACTCTCTCCACGGCCCCCTCCGGGGCTCCTCTCCTGGGCTCAGCAGCCCTGAAGGGCACCCTGACTTCTCACCCCTGCCTTGGTCCTTGGGTCCTGCTGGCCCTGGGGGCCCCAATCCCGACAGCCACTCTCGGCCTACGGCCTCTATATGCACACAGCTGGCAGGGCCCAGGCTGGCCTGGCCGAAGATACCACGGACCCTGACCACCCCAATTGTCCTCCGGAGCAGCCGCGCGAGGACTGGGTGTCTGCTAACCATCTGAGGGGCAGGGCAAACCCAGCATCGCCAAGGCAGATCAGTGGCCCCCCTCCTGCCTTCGCCATCACAGTCTGCGACCTCCCAGGGGGTCCTTAACTAACACCTGCACATCACCCTCCAGGCCTCCCAGAGCCAGCCATCCCTGTAGCAGTGGGACGTGTCCACGCAGCCTGCAGAGCGCCCCCTGCTCCCAGCATCACCACTGCGCAACTCCACGGCCTCTCCCCCAGCCATCCCACCTTCACACGGGCTGGGGTCCCACGTTGTCCCTCCGCTGCTTCTGCTCGCACCTTGCCACCCTTCAGGTCTGAGTCAGAGGCTGCCTCCTCCCAGAGCCTCCCCCCTCCGCCCCCTCTCCCGTGCTCGCTGCCTGGGTCCTGATCCTCGCGGCCTGTATCCGCTCCAAACCCATTTCATTTGCGATCAGCTTCAGTGCAGGGATCTTGAATCTCCGTTTCACCCACGGGGCCCCAGGGCCTGGCACACAGTGGACCCTTAGCAAGCATCCAATGAGTGACAAAGAAAGAAGATAATTTCGGCTTGTCATAATCCCCGGGAAGGACCTAACAGGGGCTATGACAGAATGTGACCAAGGAGGAGAGCTATTTCTGGCACCGCAGTCAGGGAGAACCTCCCGGTGGAGGCGGGCCCTGAGTGGAGGCCAGAAAGAGGCCTGCCCTGGCCTGAGTCCTGTGGGGTGGCAGTGAGTGCGGGACAGCGGCAGCCTCAGGCCTCGGTGGCACTCGCCCGCAGAGCTTCTCTGAAGGTGTCCCCCAAGAGTCCCCTGGGGGAGCGAGCAGGGCATCCCTGATTCACACCAAGGGCTCTAGGCCCCTAAGAGAAGCTCCAAGGACCGGAGGGCGGGCGGGGAAGCTGGGGGCGACAGGCAGCTCTCAGAAGGGCAGGAGGTCGCGGTAGGAACACTCACCTCTGCTTCCACCCCACACTCCTGCTCATCCACAGACCTGAGCGACTGTTCCTGTCGGGATGCCTGCTATACCCTGCAGAGGGCTGCGTGCTTACCATTCTGGCCCTTGGCCCCGCTGGTTCCTAAGGCCAGAGACTCTGGGACTCCACTCATTTATTCATTCATTCGTCACCCTAAGCCTATGCTGAGCTGGAGTGGCATCTGCCCTCCTGCCTGGTGTGTCTGCGCTGCAGCTCGGTGCCTTCCTTGGGGGTTGCTCTATAAATCACCGTGGAATGAATGAACGTTTATTGAGCACCTACCATGTGCTGGGGGAAGAGGAGTGAGTAAGCACAAGCCTGCCTTGCTGAGCCCCGCGTGGAAACATGAAGGGTCTGCAAGGGCAGAGGGCTTCTAGAGGGGTCCTGGGGAAGATGTGGGGCAAGCCGGGAGTGGGAGGAGAGAGCGAGGTTGGGCCAGGGCTGGGCTGGGCAGAGTGGGCCCTGGGCTGGCTTTGGGGCTCCAGAGCACTGAGGTAAGTGGGCTGCTGAGCCACAGGAAGGAGGTCTAAGGACAGAATAGTGGCACCCTGGAATTGTCGGCACTTATATCCTTAGGGACTGAGCATCCTGGAAAAAAAAGGAATCTGCACACCCGAGCCTCTGTCAGTGCTGCCACCAGGATTTCACAGGGCAGTGGCTTTTAAACTTTCTGACCGACACCCAGGTTAAAAACAAACACACTACACATTGCTATTCATTATACAACATATATATTTTAAGACTTATAATGAGAGTGTTACAAAATAATGCCCTCACTGCATACAAAGCACTTGAAAGTTTCTCTGTCATTAAAAAAAATCAAGTAGTGAGCTCACTAAATCAGTTTCACAACCACTGATGGATCAGGACCCGCGTGTAATCTGAAGAGCACTGACCTGCCGAACTGCCGGGTGCTCAGGAGCCCTGACCTGGCTGAGATGGGATCTAGGGCTTGTTTATGTTCTTTTCCAGTGTCCCTGGGTGGGCACAAGCCTCCAGGGCCTGTCTGGAAGCTAAGACTGCCCATGCCAGGGCCATGGGCTTTTGGAGGGCACAGCTGTGGGGAGAGTTGTTGGAGTTCATGAGGGACTACTTGGAACAGTCTGTTAGACCCTTAGGGTCACAGGACCTCTGCCTCGTGGCCCAGACAGTAAGGACTCCGGGTTCTGGGTCTAATTCCTTCCTCTGGTCCTATATTAGAACCTGCCACTGTCCCCCTAACAGATGTTATTCAGCAGCTGCTTGCATACCTCCCATGACAGGGAGCTCACCCCTCCTCAGGCAGCCCACCAGAGTGTGCGGAGTGAGGCTTTGCTGTGCGCTATTAATACAGCTGATAACCGTAACTCCCTCCCACGGCTGGCAGTCTGCTCTCCTATCTCATGGCCTGTCACCCCAGGGACCCAGGCCAGCTCCAGCATGAGGTCATGCCCGCTCTCTGCCCCACCTGATTCCTTCTCCTCCCTGTTGCCCAGCTCTTGCCCAGTGTCTGGGGGATGGCTCTGAAACCCAGCCAGAGAGGCTCTTTCCAAGGTCAGGTGGCCTGAGGATCTGCAGCTGCACGTCCTGGCGCTGGTGCTCAGCCAGCCCTACCCCCACCCGAGCAGGTCTGGAGGGCTCAGCAGAGAGTTTGGGCGCTGACACACAAGATAACTAGAGAAGAGATATCTGAAGGTGATGGCCAGAGAGTGCGGGGGCTGGGGCCTGGCCACTGCCACCAGTCACCACTGACTGGTCGGGCCACACAGCGGCTCATGTCAACGATGGGCCACGTTACACTCAAAGTACATGGATCTTCCCAGCAACCCACAGAGGCAATGAAACAAGCCCACCCCACAGGTCAAGGGATGGAGTATCAGAGAGGTGAATAGACTGCCCAAGGCCACACAGCCTCTCAGGGGTGGAGTTGGACTTGAACCCAGATCTGTTTCCCATCCACATGGCTCAGCTAGAACTACTGCAGTCAGAGGAGAGAAACCTTGGGGGAGCAGGCGGCAGCCAGCCATCCCTCCTGTAGGGAAGAGGCTGGTTCCCTTGGAGCAAAAGCCAAAGTGGGAGGCCCATATCCCTTAGCAGAACCTTCCAGACACAGTGCGCTGCCCCAGGAGATAGCAAGCTCCCTGTGAAGAGGGGTTTGTTTGGGGGCTCTGATGCCCATGTGTCAGGGTGGCTGAGCTCCTTCTGCCCTCTTGCACCCTATTGCCCACAGCCAGGGCACCTCCAGCTCTGTACCTGCCACCGTCCCTATATGGTCCCATGGAGTTTCCAAATTGCTGGCCCCCGTTCCATCCATTCTGTGGGCTGAGTGGCACTTTGTTACAGGGCAGAGGGCTTGGACTTCTTCTCAGGCCCACAATGGGAGTCTAGGGTAGAGTCTGGGAGGGAAGCTGCAGGGTGGGGTAGGGGAGAGGCTTCACCTGGGTCAGTAAAATGGGATCAATCCCTCCAGTCACCTACCCCCTCCTTCCTGGCCTAGCTCGGCTCCCCTCCCGTCTTGCAGCCTAGGTTGACCTGGGGGGTGCTCTGACAGCAGACAGGGCAACACAAGGGAAAAGCCAAGTACCTCCCCCCATTGCCACAGGTTGTCCTTGTGTCACAGAGGAGCAGAGAGGTTTTCAGGGAGACAGATACCCAGTCAAGGTCACAAGGGCTAAGTGAGGGGAGTGCAGCTGGGATTAAATCCCAGGCCTGGATGACTTGGGCAGCTGCACCAGCTGTGACCGGGGGGCTGCTGTCCTTTTCCCTCCCTCCAGTCTAGGATTGGCTCAGAGAGAGGCTGGAGGAGACCCAGTTCTCCCTCCCTCCTGTAGCCCCCCAAGATAGGGAGCACCTGAGAAAGAGGAAGAGAGAGAGAGAGAGAGAGAGAGAGAGAGAGGTGGGTGTTGACAGTCCCGGGGCTGGGAGGCTGAGGAGTCAGGAGGGCCAGTCTAGCCCTACCTCTTGCCACCATTGCTGTGTGACCTTGGGCGATTCACTGTGGTCTCTGGGCTCAGATGCTCCACGTCCCAACAGAGTATGGGGCCAGTACAGGATTAGATGGAGCCATAAGAAAATGCTGGGGAGAGTTTTCTGCAACTTCTCAGGCCCAGGGGTGCCTCTGCTCAAGCGCACGCCCCCTGTCCAGCCCCAACTCCCCTCTGCCCTTCCAGAGGCCATTGAGTCCACCTGAGGAGGTGGAGACCAAAGCTCCCAGTGGCTAGGGGACCTTGCCCACACCATCTCCCTGCACCGCTCAGCTGGGGCCCAGAACACTAAGGAGCACCTGTCTTGGTGGCCTCTCTCCTTGAGCTGCCAGTGCCCCTCATGGACACCTCACCACCTCCTGTCCACCAAAACCAGATGTTCTGGCTGCTGGCACTAGAGCTAACCAATAACTGTGGCCCAGGTGGTCACAGGGAGGAATGGGGGAACTGGCACAGATAAAGGGGAGCCCCGAACTGCAAGGGACACACGTTTCCTCTTTCAGCAAGCCAAACAGAGGGTCCCAGAATGGCTGGAACTGGGAGTATCCCAGCAGGACAGAGGTATAAGGCTGTTTCTACCCGCTGGACCTTGGGGTAAACTCTGGCTGCTAGCTGAACCTCAGTTTCCTCAATTGGAAAGTGAGAGTGATGGCCCTCACAGGGTGGCAAGGAGGCTTAAATAAAACCACGAATACAAAGCCTGCCTAGAGCCTGGCACATGGGAGCTTGTCCCCCTTCCTGCAGCAGGACCCCCAAGAAAACCTCCCTGTCAGCCCAGCCCCCCTCCCCTCACCCCCCCAGCGACAGCACCACCTCTCCAAGCAGCCAGGTGGGGCGTCAGAGTGTGCTGCATGTGAGGGAGCGTGCAAAAGAGTTGTGTGAGTGTGTGCTAGAGTGCAAGAGAGCCTGCAGGGAGGACAAGGGGGGAAAGGCAGGGAGGGGGGAGACAAAAGGGGGGTAGGGCCACACCCCAGCACTCCCCTGCCCCATTCACCCACCTGCATGTCCTAGAACGAACCGAACCTAACCGTGGTCTCAGAATCAAGCAAAACCCACCCGCTCAATCCTCGGCCCAGTCACTTTCTATTTTGTCCCGCCAGCCACTCCCCCTTGCTGGACCTCAGTGTCCCCTGCTGTAAACAGAGCCGGGTCGTCCCAAGTCTCTGCAGCTTCATCATGGCCCAGGGACCAGATAGTGGGTCGCAGGGGCAGAAGCATCCCTGGCCTTGGAGAGTGAGGGGCCGAGACCCAGAGGCTGCTAGAGCGTGAACCCACCCTGCCCCCCAAGCTGCACCCCACCCACCACCCCGCGAGCCCCGGGTGCGCGCCGGCAGGAGCGCGCGTGCGTGTGTGACTCAAGGTCTATTCATAGCTGAGCTCCACCAGCTGCAGCGTCACAAGCAGAGGGGCCTCAGCCCGTATTATTATTTCAATTACCATCTGAATTAAAAGTTTGAGCAGCGATCAGCCCACGTAGCGAGGGGAAGAGGGAGCAGGAGAAAAATAAAGATGAAAAGGAGAAGAAGGGCTGTGCCCGGAGATTCCCCCCACACCCCGAGGAAGGCTGAGTCGCCCAGGAGGCTTAAAGGTTATGCCAACCTCCAAGATTCCTGCCTGCCTCATGCCCAGGGCCCAGGGTCCTCGTGGGCACGGGAGAAGCACTTTGAGACGGCAGCCCAGCGGCAGTAACGCTGTGGAAATAGATCATTGGTCACACAGACCAGCACATCAAGCTCAGAGAGGGTGGGGAGCTGACCTAAGGTCGCACTGGGAGCCACACCCAAGGCTGCTGGCGCCAAGCTCCTCCTCTCTTGCCAGGCAGGTCCCACCCACAGGATCCCAGGACCTCACAGGGTGTATGGCACTGATATCCATGGGTGGCCCTGGGGCAGGACCAGGGAGGACAGAAGTGGACCTGCCGCCCCTGCTGGTGTCTCTTCCTGCTCCCTTCACATTCCCGAGGCCAACTCCCCTACCCCGACCCACAGCCCTAGCCTTGAGCCAGCACTCTCTCAGCTCTGCCAAACCCTGGAGCGGTTGGCACTTCCAATCCCAGACCTCACACAATCGTGGGCCCAAAGGACCCTCCTGACCCACCAGTGCAGGGAACAAGGCCCCTGACCCAAATCTGACTCGCTGGGCACCTTTGAGCAGGACATTCTCTGTTTCTGTGCCTTAGTCTTCCCATTTGTAAAGGCAGTTCTTCCTTGGGTGCACGTCTATACCCATGTCTTCAGAATGGAGCCCCCAGAGGATCCTTGAGGGGGTGTCATGCTGTGGGGGCGACACATCATCTCCTGCCAAACCCCAGCCCAGGGGAGGGACTTTTTCCATTCTTTTCTCAAGGAAGTCCCAGGGACTGCCCCCGAGAATCAGACTGGCCCGGACTCCAATCCAGACTCATCCAGTTTCCTGCTGCGTGACCTTGGGCAAATCACATAGACTCTCTGAGCCGTGGCTCCCCCATCTGTAACACAGGGACACCACATCGACATTGCAGGGTTGTGAGGAGGATTACAAGAGAAAGCCATTTGCAAAAACTCCTAGCCCAATTCCTGGCCTAATAATGTAAGTTTCTTTGCTGGGAAGCTGGGTGCTGCTCCCCAGTGTCTCCTGAGATATGAAAGGCTCCTGGGATTTGGGATGTGGGGATGTCATTCTCCCTCACCCATAAGGCAGGACTCATGGGGACAGGATTCTTGGCAGGTACTCATCTGTTTCTGCTTAAATAGCTCTGGGAATGAGAAGCTCACTATTTCACAAAACATCCACAGAGGCTCCCCATCTTTCTCCACCTCTAGCTCTGGGAATCTTCTAGAAGGGGCCATCATCTTCTAGCTTAACCCCAAATCTAGCCTCTCCCTGCCTGGGACTGCTTAAAACTTGCTTCAAAATGAGCCTGAAAGGGAGCTCTTCAGTGTAGACCAAATGAAAGATGAGATTAACGCTCAGGGATGGTGGAGCTGAAGGGAACCGGGGAGCAGGAAGGGAGAAGAGAGGAGGCCAAAGCGAGAACCCGGGCCTTCCATACTCCTGGGTGCACAGGGTGTGCATGTGCCTGCCTGCCTACTCACTTCCACACAGGGCTGGGAACCAGGGCCCTGGGTTCAGGCCCCAGCTCTACTTCATCTACCGCCAAACCACCACTGTGACCTTGAGGTGGGAGTCCACTTCTCCCTCTGGGCCTCGGTTTCCACTATTGTAAAACGAGGACATCAGACCATGACTTAAGCTCCGACCTTCCTGTCTGTACTGAGACACTGTTCCACTGCCCCCTCACCCCCCGCCCCCGCCGCCCAGCATGCAAGGAGCCTCTGGGCCCCCCGGGGGGTCTGTGGTTTCAGGGCCAGAGACCCTGGCTCTTCCCCTGTCTCTCAGCTTTTACGTCTACTATCTCTGTCACATGCTGTGCCTTTGAGGGTTCTATCGTTCCCACTGGACAGGTGAGGAAATGGAGGCACAAAGAGGTAGAGGCACTTGCTGAAAGTCACAGAGAGCCACTCAAAATCCGGACTCCTCAGTCTGTGCCCAGGAAAGCAGCAGGGCTCAAGGGCATCTTTTTCCAGGAGACTCACCAAGATCTTGAGTGGCCAACTGTTCTCCACACAGATGTAGACACTGCACAGGGCAGGGGATGGGGGGATCTGCCCAAGGTCACCCAGCAAGGCAATGACAAATTGTACTGAACCGAGGCTCCCCACCTCCCAGGTACCACCTAGCCAGGGGGACAGCGACATGATCTGACCTCCTGCCCTGGCCCTGGGATCACTCCAAGATTGGCCCCCCCGTCCTGCCTCCAGGCCCAGCTCGGCTGCTCCCCGGAAGCCCCCAGGAAGCCCCCAACACCTGGGACTGAGGCGGCAAGAGTGAGCAGGAAGACGGGAATGAAAGTTGAGGGTTGGCCGCTTGCCCCCCGGCCCTCTGTCCCTCCCTCTCCTCGTGCAGGGGGAGCGGCGGTGATGTAATGCATGTAATGCACTCGGCTTTGGTCCCGGTGCCAATCTCAGAAGAGAGACGACAGATTGCGTGAGCCAAATTTGGCATCCTAGGGGGAGAGGCATGAAAAGTGGAGATGTGGAGGAGAGGAGCGAGGAGCCTGGGGAGGTGCGGGAGAAGCCCCCCTGCCCGGCAGACCCCAGAGTCACCTCCTTTCCTTCCAACCTGGACCCCTCCGCCCCAGCCCACCTGGCCTCGGGGTCTCCTTCTCACTCTGAGAGTCCAGCCTGGCTCTTTCCCGGACCCTCCAGCCCCAGGACTGCCAGTCCTGCCCCCCCAACACACCGCTCCAGCTCCGTTTCCCACCGCCACTAGTCTCTTGGTTACCATGTTGCTGGTTGTCATGTTGCTTACATGTCCTCGTGACTCAGTGGTCCCCGCAGAGGGGCCCCCTCCTCCTCACACCCCCCTCAGCACTCGCCCCCGCCTCCCCCAGATCCACATTAAGAACCAACCCGCCCTATAAGCCTACACTGTTCCTCCTCCCCTTCCCTCTTATCCTAAGCTAAGAAATCTTTCCACAGCATCTCCTAGAGCCACTTCATTCTGTGTTCTGCAAATGTCTAAGAACCTACTACGCTCCAGGCTTTTGCAAGCTGCTTTCAGAGACGTGACATAGTCTGTAAATCACTTGGCAACCCAGTGAAGTCAGTACCGACATCCCCATTCTCCAGTCAAAGACACTGAGGTCCAGAGAGGTCAAGCCAGCAGCCCAAGGTCACCCAGCAGATACTCAAGGCCAGCTCTGACTGTTCCCACTCACTCCAGAGGCTTTTTTCTGGGAGAGGAGCTTCCTTTTCAAGGGTAACCAAAGGTTCCCGAGGAATTGCTCCCAAACCCCAGATCCCCCTCTAATTCCTGGACCCCTCCTTGGTCAATCCTCTATTTGAGGCCACATCCTCTCTCCCCATTAGCTGTGCACCTTCCCAAAGGTAAAATGAGTCCTTACTGCCATCTGCCCAGCACCGTCCCCAGCCTGTGAACAGCCCCCAGCTCATTTGAGCCCTTGGAGGTCAGTGGGGCAGAGAGCTGTGTCCTCATTCCACAGATACGGAAGTTGAGGGTCATGGAGGAGGGTAACTTGCTCTGGATGCTGGCCCCTCAGCCAGTGAGTTGATTTCCAGGAGCCTGAATATAGGGTATGCGAAGCCCACTTCCCAGTGTGGAAAGCCCCAGAAAGAGCCCTCCTCCCTGTGGAGAACAGTCGAATGTTCTAGGCTCAGCCCTCCCGGCTCCAATTTGGATACGGGTCAGCTCAATGGCCAACAGCCTTTGCTCCTGCCATGTTGCAACCCAGACCTTATCCCACTGCTCTCCTCTGTCTTTTGTTCCTCTCCACCCAGGCCAAGGCAGGGCCACATCGTGGCTCTCAGGGCCCAAAAAGTCCTGACAATAGCTCCCCAAACTCCGGAAGCCCTGGAAGTCACAGGACTGGATGTGGGGAGAAGCAGAACAGGCATTTCACCATTTCACACACACACATACACACACACACACACACACACACACATGCACACTGGTCTGGCTCCTCCCTGGGTCTCACATGCGTGGCCCTGGGACCTCCATTCCTCAGCTCCTCCATTCCCTCAACCTGCTGCTCAGCATCCTGCTGGTCTTGAGGCCCTGGCTTGCCAACTTAGCCAGGCTGCCCTGCCTCTCCACCACACTCCCACCTACCATCTCCCTGCATTCTCTCCCCATCTTAGAGCCTCGGCTGGAGGCAGAAGTGTGATGTTGACGCTGGTTGGAGAGCCAGAGAAGTTTCCCTGCTCAGGGGCTCATTCAGACCTCTCTTCCCTTGGGGTTCTCCTGTAGGGAGAGAAGAGCAGTCTGTGCCTCTCTCCACTATGAATATGAAATACCTTCTTTGCTGGATCCCTGTCCACCCTCCTTGGGGGTCACCTGGCCCAAAGTAGGTGCTCAAACATGAGAAGTGGGATGTTATTTTCCGTGAGATCAGAGGGCTATTTGCAAACAGGTTGCAGCTGGGGAAGTGGAAAGGGGACCCCTACACACACACACACACACACACACACACACACACACGTTTGCCAGGAGTCACCTGCCTTGAAGCTCCTCAGAACAGGCTGACAACTGGGGGTGGGTGGAGGCAGGGAAAGGTCGAGGCCGGGACAGGAGGTCAAGGCCTCTTCCACCCACCCCTCTCCGCCTTTCTGGCCACAACCCAGACCTTCACGCTCCCGAAGGACCGACGGACAGAGCGACAGCGCTTGCCAGCTCCCTGGGAGTCACTGGACCGCGCTGAACGCGGGCCCCGCAGCCGAGACCCGCAGGGATAAGGTGCTGGGTGCGCGGGGCCCACGGCCCCCCCCACCCCGGACGGGACAGACAGACACGCACGCACGTGGCTGGACAGACAGACGGACAGCGCCGGCGGTGGGCGTGCGCCCGGCTTACCGCGGGGCGGAGGGTCCGACGAAGGTCCAGACGGCGGCGAGCGGGCTCTACATCCCACGGCGCGGGCGGGCGGGCGGCGTCCCGGGCGGGGAGAGGGGAGTCCCGGCGCCCCCTCCCCGCGCACTCGGCGGGCCGGCCCCGCCCCCCTCCCCGGCTGCCGGTGGGTCTGTCCGTCGGTGTCCGGGTCTCCGCGCCTCGGGGCCGTCCCGCGCCGCTCCCCGCGGGCCGCTCAACTTTCAGCGCTGCCCCGCGCCGCGCCCCCGGCGCCGCCTGGGCGTCAGCATCGTCGGGCCGGGCCCGGCTCAGGGCGCGGGGATCCGGGGGCCCATGGCCTCGGCCGCCCGCGCTCGCGCCCCCCGCCCCCGCCCCCGCCGCAGCCGCCGGCCCTCCGCCGCCCCCCCGCTGCCGTCGCGCTGTCTCTCCGCGCCGTCCCCCGCCCCGCGCTCCGCTCCCCGCTCCCCGCGCTCCGCTCCCCGCTCCCCGCTCCCCGCGCCCCGCGCTCCGCTCCCCGCTCCCCGCCCCGGCCCCGGGAAGCCCTCGGCCGGCCGGCCCGGGACCCGCCGCCGCCCGCCGGGCTGCCCCCTGGGTCTCCGTGCGTCTGTCCGGCCGCCCCTCGGTCCCCGAGCCCGCCTCCCGTGTCTCCCGGCGGGGGCTCGGTCTGCGGCCCGCCGCCCTCCCAGAACCTCCCCTGCCTCCCTCCGCCTCTGCCCTGTCTCGGTCTCCCCTGCGCGTCTCTCTCTGTCCTCCTCCCGGGCGCCGTCTGTCCTTCTCCGTGTCTCTCCCTCCCTCCCACTCTCGGTGCGGCCCCCGCTGTCTCGGACCCAGGCCCGCGCCTCCGCCGCGTCCCCGGCTCGCCCGGGAGCCCGAGCTCCCGCCGCCCGCGGCGCGCCGAGAACTCCCAACTCGCGGCACGCCGCCCGCTTTGCGAGACTTTCGCCCCTCCTCACACGTGACCCGCGCCCCAGTGCGGAGGCCGCGCGCCCCCCCCCCGGCCCCCGAGCCCCCGGCCCCGGGCGGCCCGCGGGGCCCGGCCCGGCTCCTTCCCCGCGGCGCAGCGGCGCTTCAAAGCCCCTGGGTCCGCCGGCCGCGCGGGGCAGGGCTGGGGGCCGAGGGGCCGTGGGGCCCCGCTCCTGCCCCGGATCCTGCCCGGGTTTTCCTCCTCCCTCCGGGAGCGCTCCTCCCAGAACCCATTCCGAGGATCCGCTCCCGGGTTTTACAACCCCCGGGGGCAGGTCGGTAGGGTTCCTCCGGGCCGGGAAGGGGGTGCGTGGGAGAGGGTCTGTCCTGGGTTCGGAGGCTCCGGGCCGCTTTGCTCCGCGGTCCCCTTCCCCTCCTGAAGTACCGGCACTTAATGACCCCACGTACTGTGCTCCGGGAGCCGGGGGCTGGCGTGCATGGCTGCAGGGGACCCTCACAGTCACCTAGACAGCACCGCCTCATTTTACAGACTGAGAGACTGAGTGCCAGAGAGGGTCGTGAGCTTGTCCAAGGTCACCCGGAGGTGGCGGAGCTGGACCAAACCCCAGACTCTTACTCTCTGCAGCCGCATTACTCCAGACTGTCTTTACAGGGGAGGATCCCGGTCTGAGTGAGCTCCAGGTCTGGGCTGCGCGCTCTGGGCTGTGGGGAGCTGACTTCACCACCTCAGAGCCCCCCCAAGGACAGCGAGCCGCCTCCCTGGCCACCCTGCCACCTCACCCCGACTCTGAGGAGGGAAAGTGCTCCTTCACTAGGATGGAGGATGAGAAAACACCTATAGCTAGACAGCCAGAAGAACTTCCCTGGTATCCTGCCCATCTGTGGCTAGTCTCAGGAGAGACTAAGGCACCCCAAAGCCGGATTGAGAATTTTTTGAGGATGAAACCTCCAGCTTTTTCTCCCAGCGGGTCCCCGAGCATGTGTCCAGTGCATTAACCACCATGACTGTCTCCCTTCCCGGTGGATCCTCCCCACCTCCAGTTGGGATCCAGTCCCAACTCCTCAGCATGATGTACAGTCAGGCCCCACCTCATCCAGCACCCTATATACCCACACATCCACCCTGATTCCCACAGATTCCAGAACATACCAGATGCTTCCGCACCTCTCTGCCTTTGCCGGTGCTGTTCTTCCTGCCTGAAGTGCCCTTCCTCCTCCTCTGCCCAGAGAATTCCTAGTGCTCTCCCAGCCCCTGGGGCGGCCTCCTGATGCCCTCAGCAGAAGTCATTCATTACCCACTCATTCATTCATCTGGCCCTCATACTCCCAAGTTCTTACCCAACCTGTTTGCAAAATAGGGTCCCTAACAGTCCCTCCCCATCACAGGGACGGATTAGGAGAGATAGATGCACAAGAAATGCACAGCCCACAGTAGGCAGTCAATAATGTGACCATCCTTTCTCAGTTTTCCCTTCAACCGCGCGCGGGGAGCCCCATAGCAGATGACCCATTCCGTGCCCGTCTCCCTCATTAACTCTGCGGTGTCCTCACAGGCAGGCAGCCAGGACTGTGTTCCTTCACATGAATCTTTGATGCGCATGAATTTAGGCAATCTGAATCCTCGGGTCCATGGCAGGTAAGCGCCTGGTCACTGTCACAACTTTCCGTGGAAATTGGGAGGGTGCAGGAGGAGCAAATGACCCATGGTCTCTTCACCTAGCCAGAGGTCTGCCTGCTGGCTGCCCTGGAAATGTGGGGTGCAGGGCAAGGAGGCAGGGGCAAAGGGGGTGGGGAATGGAGACTGAGGGGTCTGTAGATCTAGAGCCTCTGCTCCTGTGGGGTCAGTCCTGATGCTGGGTCACTGGGCACAAGTTCAAGGGAAAGGTAGGAGCTCAGGGACAGGGACTTCTGGAAGATGGAAGGGGGAAGCCTGGTGGCTGTGACATCATAGGCCTGAGAGGAAACATTTGGTAATGGTCCCCTCGTCCTGGGGCTATAGCCTGGGACCCTCCTGCAAGGAGGGTTTGGTGGAGGCTAGGAGTGACTGGGAGGAGGTGGGAAGAGGCAGAAAGGGCAGCTCTGGCCAGAGAGAGGTTCAGGGACCCCAGGAAAAAGAGTCCCTTCACCTCCCCCCACCCCTGCCCTAAGCCTGATGTGACTCTGGACAGCTCACTTGTCTCCATGCCTCAGTGTCCTCATCTGTATGACAGCCTATTGTGTCATAGGATAATAGCCCCACGGTTGAGATGATGGGAGCTTAGAGGCGGAATTCCCTATTGTCCAGCCCATGTTTGAGAAGGGCAGGGGTGGGGAGGTGGAGGCAAGGAGGGATGTGAGACAGGTGTGCAGGGGCTCACAGGGGCAGCGGGTAGAGGTTTGGCTGTCAGAACCTGGGCGACCCTGGGCAAGTTGCTTATCCTCTCTGGACCTCAGGAGCCTCATCTGTAACGGGACAGTCTGGACTGGGTCCCCAAAAGGCAAGCAGGCTTTGTGGCGTTCAACACCAAAGCGCCCCCTGGAAAGAGTGAAGGGAGCAGGCGCCCCTGGGGGTGATACCATTAGCCCAGCACTATTCTAGGCTTGCACAGGCATTGTCTCATTTAATCCTTACCAGAACTCTATGATGCAGGCGCTTGTTACCCATGGGGAAACTGAGGCATGGGCCATGTTGGTACATGGCCAGGGACAACTCTGTGGAAGGGCAAGACTTGCTCTGAAGTTTGATGGGTAGTGACAGTAAAACGTTCATCCAACTGAACATTTTGCCAAAGCTTCTTGGCCCATTTTCCATTCTCAGAGCTGATCCTCCCAGCATCTTCATGAGGGAGCCTCTAGGACTATCCCTCATTCACAGGTGAGGAAACCAACCTGAGACACAGAGAGAGGAAATGCCTTGCCCATGGTCACTCGGGGAGTAAGCAAATGTCTCAGCCACATTTGGAATCCATTCCTAGTTTCTAGAGAGAGGTCGTTTGAGGCCAGCAGAGCACTCGTGAACTGGCTCACTCGAGGAGACCAGTCAGGCCTCCCTGGTCCCATAGAGGCCTTGAGAGCAGGCACAGAAGGCCCGGAGGACTGCAGGTGGGAGGGCCTGGGCCGAGCTGGGAGAGGAGTGGGGGAGGTGGGCCACCAGGGGCCACTTCCAGATGCCAGAGTCACAGAGTCCAGGGGTTTGGGACTTAGAGAGTTCCTGAAAGTCTGGCCAGCCCATTCTACAGATGGGGCAAACAGAGGCAGCCCAGCTGCTTAGATTAGGAATCAGACCAGGACACAGCTGGCCAGCCTCAGAACTCTGAAGTCCCAGCAGCCCTGAGGGGTGAGGATGGATGGTGGGGAAAGGGGTAATGGGAGCCCAGAGGACCAAGACCCATCCCAGCAGGCTATGCCCTGGGAATGGAGGATTGCAGGGGTCTCTCCCGCCCTCCACTCCCACCCTCGCCCACCCCCCAGCACTCAGTAGTCACCAGGGTGGAATATTTTAGCACCTATAGAAAAACCGCCACAGACGGCCGTGGCAGCTGTTGCTAAGGAGACGCTCCCAAAATAGCCCCCCTCCGCCAACCTTTCCCGCTGCTGCTCCTGCTGTGGGGAGGGGAGGAGGCCAGAAGGGGAGGGGGTGGCATGTGAGCCCTGGACCCAAGTTCACCCATCCGCCCTTGCTCCTGCTGCCCAAAGGCCCCAAGATGGGGCAAGCCAATGACCAGAGCAGCCACAGGTCTGCAGAGGGGGCAAGAGCTAGCCTGGGCACAGTCCTCAGCTGGAGGAAGGTCACCCAGATGAGGGGAGATGGGGGGGGGAAGAGAGCCCCCCCCACACCCGAAACCCTCAGCACACTCCTACACATGCACGATTACAGACCTCACAGTTTTACACATCCACTTGTGCACACCACAAGTACAAACCCACAAATGCCCTCCTTGATATGCATATTCACCACCACAGACACAAATAGATGCACGGGTAAATACATATGCCTCAAATACACAACACACACCTGCAAGCACATACCACGCAGCCATAAATACACACATTTACACACACATACTCAAATATGAATCGCAAGCACACACAAACACCAATGTATGCATGCACGCCTGGCACATGTACCCCCACACACGCACCGCAATGTAAATACGGTCTCACAGCACACGAACACACAACTGTAACAACACATGCCCAGCATGTGGCATTCAAAGAGCATTAAGTGGTGTTACCATCGGGTTCTGTGCAGGAGCCACGTCCTGGGCTCTCCAGACATCCTCACTTAGTGGGGCACTTCTGCGATCCAGCTACAGGGTAGCAGACTAGGAGGCGGTGTCCAGGAGGGTGGTGGAGGTTGCCGTCTCTGTGAATCCCTCCGGTAGGTGGTCTGGGAACCAAAGGATCCCTGGTGCCTGGGAGAGCTACGCTGGGTCCATTGCTTGGGAAAGGGGATGTTCCGGGAAGGAAATCTCACCCTGGAGACTGCAAACCCATGGGCATGGGGGGAGTTGGGAGCCCCATGTTCACTGGGCATCGGGTTGTCACCAAGCCTGCAGCTGAGGCCAGAGTGATGATGAGGACAAGAAGACAATAGAGTGGCAGCAGTGATGGTCCTTAACAGGTGCACAACACTTTACAGTTTAGAAGCCACTTTTACACCCATTATTTCACACACTTGGTAACAGCTGCCCTGAGATATTGGTGGTGCTGTCCCATCTCTGCGGCAAAGGCAGGAGAGGGGACTTGAAGACCGCACAGCGGGTTACTGGCAGAGCTGGTACCAGAGCCCAAGGAGGTGCCAGCACCCAGCTCTATGCGCCCTTCACTCGGCTGGACTGCACAAGCTAGAAAGCAGACCACCAGGGTGCAGGGCTTGCCTTTGCCCCTGATTCGCTCGTTCTGTGATATTGGGGAGCAGCCAAGCGGTCCACCTCCCCACCTGGAAAGCCGAGAGTGAACCCCAGAGGTGTATTCATCCTGCAGTTGGCCGGCACGGGGCTAGGGGGTGGTGCCAGATGCCCCCCCCCCCCCGAGAATGCCAGCGCAAGGACGAAGGGCACCCGTCGCTCCCCTCTGCACTCGGCCAGCCACCGTCTCTCTCCAGCCACCTCTCCCCAACCGCCCCCCCACCTCCCGCGCACCGTTGGCTCCGTGGCTCCGGTTCGGTGATCCGGGCTCCGGGTCTTCGCTGACGCCTCGTCACTCGGGAGACGCGGTGAGCGGCTTGCGGTTGCCGTGGGAACCCCGCGGCGGCCCCGGCGCGGCGCACGACTCGGAGCCCGGGGGCCGGGCCTGCCCCGCGAGCGCGGAGGGGTCTTTGGTGTCTCAGAAAGACACCTGTCGCCAGCGGCGAAGGGAGGCGGCGTCGCAAGGTTTGTTATGCTTTTCTTTATCTTTTAATTGAGGTGTGACTTACAAACTGTAATACATCTTAAGAGCACAGCTCATGGATTTTTACATACGCAAAAAACCCGTGTAATCACCACTCGGATCAAGATACAGAACACTTCTAACGCCCCAGAAGGCTTCCTCGGGCCCCGAGGTTATTTTTAATTGTCTTTTTTGCACTTCTGGAATAAACCGGCGAGGGAGTGATCGGCTTCTGAGAACACAGAATGTGTTTTCTCCTGGCTCTGCTTTGCGGATCCTCTTTGGGCCTGGGTGTCCCATAAAGGGGAGCAGGGGACTGGCATTTGTTGAGTGGTTTACTCCTTGCAAAGCGCTTTAGGTACCTAGCTAACTTTGACTCTGGTAACTAACCTATCAAGTCAGTATTTGGTTTATACCCAGGTTACCCATGAAAACGGTGTGACTGGGAAAGATGAAACAGTTTGCCCAAATTCCGACAGCCCATCAGTAAGTGGTGACACTTGAGACTTGAACAAACATCTATCTAGCCTTGGTGTTCATTCTTCCTCCCCTTTTCCTGCTTATTGGCCTCTTATTTATTTTTTAATGATTTTATTTATTTGACAGAGACAATGAAAGAGCACAAGCAGGGGGAGCAGTAGGCAGAGGGAGAGGGAGAAGCAGGCTCCCCACTGAGCAGGGAGCCCAATTTGGGGCTCGATCCCAGGACCCTGGAACCATTACCTGAGCCAAAGTTTCAGACACTTAACCGACTGAGCCACCCAGGCACCCCTATTGGTCTCTTTTTAAAGAGCTGCACAAATAAAATGTGCTGGGAGAGTGGGTCATATCATATTTCTGTGCCTTGACACATGTAGTTGCTTCTACTTGGGACTCCTAGCCTCTTCTCCCAGATTTTGTCTTTCAGGCAAGCTCCTACTCATCCTGCAAAACCCACTGGGGCATCACTTGAAGTCTTCTTAACAGGAATCCTCCTCTTAACTCCCCGCCAACCCAGGGTAATTACTCTCCATCTGTGCCATATTTAACCCATGTACAGACATGCCCCCCACAGTGCCCCAAGGGCTCAGTGAGGCTGCCTCTATGTTCAACCTGTAAGGCACCAGCACACAGCTGGTCGTCAGCAAATGGGCTCGGAACCGAAAGTGGAGGAGTGGTTTGGAATGTTGGTTTCCTGCTGTGCAAAAATTGGACTGCACTTGCTATGCTGCGTGTCACAAAAGATATTGGGGAGGGTGATGCTTCTGGAACACCTGAGGCAGAACCACAGGAAGAGAAAGCCTGCCCTCAACCTAGGTTAGGGAATGGACTTGACCTTGCCTTCGGAGTGGAGCCTCAGGGTGCCCAGGGAAGAGTTCTTTCCTTCCAGAGGCCAGAATGCCAAAGGATGTCATAGCAGCCCCTAGTGACCTGTGGGGAGTCCCAGGAGCTGGGGCCCATAGCTCCCCATTCTTTCCAGGGCCCTGCCCAGTGAAAGGCAGCCAATTCAGTGGTGGAGTATCTTCAGGATAGTGGTTTTTCACTTTACATCCACACATTCCTTCCACACAGCATTTGAGGCAATTGGCAGGATCTTCAATAGGGTGGTGAAGTGTAATAAAGAGCTAGGACCAGGAAGGAAAAGAGATTATTATACACATTTTTTTTTCTATCATCGAGTTACTCCCCCATTCTCCCTCCTTTGACTTTGAATATACAATTTGCTTTGTGAGTGAGGGAAAAAGAACCCTTGCCCTTGGCTTCCCCCCAGCTGCAAGCCTACAGCAGACACATTTTGGGTGTCAGGAAAGTGAGGCTTACAAGACTGTGGGATGTGCCCAGAACCACGCATCATAGTGTCTGATGGTGCAGGTGGCCAAAGTGCTGGCTTTGCGGTCAGCGAGGAGCCTACCTGAGAGTCTCTCTCCATCTCTCTCTCTGCCCCTCCCCCTGCTTGTGTGCTCTCTCTCTCTTTAAAATAAATAATTAATTTTTTTTAAAATGGGGGTGATGAGCTCCCTGTCTTGGGAATAGGGAGTATCAGTTCCCTGGGAGACTGGAAAGACTAGATGTGAGGAGAACCAAATCACCAGTCACAATGCTTTTCCCTACATTATCCCCATTAACAGATGGGAAAGGTGAAGCCAAAGGAGAGGACATGGCAGGCTCAAGGGCACTGTGGCAGGCCCAGGACAAGATCTCAGCCCTAAGGCCACCCAACCTGGGTTCTCTCCCTTCCACCTCCATGGTTCTCAGACCTTCCCTGGCTGTGTTCAGTTCCCCTGGTTGGGGTGGGGTGGGGGAATGGCTGGAGAAAGAGAGGGAAGAGAATTCTAGCCCTTGTTCCAGCCCCCGCTGGCAGTTGGGGCTGCTTCTCAGAAGGACAGATGTTTCACCAAATGGCAAATGCACGTGCTTTTCCCTGGCTTGGGGAGAAGGTGGGCGCTGAGAAGGAGATGCCAGCTGGTAGGGCCCAGAACCGTAGCCACACCTGAGGGGTTTAAATAGCCACCGCCTTCTCTAGGAGATGCTGGAAGAGAGGCATCTGGGCAGGACTGGAGCGGGAACAGAGCAGCCCATTCAGAACCTGTCACAGCCCTGAGATGAGTGCCTGGCTCCTCCTCCCAGAAAGACTTGGCCCATGCATCTCACCTCCCTGGACCTCAGAGCTGTCACCTGAAAAGTGAGGACTTAAAGCTGACTTTGGAGGGTGCCTGTTGAGGCTGAACGGAGAGAACTAATGAAGTGTCTGACCCATGCTTGGCACCCAGTCAGTGCTCAATGCTTGATGGCTGTTGTCATCCCAACCTCCCTGCCAGGGCAGGAGTCCCTGCTGCAGCATCTTTGGCAAATGGGCACCTATTCCCTGCTCTCCCACCTCTGGTGACAAAGGGTGTCATCAACGCCCCCCCCCCTGAGATGACCCACAGTGTGATGTATTAATTTATTTGCAAGGGACGCCTGGGTGGTTCAGTGGTTGAGCGTCTGACTTCAGCTCAGGGTGTAATCCTGGAGTCCCAGATTGAGTCCAGCATCAGGCTCCTTGCATGGAGCCTGCATCTCCTCCCTCTGCCTATGTCTTTGCCTCTCTCGGTGTGTGTCTCCCATGAATGAATAAATAAAATCTTAAAAAAAATTTTATTTGCATAAACCCTGGGGGTGCCTGGCTGGCTCAGTTGGAGGAGCATGCAACTCTTGATCTTGGGGTCGTGAGTTTGAGTCCCACATTGGGTCTATACCCAATTAAAGATTACTTAAAAACAAAATCTTTAAACACACACACACACATACTTATTGCATAAACCCCGGAGTCACACTGTGTGTTGGAATCTAGACACTAAGTGTCTGCGTGACTTTAAGGAAATGACTTAACCTCTCTGTGCCTCAGTTTCCCCAGTGTAAGATAGGAATAATACCAGTACTTCCCTCATAATGTTGTTTGGATCAGTGTCTCTCAAACTTCCATGTGCACACAAGTCAGCCGGGGATCTTGTTTAACCACAGATTCAGATTCAATGGATATGAGGTGGGGCTTGAGATACTGCACTTCCAGCAGGCGATACAGATGCTGCTGGCCCTTGGACCACATTCTGAGTCTCAAAGGACTGCCTTGCCCTGGGAGTCATGGTGACAGAGCCATGGAAGGGTGATGAGTAAGGGAGGGACAGGATCCATCATAGTAGAGCCTCTCCGGCTGTGGTGGGGATGGGGGTGGGAGGAGGTGAGTGTTTAGGGAGAGATGGAGGTCCTGGTTGGGCCAAGGGCTTACCGGGGTCAAAAGGAGGGTGGTCATAAGGGCCCTTAGCTCATGCGGTCCACTCTTACAGACGCTCAGGCCACACAGCACTCTCACTGGTGGTTTTTCACCCTTCACCCTTCCTGCCTCCCACCTTGGTGGCCAACAGTCTGCGGCTCTCTGGAGTCTCCTGGCCTGTGTTCTTTTGGAACATCTTGTCCTACCAAGAAGAGGGAAGCACTTAGCCCTGGATCTCCCTGAGAGAGGTCTTTCATACACTAACCTCATTTTACAGATGAATCAACTGAGGCCAAGAGGGGAAGATGCCCTGCTGGAGGGCTGGACGCCAGGTGGGCCTGACTCCAAACTTGAAGGCCCAGCTTACCACCTTCCCTCCAACTGGTGGGGGCAGGACAAGGCGGCTGTTGCAGTGAACAGGTGAGAGGGCGGGTGTTGGTCCCCAGGGGGGTGACGGCAGGGGCAGTGGGTCACTTTGATGGGCTGCTTCCAGCCCCCCGCCCCCCCAGGCTTCTGCCCAGCGCTGGCCTGCGAACCCCCCTCCAACCTGGCCCCCGCAGTACTAACCCGGGGTATGGAAGGGGGGCCTGAGGGGCGTGCGGGAGGCCCGCCAGGGACTGCGGAGGGGCGGCCGCCGCCGCAGCCCCGGTCGCCCCCCTCCCCGGCCGCCCCGCCCGGGGCCCAGGCGCTGGGACGGGCGGGAGGCGGGCTCTGGGGCGGCGGCGCTTCCTGGCTCCCGGGGCTCGGCGGCCGCCCGGCCACGTCACCGCCCGGCGGGACAGCGCTGGCCGAGCGGCGGGAGCGCGGGGCGCGGGACGCACGGGCGGGCGGGGACGTGGCAGCGCCTCGGCCGCCGGGAAGTTTGCCGGGAGTTGGCCGCGCGCGGTGCGGGGCCGCGGCGGCGGCACCATGAACGTGTTCCGGATCCTCGGCGACCTGAGCCACCTCCTGGCCATGATCTTGCTCCTGGGGAAGATCTGGAGGTCCAAGTGCTGCTCGGGTGAGGGTCGCCCCGGGCGGCGGGGCTGGGGGGCTGGGGGTGCGCCTGGGCCGCCTGGGCCCCCTGGCCAGCCCCTGCCCCCTGCCTGCAAGGCTGGGGTGGGGGGCACCCGAATTTCCGTTTAGGGTGGGGACTTGGCTTGGGGGTGCTTGA
This sequence comes from Nyctereutes procyonoides, assembly GCF_905146905.1. NCBI lineage: Eukaryota > Metazoa > Chordata > Mammalia > Carnivora > Canidae > Nyctereutes > Nyctereutes procyonoides. Next base: position 27,262,514 of record NW_026575049.1, on the reverse strand, counting down.
AGCTCTTTTTGCACAGCTCACCTTCCAAAGAAAATTTAAAGTTGTACCGAATCAAAGAAGGAGGAGCCGTGGAGGTTATGCACAGGCGTGGGCTTGTGCCTCCAGTCACCCCGGCCCTCCCTGCCTTGGCATTGCCACTGTCAGCGGGAAGAGGAGGGAGATGAGGAGGAGGGGACACCCTCTTGCTCCCGCCACCCACTCGCTGGGCTCCGCGGGAGCTGGAGGCCTGCTGTTGTCTGTAGCCTCCCTCAGGCCCCGGGTGGAATTTGGAGACTGGGGGAAGAAGTATGCACACAGGAAGCGGCCTCCAGGTCTCAGGGTCTTCTCTTTCCCTCCCCAGCAGCCTCTCCTGCCCCTTCCAGACAGCCCCTCAGGCTGGGCCCCCCCTCCCTCCCCTGCCTGCCGGTGGTAGGGGCAGCTGTGATGTGGCAGGAGGGACACCAGGCCCGCCCCGATGAGCATGGAGCTGCCCCTGAGCGGAGGCCCAGGGATGGTAGGAAAGTCCCCCTTTGGCTCAGCAGTCTGGATGCCCTGCTGGGGGGCTGGAGAAGTTTGGGGCGGGACTGTGCGTTAGGCCTCTTGCAGCCATCTTTGTCCGCTGTTGTTTTTGGAGGTGCCCACCCTCTGCTGGGCCCTGGGGTGAGGGGAGACAGAGCCGAGAGCAGGCTGGGTTGGGGGGGGCAGGAGGCAGAAAGCAGACGCCCCCCCCCAAGGCTTCATGGAGGGAGCGGGTCTGTGCTAATCCTGGAGGCTGGGCAAGGTGTCCCCCAGAAGGGTGTGCTGTGGCCCACAGGTCACAGAAGACAGGGCATGTCCCAGGGAGAGCGGCATGTCCCAGGGAGAGCGGGCAGCCCGATTTGGGGGTGGTCCGGAAGGGAGATGAGTGGCAGGAGGCCGAGTGGTCTAAGGTGAAAAGCCTTGTCTGTCAGGCTAGGGAGTCAGGTCTGGGGAGTGATTGAAGTTTGGAGAGCAGGAGAGGGGGCCCGGAGGGAGCCGAAGCGGTGGCCCTGAAAGCTGTGTAGACCCACCAAGAGAGGAGGCAGAGAGCAGTGGGGAGGCTGCCAGCCTGGGAGGCTTGCAGGGGGTCAGGGGTGGGTGCTGGCCGGAGAGTGGTTCTGGACCTGCAGCCCATTCTGGTTTTCCCCATCCCTGGAGAGAGAGGCACACACGGCCCCTCAGGCCCCGCAGACCCGGCTCCGGGAAGTGAGGCAGGAGCCCTGAGAGGGGAGGAATCTAGCTTGGGTCTGTCCCTGCCCTTCCAGGGAGGGCCCTGAGCGGGATGGGCAACCATGGCCAGGAGGGGGCGCTGTTTCCCCAGCCCACTCCCCCAGCAGCGCCCTAGGACCCCCTGACAGAACCGGAACCACAGAGCCCCAGACCTGGGGGAGCAGCGGACTTCCTAGAGGTGGGACACTGCCACCAAGCAGCAGTCAGAGCAACCAAGTAAATGATACGGTTTGTTAGAGGCGCTGAGTGGTTTGTTAGAGGTGCTGAGTGCTACAGGGAAGGGCAGCTGGGGGGGGGGGGAGCCTGTGTGTGTGTGTGTGTGTGTGTGTGTGTGTGTGTGTGTGTGTGTGTAGAGGGGCTGGTACAGGCCTGGTTGGGATCTGAGGAGGTGAAGAGCCTGGATGCCAGTCCTGTCCTCCCCGAGATGCGGAGCCTGGTGTGACCCTCTCTGACTACCCCCTACCCCCTCACAGAGGTTGGAGACTGGGGCTTAGTTTTCCCTCAGCCACTGACTCACCGTGTGACCTCAGACCTCAGTTTCCCCGTCTGTGCCACGGAGGGAGGGCTGCAGCGGGTCCCCTATGTGCTCCGTGGACCTCTTAAGGGGCTGTGGCCAGGTACTGGCTCATGTTCTCTTCTATGTCCCGGATCTCTGAGCATAGCTTGCTTTGAGTGGAAGTTTTTCACTGCTTTCAAAAGAGTATGAAAACCTTTGGTCAAGATTTCCAGGGCTCCTGAGCACTAAGGAAAATGTGAGTGAAGCCCAGGAACCTGGCAGGCTAAGGATGCAGAGAGGGGAGGGGTGGGGGAAGGCCGTGGGGGGCGGGGAGTAGCCAAGTGTCCCCGACCAGAGTCACCTCCTGGACCCTCCTAAGTGGTGCTGAGGACGTCTCTGTGAGGCCTCTGTGAGGCGGGGTCGCAGCAGGCATAGCCCAGTGCTGGCCTCCTAGACTCCAGGCCCCATCCCGGGGGCGGGCTCCTTCACCCACAGCTGGCCCTGCTGCTGCAAGTCCAAGTCCCAGACCCCCAAGGAGGCACTCATGTCCACCCTGTCCCACCTGTGTGAGGCTGCTCCGTTCACAGCGAGGAGTGGGAGGCTCAGACTCGCCCTGCTGGTGGGAAGGCCAAAGGCCGGCATGGGACCCAGCACCCTCTAGAATGCTGGAGGCTTCAGCGGGCTTCATCCTCAGTCTTTAAAGTGGTCCCCCCCTTCCCAAGGTCCAGCACCAGAGGAATACATAAGGCACAGTTCAGACAAATAAAGGAACCAGACCCTTAATCAGGTTGTGTCACCTCCCGGTGCCAAAGTCCCCAGTTGGTCCATGACATTGAGAGTAAAATTCAGATGGATCACTGGGACTGGAGGGAGGGAGAGGGGCAGGGGGACAGTGATGAGCGGTGGGGCCAGGGAGGCCTGTGCAGGACCTCGTGAACCATGATAAGGATTCGAGTCTTTATTTTTTTATTTTTTAAATATTTTATTTATTTATTCATGAGAGACACAGAGAGACAGAGACAGAGACACAGGCAGAGGGAGAAGCAGGCTCCATGCAGGGAGCCTGATGTGAGACTGGATCCCCGGACTCCAGGATCACGCCCTGGGCCGAAGGCAGCAGTGAGTCACCTGGGCTGCCCTCGAGTCTTTATTTTAAGGGCATTTGGGAGCCAGTTAAGGGCTTGCAGTGGAATTTTATTTTGAAAATAGCCTGTTGGTTGGTGAGTAGAATGCAGGGCGGGGGGTTGGCAGCAGGAAGGACTTGGGGAGACCAGTGGGATCCCCGGGGTAGGGTGCTGGGGGGACGAGGGGCAAGGAAGTGGGGGGTAGTAGTGCTGGGAATACGGAGAAGGAGGAACACGGGGAAGAGACTCAAGGATGGCCCCTGGTTTCCTGGCTCGAGCATGGAGGGGACCTCGAGGGGACCCTAGTGGCATTTTTCAAGGAGGGGAGACAAGAGGAGGGTTTTGGGGGGAGATGATGAGTTTGGTGAGGTAGGAATCTGTAGGTCAGAACTTAGAGGAGAGTCCAGAGCTGGGGCATCCCTGGCATATGGGACGAGAGGGCATGGGGACAGGGCGAAGCCAGGGTAGCCCTGCAACGATCAAGTGGTGTGGTCAGAGGTGTGCCTGGCAGTGTGGAGGTCAGTCGCAGAAGCCAGGGGAAGGAGGTGGTTCTGAATAGACACCGCCCTCCATGGGCTCTGAGGAGGTTGGGCAAGTGAGGACAGAGTTGACCTTTGGATGGGAAACGCAGGCATCATTGATGGGAGTGGCTTGGTGAGGTATCCAGGCTGGTGTGGGCTTGTCAGTCAAGTGAGGGGAAAGGGAGGTAGGGCAGGGCTCGCCTGGCCTTGGGCCCACCGTGACGTAGCAAGAGTGGCCAAAGGGAGATCCAGGAGTGTGGCAGCACTGCTTCCTGGATTGGCTTGTGGGTGTCCGTGGGGAAGTGGGAGAAATCTGGATAAAGCCCAGAGGTTGGGTCAGCAATGCTATGTCAATGCGAATGTCTTGGTTTTGGTAAATGTTCTGTGATTCAGCAAGATGTCAACGTTAGGGGAAGCTGGGTTAAGGGTATATGGGAACTCTCTGTGCTAGCTCTACAATTCTGCCAATCTAAGATTAATTCAAAACAAAAAGTTAAAAAAGAAAGAGACCAAAGCGGGTGAGGAGTTAGCATGGAAAGGATGGCCCCAGTGCTATCAAGCTGATGGGGCCATGTGTGTCACGTGTGTGCACGTGTGTGCCATGTATGTGCACGTGTGTGCCAATAAAGATCTGGGAGGACACACAGTGAGTCTTTGGGATTCAGGTGACTGCTGCTTTTTTATTTATATCTATGTATGATTTTTTTGTTTGTTTACAAAGGGCAAAAAAAGTTATAACTTTTATAACTAAAAAAAGCATTTTTAATTTTTAAAATTTGAAAAATAAAACAGAATGCTCCTCTGGCCCTGCTCTTTCCTCCACCCCCTCTAGTCTCCCTGATAAATAGACACCTTATAAAGTCTGTGAGTTGAAGAGAAGCCTCCCCACCACCCCACAGCCTCCGTAGAGCCTGGAACCTGGGCAGGCATGTGCAGGGGTACTGGGAACTCAGTGTTTGTGCTACTGAGAGGGACTCAAGCGATCTAGTGGGCAGGTATTTCCTGACCCTCAGAGAGGGATGGTGCAGGGACAGGGGGCTGTCAGTAAGTGGAGCTGGACACCCTATTAGACCTTTTCAGCTCAGGCTCTGGGCTTCTTGAGGGTCGGTGGGCCTAGGTGTCTGTGTTCTCACTGTCTTCCATCCTCCTTTGGCCACAGGGATCTCTGGGAAGAGCCAGATCCTTTTTGCTCTCGTCTTCACCACCAGGTACCTGGACCTGTTCACCAACTTCATCTCCATCTACAACACAGTCATGAAGGTGAGGGGGTGGTGGCCATGGTGGCGGGGCCTGCTGAGCCCAACCAACCGAGACAGTGCCCTTGGGAACTCAGGCTGTGGAGGCAGGCAGACCCAGAGGTGAATCCTGACTGTGTTGTGAGCTACTATGGGACCTGGGCTCAGGCAAGCCCTCTGGCCTCTGTGGATCTCCTTCCCCTCCTCCACAAAATGAAGATAATACTAGTACTTTCCTCAGAGGGTTTGTGGTAAAAATTAAATGAGGTGATAAATGCAAATATACAATAGCCATCACATATATATTTTTTAAGGATTTATTTATTTTGAGACAGAATATGGCTGGGGTGAGGGAGGTTAAGAAGGGGTAGAGGGAGAAAATCTCAAGCAGAAGGCAGACTCCTCACTGAGCGCAGAGCCCTGTACAGGGCTTGGGCTTGATCTCATGACCCTGAGATCATGACTGAGCCAAAACTAAGAATCAGATGCTTAATTGACTGAGCTACCCAGGTGTCCCAATAGCCATCATATACTAAACAGTCAGTAAAGGTTAGCTAGTATAATCGTTAAAAAATAAGCAAAAAGTCAAACACGAACCCTGAGATTTCAGAGAGATTATTCATCCAATATCCATTTAACAAGTATTTATTGAGCACCTAACTACGAGCCAGGTACTTGAAGACATTGGAGGCTCCTATTCTCATGGAACCTATATTGTAAGTATTTTAAGTGGGGTGACAAATATTATAACAAGCAAGAAAATCTTTGGTTTGGGATGAGCCTATGCAAATAACTAAAATAGGGTGACATTTCCTTTAATTATTAAAAAAAAAGTTTTATTTATTTATTTTAAGTAGGCTCCATACTGAGCATGGAGCCTGGCATTTGAACTCCTGACCCTGAGCTCAAGACCTGAACTAAAATCAAGAGTCAGATGCTAAACCAACTAAGCCACCCAGGCAGACACCCCATTAAGAAATGGGTTTAAAAGCCGGGTGATGTGATAGAGAACGGATAGGAAGCCGTTTAGGGAGCGACCAGGAAGGGCCTGTCTGAAGAGGTGACATATATGTCAAGGTCTCTGTTACAGACGGAACCAGCCATGGGATGATCAGAGGAAGAGCATTCCAACAAGAAGGAATAGCCTGTGCAAATACCCCCCAAGATGGGAATAAGCTTGGTGAATTTAAGGAACAAGCCAGGGAGCCCAGCAGGCAAGAGGTCTGCCATCAGAGGGCTGGGGGAGGGCAGGTGGCTCAGGTTAACAGTTTGGACTTAAATTTTGTGATGGGAAGCTGTTGCTTTGAAGCATGGCCCTGTTTTATAGGATAAACTGAGTATCTCTTGGTTCCACTCTGATGTCTCAGGATCTGGGCCACAGCCATTAGAGGTTATGCTGGGATGAGGCATTTTCTGAGCTTTTAATCAGCCCTTCTAGGGGATCCCTGGGTGGCGCAGCGGTTTGGCGCCTGCCTTTGGCCCAGGGTGCAATCCTGGAGACCCGGGATCGAATCCCACGTCGGGCTCCCGGTGCATGGAGCCTGCTTCTCCCTCTGCCTGTGTCTCTGCCTCTCTCTCTTTCTGTATGACTATCGTAAATAAATAAATAAATTAATTTAAAAAAAATCAGCCCTTCTAGCCTTTTTTTTTTTTTAAGCTCTAAGACACTGTGGGGCTTAAACTCATGATCCCAAGATCAAGAGTCACATGCTCCATCCACTGAGCCCCCCAGGATCCCCTCAGCCATTGTAACTCTTTAAGGCCACATTGGTTAGTGAAAGGAGCACAGGTTTCAGTCAGTGAAGTGGAATATTACTGCTTGGATGTTGGTAACAGAGACTTAAAATAAAAGTTATTTTACGGGAAAAATAAAAAAGTTATTTTACGGGGAATCCCTTGGTGGCTCAGTAGTTTGGCTCCTTCTTTTGGCCCAGGACGTAATCCTAGAGACCTGGGATCGAGTCCCACATCTGGTTCCCTGCATGGAGCCTGCTTCTCCCTCTGCCTGTGTCTCTGCCTCTCTCTCTCTCTCTCTCTCTCTCTCTCTCTGTGTGTGTGTGTGTCTCATGAATAAATAAATAAAATCTTTTAAAAAAAAGTTATTTTACAGGTGCCTAAGCATCATGACTCTTGGCTTCTGCTCAGGTCATGATCTCAGGGGTGTGAGGTCGAACCCTGCATCAGTCTCCAGGCTCAGGTGGAGTCTGCTTGAAATTCTCTCTCCTTCTGTTTCTCCCACTCGTGCTCTGTTTTTTGTTTTGTTTTGTTTTTAATTTTTATTTATTTATTTTTAAAAGATTTTATTTATTCATTCATGAGAGACACAGAGAGAGAAAGAGAGAAGCAGAGACACAGGCAGAGGGAGAAGCAGGCTCCATTCAGGGAGCCAGACATGGGACTCCATCCCAGGTCTCCAGGATTACACCCTGGGGAAGGCAGCGCTAAACCGCTGAGGTTTAGGCAAAAAAAGGTTAGGCAACCTGGACTGCCCTTTTTTTTTTTTTAAGATTTTATTTATTTATTCACGAGAGACAGAGAGACAGAGACAGAGACAGAGGGAGAAACAGGCTCCTCGCAGGAAGCCCCATGCGGGACTCGATCCTGGGAGGAGGATCACACCCTGAGTCAAAGGCAGATGCTCAACCACTAAGTCACCCAACCACTAAGCCACCCAGGTATCCCAGCCGCTCGTGCTATTTCTCTAAAATAAATAGATCTTTTCTTTTTTTTTTTCAAAGGGAGTTATTCTAATAATATAAAGGTTTATTTTTACTTTACTCATAACATGGAATCTGGGGGTGGGCAGTCCAGGTCTGGGATTGCAGCTCCTTTTAACTTTCTGCTCCATCATCTTTAGTGTGACCAGGACTCCAGGATGTGTGACTCATGCAGTTGCTCGAAGAGCCCCACACTTGGCTTAAGACTTTGCTGTTGCCATCTTGAAATTCAGTTCTTTAGGAGGGCCTGCAAATTATACGGAGTCCAAATGTGACATCTACCCTCAAGGTTGCCTCAGGGTCACAAAATGGTTGCTAGGACTCCTTAAGCATCACATCACATTCTGGGCAGGAAGGAGGAAGAAGGGGAGAAAGCAGTAGTGTGTCTGCCAACTGGGGTTAGCCTTTTGTCAAGAGCTTTCTCCAAACTGTGCGCAGTGACTTTCCCCTGCACCTTACTGACCAGCCTTATCTGCAGAGGAGGCTGGGGGATGTAGTTTTTAGTTGAGCACGTCATCTAATAGTTCCACTTTTTTTTTTTAAGATTTTATTTATTTATTCATGAGATACACACACACACACACACACTGAGAGAGAGAGAGAGAGAGAGAGAGAGAGAGAGAGAGAGAGAGAGAAAGAAGCAGGCTCCATGCAGAGAGCCCAACGTGGGACTCCATCCCCTGTATCCAGGATCATGCCCTAGGCTGAAGGTGGCGCCAAACCACTGAGCTACCAGTGCTGCCCTAATAGTTCCACTTTTAAGGAGGAATCCATAGGATGATTCTACCTATGTTGCAGGGCTATTGTGAGGACTCTATGAGAGAATGTATGTAAAGGCGTAGATATATCCTCCAAGGCAAGTTCTCTTTCCCCTCCCTATCAGACTGCCTTTGGGACTCTAGGCGTCTTGTTGGAATGGAGGATGTTCTCTCTGTGGGGTGTTGAACTGTGTGAACTTCAGTCTGAGGTCCTGAAGTCGCGGTCTTAAAGTCAACCCAGAAATAGCAGAGCACCACCTACCTAGTTCATCCCTCTGCCCCCGGGTGTGAGTTGGCCAGCCCTGGGAGGTACTGCAGACCCAACCCTTGGCATGGCTGAATGAGTTGTAGGAACTTCAGGGAGGCCAGTTTCCCCATTTGTGACGTGAGGAAGTGATCACTACTTCATTAATTCATTATTCATTCCAGCATGTTTTGTGCCAGGCCCTGAGTTTTAGGGGTTGGGGATTCGGAGGTGGACATGAAGTCATCCTTGAACTCCCCTTCCATAGGGAAAAGAGACTGATATACAGACATTTGCAGAACCTGGCGGTCACGGGTGGCAGTAAATGTGTTCCCATGGGGCTATGGTGACACAAAGTAGATTTGCCTCATTCTGGTAAGAAACTAATCTGAGTTTTGAAGTACAAATAGTTCTCTAGGCCAGTGAGTTCCCAGACCAGCGGCAACAGCATCACATAGGAACTTGCTAGAAATGCAAATCCTTAGGCCTACTTGGACCTACTAAATCAGCCACTCTAGGGGCAGGAGGAGAAAAGGTGGCCATTTGTGTGATTCTGATGCACATACAAATTTGAGAACCTCTGGCCTAGAAGGTCAGAGGCCAAACCATAAAACCACCTCATGCTGGAGGGCAGCTACCAAGACTAAAAAAAGAGAGCTTTCCTGAAGGAGTAAGGATCAGCTCATTCAAAGGTTGTCAATCCTGGTGCAAGAATGCTTAAAAGTCACTGAGGCAGATCTGGAAATTTGAGTTTTTAAGAGCTCTAGAAGGCTGGCCACTGCTAAAACCCTGGACAGAGGTCAGGTGTGGTCTTCTACCAGACGCTGTGCAGTAAGGAGAGGCCTGGGCACTTTTAAGTCTTCATGGTTAGTGCTGTTGGTCCTCATCGGAAGCATGGAGTTACTTAACAAAAGGGTCAGAATCTAGGCTAAGGACTCAAAAGAAATTGCAAACACATTTCACTTTGTCCCCCTTGGGGCAGGGCACTAGCCAGGTCCCAACTCGGGGTGGCCTGGAAGCTCAGCAAATAGGCTAGATGACTTCATTGATCCCCGTGTGTCTCTTTCCCTTGTCAGGTGGTTTTTCTCCTCTGTGCCTATGTCACAGTGTACATGATCTATGGGAAGTTTCAGAAAACCTTTGACAGCGAGAACGATACGTTCCGCCTGGAGTTTCTTCTGGTCCCTGTCATTGGCCTCTCCTTCCTTGAGAACTACAGTTTCACTCCCCTGGAGGTAAGGGAAGGGACCTGGAGTGTGAATTCTTAAAGGTAAACATGTTCCCTAACATCCTTCCTTCTGGATCCTTTGTAGTATCTGGGATTGTGTTCTGGTACAGCTGGGACTATTATTCATATATATTGTCATTGTAAGATTAAAAATTGGTAATAAGCTAATTCACACTGCTCCATTAGAAAACGGGCACATCCAAATAGTCCTGTTAGTAAACAAAGCAGGCATTACAGCACCACTTACAGCTACTGGGACCTTGTGTCCCACAGGTGGATACTAGGGCACAGTCCAGGTTGAGATTTCAAATCAGTAGGTCTGGACTGTGACCCAAGAATCTGAGGTAGCAAACATCTAGAAGTTTTGATGCAAGTGTTTATGGACTGCATTTTGAGAAACTATGGCTTCAGTTATGGCGAGGTTAGACAATAAGGTTTTGCAACAGTTATGTTCTAAATGTTCATGTGATGTAAAAAAGTTTGCTTTAATATTCTAAAAATATTTTTATTCAGAGACAGAGGTGAAATGATATACTGATTATTTCAGGAACTTTTTTTCCCCTCACTATATTATTCCAGTAGACATACTATTTTAGTAATTACATTTTTATTTTTATTATTTTTAAAGATTTTATTTATTCATGAGAGAGGCAGAGACACAGGCAGAGGGAGAAGCAGGCTCCATGCAGGGACCCTGATGTGGGACTCGATCCTGGAACCCCAGGATCACTCCCTGGGCCAAAGGCAGGCACTAAATCTCCAAGCCACCCAAGCATCCCACTAATTACATTTTTATAAAAAGATGGGCCCCTTCATGGTCTTGATCACTCTCCTCTGCCCACTTTATCTCTTTGGTTCAGATACTCTGGACTTTCTCTATCTACCTGGAATCCGTGGCCATCCTGCCCCAGCTCTTCATGATCAGTAAAACTGGAGAGGCTGAAACCATTACTACTCACTACTTGTTCTTTCTTGGTCTGTACCGGGCACTATACTTGGCTAACTGGATCAGGCGGTACCAGACTGAAAACTTCTATGACCAAATTGCAGTCGTGTCTGGAGTAGTACAAACCATCTTCTACTGCGATTTCTTCTACTTGTATGTGACCAAAGGTGGGTGCTAGAACGGAGCAGGGTTGCTGGCACTGGCACAAGGAGTTACCTATTCAATATATGAGGGGATCTGGAAGTGAATGGATTATGCCCCTCGTGGTGCTTTTAATGAGGGAAGATGAACAAGTATTTTCAGGAAACAAGCACCACGGAAAAATACAATGCAGTTAAGATATATGTACTGTGCAAGGTGTATAAAGGAGGTAAATATGAGGACATTTGACGTAATATTTTGTTAGGAAAACATAGGAGACATTCCACAGAATAGCTTATGAAGGAGCCCTGAGATTGGAACCAGGTTGGTGTGACAAAGGACAAAGAGGCTAGTGTGGTCATATCTATAAAGCTGAAGAGCTCAGAGATCAAGCAAAGCTGGAGGTGGGGATGGGCAGGAGGTTACAGGTTTGCATTGCACAGATGGCCAAGTGCAGCCACCAGAGGGGCTGAAGAACCAGCCCAGAGGCTGCTGTGTAGAATAAAAGGCAACCAAAGTAGGGAGACTAGGGATGGGGCAGTTGCCGTTGTTCAGTTGGTCACCAGTTTGTGGGCAGATCTCAAGTGAATCAGAAATGGAGGCCAACTGTTTATGGCCTAAGGGAAAGGGGGATCAGTAACCAAGATGGCTTGGGGCGGGCGTGTCACTAAGCCTGTAGTTTAACCTGGGATGAAGCTTCCCCCTTGGCTTCAACAGCCAAACACCTATTATGAACCAGAGATTAGAGACTCTGCAGTTACAAGGGAGTCTGCAGCGTGATAAATTCTAATTTCACTCCATTTTTTTCTAGTCCTTAAAGGAAAGAAGTTAAGTCTTCCAATGCCCATTTGAGGGCCTGAGATGATTCTACACCTTAACAAGGACACAGAGCAAGCTATTTGAAATGTTCTCCTGGATGACTTGGGCCAAGTGTTAAAATCAGAAAAATGCTTAGTGTGGATTTCAGCAAAGCACTGATCTATCTAGAAGACGTTCTCCCCGGTCCCTTAAATTATAGCACCAACAAAAAGTTTAGGCCAATTACACAAGCATGGTGCCTCACATCAACTGTGTATAAAGAAATATTAGGTGCTTAATCCATGGATGGGTCAAATAAACCATTGCTCCTTAAGGTCTTAGCATGACCCTCACGCTAACAGTCAATCCCATCCGAAAAGAAGTCTGTGTATAAGGCAAATGTCCCCCAAAGATCAGACTTCAAGTATTAGAAGCATGTTGTTGTGATTTTCACTTTCCAGATAGAAGACGAAGTTTCGGGAGTGATACAGAGGTGATCCAGTCTTAATGGGTGTGAAATGTCACTTCACTTTCAACCTGCCTTCAGGCCATAAGTGAAAGCCAAATTTATTAGCTTTGGTTAGACCTAAGTAGTTTCCTCCCTCACTTTTACAATGGACTTGGGTCTTGCTATAGCTCACAGCAGGTCTAGACAGTACTTTAATCCCACCTAGGTGGGTACCGCTACCATGACCACCATTTACCAATAAGGAAACAAATGCCCAAGCCTTTACCTACTAGGTGCCCAGCCTTGCTTTGTGACTCAAATTCTTTCATTAAATTCAATCAGTCCCACCTCCCTTTCACATTTTTAGGTGCTAAGGGGATTACTCAATCTGACGTCCCCAAATTTGAATAAAAACTGTTAAGAAAACTACCACTGGACTACAGTCAGATAATTTTCAAGCAATAAAAAGTTCACGCCTTATTGTCAACAGTGTTTTATTTATACCTACAAAAGAAAACAAGATGGTATCAAAAGGACAATTTACAAACTAAGAATAGTAACATAGCTCTTAGCATCCTGTGCCTGAACATCACACATCTACAAATCTTTCAAGTCTTAACGCAACAGGAATGTGTTCAGAGACCAGCAACACATGAATAGAGCACTGATCCCAAGCAAAAAGCCACCAACCTTTTAGATGAGAGAAGTCCACACAACGAATTGTTAGGGAGGTATTGGGGAGAAGCAGCCCCACAGCTTAATATTGAAATCCTTTCCCTAAATGACTTTCAACCATGACTGCAATAATAACTAGCATCACATGAGGACTCTTCTGCTCATGTTCTGAAGCAAAGGCAGAACGTGAATTATGAGTGACAAAGAAACAGAAGAGTTACTCTAAAACTATATATGAAAGACTCTGCTAGATTTCAGCTGTGCTCAGGCCACAATAGCTTTTGAGATTTGGAATATGCTGTTATTTTGACTTTATGACCACAGCATCCCTGGGGGGAAAAGGGTTGGCAAGCAGCAGACCAAATACCACTTGCCTGCCCAGAGACCTTTCCCACAAAGCTGCATTAAGACCTGCAAGAGAGTAAAGAAGGACACCCCTTATGGTGGCACCTCTGTTTAAAAATAATCAGAATTCTGGTGTACAAAGAAATATCAACAATGGACTGGTCAATGCTTAGACCAAAAAAAGAAAATTTTTTTTCTTTTTCAGGGGTGAGGGGGCACTTTGGTTTGAAAGCACAGAGCAGTTTTGCCAGATTTTCCTGTGCCTACCATCCTCCCTCAGCCTTAACTTCTCGAAGGGAGAAAAGAGTACAGTTAAAGAAAAAGTGTGTGTGGGGGGGATGGGGGACGACAAGTTCTCACATGCGTACATTTCAGCTTATGCTGACAACCTACCTGTATGTTGCACATTCAACCATACTTTTCAGAACCCCTCAGAAACCATCCCTTTCCTCTCCCTAAAGAATTTTTTAAAAACAACAAACAAAAAAAAAAAAAACCTCAAGTATTTAGATATTACAAACCAGCAAGCACCCTCAGTCCTTAGCCAAAGGATGCAGTGGAGCCTTCCCCCTTTAACTACATTGTTAACCAACAATACCAATACAAGCATAAAAAATTAATAGTCCAACACTGGATATGGAAGAGGGTTCTGGGGTCGTCTGATCTCCTTGTCCTGTCCTGTTACAGTGAACACACAAGAGCAGAAAATCCTTTCTAGGCTCATGTGCTATAGGAAGTCTCAGTAAAACAGTATCACTACTGGAAGGGAACAAACTCACCTACCTTCAGGAGGAAGAAAAGTGAGGACTTGGGCTTAGTCCTCTGTAACTTTTCTTAAGCACTACCTACCTGTAAAAAGCTGAGTGCAAAAGGATGCTGAAGAAAATTTGCATCCAAGAGCTGTTACAAAGCACTGCAGAGAAGAGTATGAAGAGAATTAAGAGCTTTCTTAACAGACCCCAAAGGTTCTTTATTCAAGATAATTTGGCCAAAAGGGCTGAGTAGCTAGCAAAGAGGTGCTTTTGTATTCTAGCTCTACAACTGAGATAAAAAGAAAATTTGCCGCTGAGTATATTCGGTTTATAATTAAAGGTGGTTTTTACACTGTAGGTGGATGCATACTTAACTGGTTATTTAACTAACTGGTTAATAAATTTTCAGTGAGCATTTATGTTCATTCTGCTCAGAGCAGCTATCTAATTGGAAAATGAATTTCACAGATGGTCCCTGGTTATGTGGGGAAGAAAAATAGGCAGCTTCCACCCAGATGCTGAGAGGCTACATTTAACCATTGCAATAAACACTTGGGGTTTTTAATTTAAAAGATACACTTAAGAAACTCAGACTCAGCAATTCAATGTCTAACCTGACTAAAATGGTTATTTTTCAGTAATTGGGAAGGGGCAAGGCGGAATATAAGGGAGACAAAACCAATTAGGAATTTTTTTAAACTGTCAAATGCACTTAACAAGCAATCAGCCAAAATGACAATGGCAAAGCATTGTCTTAGAAACTCATCAGGCCTGAGGAACATTAAAAAGCAATACAGAAAATGTGCAGGGAATTCCCTCTTGGTTTTCTAACCCAGTAATGTGAGCAATCTAAAAGCACAGATGCCATCTTCTTCTGCAGAATTCAACCCTCTACCCTCCCCCCTACCCCAACTCAGGACAACAAAAAAATGGGCTCCCACAAAAGGGCCTAATACCTTACTTTTTCTTTTAAGATGAAAAATAGCTCAAGTATCCTCAACATGCAAGAAGTTGGGGAAAACAAAAATCTCTTCCAGTCGGCTATATATATATATGTTTTTTACAAAATCTGTTATTACAGACTGGATCATTTTGGCGGACAGAAGAAACCTGGCAGTGAATTCTAACTAATCTGCATGAAAGACAAATCACAATGGTTGGGGGAAAAAAAAGAAAAAGAAAGAAAAGGGGAAGAGAAAAAAAAAGGGGAAAGACAGCGTTCCTTTAAATGTATTAAGTCTGCACAAGTCACTACCACTTGAGTGGTTTCATTTACGTGAAGGAGGAGGGGGAGGAGGAGGAGGGGGGTATTGGTAGGCAGTCTGCCCCATGTAACCTATCATATTGGTAGCTCCTGGAGGCTGTGCAAACTGTTGTGACATCAGTGGCTGTGGCTGCTGCCCAGACCGGCCTATCCCACTAAACTGCTGGCTAGAGCTCTGTGAACTTCTCCCAGTTGAGGTGGTGCTACTAGCCCCATAAGTGCCAGCGCCATATTCTTGGGCTGTATAGCCACTGGTGCCATAAGCAGCTGCCCCATAGGTGCCTTGACCATAGGTGTATTGGCCTGCTTGTGCTCCAAAGGCAGAATTTGGACTTCCATAGCCACTGCCGTTAGCATAACCGGCTCTATCGGTTTCACTACGATCCCGATAGCTCGCAGAGTCTCTCCGGCCACCATCCTTGACTCCTCGAAGCCTCCGGTCACACTCATCCTGATACATCAGATTGGGATTGTTGGCTGAAGAAGTGGTCCGGTATCGAGAACGACCTCCTAAGGGGAAGACACGAGGTATCTTTAATGCCAGATACACAATCCAAATGCAACCAGATGTAAAAACTCTACAACACAAAAGTATTCAATGCTCTTTGCTGATCTTTTAACTAGGCCAGGCTCCAAATTACTTTAAAACTATACCCATAATCTGATTCTTTAATAGGTCATATTCAGAAAAAATGGTGAATATTAAAGGTCATTCAACTTCTCACCGTTTTATGTCCTTTTTCCTTTTGAGGATTTACTGAGAAATACAATCTTCAAAATGCAGGAACAATGGTAAAAAAGTTTAGGTGACTTACCACAGGTTAAAGAACAAAGACAAGCAGCTAAGTTCAGAATACCCTACCAGGACCCTCTACTAGTGGGTTCTCTATGTTGTTTTGTGGACCTAAATGCATCAGAATTACCTCACAAGCTTTAGGATCCTAGGCTCAATTCCAAACCCACTTAAAAACCAAAAAACTTGTTATTTTAAAAAACTTCTTGGGTGATTTTAATGGCTTCAGCATGCAATAAGTTTGGGACAAAATAATTCCAAACTTGTATGGTAGTCAAGAAACCCTGATCCAAGTATATTTGCAACTATCCAATTTTCAGATCCATTAATTATGCCTGTTTCTACTACCATAAAATGGTGTAAAATTACTCATCTCTTCACCTTAAAAACTGAAAACCTAATATACTACACTAAGGCTTTTGAAGGTATTAAAACCAATCAGAATTCAGCTTAATTCTGAACATGTACCATGTACTTCAAAACACAAAGGCCAGTTTTATAATACTGCCTATGGAAATACTGGACAATCTCCACAGCCCCCACCTCGCAACCTTCAATATGGGCTTACTTAAAAGAGACTATGAAAAACTACTCATCACTGTCCTCTGTTATTAAGCAACATACTCAAAAGCTTTCAACAGGACTTAAAAAACAAAAAGATACCTTGGCAGTACCTGGAAAACTCCAGGACTTACCCTTACCCCCTCCTCCGCCGCCTCCTCTGTGGTCCACCAACTGCATCAGTTTTGGGTTGATAGCCTGGTTAGCCTCTTCCAGCACTTTGATCAGCTCTCTGGCCTGCTTTAGGTTCCCTGGGGTGAAGAAGGTGTAGGCGGTGCCCTTGTTGGTGCTACGGGCTGTTCGGCCAATACGGTGCACATAATCCTCTGAGCTGTTTGGATAGTCATAGTTGATCACAAACTTGACATCTTCCACATCTTCAAAGCCAACGATGAGTCAGTGTGCAGGTTGATGTAGCAGGGAAAGAGAAGGTAAAGGACATGCCAACAACAGGTGGGAAGCACGAATGCAGATGACAGCAAGAGGAAAGAAGACTAAGTTAGTAACCACACTGAACACGAACAAAAAAAGACTCATCCCAACAGAGTAAAAGAGGATGAATGATTCTTGGGACATGCACAGGAAGTGGCATCTTTATCAGCTGTAAAATCCTAAGGGAATCCCATCCAACCATCCAAACTCCTGCCTCTTCTTTATTTTAACCAATAAACCGGCAGGAATCGTATCCAATTCCAGCTCCTTTTCCAAACTGGAAATGTAGAAGCAAAGTGGTTACCACTGATAAGGTACAAGGTCAAATTACTTCTACTCTGTTGGGAGAAGCCTGGCAAAATCTACCAGTAATATAACAAACTTACCTTTAAACCAGTCACAGAGCAAAATGAAAAAAGAAACTTCATATACTTTATTACTACATTTTCAAGGAGACTTAATTGAAATATTTAGATTAAAAAATGTTTTGCTCTTGTATTTTAAAAAACTGATCAGAGGCAAAGTTAAGTACACACCTATTTTCCTTTGCAAAATTATCCAAATTATCTTTCCCCTTTCAATTACCGCAAGAGCACATTACACTAAAATTTCACTGTACTACCAAGCCCAGCTCTGCCAAATGAGGTTTTTTTTTTTTTTTCTCAACTCAAGGTTATTTCAACTCAGTACTTGCTTCAATTATCAAAGATGGTCTACATAACCTGGGAAATTAAATAGCCAAAGAGGGTGGGAAAAACCATGAAACCTTGAGACACTTTAATGTTCTATCCACTGCTGGGAATTGGGTTGAATAACCTCCTAATGCTTAAAGTATGTAAATGTTAGTGTAATGCTTTCAGCTAAATGTTTATTTTTACCTACTTAAACAAACAAATCTATTATAACAAAGAATCCTAATGTTTTGTGGAAAAAAATCTGCATTTTACAAAGAATATTCAGAAAATATCCTAGATAAAACACAGATTTTTGTGATATAAATAATTAAAAAACATTCTCTGTTTGTTACCAGACCGATGCACACTCCCTCCTCCTTTGGGAAACCGCTGCAGCCGATCCCGTCTCTTTGCCTTTTATTTTTGGCGGCCTCCTTTCGAAAACTCCGCCTTCTGACACGGGACCACTGGAGCGCGGGGAGCATGCATCAAGGGTCCGTGGCAGTGAGAAGTCCCCACACACGCTCGCTCTGTGAACTGGCTTAGATGCTTCTCTGTAGCCCCATTTGGTTGCCAAGCGCCGGAGAACCTGGGTTCGGGTAAAAATTTCAGGTCCTCCAACGCCTCCCCCAAGGATAATTGGGGTGATTGTAGAAAAAAATAATTAATAAAAAAATGTAAGTTACATCCAAAGGGTCAGACTGCATCTATTGCCCAGACTGGATTAATTTCAGGGGAAAGGGGAGATGATTAAAAAAAAAAAAAATTCAGCTGTTGTTAAAGGGCCTGTGAAGAAAGGGGCATTATGTCTGTTTCTTATTACAATAAAGGCTCCTCAGTCTTTACTGACCCCTAAAGTCCTGAAATCACACCAGAAAGACGAGAAGGCAGTTATCACAGGGGGCAGCGTGAGTCTCCGGCTAGAGTCGTTGATGCAACAAAGGAAAAACAAAAAGGTACGGGGCCAGGATGGACGGAAGATGGGGGATGGGAAATTATGCTCCACAGCCACTTCTTCAGAGCTAGGATAATGCTCCTTAGTCAGTCCCATGGTGTCTGACCACGAGCAGCAGAGCAAGTTGAAGGACTGCAGTGAATGCACAGCTGTGTGCTTTCCTTGCAGAAAGCACGGAAGACTGGAGTCGGCAGTTCAGAAACTAAGACTTGGGAGTATCTCTGGAGGGGTTCAATAAGGGAAAGACATGGTGCCAGTTCTTCATACTAGAAAGGTGTCCTGTGTGTATACACATAGAGCTGGCTGAGGGCACATAGGAGCAAGCGCAGAACTTGGTTTTCTCCAGTCAAGCCTGCCCTGATGTTATTTGTGCACTGCCACAATATTATCTTGTTGCCTTTAGAGAAGATGCCGTAGCAGGGTAAGAAACTGAAAAGTTCATGTTTGGGCTAGCTGCCTAGGATAATAACTTTTTGAGTGACAAGCCCTATGACATGGCCTGGATATCCAATCGCTAACTGGGAGGGACTGAAACTAGCCAATAGGCTCATCTAGAGCTGCTTCGGGCCGATGTAGATTTGCCTCGGCCATGTACTGAGTGAGCTGCAGCTGATATCAAAGCTTCTGTTAAAAAACAAAACAAAATAAATTTCAATACTTTTATGTTTCACAGTGTGTAGTTTCAACAAAAAAAAAAAAGGAAAAATTAAAACTATCCCAGTGGAAAGGGAATAGTGGCTTCCTGAGGATGACTATCATAAAACTATGGGAAGTGAAGAACTTACCTGAAGGGAACATTTAAGAGGCCATCGCTCGACAGGAAGTGAAAAAAGGCCTGGTGACTCAGCTGAAAATTGCACCCCTGTCTGTGAGGGAGAAGCCTTCACTTTCCAGGATCTTGTAGGACCTTGGTCAGCATTCTGCCATTTTGGTGGGTTTTCCCCCTCCTTTTGATTTTTATGAGGCAGCAAACAAAGGGGCCCAAAACAAGCACTGATGCTGAGTAACAAGAAACAGACTCAGGTACCTTCCCTCTCCCCGCACTTGCATGAGTGGGGGTGGGATGAAGAGTCTAAGTCATTCTAATGGTAGCCAATTGATTTGGTTTAGAAATGCAAGGGGGAAAGGAACAAATATTTTTAATTGTCTAGGCAAGATGCACAAAGAAGCTACCAGCACATAGCAAGCCTGTTTAAAAACCACCATTACTGAAAGCTTTTGTGTAAACTGCTTTCAGGCCTCAGCCTCTTCTCCCAACAGGCCCAGAGTTCTAACCGCACAGATCCAGACATGACCTCAGAGGGCAGAGACAATTTTCAGTCATGGCTGCAGGTCACCACCTCTGAAGGAGGGAATGATGAGTGCAATGTACAAAAAGCTTTCACTCCTTTGTATTCCAGTTGAACATTTATCCTCTTTATGTTAAGTATTACAAGGGAATATGGTACTTCTCACCTTACTAGGCAAGAAATTAAATATCTGTCAATTTTGATAGAAATGTCATTTTTAATTTAAAAGTTTTGAGTTATACCTGTTTACCTCAGAATAATGGGATAAAGTACCCCAAGATAGTTCTATATAACTCTCAAATTATAATGGGTGGAAAACTCCAAAAGAACACGAGCTTCAAATTAAGTTCTTAAATTGGAAGACAGCACACCGATAATAGGCACACGGGTGGGAAGAGGGGTAACTGAGTGTCCATAATAATTTTACATCAGTAAATAAAATTGGGCAATGTAGATTTAATTGCTGAATGATAACATACTTATAGACTTATTAAATCCCAAGAATACATTATGTTAGCATTCACAGAATTGGACCTCACATACACATCTAGCACAAATAGACTGCTATAGGGAGAAGAACAATTGTGGAAACCAGTTTCTAATAGCTTAGGTTCAATTAGGCTCATTCTACAGCCAGAAAATAGAATAAAACCAAGAAGCAGCTGAGCTGTTCAACTGAATGTCTCCTGTCCCTCTAAATGAACAGTCATGCCTAGGCCTTGCTGAAGACCAAAGCCTGTTTGTCAGGAGCAGGAAGAGACTTTGAAAATAAAAGGAAAAAAAAAAAAAAAAGAAAACCACAAAAAATAAAAATAAAAAAATAAATAAAAATAAAAAAACAGTTGTGGGGGGGGAAATCACACTTTATATTCTTCTCTTTTGAATATTTATCTAAACACACATATATACAACTCTAATTTGAAATGACAAACAAATCTTTAAACCAAAAGATACATATACCATTGACAGAGACACCTATCTATACAAACCTAGCCCACGGGAGGCTACATCTGTGGCAATGAGGATGGGAGCCTTTCCTGAACGGAACTCTGTAAAACAAGCATAGTACCACAAAAGTCAAGTTACCCAATCAAGGATAAGGTATTATCTTTATAAAATAACCATGCAAACATTCTTAGCTATCTGGCCTTTTACTCTACCATGTTCAACTTCAAATAATGGTGCCAGAACATAACAAGCTCTTAAAAGATTAAATTCAAGGGAAATAGTACTTCTATGAAAATCTTTATTATACTCACTTTAGCATATGAACAGACAAAAAGCTACCCCTAATGATCAAGTACTATTAAAACTGTATAGCAATTTGAAACAAAATTAAAACGAGCTAGAATTTTTTCCCCTTAAATTATGCATAACTGTGAAATGAAATAAATTTACTTTCCAAATGAAATAAAACCAAAAGTAGCAGGAGAGGAAACAAGTTTAAAAGATGTGGAGTGAAAGGAGAAACCGTACTTTCTTCTGTGAAGTAATAGGCAATATGTATTAGTCTTTGCCCCCAAGTCCTGGCTGTGAGTTCCTAAAACCCTTGTACACAGAGGTGCTAGGAGAGCCTTTTATCCTTAGTCTTTGACCCTGCCTGGTTCCTGACACAGAGACCCCAAGTCCCTCAGAATTTCCTGAATGATGAGTTTCTTTTGTGCTGAGGCATTGCTTGGTGGAATCCCGGAGAACTTCAGGATGGGTTATCACAAAGACCAAGCCATGATTATATGAGCTTGGAACTTTCAGCCCTACGCCCTACCCTTAGAGAATGGGAGAGGACTAGAGATTGAATTAATAATCAATCAGGCCTATACTATGAAGCCTGCATGGGACTCTGCGCATAGCGCAGTCAGCTTGAGATTCTCTTGCCCTCTCCCCCCTAACTCCCGCGCACGCTTGCTCTCAAATAAACCTTTTAAAAAAAAAAATCCCAGAAGTATAGGGTTTGGGGAACTCTCTAGGCTGGTGAACAGTCTATAAAGACAAGACCTTATTAAATAAAAGAAAGGTAGTCTAAATTACAAAAAAAGTGTAAAGAGCCAGCATTAGTGACCTTCAAAGACAGCAGAGATATGCTAAAAAATGTCCCTACTAGTCAATTAACTAGAGCAGAGCTAGGCAAACTCTGGCCTATGCATCAAATCTAGAAATACGGGATCCCTGGGTGGCGCAGCGGTTTGGCGCCTGCCTTTGGCCCAGGGCGCGATTCTGGAGACCCCGGATCGAATCCCACGTCGGGCTCCCGGTGCATGGAGCCTGCTTCTCCCTCTGCCTGTGTCTCTGCCTCCCTCTCTCATTCTGTGTGACTATCATAAATAAATAAAAAAAATAAAAAAAAAAGTTTATAAAAAAACAAATCTAGAAATACTATTTTTACTATTTTATTGCAATACAACCAAGCTGATCTTCACATATTGCCTATTTCCATTCTTTTTTGCCGTAATGAGCCAAATGACTGACAGAAATTCTGTGACTGTGACGATACACTGTTATCGTCTGTAAAGCAGAAAATATTTACTTCTTGATCCTTTACAGAAAGTTTGCCCATCCCTAAAATAGAGTGTGGACAATATTTAGTTCTTAACTCACCATTAAGTACCCAATCTCTTTCAGGTTGACTCTTGTCTCCATGGATACACATAGCTGGCCAACTGTCAGAAGAAAAATGACCAATATTTCAGAAATCTTTAAAAAAAGAGAAACTAAACTTTAAAAAGAAGCACTATCACACAGAATTGTGAAGGTTTATTAGGCTACATGAATAGATGACTGTCCATCCAAAGAGCAAGGTGCATGATGGGCATTATTGAAATATACAATATATATAATACCAATTTAAAGATTCCTACTAAACTATAAATATAAAACCTGAAGCTGGGATCCCTGGGTGGCGCAGTGGTTTAGCGCCTGCCTTTGGCCCAGGGCGCGATCCTGGAGACCCAGGATCAAATCCCACGTCGGGCTCCCGGTGCATGGAGTCTGCTTCTCCCTCTGCCTATGTCTCTGCCCCTCTCTCTCTCTCTGTGACTATCATAAATAAATAAAAATTAAAAAAAAAAAAAAAGTTAAAAAAAAAAAAAACCTGAAGCTAATTACCTCAGTGCTGCACTCACCCATCTCTGCGCATCCTTCGAGTGAGGTCATCACAGCGTCTCTTTGTCTCTACAAATATTATTGTCTTATTTTCTTTCTCAGCCATTATTTCCTCCATGAGCTGGATCAACCTGAAAACAAGACCAGCAAAAGTGCATTCAGATAAAATCTCCCCACACATTATGTAAAAGCTATGTATACAACATTAATTCCTCAAAACTACAGTACTCTTTTCACATTATCTTCTATACAGCTGTTAACTATCTGAACTGGGATTTAATTCTAAGGATCCAGTACCTCGCTTGTAACTACAATACTCTGGAGAATGAGATAAAGAATTGATAGCTGGTAAGCTAGTAATGCTTTTAACATTTTTTGGCCCTCAAAAAATTTCAGGCTTCTTCAATGCTTTAATTTTGGGAGGATTATCAGGAAAAGTTTAACAGCATTATCAAAACAGTAAAATCCCTCTTACTTGTGGTCTTTTTCACTTTCCATGCAGACATCCACAATCTGGAGGATGTTGTGGTTGGCACTCAACTCCAGATTGCCCACGTTGATCTGGGTGTAATCACGAAGGAAATCCTCTGCAAGCTGTCTTACTTCTTTTGGCCAGGTTGCGCTCCACATCAATGTCTGCCTATCAGGCTACCAGGAGAAGAAAGGCTTTCTTTTAGGCTAAGGAACTGTGACAGGAAATGGGAATAAAGACAGTGTATCATCAGTTTTACACACCCTGATTTGGTCAACAATTTTACGGATCTGAGGTTCAAAGCCCATATCAAGCATCCTGTCAGCCTCATCCAGTACAAGGTAAGTACAACGGCGAAGATTTGTCTTTCCTGACTCCAGGAAATCTATCAGGCGCCCAGGAGTAGCTATACAGATCTCAACACCTGTAAAACAAAACCAAAGATATAGCCAACTAAGAATTCCTTATACACTGTCCAAGCCTCAGCAAACTAAGAAGCACCAGCTCTGATGGTTGCATTCAATACTGGAGAGCACTAACTAAAATTTTTAAAAAAGATTTTAGTTGGGCAGCCCAGGTGGCTCAGTGATTTAGTGTTGCCTTTGGCCCGGGGTCTGATCCTGGAGACCCGGGATCTAGTCCCACATCGGGCTTCCTGCATGGAAGACTCTGCCTGTGTCTCTGCCTCTCTCTGTCTCTCATGAGTAAATAAACAAAATCTTTTAAAATTAAAAAAGAAAAAAAAAAAGATTTTAGTTATTTGAGAGAGACAAAGCATGTGCACAAGCAGAGAGAGAGGGAAAAGCAGGCGTCCTGCTATGCTGGAAGCCAGAAGTGGGGCTCCATCCCAGGATCCTGGGATCATGACCTGAGCTAAAGGCAGATGCTTAATGGACTGAGCCACCCAAGCACCCCACACTAGTTAAATTTTGTCTCTGTAAAAACTTTTCCCTTATTAGCAGTTTAACTGTACCTGGGAATTTCTAAGCTGCTGAATTACTCTTTTTTTCCAAAAATAATACACTATTTTCCTCTCCAACTTCATTCATAAAAATTGGTAAGATGAGAAAAATTGTTAATTCTTACATGATATATATATATTTTTAAATTACCTCTCTCCAAGTCTCGAATTTGGGGACCTTTAGGAGCACCTCCATAAATGCAAGTACTCTTCAATCTAGAACATTTGCCATAGTCATCAGCCACCTGCTGTACTTGCTGGGCAAGCTCTCTGGTAGGAGCCAGAACTAGACACTGAAACAAACACACATGTTTAAGTCACCATCAAATTAAAAAAGTCATTTAAATTTTTTTTGTATTGTCTAATCTGGTACTTTAAAATTATGTGAGGGGGTAGGGGAAGACAGTTTAAGACAGCATATGGGAGTGTGATAGAAAACATTTAGCATGTGAAATGATGGTTTACTTTTGATATAGGATTCATTATAGTTTGTGCTTTTTAAGTGGATTTACAGATTGTATTACCTAGTTTTAACTAGGTAAACAGCTCTCACAAAATGAACAAGTGACATTAGCCAAGGATTAATTAAATTAAATATTAGTAGAAAACTAGATGAATAAGGAAAGAGCAAAGTAGACATTTTTCTGACTTCTAGTGTAAGCTTTCAGCCAGACACATTAGGTTAAAAACAGTGACTTATAATCAAAACAATACAGAATTAGAAGACGCTTTGAAATAGGTTATTATATACACTATTAACAACAGATCCTGTTCTGTGTAGATCCATGAAATATTACTAATTCAATTAGCTAATTCAACTAGCAATGTGGAATATATCACACATCGCAAAGTTATAGGTTACTCCTTTTTGTGACTATTTTGAGACAGTAATAATGTACCTATTTGTAAACACATATCAAATCCAAGCTGCAAGCTCGATTATTTTTTTTTAAGATTTTTTAAAAGTAATCTCTACACCCAACGTGGGGCTCCCAAATCACAGCCTGAGATCAAGAGCTGCATATTCTACTGACTGAGGCAGTCAGGCACCCCTCAATTTTTAAAAAACAGGTAAGAATGTATTAAAAATGTTTGATAACCACTCCACACATTTTACAGGAAATAGCAAAAGTGAAAATAAGCCAGAAAATCATATTGCCCTATAAACATTTTAAAAGTATTACTTAACCACAAAGAATACATATCCTAAATGTGACTTATATACAAATGGCAGGGATATAATTTTCATACTTCCTTATCCCTCACACAATCATTGAATAATTAAGAATTCTGACTTTACTGCAGAGTAAATGCCTATAGATGAAGGCAGCACACATAGCAGTTAAGAGTAAGACTATTCAAAATCAAACTCAGCCATTTAACAGCTATTATGACTTTGTGGACTAATCATTTAATAGCACTGTGTCAAAATTTATCAGTAAGATGGAGACATCACTTCCAGAAAAAGAGGGTGGGCTTGAGAATAAAATCTGAAGACACATGTAAAGCACAATGCCTGAAACACAGTTACCATTAAACTGTGATTATTTTTAGAATTATAAATACACTTACAATTGGGCCATCTCCTCTTTCCAAGTAGGGCTGGTGATTAATATGAACAATTGCAGGCAGCAAATACTAGGGAGGGGGGAAAACAATGACAGTCTTATTCCAAAAGTAAGCCATTATCTTAAGTTACCATAGTTAATTGATAATGCCTAACTACAAAAATGAAAACAGAACTCTCAACTGTTACACATATGTGCAATGTAAATTTGAACACAACGTACTCACACATTTCCCATACCTAAGAAAGCTGAAACTACCTACACTATCTGAATTAGAATTTTAAAAAAAATATTTTATTTACTTATTTTGAGAGAGAGGGGGAGAGTGAGCAAGAAAGCATGAATGGAAGGGGGAGGGGCAGAGGGAGGAGGCGGCTCCCCACTGAGCAGCAAGCCTGATGTGGAGCTCAATCCCAGGACCCTGAGATCATGCCCTGAGCTAAAGGCAGACACCTAACTGACTGAGCCACCCAGGAGCCGATGAATTAGAATTTTTAAAGAATGAATGGTGACTCAGCAGTTGAGCCTTGGGCTCAGGTCATGATCCTGGGGTCCTGGGATCGAGACCCACATCAGGTTCCTGCAGGGAGCTTGCTTCTCCCTCTTCCTGTGTGTCTGCCTCACTCTCTATCATGAATAAATCTTAAAAAAAAATTAATGGGATAATCTGCAAAATAAGTTACCATAATGTTAACATTCCCTTGCCGGTACATACCGCCAGAGTCTTCCCAGAGCCAGTCTGAGCAATGCCCACCATATCTCGACCACTGAGAGCCAAAGGAAATCCCTGGCACTGAATTGGAGTTGGTTCTGTAAAGTGTTGATCCATCAACACATCCATTACATATTCTGTAAGAGAACAAATGTCAGTGCTTTCAGGTAAAACAAGGACACAGCCAATAGAATTCTAAAAAAAATCCATTCAGCTCATCAAAGGAAAGATTTACCCAGCTTCATATCTCCAAGAGAAGTGCTGTTTTTTTTCTTTAGTTACTGAATCTCTGACCTGCTGGCTATCTCAGAGGACTATTGCCCTAGTTATCTACTCTTCCCTTCAATACTTAAAAACTATTGCCCTGAAGTCTCTAATACAGCATGGGCACATGGTTGTTGGTCACATATTATTTGCCAAGTTATATCCAGCTAGAAAGCAATTTCATTGTTTTCTAAAACGTAGAGGCAAAACTTCTAGGGGGAAGATGAAAAACTCAAAAAAGCTTAAAAATAAAAAACATAAGCATAAAAAAACTCTTATGCAACAATACAGCATTTACTTAAAAGTCTTGAAATTTTTTAAAAAGTTTATTATTACTTTTATGAAAGGTTTCAACTTGCCTCTTTCAATAAAATCCTAAGCCTGAATCAAAACCTTTAAATAACCCATTATCCATGTTTACCATTCAATAATATTAACAATTACAATCCTGGACTGAAGAACACTTACGTGGGAAGTTAGCATGATGGAAGGCAAACACAGGTTTAGGACAAACATCTCCCCCTCTCACTGTAATTTCTTTCTTTCGGCGTAGTTCATCAACCTCATACTATGGAAGAAAACGAAGTAAGAAAAATAAGTTACTCTAAACATACAACACTATGTTCCAATTAAGATGAACAATTAACTATACAGTTACACTGGAAAATATCTAACACTTCTAATACTGCTTTCAAATACATTCAACTTCATTAATTTGCAAAGATCCTCCCAACTTTGAGTTAATGAAGCATGTGAGAAGAGTTCTATTTTCCCCATGAGAAAACAGACACTTAGAAATATTAAAAGAAATTTGCCCAAGGGCCAGAACTAGGATGAGGGATAAACAGTGGAACTTGGACCAAGTGCTTTTTCCATCATATCTTTTTTTGAACATTTCAATGAGTGGAGTCCAAAACAATCACAAGGTTAAAAAAACAGAAGTACATTATGTCAATGTTTTAATGTAGATGAAAGGACAAGATACCTCATATAGTTAAAATCTCATATATGACAAATTGGGAAGCATAGCCAATAAACGAGAACCAAACAATAGATTAGGTAAATATTTAAACTGTTTCCTCATGCAAGTACCAGTAGTCTTAGTAAGAATCTAAGGGAACTACTACACTAAACATCTAACAGCAGTGAAGTCTGCCTAATGTTAACTTGGTTCATTACTGCGTATAGAAAAAAGGTAAATCCCCCAAACTTACCGGAGTCAGTCTTGCCACTTCGGGATGTTCTACATAAAAATTCTTCTCAAACTTGGGGAGCTCACTCAAATCCCACTTCTTTTTACGTAAACGCTCCCCAGGATTACCAAATTTCTTTGGGGGAAGGCCACCACCACCTCTTGCACCAAATCTAGAAACACCAAAAACTTTTTATTAGTATCTTAAAAGCAATATACCTTGGGTGGCATAAGAACAAGCAAAAAGACTGCTTCCTAGGATACTATCAAGCCCCCTCCAAAGAATATTTTTTTATTTTCTCAAAAGTATGTTGAAAAAGTCTGTAAAACTTCCTTCACAATCCAGTAACATTGTTACAGGTATGATTACAACAGATAAAAAATTAACAACTCTAAGTTTAGAAATCACTGCAAAGGTTTGAATTTTGATTCTGCCTCTTATGGTACAATTTGAACAATTTAAATTCTTTATACTCCAGTTTCCTCTGTAAAGTAGAAACAATACAACCACTTATTTCAGAGATTGTTGTGAAAATGAAGTGACTAATATAAAGTGCTCAAAAAAGTATCTGGTAGGGGTGCCAGGGTGGCACTGAGCATCTGATTACCACAGTGTGATCCCAGAGTCCAGGGATCGAGTCCCACATCGGGCTCCCTGTGAGGTGCCTGCTTCTCTGCCTCTCTCTGTGTTATCTCTCATGAATAAATAAAATCTTAAAAAAAAAAAGTATCTGGGGGATCCCTGGGTGGCTCAGTGGTTTGGCGCCTGCCTTTGGCCCAGGGTGTGATCCTGGGGTCCCGGGATCAAGTCCCGTGTCGGGCTCCCTGCATGGAGCCTGCTTCTCCCTCTGCCTGTGTCTCTGCCTCTGTGTCTCTTATGAATAAATGAATAAAAAATCTTAAAGAAAAAAAGTATCTGGCATAGTAAGCACTCAGTACAAGTTAGCATAACTGTATTCATTCAACAAGTAGTTACTGTACCAGGTGCTGGAGATATCAAATCGAATATTCTTACTTAACATTCAGACATGTAGGCAAGGGAAGGCATTAGTTCATGTTTAAATTAAAGGCAACATTGTGGGCAGGGAAATATACTTCAAGCCAAGCTGTCCCATACTGGAAGTTTCTTTAAAACTCTTTATCACTAATTGTGATAAGCACTCCTATTATCTGCTAATCTAAGGAAAACTACTAGACCCCCTCCCCAAGACTAGCAGGCTACTCTTCACATTTAGTTTAGGCTAATGAATAGCCAGAACTGATTTATGACCTATCCTTCCTTTTTATCTCCACCTTTACTTTCTTTTTGTTCCCAGGGAAAATAGTACTATTAATTTGACTACAAATTTACAAAAAAAAAAAAAAAAAAAAAAGTAAATCTTCAAGGTTTTACTTATTCTAAGTTTATTCTTTTTATTAATCTAAATCCAACATAGGGTTCAAACTCACCACCCCAAGATCGAGTCACAAGCTCCAATGGAGTCTGCCAGGCACCTCTTGTATTAATTAGGTTTTAAAAATTCGAAATAGATTTAAAGCCAATCTTCCACTAGGCGAACTTGTAACATCCTACTTTTCCTAAAACATGAAGATGGTTTTCATTTCTGTATTTCAACCTAGCAAAGTGTGGGGCATTGCTTTGTATACAAATAGTATACACTTACACGATGTTTTCATTCCGTTTCCTTACTCCTGAACACACTGTGAATTTCAATTTAACTTCCTTTTCCCACTCTAACCCACTCATATCATCATCTTGCAGATGGTTCCACTTTATAATCGACAGGCAGTAGCTGTAATATTTCAAAGGGCCTCAATTTCCTGGAATTCAAAGTGTTCCTAAAACTTACTTACCCAGCTAGACATTTCTCTAAATACAAACATACAAAGACTGATAGTGGAAAATCTTCTTGGGACTACTGAGCATCTACACTCAAAGGGCAGAACTTGGTGGATTCCATTTATACTACTTGTTATGAGAAACCAGGAATCAAAAGATATACACACCCATGATAGCATCAATGATATCAGGCCCAAACCTCAATACTGAACAAAGACCACCTGCATCAACATCCCTCCTTATAAATGAAGCAACTAACACATATCTATAGAGATCAGCCAAGTCTTTAGATTGTCAGGCTTACAAAGAATTGTAATGTCAATTTTTAGAGTCTGTCAGCCCAGTTCATACTAATGTATATGGTTTCTAGATGTTGTTCCAATGCTGCTGCTGCATTCCAATGCTACCTAGACCTTAAGCTAATGATCTACAAGAAAACAGAACTTTGGAAAGTAACATTCCTTTTGAGACTTATTCAAAAGGAGAGGTTTTTTCCTATCTCCCTATGGCCTTGACTATTTATCTAAGATATACCATTCTACACTACACATATAATTTGAAACACCTAATTCTTTAAAAATATGCTGTCTTCCACCTTTATAATTAAAGCGTACCTCAAAACTCAAGATAGCCTTTTTTTCTACTCTTGTAGAATTTTTGAGCATTCTTGCCATCCTTCAAAGATGCACATAACCTAATCCCTAGCATACTATACTTACACTCATTAAGTTTAATTTTGCTTTGCAATAAACACAACTCTGAAGATTTATAGATTTATATTAATGTGCAATATCATGCTAGTTTAAATGTACAAGGCACATCACTTTTGGATTTTACATGTACACGTATACACTAACCTCACTTTTACTCTCTTTTCAAAATAATCTATTTCGGCTCTGTAATTGTTAAGAATATAGTAACTCAAAATCATAAATGCAATTTCATGGTAAATGTAGAATTAGGACACAGACATTATGAAAAAGTGCCATTTTGTGTGAAAAGAACAGTTTAAAGCTTTAAAAAAATGTCATCTGATAGTCAATATGGAGTAGAATATGGATCAGTAATTTACTTTTTCTTCTTTTCAAATAATTTGTTAAAACATGTATATGGTGAAATTAAGTATTAAACCAAACACCTATGGTATGGTAAAGAAACAGAACATGATCAGTACCTTGGTAGCCCTCTGTGCCTATTTCAAGTTTACAAACCCACTACAACTACCACCTTGATTTTTGCTTTTTGGAGTCCGGTCATATACGTATCCTTTTACCACAACTTCCTTTTTCAATGTTTGCTGGTCATCCATTTTGATGCACATTTCTTTTTTCACGGTTGTGTTACATTCTACTGTAATGAATACCCACCCTTTATCTAGACAGAAGAGTGGTTCCCAATATTTTCATGAACAGTGCTGGTATGAACATTTTTTGCACATGAATGCTGGGGAACATGTACAATGATTTCTCTAGGCTTGTGTCTAGGGTACAAAGCTTAAGAAAGGAATTATTGGGTCATTTTCTACTATGTCTCAAGTGGTTGCACTGAAATTCACTTCTAAATTTAGCTATACTGTGAAACTCTAAGCAAACATTCCACTTCTAGCCCTCCAAATTTAACACTAAGATCAAATATTTTCCTTCCTAACAAGGTATAAATAAAATAATCCTTTTTATTCGGCAATTCAAGTGAATTGAGGTGCTTGTGACTAGAGGTCTGGGACTTCTGTATTTGAACCGCAAAAGACAAAAATGTTTGCGGAGAAAATATCAACAGAACACCTGTCACAAAGACACAATTTTACATAGATCTCAATTCCCAAAAACAATGCAAAGTAAAGGCAATTATTATGCCCATCTTCAGTTGAGAAAATAGGCTCACAAAAAGGTCCAGGATCTTGCCCAAGGTCACATATGTATATATATTAATAACTGGCGTTCCATTATTATTTATCCAGAGATAAGACCTTTATTACAAAAAGTTAACAGCACGAACATTCGCATCTCTTAGGCAACTTTTCCCTTTAACTTATGTTAAGATCTGAATCTCAGTATCTGGGAAGAACTTTAGTCTTGTTAACTTTCAGCCGTGGCATTATCGCACCGAAACTTTCTAACCAGGCCGAGCAACTAATACTCCAGCCCCAACTGGAGAAGAACGGAACACAGGGTGGGAGGGAACCCTACAGTAACAACAACAACAACAACAACAACAACAAAAAAAAAAAAAAACCGAAAAAACAAAAAACCCTCCCTCCTCAAATAAGATCATTTAGATGGCAAACAATTCCACTGCTTTACTGTCCAAAGTGCGTGCTTCGAATTATCTGAAATACGACTAAAGGGGATTTTAAGATACATTTAAAACTAGAAATCAGCCATTTGGCGTCTAGTTTCCCACTCGATTTCCAGTTCCTTTAGCAGTTATCTCTGGCGACAGATAAGATAAGGGAAGCCATTTGGCGTCAAGATTTTCCCAGGCCGAACTCGGAGACCTCCTCCTCTTCTCAGCAAGAACATCCGTGTTTTACAGATGAGCGCTGAGGCCTGGAGAGATCAAATGACTTGCCCAAATCGGCCGGGCCCGGCAGCCGGGCGGCGAGGCGAGGCCAGGCTGGGTCTGCCGCGCTCGGGCCGCCCCTCCGGCTCCCCGCCACCACGGCGGTCCGAAAGGAGGGGCTGGGGCGTCGCCAGGCCGCCCCCCCCACGCCGGGTCTCCCGTGATCCCGGGGCGCAGGCCCACCCGCAGGCCCGCACACCAAACCGCTATTATGTCCCAGGTCGCCTCGCCTCCCGGAGTCGGGGGCGTCGCTCCCAGGCCCGCAGTCGGCTCCAGGTCTCCCGCTCGGCGGCAGGCTGCGGTCTCCTCAGGAAACAACCTTCCCCCTCCCCCCGGCCCACGCACACGCGAGGCCTTCCCTCTCCCCCTCCCCCCTTACCCTCCACGGTCACGATCCCGGTCCCGGTCCCCAAAGCCGCCTCCGCGCATGGTCCCAAAGGGATAGAGATCTGGGAGCGGGGCACGGATGGCCGGGCTCGGGAGGGCCTGCGGCTCCGGTCTGGTGACGACCGATGGCGGCGGCGCCTCCGCTGTTGGGGCGGCGGCAGGCGCGGCGCTCTCTCGCTCCGACGCGCTGTCTCCCGTCGCAGACGCCACCGTCGCCGCCTCTCTCGTCGGAGACGGGAGCAAAACACAGAGAATCGGGGTTATAAAAACTGTGGGTAGGTTTGGCTACGCTCAAACCCGGCAGTGCCGCGGTTTAGGCGTCTCCTTCCTTCCCAGCGACTGCACAAAATGGCGGCCGGCGCTGAGACTGCTCCAGCTTAACGCTACGTACGTCGGAGACGATACGTAAACAGCGTCTTGGAATAGCCCGAGGGCTTGGCGGAGTACTAAGGGCATTCTTGGAAGCCATTTACGTCAGTTGCGCAGACAGGCACATGTTGCAGTCCGTAGAAGAAAAATAAAGTACGAAGCGGGCGTAGAGTGCTCGCGCCACCTGAACTAGAACGTGGGGTGGGGTGAGGGGAAGAGCCTCCGGTGCGACGTAACATTCTTTGCGTCGTTACCCGGCCCACTATTGCGAAGATGCGCAGTGTGCGTAACGCATTCTGTTTGGAGAATAGAGGATTTTGCCGGGTTCCGAACGCGGGACGGAACACGGGTCTCCTTGTGCAAGTTGGTTTGCAGACACAATAACCGTCCTCCATATTGCAGTCGTGAAGTGTCAGGGTTTCCCGGCGCCTTGGTTCCAGGCGGGTCTTCAGGGTCCCTGGATGGCGCCCCTGGGTCGCTCCGCCGGCCTGGGCCTGCGGTCGCCGGCCGCGCGCCCCGGCGCCATTTTCTTTCGGTTGCCTCTCGCTGCGCTGTCGCCGGCAGCCATGATGGATGCTCCTTGTCCGTTCTTTCGGGAGGTGGTCGGCGGACGACGTCCCAGTCAGGTTAAAGCACTTCCTGCTACGCTTGGTTCACACTGAAGTGCGTTTTCTGAGCAGAATATTCACGGTCGGGCGCTGAGCGCAGTTGGCTAACAAAGAACCAACACGCAGGTGGAGCCCCTGTTGAGGAAGATTCCCGGGCCCCATGGTCTCCGTTCGTCGGCGCTGCCTCGGGAGGTCCTGGCAGGCCCTCAGCGCCCTCCCCGGGCGAGGACGGTTAAAAGCGGTGGCCTTTCGACACAGAGAAGGTGAAGGCCTGAGCACGTGTTTTTAACCAGGCCGGAGCATGTTCCTCTCAGTTCCTTCCACGCTGGTTTCCAACTTCCTGCCTCCTCCCTCAGACTGAGCTTGACGGTCTCACAAACCTGGCCAGACAGTGTCACAGAATTGTTGAGCTGCTAAGGCCCTCGCGAGCAGATCATCTGATGTCTCTTTTGTTTATTTCTACAGATGGGGGGGGGGGATTCGAGGTCCTTCATTGTGGGGGCTGAGTGTTGTCTCTTGGTTGTGAATGTTTCCCAAATTATGACAAAAGGAGCTCAAGGAAAGGAGCTTGGTGACGAGCCGTTCAGAGGTCCTTGGGGCCGTAGCGCAGATGGGCAATTGGAATCACTGGACCTGTGCTGAACACCGCATCAGCCCAGCACTGTGCTAGGCACTGGGGCAGAGGGCACTGGACACGTGGGTTCCTGCCCTCATGGGGTTTACACCACAATGAGGGGAATAAAACAATGAATCTTTATGTTATTTAAAGATTGCTAACTAAAAAACAAAGATTGCTGATTAAAATAGAAAAAGCAAGGAAAGGGGATAGTGTTTCTGTGCCTGTGGGGGAGGGGAGTGTATGGATGTCACGGTGTTACATGGGGTGACCTGGGGGGGGGGGAAGGCCTCTCTAATTCAGTGATGTCTGAGCAGCGACCTAAAGGGAGGGAGTTAGCTTTGCTGGCAGAGGAAGGAACACATGCAAAGGCCGTGAAGCAGAATGTGGCGGGCTGTAATGAGGAAAGACAGGAGAGATTTGAAGGATTTGTAGGCTGCTGTAAGGACTTTGTTTTTTCCTTTCTGTAAAATGGAAATCTCTAGAAAGTTTTTAGAGTGACATAATAAAAGGACCCCTATGACTACAGAATAGAGAATAAATTGAGAATGAGTTGGGGCAAAAGCAGGTAGACTAATTAGGAAGCTAGTGCACTAGTTTAGGCAAGAGATGATGGGGTTCGGTGCAGACTAATAGCAAGGGGTAAAGGAGACATGGTCTCATTGAAAATGTAGCTAATGATTTGCTAATGGGTGGGATATGAAGGAAAGTCTCAAAGATAAATCTTGTAGGAGTGACAAAACAAGCTCCTGTGATTTAGACTGTACAGGCACTTAAGGAATAATTCAGACTGTTTTGCCTATTTAGCAGATAGGCTAAATAATTAAATCTGAGACTCTCTTTATAAATAATTTATAAAGTAAGTTAGGTCCACTGAAACCCTCCCTCTGTTTTGCTGAGGGAAAATCATGTTTTGCTACTAGATCAGGTCCCTATCTTAGCATCTCATAGCTCCTTTGTCTTCATAAGGCTTTTCACAGTATGTAATTATATATTTGTATCATTATCAGGTTAATAACACCTCCCAAAAAAGGTGAACTTTTAGTTTTCCTATGGCAGGCTTTTTTTTTTTTTTTTTTATAAAGTGAATCCACAGTATGCATTTCTCATTCTTGATATATGTTTTCTCACCAAAGATGG
Source organism: Nyctereutes procyonoides (assembly GCF_905146905.1). Classification (NCBI taxonomy): domain Eukaryota; kingdom Metazoa; phylum Chordata; class Mammalia; order Carnivora; family Canidae; genus Nyctereutes; species Nyctereutes procyonoides. The sequence continues at coordinate 27,227,104 of NW_026575049.1, read as the reverse complement.
TTGAAGCTTATTACATTTTTTCAAAATACAGGGAAAGATTTTCATTAAATAGAGCTGTCAGAGAACCTAGGAATTTTATTAGTAACAGGCAAGACTGTTGGGAAAAAGGAACTATGCTTTGCTCACTTCATCTTTTTTCTGAAAACCTAAGCACTTACCATATGATCCAGCAATTGTGCTCCTTAGTATTTAATGTAAGATTTGAAAACTTACATACAGACAAAAACCGGCACACAGGTGTTTATAGTAGCTTTACTCATAATTACCAAAACTTGGAAGCCACCAAGATATTCTTCAATAGGTGAACAGATAAACTATGGTACATCAAGGGAAGGGAAATACTATTCAGCACTAAAAAGAAATGAGCTATCAAGCTTTAAAAAGACACTGAGGAATCTTAACTGTGTATTACTAAGTGAAAGAAGTCAATCTAAAAAGGCTACATACTGTATGATTCTAACTACATAACATTTTGGAAAAGGCAAAACTATGGGGACAATAAATAGATCCATGATTGCCAGGGAGGTTAGCAGGGAGGGAGTGATGAATAGATGGAGTACAGAGGATTTTTTAGGACAGTGAAACTATTCTGTATGGTACCATGATGGTGAATACATATCGTTATACATGTATCCAAACCCAGAGAAGGAACAATAATGTAAACTATGGACTTCGGGTGATAATGATATGCCAGTGTAGGTTCATCAATTGTAATAAATGTGGCGAGTGTTGATAATGGCTCTGCATTGATGTGGGAAACAAAGGCAAAAGAAAGATTAAGTTTTCTTACTCCGTACAGCCCACTGACAAGTCCTTGAAACAGGCAGAGTGACATTCCTCTAGGAACTCAGCTGCCTCGATGTTAATACTTTGCTAAGGGCAAAAGGCAATCTTAGCCCAATCTTCAGGATCCTGTAAGTCTATTTAACATATAAAAATTGCTTTGAGGGATCCCTGGGTGGCGCAGCGGTTTGGCGCCTGTCTTTGGCCCAGGGCGCGATCCTGGAGACCCAGGATCGAATCCCATGTCGGGCTCCCGGTGCATGGAGCCTGCTTCTCCCTCTGCCTGTGTCTCTGCCTCTCTCTCTGTGTGTGACTGTCATAAATAAATAAATAAAAAAAAAGAAAAAAAATTGCTTTGAAACTTCCTTGATCTCTAAACCCCCCCAAGGTATGTTGGCAATCATCCCCCAAGCATATGGCCCACTGATACACATCTGAAGGGTCTCATGACTAAGGTTTTATTAGTAATAAATTACCTTTTCCTAACAATAGCTGGCTCCCTCAAAGTCCTGGAAACCTTGCTTCTGAAATTCCTTAGAGACTTATGCTCTCCCTAACCCCCTCCCAACTTGAAAGTACATCATGGGCCACTCCTCACAACCCTAGTGCAGAGCCCATGGGTCCTGTCCTTGTGCTTTAATAAAACTACCATTTTGCATCAAAAACATCTCAAGAATTCTTTCTTAGCCGTTGGCTCCAAACCCCAACATCTTTCCTATATCATGCATGTGAGGGGCAGGAGTTATATAGGAAATCTCTGTACTTTTCAATTTTGTTGTAAACCTAAAACTTCTCTAAAAAAAATAAATAAAAGCCTTACCACTAAGACTGATGGTTATTGAATACTCATGCTTACTGTATCCTATTCTCATCCGTAAGTGAGGTAACAGTACTTCATAAGATTTTAGAAGGAACGAATGAAAATACTACTCAAGAGCGGTGCCTGGCACATAGCACTAAATGAATATTACCTGTTATTATCTCTCCACTCTCTTGGATGAGAAAGCTGAGGCTTAGAAAGGCTACGTCACTCACCCAGGGTGACACAGCAATTGGCCGAGCTGGGACTCAAAACTAGATGTGCTAGCAATGTTTTCACATGGTACTATTGACATATTGGGCCAGATAATTTGTTGTGAAGATTATCTTATGCATTGTAAGATGTTTTGTAGCATTCTGGACTCTACCAACTACATGCCAATGGAATCTCTTCCTTCTAGTTGTGACAACAAAATGTCACAAGACATCTCAGAGGGAACATTGAGATGACTCTAATTGAGAACTGCTGCTCAAGAAACCCTATGCTATACTACCTCCCCATGGGATCACAGGACGATTATCATTCTCTTTCAACTGTCAAGTTTTTCTGCAAATTTGGTTTACCTTCTATCTGCCAACAGTATCAATGCTGTTTTTCATTTTATCTGTTCTATTATTATTGCAGTAAAATTTATATTCAAGACTCAATTTCCAACCATTAAGAGAATTATTTCTTTTGTTTAGATTTTAAAACCATAGGTTTTTGTTTTTAAGCTATTTTGCTGTCAACCACCTATGCTAAGTTCTGTACATACATTCTCTCATCTCATCTCTCTGTTACAACTCTGCAATTTCATAGTCCTTAAACTCCCCAAATGTGAAATATAGTTGCCTCTGCTTTCTGCTTTGGTAGGACTGAGATTAGTTTTTTGATAGCATGGTTCATTGTAGTTTAGGTTTAAGAGGCTGAGAATACTGACATTCTTAAGTCAACAAGGTAACCTAAAGAAGTTGCCTTCAAACTATGGTATATGAGGGACACATTGGAACAGAGCTTTTAGGAAATCTATTTTCAAAACATAAACTTTCATATATACTCTTTTCTAAAATTCATAAAATGGATAAATTTAAGATGTCACCTATTTTACAAACAAAAAGAATATTTCTCTTCTATCTAAAATCTTACTATGGACTTTGCCATGTATGTTCAAATCTCAGAGGTGCTGAATACAGGGACAATTAGAAATGATCTAGAAGTGAGAAAAGGAAATGATTCTAACGAATTGGTAACACCTTTTTGCAAATTAGGAGAATTCCAGTTATTTGCTTTCAACAAAATGGAAAGAGAACCATGTGGAATTTTCAGTCAGTAAATCATTAAAAATAACTTGAGATAGATCATGAGATTTTTGGCATATAACTTGGAAGGAGATTAAAGAATTGAATGACATTACTGTAACAAAGCTCTTTTCTATTCCCACCTACTAAATTATGTGATTAAAGTTTCTCAGCACTTACAGCTATAAAAAAGGAGGGGGAAAAAAAGAATAGTCGAAAGTAATATTATTCCATGGATACAGGATCTATTTCTTAATCAACATCTATCTTATTAAAAGATACATTCCCAGGGTACCTGGCTGGCTCAGTAGGAAAAGCATGTGACTCTTGGTCTTGAGGTTGTGTGTTCAAGGGTGTTTGTCTCTAGAGATTCCTTAAATAAATAAGTAAGCTTTAAAAAAATAAAAAGATATTCCCAAAAAAAGTCTATGTCTAATAGTTATTAAGTTTTATTTTTATTTTTTTAAAAGATTTTATTTACTTATTCATGAGAAACAGAGAGAGAAAGAGAGAGAGGCAGAGGGAAAGCAGGTTCCATGCAGGGAGCCCGACGTGGGACTTGATCCTTGGTCTCCAGGATCATGCCCTGGGCTGAAGGCAGTGCTAAACCGCTGAGCCACCCAGGCTGCACAGTTTTTAAGTTTTAATATATTTATGTTACTTTGCTTGTGTTCTAAAAATAATTATAATGATAACTTAATCCAGAAATTTTATTTTTATTTATTTTTTAAAGATTTTATTTTTTTATTCATGAGAGACATACAGAGAGAGAGGCAGAGACATAGGCAGAGGGAGAAGCAGGCTCCATGTAGGGAGCCCGACGTGGGACTCGATCATGGGTCTCCAGGATCACGCCCTGGGCTGAAGGCAGACACCCAACTGCTGAGCCACCCTGGCGTCCCTAATCCAGAAATTTTAATATGTAGAGCCTTATGATCATAGGAAATGAGATAAAAATATTTTAATATTTGTGTCACAATTCTGTGTGACAGAAATAAAATTAAATGACAAATAAGACATTCAATATAAAAATATGGGATAAAATTCTGGAAAGAAAATAATTCAAAGGGAAAACAGAATCATATAAAATGTCCAACATCTCACTACCTCCCTGCTTCAGCAAATCTCTAGTCTTTACCTACATTTAAAATATTTATTTATGCCAACTTTTGTGATTTTTTTGTTAACCCCTATTCATACATATGAATAGAAAAACTCAAGGTCTACTTCTGTCCTCTCCCTGCTTGGAAACTTAGAGACGTGATCTCCTGTCTGTCCTTTGGCATTTGGAGGCATTAATCACCACCTGGAAACAATATTTTTTCTGTTCTCTTGATAGATAATGGGGGCAGCTGTTTGGTTCCTCCCTTTAGCACAGCATGCAAGCAAGCTGAGGAGGAAGAGTTGAGACTATACACTCAGCTCACTAGGGGTGACATAGTCAAGAATTAAAGAGAATGACTCACAAGCATAGAGATTAACAGTGTTACTGCATCTTAAAGACTCTAAATGAGAAAGGGGGGATTATAATTAACAAGGTGTGACGAATACTACACTTGCATACACAAATGCACAGGATGATACATCCATCCTGCCCTTTGCCTCAGCAAATTTACCTTCCTAATTAGGGTGGGACAAGAAAAATTCTTTTGGTGACAGAAAAAATTGTTATAATTCCCTAGCAGCCTTCCAAGTCAAGGGATCCTAGTAGCTGAAGGCTCTTTGGTTTGTTGAATATAAATGCATTTAAAAAAAAAAAAGAATATAAATGAATTTAAAGACAGTGTTAAATGATGTGTATGGAGTGCAAAATCTGAGAAGCCAGAGAAAGTAAACATGTTTTACATGGGGGAAGAGGAGGAGGAGGCAATAAGGCAATGTTTTACCTTCAAAAGAAATCAGTAATGTTCTCTAGTGCTCAGTAGAGGGTGTTTGTAACGGAGGTGCCATTAAGATGCCGCAGACTGCTGAATTCCTCTTCAAGATGGATAATGGTTGAGAATAGACACCATCAGGATGGATGCAGCCACATGGGAGGTAACTGATTCCCAGTCCAGAGAAAATTCTGAGATGTTCTAATAGATTGTAAGGCACAGGGATGTAATTTTCTTTAGATTCCTGGTTCCCCAAATTCTCTGTTACTCTTTACTCCCACAGTCTCTGTTCTCCACCATGCCCACTGTTGCAAAGGTTGCAGCCAATCCCAGGCTTTTCAGCAATTAAGTCCGGGTAAGGCTGACATTATGGGCTCCTCTTTGCATGCTAGCAATAGAAAAAAACTATCACAGGCTTGGACTGACCACAGACTGACTGACCAAGTCCATTCCCATGGTAGCTTTTTAGTTCTGGAGAAGCATAAAACTGACCCAAGCGGGATCCCTGGGTGGCGCAGCGGTTTGGCGCCTGCCTTTGGCCCAAGGCGCGATCCTGGAGACCCGGGATCGAATCCCACGTCAGGCTCCCGGTGCATGGAGCCTGCTTCTCCCTCTGCCTGTGTCTTTGCCTCTCTCTCTCTCTCTCTCTCTCTCTCTCTCTCCCTGTGACTATCATAAAAAAAACAAAACAAAAAAAAACAAAAAACAAACAAAAAAAAAACTGACCCAAGCAAACTTTTGGGTTCCTGTGGTCAAGGACCATCTACCATGTTACGCGCTGGACCCCAATCTCTGAGCTCACCTGGGTGTGGCTCAAAGGTTAAAGATCAGACCTGCCAGAGTTGTGTGACTGGCACCGCTGGTGCTTGGGAGGCCCTGACAGTCTCTAGAACCACAGTAGGGCCTTGATTTTCCTGGGAAATACAAATCTGAGGAGAAGGTGGTTGGCAATCTTGGTTTACTTTTGACAAATCCCAGAGAGGAAAAGTCAGCCTTCATAGGCCGAAAGGAAGGGCGTAGGTATATGCTAAGGCAGTTGAGCAGAAGGTAGAGGGGCCAGTTCATGTTTTCAGATAGATCCCTCTGTGTTCTCCAGACAGATACAGGGATGTTGATCAGGTATGGAGACTCTGAGAGGAGAGTTGGCAACATCCTGCTGAGCAACAGAATGGAAAGGAGGAGAATTGACCAGAAAGTATACAATTATGTTCTTTAATTATATATTTAAAATTGCATTTTAGAAATACAATTGTACTTTAGAAATACATAGACTTAATAATGTGAAGAAAAACAGGCTGGCACCAAAAATGAGAACATAAGGACAAAGACAGTGAAAACATCGATGGGTCAGTTAAACACCAACTGGTGTCTCAAAGGTACTATATAATGAGAAAGAAAGCTCTGGTGTAATTTTGATCACAGAGGCAAAATATAGTTTGCACACACTTGGAGGAAAACCAACTTCACATCAGGGTTATCACTTAGGAAGGACTATGTCAAATAAGGACACCAAGTCTAAACACACACACACACACACACACACACACACACAAACACACGCTACCTGATCTGGGGGTGGTTCAGATTGGTACTGGAGTCAAAAGGGACTTTTGCTTTTGTATAAATATCTAAATCTAGGCATATATGTTTGAAAATTTACAGGAGTACTGCAGGCTTGTTGTGTCCCCCTAAATGGACTCCTGCACAAAGTAAATAAGTCAGTGTAAATAGATTCACATGACATTACCTCCTTTACTGGAATTGTTGTAAAGACCAGTTCTTAGATTCAGAAATGTGGGAGTTGACTCCCTTGACAGTACTTGTGAATTGAATTGAGGTCATAGTGTTCTGGATAGGCTTTTTGCTCTCTGCCAAAGAGTGAAACTGCTTGAGGTAGGGGGTGGTAGGGAGGGTGGCAAAGCAGCCATCCAAGAGCTACCCAAGGTAGAGGGTGTTTTGTCAAAACAATGTGAATCTCCAGGCTGCCTGGCAGGTCTTTGTACCTGCCCCAAACCTGGTCAGGTTAATCCCAGACAAGCCAGTTCCCTTAGTCAGTACTCTCATAGTTACCTGTACTTTTGCTTTGTAGCTCTTAGCCACATTTATAGTTATTTGGATGATTTTCCCTACAAGTCTAGGCATCAGGAACTGTCTTGATTAATCATTCCTGTATCTGCTATACTTGGCAACTAACTGGTGTCTCAGTATTGGTGGAATACAAGGCAGTATGCTTTATTTTTTTTAATATTTGATTTATTTATTCATGAGAAACAGAGAAAGGCAGAGACACAGGCAGAGGAAGAAGCAGGCTCCAAGCAGGAAGCCCAACGTGGGACTCGATTCCAGGTCTCCAGGATCACACCCTGGGCTGAAGGCGGCGCTAAACCGCTGAGCCACCCAGGCTGCCCACAAGGCAGTATGCTTTATAACTTAGAGATGCACATATATGTAATGTAAGAAAAAAGAAATGTATAGGAGTGTTTGACAACAAATTCAGAAAAATGATTAATTCTGTAGAGGAGGAAAGAGATTCAATCCTAGAGGATACTCAGGGGTCTTCAATTGTATTGGTAATGTTTCATTTCACGATTATCAACTGCATTATTTTTATACCTTTTTGTCTTAAATACTCTATAATATATTTAAAATATACATATGAGTGAATGAATGAGGATGAATGTAGTGTGCTGTCAGTGGCCATTAATAATTCAAGTTTATATCCAAACAACCTTATTCTTTTTTTTTTTTGTTCTGAGATACAGCTTCTTTTTTAAAATTTAAATTCAGTTTAATTAACATATATTGTATTATTAATTTTAGGAGTAGAATTTAGTGATTCATCAGTTGCATATAATACCCAGTGCTCATTATATCAAATGCTTCCATAATGCCCATCACCCAGTTGTCCTATTCCCCCCACCCATATCCTCTCCAGCAACCTTCAATTTGTTCCCTAGAGTTAAGAGTCTCTTATGGTTTGTCTCCCTATCTATTTTTGTCTTATTTTATTTTTCCTTCCCTTCCTCTATGTTCATCTATGTTGTTTCTTAAATTCTACATGAGTGAAGTCATATATTTGTCATTCTCTGACTTATTTCGCTTAGCATAATACCCTCTAGTTCCATCCACGTTGTTGCAAATGGCAAGATTTCATTCTTTTTGATAGTTGAATAGTATTCCATTGTGTGTCTGCATGTATATGTCCTACCTCCTCTTTATCCATTCATTTGTCAATGGACATGGAGCTTTTTCCATAGTTTGGCTATTGTGGACATCAAGCAACCTTATTATGATTCCATGTTTATCAAGCAACTTTAGCTTCATTTGAACTTGCTCACTGAGGCAATGGGTAGTTCAGGTCAATCTATATATACGATCAGCTTGCCATTATAGTCCATTCTTCAATATCACTAGCATTCTGGTATACTCCACTTGGCAGCTTGTGTGCTTATTCAGAAAGAGCCATTTCTCTAGAAATTAGTCAATGCTGGAAGAACTAAACACATTGAAGATGAAGGCAGAAGGCCTGACCCTGAGGCATGGAACATTCACCACTGTATGAAACCTCTTGGGAAAGTTCCAACTAGCTTTCCCAGGTTGAAACCCCTTTCTCTGTGTCTGCCTTTAGACTTACATAGTCTTAAAAATGTTATTTAAATATTTATTTATTTATTTTTAATATTTTTATTTTTATTTTTTTTAATTTTTATTTATGTATGATAGTCACACAGAGAGAAAGAGAGAGGCAGAAACACAGGCAGAGGGAGAAGCAGGCTCCATGCACCGGGAGCCTAACGTGGGATTCAATCCTGGGTCTCCAGGATCGCGCCCTGGGCCAAAGGCAGGCGCTAAACCGCTGCGCCACCCAGGGATCCCTTATTTAAATATTTAAATCATGTGTTGTTACTGAACTTTATAATAGCTTGTGTTTCATGTCCCTGGTCATATTGTAACCTCTTGAAGATGAATTCTCCCTACCTACAAAGGCCCAACATAGTATCCTGTAGAGTATTATTACATTGATGACTTCCAAGTAACCATAGCTTCTGGCTTTCAAGCTCCTATGTAGTCCCCTCACAATGAATCTGGGCTTGGCACACGACTTGCTTTGGCCAATGGGACATTAGCAAGCATGAGATAAGTAGAGGCTTGATAAGTGCTTGCCTTCCTGGAACCCAGCTACCATGTAGAAGCTCAGGCTAAACTACTGAATGATAACAGAGAGAAGTCCCGCCCTTTCATCCATCCTGAGAAGACCCCAGACATATGGGTGAGGCCATCTTAGACTTTCCAGCCAACCCATGAGCTGAAGGCAGCTGTGTGGGTTGATTCTTTGCTCTTTTATCTAGATGTTGTCATGTTAGGATGTGAAGGAAAATTGCTGTAGCCATCTTTTGACCATGAGGGAGCTTTTGGAGAACAAATCAGCAGTGAGGATGGGAAAGTGAAAAAACAGAAAGAACCTGGGCCCTTTATGACATTATATAGTTGCTATTAACTATTATATAAATTATATTAATGAACCAACTAGTTAATTGATTAAGGTCAACTTCTGGACTTTTTTATTATATGAGATGGCTTATTTCCTCATTGTTTAAGTTCTTTGAGTTTGGTTTTCTGTTCCTTGCAGCTGAAGGCATTCTTTTTTTCTTTCTTTCTAAAGTAATCTCTACATCCAATGTGGGGCTCGAACTTACCACCTTGAGGTCAAGGGTCACATACTCTACCCACTGAACCAGCCAGGTGCTCTGCAGCTGAAGGCATTCTAACTGATATACTCCTCAATCAGCTCTACTGGGACAAATAGAAAACCCCTGAAATTCTCTGCATTGTCTATAACAGACCTTCAATGAGTTTGTCTTTGCTGAGGAAGTAAAAGACTTTGCGGTAGACTGCTAGTTGCTTACCCAACAACTGTTCTCCCTTTTCCCCTTAATTATAGAACTCAAAATTCTAGCTGGGCATATTGCTGTCTAGAACAAAAGACTAGTTCCCTACTTCTTTGTGTGTAGATATGGCCGTATAACTGAGTTCAAGCCAATGAGATATAAGCAGAAGTGTGTGGGAGGGCTGCTTCACAGGGGCTGACTCAGCTGGAAGGAACCCTTTTTTTCTGCCCTTCTGCCTTTCATCTTTCTTCCTCCAGCTTGCTTTCTCTAACAAGAGTTCCAAGCACTATCTTAGGCCATAAAGTGACCTTGAGCATGGAAGCCAAGCTAGGATGGTCAAGACAGAAACCTGATGACAAAGTAGGGTCCCATAGAATCTCTGGACTGCCTGGCTTCAGATGGCTTGTCAACGAGAGAAATATACCTTGATTTTGTTTAAGACACTGCTATTTTCAGGTTTTTTTTTTATATTCAGTCAAGTAACTTTCTTCTAAAATATTAAAGACTGAGACACCTAGGTGGTTCAGTCAGTTAAGTGTCTGCTCTCAGCTCAGGTCTTGATCTCAAGGTCATGAGTTCAAGCCCCACACTGGCCTCTACTGGGATAGAGTATATGAAGAATATGAATAATAAGGAATCTCTCATTTGAGTGTTAAGCAAGCCCTCCCTGGCTTCCTTTTTCTCCATTTCCCTGAAACAGCATTTGGGAATCATTTTCTCTGTGCCTTGTTTGGAGTTCTAGATTCCAAGTAGTATAGTACAACTCTGGCTAACTGAAACAAAGAAAAATCTGTCAGAAGGACATTAGGAGTCACTGAATTGGCAGGAGGCTGGAAAACCACCCAGGAAATGGACAGGAGTTTGAGCAATACTGCAGTTAAGAAATCAGAAACCTGCAGTCTAGCAGCAGGAACAGACTGCCAGGTCACCGCCGCTGCTGCTGGCCCTGCTGCCCTGCTGTCACTGCACAAATGAGTGGCTTCTAATCCATGTTTTAATCTTTGCAACTGTCACTCAGTATCCAACGTCTCAGAATAGACTACATGAATTGGGAAGTTATAGCTCTTTAATTATTTTAAAGATTTTATTTATTTATTTATTTGAGAGAGTGAGTGAGTGAGAGAGAGATGAGAGAGCAGAGGGGTAAAGGGAGAAGCAGACTCCCCACTGAGCAGGGAGTCTGATATGGGCTCCAGAACCCTGCAATCATGACCTGAGCCAAAGGCAGATACTTAACTGAGCTACCCAGGTGTCTTGAGAGAGAACTCTTTAAAAGAAAACCAGGATGTTATTATAACAGAGAAATGGAAACTTCACAATCAAAAAATTATAAACATTCACTATATCCAAGCCAGAGTCAGGTGAAGACAACTTGACTGGGTGTGGCTTGGTGTCCAAGGTCCTAATCCCTCTATATGCCCTAAAAGATATCCTTTCTCAGGTGTCTAGGTTATTGTATTCCCTATTTTTGGCCTGGCAACCCTATTCTGATCTCCTGGCTTTCTATTCTTGTTTTTTCTTTGATCTTTAAGGAATGATTGAACAGGGAAGGTAGAAAGGGATGGTAGAGATATTCTATTTCAACCTCTTCATTTTCTAAAAAGATACTAGGTTTCCTTAGACTTTGATTTACATGTTTCTGACTATAGCCAGTATTGAGTACAGATTGTGTCTTCTGCATTGTGATGCTTGTTAGGGGAGGTCATCAGAAGACATGAATTCCTTTTTTTTTAATTTTTTTAATTTTTTTTATTTATGATAGTCACACAGAATGAGAGAGAGGCAGAGACACAGGCAGAGGGAGAAGCAGGCTCCATGCACCAGGAGCCTGATGTGGGATTCGATCCTGGGTCTCCAGGATCGCGCCCTGGGCCAAAGGCAGGTGCTAAACCGCTGCACAACCCAGGGATCCCAGAAGACATGAATTCCTGTTGACCTGTGAGGTAGGCTCAGACAATTGGAGCTCCTTGCCCCCTCCCCTTTCCTTGGAGTATGGGTTTTGCTTGTCTTTCCCATTTTTCCAAGGACATAGCCTAGAGATAGTGGTGTGGTATTGAAAAATACCTGCACAGTATACATGACTCAGTGCAGTTAAGGCCTCTACATATACTTTTAAAATTTGGTGGGTGGGTGCAGAGATCTATTGCTGCTGCCCAAGACAAGCCTCATATGTAAGTTCCCTTTGCTGAGTAAAATGGCCACCCACCAAGAGAGTGGCCTGCCTCTTTCTTCAGTCTCTCTCCTGCCCTCCATCTATGGGGGCTGATTTCAGACTATCCCTGGAAAGCTCCTGAGGAGGTTATGGGCCAACAGTGATTGACCCTTGGCTGTACCTGATTCTTACTAACTGCTGTGGGTTCCTGTCCCCACTAAAATGCATACACTGAAGTCCCAGAATGTGACCTTATGTGGGAATATCTCAGAATGTGACCTTATGTGGGAATAAAGTAATTATAGATATGATTAGTTAAATTGAAGTCATACTAGAATAGGGTAGACATCTAATCCAACATGACTGGTATCCTTATAAAAAGGTGAAATTTGAACACATGTACATACAGTAAAAATATCGTGTCAAGATGAAAGCAGAAACAGGGTGATTCTTCTACAAGTCAAGGAATACTGAATGAAGGTCACCAGAAAACCAGCAGAAGCTAGGAAAGTGGCATGGAACAGATTCTCCCTCATAGACCTCAGGAGGAACCAATCTTGACCTTGGACTTCTAGCCTCCAGAACTGTGAGGCAATAAAATTCTATTGTTTAAGCCATCCAATTTATGGTACTTGATTATGGCAGTCCTAACAAACTAATACACTAACCTCTCCAGGTCAAAGGCCTAATCTCTATTTGACACTTCCTTATTCCTAATCATGATACAAACATAATCTCCCCTCATAGGTTAGAGAACTTTGTCAATAGTCACCTGTGACTCTTCTTGTTTTCATTCAATCTCATACCAATTCTTTTTTTTTTTTTTTTTTTTTTTTACAGATTTTATTTATTTGAGAGAGAGAGATTGAGAGCCAACACAAGCAGTGGGATGGGCAAGGGGAGATGGAGAACCAGGCTCCCCACTGAGCAGGGAGCCCGACGTGTGGCTCAATCTCAGGACCCTAGGATCATGACCTGAGCCAAAGGCAGATGCTCAACCGCTGAGCCACCCAGGTATCCCACTCCTCACACCAATTCTTAACTACCTTTTTGAAATATCTATTTCACTGCTACTCCAGTCCCATTCCTTATTATCTCACAATTATTGTAACTATTTCCTAATTTGTCTCTGTGATGCCAATGTTATTTCCTTTATTTTTTTTCTGTGTCTCCATCAGGTTAATCCTTCAGCTTCCCCATGCCAACAACTTCTGATCAGAGCACACCTACAGTCTTTCCTTTTTTCTACTATAAAGCTTTCCCATTCCTCTGCCTGCCTTTGAGTCTCAAAAAGCAAATAAAGGTCATTGACTCTCTTGCTGTAGCAAACTCTGAATAAATAGCCTCTGTTCTCATTTTGTTTTTTCCCACAAAATGAATAATCTATGGAGGAAAAGGCATGCTTTTTCTAGTGGCTTTTCTAACTTAGTGGGATGTAAGCCTGGAGCTGTAAGCAGCATTTTGGTTACTATGTGGGGAAAGCCTGTCTGAGAACAATAGCAGCATGGAAATGATCAGAAAAGGAAAAGGAGGCAGGGAAAGCAAGTCCTGATGATGCTGTTTGAGATCTTGGCTCCATCTGTGGCTAAAGTCAGCACTACTTTTGAACTTTGAATTTCATGAGCCAATAAATTCCTATCTTCCATGTGCTACTTTGAATTCCTGTGGCTTGTAACCAAGAGTCCAGACCAATAAAAGCTCTTTTTTGAGCTCTTCTGTCCCCTTTAGATAAGAAGTGAGAGCAGTTTCTATAGTCAGGTGGAGAGGGAGGACTGGAAAACCCCACCAAAGTGAACCCTGGCCTAGCAGAGTTCCACGGGCACTGCACAATCTGCTGTGCTATCCCGAAGTTGGGCCCCAAGGTTACAGCTTCTTAGTTCACCATCTTCAGTTCTCAGCTACTGTTCTCCAAAGCAGAACACACAAAGTAGCTGGACCCAGAGAAGTTTCTGGCTTCAGCTACATGCCATATTACAACTAGCCTCACAGAACTGTAAGCCCTTGTATCAGGCCCTGACATCCAAACCTACTGCCCACCTCTTGGTAAATTCTCATTGGTGAGGAGGTTACTCAGTTTAATCCAGAAAATTTTTCTGAATCTCAAATCTTGGGACTTCTATTTCCTTTCCTACCCAAAGGCTCTGGGCTCCTATATAAATTAGTATTCCACATACCAGGGAATCTTTAGTTGTTGCTCAGTTTCTATCAAATAAAATCTTCCCTTAGGAAGGACAAAAGCATGCATTTTTATTTGGATACCGGAAGAAGTCATTTAGATGACTTTGTTGAATACAGAAAATCTGATCCTAGATGACTTTATCTATGGTTATTCAAAAAAAGCAACTTCTGTGGTATAAAATAAGTAAAAAGAAAAAAAAAAGCTCTTATTTCCCAGTACCCAACACTGAACAATTTCTACTTGTCAGGCTGGTCTCTTGTTTCCAAATTCAGCTTCTCTGCCTTTGCACATGCTGTCCCACAGCTTAACCTTTCCTCTCCCATTTTTGGAATCCTCTAATCCAAGCCCATACGACTGATTAATTAATTATATAATCATTTGCTCTCTTTCATAAATATTAGTATTTTCTCTTAACTAGTGTACACGTTCTTTGAGGGCAGGAACCATACTTTCCTTATATATTCTTTAGCTCCAAGCATTGCTGAGTGAATGAGAATGGATAATCAAATACCTTTTATAACAAATGGTACTTTCAATACTTCCATTTTTATATAAGGTGATGCAACATAAGACATGAAATCTTTTTGAGGTCTATAAAGATTGTCATTATAAATATTATTAGTATTTTAATTTTTAAATATTTCATCATACATTCACTTTGAAAACTAGCTTTTATTTTTGTTTAACAGTTAGGAAAAGCAATATTCTTTTGCACATCTCTAAACTTAGTATTCAAAAATTTTACATGTTAACTAACTTTAAAACATTTTTTTAAATATTTTTAATTCTGTACCCCATTTAAAATATAAAACTCATGTTACATTGATTACCCCAAGTTGTAACATTCTTAGTTACCTTTCTCTTGATCACCCCAATAAAATGTTTGTATCAGAAATAACTAAAAAAAAAAAAGAAATAATTTTTTAAAAGTAATTTCAACTTGTCAAAAAGTCAAATGGTTTAAAATTTAGTTTAATATTTCTTTTCTGTTGCTATAGAAGTGAATGTATTGTTTGATGCTGCAAATTAAAAAAAAAACTTTTTTGTGTGTCCTGTAAACATTCCTTCCTTAAATAGCTCCCTCCTTTGGATATGTGTCCACCTCTGTAAGCATTCAAGGGGAAATGGTAGGAGAATGGAGCATTTCTGAGCTCTTAGATATTTCCATCTGTTTAGTGGCTCACTTTGGACAGCTAAAATGAGAGGAACAGGTACCCTCTGTTTTCAATACTAGTTTTCAATAGGTTATATATATATATGTATTCCTGAACTGACATACAATGGTTTCATACCATTGAAACAATGGGTTTCATACATATATATGTATTCCTGAGCTGACATACAATGTATAGTTATTGTACATCAGTTGAGTTTTAGGATAAACATAAGATTTAAATTTCTTTTGCTGACTTTCCTCTAATAATATGTGAAAAAAACAAACTCTTACTTCAAGGCCTGAAATTTGAGACTGCTTTTCCATTTCTTCAGCTCCTAATAAGCACTAAGAAGCAATTTGCATCAATTCACCACCTACTCCTTGGCATCCCCAATTCCTCCAGCAGTTATTGCGAAGGTGGCTTCATTTTCAGGCATCTCAGGGCTAACAGAATACAAGGGAACAGAAGTTTATAAAAAGCTCTATTTCTATAAATACCATAGTCATGTCACAGGCATCACACTCCTATCAGTCTGAGTCTCCAGAGACATTTCAGAGTTGCTGTAGCTAAATGTGGACTACAGAATTTACCTACAAGTATTGTCAACCCTCACAAATGCTTATTGAACAACTTCCATTTGTAAGGTTCTGAATGTCAAGAAAAATTACCCGAAACTTGGAAATACGCAGAAAGAGTAACTGGGTATACTTTCAGTATATCCTCAGCACTTTGTGGCAGACCTACAGGGGCCTGGGTCACAGAGGGTATGCATGTTTCTTTCTTTTTTTTTTTTTTTTTAGATTTTATTTATTTATTCATGAAAGACACAGAGGAGAGAGAGGCAGAGACACAGGCAGAGGAAGAAGCAGGCTCCATGCAGGGAGCCCGACGTGGGACTTGATCCGGTGTCTCCAGGATCACACCCCAGGCCGCAGGCGGTGTTAAACCACTGCACCACTGGGGCTGCCGATATGCATGTTTCTATTAACTAGACCAATGAAGGGCAAGATTGTGACAGGATTTTTTTTTTATTTTTTATTTATTTATTTATTTTTTGTGATAGGCTTTGAAGTAAACTAAAAGATTGCCAAATACCTTCAGTGGAAAAATAGGTTGCCCAGCACATCCTTCCAGGTTCCTCAATTCTGTGAGAACTCTGCCTTTCATTGTCTTTGAGCTACTTGACTACTCTGGAAGTTATAGGTAATCATGAGTAATACAAATCATTCTTGCCTGTAGAAATGTAAATTGTATGAGGAGGAATGCTATTCATTCTTGTCTTATGGATATTGCCCTGTTTTTGATCAATTTCTAATTCATGTTAGCATTCCTTATTTGGCTCCATATGTGTGTTAATTTGATTTTTTCTTTGATCTGGTTATAAAATCTTATTAGTTCCTGCATTAATTGATGACTTCAATAAAATCTTTGACACTTTATATTTGTACGTGATTATATGATCTTTTAGATTTTGCCTTTTACTTTATTCTACAACACCGTAGGAGCCAAGGTTAATTTGTGGAAAACCGATGGCAATGCAGATGATTCTTGTCTGAGGGTGATGCAGATGATTCCAGTCTATAGCACTGGAAATGAATTTCTTTTTTTTAAAGATTTTATTCATTTATTTGCACAACCAGGGGGTGTGGCAGGGAGAGGGAGAGGGAGAATCGGTCTTCCCACTTAGCAGAAAGCTGATGTGGGGCTCAACCCCAGAACCCTGGGCTCATGACCCGAACTAAAGGCAGATGCTTAACGGACTGAGCCCCCCAGATGCCCCTGGAAATGAATTTCATTGTGTAGAGAAGCAATTGATTTCCCTCCAATAGAAAAGACAACTTCAAATGTTAAAATCTATTGCCTTGTAAGATATATTTTTTTAAAGAATTTATTTATTCATGAGAGACACAGAGAGTCAGAGATGCAGGCAGAGGGAGAAGCAGGCTACATTCAGGGAATTTGATGTGGGACTTGATCCCGGGTCTCCAGGATCACGCCCTGGGCTGAAGGCGGCGCTAAACCACGGAGCCACCGGAGCTGCCCGCCTTGTAAGATACTAATCAGATTTTCATCTATTAACAAATTTATTTCAGCATTCCTTTGACTACATAAATCTGTTTGTCAAATTATCCTTTGAATCAGTTTCTTCATTCCTTAAGGAGCTGAATCAAGTCTTTGACACATTTATTTTACATTTATTTGCAAGAAAGTTATGTTTTCAACTTCTGAAAATCATACGTTAGTATATGTACTAGACCTACAGATTTCACAAAGGTGAGACAGAACCTCTAGTCTCAAGAAGTCTAGCAGGTGAACTATGACGTGTGTCCAATATGTAAAGTAAGTTAAATTTTATAAAGGCAATATACATGTTACAGAACTCTAAAGAAAGGAGACATTGTACCAGTGAGGTTGATTAGGAAAGGCCTCAGAGATCATATTTGAAGTGGCTTTTGAGGCAGAAATGGGGACATCTCAGGCAGAGGGAGTAGTATGAGCAAAAACACAGGAATAGAGATACTTGTTTTATAGATAAGAAAGAAAGTAAGAAGTTAGGTTTAGGTATGTTGTGTTTGAAGTACCTGTGTGATACTCTTGTAGAAGAGTTCTGCAAGCAGTTGGAAACATATCTAAAACTCAAGTAAAAGGCTAAACAAGAAATAAAAATTTGTAAATCACTAATCGGGACGCCTGGGTGGCTCAGTGGTTGAGTATCTGCCTTCAGCCCAGGGTGTGATCCCAGGGTCCTGGGATTGAGTTCCACATCGGGCTTCCTGTGGGGAGCCTGCTTCTCTCTCTGCCTGCATCTCTGGCTCTCTCTGTCTTTCTGTGTTTTTCATGAAAAAGTAAACAATAAAATCTTAAAAAAAAAAAAAAGCACTGATCATGAGAGAAAGTCTACTGCTACTTTGTATTGTTATATATACAGGTTATGATGACTGTTTAGTAATATTAATAGCTTCCACTTATTATTTACTAATTTACCTGTCGGTTTCCTTTTTATTATTTTGTTTTAACTTTATGAGAACTCTTGGGTATGTATTATTATCCACAATTTGCAGATGAGATCAAAGTTCAGAGAGAAGTAATTTGAGTAATTTGCCCAAGGTCACAATTGCTGGTAAATGAAGATGTCAGATTAGAAACTAAGTTATTTGACTCCAAAGCTCATGTTCCTAACCACTAGACTATATTGCCCCTCAAAACTGGTTTTTATTTTTTGATTTTGTTTTGTTTTGTTAGAGGGGTAGAGATTAAGCACTATATTCTGAGCACACTATGAGTTCGGTTACTTCTCTTAGGAAATAGCAGGGGGGCCTCCCCTGAGGATAATAAATGGGTTGTATGTAAGGCCAGTCTTGCTAAACTAAAACTAGAGCTGGGTAAAAACGCCTGACCAAATCAGAAAATAACCTTTTGGCCTTGATGGTAAATACTCAGTTGGCCATTTACAAATGGCAAGATGCTAAGGACATGAGAAAGAGGGGGACCAAGCAAGATATCTGCAAAGTTGAACTGGGATTTGTTTGCTTTTTTGGTTCTAGAAACAGGATAAAACACAATTACTTCAGAAACTTGATGATTTGAGTGCCTCTTCAGTTTGGGGTAATTATTTATTTTAAAATTTTTTTTAATTTTTTAAATTTATTTATGATAGTCACAGAGAGAGAGAGAGGCAGAGACACAGGCAGAGGGAGAAGCAGGCTCCATACACTGGGAGCCCGATGTGGGATTCGATCCCGGGTCTCCAGGATCACGCCCTGGGCCAAAGGCAGGCGCTAAACTGCTGCGCCACCCAGGGTTCCCTGGGGTAATTATTTAAAATTTGTTTTCCCTTTGGGATCCCTGGGTGGCGCAGCAGTTTGGCGTCTGCCTTTGGCCCAGGGCGCGATCCTGGAGGCCCGGGATCAAGTCCCGCGTCGGGCTCCCAGTGTATGGAGCCTGCTTCTCCCTCTGCCTGTGTCTCTGCCTCTCTCTCTCTCACTGTGTGCCTATCATAAAAAAAAAAAAAAATGTTTTTCCTTTGAATTCAGTAGAGTTCTTTGTTTTCAATGTTCACCAATTTCAGATATGCTAAGTGGAATAAAATAAATGGGGTTTTTCTTCACT
Organism: Nyctereutes procyonoides; assembly: GCF_905146905.1. Classification (NCBI taxonomy): domain Eukaryota; kingdom Metazoa; phylum Chordata; class Mammalia; order Carnivora; family Canidae; genus Nyctereutes; species Nyctereutes procyonoides. The sequence continues at coordinate 27,207,863 of NW_026575049.1, read as the reverse complement.
CGAAAGTTTTAAAGAGAGAAAAATGTACACTGGGGGCCAGCTATAAATACTTAGGGAAGCTGTAACTATAGTGACATTCTAGGGAAAGAGTTTAGTCCATTTTTGCAGTCACTCCTGTACGTCTGGTAATTCTTCTGATAATCCTTTTTTTAAAATTTTTATTTATTTATGATAGTCACACACACACACACAGACAGAGAGAGAGGCAGGGACACAGGCAGAGGGAGAAGCAGGCTCCATGCACCGGGAGCCCAACGTGGGATTTGATCCCGGGTCTCCAGGACCGCACCCTGGGACAAAGGCAGGCACCAAACCGCTGCGCCACCCAGGGATCCCTGATAATCCTTTTCTATTCAATTCCTTGAGAACTCTGTGTTTTCTTTGAATAAGAAATGTCTTTCTCTTACATCTGTATGTTAGTAGTTGAAGCCATGGGAGTAGCTACAGCAGACTAGTTTCTTTTTAAGATTTTATTTATTTATTCATGAGAGATAGAGAGAGAGAGAGAGAGGCAGAGACACAGGCAGAGGGAGAAGCAGGCTCCATGCAGGGAGCCCGATGCAGCAGACTAGTTTTGACTGTCTGAAAAAGAGTATCTTTAACAAACTAAGAAACAGTGTAACGATTAAAAGTGTCAACCCTAGATTCGGACAGTACAGATTCTAATCCTGGTTCCATCCTTTATTGATTGTGTGATTTGGGCAAGGCCATTCACTCATTCACTAAGAAAGTATTTATTGAGCACCTGCTGAATCCTTGCTGTAGGCACTTGAAATCTGGAAGTGAGGGCAGCCCCAGTGGTGCAGCGGTTTAGTGCCGCCTGCAGCCCGGGGTGTGATCCTGAGGACCCTGGATCGAGTCCCACGTCAGGCTCCCTGCGTGGAGCCTGCTTCTCCCTCTGCCTGTGCCTCTGCCCCTCTCTCTCTCTGTGTCTCTGAATAAATAAATAAAATCTTAAAAAAAAAAAGAATTTGTTTAAAAAAAAAAGAAATCTGGAAGTGAAAAAAATAGACAAAGATCCTTGCCCTTATGGAACTTATATTTGGAGAAAGGAAGAAACAGATAATAAATAATGAACATAATAAATATGTTATGTAATATGTTAGAAGACAGCAAGTGTTATGGGGAAAGAGAAATAGAGCTGGGTGAGGGACAGTACAAGTGTGGAAACTGGGAGGAGTTGCAATTTTAAATAGGGAGATCTAGATAGGTATTGTGGAGAGGGTAACATTTGTTTTTTTTTTTATTATTATTTATGACAGTCACAGAGAGAGAGAGAGGCAGAGACACAGGCAGAGGGAGAAGCAGGCTCCATGCACCGGGAGCCTGACGTGGGATTCGATCCCGGGTCTCCAGGATCGGGCCCCAGGCCAAAGACAGGCGCCAAACCACTGCGCCACCCAGGGATCCCGAGAGGGTAACATTTGATCAAAGATTGGAGGAGGTAAGCTTGACAGCCAGAATGAGGGCTATGTAGGGAAAGATGATTCTAAGCAAGTACAAAGCCCCTAAGGTAGAACTGTGCCTGGCATGTTTATAGAACATCAAAGTGCCCACTGAGGTTGCAGTGCTGTGAGAAGAGGAGAGCAGGGACAATGCATGCTAAACCACCCCAGAGATTTGAGCTATTATTCTGAGTTAAGATGGGGAGCCATTGGAGAGTTTTAAGAAGAGGACAGATATGATCTGACTTAATTTTACAAGGGATCACTCTGGTATCTGTGTTTAAAATAGACTGTTAGAGGGGCAATGGGTACCTAACTGCTTGAGCCCTTGGTTTGCTCATGGTGAAAATAGGGATAATGACCTCCATCTCTTAGGGTTGTTGTTATAAACAATGAAACATATATATGAAGCACTTGGTGCAAGGTTTAGTACATGGCAGCCACTCAATAAGTATTAGCTATCATTATTAGCATCATCATCTTCTCAACTAAAAAGTTTTCTCTAAAGTCAAGAATTTTTTGCAGGAAATCTTTAGGGACCAGAAAGAAGGGAGGACATGCTGCACAGCAAACTACATTTTGACATTTTTAACTCTGATCTAGTTTTGCTGTTTTTATTCAAATTTATGGAAATTTGACATTTCTAACCTCTATAATAACTTTAATTATCCTTTATTGAGTCTACAGAACCAATATGGCCTCAAGACTGTAAGAACTGCAGGAGTTACTTGCTCCTGCAAATATGGAGGATTTGATAAAATATGCAAATGATTGAACACGTAGATGGAGTTCAGTTGTTAATTCAACAAATAGTTATGGAGTTCTTACTATGTGCCAAGTATCATGTTATGTGCTGGGGACATTTGTGAGGGAGATGTACGTGTGATGAGCTGATGCAATTCAGAGTGGAAAGTGTTTAGGAAAGTTTTTAAATTAATTAATTATTTATTTATTTCTGAGAGAGTGCATGAATGGGAGGGAGGAGCAGAGCAGGAGAGAGAGGGGAAGCAGAATCCCTGCTAAGCGGGGAGTCTGACTCTGGGGTCTGATCTTCCCACCTGGAGATCATGACCTGAGCAGAAGCCAATAGTTGGACACTTAACCAACTGTCACCCAGTTGGGGTGACACTAGTTGACACTTAGCCACCCAGGTGCTCCTAGGAAAGTTCTAAACACAGCAATCTAAGATACAGACTACGAAATTTTAGTAAAAAAATGGAGCAATCCCTACTACCCATTTAATTCAACAAAGAAAATTCGTAGCAGATTTCTAGGGATTGCTGAAGCCCCATAAAACACAGCATTTGTATATTATAGTCTATAGAGACAGGTCATGAAAAGCAAAATGGTTTAAATAATGATCAGATAAACGAGAGAACTGATTATTTACTACTTATTCAGTGACAGCCCATAATAAGTACTGTGATTCATAGTAAAAACCAGATTAGAAGCTCATGTGATTTCTTTTTGGTTGATTTTTTCCTCCCTTGAGTAGTTATTATATATCTCTGCCTTGTTGTTCAAGGTTGGCTGGTCAGTCAATCACAAATATTTTGTATCTATTACATCTCAGGTATTGGGAATATAGCAGTGAGCAAGAGAATAGTGTCCCTGTCCTTGAGGTATTTGCTGTCTAGCATGGATGACATGCATGATATAAATCATTACCAGTGAAATATAAGCTCTGTGAGGGCAGGGACTTGTCTTTTTGTTTTAGTTACTGTTCTACCCCCAGAACCTAGAACAGCTTTTGTGTAGTAGGTCTCTCTGTAAAAATTTATTGTTTATAATTTTTTTTAAAGATTTTATTTATTTCTTCATGAGAGACACACAGAGAGAGAGGCAGAGACATAGGCAGAGGGAGAAGCAAGCACATAGGAAGCCCAATGTGACTCGATCCTGGGTCTCCAGGATCACACCCTGGGCTGAAGGCAGGAGCTAAACCACTGAGCCACCCAGGCGTTCCTATTGTTTATAATTCTTAATTAAATAAGTAAAGTACCATGAAAGAATGTAAATCATAGAGTACAGCCTAGACTGAGAGGTTATGGACAGGTTCCCTATTGAAGTGATGTTTAAACAGAAACCTAACCCCCTCCCCTCAAAAAAACCCAAACTTGGCAGAAGAAAGGAGAAGAATACATCCCTGTAGGATCTGCCAGTGGTATAATTACAGGCTCTCAGGAGACGCAATTCTATTTAGTGCCATATGCCCAAGAATCTGATTAAAAATGAGAAAATATTTACCTGTCATAAATCTTGGCAATTCTCAGTTCTCCTCTTCCTTTTCTCAAGCTTATTCTTGTTGTTGAAGCATGAGCCAGAATGTGTCCCCCAATGGGTTTTTTGGGATCTGCCTGAAAACTGAATTAATAAAACACTTTTTTTCAAGTTTTATCATATGGACTATATATAGTAAAATTTGCAATTAAAAGGCAACTATTCTGTGGAGGACAGCATGGGACGTGTTCTAAGCAAGCAGAGGCTCGTTTGTTAACTATGGAGTAGGGTATGGTTTGAAGCTGCTATCCAGTTCAGGCTTCCAAGAGTCCAATGAGGTACAGTTCATGTTTTGATTGATTTTTTTTAAAAGGAAAAAACGTAAATAAGATGTTATTCACTGTCTTAGGATAACTCTTGGAGGTAAGCAATTTTTCTTAAAATACAGAGTAAACTTATTTATTCATTCATTTATCAAAAATGTTTTTTAATGGCCTGCCACGTGTCAAGCACTATTCTAGTCTAATGAATAAGAAATATCCAATTATCCCTATGAGGTCATGGTATAAATGACAGCAGATTGAGAACCTCCTTCTTGTTCATTAACTGTATGTTGGAAGCCTTCAACATCATATTTGTTACGAATTTGCAGTGAGAATAATCTTGGAAATATCCTTGTCTTTATCACTGATGCTCAAAGTTTATTCCTCCAAAAGAGGATACAGAAAAGATAAGTTTTTACTATGTCTGAATTCAAAAAACATATTATGATTGCAAGGTAGTTACAAATATTATTGACACTCATCTTAGGAGATATACACACTAGGGAACTAACATTCACTTGGCAAGAAGTGAAGGTTCTGAATAACCCTAATAGTGAACCCTTTTAAAAAGCTTAGATGTAGGGATGCCTGAGTGGCTCAGCAGTTAAGTGCCTGCCTTTGGCTCAGGGCGTGATCCTTAAGTCCTGGGATCGAGTTCCACATCAGGCTCCCTGTATGGGGTCTGCTTCTCCCTCTACCTATGTCTCTGCCTCTCTCTCTCTGTGTCTCTCATGAATTAAAAAAAAAAAAAAGCCTAGATGTAAAAATCCTCAATGAAATACTAGCAAACCAAATCCAGAAGCATATTAAAAGGATTATACACCATGACCAAGTAAGATTTATTTCAGAAATGCAAGAGTGGTTCAGCACAGGAAAATCATCAGTGTAATATGCCAGATCAACATAATAGAGGGGAAAAATCCGCATAATCATCCCAGTTGATGTAGAAGAAAACCTAGGCTTTGAAATCATCAATAAAGGGAACTGAATATAAACTAACAGATTATACTTGATGAAAATAAACTGTGACATAGTCTAATAACCTCAGCTCTGGGAGAATATATGGCTACAAATCAACTGAAATTATGCTTGTTCCATGAAGGTGTTCAGAATCCTGGTTACTCTAAGCACGAGGCATGATATAGTAAGGATGTAGCTGATTGACATGAGGTTAAATAGACTGTAGGGCAGTAGGGATAAGAAGCTCTCTGGTAAAGGAGTCTGCTCATAACATCAAGAGTCTGCTTATAAACTGCTGCTTGGTTAAATGGCTCAGGAGTTAGGACCAGAAGATCCTTGGTTGGGGCTGGAGAGGATTGGTTAAGATTCAGTAAGTCCAATGTTGGAACAAACACAGAAAGTTAGTTTTGGAGTAAACCACTATCAAGAAAGTAGCAGCCAGGCAGTTGTCCCTGACAGCAGTTAAGTCAGAAGGCTATATATCACATCTTTATCCATTTATCAGTCAATGGACATTTGTGCTCTTTCTATAATTTGGCTATTGTTCATAATGCTGCTATAAACATCAGGGTGCATGAATCCCTTCAAATTAGTATTTTTGTATCCTTTGGGTAGATACCTAATAGTGCCATTTGCAATAACATGGATGGAGCTAGAAAGTATTATGCTAAGCAAGATAAGTCAGTCAGAGAAAGACAAATGCCATATGATTTCACTCATATGTGGAATTTAATAAACAGAACAATTGATCATAGGGGGGAAAAGAGAGGCAAATCAAGAAATAGACTCTTAACTATAGAGAACAAACTAATGGTTACCAGAGTGGAGAGGTAGGGAATGGCTTAAATAGGTGATTGGGATTAAGGAGACCACTTGTGATGAGCACAGGGTGATGTATGGATGTGCTGAATCACTAAATTATATACCAGAAACTAGTATTACACAATATGTTAACTAAGTGGAATATAAATAAAAACTTCAGAAGTTTTTAGGCTAGGTTGCTTTCTGCAGGCAGCTGAGGGGTAGTAAAGCTAATGTGATCTCAGTTGGATGAAATATCTAGAGTTGAGTTGTCTATATAATGCTTACAGATCAATGCCACTCTTTTTAATGGAACGGCTCTACATTTTCCAGGTCATCCTACATTATCAGTGCTTCTTAAAGGTCTTAAAAGACTAATGCACTTTTCATATTGTGCCTTTAGTGCTATTATTATTATTCACCTATTATATTTACTCTCAATCTCTATTCTATCACCTGTCACTAAGCTCCTTAAAGGCGGACAATACTGTATTTGACCTTGCAGTGGGATGCCTGGGTAGCTCAGGGGTTGAGCACCTGCCTTCAGCTCAGGGCATGATCCCACAGTCCGGGGATCGAGTCCCAAAGTGGGCACCCTACATGGATCCTGCTTTTCCCTCTGCCTCACTCCCTGTGTGTCTCATGAATAAATAAATAAAATCTTTAAAAAAAAACAACAACTTTGTAGCAACCAGCTACACAGTGGGTGCTCAAAAACGTAAGATACAGAAATTATAAAAATATCAAGGAGAATATTGGACTGTAGAAAGATTGATGCTTCCACAGAAAGTAGACCAGTTAGAAATTTCTACCAAGAGGAGACAAACATAGTCAGCTAAAGGGGTGGAGAGAAGTTTCAACAGCTATGTTACTAGTTCTCACAGATGGTCTCTTGGTACTGCTTAGTAATTCTCCTATTTGAGCGTGGTTAGTCTCCGTAAGCACCCTTTCCATTCTCGTCCTTTCATCGTGGATGACAAACCTTGCTTCTTTGTAAAAAAGAAATGAATGTTTTTAAGAGGAAGATCCCTTAACGTCCTCTTCTTTCCATCTGCTTCCTCAGCTTTCCATCCATACTTAGCTATGGTTGTAGTCATCCTTCCTTCTTCCCTCTCAAACTTTGCTATTTCCTTATTCCAACAAGCCTTCTTATACTTCAGTGCCTCTGCACACACAATTCCTTGCAACAAAAGCCCCTTTCCCCACTGTGTTTGTTCACTTAGCTCCTACTCACACATCTAATGTCATCCCTTCTTGCAAACCTTGCCTGAACTTCTGAAACAGAGTAGAGCCTTCTTGTCTGTGTTCTCATATTACAGTATATTCCTCTTTTAAAGCATTCTACACTGTAATTTTTTTTCATTAAGTAGACTCCACATCTAATGTGGGGCTTAAACTCACAACCCTGATATCAAGTGTCACATGCTTCACCAACTGAACCAGTCAGGTGCCCCTACATTTTAATTTTTAATGTATAGGTCTCATTCCCCTACTATACTCTAAATCCTTGTTTATCTTTGTAACACTAGGACCTAGAAAAGCACCTATAATATAAAAGGCACTGTATAAATATTGTTAAATGAATAGAAGAGAGGAAATTTGGGTCTCCCTGATCTATATTCTTTTGGATACAGATTTGGATACACATTTCAAAGAAGCTATAATTCAAGGAGCATTTGAAGGATGTTCTGACAGAAAGGCAAATGGAAAAGGAGATAAACTTTCTCTCTAATGAAGTAATCCTACCCCCACCCCATTACTGATAATCTAAAGAGCAGAAAGGTAGAGCTTTTAGATGTATAGCCATGATTATTTCCTTAGCAAATTATTGCTTGCTGTTACCAATGTGGTACCTTATTATTATTATTTTTAAATGTGATTCCTTATGCAAAAAGAGAATAGGTACTACTGCTTGTTACTGATTACTCTGGGTGAAGAGCCTGAATATTAAGAATATTATCTCAAAAAAAATGTCATCTCCAAAGGGAGATGATTTTGAATAAAATAAATGGGGAAATAAATTATAGATGTTCAAAAGTACTAAAAAATATAGTAAAGATATTATAGGAAGAAAAATGTCCTCAAAAGTAACTCATAATGAGGTTATAGTTAATCAAAATAGATTGCTACATGCTATAACAACCTTAGCTCTGGAAGAATATCAAGTCAATTCAAATTTTACTTGCTCCATCAAGGTGTTGAGGATTCTGTGTAGAATTTTATGTAGAATTTATGGCTCTTAACCTTTCTTATAGGTCGCTAACACTTTGATAATTTTTTTAAAGATTTTATTTATTTATTCATGACAGACACAGAGAGAGGCAGAAACACAGGCAGAGGGAGAAGCAGGATCCATGCTGGGAGCCTGATGTGGGACTTGATCCCGGATTCTGGGATCATGACCTGAGCTGAAGGCAGATGCTCAACCGCTGAGCCACCCAGGTGCCCAACACTTTGATAATTTAATAAAAGACACAGACTCTCCCCCAGAAAAATGCACATATGTATATACACAAACTTCGCATGTAAGTTTAGGTAATTCATGGTTTCTCTCTCCTCTGGCACAGATGGGTATTAGTAATAACAATAACAGCTAAGATTTATTGAGTCCTTAGTATGTGGCAGATGCTCTTCTTAACTCATCCAATTATTTCCTTTTGCTATGATTCCATATTTAGTGAATAACTTTGGATTAAAATTTGAATTCTGGGCAGCCCGGATGCGCAGCCCGGTGGTTTAGCGCTGCCTTCAGCCCAGAATGTGATCCTGGAGATCAAGTACCACGTCGGGTTCCCTGCGTGGAGCCTGCTTCTCCCTCTACCTGTGTCTCTGCCTCTCTGCCTTTCTCTCTGTGTCTCTCATGAATAAATAAATACAATCTTTAAAAAAATAAAAATAAAATAAAATTTGTTTTTTTTTTTAAATAAAATTTGAATTCCTATAGAGATCCACCTACAGGGAGAGAATGCACTGGTCACAAGAACCTCAAATGTAGTTACATTTTTCATTGTCAGTAAACTGCCCCTCTAATCTTTCATTGAGTCTCTTGAGCTTGATTAATGTGAATCTGCTCCAAGAGATGAATTGGTTCTCAGTTGGTGACAAAATAAAATCTCTACCTATAAGGCTGAGGGCCTTGAACTCTGGTAAATTCACCAGGGTAATGTATATACCCCGCAAAGTTTCTCAAATGACAGCTTGTCAACCTTTTCCCAGGCTTATATGGCCCTGATGTACTGTGTGGTGTATAAGCGAACATTGAAGTTAGACCTGGGTTCAAGTTTTGGCTTACCAGCCAACCATGTGACCTCAGGAAAATTGTTTAAGCATAATAAGTGTTGTTTCTTCATTTTAAATGCTGGGTAATCAGGTACCTAACTGGTAGAGTATTTGTAAGAATAGAATGAAATAGTTTAGGTAAGGCATTAGCCCAGTGCCTACAATTATCTGCTTTCCTAATCCTGACTCAACCACACATTATCAATGCTACTTTGGACTAGTTCCTCACCTTTATGAAATTCAGTTTCTTTAACTGTAACATGGGAACAAAAAGATATTACCTCTTAAGGCTGTCATAAGGATTCAAGATATATTTAATATAACTCATTGAGTACCTACATGCCAGGAACTGTGCCAGGTCATTTATGTACATTAGCTCTACCCTTACCCTGATCTCAGCACATAAGAGATACTCAATAAATGGTAGCTATGATTATTTAATTATTTAATTAAATGATTCAGCTAAAATAGCCACTCTTTCAGTGACATGTAGACCATGACTTTCTTAAAGTTTCTTTGAACTTCCCGAGTATTTTAGTTGTTATAACCAAGGCTCGGGGTAAAGTACAAGAAGATGCAGCATTCAGCATCCTTTTAGAGGGCTTTAATTTACTTCTATTTCTGACCTAGTAAAAACAGCTTCAGAAAACCACCCACATTCCTCCTTCAGCCTATTCTTATTTCCCCTTCTTTCTTTTTTATTTTTATTTTTATTTTTTTTTATTTATTTATGATAGGCACACAGTGAGAGAGAGAGAGGCAGAGACACAGGCAGAGGGAGAAGCAGGCTCCATGCACCGGGAGCCCGATGTGGGATTCGATCCCGGGTCTCCAGGATCGCGCCCTGGGCCAAAGGCAGGCGCCAAACCGCTGCGCCACCCAGGGATCCCTCCCCTTCTTTCATATTTTCTTTTCTTCTTTCCTCCTTTTCTCAGGGAATGGGAGAGTATGATGAGGAGGAGGAAGAGGGGGTGGATATTAGGAATAAAGAGAGGTCAAGAGAGATTGTGTCATTTACCCTCCGCTGGTTGAACAGGACAGAGCGTATGACATCGTTGAGGGTAAGACCCAGAACAGCCTGACCTCCCAATGTCAAATCAGGGAGCTCTAGTCATGAAGTACAAGATTATGGTGACAGTAGGGCAGCTGATATTTTCCTAGGAGTGGGATAGGGAGGGTAGCACAGAGAGGCTAAAAGAGCATCAACTTTGAAATCAAAGATACCTGGGTTCAAATCTTGGCTCCCGTTTTTAAACTGGATGCTTGAGCAAGTAGATACTCTGGGCCTCTGTTTCCTCCTTTACAAATTAGGAATAATAATAGTATCTACCTCAAATACTGGTTGGAGTGGGGACCTTCAGGGGACTGCACAAGGGCAAGTTGGTACTGTCCCTAAGGGACAGCTGGAACTCCTGGTACTTTGGACCTGCTAAAGGGGAAGCTTTTGTGTGTGTGTGTGTGTTTTTTTAAGATTTTATTTATTTATTCATGAGAGACACAGGGAGAGAGAGGCAGAGACACAGGCAGAGGGAGAAAAATTTGGGGGGAAAGAAGATTTTTAAGATTTTATTTTTAGGGGCACTTGGGCGGCTCAGTCAGTTAAGTGTCTGAACCTTGATCTCAGTTCAGTTCTTGATCTCAGGGTCATGAGGTCAAGCCGTGAGAATTCAAGCCCTGCACTGGGCTCCACACTGAGCACGGAGTCTACTTAAAGGCAAAAAAAATAAAAATAATAGGAGTATGTTTAAGAAGTTTTGTTAAGTAATCTCCCCCTCCTGCCATTTTCTCATAAAATACGCATAAAAATCTACACTTTTTTTTCAAAAGTTTGAAGATGGAATTCTGGGGTTTGGGAAGGGGGCACAGAAAACAATCTGAGACTGACTTTATACAAAGAACAGGGAGGCTCAAGGAGGCTATCGTTTTATGTATGATAATGCATAAAAGCACCTGGCACATGGTAAGCAATCAATAAATATAAGTCCTCTTAATCTCTTAATGAAGTTCATATAGTTTATTTTTATTTATTTATTTTAAAGTTTTAATTTTATTTAAGTAGGCCTTGAACTCACAACCTCAAGCTCAAGATCTGCATGCTCTTCTGACTGAGCTAGCCAGGCGCCCCTGCAGTTCAAATAGTTTAAATGACTTGCTCAAGGTCACTATGCTAGTGAACTTGGCTTAATGTTTTTCCTTTAACCATACTGCCTCTTAACTCATACAAATAATGTTGGATTGGTCGGTGACACCCTTAGAGAATAAACTGCACTTTTACAAGACTGCAAATGTTCTAAGATGACTTTTTGTTTTAGCAAAGCAAATACACAAACGAAGTAGGTGGCAACATCATGGTCTTATTTGTTGCTCATATTATCTGCCCTGGTGTGGAGCTTTGCAGGCTGATACTTTCACTTTTTATCTCCAGGCCTTCATCACCTGGGTCATTCTAGTTCTAAAATCTGTATCTGTAAATCTCATCTAGGAGCTAATGCTTTGCTGTATCATACAGCAGCTCCTCGCCTCTATAATTTTGTTCCTTTTTAATACGATGTGCCATCAAGTATAATGCATGGGATATAAGCCTCAATTATTGTCAGCATACTTGGGGACTCATACCAATTATAGTGGTATTTCTCTGACAGGTCCTAGGCAAGCTCAGCGTGGAGTTTTTCAACACTGAGAAACAAAGATTTTCTTTCTGGGAGGTTTTCTGATAGCATTTGAGATCCTCTAGTTTAAAACTGTACTGTTTTTTTATTTCTTTTTCATTTAGTTGTGGCAATCTATGTGTTTTATATAAAGACAATTTAAAATTGTTAAAATTTAATATACTTTAGAATATGCTAATTATTTTTAAGACTTTTTTTTTTTGTAAAGATTTTATTTATTTATTCATGAGAGAGACAGAGAGGCAGAGACACAGGCAGAGGGAGAAGCAGGTTCTATGCAGGGAACCCAATGCGAGACTCGATCCCGGGTCTCCAGGATCACGCCCTGGGCTGAAGATGGCGCTAAACCGCTGAGCCACCCAGGCTGCCCTAGAATATACTAATTATAGTGAACCCTGATTTCTCACAAGTTGGCTCCATGGAGGAGATGAGGTTACAAAGCAGAGTCACCCAGCAAAAATACTAGTCTTTACTACCTTCTCTGGGTCTCAATTCACTTCACTATAAATCTCCCCTCCCTAGGTCCTACAATTGTTTCTTTCTGTCATCTCTCTATTTCTCCTTTCATTGTCTTATTGGAGTCAATTCAAAATGGTTTTACTCTTTTTGAAACGTTCTACAAATACAAGAAAAAGAACCCCTGTCTGACCTAATTTCAACAGATTTCCTTTGCCTTTTAACCCCAGATAGACAATTCTGGCCTCTGCAGTGTTCCCTCCCCACACCTGAAGAAAGAACATTGCTCTTTAACTTGTACTGTTTTATTTGAATGCAACCCACTTCCTCCCTCTGAGCCAATGAGTCATTTTCTCTTTTTAAAGTGAGCCCTGAAAATCTTCCATTTCTCTTCAGTTTAAAATTATTCTCTTTGTGAAGTACTTCATGTCCTGTGTATGAAAGACACCCTATAAAATGGAGAAGATTGCCTTAACCACTCAAGGGCTACAGACAACGCATGACCTACCAAGTTTTAACAATTCTGAGTTAAATGGACATCATTTATTTTCTTCTTTATAGAGACAAGGCACATAGTCTTTTTTGTGCACTAGTGAATTCCCAGAATTTTGATACATAATAGATTTTCAATAAGTATTTGTTGAATGAATAAGTGATTGATTCCCCCCTCCTCAATCTTTTTATCTTGCTTAATACCATGCATGTAGTTAATATGTTTTCACATTGGAATTTCCCGGGATGAAGTAGAAAATACTCATAAAAGCGTATTGAAAAGTAAGAGATACAAATTGCAGAAGATGCAGCGATACTTTTAGGGTTAGTTTAGAAAATGCCTGAAGAGGGGCACCTGGCTGGTTTGGTTGGTGGATTATGTAACTCTCAGTCCCAGGGTTGTGTGTTTGTGCCCCACACTAGGTAGAGGTTACTTAAAAATAAAATCTTTTAAGAAATAAAAAGATAGGGACACCTCACTGGCTCAGTCAGTTGAGCATGCAACTCTTGATCTCAGGATTGGGGTTTGAGCCCCACACTGGCTGTGGAGATTACTTAAAAATAAAATCTTGGGCAGCCTGGGTGCCTCAGCAGTTTAGCGCTGCCTTCAACCCAGGGTGTGATCCTGGAGACCTCTGATCGAATCCCACATCAGGCTCCCTGAATGGAGCCTGCTTCTCCCTCTGCCTGCTCTGCTCTCTCTGTCTCTGCCTCTCTCTCTCTTTCTGTGTCTCTCATGAATAAATAAATAAAATCTTTAAAAATAATAATAAAATAAAATCTTTAAAAAATAATAAAAAAACAAAGAAAATGCCTAAAGAGAGAAACATTTGTTTCAGTACAATTTGCAAATATCAAATATCTTCAAACACATATGTCAATGACCCATTTATCTGCTACTAAGTTATTATGTACTGCCTTCATTTTAAATAAAGCTATATTGTAATCATCATAGTAATAATTGATTTAAGCAAGAATCTTCAATGGATGTTAAACCAACTGGTGAGAGCTTATTGCAGAACATGATATTTACACGTCTCAGATTGCTCTTACACATGCCACAAGTTACTTACTCATTATAAAGGCGAAAAGGTCTTTTATAATGGAGAAATCTTGTGAACACCATCTTAATTACATGATCAAAGTTCACATCACTAATAATGGGACAAACTGCCATCATATGCCTCCTGATGATCTATGGAGAAGGCCACAATATTGCTTATGTAATTTTCCTGCCCAAGAGTTTAATATCTTAAATAATGAGGAAAAATACCCTACAAATTGAGGGACATTCTGAAAAACAGTTGGCCTGTGCTCTTCAAAACTGTCAGAGTCATAAAAGCCTAACACAAATGCTAAAGAGCCATTCTGATTAAAGGAGACTAAAGAGACAAGACCACTAACTCCAAGCAGTGCATGATCCTCAATTAGTCCTGAATCAAAAATAAAATTTAAAAACCGCAACAACTATAATGGATGTTAAAAAAAAAGATTTTACTTATTTATTTGAGAGAGAGAGAGAGTGAGAGAAAGCGGAAGCAGGGGGCAGGGAGAGGTAGAAGCAGATTTCCTGCTGAGCAAGGAGCCCAATGTGGGGCTGGATCTCAGGCTCCTGGGATCATGTGCTGAGCCGAAGGCAGCTGGTTAACTGACTGAGCCACCCAGGAGCCCCTATAATGGACATTATTGAGACAATTGGAGGCCCTGGAATATAAATTTAAGTTAGATAACACGTGCCAATGTTAAATTTCCTGACTGATAGTTGTGTTGTGGTTATGTAGGAGAATGTTCTTGTTCTTACAAGAAATATGCTGGATTATAAGAGGGGAAGTGTCATAATGTCTGTAAATAATTCTCAACGATTCAGGTGGAAGACCTCTCAAATGGTTCACCAAAATATAATATATATTTGAGTATATGTGTGTATGTATGGAGAAAGAGAGCTTATACACATACATACACAAAACATGAGAGAGAAAAAAATGTGGCAAATGTTTACAATAGATGAGCGTAGGTGAATGATGTATGTGTCTTCACTTGTACTAGTCTTGCAACTTTTCTGTGGTTAAACAATTTTCTAAATAAAAACTTATTGGAAAGATTGACATCACGAATTCAGGGTAATTTTGATTGCTTTTTCAGATACATCATGCTCAAAATGTTTGATGGTGGCAACTAATCTTTCTTTGAATTTTCTGTTTTCATCATCCTACTTTATTTAGCTCTCCTTGCCTTTCTGTTCACTGCCATCTGTCAAGCAGAGCCATCAATAAGTATATAATGTGCACAAACACCTCAACAGATTCTGAACATGCCTAAGTGTGAACTGAAATTCTGTTTCTTCTAACAGGAGACATCTCTCATAAGACCTCTTATAAACGTATCTCTTGTATATCCTGCAGAGAGCCTCCATTTTTTTTTGGTTTTTAGACTGACAACTTATCAGTACAATAGAAGCCATTCATGTATATGAAATATAAATTTTAATCTTTTTCTCATCCTCCAATATCCTTTTAGTCCTAGACAAAAGAGGAGCCCAAAGTATCCCTGAAAGTGGTTAAAGAATTGCTTTATTCTATAAAGAACTAGAGAAAAATAGACACTAGATAACAAGCAATATTTGTAATTATGAAGTAATATGCACTGTGTAATAGAGTGATTTGTGATATATTTGTGCCCACATTGGGACTTGATCATTTTGGAATTATTTTCTATTCTCCACTCTAACCCTTTTGGTGTTAACCTTTGTGAAATACAAAAGCAGACTATTGAGGCTTACGTCATAGTTGCTCCTGGATCAGCAGTCATTTGATTGGTCACAAACACAGCCACATTATATTCTGCATCAAGAAATAAAATTAAGAAACTAAGAGAATAGCAATATAAAAAGTTCATTGCTTAGGTTTCAAAGTTTATGAACACTGTACTATGAAGTTATTTTATAAACAATATTACATTCCTATTTTCTAATTTATAACGTAAGTTAATTTATTTAAAGTTACTACTGTTATTACTATTTAGGTACTTATTGTATTAGAATCAGTATTTTGGTTTAAAAAAAACAGTTGCATTCCCATCAAGGTAATTTTATTTTTTAAATATGTATTGCCTCCCAACATTATTCTAAGCTTCTCTGCAAAGCCTACTCAACAGTCACAGATGCTATTCTGATAGCGCCACTTATTTTAAAAATCTACCTTCTGAGATTTTTTGGAGTCGTGACAACATCTGGGCCAATTTTTGTTGCCGTTCAGCCAACTCCCCGCGACCGCTGAAATCCACTCGAAAAAGTGCCATTATTGAATCAATGATCTGCACAGGATTAAAGTAAAAATAAATAAGCATTTGAAAATGGAAAGATATAAATTTGGATTGGAATCAATAGAAGAAAAACAATACACTAAATAGCTCTTTGAGGCAGCAGTATTTAAAAGCTTGTACCAATAGCTTGAAGATGCCAGCTTCTTCATGGAACTTTGCTGCTACATAATCAAGTAGCTCCATCTGATGTTCACCTGGTGGGAAATGCAGTGAGAACATTTTATAAAAGCTAGAAGAGGCAGAGACTAGGTTCATTTATGTTCTTGGAGTCAGGCAAAAGAGAGTCCTGAAAGGATTTTCTTAATTATTCATGGATTTATTAAATATGATTTCTACATTCTACCTTAGCATGCATGCCAAATGCTACATTATCCAAAAAGAATGTTACTCTCCATTTCAAAGAGAAGAAAAAGAAATCATTTGAGGGCATTTTACTCTCAGGGCTTGCCAGATGAAAAAATCTGTGGACTCACTAAATAAATTTGGAGGAAAGTAAAATGAAAAGAGAATAGAACAGTGTCAAAATGTTATAAGTATCACTCAAATAGTAAATCAGTGCTGCCAACCTGAAAACAGCCCAACCATCCAATTACATGGGACTCTTACTCGTATAAGCACGTGCATAAAGTACATTGTCCAGTACTGCATCATGGTCTACATTGAAGCGGTCAGCAATGTCTCGAAGGCGATCCGGACGACTGGAGTATGCCAAGATTAAGGATCCAATAAATCAATTCCAAAAAAAGTTTAGAACAACTACAAAAAATAATACTTTAAGTAAGTAAACTAACAGAGAGGCAAACGTCGTACCTGCAAAGGTACTCTGGAGGATGCCAATAATCACTTAAAATCTATATCAGATTTTCTTTTTCCTAAGTGCCCAATTAATAAATAACTTAGTGATAACAGTGATAGAAATGATGAGGAAGTGATGAATTTAATATTAAATACTCGAATCCTTACCATAACTTTGGAAACTATTTGTTATGGCCTATATTACATTTTACAGATGAAGACACTCACAATCAGTTTAGGCAAATGACTCAGGATTATGTAGCAAATCAGTTACAAGAGGAAAAAGTAGAAACTAAGATTTGTGACTCTCATTTGATCTCAGTTCTATAAAAATAGATCTATTCTAGGAAGATAATATCACTGAATTATAATTCAAGTCACTTCAAAGTGAATTAATTCACTCTCTTTAAACTCCTCACTTGTTCAATATGAAATAATTTCATATACTGTTAACCACCAGTTGCCAACAAATGATAAATTTGACTATATGAAGAAAAGGATCAAAAAGAAATTTCAAGGATCATGGGGTGCCTGGCTCAGTCATTCAAGCATGCAACTCTTGATGTTAGTGTTATGAGTTCAAGGCCCGCATTGTGTGTAGAGATTACTTAAAAATAAAATCTATTGGGATCCCTGGGTGGCGCAGCGGTTTGGCGCTTGCCTTTGGCCCAGGGCGCGATCCTGGAGACCCGAGATCGAATCCCACGTCGGGCTCCCGGTGCATGGAGCCTGCTTCTCCCTCTGCCTGTGTCTCTGCCTCTCTCTCTCTCTCTGTGACTATCATAAATAAATAATAAAAAAAAAAATTTAAAAAAAAAATAAAATCTATTTTTAAAAAAGATTTTATTTATTTATTCATGAGAGGCACAGAGAGAGAGAGAGAGGCAGAGACATAGGCAGAGGGAGAAGCAGGCTCCCTGTGCAAGCCTGATGGAGGACTTGATCCCAGGATTCCAGGATCATGCCTTGAGCTGAAGCAGATGCTCAACCAATGAGCCACCCAAAAATAAAATCTTTAAAAAAAAAAAACGTAATTTCAAGGATCAGAAGGAAATTCCCAATCTATGGTTTTGGGTTTGTTTAGGGTTTAAAATCTACCTTCTTCTAAAGGACTTGTGTGTTAACTTTCTGAAATTAGTAAATTCATAGGGAGGCAAATTCAGTGCACCTGCAAAGGTATTCTAAAAAGGAAGATGCTAATAATCATTTATAACTATCAAATTTATAAAGGAATAACCAACATTTTTTAAGGTTTTTGGTGATCCCAAATATGTCTACAGTATTCTCTGAAGTAAAGTGAGCTAAAAGAAAATCCACGTCTGTGTTCTCATTTCACTTTGTTTACAGTGTTTGTATAGTACTGATCATACCATAACTATAAAATGAGGACAATTTACAATTTTACTTGTGACATTTACAACTAGTTCCATATATGTAGAATTGGATTGTCTTTATGCTTTCCCAGCCATCTATATCCTAATGCACAACGTTGTGTTTTTTCTTCAGAGCTTCAGTGACAATCATTAAAATCTTCCATTGCTACTGAGTGTACCCAGTAGATGTTTTTGGTGGACAGGTCAAAGAGGGCAAGGAACTAGAAAACACAGTAAAAATGCTTTTCACTACATCACTTTTTACAGAACCTGGTTACTATGTGATTGAAAAGTGTAAAAGTTGGGCTTATGCTGAAGGGAAGTTCAAATCAACCTATAAAAATTTGTTAACCAATCACCATATGGAATTGATTACCATTTCAATTGCTAACCAATTAATTGGTAATTGTTAACCAATTACCAATGCATTGTGGAAAATATAAGGAGTGGTAAAACAATCCATATTATAGGTAAATGTAAAACATAAGAAGGCAAAATATAAACACATAAAAAGGAAAATATTAAGACAAAGCAGTGTACATGTAAGAGAAACTAAAGGATGGGCACCTGGGTGGTGCAGTTAGTTAAGTAGCCAACTTTTGGTTTTGGCTCAGGTCATGATCTCAGAATTGTGAGCCATGGGCTCTGTGTTCACTGCTTGAGATTCTTTCTCCCGCTCCCTCTGCTCATGGTCTCACTCTCTCTCTAAATAATAAAATCTTAAAAACAAAAATACTAAAGGAATGAGAACATTCCATTGGCGCTCTTGAATGTCCTTGTTCCCCCTCAGCTGTCCTCCCTACTCCTTCTTGCATATGACTTGGTTCCTAACTGTTCCTCTCTACCATTCTTGATAAAATCCAAATTGTCCAAACAGTGGCTGCTCATCTGCAAGAACCATTCCTCCCTCTTCAAGAACCATTATTAATCAATTATTTCTGAAACTAGCTGAACTCTAGCTGCATTACTGAAATGCTACATGGCATTCCACCCTCTTTCCCAAGTTTGGAGTCTCCTTCAGGTCTTCTCATGCCCATTATTTCCAAATCAAGTCTTCTGCACTTGGTTCTGGGTTTGTTTTTGTTTCCTTCTAAGAGAGTATTTTAGATAGTATATTCTATAGCAAAATAAGAAAGACAAGGTTCTTAATTTTGGGTAATTAGAGAAGATTAGAAAAAGCAGGCCTTCAAAGGAGGACCTTTAATGGATTTGTATGATTCAGAAAGGCTCTGAGGTAGGGATAGACAGTTCAAATATTCAGGGAGGATAGAAATACACCATACATATTTCTCTATGGCCAGATTCACATTTAAGAGTGAGAGCAAAATAAAGGCATTTTCAGACATGCTAGGGCTCAAAGCTTACCACCTAGATTACTTTTCTATAAGAATGACTTGAGTAGGTATTTTGATAAAACAAAGCTACAGGAAAGAAAATTAAGGATTCAAGAAACCATAATGAACAAACATAATGAATATCTTTATAGTTAAATCTAACTAATTGCTGATGTACAATGTATTCATGTTTTAGAGACAATAATGTTAGACTAGAACAGACTGGATCCTTTTGCCTCTAATAGTGGTAATAGTGAGTAATGAACTTGGAGAGCTAGGCTGGGGCTTCATTGTGAACAGCCTAACAAACTTGTGCAAGTCTTTTTTTTTTTTTTGTGCAAGTCTTTTCTATTGTTAAAAACAATTTTCTCTGAACCTGATACCTCAAATTACTGTATTTCTTCTTCTAATAACACACTGTCTCCATTCTTTGTACTTTATTTGCAATAAGCTTCCGCCATCTTCCTTTACTGCAAATGCTCTCTTGGATTCCTAATTTCAAACCTCAGTGATCTTTCCCAGTTTGTGCCTTATCTCTCTAACTCTCTCTTCATGGAACAGTGCTGACTGCCCTTTTCTTCTTGAAACTTTCCTTTTGTTCAGCTTCTACAACCAGATTTCCTCCTACTTCCTCTGTCTCTATGGCATCCTCTTTTTTAGGTCCCTCTTCCTAAACTTAGGCACATTCGGAAGTTATGTTCTCAGTTCTCCTCTCTTGTAAGTTCTCTTGCCCTTTTTGTTTATTCCATCTATATCTCTGGCCCTGCCCCTTCTCAGACCGAGTCCAACATTTCCAACTGCCATGTGGATGTCCTCCTGTTCCTCATATTTAACACACCAAAATGAAATACACCCTTTGTCTGAAACATGATTTTCCCAATTCTGTCTTCAGTGTCATTATTCTTCCAGTATCTAGACAAAAATAGATTCTTCCAGTATCTATTCTTCCAGTATCTAGTAGTTTCTCAAACCTCTCCTTTGTCTACCAAATATAGTCATCAAGTCCTATTAATTTTCCTCCCTAATATTTCTTGTCCCTTTTTTCTAAGATTCTTATTTTTAAAAAATATTTTATTTACTTATTTATTCATGAGAAACACAGAGAGAGGGGAAGAGACACAGGCAGAGGGAGAAGCACGCTCCATGCAGGGAGCCCGATGTGGGACTCGATCCCGGGATTCCAGGATCACGCCGCAAGCTGAAGGCAGCGCTAAACCGCTGAGCCACCCGGGCTGCCCAAGATTCTTATTTTTAAATAATCTTTATACCCAACATGAGGCTTGAACCTACAACCGTGAGGTCAAGAATCGCATGCTCCACTGATTGATTAGCCAGGCACCCCTTGTCCTTTTTTTTTTTATTCTTCCTGCTTCCAACCTAGATCAAGCTCTCATTACTTGCCTAGAATATTGCAAAAGTATCAATTTACACCCATCATCTCATTTTAAAGCCCTTCATATCTAAGACCCAAATCACTTTTCCAGCCTTAATTCTGAAATATCTTACATTTCAATTAAACTATAATTCTTTCTGTGACCCAAACAGGTTCTGCTTTTTTCCCTTCTGTGCTTTTGTTCTCTTCTTTCCTTTCCCTATATGTTGAACCATGACTTTCAGTGAGTCAACAATCTTCTTTTTAATTGGAGAAGAGGATTAAAAACAAATAAAATATAAATTCGTCTCATGTATCCATTTTGTGAATTTTACACCAAACCCATCTAGAAAAGTGAAACTTTTTAAATAAAGGGTGATTTGAAAACCCTACCAACAACTGCTTTCCCTGTGGCTTTTCTCAGTTTTGCTGGTTTAGGGGATGATTATAGGAATGATATATTTCAAACTTTGTTTTATAGTAACATTATTACATCACACTATTATGCTAGCAACTTGTTTAAATAAAAAGGTTACAAAGTATTTTCTGTATCAATGAAGATAATCTTTCCTCCTGAATAGCCACCTGCTCCTGGAAGTTGAGCTGTCACTAGGAAGCAATTTAAAAAAAGAAATAATATTAATAGAATTGAATAAACTTGGTACAAGTAAAAATATAAATTAACATAGGATTTATGTTGGTTGCTACTGTTTCACCAATCTGACAAAAAATCATGACCCCTTAGTTTCTAAACAGCATGTTATTACTAACCAGTGGTAAAACTGTTAAGTATTCCATCAACATGGTAGTTCAACAAAGAATGTCAATATCTCTCACAATGGGAGATATTCATGAAAATTCTCCTAAAGAATAGATTTTAAGTATTACTTTCTTCCTATAAGAAACAATCACGAACATAATTTATGTTATATAACTCATTTAAGTAACCGTCCTATTAATGCAGGTCAAATTTTAAAATGCATTTTCTTTATAGGTATTAGTAGTTGACACTATGGAATTTCTTTATATTGGGTTCACGTATTATTTCCTTTATTTTTCAAAACAACCTTAAATTTGGCACTATCCTTATTCCTATTTTACTGATGGGAAAAATTAGAAAGGTGAAGTAACTTCCGTGAGGTTACACAGTTATTAATGGTAGAGCCAAGACTGGAGCCTAAACCTTCTGTTTAGGTCAAAGAAATACAGAGTAACATCTTTGTACAAAAGGAGGTATTTTTGTTTATTTTGTTTTAGAAAAATTTATTCTTAGGTCTTTTATAAGGCCAACTTCACTCCATGGAAAGTTGGAGATTCTAGGTCTCAACTAATTTTGTAACATTCTTGTCAATAGGATATAGAGAAGATAGAATGGGTAAAATGGAGACAATGAGGGCCTCTCCCCACTACCAACACTATCCTCATATACCCATTCAATTCCTCCCTGTTACCATTCAGGTGGTTCAGAGTGCAGCACATACAACATTACCTCAAGCATCACACGTTCAAAGACTAGTTCTAGTATTTGTGTAACCATGGACAGTTTACTTAGCTTCTTTGAGTTTTAATTTCCTTGCAAATTTCAGATTACATGAGATTATATAAAGTTCCAGGCACAAAATAAATTAGTAAGCAAAAGCTATGATTATTATCATTATTGTGGTTGTTATATATCCTTACCACAGAGGGTATGAGACAGCTGGGTTTTTCCAGTACGAAATTCTGTGAAATATAGAAAAAAACAAAAACTACATAGTTAATTTTTAGCTATTTTCATAAAGAATGAAAAACAGTCTTAGAGTATTTTCTTTGTCAAATCTTACATATAAAGTACCACTGTGTCATGGAAAGATCCTGCAATATGAATACCAGTAGTAAAAATAAGTTTTTAAAGGTTTGTTTGTTTTAAAGATTTTATTTATTTATTCATGAGAGACACAGAGAGATAGGCAGAAGGAGGAGCAGGCTTCCTGTGGGAAGCCCAACGTGGGACTCGATCCCAAGAACCCAGGATCACGACCTGAGCCAAAGGCAGATGCTCAACCACTGAGACACTCAGGTGCCCCTAAGCTGTGGAATCTGATGCTATCTCTGGGTAGACAGTGTCAAAAATGACTTGAATTCTTGGATAATTGCTTGTTGTGGGGGAAAATAATCCATGTATTTGGTGACCAGAAGTGTCAGAAGTGAAGTGTTTATGTAAGAGACTTCCAGGAAAAAATATACAGTAGGAAAGAACTGGGTTTTCCCTATAAAGGGAAAAAAATACTGAGTTTTTTCATTTTAGTCATATAAATGAAAATTTAAGACCCTACTACAAGGAAGGAGGGCCTAGGGTTCTTCCACTGCACTGAGATCCTCAAGGGAAAGCTGAAGGAGTCTCAGACTGGTGGTATGCCCTACCTCCCAATAAAAGCAAATTCTCTCTGCTTCCCCACTCACCATTTTAGGTCCAGTGAAATCCCATAGATCAAAAATCAGGCAGTAAGCTCACAAATATAAAAAAATACACAAGAGAGTAAGCCACTAAGACTGATAGTCAACAGAAATAATAAAAACCAGATTTATTTATCTATGTTGACAGGAACATCAACAACATAAAAACAGACTTAGTTCTCCAAGGATTGCAGATACTGGAATTGTATGGCACAGCATATAAAATAGTTTAGCCTCATTCATTTGGGGAATATGAATAATAGTGAAAGGGAATATAAGGGAAGGGAGAAGAAATATGTGGGAAATATCAGAAAGGGAGACAGAACATAAAGACTCCTAACTCTGGGAAATGAACTAGGGGTGGTGGAAGGGGAGGAGGGTGGGGGTGGGGGTGAATGGGTGACGGGCACTGAGGGGACACTTGACGGGATGAGCACTGGGTGTTATTCTGTATGTTGGTAAATTGAACACCAATAAAAATTAATTTATTAAAAAAATAAAAAAATAAAATAGTTTAGCATGAATTATTTTGAAGAAAAATAGAAGATATATAATCTGAGAAGAAAAAAATCTACTCTCTATGTTCCTGGAGCATGCATATCCTAGAAATAAGACTGGTCTCATTATCCAATTACCTTTTGAAGTAACGAGAGAAGAAAAAAGTCTATTCTCTTCTATGGAAGTCAGAGACAAAAAGATGACAAATGCCAACAAGACTTCTCCGTTAATGTTAGAATGTATTTTAATTCCAGCCCAGAACGGCCCTCTATTATAATTAAGATTTCAACATAAATTTCAAAGTAGATACAATGTACTATTGGTTGTCTGTTTAATTATATATGTATGTGTGTACATAAGTTTTTTCATTTAACAAAATATTAAGGTTCTACCTACCTCCAAAAGCTTCTGTGATTGCCATGCTTTCAATTCCACCTCCTAGCAACTTACTGGAAATAGAAAGTAAGCATTAGTAAAAGGAACAGAAATAGATCAAGAAAGAAGAAAGTGTACCATTTGTGTCATATCTATCTGTCTATCTATCTATCTATCTATCTATCTATCTATCTATCCACCATCACAAACGGGAATTCTTGGGAGGACAAATGGCACTCTACCTCTTTAGACCATAGGTTCTGGTATATTGGCAAAGTGGATCAAAAAAACAAACAAACATATAAGTCCTGTTGTTCTTGCTCTTACTTCTGAATATCAATAGGAAATGGGCTATATAGGTTTAAGATTCATTATTCTTTAGAACTGAATTGCAGCTTGAATAAATGGTCTTAGTTATTAACTGGATTGTTCATATTGTGCTTGGGACTATGTTTCTAAAAGTCAACTGAATATTTAGTGGTTTTCTTTAATTTATTTTTGTTATTTTTTTAAGATTTTATTTATTTGACACACAGAGAGAAAACTCACAAGCAGGGGGAGAGTTAGAGGGAGAACTAGTCTGCCTGTTGAGTGGGGCTCCATCTCAAGACCCAGATCATGACCTGAGCTGAAGGCAGATGCTTAACCAAATGAGCCACCCCGGTGCCCCTATTTTTTAAATTAAAAAAATTTATTGGGGCAGCCCCGATGGCTCAAAGGTTTAGCACTGCCTTCAGCCCAGGGCCTGATCCTAGAGACCCGGGATCAAGTCACATGTCAGGCTCCCTGCCTGCTTCTCCCTCTGCCTGTGTCTCTGCCTCTCTCTCTCTCCGTGTGTCTTTCATGAATAAATAAATAATATCTTTTTAAAAAAATTTATTTATTTGAGAGAGAGAGAGAGAAAGTGAGCATGAGCAGGGGGAGGGGCAGAGGGAGGAGAGAACCAGGCTCCCCACTGAGTCACAAGTCTGACATAGGGCTCCATCTCAGGAGCCTGGGATCATGACCTGAGCCAAAACCAAGAGTCAAACGGCTTATGAGACTGAGCCACCTAGGATCCCCTGAATATCCAGTGTTTAAATATACTGAGAAATGTATGAAAAATAGATATTAGGAGATTCTGGTGATTGAAACCATGATTGGTCTGTCTTACACAAATAGAACTCAATGAAGAACATGTCAGGATAGGAAATATTCAAAAGTATTATAGGTAATGCTAGCAGTTAGAAGAATAACTGTCAGATTTTGACAGCATATATTTAATTGACAACTCAGTGTTTCAGTGTATTTAATATTCTTGATGTGAAAAGACTTAAGGTTAGGTCATTATGTCACTCATTCATTAAATACAACAAATATTAATTGTGTTAACTGTACTAAGACCTGGAAGGAGACTCTTAAAATCTTTCTTATTTCTATTAGCATGACTTTTGGACATGGGATCCTGGGTCCTGGGATTGAGTGCCACATCAAGGCTACTTGCTGGGAGCCTGCTTCTCCCTCTGCCTATGTCTCTACCTCTCTCTGTGTGTCTCTCATGAATAAATAAATAAAATTTTAAAAACCTAGTTCTTGAATAGTATTTTCTGTGCCCAAAACTAAAACCGAGGACACCAGAAAACTCACTACAACAGTAAGAATTCCTTCAACCCAATGTTGCTTAAACCAGGATGTGGAAGAATGACTGGAGAATATCAAGCTGTCACTTAAATCAAATTGTTTTGTTAATCAACCTGATTTTGACCAATATGCCTTGGGGTAGGATTTCCCAAAGACTCTTCCTTAGCTGTTACGTGAAAGAAGGGTTCTGATTTTTAAAATTTGGGGTAATCCTAGGTTAAAGAGGTGTTGTATTTCATGACAGGATTTTATTTTATTTTATTTTATTTATTTTATTTTTTAAGATTTTATTCATTTATTCATGAGAGACGCAGAGAGAGAGAGACAGAGAGAGAGAGAGAGAGCCAGAGAGAGGCAGGCTCCATATAGGGAGCTCGATGTGGGACTCGATCCCGGGTCTCCAGGATCACGCCCTGGGCCAAAGGCAGGTACTAAACCGCTGAGCCACTCAGGGATCCCATGACAGGATTTTAGATCCTTTAGTAGGCTGGTGTACACTGTGAATCTCCATAAGAGGAATATATAGTATACTACACTTCACCAATTTACTTCATTTACTATTTCTTTATTCATGCAGTCACCTAATACTTACTGAGAACCTAGTGTGGTGTTTAAATGGAGTCTTTCCTGGGCAGCCCTGGTAGCTTAGTGATTTAGTACCAACTTTAGCCCAGGGCATGATCCTGGAGACCCAGGATCAAGTCCCATGTCTGGCACGGGGCCTATTTCTCCCTCTGCCTCTCTCTGTGTGTCTCTCATAAATAGATAGATAGATAGATAGATAGATAGATAGATAGATAGATAGAGTCTGTCCTAATCGGATGGGGACCCCCTAATGTGGGGTGATGATCAGGTGGTAGCCAACAGTCCTGGCAGTGAAGGATTCACCAGAGGCAGGACAGAGGAGATAGCTTATTGAATACACTGCAAGGGAGGCGCAGGCAAGAGAGCAAGGGAAAGGCTGTCTGCTATGAAGCAGTAAGTGGGATCTGTTTTTATTTTATTTTATTATTATTTATTTTCTATTTATTTGAGGGAGTGGCTGTTTTTAAAAGGGACAGATGAGGAAACATGGCAACGAATGCAATTCTGCTTTTTTTGGTAAACTGTGCCTGGTTGTAAGTAGCCCAGTGGTTATTAGGGCCTGTAGATACTTTGAGGTGCATTGCCTGATAGGCCTGACTGGATTCAGCCAGGGTGTCACTGTGGGCCCTTTATATATTCCATCACTTAAGCCTATTTGCCTAAAAACAGCTTCTGCACCTAGTTTACACTAGAGATTGTTCTATGCACTTGGAGTAAAGCAGTGAACAAAAGACAAAAATCCTTCACTTTGTGGAGCTTACTACATTCTAGTGAGAGAATAGACAATAAACAATAATAAGTAAATGAGTGAAATATGTGGTATGTCAGATGTTATTAAATGGTATGAATAAAAATTAGATCCAGAAAGAAAATAAGAAATGCAGAGGATGGGCAGCCCCGGTGGCACAGCAGTTTAGCGCCGCCTGCAGCCCAGGAAGTGATCCTGGAGACCCTGGATCAAGTCCCACGTCAGGCTCCCTGCATGGAGCCTGCTTCTCCCTCTGCCTGTGTCTCTGCCTCTCATTCTCTCTCTGTGTCCCTCTGAATAAATAAAATCTTTAAAAAAAAAAAAAAGAAATGCAGAGGATGAAGGCAGGGAGTTTAAATATTTAAATAAAGTGATTAAAGCAGCCTCATTGAGAAGTGGACATTTTAGCAAAGATCTGAAAGAGATGACAGTATGCCATGCAGATGTAGAAGGAAAAAGTATTCCAAGCAGAGGAAATGGTAAGTGCAAAGACCATGAGGATGGAGTGTATCTGGCATGTTCTAGGAATAGCAAAGAAGTTGGTGTGGTTGGTGTATAGCAAACTGAAAAAAGAATAAAAAGATGAGAGTTGATTAAAGAGGATTTTGACTTTTGCTCTGAGATGAGGAGTCATTAGAGTAGTTTTGGGCAGAGAAATGTCATGATTTGACCTAAGTTTGTTGATTTTTGTTTTTTTTTTTAAGAGAGAGTGTGGGGCAGAGGGGGCGGGGCAGAGGGAGAGAATCCCAAGCAGACTCCCCACTGAGTATGGAACCCCATGATGCAGGGCTAGATCCCATGACCCTGAGATCATGACCTGAGCCGAAATCAAGAGTCAGACACTCAATCGACTGAATGACCCAGACGCCTGTGACCTAAGTTTTATTTTATTTTATTTTATTTTATTTTTTTTGTGACCTAAGTTTTAAAGGGATCATTCCAGCTACTGTGTGAAGAATAAATAGTAGAGGCAAGATCTGAAAGAGAGAGGCTAGAAGCATTATAATACTCTAGAGGAGATATTAATAGATAGTTTAAACCAGTAAGGTAACAGTGGAGGAGGTGGTAGAGAATTAATTGAATTCCTATTTCTTCTTTTTTCTATACACACACACATGGAAAAAAATATATAAATGTTATAATGGAAAGTTTCAAACATAAACTAAAGTGGGCAAAAAAACAGTATACTAATGAGCCATCATGTACCTATCACTTAGCTTCAACACTTATCAACTATGAACTCATGGTCAATCTTTTTTCATATAAACCTCTAATTACTTCCTTCCCCTTTCATATTATTTTAAGCAGAGACTGGACAATATATCATTTTATCCTAAATATTTCAGTAGTTATCTCTAAAAAATGAATACTCTTATTTTAAACATAATCATATTATCATTATTACCTAAAAAAGTAGTAATTCTGGGGTACCTGGGTGGCTCAGATGGTTGAGCATCTATCTGCCTTACATCAGGCTCATAGCTCAGTGGGGAGTCTGCTTCTCTTCTCTCTGCCTCTTTCTGTTTGTACTCCCTTTCTCTCTCTTAAATGAATAAATAATCTTAAAAAAAGGTAAGTGTTCAATCTTCCAATTGTCTCATATACATCTTATTTTTTATAGTGTATTTGAATCAGGCTCCAAATAAAATCCATATATTGGGGATTAGGTAAAATGTCTTTTAAATATCTTTTAATCTGTACGTCTTCTCCCTGACTTCATCTTTTTTGATTCCTTGTAATTTATTTGTTGAAGAAATGAAGAAATAGGGTGATTTGTTGTTGAAGGTAGAGCAGACAGAATTTGTTAATGAGTAAGAGCTTCTGATGCTAAAGAGCAAAAAAAACCCACTGAATTTATTTCTTCTAAAATATTCAATCTAACAAATGATTTTTAAGTAAAACCAAAAGTGAAATGGAATTTCCTTTATCAACAAGAAGAAAAGGAAATGAAAAGTTAAACTGATTTTCAAGATGGTTTTAAAAATACAGGC
Source organism: Nyctereutes procyonoides (assembly GCF_905146905.1). Classification (NCBI taxonomy): domain Eukaryota; kingdom Metazoa; phylum Chordata; class Mammalia; order Carnivora; family Canidae; genus Nyctereutes; species Nyctereutes procyonoides. Next base: position 27,178,770 of record NW_026575049.1, on the reverse strand, counting down.
TGATTCAGAAAACTACTTATATTTTGGGTCTGAATTTCTTATAAGAAATTTAATCTTGCTTCTACAAATCATCTGGAATTTGTTTGCTTTAGTAGTCTTTCAGGAAAAAAAAAGCTACTTCAGAAAAAGAAGCTATTTCTAACAAACTCAAGAAAAAAGATCCAGCATTCCAAAGATTGTGTCTAGTGGTTGTAAAAGATACAAGATACACACTCAAATTCCTGGCTCCCAGTGGTGATATGGAAAACCATCTTTCTCTTCTCACTATACTCAAAGGCAGTCAAGAATCCTGGTTCCTACAGAAAGACAAAAGGAAAGGTTCAAAAGGGTATAAGATGATGATGTTAACTTCAAATGCTGCCCAAAACTCTCTACTTGATTATCAGGGTCATCATTTGATATGAGCTACAATTCATTTATTTATCTTTGAAAGCAGCACAAGATCATGGTTAAAAAAATGGGTGCTGGAACTGCCCTATGTAGGTTCAAAATATGTCTCTAATACTTACTAGTTGTGTAATTTAGGGTAAACTACTTAATCTTGCTGTACTCCAACTTATTTTTGGGGTCAAATCAGGATAAGATCAGTGTCTCTCTCATAGGGTAGCTGTAAAATTTAAATGAGGTATATTTATTGCACAAAGCAGAATGGTATTTTACTAAATGATTCCATTGACCAGCATCATTTCCCCCTAGCTCTGGAAATTTCAAGGAGCACAGAAATTCACTATTCATGATACAATATCTGTCAGCAGTAGAAATGCTACTTATTTGTCAAATCAATGAGCTGTAGCGATGCAGTAGTGTAACTAGTGAGAACAGGGCTTGATGTGCTCTAATAATATGGTCTAATGTATTTCTGTTCTTGTTTCATAGGACAGTGGTTCTCAAACTTTGGAGAACTTGACAGGAGGTTTAAAAAGCCCAAACCGGGGTACCTGGGTGGCTCAGTCAGTTGAGTCTCTGACTCATGATTTCAGTTCAGGTCATGAGATCAAGCCCCATGTAGGGCTGTGTGCTAAGCCTGGAGCCTACTTGGGGTTCTCTCTCTCCCTTGCCCTCTGCCCCTCCCCCACCCTGTAAAATAAGTAAATAAAATGTTTAAACTCACAACTCTTAAAAAAAAAAAAAAACCGAGGCCCTATCCTATTTCAACAAGTCTGGGCGTATGTCTTCATTATTAGCCACTCCAGGTCATTGATAAGCACTAATGTTTGGAACCACTATATTACTAAATTAACTTCCTTTCTCTCTGTCTCTCTCTCCCTCACTCCACTCCTCTCCTTCCCTCCCTCCCGCCTTCTATCTCTCAATCTCTTTCTAAGAATAAACAGCTTTAGTTAAGAAAGGATGCAGATTCTGGGTTCACTAGTATATGCTTGAGAAGGAGAGGGATTCTTTTCTTTGATAATGGGATTTAGTTTACAAGGAAAATAAGAGTAATGCTTATGAACTCTAAAGTGGCAGTTTTAAAAACTCTGGGTACTGCTCTAGGGCAGTTGTAGAATTGACCTGTGAATATACCGCCTGAGTTTATTCAGAAGTTAGGGCAACTGAGCTGGGTTCAGAAGAGTTCAGTTAGGTTGTCTCCAAGTTCAGGACCACACTGCCACTGTCATCACTGTCACACTTCAACTGCCTCTGAGGAAGGAAACCAAATGGCCGTCCATGAAGAATGCTTCTAGGAGTTGCTGGGAATAAGACCCTCACACACATATGTAAATATGGAAAGCCTTGTTCTGCAAAAGGAGAGACTTGGTGACTTTCTTTCCGCACATTCTTGTTACCAGTGCTAGTGCCTCCACTGGCCTCCAAAAGTTCAACACAAAAGCTAGGGTAAAAGGCATATGTTTTTGCTTGGAGCCTCTTAGCTGCATGGGCCTCTCATAGTCTGTGGGCCAGCTCCAAGGTATGAGTTCAGCTCAGCTACAGTTCATCTGCCTCAGTGAGCATATTCTTGGTCATATTTATCTCGACTGTATACGTGTAGACCACACTGTTAGTCTTTTTCTAACCCAACGTTCCCTTACCAATTGACCTATACCATGAGAGTACAACTTCTTTGGTGCTGAGTGCTTTGCAACAACCAAAGATACAATATTTGAGAAGACAAAGCAAAAATAAGGAGGAGTTAAAGCATAGAAACATAAAGGGAGAAAAATTAATATAAAAGGAGATCCAAAAAAAAAAAGGCTTGGTAGAAATGATTATCTTTATAGTATTCAAGTCTCTTTAACTCTTGTCTCAATCTGTCAAAAATTAATTGTTGTTGCTTTGAAACTGAAGTGATCAAAAGTTAACATGAGGGGTATAATAGATTGTGATCCACAGAAATTCAGGGTTCCCTCTGTAGATTCTAGTATTTGTGAGGAGTTTCTGGTGTTCAATGAGAAAGGCTACAGAGACTCCCAGGGCCCTTCTAAGTTAAAACAACAAAGAATTGATTTTGCTTACAATAAGTTTGTTGGCTGCCTCTTTAATCTTGTCCACTTTTGCTTCTGAGAGCCCTTTGACATTGCATAGTGCTCTTCTTGTTGTCATTTGTATCCCTTTGATGGTACAGATTCCTACTGACTTCAGTTTCTTAATGTCAGCCACATTCTGTAAATAAAAGAATGGGTGCAGCAGATTGATAAAATGCCAGCCTGCAAGGCTCCCATACTATGTCATGTGCTTTTGTGTCCATCTCCTTCTACCACGATGCCAATTTTATACAAGCAGCCAGGTGGAACCCACCCACCATGTAGCCAAATGTTCTGGAAATATCTGAGTAGAACATACCCAGCATGCTGCCAAATGTTCTGGCTGTGCCCTGATTTCCCAAGAATGTTAGTGAGACCATGGCAATGTAACAAGGAATTCAAAAGAAAAGTCTGTTGGTAGAAAAGCTAGCAAATTTATCACACATTCGCCCCCTCGGTTCAGCTCTTTCCTTCTAGAGAACTTCATTATGAATATGTTTTTTTTTAATTAATTTTTTTTCTTCTACCCTTGGGAAATGCAAATAACTACATTACCAAAGGGCCAGGATTTTCTCTTGCTCCTATTTTCTAAATCCAACTGAAAGAAATTAAATGTGAGGGCTTCAAAAGATAATGTCAGAGAAGTTTTACTATCAATGAACTGCTGTTGAATTCATCTTGTTACTCAAAGTCTGATTTTGGTCAACATCATTTACTCTAATCACCTGCCAAGGAACTGAATTTTCTGTTGAAGACAGTAGTAGGTAGCCCTGAACACCTCCAGTCGGACCAGTGGTTCTCAACTGGGGGCAGTTTTGCCCCCTTGGGTCATATGACAATGTCTAGAGAAATTTTTGGTTGTCATAACTAAAAGGGGTGCTATCAGCATAAAGTGAGTGGTCAGGAGCCAGGGATGCTACTAAATACCTTACAAATGCAACCCTCACACACAACTAAGAATTGCCCAGTCCCAAATGTCAATAGGGTCAAGGATGAGAAACCCTGAATTGAACAATTTCACATTGAAAACTTACATTGAAAATTGAAAAAATACTTACGATTCCATGTTTTTGTAACAGGTCAATGTCTTGAAACAAAGATTCCTGAAGGGGATGCAACAGAAAATAAAAAGTGGAGCTTTGATTCTTCATTATCCAATTGTATCATATCTTTTAAAGGGTTGATTCAATATTATGAGTTACTCCAAAATGCCTCAAATTCCACTTCTCTAGATAGATCGAGGTAGGATCAATAATGTGTTTTTTAAACACATTATTATAAATTTAGAAGATGCACCAACACTGAAAGGGCTGGGAAGCCCAATATTTTTGTCCTGTCCTGTCCAGATTTTTAAGACCTTAACCCAAAGGAGTGGAATAACATTTAACTTATTTTATTTTTTTAAAGATTTATTTATTAGAGAGAGAGAGAGAGAGGCAGGCAGAGGCAGAGGAAGAGGGAGAGAGAAACTCCACCAGACTCTATGTTGAGTCTGGAACCTGATGTGAGACTTGATCTCACTAACCTGAGATCAGATCTAAGCCAAAAACAAGAGTCGAATGTTTAACTGACTACACCACCCAGACGCCCCTATTTTAAAATATGTTTTCTCAACTTTCTGCCCCACCAGACCTTGAACTCCTTCCTCTGCTATTTGGTACCAGCCTGCAGAGTTACTATCATGGTGGTACCAGTTGTTAGGTTATTAAAATACTTTCACGCTTAGTTGCTAAGTAGCTAATCTTAGCACCCTTTGCCAAACAAGTTGTTACATATTTGTAATATTGCCTCTCTCTAGAACTATGCTTTCTTTCCATCTCTGTTTCTAAAAATAATAGCTAGCAGAGAAGGAACTTCATTTTTGTGGAATGACTGAATGTCTACCCATGTTTCAAAATTCTAGCCATACTTCTTCATCTTGGAATCCTGGTTCTTCCAGCACAACTTGATCCTCCTTCATCTTGAAAGGTGAGCAGCAGAAAAACAATCAGTTCTGGGGAAAATAAGAAATATTATCTAAAAAGTAGTCATAGATCATATAGTACAAAAATCCTTTGCCCAGAGATCTTGATTTCATTTCAAAGTCACCAGGGACCAAAAGAGCTATAAGAGATATATTTAGTTTAGAATGCTTTTGTATCTTCTTTTTGCTGGGCACCTGACATTGTTTCTTTTGTGGGTATATGTATGTGAAGGTAGGGGGCTTAGTTTCTACTCCCTTTTCTGAAAATTGGTCACCTTTTCTCAACTTTTGATTTTCTTTCTTTTTTTTTTTAAGATTTTTTTATTTATTCACGGGAGACACAGAAAGAGGGAGAAGCAGGCTCTATGCAGAGAGCCCAATGGGGGAATCCATCCGGTTACTCGGGGATGACACCCTGAGCCAAAGGCAGACACTCAACCACTGAGCCACCGAGGCGTCCCTTAGCTTTTGATTTTCTACAGCACAAATATGACTGTCTGATAATATCTTTTTTGTTGTCTTGGAATGCTATTTAGTATTGCTTATTGCTGTTTCACCTTTCACGTTTATGTTAACAATGCCCGACGAACTTTGACCTCATGTCATTCTTCCTGTATCTTCCCTGGCTCCTAGAACTTAATCTACCCTCAATCAATAGATTTTATTTTTGTCATATATGATGAATGCCTTCCTGCCTCCTAATTATGAACGGGCTCCCTTGCAACATATCCCTTTGTTTCATAAAACACTAGATCTATTTTGTTTTATAGTATTTACTGGCCTCAAGAATTTTTTTAAGATTGAAAATTATGATAGATACCCAATATTAGGATAACGTGAGAACCTAGAGGCAGATAAATGGAGTCTTTAACACCGTACTAGTTGTTAAGATCTCAGGAATCTACAAGGCATGATTGTAGAATATTGTTTATCGCATTATCTTTCTTCCTACCAAAGTCGCGATTGGGGCCCGGCAGAAGTGCAAAAAAAATACTAAGGTAGAGATATGATTGCTACCACCTAATATCATTAAACGGCAGATGTCTGAGGTAAAGAGGAGATAATGGAATGGGGTCTTCTGTCCCCCACATAGGTAATCATAAATAGGACTACCCCAAATTCAACATTGGCCATCCTCACTAAAAAAAAAAAAAAAAAAAAAAAATCGTTCGTTTCCCTCGCCTTGATAAAACGAAAAGTAGCCACGATGGACGGAAGGGCTCCCCGACACCACGGTCTCAGGCGTCACCGCTGCGGAGCGTTGGTCCACGTCCCCCCGCGCCGCCATTGGCATCTTCCCGTCACCCGACTCCCTCCAACGAGGCAGAGGAGGCCACGTGAAGACTTAGGTCAGACCCGCTTTAGAATAATGCTGCTAGAAATCCCTGGAGATGACGGAGATTTCCTCTCGGGGGTGGGCGCGGGACGCACAGCCACGAGCCCAGGGCCCCGCGACGACCGCGAAGCACCACCAGAGAAAGGAACCCTTCGGTTTCCCCTCACGTTCTTCACACGCTTGCTCTTTTTTGCCACAAACCCGGCTCGTACCCCCACTCTCAACGCAGGTTTTCAAGGTGACTCCCTTCTGTCCCCTGCCCGGGATTCCCGGTCCTCAGGGATTCTGACTCGGAACCAGAACGCGGAGACTGGAAGCCCAGGGGACCCTGACCGGGAGGTTTGGCGCCACCCGACGAGAGCTTCAGCTCGAGTCCAGCGAGGACGCAGGGGGCGGGGCCACGGTGGGAGGGGCCGGGCCGGGGGCGGGCCAGAGAGCGAGGGGGCGGGGCCACCGACGGCGCGGGACAGGCTGGGGCGAACGAGAGGGCGGGCCGGCCGTGGGCGGAGAGCAGGAGGGGCGGGCCGCGGGGGGCGGGGCCTAGAGTGGGGGAGGAAGAGCTGGGAGCCGGTCTCCGGGAGCCTCTGGGGCGGCTCCGTGGGGTCAGGGAGAGATTCTGAGGCGGAGGACACCGGCTGAGGAGAGGGGCTCGGATGAGGGGGGAGGGTGGGGGCCTCCCTTGGGCTGAGGGAGACGCTGAAGTCAGGGAGAAGACTCCAAAGTGGGCGCACGGAGGTGGGCGCTGAGGTGAACCAGGGCTGCTGTGAGAATGAAGGTCCTGAGGTGGGGGTTGTTCCGAAAGGGACAGAGGCCGCTAGGAAAGGGTCATGAGGTGGAAAACCAAGGTGGAGCGGGCGCCCGGTGGAGGTGGCTGACGTGGCGGCAGGTGCCGCCCAAGATGCTTATCTTGTTGAGGTGGGGAGACCCTCGGGTCAGGAGGTCGAATATGGGGTCTTCACGGGTTCCTCAGCGTTCCTGATTTCTCTCTCATGGCGTCAGCAGCTGTCTAGTCTGTGAGGCACCCCGGGGCCCATTCAGGATGGAGAGTAATTTTTCTGCGTCTTAACTTGAAATTTTAAATAGACAACAGAAGCCAAACATATTTTGGTCCAGCTTTTAAATAGAAATTTTGGGCCCGCCTTCTTGCCAGCACAGCCGGCTCTGGCAGCATCATCTTGCTCCCCTTAAATGGAGACTGTCTGTTGACAAGAGTCATGAAACATTTGAAAGAGCATCTGTTGAGGTGGAGGCTATGATGAGTATCTGTGCAAACAGTTCTTTGAGTTCAAGACCTAGTACAGGACGACCCTTTTTCTTCAGTGTCTGAATCATTTTGCTGGAATAAATAGAAAAAAAATTTCCCACAATAACATTTGGCATTTTGTAGGACATTTTTTCCCCTTCAGAGTGGATTGTTTAAAGTGCCAACAAATAACTACTGTAGCTCCTTCAAAATCTTATTTTCCAGAAACATAGCCTGTCCTTCGTGTTAAACGGAAATCAGGGCCCAGTCTGGGGATGAACTGGATAGAGATGATAGGCTTTCACGTCAAAACCTCATTTAATATAATTGTAGTGACTTCTGAGCAACTTGTTAGGTGAGGACATCAAGTGTATGGAAGAGCTGCAAAGAGCACAGCAAGATGATTTAGGGAAATATAACATATGTAGTTTGGTGTAGTGACAGCTGGGAGAGAGAAATGTTCATAATATTTGAAGGTTGTGTGCACTACACTTAAAAGAAAGAAACAGAAATGAGCTTGGTAATGACAAATTCATAAAATGAGGATAAAAATCCTGTTTGGATATGATATTGATGGTCATATACAACTTAAAAACATTTTTTAACCAAAAACTGGGGGTAGTTAAAAAGTATATTTGCAGACGTTTCCACTCAAATCAGGACCAAAAAAAAAAAAAAAAAGGACTAGGTTTTTTTGTCATATAAAAATTCTGAATATGATGACAGAGATATTTCAAATCAGTGGGGAAATGATGAATTCAGTGAATGGTGTTGGAGCAACTAGTAGCCATCTGGAAGAAAAATAAAATTGGAACCAATATTTCACACCTTATACCAAGATACATTCCAGATGGATCAAGGAATTAAATCTAAATGTAATAATACAAGTGCTAGAAGAAAATGAGACAATCTTTTATCATCCTAGACTAAAAAAATATTTTAAAATATGACACAAAACTCAGAAGCCATAAAGGACTTATTAAAACGACTACATTTTAAAAAGTTGTGTTGTAAAACCTATTTTCCTATTTTAGATATAGATATAGAGTATGGGGAGCCAGAGTTTTGTATCAATTAGTAACTAAATAGTAATTATGTCAAGTAGCTTTCCCAATTTTTCAAATCCTTCAGTGAGTCCACAATTCTCTACAAAATTTTAAAAATCTGTGTCATTTTTATGGTATTCAAAAAACAACGAAACCAGGCAGTGGGATTACCTGAATTTTAAATCATTACACTTTACTGCCCCTCTGTGGACAACTGACTTATAATCAAATAAAGGCCTATGATCCCACTGTCTGCAGTTGGGTTTCTTCAAATTGGTGCCTGTGAATATATATTCTTGGAGTTTCAAGAACTCAAATACGAGAAATGATTTAGAACTAAGCTTTCCAAATTTGAAAGACCTCCAACTTCAGCACATAACTGCCCTGAGGCATGCCCCTGACAGGTCATTTAACCAACATTTATTAAACACGGCCTGATCCCAGCTCTCTGCTGGATAAGATGTAGACAGGTCTCTGCCCTTCAGGAGCCAGGAGTCTAGTAGGGGAGATAGATATTGAAACAGATAATCCCACACAGGGTAAGGTAAGGCTTATTATGCATGCAGTTAGGTAAGAGGTAGACCTCTCACTGTGGGACCTTCATGGAGATGGTGACCCTTAATGTGGGTCTGGGAGAGCAAGTGAGGATTTGCCAGAAAGGCAGAGGCAACAGAGAGGCTTATTTAGGTAACTGCGAGCGGTTCTGCCGGGGTGGAAGGTGCTAGAGAGAAAGCAGCTCTCAGAAGCAAAGGGGAGAAGCTAAAGGCAACATCTGAGGACAACCAACATTTACAGCACTTCCTCCTTTCCACAGATTAACATAATCACTTGTTACAAGGACATCTTGAAGTAGGAACTATTATTTCCCCTATTTTCAGATGAGGTAACTGAGACACCACAAGGTTAAGTAACTTGCTCAAGATTCACAGTCTGGCTTCAGCATCCATGCTCTTAACCAATATACTAAACCAGTACATGGCAGGCTCTGTATATTCATATATGATTTTATTTTCTGTTAATAGAAGTATGGTTTCAGCATGCATGAGTAGCAACTAAACCAGGCTTACATAGTACAGATCAGCCAGTTATTGCTGTGTCGTCTTGGGAGAAATTTATTTAACATCTGTGCGTCAATTTCTTCATCTGAAAACCAATAATAATAATAATAATACTGAGTTGTGAGAATTAAATGGGTTCATACACTTGGAAGTCTTTGGGCTGCTGTGTGAAAAATGGGTTGAAGGAGGCAAGAGAGACGCCAGGGAGAAAACTATGTAAGTCAAAGCTAGGGGTGGCTTCAGCCAAGAAAGTCCTCTTGAAAACGGGGAAAATTGTACCTCACTTACAGAGCTATAGTGAGAAGGCAATAAAATAATGTGGAAATATGCTTATAAGTGTTTAGTTCAGGGTGCCTGCCTAGCTGGCTCAGTTGGTGGAGCGAGCAACATTTGATCTCAGGGTTGTGAGTTTGAGCTCCACACTGGGTGTAGAGATTACTTAAAAATAAACTCTTAGGGACACTGGGGTAGCTCAGCTGTTAAGCGTCTGCTTTGGGCTCAGGGTGTGACCCTGGAATTCCAGGATCGAGTTCTACATTGGGCTCCCTGCATGGAGCCTGCTTCTCCCTCTGCCTGTGTCTCTGCCTGTCTCTGTCTCTCATGAATAAATAAAATCTTTAAAAAATAAAATAAAATCTTTAAAAAAGTATTTAGTTCATAGTAAATATTTTGAATTATTTCATTATGGATAATTTCTAATATATATAAAGGTAAAATAATATAATATTTCCACCACCTAGCTTCAACAACTTTCAACACATGGTCAATCTTATTTCACTTAAGCCTCTATTTGCTTACTCCCTCTCATATTATTTTGAAGTGAATTCCAGTGCTCGCTTCGGCAGCACATATACTAAAAAAATATTTTGAAGTGAATTCCATACATCATATCATTTCATCTATGAATATTTCAATATGTATCTCTAAAAGATCAGGACTTTAAAAACAACATAACCATAATGTCCTTAGCACACCTAAAAATTAGTAACTTTTAATATCAAATATATAGGTAGCATTCAAATATTAAATTTGATCATCAATGCCATATATTTTTTAAAGTTTGTTTCAACCAGGATGAAAAAATGTCAACACACTGCAACTCACTGATGCCTTTTGACCTTCTTTTGAAAAATCTATAGATTTCCTTCTTTTTCCTTTGTGACTTTTTTTTTTAAGAGTAATTTTTTTAAATGGAGTTTTCCAGAGCCTGAATTTTGCTGATTGCATTCCCCTGATGTCATATGCTCCTCTGTCCTCTGTATTTCAGAGGACAGCTACTATTACAGTAGTTGGATGTAAAGTGTAGATCAGATCCAGGTTCGGTTATTTGGTAATGACTATTTTGTAGGTGGTCCACCATTAAGAGGCGTTTAATGGCTTTTTATCTTTTGGGGATGTTAGCAGCTGTTGTTGATGATCAACCTAGATTGTTAATTCATTAGGGGTCACAAAATGGTAATTTTTAAATTCTATTGTTGCTTTTTATTTTATTAAGTGGAATACTTCTAAAAAAGAAACTTCCCCTCATCTTCTGTTTGGTTACCTGGTAATACAGTTTGGATGGAAATGGCATGATAAATGCTTATTTTTTACCCCTTTATTTACCAGTTTTCAGAATAATGAACTGGTTATCTAGTATCTTTCTTTTTTTTTTAAGATTTTATTTATTTATTAATGAGAGACACACAGAGAGAGGCAGAGACATAGAAGGAGAAGCAGGCTCCCCAAGAGGAGCCCAATGTGGGACTAGATCCCAGAAGCCGGGATCATGACCTGAGCCGAAGGCAGATGCTCAACCACTGAGCCACCCAGGCACCCTATCTAGTATTTTTCAATGGTGACCAATTAATCTTTTTAAAGCAACAATATGAATAAGTGAAAATGTATTTGATGTGCTTTGATCCATGGCAATTTTTATTACTACAGTGCTTAAATTGTCCCAACTTTTTTTTTCAGGTAGGCTCCATGCCCAATGTGGGGTTTATTTTATTTTTTAAAATATTTTATTTATTTATTCATGAGAGGCACAGAGAGAGAGAAGCAGAGACATAGGCAGAGGGAGAAGCAGGCTCTATGCAGGGAGCCCGATGTGGGACTCCATCCCGGGACTCCAGAACCACGCCCTGGACCAAAGGCAGGCACTAAACTGCTGAGCCACCCAGGGATCCCCAATTATCCCATCTGTAGCCAATGAGATCCTAAGTTGGTTCCTGACTTTTTCTGACAAGACTCTTCATCTTTGGTAGCTTCTTTGTTGTCTAGTGTAACAAGATGTTGTGTGTTCACCTCATGATTTCCCTGCCCTAGACCAGGAACTAGACATTTCTTCAAGGATCCCTGGATCCCTTTAGGGCAAAGAGTATTTCAAAACCACAATTCTGGGGTATTGCTACTGCAGACTTTATTTCTAGGTCATTTCGATGGAAAGAATTAGGAAATAGGTTTTTTATTTCTGTTTTAAATAGCTTGAGGTATAAGTGACATACTAGTGCACATATTTAAAATGTGTCTACACCTGAGAACCTTTCACCACAATGAAGAGAGTGAACATATCCATCACCCCAAAAGTTTCTTCAGGCTTCTTTGTAACCCCTTCTATTATCTCTCCCCTCCCCTCTGTAAATACCCCTCCTCTCAATTATTCAGGCAACTGTTTTTAAACATAAGATACAACCTTAATTCATTATCAGTTCAAAATCTGATTTTGACATCTAGTTTAACATCTGAATTTCCCTTCTCTGATGCTGAGAATACTGGTTCTCAGCAACACTGGGAATGACAGAATTGGAGTATTACACAATTACTCATTTGTTTTATTCATTACAGTAAATGCTTCTTAAATGTTAGTTCCCTGAAATGCTCTACCCCTTCCCCTTATGAAGGGCGAAGAATTCTTCACCATAATTTTCCCTTCTAATATTTACAAAGAACAGAGACAGGTCTTTTCATCTTGAACTTCCTGAGAGGCCTTTGGTTAGGAGTTCTCATTAATTTCTGGAAGGGGTCTGAGCAGAGATGATCTTGGCCTCAAGATATACAAAGGAGTGTCCTGAAAGACAGCAATGTAGTTTGGCCTGGGTCCAGAAAACCAGGAGATCTTCATCTGGGTGGGGGCTAGTAGAGACAGACAGGTTGACAGGCGATTATATCCACTATGGTAACTGCTACCATGGAGGGGTAAGAGAGGCTGTGGAGTGCGTAGGAGGGGTCCATGTGCCAACTTTGCTCCTGCTGTTCAGGGAAAGAAGAGGATGTCTATGTGGGGTCCTGAAGAGAAGCAGGAATGAGTGATGTTGGGACTTAATAGTGAAGAGGGAGAAGGGATTTTCAGGTACAGAAGCAGCAACAGGCAAAAGGCCCAGAAATAGGAGAGAGTATGGCTCCTTAGATAAACTGTAAATAAAGGGCTAACTGTAATTTGAGTAGTGAGAGGAAGGTGTGAGAAAGTTCTGGTTATCTTCTATGCCGCCTTGTACATGGCAAGTGCTCCATATGTCCAGGTTTCAGGAGAAGTACATATTTATTAACAGCAATGACAACAATAGCTGGTAGCAATGACCAAGTGAAATATCCTGTGCCAGGAACTTTGAATAAATTATCTCATTTAATGATCACAACACTACTGCTAGGCAGGCATTCTCTTTTTGCACGCAAGAAAACAAGTTCAGAAAAGATCAAACCACATAACTACAAGGCCTAAAGTTATACATCTACTATGAGTCAGGGTAGAGATTCATGGTAGAGAATAGACATCTGGAGGGCTTGCTCAACTCTTTCAAGCCCCGCAATCCTCCCAGGAGAAATGGAGGTAGTAATACTCACCTCGTGGGGAGCCATGAGGGGGGTTAACCAAGATAATGACTAAGCAGGACTTAACAGAGTACTCAGCACATTGTTAAGTACTCAGTAAACATCTCCTATGATTATGTTAGTGTGTTATATAATAATTTTATATATTACGTAGTATTACGACTAACAAGTGAATGAACGAATTAGTAAATTAATGCATGAGTGAATTAAGTCATTTAACTTCAATTTAAATCCTGACTTTGGCCAAGGGTAGAGGTGAACTTTAATATTCTTTGTCCTGTGGACTGGGAATGACTAAATGTGTTGTGGTATTGTTATTTTGTTTGTTTTATTGTTTTTGTTTTAGATAAAACCCAACAACATGGGCAGGCTTCAGCCAAAAGTTCTCCCAATTCTTGGACAAGGATTCATCCAGGTGAGCTAGAAGGTGAGGGATTAAGGAAGCTGGCTTCCTGTTTCTGCGTTGGTTTTGACTTCTTGGTGTCCTCTCTGTGGATGAATCATAAAGACACAAACAGAAACAGATTAAAAAGCCAGTGTGATGAAGAGAATGAAGAATTGAGTCCACAGGGTTATGTAAACAACCTAGAAATCAACCACCCAGAGTGAAACCGGTCAGAAGACTGGGAAATGAAGGTGAAATGGATAGACTATGTAAAGGGGGGAGATTTGTATAACCAAGGGGGAATTTGGAGATAAATTGTGATAAGCACATGAGGGATATAAAAAGGCAAGGAAATAGATTAAAACGAGAGAGATTTAATTATAGGGATAACAAAAAGTTCTACAAGAATCATAAGTAACCATAGCATACTCTATGGCTCACAGCAAGTGTATTGATGGCATAACAGTCCTGATTAGTGATCCAAACCAAATCACCACAAAAACACACTGAGACGATGAGATAGGAAGTGTGTGCAGGGACGCCTGGGTGGATCAGCGGTTGAGCATCTGCCTTTGGCTCAGGGCATGATCCCAGGGTCCTTGGATCGAGTCCCACATTGGGCCCCCTGCATGGAGCCTGCTTCTCCCTCTGCCTGTATCTTTGCTTCTCTCTCTCTCTCTCTCTCTCTATCTATCTCTCTGTCTCATGAATAAATAAATAAAATCTTAAAAAAAAAGTGTGTGCAGATTTTTTTAAAGATATTTATTTATTTATTTATTTATTTATTTATTTATTTATTTGAGACACAGCACAAGAGAGAGAGGCAGAGACACAGGCAGAGGGAGAAGCAGGCTCCATGCAGGGAGCCCAATGTGGGACTCGATCCCGTGTCTCCAGGATCACAACCCAGGCTGAAGGCAGTGCTAAACCGCTGAGCCACCAGGGCTTCCCAGAAGTGTGTGCAGATTAAAGAAAGCTCAGTCCTCCTTGACTTCCCTGGTGAGAACTCAATGCATAATGCCTAACACTGAAAAATCAAGGACCCAGAGCACCATGGTATTTCAACAGGAATAGGAAAACAAATACCAAAACAATCAGAAAAGAAAGTGGAGGGGTTCTTGGGTGGCTCAGTTGGTTAAGCATCTGCTTTCAGCTCAGGCCCTGTATCAGGCTCCCTGCTCAGCGGGGAGTCTGCTTCTCACCCCTGCTCATGCTCACTTCCTCTCTCAAATAAATAAATAAAATCTCTACCCCTCCCAACCCCCAAAAGAAAGAAAGTGGGAAATGTGTTGCTGGGGAATGGAAAAAGGGTTCCAGAGAAATGCAATTTTTTAACAAGTTTTGTTAAAATGTTAACTGAACTATTAGCTGATTAATTTAATAAGCACTTATGCTTTTCATAGTTAATCAGTTAATTTTTTTAAAGATTTATTTATTTATTTATTTATTTATTTATTTGAGAGAGAGTGCACACAGTGGGAAAGGGCAGAGGGAGAGCAGACACACCGCTGAGTGTGGAGCCCACCAGGGCTGGGTCTCATGACCCTGAGATTATGACCTGAGCTGAAATCAAGTCAGATGCCTAACCAACTGAGCCACCCTGGTGCCCCATTAATTGGTTAATCTAATGAGCACTTATGTATTACTTTGTGTCAGGCACTGTTCTAGGTGCTTTACAAATGTTAACCAATTGAATTCTCATAACAACCTTATGCTGTACATACTATTATCATCCCCATTTTCCAAAGAAGAAACTTGAGACACAGAGAAGTTAAGTGGCTTAAGGTCACAGAGCTGGTAATAGGTAGAGGAACTGGGATTAAAACCCAGGTGATCTGACCCCAGAGCTGCCTCTCTATTTAATTTTTAAAGGATGAGTATGTATTGTTTTAATTCAAATAAGAACAAAAAAATTTAAATCAGTGTGATCTTTTAAGAGGATTTATTCCTAACTTTATGGATATAGAGAGGCAAAGTTCTAAAATGTGACCAATTTTGTGTATAAGCAAGGAACTGAAGCAAAATGCTAAACACACATTAATCATTAATTCCTTCACCAAACATTCACTGAATCCTTACTACAAGTGAGCCATAGGAGCAGGTACAAAAGATTCAATGCTGAATAAGACAAGGTCCTTGAACTTGGGAGACTTACAGAACAGAAAGGGAGACAGACAATTCCATCACTAAAGCAGATCATATTCAGTGGAGCAAGCTTGGAAAAACACAGCTCAAAGTAGGCAGTCACTAGGGCAGTTTGGGGAGCCTTTCTGAAGGAGGAGCCCATGCTGGGCTTTAAGGGTCAGGTAGGAGTTTGTCAGATGAAAAAGTGAGTAAAGCCTGTTTAAGGAAGAGGACAGAGCAATGAATACTTGTTTAAATGAACTGAAATGATTGCTTTCTTCTTCCATTCTGAAATATTAGAATGTCAGAAACAATAGCATTTATAAATCCCTCTTAACTCAAGAGACTCTGTAGCTCAAACCAGTGGGTGCAAACCATGCTGTTATAATCAGTGGCTGTTTCTTTAATCAAAGAAAAATAAATAAATTGATAACTTTTCTTCATATTAAGTTACTTCTTTTTTTAGAAAAGATCTATTTATTTATTCATGAGAGAGAGAGAGAGGCAAAGACTTGGGAAGAGAGAAAAGCAGCCTCCCCTGCAGGGAGCCTGATGTAGAACTCAATCCCCAGACCCAGGATCACACCCTGAGCCAAAGGCAGACGCTCAACCACTGAGCCACCCAGGCGTCCCTTAAATTTGCTTCTTAAACCTTCTCTTACCTGGGTGGTTCAGCTGGTTAAGCATCTACCTTTGGCTCAGGTCACGGTCCCAGGGTCCTGGGATGAGCCCCACGTCAGCCTCTCTGCTTAGCGGGAAGCCTGCTTCTCCCTCTCCCTCTGCCTGCTCCCCTTGCTTGTGCTCTCTCTCTCTCTCTCTCTCTCAAATAAATAAAATCTTAAAAAAAAAAAAAAAAAAGGCTGTAGCACAGGCCCTAGAGTCTGGCTGCTGGTTTCAAATCCTGGCTCATCTGTCTACCAAAGGCCAGATCCTGGGCAATAGTCACTAAACCTTTCTGGGCCTCAGCTGCCCCAGTTATCAAATGAGGATAATGACACCCCATATCTTACAGGAGTGCTGTGGGGATTAAAGAATACACAGACCATGTTTAGAATGGAGTAGGGACCTGGCAAGCACGACTCTGTTGGGTGTCCTTGCTCAAGGTGATAAAAGGAATGAGTAAGTAAAAGTTATAATTAAGAAAAAAATTAATCTGTAATCAAGTTGTAATTTCTTAACATGTTATGTGTTACTTTAAAATACCAAAGTTTGCAGATATACTGAAGATCCATATTTTATGCTACTCAATAGTCCTTTATTTGGGTGACAGAATTTAAAGCAGTGATATTTTTATGGGCTTCTGCAAAGAGCAAGACAACTTCTGCTGTACTGTCCCCAGAACATGGGAGGATCAGGGCTCTGAGCTCAGGAAAACACCCTGAGTATGTCAGCATCTGATCCTTCACCTGCTAGTCCATCTGCACCTGAAGCCCGCCTCCTCCTCCACCCTAGAGCAGTAATCCTGTAAAACTAATGACTAGATGTCTTCTCCAAAATGGATCTGCTCCAAACCTCCCAGTCCAGAATGGTCCAACGTACAGATGACCCAGGAGGAGCCCAGGCCTTGACTTAAGCAAGCCTCAGCTGCCTCCTTTGAAAAACAGGAAAAATAAAATTTACTTCACAGAACTGTTCCTAGACTTGAATGGGACAATGGAATATGCCTAGCACAGGGCAAAGACTACTTCCCTCAATTCCCCCTTCAGTATTTGCAATAGGAGGAGCAGGTTTGCTCTTCTTTGGGCCCTGAAAAGTCTAGAGTTGCCAGTCCTCAGTGACTTCTGAAAGAAGTGTCTGGGGAGACATTTTTGGACCTGGTTGTGCCCTCTCTTAATGTGAAACTCTTGGGGTTTAGAGCCTCTTCCTTGCAGGTAGGAATTTGTGTGTTAGAGCCTCTTCCTTGCAGGTAGGAATTTGTGGAGTTTCACCATTTCAGTGCCTGGTGGTGGGTAAGTAGGGTAAGAGACCACTGCCCTAAGAGGTAAGAACTCAGCCAGTCCAGGGCCCAGAAAACCCAGGAGTCCTTCTGGGCTGGGCTAGGGCAGTGGTCTCAAACAGGCATGCTCAAAGGTGTTCTGGATAAATGAATGTAAGAAGCTTTATGAAACAATAATAAATAAAGTGACTATTAATTACTGACAGGTTCTATGCCAGGCTCTTTATATGAGTTATGAGTTAACTATGAGTTATATAACTTATATGAGTTAACTTTTCACATATAACAACCATCCACATCTCTTAGGGCCAAGGAAACGGGCCCAGAGAATGGAGGTATTTGACCTAGAGTCACAGAAGGAGCAGGGCAAAGATTCAAAACCCCAGATCTGGGGATCCCTGGGTAGCTCAGTGGTTTAGCGCCTGCCTTTGGCCCAGGGCGCAATCCTGGAGTCCCAGGATCAAGTCCCACGTCGGGCTCCCAGCGTGGAGCCTGCTTCTCCCTCTGCCTGTGTCTCTGCCTCTCTCTCTCTCTCATGAATAAATAAATAAAATCTTTAAAAAAAAAAAACAACCCAGATCTTTTTAGAGTCAAATCTCCTTTTACTGCTTCATCTGCCATCAGGATTTTTAAAATATTCAGATTTTTAAAATCCACAACTCCCCAATACTTAGAAAATAAAGTGCTTCGTGGCCATCCCTTCCTGATTTCCAGGGATCTCCATGTTCACCTCTCCTGGAACCCCTCACACACTTTCTTGATCCCCTGCCATGCTAATTCCTGCCTCTGAGCCTTTGCCTTTGTTGCTCTGTCCACCAAGAACGCCATCCTCTTGCCTCATCCCCCTTCTTCTGCCTGACAAATACCTTATCTTTTCCAAATTCAGGTCAAGGAATACCACTTCTATAAAGTGTTTCTGGGGGCACCTGGCTGCCTCAGTTGGAAAAACATGTGACTTCCTGATCTTGGGGTTGTGAGTTTGAGTCCCACGTTAGGTGTAGAGATTATTTAAATATATATATATATTTTTATATAATAAAATATATTATAATATATAAAATATTATATATTTATAAATAAATATTTATATTATTATAAGTAAAATATTATAAATATTTATAAAATAATATATATATATTATTTAAACTAAAGCGTTTCTGCATGGCTCCTAGGGTGACCTCTGTCTAACAGTACCTCCAGAGCTTAGGGGGTTTATTTGTTGAGACAACTGCCTTCTCTCTACCAGACTGTGAGCCCCTTGAAAATGGGGACTGTGTTAACTATGTTATTTAACACAGCATCTAGTGCAGGGAACTTCTGAAATCTCTTCTTCTTCTTTTTTTAAAAGATTTTATTTATTTATTTATTTACTTATTTACTTACTTACTTACTTATTTATTTATTTATGGGCAGAGGAAGAGTGAAAGAGAATCTCAAGTGGACTCCATACTGAGCATGGAGCCTGACACAGGGCTCTATCTCATGACTTTAAGATCATGACCTGAGTCAAAATCAAGAGTTGGATGCTTAACTGACTGAACCATCCAGGTACCCCTAAAATCCCTTCTAACCTAGGCTTGCTGCTGTGCAAAACGCAGTGGCTAATGTCTACCTCATATGGCTGTTATGAAGATCAAAATGAGGTGACATTTGTCAGGTCTTTTTTTTTTTTTTTTTAAGATTTTATTTATTTATAGAGATGCAGAGAGAGAGAGGCAGAGACGCAGGCAGAGGGAGAAGCAGGCCCCACGCAGAGAGCCTGACGTGGGACTCGATCCAGGGTATCCAGGATCACGCCCTTGGCTGCAGGTGGTGCTAAACTGCTGCACCACCAGGGCTGCCCATTTGTCAGGTCTTTAGCTTACTTGTTTAGTCTATATCTAAAGCCATTATTATATTGTAATTTAATATTATTATTTGTAATATTTTAAATAAAATAATGGATAAAAGAGTAAATGCATGAATAAATGTAGTGACCAAAACAAAAAAACTCCTCATTCAGCTTAGAAAAAACTATGATGGTATATTTCCCCTATCCTAGGAATTGCTATTTCTGTTTCTTAGTCTCCGGCCACAGTGTCCTTTTTTTCCTGTTGTTTTGCCTTACCTGGTAGAAATATCAAAGCTCCTGGGCTCCTGCAGGAGCTTCCCAGTCCTAGGGGAGAGAATTAGTCAGTGCCTGAGAGTGAAAGGGGAGACCAGTCCAACTTCTGTCTTGCTTCTCTTTCCCTCTCCTCCTTTCCCTTCCTGTGGGGGAAATAAAAAACACAACAAAATCGGATCAAAAATTCAGTGTGATTTCTTCAAAGATGTCACTGGAATCTTGATAGATACACAGGCTTGGTGCTATCTGTGGCCCTCTTTTTCTGTGGCCAAAGGCAGCTTGGAAAACAAGCCAGCACATAGAGGAAAGGAGGGCGGGAGGGAATAAGAGAGAAAGAGAGAGAGCACAAACCTAAATATGGCATTGAGCTTTTAGGTCTAACATGCCTGCAGCTGGCCTGTCTGTGGCCATCCCAGTTATTGCAGCTACTAGATTTTCCTCCTCAAGCTAGTTTGAGCTGGTTTCCTGGCACTTGCAGCAAAAGAGTTCTGACATACAGTTCATAAAGTACAAATGCTTGGCAAAGAAGTACAAAATCACTGGTAGCTCTTACTACCACCATTAATTATAATAAAAATGAGAGTTGGGTGAATAACACATAAAAGTGAGTAAACCTTTATGTGTTCTTTTCTATGTATTAAGAATTCTAGGGGCACCTGGGTGGCTCAGTTGGTTAGGCATCTGACTTCATCTCAGGTCATGATCTCAGGGTCCTAGGACTGAGCCCTGTGTTGGGCATCTCACTCAATGGGAAGTTTGCTGGTCTCTCTCCTCCCATCCTCCCCTGCTTGTGCTTTCTCTCTCTCTCTCTCTCAAATAAATAAATAAAATCTTAAAAAAAAAATTCTGACAGGGGTGCCTGGGTGGCTCAATTAGTTAAGCATCTGACTCTTGGTCTCAGCTCAGGTCTTGATCTTAGGGTTGTGAGTTCAAGCCCCATGTTGAGCTCCATACTGGGTGTGAAGTTTACTTTAAAAAAAAAAATACAGGGATCCCTGGGTGGCGCAGCGGTTTGGCGCCTGCCTTTGGCCCAGGGCGCGATCCTGGAGGCCCGGGATCGAATCCCACATCGGGCTTCCGGTGCATGGACCCTGCTTCTCCCTCTGCCTGTGTCTCTGCCTCTCTCTCTCTCTGTGACTATCATAAATAAATAAAAAAAAATTAAAAAAAATACAGTGTTTGTATTTCCACTTTTCCATGGTTTTTGTTAGAACAAACCTTGAAAGAAACGCAGTCTCCCTCTCATGACTTCCTCTAGGTTTCTTGTCAAAGGATTCCTCAAGGAAGGTTGAAGGTTGGATGAACATGTGGTTTGCCTTCTTTTTTTCTAATGCTCTTTGATCAACGTTCTTCACCTCCCTGTGGGGAAATCACAAGGGCACATACAGAAAAATACTTAAGAGTCAGCATGACCGGGATCCCTGGGTGGCGCAGCGGTTTGGCGCCTGCCTTTGGCCCAGGGCGTGATCCTGCAGACCCGGGATCGAATCCCACGTCGGGCTTCCGGTGCATGGAGCCTGCTTCTCCCTCTGCCTGTGTCTCTGCCTCTCTCTATATATGTCTCTCATGCATAAATAAATAAAATATTAAAAAAAAAAGAGTCAGCATGACCTTTTCACTCCTTTTTTTCATATGTAAAGAGAAACAAATATTTACAAACTGATTCATTCAAGAGCAACTGACTAAAACAGAGAGATGACTACATAGCAGAAACAGTCTGGAGCCTGTGTTGTGTGCTAGGGGTCATATCAGTCCTTGGGGACACAGAGAGGAAGAAGAAATGGTCCCTGAATTCAGGGAACATATATTCAAATTAGGAGGACAGGAGAAGAAATCAACAATCTAAAAGAAAGCTGAATTTGGAAGGCAAGCTGATTTCAAGTTGGGGAGCTGTTGCTTACTGTGTGCCTTTAGGCAAATTACTTAACTTCTCCCCGCCAGTGTGGAGAGAAGATAATAGAATCTAGGGTAGGGGTGCCTGGGTGGCACAGTCGGTTAAGCATCTGCCTTCCGCTCAGGTCATGATCCTGGGGTCCTGGGATGGAGCCCTGCAGTGGGCTCCCTGCTCAGTAGGGAGTCTGCTTCTCCCTCTGCCCCTCCCCCTGCTCGTGCTGTCTTTCTCCCTCTCTCTCTCTTTCTGTCAAATTAATTACAAATCTTTTTTTAAAAAATATTTTAAAAAATATAACCTAGGGTTGTAGTGAGGTCTGGGTTACCATAGGTCAAGTGCTTAGCTCAGCGTCTGGTACACAATAAACAAAGGAAGTGCTTGAGAGATGCCAGCTGCTGTTGCTGGTGTTCTAGACGGTTTTCACTGGAGTGTGTTCAGATAAGCATGGGGTACACAACGGAAATGCCAAATTGGGTGATACACTGGCTGCCTTTTGAAATGTGAGTAGACATTTGATGAAGAAGCAGGTTATGGGCACTCAAGGTAGGCAAAATAACAATAAAAATGTATTTGTGTGAATTAAGATTCTGTCATAGACTTCTCTATTGATGGAAGATAGATAAAGACTGATATTAAAAAATAGCATTGATCTTGGCCTAAACTGAGGTAGGGAAGCTGAAGGGACTATTTTATTTTATTTATTTTAAAGATTTTATTTATTTATTTCAGAGAGAGTAAAAGCATGAATGGGGGGAGGGGCAGAAGAAGAGACAGACTCCCCACTGAGCATGGGGTCTAACATCAGCTCCATCCTAGGACCCTGAGACCATGACCTAAACTGAAGTCACATGCTCAACTGACTGAGCCACCCAGGCTCCCCTATTTCTTTCTTTTTTTTTTTAAACCAGAACGTTTATTTTGACTAATCGTTGAAATCCTTAAGATGAACTGGATGCTGCAACAGCTGCCCTCTTGGGCTGTGTCGTTCCTTCACGGAATCCATGCCTGAATCTGCGGTATACAATTTTTAGGTGCCTCATTCGACAGGTCCCAGTGGTATTCCGTCTTTTAGCCTTGGCACTCCAGTTATGCTTTCTCTTCCGCTTGGCAGGGTAGCCACACTTGCCGCAGGTGGACTTCTGAAGGTGGTAGGCCTTAGAGCCACAGCGGCGGCACAACGTGTGCGTCTTATCGCGACGCTTTCCGAACGATGACGTCCCCTTCGTCATCTTGTTTCCGCGGCAGACCCCCCAGGCTCCCCTATTTTTAAGATTTTAAAAGTTAATTGATTGATTGGAGAGTGAAAGAGAGAGAGAGAGTAAGCATGCATGCAAGTAGGGGGAGGAGTAGAGAGAGAGACAAGCAGACTCCGTGCTGAGGGCAGAGCCCAACACAGACCTTGATCCTACAACCTGAGATCACAATCTGATGGACACTCAACAGACTCACCACCCAGGTGCCCCTGAAGGGACTCCCATTTTAGAAAGGCTCTATCTCTGCTGTTTTTCTACTAGGCCCCATTTCAGAATAAGTCAAAAAAGCTATGTTCCCACTTTGAGGGGGAAGCAAGAAAGTTAATCCTCTAAATTTTGCCCAGGCGCCGCAAACACCTAATAATGTCTAAGAACCAGATTTCAAATAAGTTCCAGGCTGACACTGGCATCAATACCCCTACCTTTGGTAATTGATGGAATAATGCCTGTTGGGCAGCCCAGGTGGCTCAGCGGTTTAGCGCCGCCTTCAGCCCAGGGCCTGATCCTGGAGACCCAGGATTGAGTCCCACATCAGACTCCCTGCATGGAGCCTGCTTCTCCCTCTGCCTGTGTGTCTGCCTCTCTCTCTCTCTCTCTCTCTCTCTCTCTGTCTCTCATGAATAAATCAATAAAATCTTTAAAAAAATGCCTGTTGCTCACCTGGCACTTACCTCTGGTTGGGCCCTATTTTCGACTCCTAAAGAAACAAGAACCCTAGACCCCTTTCCAGTGTAAACTCCCTAACCCCAGGCACTGACAAGACTCATTCTCCTTTCCTTTCCAAGTCTCCCAAACGTTCTGTCTGCTATTCTCTACCCATCATTTATACTATTCAATTAACTCTGTTTTCACTTTCTTTGGCTTACATTTGATTTCTATCCTGTGTGAAGCCAAGGACCCTCTTGGCCGTGTTGGGGACTCTCCTCAGTCCCTTAGACTCAACCTGCCTGTATCAAAACCAATGGCTATTCCAACAATGGGCATTTTTCCCAAGTCAAAGGAAGAAATTCGGTTGACACAACATTCTTACTTTTGGGATCTTCTGCCACAACTTTTTCTTACCCCTGGGGAGCCTGCTTGTGGTTGCGACGAAGAGGCAAAGAAGAGCAGCAAATTGCATTTGTCCTTGTTATGGTCGCATTTTCTTTCTTTCTTTTTCTTTCTTTCTTTCCTTTCTTTTCTTTTCTTTTTTAAAGATCTTATTTATTTATTTGAGAGAGAGAATGAGCAAGAGAGAACACAAGCATGGGGAGGGTCAGAGGGAGAGAGAGAAGCAGACTCCCAGCTGAGCAGAGACCCTGACACTGGGTTCCATCCCTGGTCCCTGGGATCATGACCTGAGCTGAAGGCAGCTGCTTCATCCACTGAGCCACCCAGGCACCCCAATGATCACATTTCCTTTTTTTTTTTTTTTTATTTATTCATGAGAGACACAGAGAGAGAAAGAGGCAGAGACACAGGCAGAGGGAGAAGCAGGCTCCCTGTGGGGAGCTCGATGTGGGACTCGATCCCAGGACCCCGGGATCACGACCTTAGCCAAAGGCAGACGCTCACCCACTGAGCCACCCAGGTGCCCTCCAATGATCACATTTTCTAACAGAAAAAACACTGATATAACTTATTTTCTATATTGTTATTTCTTGAGATGTTGAAGCCTGCACATGCCTTAGACTCATATTTTCTACTAGAAAAAGCATCTTTAGTTTGTGACAGAATCATATTTTGAAATATCTCATAGAGTTCTGCAAAGAGGATTCTGAATTGGGAGTGCTCTGCCCCCAGATAAGTTTGAGGATCAGGGCTTTAGACTCTCATGTAAATGAAGTTCTCCAGCAGCCAGAACTTATTAGGTGTTTATGGCCCCGGGCCCCATCTCACTCAATGCATGATCCACCTGCAACGTGCAAACTAGGCTCTTCCTCTACCTACAGCCGAGACTCCTGGATTGTCTTTTCATTCTTTTTCTTTTCTTTTAATTACTTAATTACTTAATTAATTATTTGACAGAGAGAGAGAGAGAGAGAGAGAGAGAGAGAGAGAACACAAGTAGGCAAAGCAGCAGGCAGAGGAAGAGGGAGAAGCAGGCTCCCGGCTGAGCAGGGAGCCTAATGCAGGACTTAATCATGGTCCTGGGATCATGACCTGAGCTGAAGAAGGCAGATACTTAACCAACTGAGCCACCCAAGTGCCCTTTTTTTTTTTTTTAAGATTTTTATTTATTCATGAGAGACAGAGAGAGAGCGCGCGTGAGAGAGGCAGAGGGAGAAGCAGGCTCCATGCAGGGAGCCTGACGTGGGACTCGATCCCGGGTCCCCAGGATCACGCCCTGGGCCGAAGACGGTGCTAAACCACTGAGCTACCCGGGATGACCCCTGGATTGCCTTTTCTAAGGGGGACTGCTCCAGGTCTCCCCAGCTGCAGACTTTCAACTCTGAGTCCTGTGCTGGTATCCAAGCCTTACACACACTAAGTGATTCATAAACGGAACGTCAGTCTAACTTCAAAGCCAGTGCTCCTAACTGATAGGCTCTATTTGGGAAATAAGTGGTAACTGAGGTCCCAAAAGAGTTCTAACCCTCCTAAAAGTAATATTCTATAGGGCATTTGCACCTTTTGTTTTTGTTATGGCCAAAGCTTCAAAAAATAAACAGAACTAAAGAAAACTGCATAATCAACACCATTTACCCATTACCTAGCTTCAATAGTTATCAACACAAGGCTAATCTTGAATTATCCACTACTCCTTTTGCACCCCTACCATCCCCACCCCAAATGGGTGATTTTATTTTTTTTTTAAGATTTTATTTATTTATTCATGAGAGACAGAGAGAGAGGCAGAGACACAGGCAGAGGGAGAAGCAGGCTCCATGAAGGGAGCCCGGTGTGGGACTCGATCCCAGGATTCCAGATCAGGCCCTTGGCTGAAGGCGGCCCAAAACCACTGAGCCACCCACTGAGCCACCCGGGCTGCCCAAATGGGTGATTTTTAAAAGCAAATCCTAGATACCATGTCATTTCATCCATAAACATTTCATTAGATAACTCTTTCAGACATGACTCTTAAAAATAAGGTAACTACAAAACCATTATAACATCTACAAAGAAAAGCAATGCCCCAATATAGTGAGTTCCTTAATATGTTCCTTTGGAACACAGATACCAAAGAGTTCATACTCTAAATGCACAGCTCAATGAGTTTTCGTGTACTGAGCACACTCATGTAACCAGCACCAGATTAAGAAACAGAATACTGCCAGCTACCCAGGAGCTCCCTCATCCAAACCCTACTCAATCATACCCCGAGGGTAGTCCTGCCCTGATGTCTAACAGCACAGATGTGTGTTCTTTTTTTTAAGATATATTTGAGAAAGAGAGAGTATGTGTGAGCACATGCAGGGGGTCAGAGAAGAGGCAGAGAGTGAGAGAGAGAGAATCTCAAGCAGACTCTCCACTGAGGGTGGAGCCCAACATAAGGCCCCATCCCAGGATACTTAGATCATGAGCTGAGCCAAAAACAAGAGTCAAAAGCTTAACTGACTGAGCTACCCAGGTGCCCTTGATAACACAGATGTGTTTTAAGGCCACCATTTTCTTTTGTAAACAAAATTCTAAGAATCAATTTATTAACAGAAGGCATGCTGAGCTTCTTGATTATGCCTTATCCAACAAAAAGTGAAAATATTGAGGCAGCCCTGGTGGTGCAGCAGTTTAGCGCCGCCTGCAGCCCAGGGTGTGATCCTGGAGACCCGGGATCGAGTCCCGCATCGGGCTTCCTGCATGGAGCCTGCTTCTCCCTCTGCTTGTGTCTCTGCTTCTCTCTTGCTCTCTCTGACTGAATAAATAAATAAATCTTAAAAAAAAAAGTGAAAATATTTAGCAAAGAGATTAGCTAACACATAATTACAAAGTTTTTACTGACCTATAATACCTATACTATAATTCACCTAATAAGGATTCCTTTATTAAACAAGGATATCCTTATATATTTCTGAAGCATATATGCTGTAGACTTAATCTTGAATAAGTTTAATATTAGCCCTAAATTATTTTTGCCTTGCTAATGCCATAGCTATGTATAACTATAGGGGCTAAGTTCTGGCCAATGGAATGAAAAATGGAAGGTTTATTTGTGACTAACAGGAGGAATGCATTTCTTTGGACTCATCTTCCCTTCTATTGGCTGGAATATAGACCTGATGGCTGGAGTCTGAGCACTAAGAGGCTAAATCATGGGCAAAGGATTATGGAGAAATAAGACAAAAGGGGCTTGGGTCCCTGAGACTGTGACCTGCCATATCTCCTGAACTCCTTTTTAAATAATAAAAATAGATTTGCTTATTCTATTTTTTTAAGATTTTTATTTATTTATTCATGAGAGACATAGAGAGGCAGAGACATAGGGAGAGGGAGAGGTAGGCTCCCGGTGGGGAGCCTAATGTGGGACTTGATCCCAGGACCCTGGGATCATCACCTGAGCCAAAGACAGACTCCTCTCAACCACTGAGCCACCCAGGTGCCCTTGCATCTTGTTTTAGCTACTATTTTGAGTTCTTCTGTCACTTGAAGCTAAACCTAATTCTAAGTGATAGAATTACTTACTATGGGCTTGATCCTATAAATAGACTTTATGTGCCTTATTTTACTTGATCAGAACAACTCTCCAAGGTAGGAAATACTATCTATCTTCATTTAACCAACAAAGGAATGGAAGCTCCGCCATATATGTGACTGGTCCAATGTCACAGAGCTAGTAAGTAAAAAATCCTAAGCCTCCACCATTCCAAGGATCCCACCTTCAAGGATTGTTAACAACTATTGGGAGAGACAGACATCACAAAATATACGCAACAGGTAACACCTGGTGCATAGAAGTTGCTGAAAATACTTGTTGGAACAATGAGTGAAATATAGAAGAAACAAAGCATAATGAACTATAGTAACAGATGCAAAAACACAGAACCCTAAAGAGCAGTTCCTATGGGGGCACCTGGGTGGCTCAGTTGGTTAAGCATCTACCTTCAGCTCAGGTTATGATCTCAGGGTCCTGGGATAGAGCCCTGTGTCAAGCTCCCTGCTCAGTGGAGAGTCTGCTTCTCCCCTAGCCCAGCCCCTCCCTTCACTCGTGTTCTCTCTCCCTCTCAAGTAAATAAAAATTAAAAAAAAAAAAAAAAAAAGAATGGGTCCTCCCCCTTCCCCAGTCCTGACCATCACCTGCATCTCTCCAATCCTTCCCCCTTCACACAGGCTTGGGTCTCCCACTTTACACTGAAACAGACTTGTTACCATCCAATCTTGCCTTTTTTGGTGCCAAATTTTGCTCCTTCTGCTTTCTAGTAATCTCAGTCACCATGGGGAGCCATACCTTCTCCCTAATGCTCCATGCTCCAGTGTGTGACTTCAGGCCTGTGAAGACCCCTCTCTACCAAATCACTAAACTTGTCTCAGCCCCATGAGTCTGCATCTGGAACCCCAACTGCTGATCACTGCTTCCCCTAGCCCTTTCTTCCCTCAGCATCAGTATTGGTGCACCTTTACATACAGGCTCTTCTTTCCCTGTGGCCACTCCTCTCCTCAGCCCCATATTTTGCCCTCCATACATATGTGGTGGCTCTCTAAGGTTCTGTCCTTGGCCTTGGCTTCTGTAAAATGGGGATAAACAGCTGTGCCTCTTACACACACTATTTCATATCCTGATTTTTTTTTGTCCAATAATATGTCATGACCATTTTTCCTTATAAAAGAAGACTACTAGATCAACATGACCATTTTTCTTCACTGCAGAGTTTGCACATATGATACCTTGTTAACCAATCACCTTTTGATGAACATTTAGGCTGAAATGCATTTTTGTGGTGCTGCTGCTCAACAGGCTTTTATGTGTGTATCATAATTTGGGAATAACTCAGCTGTATCACTTTGTAAAACAAAGTTACCTATGTGCTTATTGTTTTCTTTCTCTCCTATGATGGCAGATATTGGACCAAAAAAACAAAAAAAACCCAGCAATCCCCCCTTTTTCCCTTGATAACCAAATCCAGTGTTATTTTGGGTAATGAAATTCCACTCTGGTCTAGGCATGGAAATCTCATTTTTCTTTGCCAAATATTTCCTAAGCTTCTTTTGCAGCCAGGATGTCCACATGAGAATATTATCAGGCAGAGAAGACATGAGGGGGAGATAAGGAGAAAAAGAAGGCAAGTTCTTCTTTATAGAGAAAAGTGTCAGCTGATAAATGCAGAAGGGATGGTGGAAGTAGAAAGTCAGGTACAACCCTGAATAAAATAATTGATTCAGGCAAAGACCATCAATGATGTTAAAACTACTGGGTGAAGGTTTGGGGAGAGCAGGTTCATTCAGTCTCAAAGAATCACACCACTTGGGACACTGGGGTGACTCAGCAGTTGAGCATCTGCCTTTGGCTCAGGGCATGATCCCGGAGACTCCGGGATCGAGTCCCACATTGGGCTTCCTGCATGGAGCCTGCTTCTTCCTCTGCCTGAGTCTCTGCCTCTCTCATGAATAAATAAAATCTTAAAAAAAAAAAAAAGAGTCATACCACTTATTACAGACTAACTATGTAAAACAGGAATCTTACAGTGGAGAGGTCTGGAAGAAACCATCTATCTGGCTGAGCTGGCTGACCTGACACTGAGCATCTCCTGATGCAGTGTGGTGAGCATATACAACATCATCTATGAGGTATTCTCAGTGAAAAGATCTTCCCCGAATCCTCTCAAGCATCTAGTATATCCCCAATGTCCAGTTTAAAAGAAATACAGGGCATTTTGGAATAAGTTAAATTATACTCTGAAGAAATAATCAGAAAAATCCAGAATGTGGCTTGAGCTTTTCAAAAAAGTCTGTCATAAAAAAATTAATAATGTAATAATTGATTCAGGGAATAACAACAAAGGTGGGGGCAGGGCACTGGTATAGATGAAAAGGCACCAAAGAGATACAACAACATTTTCTATACAAAATATAATTCCCAATCTTTTTTTTTTTAAAGGCTTAAAACGTATTTTAATAAGTTGATGCTGCATTACTGCTCCATTTCTCAGAAAAACTCCAAGGATATCAGGGACAAATCCAACATGGTACAGCAATAAAAAAAAATGCACGGCATAACTACCTAAGATAGCCAAGGCTAAGAGCTACTGCCTGGCCTTCAGCATACAGCAGCCCTGTTCCCAAGATTGTACTAGGCCTATCAAGAAAAGCTGTGAACAGCATCATAGACATAAAAGGGCCATTCCTGGGTTGTCCTTACCAGGTCCCTAAAAGATGGAGGCAACTTAACACAAGATTTTTTAAAGATACACTAAAATGAAAATCTCTAAGAGAAAGGTCTTCCTTAGGACATGAAGTGGGGGGGATCCCTGGGTGGCTCAGCGGTTTAGCGCCTGCCTTTGGCCCAGGGCGCGATCCTGGAGTCCCGGGATCGAGTCCCGCATCGGGCTCCCGGCATGGAGCCCGCTTCTCCCTCCTCCTGTGTCTCTGCCTCTCTCCCTCTCTCTCTCTATGTCTATCATAAATAAATAAATCTTAAAAAAAAAAAGGACCTGAAGGGGTTAATATACGGGATATAACAGAATCATATGTATGTTGTCTGTGGCCTCTGTGGACATTTGCCTGAATTCCCACCTGTGAGTGAATGGAATGGGGTTAAAGTAATTGGGGGATGTTTGTTTTTGTGATGTATGTCGCAGTGTCTATGGGGTTGGAGGATTTAAGAACGAGAAAGCATGGGATCCCTGAGTGGCTCAGCGGTTTAGCGCCTGCCTTTGGCCCAGGACATGATTCTGGAGTCCCAGGATTGAGTCCCGCGTCGGGCTCCCTGCGTGGAGCCTGCTTTTCCCTCTGCCTCTCGCTCCCTCTGTGTCTCTCATGAATAAATAAATAAAATCTTAAAAAAAAAAAAAAAAAAGAATGAGAAAGCAAAAAGAACAGGATGGACAAGAATGGAATGTTCAAGATTAATGGGGCTCTAACTAGATCCATTTTGCCATGGTTCCACCCCCCCAAGACCCTCAACAATCACATGAGGCTTCAGGAATGCACCACACAGAATCAATTAGTTAAACAATATACCACACAAACCTGATTTGTTAACTGTTGCCCCTTCCTTGCCCTCAGCCTCCAGTAAACTCCCTCAGAGTAGTACAGGCAAGGACGACTTAACTATTGGGAGGAATCCCTAACACTTTTCCAGGCCAGAATTCTGGGTAGTCCAAAAAGGGTCCTTCTTTTAAGGGTTTTTGGGAAACTAGACATTGAAATTTTTATTAGTATCAGCGACGTTTGTTTGGAGCAAATTCAGCTCCAGAAGCTGCACGGTTAAATGCAGGAGGGGTTCCACCAATTGCCCCAATTCCTTCCATTGTAGCAGCCTGGCCAAAGCGTTGTTGTTGGTGGGGTCAATCACAAGGTTCCATCTGGCATTGTAGTGGCAGGTCCTGGAGGAGCTGGGCTACCAGCTGGCACTGGAGCAGGGGGCGTGGCACCTCTGTTGTTTATGCCCATAGCACCTTCCATAGCCATCTGGCCCATCCATAACTCCTGTTCTCTCGCATCAGGGAATGTTCCCTTGAATCCTTCCTGCTGTCGCTGCATCATTTCTTCCTGTTGCCACTGCATCTCTTCCCTTCAGCGCCTGCACGCCTCCTCCTGCCTGAGCTGCAGTTGCTTTCGTTTTTGCACTTCTTGGTTGTGCAGCTCTTCCATCCTCCTAAGTTCTTCTTGACGCCTCATCAAATTCTGTCTCATCATGACCTGGTGCTCATGGCAAGCAGCCTCCATCTCCATCTCCAGCTTCTCACGAGCTTCCTTGATGTTGTGGTCCACTTGGTCCTGCTGCTGCTTCTCCATCTCTCTCTCTTTTTTTTTTTAAACTTTTTAAAAAATTTTTATTTATTTATTTACTTACTTATTGAGAGAGAGAGAGAGAGAGAGAGAGAGAATGGCTGGGACACAGGCAGAGGGAGAAGCAGGCTCCACGCAGGGAACCCGACATGGGACTTGATCCCCGGATCTCCAGGACCACACCCCAGGCTGTAGGCGGTACTAAACCGCTGCGCCACCGGGGCTGCCCTGCTTCTCCATCTCAATCAGTGACTTCCAGCGCATGGCATACTCATACTCCAAGAAGCCAGGCTGTGCAAATCTGGGTGGCTGCTCTTGCTAATTGTGAAATTGCTGGTTCTTTATAACCAGTTTCTCTGAAAAGAAAAACTATATCCCCTCTGGAAGTCCCTCTTCATCATCCAACTGGGCCATGGGTTCCACAGTCACAGGCCGAGGAAATGTGGTTAGCAAGAAGGAGCCTTCACTGCACCTGTCCAGAGCTTTCCAAGCAGCCGACTTCCCTGAGAATTCAACAATGCCTTTTCCTGAGGGCCTTCCTCGATCATCCACGATGACTACAGCCCTCTCCACCTGGCCAAACATGGAAAAGGCTTCCTCCAGCAGTTCATTGGAAACATACTGAGGAAGGTTTTGGATCGTGAGGGATGCAGGCAAAGCACACATGCAGCTGCTTTCCACAAAGTGGCATGTTGCCCAATTCTACTTTGGCAATCTCCACTAAGGTTCATGTTTCCAAGTGGATAAAACCAAAGCACTTATCCTTATGAATGAAGACTTTGCCTGCTTTCCCATATTTCTCAAATAGTTTCCTCATCTCCTCTGCAGTGATATCAGGAGGAAGATTGCCCACAAAGAGCCAGCTATGTTGGGTGAAGGTCTTCTCTCCTGGTTTTCTAAAATTCTTTGGGTCAATAGTCAAGCCTTCATTTTGGCTGCTGGCTTGTTGCCCATTTGCAGGTATTGGTGGCGGTGGTGGCGGTGGTGGCTGCTGCTGTTGGTGCTGCTGGTGCTGCTGGTGCTGGTGCTGCTGCTGCTTCCTTAGAGTATGGTTTTGCTTCTCCAAGTTAAAGGTTTTATTGCTCTGCATTTTTGCACCCCACTACCAACTGTTCTCTCCTCAGAGTAACAGCGACCTAGAATTCCCAATCTTTGATTGGGTCCTGGAGCAGCAAGGAAAACTAAAAAAAGATATTTTTGGGGAAAATGGGGAAATTTGAATTTGACCTAATTACCAGAGAGAGAAATGGCAAAATGTAAATAATTGGTAAACACAGTGAGGGCATATGGTGTTCACTGCACTATCCTTTCAACATTTCTGGCAGGTCTGAAAAATTTCTAAATAAAATAAAAATATTGAAAAAGTCAGAAGGCATAGGAAAATATCCATAATATGCTGCTAAGTAGGAAAACAAAGTCTAAAAACCAGATTAAAGTCTAAAACCCAGATACTCCTATATGGGCCCAGGAGAAAAGACTGGAAGAATTTATAGGATTTTTAAAAGAAAGATCTGTTCTCTGTTATTCTGGAATTTACATTCTGACCACAAGAAAACTGAATATGCTTGAGATAGTCCCAGGGCTAGGCCTCCAATTAAAAATTGTCACATGCAGGGGTGCCTGGGTGGCACAGTCAGTTAAGTGTCCACTTCTTGGTTTTGCTCAGGTTGTGAGATTGAGCCCCAGGTTGGGCTCCATGCTCAGCAGGGAGTCTGCTCCAGATTCTCTCCCTCTCCCTCTGTACCTCCCATTCTTACTCCTGCTCTTTCTCAAATTAAAATAAATACATATTTAAAATGCATTTAAAAAAGAAATTGTCTTGTGCAGGGGTGCTTGGCTGGCTTGGTCAGTGGAGTGTACAACTCTTGTTCCTGAGGTTGTGAGTTTGAGGTGTACAGATTACTTAAAAATAAAATCTTTTTTAAAAATTTTTTACGCTGAATAAATGTGTCTTTTTAAAAATATACTGTGTAAAGTTAGTCTACTCTGAAGCCATCTTGGTAAACTACCCCAAAAGTGTGAAGTTAGAATTCCTTCAGGGTGATGCCAGGTTCCATTTGAAATTTATTTGCAACCTGCTTGGGCACAGAAGCCATTGTCTCCACAAACCTCGGTGTGGTTGAACTGACAGTTAATGTGTTGTGACCTGGAGTTCACCGTTAAAAGGGTCACCCAAGCAAAGTCCTGGAGTTTATTTGGTTATTATGATTGTTGGCACATCCTATGCAATATATCTAAATTGAATTATGGTATCAGATAAAATTATATATGGGATTAAAGCTTGTGTATCATCCATTATCATGTGTAATCAATAAATGATTTAATATTCTCTTGAAAAAAAATTGTCTTTTAATCATCACATGCAACAAGACAGATGCTCAAACAATGCCCCATTCCTAAAACCCTTAAGTACCTGAGGAAGTTTTCTTGCAGTCCCTTTAGGTACTCATCAAAATATTTCCATTCATTCCAGTGGAGTCGGTTCAGTTGGTGGAAGTTTTCCTTCCGCTTCTTCATGTTACTCAGGGTCAGGTCGATGACCTCGGCATAGGTCAGGACAGACTCAGTGGCATCTGCCGTCAAGGAAGACCCCACACTGTCAGTTGGTATTGACTTTGAGCGTTACCAGCAGGATGGCGTCCTACATGGAGAGGGGGGTGAGATGCCAGAGTGGGGGAAATGACCTGTTTCTCCACCGGATCACTGAAATCTGAGCAGGAAATGACTCCTGCTCTCTGACCATGGCCTACTCGGGAAGGCAAGGAGCTATCCTCCCCTATGGCCAGGCCATACTTGGTCTT
Organism: Nyctereutes procyonoides; assembly: GCF_905146905.1. NCBI lineage: Eukaryota > Metazoa > Chordata > Mammalia > Carnivora > Canidae > Nyctereutes > Nyctereutes procyonoides. The sequence continues at coordinate 27,144,496 of NW_026575049.1, read as the reverse complement.
TTGACAAAGCCTTTCTCTCCTCCAGCTAATGGAAGGGCTAGGAAATGCTTTTTTCAGACTGCCACCTAAAGTTCTCACTCTGTATGGTAACAGGTGGGAAATACTTAGTGTGGGAAACAGTTCATAATGTATAGAATTGTCATATCACTGTGTCATACACCTGAAACTAATATAAGTCAACTATACTTCAGTAAAAAAAAAAAGAATAAACACAGTTCTTACTCTATTAATTATCACTGTGGTGAAGAGGAAGGGATTCCAACTTTCAGTCCCAAGACCTCATTCCCAATATTATGTTTGTATGTTGAAAAATCTTCTGTGCCTTCCCCACCCTCTATACCCCTTCGGGATGGGTCAGAATCTCAGGAGTGAGATTTCAGTCAAGATATGTCATCCTCTACATTTCTATTTTCTTCTCTGTAAAATAGGAATAGTAATTCCTGCCTTAGATGATTTAATAATAATTATGAGTTATTATTTATTTAGAACCAGCCATATGCTATTTATTCCTGGCTGTAATGCTATTGGTTTGGTATACTTACCTTTATTCTATTTTATTTCAAGATTCTATTTATTTATATATTTGAGAGAGAGAGAAGAAGAGAGAGAGAGCAGGGGGAGAAGGATAAATAGAATCCACACTGAGCATGGAGCCTGAAGTGAGGCTCAATCCCATGACCCTGAGATCATGACCTGAGCCAAAACCAAGAGTTGGACACTTTAACTAACTGCACCACCCAGGTGCCCCTAATTCTCCTTACTTTAGGAAGGAAATAAAAGATATAGAGCTCAGAGGTTAAGCTGTGCACAGATCTTAAGGCCAGTGGATTATGGAGCTGGGCTGTATATCCCCAACCCAGGCTCCTTCTACTACACTACACTGTCCACAGAGCAGTGAGGTGATCCATGAGAAAGTGCTTTATAGATAATAAAGTTATCTTTATTATCTATAGATATTAATATCTATATAGATATTATCTATAGATAATAAAGCTATTATTATTCTCTGCATATAGACTTATAAATAACTTGGGGATATGAGCTCTACAGGGCAAGTGCTACCTAGCTCATTCTGAAAGCTCCTCCTGATGGGGAGCTATGTGCAGACAGGTAATGTTTCAAGCACTTGTTACCTGTTGGGCTCTATCCCAAGCCTTTATTGCTATCGTGCCTGTACTCTGCATAACAGCCCTAGAAGGCAGGTGTTGTTATCCCATTTTATAGATTAAAAAAATGAGGCTCAGAGAGAGGCTGAAACTTGTCCAAGATTACTTAGCTGGTCAACAATTGAGTTGGTTCTTGAGTTCAGATTGACTTGATTCCATATTTTGACCCCCTACAGTAAAGTGCTAGGACTCAGGACACCAACATGTCACATCTATTTTCTTAAGATCTGAGTTGGTTATCAAATCTTTAAGATAAATGACAACAGGGCCAGAGATTTGCTGGTGGGTCAAGAGGAGGGGTATATATGTGTGTGAAGAGAATGTTAGAAGAAACACACACCTAGAACTCAAATCCTGATTGATACATACTCTGGGGTCAGTGAACATCTGGGAAGCATTACTGAGCTGCAAAGCATGTTCAAGTACCTACTTAGCCTTCACCCTGGCACATAGAAGAGGTTGTGCACCCAGGGAAATCTGACTTGCTCAAGGTCCAATGTGGCCAGTTCATGAGGCAGACTTGGAACTAAAATGAGCAAGATTCTGATCCTTAGGCTCATATCAATGGCTACCCTTTATGGGCATATACTATGTGCCAGGCACTTGTGCTAAAGGCTGGGTGCCTCTCTACACCATTGCTTCTGGAAGGAGGAAACCCGTGGTGGAAAGGATATGGGATGCTCTTGGTTTTTTCCCTCCTGACTATCAACACGTCTTTGCCATGCTGCTGTAGACTGGCGTAGTTCTGGAGGAAGTGCACAATCAGAGGGCTCTTCCCATAAATGTTGAAGAAGTTTGAAGTCAGCTCAGGGCTTTTGCAGGCTGGGTAAGACTGAGTAGGAAAGAGTGAAAAAAATGATATATTGTCATTTTTACTGCATGTGTTAAGAAATGTAAAGGTACCAATGTTCTTTGTCCAATAACTACAATTTTAGGATGCTATCCTAAGGAAATTCCCCACATTATTTTTTTAAAAGATTTTATTTATTTATTCATGACACACACACACACCGAGGCAGAGACATAGGCAGAGGAAGACGCAGGCTCCATGCAGGAAGCCAGATGTGGGACTCGATCCCAGGACTCCAGGATCACACCCTGAGCCAAAGGCAGATGCTCAACCGCTGAGCCACCCAGGTGTCCTGAAATTACCCAAATCAAACAAAAATAATTTAAGTACCAAGATGCTCGCAACAGATATATATATATATATATATATATATATATATATATATATATATAGCAAAAGGTTAGAATAACCTGAGTGTTCAAGAAAATATTGATATTTCTGTCCCAAGGAATAGTTATGCCGCTATTAAAATGTTTATAAAGAATTGGTCTTAAGAAACTGCTTCAGATATAATGGATTAAAAAATTGAGATGTGAAATCTGGTAGATAGCATTATATACTTTCTATGAAATAAACCAGTTTTAAAAAAAAGATAGGAGACTGGAAGCTTAGTTACCAAAATGGTTTTTTCTTTTTAATTAGTTACCAAAATGTTAATGATTCATTCAGCAAATATTTATTGGGTCATTACCATGGATATATACTGTTCTGGGTGCTAGAGATTGAGCTGAGAAAATGACAAATTCCAGCCCCCATGGAGCTTGCATTACAGTTGAGACACAGACAATAAAGGAATAATAATAAATAAAGGAATAACTTGACATTATGGAAAATAGGTGCTTTAGATAAGAATCAAACAGGACAAGGGGTGGAGGATGGTGGGAAGAGAGACTGGAGAGGAGAGGAATCTTTTCCATAAGGTGGTCAGGGAGGGCCCTGAGGAAATAGGAATGAGGATCTTTTCTAAGTGTGATGGAAGCCACTGGAAGGTTTGAGCTGGGGTTCAACATAATTGGATTAATTTTTCTACTGTTCCCTTTGACTGAGGTGTAAAGAAAGGCCTGCTGTGAGTGAAAGCTGCTGAGAGGAGTGGTTAAGGGGTCTCTTTTGGGGATGACGTGTATTGGGCTGGGACTGAGCCAAGTAATTGCAGAGAGGGGTGAGAAGGATGGCATTTGCAATATGCTGTGAAAGCAGAATTGGCAGGATTTGCTGGAGAAGAGAAGTCAAGGATGACTCTAAAGCGTAGGTATTAGTAGCTTCAGGTGGGAGGATTGGGGAAGGGACAGGTTAGTGGGGTGGGAAAATCAAAAAGTCTGCTGTAAAAAAAAAAAAGTCTGCTGTAGGGCATATGGGTGGCTCAGTGGTTGAATGTCTGCCTTTGGCTCATGTCATGATCCCAGGATCCTATATGGATAGGATCCCTTCCCTCAGGAAGCCTGCTTCTCCCTCTGCCTGTGCCTCATGTCAGGAAGCCAGGATCCTATGTGGATAGGATCCCTTCCCTCAGGAAGCCTGCTTCTCCCTCTGCCTGTGCTTCTCTATCTCTCTTTCTCTGTCTCTCATGAATAAATAAATAAAATCTAAAAAAAAAAGTCTGGTTTGGACACGCTATATTTGAGAGGAAGTATCTCAGGAAAGAATGGGCTGGGGCCAAGAGTGATTTGTTTTCCTTGCTTATATTCCTCTGCCTTTTTCCAAAAATGTCAATAATGATTATGTACTATCTTTGCATTTAAAGAAATAACACATTTTAATCAATCAATCAATTAATTAATTTTTAAAAAGATTATTTATTTATTTATTTATTTATTTATTTATTTATTTATTTATTCATGGGAGACACAGAGAGAGAGAGAGGCAGAGACACAGGCAGAGGGAGGAGCAGGCTCCATGCAGGGAGCCCAACATTGGACTCAATCCCAGGTCTCCAGGATCACGCCCTGAGCTGAAGGCGGCACTAAACCGCTGAGCCACCCAGGCATCCCAATACATTTTATTTTAAAGAAGCATATATAATTTAACTCAAAAAGTCAGCCTCGTGAATAAGGGCTGTGACAACATCTGAGCGCACTATTCTCTATACTTTCCATTTTAATTGCTTCATGAGTTTGTTTGTTTTTTTTTTCTATTTATAGTATGGTCTCCTAATGTCATCACTTTGACACGTTAGGCCAGATAATACTTTGTGATGGGACCTGTCCTGTATATAGTAGGATGCTGAGCGGCATCCCTGGTCTCTAGAAGTTGGTAGGACTCTAACTTCTTCTTCAGTTGTGATGACCTGAAAGGTGTCCAGGCATAGCCAAGTCTCCTAGGGGGCAAACCTGTCCCCAGTGGAGAATTACTATTTGACAGCAAGATCCCATTGTGATCACAGAAACCTGAGACTAGTAAGGAACCAACAGATCATTTGGCCCAAAGATTCCTAAAACCCTAAAAACCTACTGCCAAATCAGGGACTCATCTGTGTTTACTGGTCTCCAGCAAAATGAGGGCAACAAGGAAAAAAAATATTGCAATAAATCTGACATAAAGTAAGCTTATTTACTTTAAGATCTTTCTTTTATTCTGGGATTATCTTTTCTACTTTTTTGTATTAATGACTTTTCTTCTATGAAATCACGGTGATGGTAGATAGCAGTTATTTTGCTTTAATGAAATTATTTAGTTAGAAAACTTTTTTTTTCAAAGTCCAGAGAATTCTAAAGTGAATCCAAGATCCATCCTCCTTTCCTAACAGGTCCCAATTCTTGTGCCTGTCCTCTACTGTATTTGTGTTTAAGGGGACTTTAAGTCAAAAGTCTTGCTCTTCCGTGAGGGCCACTGGAAGGGTCCTCAAAGGCCTTCACAGCTCTGCCAGAGCCTGCCTCTCACCTATCCAGTTAGAGCCAGGGCACAGTCAAAGCTTGGTCAGTCAAAGCTCCTGCTCCTGGGATTTTGAGTCTTGAGTGAGGTAAAACATAGATTGAAAAAATATGGGAGTTCACCCATTTCTTTTTTTTTTTTTTTAAGATTTTATTTATTTATTCATAGAGACACAGAGAAAGAGAGGCAGAGACACAGGCAGAGAGAGAAGCAGGCTCCAAGCAGGGAGCCCGACGCAGGACTTGATCCTGGATCTCTGGGATCAGGCCCTGGGCCGAAGGCGGCACTAAACCACTGAGCCATCCAGGCTGCCCGGGTTCACCCATTTCAGACACGTCACCTTGAAGAGATGGTTCAAGGGTTGAAACTATCATGATTATTCTCCTGGTCCTTGGACTCAATTTCAGACTTTCTAGCTACTCAATGTTCTTCCAGTTTTTGCTCAAGTTGGCCAAGGACAGGTTTTTGTTACTTATAAGCAAATAATTCCAACTAATATACCTCCTTTCTTTTTTTTAATTTTTTTTAATTTTTTTATTTATTTATGATAGTCACAGAGAGCGAGAGAGAGAGAGAGGCAGAAACACAGGCAGAGGGAGAAGCAGGCTCCATGCACCGGGAGCCCGATGTGGGATTCGATCCCGGGTCTCCAGGATCGCGCCCTGGGCCAAAGGCAGGCGCCAAACCGCTGCGCCACCCAGGGATCCCAATATACCTCCTTTCAATAACACTCTCAACAGGTAACTGTCCATTTTTGCTTCCCTAACTTTGGAAACAAGGAACACACTACCTTCAGCATGTTGGTAAGCATCGGATTTCTCCTCACAGGTGGGAGGGAGAGGAAGGCTCTTGGATACAGGGACCTGGGGATAGTTGTGGGAAGGGCTGGCTCCTAGCCACAGCACTGGGCAAAGGCTGGGCAATATGCAAGATGAGAAGTTCTGAAACATCAGATCCAAGGGGCAGGGGGAAGGCAGAGTAGGAACTAGAGTGAAGCATTGGCATCAGAGACCTGGCAAGAGGAATGAGTTGGTTTGAGAGCCAGTGCTGGAACAAGACCAAGAGACAGTGTGCCACAGAGACAGAGGGTAAAGCTAGTTTTAAATGACAACTTGGACTCTTAGAAGTTCTTTCTTACCTTAGATAAAAATCTGACTCTGTAATTCCAACCCATCTTCTTCCGGAACCATGTGTAACAGACTAGTCCTTAAAATATTGGAGGAGAGCCCTTGATCTTCTCTATGTCTTGTCTTCTCCAATCTAAACATCCTTAGTGCTTTTAATTACTCCTGTACAGACTCCAACCAGCTCCCTCCCTCTGCATGTACGTTAAATGAAATGTTCTGAACTGGGACTGTCCTCTTTCTCATTCTGGGCCAACAGAACTTCCTTTTTAGAAGTTTTTTTTTTGTTTTGTTTTTTTGTTTTTGACACTTAGAGATCATTTTTCTGCTATCTCTGAGGATGAAAGCCTCTATTATTACCTTTTTTTTTTACAAAATAAATTCATGTTCACTGTGAAAAATTCATATAATATTTTAAAAAGGCATAAAGTAAGAGATAAAAGTCTCCCTCATTTCCATTTGTATCCCTAAGAATAAATACTATTAACACTTTTCTGGGTATCCTTCCAAACCTTCTGGTAGGCACATACCAATCTTATACCAGAAATATATTTCAAAAATAAAAATGGAATCATACTCTATACAATGTCTTATTACTTTTTCACTCACCAGTATCTAAATGCATTACCTGTAACATTCTCTTGATTTATGAACTATAAACCTTGTCAACTAACTTCTTATATAAGTTATAAATCTGTCCCACAGGAACCATATATGTTGTCTACCTTGGATTTGGCTGCCTCTACCCTTTGTAACTCCTATATAAACATAAATTCCCCAACTGATTAATGTTGACCCATGGGTAGGGACATCTCTATGCCCTTATTCAGCAGAAGTTATAGAAGATGAGAACTTCTACCCTCGGCAACTTAAAGATTTAAAGGTCAACATTTTTTTTTTTAAGATTTATTTATTCATGAGAGGCACAGAGAGAGAGAGAGAGAGGCAGAGACACAGGCAGAGAGGGAGCCTAATGTGGGACTTGATCCCGGGCCTCCAGGATCATGCCCCGGGCTGAAGGCAGGCACTAAACCACTGAGCCATGCAGGGATCCCCAAAGGTCAACATTGTTCAGGGGGGAAAATGATGAGGAGAACAATGGGAAGAGAAATGTAGATAAAATTCAATTTCCTTATCACTTGCAGCCCCGTGATAAAATACCTGAGAAAAGCAGTGTGTGACATTCCTCAAGGAACTCACCTTAATGTTGATGTTTTGTAAGAGACTAAAAATTAAAGACCTAGTCTAGGATTCTCTAAGTCTTCTTTAACATGCAGAAACCCCTTTTAGAGACTTCTGTTACTTCTACCATCTCCCCCACAAAACTTAAAAGTATATGAGTCACTCTTCACAATCGCAGTTCAGCTCCTTCTGCCCACAGATTCTGTGCCCATGCTATAATAAAAGTGCCTTTTTTGCACCTTAAAAAAAAAATTAAAAAAAACAAAGAAACCTCTCATTGTTTTTAATAGCAGCAATATCCATATTATAGGCATTTCACAATTTACCTTCTGATCTACAGAAATTTAAGTTTTCTTCCCTTTTTTTCCAGTCCAGATTAATGTAAAGGATGGTCATGTATGAACCTTTCTACAGGATAGATTATCTGAAATGGAATTGTTGGGTCATAGGTGTATATGTTTAAAATTTTAATGGGACACTCTAAATCATGATAAAATATCTAAAAAGTTCTAGTAAATATTTTTTTGTAAGATTTTTAAAAAAAATTTTATTTGAGGGCAGCCTGGGTAGCTCAGCAGTTTGGCACCTGCCTTCGGCCCAGGGTGTGATCCTGGACTCCCTGCATGGAGCCTGCTTCTCTCTCTCTGCCTCTCTCTCTGCCTGTGTCTCTGTCTCTCTCTCTCTGTATATCTCATTAATAAATAAATAAAATCTTTAAAAAAATAAAATAAAATAAAATTTTTTGTTTGAGAGCTCAGCAGTTTGGCACCTTCCCTCTGGCCCAGGGTGTGATCCAGGACTCCCTGCATGGAGCCTGCTTCTCTCTCTCTGCCTCTCTCTCTGCCTGTGTCTCTGTCTCTCTCTCTCTGTATATCTCATTAATAAATAAATAAAATCTTTAAAAAAAATAAAATAAAATAAAATTTTTTGTTTGAGAGAGAGAGAGAGAGAGCAAGACCAAGAGCAAGAAAAAGGGAAGGGGCAGAGGGAGAGGGAGAAGCAGGCTCTTCACTGAGCAGGGAGCCCAAGGCAGGGCTCCATCCCAGGATCCTGGGATCATAACTTGAGCCGAAGGTAGATGTATAACAGAGTAGCCACCCAGCACCCTGCTAGTAAATATATTTTAAATTCTTCTCAATGAATGGAGGAGCTTGCAAGAAAGTAAGGAAAATCCTTTGAGGTCTAGGGAACTGAGGGAGTGCTGAAGTTGGATTAAGAACAACTTCAAAGGAAGGTAGAAATGAGAGTCCTTTCCTTGTTCCTGGTGTTAAGCCAAAGGCTCTACTGTTCACTGTTCTGCAGGCTTTTGATACTAATGTCTCTATCTAGTTCCCAAGGTCCCCTTCCATTCCTGGTGTAGTGGATGTAATAAAATGGTCTTAGCTGATACCAGAATTTACCATGGGGAGGGTGATGTAGAAAATGTTGGGGTTCGGAGCCTACAGCCAAGAATGAATTCTTGAGACATCTTCGGGGCAAAAAGGTAGTTTTACATGGGGACAGGACCTGTGAGCAGAAAGAGCTGCACTGGGGTTGTGAGGAGCGGCCCATTACATACTTTCAAATTGTAAGAGGGTTAGGGAGAGCGTAAGTCTCTAAGGAATTTTGGAAGCAAGATTTCCAGGACCTTGAGGGAGCTAACTATTGTTGGGAAAAGATCATTTATTGCTGTCTAATAAACCCTTAGTCATGAGACCCTTCAGATGTATATCAGTGGGTCATATGCTTGGGGGATGATTCCTAACATATATAGTAAAACCCAAGTCATGAGATCTTTCAAATGTATCTCAGTAATGTTTGCAGTATGATTGCCAACATGTATCTTAGGGGGTAGAGAAAAAGGAAGTTTTCAAAGAAATTTTTATATGTTAAAGTAGTCTTACAGGATCCTGGGGGTCAGACCAAGATTGCCTTTTGCCCTTAGCAAAGTGTCAATGTTGAGGTAGCTGAACTCCCAGAGGAAGGTCTCTCTGTCTAAAGGACTTGTCAGTGGGCTAAAGGCAGTAGGGAAATTTAGTTTTGTTCTTTTGCCTTTGTTTCCCACATCAAGGGGACTGTCTTTGCTCAGGAACGCACAGCAATTAGCACTTGGTGAGAAGCTTAGTGTCAAAGGCAGAGTGAGGGCTATACTGCTTTGCCTCAGAAATGAGCAGGAGTTGGGGATGGGAGAAAGAGAAGAGAGTAAAGTGGAGAGGGCTTGGGAGGGGGTCTAACTGGTGGATAACTATAGGGTTTGTAAGAAGGGTAACTCACACATACAAAAAAAGAAGAGTAACTCACATCACTGTTCTCAGTGCCACTGTGATAGGGTTTCCCCTCTTCCTACCTCTATCAACCTAGTAATACCTTCTGTCTACACAGGTAGACATAACAGGCCTTTGTGGACAATTTTTTTCCCCTCAAAAATGAGGGGAAGAGGTGAGTTCCATATTTGGGCTGATGCTGATGTTGTATGCGAAGAGCATATCCAGGACAAAAGGGGAGCTCAGTGCCAGAAAAAAACATAAGCCCCCAGAGTTCACAGACAAATGGGGAGAGGATTGGGCTTCAAACAAATCATATAACAAATGCCTGAGCAATCTCTAGCTAAATTCAAAGGAGCAGGGATCCCTGGGTGGCTCAGGGGTTTGGTGCCTGCCTTTGTCCCAGGGCGCAATCCTGGAGTCCCAGAATTGAGTCCCGCGTCGGGATCCCTGTGTGGAGCCTGTCTCTGCCTCTCTCTCTCTCTCTCTCTCTCTCTCATGAATAAATAAATAAATCTTAAAAAAATAAGAATAAAAAAATAAAACTTAAAAAAAATAAATTCAAAGGAGCAGAGTGACTCCTGGTGATATCTGATTGAGTAAAGTTTTTGCATTGTGAATAGGTGATGATATAAAAATATTATGGAAAAAATTGGGAGAATAGGGACGCCTGGGTAGCTCAGCGGTTGAGTGTATGCCTTTGGTTCAGGGTGTGATCCCAGTTCAGGGATAGAGTCCCACATCAGGCTCCCTGATGGGGAGGAGCCTGTTTGTCTTTCTGCCTCTCTGTGTCTTTCATGAATAAATAAATAAAATCTTTTAAAAAAAATTGGGAGAATATTTCATACATCTTAGAGTGGTAAAGATCTTTCATAGTAAGAAATGAAATCGAGAAGCTGTAAAAGAGAAGACCAATAAGAAAAGCTATAGAAGATTACAATTTTCTCACATAAAACACCATAATTAAAGTAAAAAGATTAAATAGTAAATGTTTTTGGCGATGCCTGGGGGCTCAGTGTTTGAGCCTTTGGCTCAGAGTGTGATCCTGGGATCAAGTCCCGCATCGGGCTCCCTGCATAGAGCCTGCTTCTCCCTCTGCCTATGTCTCTGCCTCTCTCTCTCTGTGTGTCTCTCGTGAATAAATAAATAAAATCTTTAAAAAAATAGTAAATGCTTTTGCCAAACATATGACGAAGAATTGAGCATCTACAAATGAATAATAAGCCAAAGATTGAGAACCTCAATCTCAGAAGTAGAAATATTTCTACTTAGAAAAAAACCCCAAAAGACTCAGGCATTTCACAGAAATAGAACTTCCAAAGGATTATAAATATAGAAAAATAGGGGTGCTTGGATAGCTCAGTCAGTTAAACCTCTGCCTGCCTTTGGCTCTGGTTGTGATATCAGGGTTCTGGGATCTAGCCCCAAGCCTCAGTGGGGTCCCTGCTCAGTTTTCCTTCTCCCTCTGCCCTTCCTCTCTACTTGTGCTCTCTCTCTCTCCCTTAAATAAATAAAATCTTTAAACAAAATTAGGGGGCAGCCCGGGTGGCTCAGCGGTTTAGCGCCAACTTCAGCCCAGGGCCTGATCCTGGAGACCCAGGATCGAGTCCCACGTCAGGCTCCCTGCATAGAGCCTGCTTCTCCCTCTGCCTGTGTCTGTGCCTCTCTCTCTCTCTCTCTCTCTGTCTCTCATAAATAAAGAAATAAAATCTTAAAAATAAAAATAAAAAAATAAACAAAATTAGGCGACTTCACTCATAATTAAAGCATTAATACCGAAACAATTAAAAAGTACCATTTCCCCTTCATGAGAACAGCAACAAACAATTTGATGATGCACGACATTGGCAAAGGTACCTGGAAGGTCTCTCGTAGGTTGCTGGTGGGAATATAAATTGGCACAACTTCATTGGAGAGCAATTTAAGATGTACTATGATTTAGTAATTCCACTTCCAGGAGTGTTTCTACAGGTGCACTTGAGCCCAGAAACACATAAACACTAAGATGTTCAAGGCAGAAGTATTTGTTTTTTTAAAGATTTTATTTATTATTTATTTATTTATTTATTTATTTATTTATTTATTTATTCATTCATTCACGAGAGACACACACAGAGAGAGGGGGAGGCAGAGATACAGGCAAAGGGAGAAGCAGGCTCCATACAGGGAGCCCAACACGGGATTCGATCACGGGTCTCCAGGATCACACCCTGGGCCAAAGGCGGCGCTAACTGCTGAGCACCCGGGCTGCCCAACGCAGCAGTATTTGTAATAGCAAAGACTGGAAGCACTTACACGCCTACTGACGGGAAAATGGTTAACGAACTATGAAACACAGGCGTAAGTAAACATGAGAACAGAGTGTGATGGCTCTCCAGGTGCTCTCATACGGAACATTACATAAGATATACTGATGTCAGTATAGAGTCTAATTTAGAGCATAGGACCTGGACTCAAACTGCTCAAGTCAAAAATCCTGGCTCTATGATAACAACTCAACAACAAAAATAAAAACAACTCAGTCTAAAAATGGGCAACATATTTGAATAAACATTTCTCCAAAGAAGTACACAATGGCCAATGAACACATGAAAAGAAACTCAATATCACTAGTCATTAGAGAAATAGAAGTCAAAATCACAATGAAGTACTTCTGGACGCCAATGAGGATAAGTATCATGAGAGAATGGAAAAGAAAAGAAGTATTGGCAAGGGTATGGAGAAATTGAAACCCTCACATGTTGGTGAGAATGTAAAATGGTGCAGTTGCTATGGGAAAATTTGGCATTTCCTCAAAAAGTGTGACACAGAGTTACCATAGGACCCAATAATGCCACTCCTGGCTATATATCTAAGAGGACAGAAAACATATGTGCCCACACAAACTTGTACATGAATGCTCATGGAAACAGCATTATTCATAATAGCCAAAAGATGGAAACAACCCAAATGTCCATCAACTGGTGAATGGATAAACAAAATGTGATCTATTCATATATGGAATGTTATTCAGCCATAAAAAGAAATGAAATACCAACAGATGCCACTACATGGATAAACCTTGAAAACATTATGCTAAGTGAAAGAAATCAGTTATAGAAGGCCACATATTGTATGATTCTATTTATATGAAATGTCCAGAATAGGCAAATCCATACAGACAGAGAAGTAGATTGGTGGCTTGCAGAGGCTTGGGGAGAGGGGACCGTGGAGTGACTGCTTATGAGTATGCAGTTTCTTTTTGGGGGCAATACAAATGTTCTGGAATTACATAGTGGTGATGATTGCAAAGCCTTGTGAAAAAATGAAAAATGACTAAATTGTACATTAAAATGAAGAATTTTATGGTATGCAAATTGTGTCTTTTAAAAATCTTGGCTCTGCCACCTACTAGTTATTTGGCTTTAAGCAAGATAATATTCCTGAGCCTTAGTTTCCTTATCTATAAAATGAGGATAATAAAAGAAGATTGAATGAGTCAATGTAGGGGCACCTGGGTGGCTCAGTGGTTGAGCGTTTGCCTTTGGCTCAGGTCATGATCCCGGGGTCCTAGGATAGAGTCCCACATCAGGTTCCCCACAGGGAGCCTGCTTCTCCCTCTTCCTGTGTCTCTGCCTCTCTCTCTGCATCTCTTGTGAATAAATAAATAAAATGTTTTAAAAAATAATAATAAATAAATGACTCAATGTATATAATGTGTTTAGAAGGATGTTTGGTATACAGTAAACACTCAATAAACATTAGCTATTATGTGTTAGTTGAAAAAACAAAGTGCAAATTAGTGTATATTCTATTGCAGTTTGTGTATTTATACATTAACATTTAAAAGGTTTATATTCCTTGATGTCCATCAGACATTTCTAGAAGGATGTATGGGAAAACAGTGTTGGCCTGTTGGTACAGGGCATAGGGCCTGGCATGGAAGAGAAATTTACTTTTTATTACATATCCTTTAGTATTGTTTGATTTTACCATGGGCACACATTATCTTTTCAATAAAAACTATGGTATTAAAAAAAATAGAATGGGCAACTGATTACATCAATGCTGTACCTCTTCAAGGGGTGGAATCACGTTAGCTCCTCAGTCAGGAGTGGCCAGTGGGCCCCCATAAATAGCTCGCTGAGCCAACTTTCCTCTGGCAATTCCCTTCTGCTTGTCTCTGCCAGGCCATTGGCTCTCAGTTGCATTCCATTCCTATTAAAATCTGCCACCATCCACTCTAACTGCTCAGCTTCTTCTCCTCACCAAGATGGGTCAAAGAGTAGGACACAACTGCTCATCACCTATCACTAGCCCTGTCAGCAGGAAAGGCCATAACCACAACTGGATTTTATATTTTCCTTATTTTATACTTTTAAAATAAAATTTTATTTATTTATTTATTTATTTATTTATTTATTTATTTATTTATTCATTTATTCATTTATTTATTTATTTATTTATTTATTTATTTATGAAAGAGAAAGAGAGGGCATCAGTTGGGGGTGGGAGAGAAGCAAACTACTACTGAGCAGGGAGCCCAACTCAGGGCTCGATCCCAGGATCCTGAAATCATTACCTGAGCCAAAGGCAGACACTTAACCGGCTGAGCCATCCAGGTGTCCCTATTTATTCCATTTTATAGAATAAGATCAGAAAATTTTAAACAGGGATGCCTGGGAGCTCAGCGGTTGAGCATCTGCCTTTGACTCAGGGTGTGATCTTGGGGGTCACAGGATCGAGTCCCGTGTCAGGCTATCTGCATGGAGCCTGCTTCTCCCTCTACCTGTGTCTCTGCCTCTCTCGCTCCTGTGTCTCTCATGAATAAATAAATAAAATCTTTAAAAGAAAAAAAAAATTTTTTTAAACAACCTGCTTAAGTAACACAGTTGATGAGATATAGGACTGAGATTTGTCTGTCTTTTCCATCATGTCCTGTTACTTCTCAAAATTTCACTCCTAAATAATGAGGGGAAATAGGCAGCAGTAAAACATGGAGAAATGAAGAAGGTTCAAGAACTCTGAAGGTGCCATTGATGTAAACTATCATCCTCAGAGGTTTGTGGGGAAGAGTTAGGGGAGGGGAAAAGAGGACAGAACACATACCAATCCAGGGCCTTTCAAGTTCTGAGGACTTTGACTGTAAAATAAAATATACTGCAGGTACAGGTTTAGTTTAATGTCTGACATATCGTAAGTGTTCATTACATGTTAATTATCATCACTACCTCAGGTAAACCTCATAAGAACACCATGATCTAGGAATTATCATCCCTATTTTAGAGTAGGAATCTGAGGTTCAGTGCTCTCTTTCCATTACATCAAGGATCCTGAATTTCAAGCAGATAACTTAAAGCCCTGGAGAAATCCAGATAAAATGCCCACTCAACTGGTGCCTACTGTAGTCGGGAATTACCCTTAGGAAATTTCCTGAGTGTATCAGCCGAGTCTGTAATCAGAAATACCCCAGTTTCTACCCTGACAGCTTCACCATGCTGGCTTTTCTTACCAGATCTCCTAGCCCCTCTTAAATCATCTCTACTATGAAATTTCCAATCATGTGCTCACCTGCTTGGGAAGCATATTCTCATATTCTCTTGCTTGTGATATCCTCTTGACTTGTTTTGCAGCTTTCCTGAACACCAGAGTCTGACCGTGATACTCTGCAATGCAACGTTAACAAAAAAAGGATCATTGCAGCTTGTCAGCTGTGATGAGGAAACATGTACTGTAGATCTCAGCTTCCTATTAATGTGAAAATGGCTGGGTGTATTCAGATCATGCTAGAGGAAGAAGCTCAGGTAAATTCATACATTTACCTGCAGCCAGCCACACATTTGTCCCTTCTACCCATCCAGCAAACATCTACTGAGTGTCTACTATGTGTTAAGCCTATGCTCAGTGCTGAAGGTAGATTATCTTCAAGGAACTCAGTTTAGTGAGAAAAAAAAGACATGCAGTAATAAGTGTAACACCAACTCAATGCCACGCATAGAATTCTCTACAAGTTACACTATAGCCACAGAATAAGAAAAGAGAGGCTTGATGCCTTCAAAAATGCTAAGCAGAGGTACATCTAGCTGCCTTAGTCAGTAGAGCATGTGACTCTTGATCTCGGGGTTGTGAATAAGCCCCACATTGGGTGTAGAAATTACTTAAAAATAAACAAACAAACAAACTATGCAGAATCAGAAACGGTGCTGAGAATAAAAGATCCAGTTCTTGCACAAAATTATAGCTTTTCTGTGGGAGAAGGTTAACACAGACTACCTTAAAGATGGGCCAAGAGAAACAACAGATCATCTATAAAAGGATAACAATGAGAATGACTGTAGAGTTCTCAACAGTAACAACAGAAGGCAGAAGACAATGGAATGATAAAATCAAAGCATTGAGGTAGACTTATGTACCCAACAAACTATCTTTAAGAACAAAGGTGAAACAAAGACATTCATAGAAAAACAAAAACTTGGGGCACCTGGGTGATTCAGTTAGTTAAGCATCTGCCTTTGGCTTAGGTCAGGAACCCAGGATCCAGGGACTAAGCCCTGCTTGGGCTCCCTGCTCAGCAGGAAGCCTGCTTTTCCCTCTCCCTCTGCCAGTCCCCCTGCCTGTGCTCTCTTCTCTCTCTCTCTCTCTCTTAAATAAATAAATAAATAAATAAATAAATAAATAAATAAATAAATAAAATATTTAAAAACAAAAACTAAGGGAAGACACTCATGATAAAGGAACTGCTAAGATTCTCTTTCTTATTCTTTCTCTCTCAATATCTATTTATCTACCTAATATTTTTTTTCAGGAAAAATGATCACACAAAGATAGTCTGAGCATCAAGAAGTAAGCAAATAACATGATAGTTTAAGACCAAACAAAAATTATCTACAATAATAAGTATAATATGTAATTCATAAGGTTTTAAAATAAGAGCTAAAAACACTAGAAAAAATAGCATTTAAATATGGAGATAAGAGATTGGAGTTAAATTAGTCCAAGCTCTCGATTTGTTCAGGAAAGGTAGGTTAAGTTATTAATTAACTTTAGATAAAATTAAATATGAATGAAAGAAATTCAAATGCATATAATAAAGCAAGGTTTCACAATCTTGATACTGTGGACATTTTGGCTGGATGATTCTTTGCTGTGGGGGATGTCTTGTGTGTTGTAGGATATTTGGCAGTATCCCTGACCTCTACCCACTAGATGTTAGTGGCAACCTCTCCCTGAGACATTTATAGCCAAAAATGTCTCTAGACATTGCTAAATGTTCCTTGGGGATGAGGACGAGGATTGTTCCTGTTTAAAATTCAATGCAGGGGATCCCTGGGTGGCTCAGCGGTTTGGTGCCTGCCTTTGGCCCAGGGCATGATCCAGGAGCCTGCATCGGGCTTCCTGCATGGAGCCTGCTTCTCTCCCTCTGCCTGTGTCTCTGCCTCTCTCTCTCTCTATGTCTATCATGAATAAATAAATAAAAATATTTTTAAAAAAGAAAATAAAATTCAATGCAATAAAGAAAAATCTGCAATAAAGAATATAGACAGAATATGTAATTTCCAAAAAAATTAGAATAATATAGAGTAAAAAAAGAAAAAAGAACCAAAAGAACTCTATCAGGATTTTAGTTCTGGTTAGGGTAGAGTAAGCACATCCTACCCCAACTCCCTTTAAATGCAACTAAAAGTCCTGGACATAATGCATGGGATGGCTATCTGAGGACTCTGAAAAGTAGATGATAGCAAGTGACTTAGAAAAGGAAACCAGGGGATCCCTGGGTGGCACAGCAGTTTAGCGCCTGCCTTTGGCCCAGGGCGTGATCCTGGGGACCCGGGATCGAGTCCCACATCAGGCTCCCGGTGCATGGAGCCTGCTTCTCCCTCTGCCTGTCTCTGCCTCTCTGCCTCTCTCTCTCTCTCTCTCTCTCTCTTTCTCTCTCTCTGTGACTATCATAAATAAATTTAAAAAAAAAAAAGAAGGAAAAGAAAAGGAAACCAGAACTCAAAATAAGAACCATATGGCAATGAGTTTCCTGGATTTATTTTTACCTCTTGAATGTCCTGGCTCAAAGGCAACATGAATCCCAGAACTGAGAACCAGGTGAAGACAGAAAGAGATCTAACAGAAGCCCTCTATTTGTGATCTAAGAAGTAAGAAGTCTTAAGGGACAGCAAGAGTGTATTCTCTTGATCCCATCTAGTGAATTTTTTTCTTATCTTTTTTTCCCTAAGATTTTACTTATTTGACAGAGAGAGAGAAAGAGAGCGCACAAGCAAGGGGAGCAGCAGAGGAAGAGGGAGAAGCAGACTCCCTACTGAGCAGGGAGCCCAGCTTAGAGCTCAGTCCCAGGACCCTGGGATCATGACCTGAGCTAAATGCAGATGCTTAATACTCGCTTAATACAGCAAGTATTCTAGTGTATTCACCCATACATCTCAGCAAACCATCTTCCTGAAGCTGCAACCCTATATGGTAGTGACAGCAGCAGAAATGGCAGCTGGATAGGCATCTAAAACTCTGAGGGAGGACTTGTGTGATACAGAGTGTGGAGGGAATCTCTGTCACTTTTGCCCTCTCTCTGTCTTCCTCCCAGTTGGCTATGGAGGCAGACCCAGTCACAGGAAGTATGCAGAAGAGCGGAGAGAATGAAGTTTCAACTTTCCAGCAGAAGACCAGACAGGAGGTACCTTTGGAGGCAAGCATGGGTAAGAAGAGAGAGGTCAAGGAAAGAATCCCATCAAATTGTGTGTGGAAGTCATGTTCACTTGAGCTGCACATACATATGTGCATCTGACCCTAAACAGCACACCAAAGGCTTTTAGAACTGAACTGCAAGGTAGATCACTGCTCAGGTCTCAGATGTGGTTCCTGGATGGCACAGGTGTAGGATGGATCCAAATGGCATTGCAAAAGTTTTGAAAACTGAACTAGCATTGAAAGCACAATCTACAGAAGGCAGAACTTGTGACCTGAACCTAATCTGGTGAATTTCATGCTAAAAACAGAACAAAACACTCCAACCTTCTCGATACATCTAAACAAATCTTATATTTAAAATGCCCAGAATACAATCCAAAATTATTCAACATACAAAGAATGAGGAAAGTTTGAATTCTCAAGGGAAAAAGACAATCAGTATCACCTGCCCTAAAATGACTCAGCTGTTGAAACAATCAAATAAAGACTGTAAATCATTCATTATAACAATCCTGTACAAAGTAAGGGCGAACACTTTGAAACCAATGAGAAAAATAGTGAGTCTCAGCAGGGAAAAAGAAGCTATGACAGGGAACCAAATAGAAATTTTACAACTGAAAAATGCAGTTGAAAACAAATTCCCCCTGGGGCACTGGAGTGGCTCAGTTAGTTAAGCATCTGCATTTAGGTCAGGTCATGATCCCAGGGTCCTGGGATTGAGCCCTGCGCTGGGCTCCTTGCTCAGTAGGGAGTCTGCTTCTCCCTCTCTCTCTGCTGCTCCCCTTGCTTGTGCTCTCTCTCTCTCTGTCAAATAAGTAAAATCTCAGAAAGAAAGAAAGAAAGAAAGAAAGAAAGAAAGAAAGAAAGAAAGAAAAGAAAGAAAGAAAGAAAGAAAAGAAAAAGAAAAGAAAGAAAAGAAAGAAAAGAAAAGAAAAGGAAAAAATTCACTAGATGGGATCAATAGCAGAACTGAGGTGACAGAGGAAAAGAGACAATGAACTTGAAGATAGATCAATAGAAGTTATCCAGTTTGTGTGGTATTTTCTGATACCACATGTGTGGTTCTTCTACACCAATTCTCTGATGTAAACTGAGTATTTGGCAATTCAATTGAGTTCCAGATCTACCTGCAGTTAGTGTCAGATTCCACAAGAACTCAGTCTGACAAAACTATCTCCACTTCAGGTACCAGTCTCAAATGGGGTGCCCAGTTACGCATATTTTTATCTAGCTTTTAACAAATTTGGAGGTTCCAATGACCAACTATCAGGTTTGATAATTCACTAGGATGACTCACAGAAGTCAGCAAAGTACCTTATTTACTACTACAGATTTATTATAAAAGATGCAGCTCAGAAAGATGGAAGAGATAAACAGGGTAAGGCATGGGGGAGGAAGGTCCACGCCCTCTTCAGGCATACCACATTCACAACACATAATGTGCCCAGCAACCTGGAAGCTCACCAAACCACACAGCTTTTATAACTTAATCTCCAGTCCTTCTCTCTTCCCTGGAGATTGGAGAGGGTGAGGCTGAAAGTTCCCATCCTCTACTCCTGTTTGGTCTTCCTGGTAATGAGAGTCCATCCTGCAGCCATCTGGAGCCCCAACCTGAGTCATTCTATTAGCACATCCTGAGGTGTGGTTGAAAGATGTTCATTATGAATAACAAAAGACACTCCCATCACTTGGGAAACTCTAAGGGTTTTAGGAACTCTGTGTAGGAACTGGGGACAAAGACCAAATCTATATTTTTATTATACCACACAATCTGAACAATGTGGAGACATTGAAAATGTTCACTGGAAAAAATGAACAGGGCCTCAAGGACCTAGGGAACAATACCAACAGGTCCAACATCCGTGTCATCAAAGTCCCATAAAGAAAGGAGAAAGAGGGACACTTGGGTGGCTCAGCGGTTGAGCATCTGCCTTGGGCTCAGGGCCTGATCCCAGATTCCCATGATCACGTCCCACATCGGGCTCCTTGCATGGAACCTACTTCTCCTCCCTCTGCCTGTGTCTCTGCCTCTCTTTCTGTGTCTCTTATGAATAAATAAATAAAATCTTTATAAAAAAAAAAAAAGGAGAGAGTGAAGTACAAAAAAAATTATTCAAAGAAATAATCTCTGAAGACTTCCCAAATTTGTCAAAACACATAAACTCACAGGTTCAAGAAGCTCTACAAACCCCAAACAAGTTGAATCCAAAGAAACCCATGCCCAAGCACATTCTAATCAACCAGCTGAAAGATCAAGACAAAGAAAAATATCTTGAGGGCAGAGAGAGAAAAATGCATTACACAAAAGGGGAACTACTATGTAAATGCCTGGATTTTCTCATGGGACCATTGAGGCCAGATGGCTGTAGAACATTTTATAGGGCTGAAAGAAAAGAACTGCCAACCCAGAATATCCAGGAAAAATACCCTTCCAGAATGAAGGTGAAATAAAGACATTCTCAGAAGAAAGAAAATGAAGGAGATTCACTGCCAGCAAACCTATTGTAAATGAGATACTAAAGGAAGAGTTTTTGTTTTGATTTGTTTTTGTTTTTGTTTCAAGTAGAAAGAAAATGGTACCAAAGGGAAGCTTGGAACTTCAAGAATAATGGAAAAACAATATGGGTGCCTGGCTGGCTCAGTTGGTAGAGCCTGTGACTCCTGATCTCAAGGTTGTAAGTTCGAGCCCCATGTTGGGTATAGGGATTAATTAAAAATAAAAATCTTAAAAAAAGAAAGATGGGAAAAAATAGAAATTATAAATTTTTGGTTACATAGAGTATATAATATACATAATAAATATATAATATAAATAGTAAACATATGTGGTTATATATAGTAAATATAAGACTATTTTTCTCCTCTTAATTATTCAAACTGTATATGATGATCACTTTATTTATTTATTTATTTATTTTTAAAATATTTTATTTATTTAGTCATGAGAGACAGAGAGAGAGAGAGAGAGAGAGAGGCAGAGACACAGGCAGAGGGAGAAGCAGGCTCCATGCAGGGAGCCTGACATGGGACTTGATCCCGGGTCTCCAGGATCACACCCTGGGCTGAAGGCGGCGCTAAACCGCTGAGCCACCCGGGCTGCCCTGATGATCACTTTAGAGTACAGTTTAGCAGTTCCTCAAAATGTTACCATAATGAGGACACCTGGGTGGCTCAGTGGTTGAGCGTCTGTCTGCCTTTGGCTCAGGTTGTGATCCCGGGGTCCTGGGATGGAGTCCCACATGGGACTCCCTGCAGGGAGCCTGCTTCTCCTTCTGCTTATATTTCTAAATCAATCAATCAATCAATCAAATCTAAAAAAAAAAAAAAAGTCACCATAATGACCTGGCAATTGTACCCTGGTGCAACTGGCAATTGTACCAACAACCCAAATTGTTGGTTTACATATACTCAAGAGAAATAAAAACATATAGCACACAAAATCTTATACATGGATGCCCATAGCAACATTCTTCATAACAGCTACAAATGGAAACACAATCTGAACTGAATAAAAATTAAGAGACCATATCCAAACATTTGTGAAACACCTCAGTGTGCAGAGGGAAATCTATAGCCTTAAATGCTTATGTTAGGAAAAAAGGTCTCATTTTCATTCAGTTCAAAATATTTTCTAAGTCCCTTTGAATACTTCCTCTTTGACTCATGTGTCTTCATGAATTGAATATATAATTGGCCTTTGGTTTTTTTTTTTTTCTTAAGTAGTCTCCACGCTGGACATGGGGCTTGAACTCATGACCCTGAGATCAAGACCTGAGCTTAGATTGAGAATGGGTTGCTTAACTTACTGAGCCTCCCAGATGCCCCTCCTTATGATTTTCTTAATAGTAATTTTTTATTTTTTAAAAGATTTTATTTATTTATTCATGAGAAACACAGAGAGAGAGAGAGGCAGAGACATAGGCAGGGGGAGAAGCAGGCTCCATGCAGGAAGCCCAACGTAGGACTTGATCCCAGACCCCAGGATCACACCCTGAGCCAAAGGCAGACGCTCATCCACTGAGCCACCCAGGCATCCCAGTAATTTCTTTTTTCTAGGTGACATTATTGTAAGAACACAGCATAGAATACATATAACATACAAAACTTGTTTAATCAACTGTTTGTGTGGCTGTAAGGCTTCCAGTCAACAGTAGGCCATTAGTAGTTAAGTTTTGGGGGGATTCAAAAGTTATACATGGATTTTTGAGGTGAGAGGTACGATCTGTGTCCCTAACCCCTGTATTGTTCAAGAGTCAATTGTATGCTTACATTTTGAGGACTTGCAAAGTCTCCTACAAATATTTACCCCTGTTTAGAATCACGCTATATCTCTCAATGGTGGTTCTCAAGTTTTGTTTTATTTTGTTTTAATAACAGATTGATTGAGCCATAATTCATATACTCTGAGCCTTCATTTCTTCACCAAGACAAAGGATTGTTTAATTTTTTGGAATAATGATAACATGCATAAAAGTGTCTAGAATGATACTTAAGGGTTTCTGTTCTATGTTTTCTTAGGTTCTCTATTTGTTTATTTGGCATCTAAGGCAAAATTAATGGTCAGAGTTGTTCACGTCTCCCCCGTAACCCAGAGTGCTCTGAACCACTGACTTCTCTAACTCTTGCACACTAAGGCAGTTTTTTTCCTGCACTAAGTCACCCCAGGGCCAAGTGCCAGACAACTAGGGATAGGCTCTATGCCCCAAAGCCCACCAGAATCACTCTAACTAACCTTAACCTGTTTACACTTTCATGCCTAATCTTTTGTAAAGAAATCCCAGGAAAGACTGTGGTCTATGCCTTCCCCTTGCTCTGTTCTGCCTCCTGACGGACCCTGATGCTTCCTCCTGTCGCTCTGTGTGGCGTGCTGGGCCTCTGTTTCTAGAGCTGTGAGTACCAAACTTTTATTTCGAAGGCACTGGCCTCTCTGTGTAGTCACTCAGTCTCCTTCATAAATTAACACCTGGACACAAATTAGTTCCTACCTCAATAAATGCTGGTTTCTAACGGAGGGGTGGGGAGCAATCATGTCTTAGGGTTTTTTCTTCCATGGCTAACAACCTATCTTCCCCACAGATATTAGCACCATGCTGAACTCATCATCATAAGGTGGAACTTCATCAGGGCTTGTTGAACTGAAAATTTAATTCTGTCCTTTCTTAAGATATTACTTGATGCCAAGGCCCAGGCTAGCTCTACAAGGGTAAACGAGGGTGGCAAGTTATGTTTGAATAAACCCAAGAAACTGGGGCTTGGGAGATCATAACCCAAATGCCTACATTTCCCTTTTAGGTAGTTAATGTACCTTTGGTGACATTCTGTGTTTGTGAGCTATCTGGTAAACTCTTCTTGGCCAAAGAGTCTTTCTCAGTGGTTGAACTTATACCAGGAGACTCCAGGAGAGGAAAAAAAAAAAAAAAAAGAATAGATTTAGTAGAATGGTTGTGAGAGGAATATAGTGTGAATGACATTTCCTACACATTTCTCATTGTTCTTGGTGACAGAACATGTGAAGGGAGACTGTTCAGTATGGCCTGAGCACTCAGCCCTCCAACCCAGGAGCAAGGCCAAGAGGTGGCTGATACAGAAAATGCAGGTGCTGGGGATGGAGCAGGCCGGGGTGCCAGTCCCAGGCCTGTCCCCCAAAACAGCTGGTAATCTTAGACAAGTCCCTGAACCTCTTGGTTGTCTTGGTTTCCCCCTAGGTTCTTAGGAGGATTAAGTGAGTTCATGTAAGCAAAGCACATGAGTGGCTCATGGGAAATGCTCTGTGAGCATTGCTGCCATCGTTCACACAATCAATCCTGGCACCTCCATCAGGGGACATTTTACTGAGCAACTGCTACTATGTCTGCCACTGGGCACACCCTGGAACCTAGTCCCTGCCCAGAGGGGCTCCCAGGCTAGCAGAGGAGAGAACGATAAATAGACAGTTACATTAAGGGGTAGAAAGTATCACATAGTCCTTAGAGAGGTAATGTAAGTTGGGGTTAGGTGAGTGTCAGAGACTCAAAATGACAATGGTTCAAACTAGGTAGAAATTTCTGCCACAAAACAGCCTGAAGGTGGGCGATCCGGGGCTCGTTCGGTGTTTCTGCTGTATAAGTCCCAAGGGGCTCTGATTTCTTCCAGCTCATGGTTACAACTTTCCTAAGATAGGAGTCCTGTTCCTAGGGTCCAAGAGGATCTCAGGTATCGGGGAACAACTAAGTCTGCCACTAGCAGTAGGAGCAGAGTCTCATCGGAAGCCAGAGTGGGGAACGCTCGATTCCATCTGGGGGAGAGCTGGAGGGCTTCCAAGGAGAGAAGACACTTTTGCTCTGTCTTTAAGGATGAGGAGGAGTTTGGCAACGTTAAACAGATGGCCCACCAAGCGGCAGACAAGCAGTCCACCAGCCTCAACAACCACTTTGCTTGTATATAAATACGATATTTGAATGGGGAGAGCGCCGCAAGGGCTTCCTGTGTACCATGCAGCCGGCTGTCCAACAGCTACTGATTTTTATAGTGTTAAAATGTGTGCTGGGATGTGTTAGAGAGAAAACGCTCCTGGCTCGATGAAGCTTCACGCTCCTTGTTAACAGGCCTCAGAGAGATCAGGAGTCCAGCAGAGAACAAATGCACTTAAATAGATTTAAATCCTGGGATTATGTCTATTTGTTGGAGAGGCAGCATGGCAATGCAGAAGGAGCTCAGTAAGCTGTCTGCTGAAGTCAGCTGCGTGGCCTGGGGGCAGGTGTTCACTACTTCGAGTCTCTTGCTCCCTTTGTCAAATAAGATAATAATTACCTGCCTTGAAGGGTGTTGTAAGGCCTGGAGAGAACACTTCCCCATTTATTCTCTTGGGCTTTGACCAGTAACCCTGCGAGGTGTGAGGCAAGGCGTCTGTTATGCAGGTGGGGGGTGAGCTAAGACGGCTCTGGGATCCCTCCTCACCAAGGCCCAGAGGGAGATGGAACCCCCTTCTGCCCCATGTGGTCACCCTGCTGTTCACATTTCACTTGCTGAGGCCTCAGATGTGATGGGACAGGGCAGCCAGGGAGCCTATTTTTGTTGTTGTTGTTGTTTAAAGATTTTATTTATTGATTGATTGAGAGAGAGTGCACAAGTAGGAGGGGAAGGGGCAGAGGGAGTGGGGGCAGGCTCCCTGCTGAACAGGGAGCCTGACATGGGGCTCGATCCCAGGACCCCGAGATCAGAACCCGAGCCGAAGGCAGATGCTTACCTGGCTGAGCCACCCACGTGCCCCCAGGGAGTCTGTTTTGAGCCAATGTGAGATTCAATCTGGGGCTGCCCAGAAGTGTCTGGAGGGCAGGGGACTTTGCAGATCTGGTATTAGCAGGTATGGACATGAGCTGGAGGAGTCGGGGTCATGACTGTTAATACCCTTATTGTACCCATGCTCTGGAACTTGGGAAAACTCTGGTAAAATGAGTAGACATTCTGGTAGGATTCGACTGAGCAATCTCTGAGGCATTTCCTATCCCTGGACTGAATCTGCAAGAACGAATGTCAGTTGTGACGTCCATTTTGCAGATAAGAACATAGAGGCTCAGTTTTGTTGAAAGCTGTACAACTGAGAGGTGGCATCACATAGAGGGAATTTTCGATCTTCTGGAACCAAGCTCATGTGTTTTCCTGCCTTTACCTATGGCTCCATGGTGGTCCTTCACTCCTAGCTCCCATATTTTGTCAGGCAACTTCGGTAAGACTTATTCTTCCTTTAACCCAGACCTCTCCTCCAAAGCCTGGTCTTGCAGATTGAACCACTTAGGTATCATCTGCATCCACGCTTCTCACAGTCATCTTAAAGGTAAACAAGTTCAACTCGGTAGCTTGCCCCTACACCAAATGGCTCCACTCTCCCTCTTGGTGAACGGGACCATTCAGATGCTTAAGCCATTCAAAGGGGAAGCATCCTTGGCTCCTTCCTTTCCTTCCCTATGCCACCTCCCCATTCCCAAAGCAAATGAGTTAGACCATGTTGAAAGACCTGGCTACAAAACACATTTCAGGTCTTTGCCTTTTACCACCTGCTGTCACTGTCTCTTCCTGAGACAACTACAAAAGCCTCCTTACTGGTCTTGTGTCCCCTACTGTTACATTCCTCTTATTCAGAAGACAATGTGATCTTATAATCTTATAAAAATATAAATTAGATGGTGTCATTTCCCTATTTCATGGATTCCCGTAGCACTTAAATTATATCCATATTCCTTACTATGACCCTCAAAACTGGATAGGACCTGACCCCTGCTACTTCCCCAGCCTTGACCCCTACACCTCTTTCCCACTTGTGCTAGTGACAGTATCATTGGCCTTCTCTCTGTTCCTTGACTATCTCAAGCTCTTTTTTTTTCTGCCTCAGGGCCTTTGCACATACTGTTCCCTTTTTCTGGAAGGTTCTTCCATTCACTTTTTTTTTTTTTAAGATTTTATTTATTTATTCATGAGAAACACAGAGAGAGAGGCAGGGACACAGGAAGAGGGAGAAGCAGGCTCCCTGCAGGGAGCCCAATGTGGGACCCCAGGATCATGACCTGAGCTAAAGGCAGATGCCCAACCACTGAGCCACCCAGGTGCCCCTCCATTCACTCTTTTAATGGCTGAGTTCTCATCCTTTGGTTCTCAGCTCAAATGGCTCTTCCTGGCAGTGTTATCTGTCACATGTGCACCCTTCCTTCTCCACATACACAAGACCCATGCCCCAAGGTGAAAGACTTAAGGTACTCCACTCAACTTCTTTTGTGGCTGGCATGCAGACATTTCACCTACGGTCTGTCCTTTAGATGCACTACACCTGCCTGACACTTCAAAGTATAAATGACCAACATGACGAAGTGGCACCATGCAGACTCCAGTTTGGGGAAGACTGCTGACAGGAAGCAGAGTGGAGCTTTGAGCATCCAGGAACACTGGTCAGGGCATAGCAGCATACCCTTCAGGAGTGGGACGGTTTGGGCATCATTCTTGCTGGCATGGCCTCTGAAACTAACCCACTGGCCCTCCCAGGGGAGCGGTGCACAACTGTTTTCCTTTAACACATTTCTTCCTGAGGAGATTTCCATTGTTTGCAGGTAAGAATTCTGATGATGCCTCTTTATAAAGACCTTCCTTGATGATCTTCTCTAATATTTGTTAAATGAATGAATGACCCCACCTTTAAAAGGTAGGAGCCCTTATTTATAGCCAAGCCTCAGGGTGAAAACCCTATGCAGTTAGAGGCTTTTTCATTCCCACTGGGCCAACCCCAAATCTAAGCAAGGGAAGGGCAAATCACAGGTCAGACTTAAAGCAACTCAACTGTGGACTCTTAGAAAGATTGTTGCCATTGAAAAACATTTGGAACACAGCTATTTCTGTGAGCAGATGGGAAAGCCGGTCTGCTATAAACAAGTGAGAAGCTCTGTCCTCACCCCGGAATTCCACTAGTTCATCCTGGTTCACCCAGTAAAACTTCAGCTGCTTTCAAGGTTGGAAAGCTTTTGATTATTTCTATTTCTGGGGCAGAAAACTGGATTTTTAGTTGGGTTTCTGAAATAATCGTCAGATTTTATGTATTTCAGTACAAAGGAAATACATTTTGTTTTACACAGTTGTGACAGGCAGTGCTAAAAAACATTAATAATATTTTGACTTTGGTCTCTGAGTGACAGCTATCCCTCTGCAGTGCCTGCTTGTCTACACATCTTCGGGGAGGACACTTATAGAGAAAGCACCATTATAAACTAAGCACAGGACCAAGACTTTACACAGGGAGCCTGGGTGGCTCAGTTGGCCAAGCATTTGCCTTCAGTGTGGGTCATGATCCCAAGGTCCTGGGATCAAGCTCCGCATCAGGCTCCTTGCTCAGGGGGGAGTCTGCTTCTCCCTCTTCCTCTGCCTGCTGCTCCCCCTGCTTGTGTTCTCTCTCTGTCAACTAAATAAATTAAATATTAAAAAAAAAGATTTCACACAGATGACCCCATTCATAAAGTCAAGAAGTATTCGTTGAGTGCCTTCTTTGTGCTAGGGTCAGTTCTAGGAACTAGAGATAGAACAGTGAGTAAAGGGGCCCTGTCCTCATGGAGTTTACATTCTAATAGAGCCTAGACATAAACAATACATAAATCCCCCAGCAAGAGCACCAGTCTGTGAGCAGCCCTATACAGGGCACTAAATCAGCCATGTGATGAGAGTAGCTGGGAGGTCAGGATCGCTGTTGTTAGGGCAATATCCATGAAATTAGACTCTGAAGGACAAGGAAGAGCCAGCCATTCCCTTGGAATTCTAAGGAAAGCACGTTGAGGCAAAGGTCACAGTACAAGGGCCCAACTGGACACAGGCCTGCAGTGTCCAAGGGGCAGAAGGAAGTCTGACGGGCTGATGTCTGGCACCAAGGGAGTGAAAGGATGTGAAGAGGCTGGAGGGGGAGGCGATGGTCAGATTCTGCAGGGTAGTCCAAATCAGGCTAAGGAGTCTGGATTTGATTCCAGTGCACTGGAGAAGGCACTGAAGTTTTTTTTAAACCTTGTTATTTTTATCTGTATGTTTTTAAAAGATTTTATTTATTTATTCATGAGAGACAGAGGGAGAGAGAGAGAAAGAGAAAGAGGCAGAGACACAGACAGTGGGAGAAGCAGGCTCCATGCACGGAGCCTGACATGGAACTCAATCCCGGGTCTCCAGGATCACTCCCTGGGCTGAAGGCGGCGCCAAATCGCTGAGCCACCTGGGCTGCCCGCCACTGGAGGTTTTAAGTGGAGAACAATCTCATCTAGTGTATGTCTTTGAAAACGTCACTCTGGTCACTGTGTGGAGACCAGGCTGGGGCAAGGGTGAAAGAGAGGAGCCCGGGAAGAGGCTGCTGCCCCTTTCTGGGAGACAATTGATGCTGGATCTAGCAACCTCCTGGCAACCTCCTCCCGCCTTGCACATTGAGATCCTCCCTGGTGAGGCCCAGGGGGTGACTGGGTACGCCAGGGTGGGGAGGCAGATTTGGGTGTTACTGGCACATGGGTGACATTTAAAGCTAGAGGACCAGGGATCCCTGGGTGGCTCAGCTGTTTAGCACCTGCCTTTGGCCCAGGGCGTGATCCTGGAGTCCGGGGATCAAGTCCCACATCGGGCTCCCTGCATGGAGCCTGCTTCTCCCTCTGCCTGTATCTCTGCCTCTCTCTGTGTCTCTCATGAATAAATAAATAAAATCTTTAAATCAATCAATCAATCAATCAATCAATCAATCTAGAGGACCAGATGAGACCCACATGGGGAGAATACATAGGTAGAGGGGAAGGGGCCATGTCAGACCGACTGACAGGACAGGGAGCCAGCCAGGAAGGAAGGCACTCACAAAAGTCTGGCAACATAGAAGCCAAGAGAAAAGAGCATCTCAAGAAGGTGGGAGCAGCCAACCACATGACAGGGACTTAAAGTGGTGACATTAGTGTCAGAGCCATGGAGGCTGCACAACTGCAGTCTGAATTGGGGGAATGTTTGGATGGCTCATTGTATGGATGGTTTCTGTGATGTGTCCCACATGGATGCAGGTAGGCTAAAGATTGTTGTTTGTGAGACTCGTGCTGCGTAAGTGACCTCAGGAGTCTGGTTAGTTGACATTAGTTGACCTACTAGGTTAGAACTGGCCCTTCTGGTCTGGACGCCAAGAGCTATAAAATTTGCCTTGCAGCCTCCAGGTTGGGCTAGCTGCCCCAGAATCCCAGAGGGGAGCCAAGCACACCTAGCCCAGGCTCCTTGAAGATGTAAAGACATGATAACATAGAAATGCAGCTTGCTCCAAACTGCCATAGGCAAACAAATGTTTCACTTCAGACCCCAGTCATTTGCCCTACAAATACTTATTTGCCCTATAAATAGGGCCCTTATTAGGGTCAGTTGAAATTAATAGGGACAGTTGAAGTCTCATTGGAGGGGAGGATGCTTGGCCCAGACCTCTCCATCAGGACTCCAGCCTGGCTGTCTCCAGGGGGCTCCCCCCAGTGATGAGGTTGGATGTCGTAAGTACCAGATTTGATATAACTTTGCCTTATTCTCTTTTCCTGCTTACTATATCCCTCATGTATGTGCAGATTTCCCTTATTTTTGTTTCTGTTAGATTTTTATAATATCAATAAAGTGGTTTTTTGCCCCTTAAAACTGAAGAGTATGGCTCCCGTGAATCTTTTCTTCAGAACAGAGAGCAGGCTTTAACCAGAGACCTTCAACCCCTATGGGGACATGAAGACTTTCCAAGGAATACTGGGATTGCCAATTAGAAGGATGTCCATTGCCAGATCCCCAAATGTCCTCACATCCTGTTTTCGAAAAGCGATTCTCCTGAGAACACGTGGGAGTTGGCAGTGGGCCTTTATCCCATTTTACAACAGAAAGGCACACCCTTCACCCATTCATTTCAAATACCTGGTGAATGTTCCAGGGTGGAAACACCGCCCACCCAGCTCCAAGCAAAGGGGAAAGGCTGGTCTAATGATGAGTCAAGCCTCATACCTCCTATCCTACTTATTAAGAACAAAGGTATTAGAAACAAGGATGTGGGTCTACAGCTTAAAGATTAGTGGGAGACACAGCCATCAGAGCAATGACTGAATAATTCCATAGTTTGGAAGGAGAGGGCTCTGAGCGCACAGAACAAGGGACAGAATGTGGAGCAGGGTAGAGACCGCTGGCCCCGAGGCTTCAGCTGGGATAGGATGAGTGCTTGTCCCCTGCACACTCCTGCAAACAGCCAGAGAGTGAATGTCTACAGCTTTGCAGGCCATAAGGTCTATATGACAAGTACTCAACTCTGTCATTGGAGAGCAAAGATCATCGAAGACAGCAGACAACCAGTGACCTCAGCTGTGTGCCAGTAAGTGTATTACTTACAAAAACGGGCAGCAATGGGGCGCCTGGGTGGCTCAGACTGTTAGGTGTGTGTGCCTTCGGCTCAGGTCATGATCCTGGGATCAAGGCTCATGTCGGGCTCCCTGCTCAACAGGGAGTGTGCTTCTCCCTCTCCCCGCTACTCATGCTCAATCTCTTGCTATCTATTTCTCTCCAAAATAAATTAACATCTTTAAAGAAAAGGGGGGGCAGCAAAAGGCCTCATTCATAGTTTTCCCAGGCATTTTTTTTCCAGCTCTCTGGAAAAAGTATGCCTTGCTAGGTAGTATTTGGCAGGTTTCATGTTACCAAGGGGAGGAGATGCTGATGATGCTGGTGGCAGTGGGGGAGGGAGTGTTGGTAGGTACAAAGGCCAGGTGTTGGTAGGGGATGTGATGTCTACAAGGAACTGAGAGAACAACCCTGCAGGGGGACCCCAAGAGCAGAGGAGGGTGGGGATAGGGCTGACAGGTCATGGCGGGGCCACACAGATCAGTCTACCCCAAGGCAAGAGGAAGCCTTCTGAAGTTTGGGAGGTATTTTTCATTTGGGCTGGGGGATGGTGTTTCTGGTAGGGTGAGTAGGGCGGGACCAGGGGGTGACAGTATAACATAATTAGATCTGCATTTTGAAAAGATTGCAGGGTGCTCGCTTTGGTAGCACATATACTAAAATGGAAAAGACTGCAGGTATCCAGGATCCTATGACAACAGAGAAGGAGCTCAAACTGAATTTGGGGACAGGAGAGGGGCAAAATGGAGGGGAGAGGTGGTGCTGGAGCTACCTAGGAGGGAACATCACAGGGCAGAGAGGGGCAAGGTGGTGTCAAGCATGATGTGGGAAACAAAGGCAGAAGACAAATCAAGTTTCCTTACTCCCTACAGCCCACTGACAAGTCCTTGAAACAGGCAGAGTGACCTTCTTCTAGGAGCTCAGCTGCCTCGATGTTAATACTTGGCAAAGGGCAAAAGGCAATCCTAGCCCGACCCCCACGATCCTGTGAATCTACTTTAACATATAAACATTCCTTTGGAAACTTCCTTTATCTCTAAACCCCCCAAGATACGTGTTGGCAATCATCCTGCAAGCATATGACCCACCGACAGACATCTGAAGGGTCTCATGACTAAGGGTTTATCAGACAGTGAAATGACCTTATCCCAACAATAGCTAGCTCCCTCAAGGTCCTGGAAACCTTGCTTCCAAAATTCCTTAGACTCAGGTTCTCCCTAACCCCTTCCCCACACGGAAGTATATAACGGCCCAGCCACCTGTCACAACCCCAGTGCAGCTCTTTCTGCCCATGGCTCCTGTCCCTGTGCTTTAATAAAACCACCTTTTTGCATCAAAGACGTCACAAGAATTCTTTCTTGGCCACCAGCTTTGAACCCTAAACATCTTTCGTACATCAGATAGGAGAGCCAAGTGCAGGTTTATGATGAGGAGTGATAGGCAAAAATACGAAAACGCTTTGAGCTGAGCCTACATTTAGAAACTGCTTCTGTTCCTCTCATCCCCCAATCACTGCACTTCTGTGGGGTGACCCTGCAGTGCTCTACTCACTCACACAGACCTAGAGTGACCCGGATCCCTCCCCGAGATGATGGACAGGGAGTGCAGAGATGTGGAACCAACTAGAAGTTATTGCAGCTTTTGGGGATACAAGGGGTCCGGGTTTGTGCCCCTCTACTCACCTTAAGGCAATGGATTTTCTTGTTCTGGATAGACATCTGGGAGATACATCTCTTAGAAGTGAACAAAGAGAACTCTCTTTCTAGAGAAGAGAAAAATGTGCTTCAGTCCCTTCTGGTCTGGGAGCTGACACTGCAGACCAGGAGTTCTGACACAGCCCCCTCCCTGGAGGCAACAGCCATAGCAGGACAATGGACCTCAGGCAAACTGTCATTCAGAGCCTCTGTAATTCCCTCTGCTGAGTGACCTTGGGCAAGTTACCTAACCTCTCTGATCCTGCTGGAGGTCTGAACACTACCTACCTTTGTGGGGCTGCTGAACAAAATTAGAGTAAATCATGTATACAGAGGCTAGTACACAGGGCAAGCAGTCAACCCACATGAAGAAAAAAAAAAAACAAGTACTGGCTTCAAAAGAAAAACAAAAAACTCAAAACCTCGAAACACTGAAATGAATAAATGTTGAATTAATCCCTTAGAAAAGTAACAATCATCCCCAGGGAGTGTCATTAAATTTGAAGACCCTTTACAGGTTACATTTTTTTTTTCACTTTGAAATTTCTGTGTGTCCATGGTGATTGCTGGGAAAGGGAACATATTAAGTGGGTCAGTAAATGTAAATGCTGAGAAAAGCAGCAATGAAAATGCCGGGCTCAGGAGGAGTAGCGAAGCTATCATTTCCACTCAATAAGGCAGCCGTGCTCTTCTCTGAGCACTGCCTTCCCTGGGCCCTGCGCCAGTGTCTCGCAAACTGGACAACATTCAGAGATCCTGGGGGGGGGGGGGGGCGGCGGTCACCGCAGAGTCCGCTTTAGCCCTTCTAGAGATGCTGATGCCGCTCGTCCTTATAAGCAGCATGTGACAGGCCTTGCTAGAGCCCCTCCAGGGACAGTATGCTTCTCAGGAGGCCCCCCAGTCCTGCTGAGTGACCTCAGTTTCCCTAAGGGAGGTAGGCTGAGAGGGGAGAACCATGTCCTTGGCCACAGAGGCCACCGGCTGACAAGAGCAGGAGGCTGATTAGTCGTCTGGGCAAAATCCTGGCCCCCAGTTGTGCCAGGAAGCCCTGGGCGCAGGAACCTCTCTGCACCTCAAATCCTGCTGTAAGATTAGGGTGACAGGCTCACTCGTGAGGTTCAGGTAGGGATGACACAAAAGAACCCAACCAGTGGCTGGTGCAAAGAATGCAGCCAGTGTACAATAGCATTATTTTTATTGTTAATCAGAGTACCACTTTGTGGTCAGACTCGTTCTCTACAGCACGAACTGTTTGCACTATATTTAAGACAAAAATAATTTTCTCACTCCTATCTTCCACTTCCAAAAAGTCCTGTGTGTGGTTAAGGGACTTTATTAGTGGGGTGTTGTCTGCCCCCTGGGTCCTATTGACCCATGAAAGATAGGGCTTCGCTGCGACTCTGGGGTGCACCCATGAAATGGGTCGATATGCCCTTGCTGGAGGAAATATCTGCCAAACTCAGCATGTGTCTCTCTGGCTTTGCAGTCCTGAGTTTGGATTCTGGCCTCGTCACCCATGGGCTGGTTACCCGTTAAGAGTCCTCTCACGGCTGCCATGAGGAATGCCTCTAGGTCTTCTCACATGCTGTTCCCTCCATCTGGAACAGTAATTGTCCCCTTCACTTGTCTAAAATACACATCCTTCAAATCTCAGCTTGCATGCCACTGACTGACCATCTCAGGGCTAGACTGGGTATCTCTCCCTGCGCCACCGCAGTGCCTAATCCATGGCAGTGTGACTGTGGGACCTAAATTTTCCACTAGACTGCACTGCCGGGGCATGCGTGTCTGGCACACAGGGCCCTTTATGCACCTGTTGCGTGCCATAAGAAAGTAGGCCTTGGGCAACTTGCTTCTCTGGACTCTACTTTCCTTATCTGTGAAATGGATTTAGTGTGTACTCAAGCTGGTTGTTGTGAGATTAAGTACATGGATAAAGACCCAGCATGGAACCTCACCCAGAGTAGACACCCAGTCACTGGCATCCCTCAGTATAATTAACATAAAGTTCCACCTCTGTTTCCCAGCTATTATGTCGTGCTGACTCTAGAATTCCTAAGCGAAAGCATTTCAGTCATGTTGGTGGCTAGTTTGGGGGAATGTGAGAGGGAACCCAGCCAACACTAAGGCCCTAGCCTGCCAGGCCCTGCCCTGCCCCAACTGGATGGTGGCAGGAATAAAGGGGGCCCAGATCCACAAGGGGTACCTTACTCTTTAACAATCTTCTCTGAAGAATTATTTTTTCTCTCCGGAATCTCTCTGGATCCAGTTCTGAATAGTCCCAGCTGTTATAGCTCTGCAGGCAAGGGTAGATACCTAACAGGGAGTGAAGAGTGATCATGAAAACTTCCATAGAAGAGAAAGGAGGCAGAAAACAAGACAGAGCCTCTCCTCTCCCTCCCCCACTGGTCCTGGGGAAGGGGGTTCAAGCCTTAGCCCCATCCTACACTGGGCCTGTGGCCTTGAGGAAGCCACTTCCTGCATCTCTGCATCTATAGGAAGCTTTGGTGGCTTCCTCTGGAAAAGAGATGGCGAGGTTCGCCTGGCACCCCCAGACAGTGTGGGTATGACAACTGGATCACACCAGGACACGTGATCCTGTGCTGTCCAGATGTGAAGGCATTGTAATCACTCCTTTTCCTGGAGTGATTATCTCCTCTCTTCCTGTTGGACTATGAGCTCCCGAGCACAAGACCTGGATCTTATTCACCTGTGCATCTCCAGGGCTTAGCACTGGACCTAGCACATGATAAATAGGAGATTAGTAAGTATTTGCTCAACATATTATCATACTTAGCTAACCAGAAACGGGTTCTCCCTAAATATCTGATGGTGATGTTTATGGGGTTAATGCTCTTCTTGTAAGAAAACCATGTGGGGGCACCTGGGTGGCTCAGGGGTTGAGCATCTGCCTTTGACTCAGGTCGTGAGCCCAGAGTCCTGGGACTGAGTTCTGCATTGGGCTCCCTACAGGGAGCCTGCTTCTCCCTCTGCCTGTGTCTCTGCCTCTCTCTCTCTGAATAAGTAAATAAAATCTTAAAAAAAAAAAGAAAAAGAAAAAAAAAGAAATCTCTCTCAGAAAGATGCCTGTACTCCCATATTCACTGCAGCATTATTCACTACAGCCAAGACGTAGAAACAACCTGACAGTCCATGCATGGATGATGAATGGATAAAGAAAATGTGGTATATACACATGATGGAATATTATCCAGTCACAGACAAGGAAGGAAAATCATACACTGCAACAGCATGGATGAACCCTGAGGGCATTATGCTAAGTGAAATAAAGCAGACAGAGAGACAAATACCATATAATCTCACTTATACATGGAATCGAAAAAGCCAAGCTCATAGAAGCAGAGAGTACAATGGTGGTTGCCAGGGCTGGGGATGGAGAAAAGGAAGAAATGTTGGTCAAAGGGTATAAACTTCCAGTTATATGAGGAACCAGTTCCAGGCATCTAATGTACAAGCATGATGACTACAGTTAATAACAGTGTGTTGTATATTTGAGCATTGCTTTGAGAGTAGACCTTAAGTCTTCTCGCCATAACAACAAAATGGTAATTATTTGGTGAAGGATGTGTTAACTAACCTTATCATGGTCAACATTCCCCAATAGATGCCTGCATCAAATCATTACTTTGTGTATTTTAAGTTTACAGAATGTTGTACATCAATTATAATAATATAGCTGGAGAAAATTTTTTTTCCCTGTCAAAAGAGGCTTAATGTGCCTAAACAATCTATAAAACAACGTGGCTTCTGCTGAACACCTGCCTTCCTGGAATTTTGGTACCTGATAGAGGTGTCTATGTGACCAGCCCCCAGTATAAGCTGCGGGTGCTGTGTCTCCTGTAGGCTTCCCCAGGCAGAAACATCAAACATGTTGCTACATTTTTGTTGTAGAGGGATGAGAGCGCCCTGCCTAACTCCTCATAGAAAGAAGAGAGCAAAAGGAAGCCCACACCATGAATTCCTCCAGACTCTGCCTGTTTTTTCCCTTAAGAGTATTCCTTGGCTGGGGGCACCGGAGGCACCTGGGTGGCTCAGTGGTTGAGCGTCTGCTTTAGGCTCAGGTTGTGATCCTGGGGTTCTGGGGTCCTGGGATAGAGTCCCACATCGGGCTCCATGCATGAAGCCTGCTTCTCCTTCTGCCTGTGTCTCTCATGAATGAACGAATAATTTTTTTTTTTTTTTAAGAAAAAGAGTATTCCCTGGCTGTGTATCCTCACTTCATTGCCATAATCTTAGCCGTGAACGTAACTACATGCTGAGACTGTGAGTTCTCTGAGCAAATATCCCAATGTGGAAGTGAACTTGGGAGACCCCCAGGACAATAGGAAATGTAAAAAAAAAAGTGCTTACTTAGTGCAGTACTTAGTACACAGGAACGTCTCAATAGGCAGATGTTAATGACCTTAGAAAATATCTAGGTCCAGAAGAAAGGAGTAGGAAGGGGAGTGAAAAGTAGTTAAAAGCAAACATCAGCCTGGCACTGTGTGCACGGCAGGGATGAGGGGACTACAGTTGGGCGACACGGGGTCACCCCGGAGTTGAAGAGTGGGATCATTCAATCAGCATACGGTTTTGGGTTCCTGAGCTCTGGGTCCATTGACCCGTAGCACATGACCAACTGACCTCTGCTAAAACCTGCTTCCTGCAGATCGAGGGACACAATAAGGCAACGAGGAATGTCTCCGCACTATTTTGTGGAAACAGGGCAATCAGTACTCCTGGGGGCTCTGACCGCACACCTTACCTTCTTTAATGTCAACAGGAGCAAAGGACAACTGCCTCACTGAGAGGTGTGATGGCAACAACACACTGAGGCCCAGGCAGAAAAGTGTTTCCGGAATTGCTGCCCCCAGAACAGAGCAGGCCTCCTTACCTGAAATCCACAGGCTCATTGTGTTACAGATGTCTGATTTGAATTCATGCGTGTTGAACCAGGACTGCGGGAAACAGCAACAGAAGCTGGTGTACACGGCTTTACTTAGAAGCGATGGCAACCTCTGGTGGGGGGCGGGAAGCAGAGCTCAGGCAACATTCTGGACATTTCCACAACCAGAAAAGAGCCCCTGACTGCCAAAAGGATCCATGATTAAACTCTTTACCTGACACCACACGGCCTTCCACTCATGGAGGAGATGGGGGTGGCAATTTCCCTCTGCTGCTGGCCCACGTCTTGGCGGACCCCTGACCCTACCTGGGGGCCACACCTCAAACCTGTTGCTCGCCTTGCTTGGCCAGCAGCCTCCCCCTCCCCCAGCTCCTCTGCAGGTGGTCTGCGGCTCAGCCTTCTGCCACCTGCAAGAGTAGTCCAGATGAGGACATACCCTTGACCTGCCCATCTTG
Source organism: Nyctereutes procyonoides (assembly GCF_905146905.1). Classification (NCBI taxonomy): domain Eukaryota; kingdom Metazoa; phylum Chordata; class Mammalia; order Carnivora; family Canidae; genus Nyctereutes; species Nyctereutes procyonoides. The sequence continues at coordinate 27,106,462 of NW_026575049.1, read as the reverse complement.
CTACCTCTGGGAGATAGCAGGAAGTACTACTACTGGGTTTTTTTCCCTACGCATAGGTGGTACTGCTGTTCCTTCTCAACTTGAGTTGATCTTAAATTACACATTTGTATCTGGCTTAATTCATTTAACAATATAATATAAGCACTTCCTTGGGTTCTTATCAACTTTTTGGAATTTTCTTTTTTTTGCCAGGAGTGACCTTCATAATATTGTGCTGAGTAGTCAAATCAAAATCATTCAACATCCCCATCAATGGATACTATCCCTTTATATTACTAATTATGTGGAATAATTATTTTGTTAAGTATCTCTCTGTCTGGCACATCGCAGGCAAAAATCTGTTGCATGCATGAGGGAAGGCAGCTTTTCCTGAGTATTCGATTATGACCTCCAGAAGATGGAATCATGATAGTAATTACAGCAGTTATAATGCGCTTGGGGTGCTGGGCGATATGTCAGATGCCTTACAAACATCATCTTATTTAATTAATCCTTAGGATAACTCAGTGAGCGAGGCACTATCACCTCCATTTTATAGATGACGAAACTGGGGCACAGAACATCGAAGTGATTTGGTAGGTGGACACTTAACTAGTATAACTGCCTTGTAGCAAAAATATATTAATTTACTTCTCAGACTCTCAGAGCGCCATTTCCCTAGATGCTTCACAACCCTGGGAATCATTCTTTTTAATCAATGCATCTAGCAGGTAAAAAGGAGTATCAAATGATTATTGTTTTATGTTTTTAATCTTTTTAAAAAATATTTTATTTATTTATTCATGAGAGACACAGAGAGAGAGAGGCAGAGACACAGGCAGAGGGAGAAGCAGGCTCCCGGCGGGAAGCCCAATGTAGGACTCCATCCCAGGACCCCGGAATCACGACCTGAGCCGAAGACAGATGCTCAACCACTGAGCTACCCAGGCGCCCCTCATCTTTACTTATCAATTTGTAAGAGTTTTTTTTTTTTTTAAGATTTTATTTATTCATGAGAGACCTACAGAGAGAGAGGCAGAGACAAAGACAGAGGGAGAAGCAGGCTCCATGCAGGGAGGCCAAGGTGGGACTCAATCCCGGGACCCCAGAATCATACCCTGGGCCAAAGGCAGGTGCTAAACCGCTGAGCCACCCAGGGATCCCTGTAAGAGTTCTTTTTTAAAAGTTTTTATTTAAGTAATCTCCACACCCAAAGTGGGGCTTGAACTCACAACACCAAGATCAAGAGTCAAATGTGCCTCTGACTGAGCCAGCCAGGCACCCCGATTTGTAAGCGTTCGCTACATTGTGTGATGTATGTGCTATGTGATTTCTGCCGTTTCTCCTTTGCCTTTTAACTCTGACTATGGTACTTTAAATAATTTATGTAGTTAAATCAGTCTTTGTGAATATATGTATATTTATACTTTTAAAATTACACGCTTATTTAAATACTACAGAAATATATGAAATGGGAAAGGAAGTCTCTTACAGCCTCATTCCGCAGTGATAACCATTGCTGAGTTTGGTAAGTATTTTTCTAGATCTTTTTTTTCTATTCAGAGGCACACATACATATATATATACACACACACATACACATTTTTAAACACAGAGTTCTATAAATTGCTTTGCTTTTTACTTAAAATATACCATATATAAATCTGCCTTATTTATTTTAACTGCTGCATTACAAGTCAGTGTAAGAATATAGCACAACTCACTGCTTACTCCCTCACAGAATGTTATGGGCATTCTATTGGCAATAGAAGTGAAGAGATATCTAGTGTGATTTTTTTTCTCCAAACAGTGCTTGATGCTCACTTTTAAGAGAGCCTCTTCATAGTGGGACTTGAATTCATGCAGCAAGAGAGAGGCGTAGTTTTGGGATATCCGGTCAAACAGCTTATTCTGGACCTCCTTGTTTGGCTACCAGGAATAAAAGTGGAGAAGGAATTACTAGAGCCCCTGGTTTAAATGGCCAACGGCTGAGATTCTGAAATATGTACTTTTCTCATGTATAGGAAACTCATTCTTGAGATATTTAACCTCATGTTATTAATGAAATAGTACACTAATTTTCATAGGATTTATAAAATAGATATATACATAGAGACAGATTGTTGAAGAAAGCACCCAAACGCTGGGCTGGGAGGTCCTGACTCTGCTTCCGGCCCTATGCTTGACCAGCCCTGTGACACAGAATGGTTCTTAACACTCAGGGAGCTACAAGACATTGTGCAGTGGCTGAGGCATGGGGTGTCTGGGTAGGTGAGGCACTGGGGAGGGAGGGGGCACAGGGGGGGTGGTCAAGGTGGCAGATGAGGCTGCAGGAGTGCTCCACAAAATCAGAGGTTTACAGCCCATGTGAAAGAGGTTGGGTTTGTTCCAGAGAAAAATAAGCAAGGGAGAGAAGCAATCAGATTTGTGTTACCTGGTACCTCTCATGAAAGATCCACCAGAAGCTATCCAACCACATGGCTCTTGGAGAAGGAGAAGAGAGGAATTTCTCTAATTCTTTATCTGAACAGAAAGACTTGAAACAAACAAACAAACAAACAACAAAAATCAAATTATTATTCCTCTTGTTTTTGAACACTCATTTTTCACCTGGAGCCACAGGCAGATTCATAATCCTCTCCATCCAAGACCCACCTTTCCTCCTTCATTCCACAGCTTGAGGCTGTTACTAATCATACCATCTTCCCGCCAGTCATCTGTAGAGTTAACATACTTGGGCGTCACCTTAAAAACAACACTTACCTTTCATTATTATTATTTTTTAAAGATTTTATTTATTTATTTGAGAGAGTGAGAGCCGGAGAGATCACAGAGAGAAGCAGACTCGCTGCTGCGCAAAGAGCCTGATGCAGGGCTCGATCCCAGAACCCAACAGGATCATAACCTGAGCAGAAGGCAGACAATCAACTGAACCACCCAGGTGCCCCACACTTACCCCCCCCTTTTTTTTAAGAGTTTATTTATTTATTCACGAGACACACAGAGAGAGAGGCAGAGATGTAGGCAGAGGGAGAAGCAGACTTCCCGCAGGGACTCCAATGTGGGACTTAATCCCAGGACCCTGAGATCACTACCTGAGCTGAAGGTAAGACGCTCAACCACTGAGCCACCCAGGCGTCCCAACACTTTAAACCTTTAAAGTAGGTGTCAACTATTTATCTTTCCAGGTGTTTTTACATGCTCTCATTTAACCATTACAATGTTTTGTCTTATAGTTTGTTTACAGTTTACGTTTTACAGATGAGGATACCAAGAACCAAAGAGCTGAAGTTACTTGTCCAAAGTAATAAGCCAGCGAGTGGCAGAGCAGGGACTGAACCCTGTAACTCCAGGCCCCTGCTCCAAGTTCTCACCTACTTCAATTAGCTACAATCAACAAACACAGATACTACACAAATGCAAATCACTGGACCAGAAGATTCTGCCGGGTTCCTAGTAAGCCTATGGAATTCTAGAACTTAGAATAGAATATCAGGGAAGTCGGAGTGATGTGGTTTTGGTATAGGTGAGGTCTGGAGCCAATGACAAAGAAAGAGTTTTTGAGACGTCTTTGGTGCAAAACGGTGGTTCTATGAAAGCACGGGGACAGAACCCTTGCTTGGGCAGAAAGAGCTGCTGCCCCGGGCTTGTGAGGGGTGACTGATTATATGCCTGCAGTGTGGGGGGAGGTAAGGAAAAGGGAGTTTTCAAAAGGATTTGCATAAGCTAAAGAGTACCTACAAGATACTGGAGGCCTTGCCATTGTCAAGTTAAAGGTTGTTTTTTCTTCTAACAAGGCATTAACATTAAGACAGTTGGGAACTTCCTGAGGAATGTCACAGGTCTCCCACCGTGGGTGAGGGAGTTGTTTGTGGGGTGTCAGTTTGTGCTTTGTCCTCAGCTAGCCCTCTGTTCCCCATCAAGAGGGTCAGAAAATTCAGATTTCATTGCGATGCCATATGGTCTTGAACCTTACTCTGATTCCAAAGCTACTACCTAAATAATATAATATTGTGTCCTATTTGTTGAATGCTTATCCTGTGTCAGGCCCTGGGCTATGCACATTCACTCCTTATCTCACTTCGTTTTTCACAATCTATGTGGTAGATACCATAGGTATCCCTGATTTATAGAAGAGGAAAGTATGGATTGAAAGTTTAGGATTCCTGCCTAAATTCATATAACCCGGAAGGCTCTGGAAGCAGGCTGCCTGACCCCGGAAACACCAAACAGGTTGCCTCTTAGCATTATGAAGAGTGAAGAGCAAAGAGATTCTGATGAGGGCTAGCTGAGGACACAACACAAGCGGACACCCTGCAACTCCAACCCCCCCCCCCCCACCAGGTGGGATATGTGTGACATTCCTCAGGCACTCCTGGCTGCCCTAAAGCTAAGGAAAGGAAAAACAAGTAGTTAATTTAGAGAGAGCACAGTCCAGCAAGACAGGGGTCTCCCTCAGCTTACAAATGTCTTAGTGATTTACAAGAACAAAGAATTTTTATCAATCACCTAGCTTCCAGAAGGAAATGGACATACAGGGCAGCTGGGGGGCTCAGCGCTTTAGCGCCACCTTCAGCCCAGGGTGTGATCCTGGAGACCCGGGATCAAGTCCCACTTCGGGCTCCCTGCACAGAGCCTGCTTCTCCCTCTGCCTGTGTCTCTGCCTCTCTCTCTCTCTCTTTCTCTCTCTGTGTCTCTCATGAATGAATAAATAAAATCTTTAAAAGAAAAAAAAAAGAAATGTACATACAATTAAATGTCCTTATAACCTGTAGCCCAAGGATGCCTGAGTAGCTCAGTGGTTGAGCATCTGCCTTTGGCTCAGAGCGTGATCCTGGAGTTCCGGAATCAAGTCCCACATCAGGCTCCCTGCATGGAGCCTGCTTCTCCCTCTGCCTGTGTCTCTACCGCTCTGTTTCTCTCATGAATAAATAAATAAATAAATCTTTAAAAAATAATAATAACCTGTAGCCCATTGACAGAGACTTGAAGTGGGAAGAGTGTAATATTCCTCCAGGAAGCTCCCAACTATCTTAATGTTAATGCATTGCTAGAGGGAAAAAAACCACCTTAACTTGGCAGTGGGAAGGCCTCCAGTATCTTGTAGGTACTCTTTAGCATATGAAAGTTCTTTTGGAAACCTCCCTTTTCCTTACCTCTCCCAACCCCCAAGTATATAATCAGCACCCCTCACAACCCCGGTGCAGCAGCTCTTTCTGCCCATGGGTCCTGTCCCCATGCTTTCATAGAACCACCATTTTGCACCAAAGACATCTCAAGAACCCTTTCTTGGTGATCGGCTCCAGACCTCACCCCAGCAAACCTCACCTATATGTCCTAACTACATCAATCCCACTTTTACCTCTCTCCTAGATGCACAGGGAGAGACCTCCTGGCTCTCCCTTCAGGCCCACGGAAGCTGAGGGCATGGTGCATTGATAAGCAACCCTCTTATGAGCAGGGAGCTCTCTGATCCCTGCTCTTCACTTTCTTTTTCACCATTCCTCCTGTTTCCTTAGAGAAAAAGTATAGTCGGAGCAGTTAAGAGCAACAATTTGGTACCAGACTGCCTGGATTCAAATCCAGCTTTTACACTTACAAGCTGTGTGACCTTGAGCAACATTCTTGAACCTGTGTGTACTCGGATTCCTCATCTAGAGGAGGCAGGGAAACTGAAGGACTCCATAAAAATATTTTCACTCCTTTCCCTGTTTCTCTTCTTGCCAGGACTTGCATCCCCACTTTACACAAGCCTCCTAATGCAGATAGTGCATCCTTCTTGTAAAGAACAAGGAGTGGATGATTTCTCTGGAAGAGATGACATCTGAGGAAGGACCAGGTGACAATGACTAGAGAAGCCATCATGTGTGTCTTCCAGACCCCCTGGTACTAGGCATTGACACCAAGAACCCCTGGCTCCAAGGAATAACACTTGGGCCTTTGTCTTTGTTCAAACCAGTTCCTGGCTGCCTGTGAGGACACATACACCAGACCACCACCCTCAACAAACACCCCAGGCCACAAACATAGACAAGACTCACATCCCTTTCCTGAGTCTCCCAGACACTGTCTCTACCTGCACTTTCCTGACATCTTCAATAAACTCTGCTTTCACCTCCTGCTGGCTCGTGTTTGCTTTCTGTCCTGTGAATAGCCAGGGCCCCTCTTGGCTGGTCCCATGGGACGCCCCCCTCCCCCACCAGGTCCTGGGACACAGCCTGCTGGCATCACAAAGAATGGAGGTGACAGTGATAGTTCCCACCTCCAGGACTGCTAGCGAGCGAGACCTACAAAATGCTTAGAATAGTGCCAGGCACTTAGGAAACACTCGCTAAGGGTGTGCTACTTCTCATTCATTCATTCCCCAGTTTCCTTTCAAAAAGGATTTCATTTCAGCCCTTCAATGGCTATTTACTGGTCACCTGCTAGGTGCTTGGCTGGTGATGGAGAGTCCCTGCCCTGGAGGTGTTCCCAGGTAAGCAGACATTTGTAATCTAGTGTGATGGGTGCCCTGAGAGAAGGAATCCAGGGGGATATGGAGCCCAGAGGGGCAGCTAACCTGTGCTCGGGGTGCCAGGGGAGGCTTTGAGAATAAAAACAGCTGGATGAAGAAGAGAGAGCTGAGAGCTCCACAGACAGGCGGAAGCATGTGCTGAGGTGGGGAAACAGCAGGACACACATCTGGGGAACTTCAAGGGGTCTCTGTGCAGTGGAAGGCACTGGGTGTGGATGCTGAGAGGCCAAGCAGGAGTCAGACCATGAGGCACCTGGGTGCTGGGACCAAGGGTTGTTCTGGCAGCTGGCACCAGAGAATTTTCAAAAGGGCACGAACACCATGAAAATTATTGTTCTGGAAAGATCCCTCGAGGCAGCATAGAAGGTGCATTAGAGGGGACTGAGATGGTAAGGCAGATGGTATGCTGAGCAGCAGGTGTCTGGTGATCCAGACAAGAAGGCGTGGGCCTGAATTTGGCAGTGGCTGGGGGAAGAGGAAGTACAGTCCGGTCAAGACATGACTGCTGGGCCAGAGGGGCGAGGGCCAGGGAGGAGACTGGCTGGTGGAAGGCTGTGGTTTTCGACAAGACAGGGAGAGAAACAGGTCTGAGGGCCAGCAGGGCAGGAGGCAGGGAATATGGGAGTGGGGCACACAGCATGGGGTTTGGAGATATGACACAGTGGGGAGCCTTGTGTCGGGAGAAGATGCCTCATGTCCACCCTCCACTGTGCCCATGCGTCCGTGCCGAGGGAGAAGATGGAGTGGAGGTAGGGGTCCCCAAGAACATGGGCTCGGGAGCCCAAGCGTACTGCCTGAATAGACGGAGAAGCCAGCACAGAAACCAAGGAAGGACAGAACTTCCGAGTGCAGGAAGGTCAGTTCCATGAAGGGGGTCAATTCCACGGAGGGGTCATCTAAAGTGATAACAGAACACATCCTCTGGGGGCGCCTGGGTGGCTCAGTGGGTGAGCGTCTGCCTTTGGCTCAGGGTGTGATCCCAGGGTCTTGGGATCGAGTCCCACATCGGGCTTCCCGCATGGAGCTTGCTTCTCCCTCTGCCTGTGTCTCTGCCTCTCTTTCTGTGTCTCTCATGAATAAATAAATAAATAAAATCTTTAAAAAAACAAACAAAAAACCACATCCTCTGGACTTGACCTTCTGAGAGCAGAGGGTAGAGTGACTTGGGCCACAGTCAGGGACAGAAACAGTGACAGGCTGCAGTGACAGAAAGAGAGCGGCCATGAGCAGTGAGGGCAGCCGGCACCCCCAACTCTTCGAGTCCCAGGTGAGACTCAGTACCAGGCTGGGGCCACCGTCCAAAGAGGGAAGCAGGCCTTTCCTCCGCGTGGAGCTCACAGTCAGGGATGTCCTCCAGAGTCTCTGAAGCAGAGGCAACGTGGGCTGCCTGCCCAGAAGGGTGATGGAGGAGAGGGTGTGAGGAGGTAGAGAAGGGTTTGCGATAGCCCCTGAGCAGGATGGATGAGGGACTTTTTAAAGGTAAGACATGGGAGCGCACGGCTGGCTCGGTCAGTGGAGCGTGAGACTCTTGGTATTAGGGCCATGAGTTGGGGCCCCTACATCGGGTATGGAGATTCTTTCAATAAATAAAACTTTAAAGAAATAATACAATAAAATAAAAGCTTAAAAAAATAAGGGCAGCCCAGGTGGCTCAGCGGTTTAGCGCCTGCCTTTGGCCCAGGGCCTGATCCTGGAGTCCTGGGATCGAGTCCCATGTCGGGCTCCCTGCATGGAGCCTGCTTCTCCCTCTGCCTGTGTCTCTGCCTCTGTGTGTGTGTGTGTGTGTGTGTGTGTGTGTGTGTGTCTCTTATGAATAAATAAATAAAATCTTAAAATAAAGTAAAATAAAATAAAATAAAATAAAATAAATAAACTAAAGGTAAGACACAAATTTGCCTTGAGTTTCCTGGGGGCTGAAGAAAAATATTAGTTATAAGCATCAGTTATACGACTAAAGGCATGCCAGGAGATACAGTTTTCTGGGGATTAAGGCCTAAAGAGAACATTCCCCATGGGACCTCCAAAATAAGACAGTGGTCACTGTCCTTGGGGCTACCCACATTGCAAATGGAATATGAGTGTGTGGCTGTGCCAGTGGGCACAAAGGTCACATAGGGACGGCCGATCCATGAAACATACAATCTAATTATTCTCAAGTCTTTCTTCTATTTATTTTTAAAGTTTATTTTATTTTTTTAAAGATTTTTAAAATTTATTTCTGAGAGACAGACAGAGAGGCAGAGACACAGGCAGAGGGAGAAGCAGGCTCCCTGTGGGGAACCCGATGTGAGACTCGATCCCAGGACCCCAGGATTACGACCTGAGCCAAAGACAGACACTCAACCACTGAGCCACCTAGGTGCCCTAAAGTTTTTTATTTATTTAAGTAATCTCTATGTGGGATTTGAATGTGCAGTGGAAGGCACTGGGTGTGGGTGCTGTGGGATTTGAACTCATGACCTCAAGATCAAGACTCGTATGCTTTTCTGACTGAGCCAGTCAGGTGCTGCTTTCTTCTTTTTAAAGTACAGAAAAAGGAGAAAAGAAAAGCTATAACCTTATCACTCAGCGAACACTGGTAATATCTATGGTCTCATCCCCAGATTTTCCTCTATGTGTGCTTATTTAAGACCGTATTATAGAGTTTTATATACTGATATATTTTTTAATTTTTATTTATTTATGATAGTCACACAGAGAGAGAGAGAGAGAAGGAGAGAGGCAGAGATACAGGCAGAGGGAGAAGCAGGCTCCATGCACCGGGAGCCCGACGTGAGATTCGATCCCGGGTCTCCAGGATCACGCCCTGGGCCAAAGGCAGGCGCTAAACCGCTGCGACACCCAGGGATCCCTGATATATTTTTTTAATTTAACATCACTGCATACCAAAATACACTCTTTATAAACACTCAGTTCAATGGCTAAGTAGTCCACAATAGATGTACTCAAAATGACTGTGCTGGCCTTCTATTAATCATCCTTAAACTGTTTCTAATAATGCTGATAATAGAAATGACCATTTTTGGGAGAATTCATTACTAAGCAGTGGACCAAGTACTTTTCTTTTTCGTTCTTTCTTTCCTTTTTTTTTTTTTTAGTACTTTTCATTTTTAAAAAAGATTTATTATTTAAAGAGAGAGACTGAATGTGTGCACGTGCATAAGCAGGTGAAGAGGGAGAGGGAGAGGGATGAGCAGACTCCCGAGTGTGGAGCCCAACTCCCAGGACCCTGAGATCAAGACCTGAGCAGAAACCAAGTGTCGGATGCTTAACCAACTGAGCCCCCCTGGCACCCCCTAAGTGCATTTTTATACACTTAAATAAGATCCTTCTCCTATTTAATTTTACAATCACACCTCTACACAGAGACTGCTCTTAACCATATTTTACAGAAGAAACTAGAGCCCAGAGAGCTCCCTAGCCACCAGCATGTACTACCTTCCAGTTCCTTGCTATCATAAATAGCAATGCAGGGAACATCTTTTTACATTGTCCTGGGGTAAATCTGATGCTCTGAGTACCGCCACTCCTCCATCTCTATGCTGAGGACAGCAGGGGATCAGGTACCTGACCCCAGAGTGACCACTGTCTGGTCAAAGGCTGGCTGCAGCTGGAGCACGCTGGAACTAGGTATTGGAACTCCAGCAAACACCACCATCATACTGGGCAGTACCTAGCCCGAACAGATCATCACTCTTAGAGAGTCCTAATGCAAGATGCGGAGGAACAAGACATATGGAACTGATGTGGAGGCAGGGCTGGAGAGAAGGCAGTAGAGAGAAGAGAGAAGGGAGTAAAGGAAGGCCTGTGGGGGGAGGGAGAGAGAAGGAGAGAGGGAAAGAGAGACAGAGGGACGGAGGGAAGGAGAGAAGAGAGAGAGAGAGATGGAGGAGTGAGTGGTTTGAAGCAGCAGTGGGAAGTGCGGATAGATAAGACTAAGAAGCTCCTGGGAATGGTGGGGAGACTAGTTAGGAGCCAAGGGGACAAGGATTGGAGCTGTTCTGGGGACAGGGTGGTTAGTGAACAGTCGTGAAGAGTGCTGAGGCACAGCTATAGAGCTATAGCTACCATATTCTAGGCTTCCCTCACTCCCCACCCCTCCTTAAACTGGTCCCCAAGTCCTGAGTGACCAGTGCTGTCTCACACAGGTTCTGGGCCTCAGAGTGCCCCAACCCTGCTTCCCAAGGAACCTAGCACCCTCCAGTACCCCAAGTGCTAATTCACCCCAAGTGGTACCAAAGGGTGTAGGAGGAAAATGTTCTAACTAATGTCTAATTAAGAAAAACAAGAAATTAGGGCAGCCTGGGTGGCTCAGTGGTTTAGCGCTGCCTTCAGCCCAGGGCATGGTCCTGGAGGCCCGGGATTGAGTTCCACGTCAGGCTCCCTGCATGGAGCCTACTTATCCCTCTGCCTCTGCCTCTCTCTCTCTCTGTTTCTCATGAATAAATAAATAAAAATCTTTTTTTTTTAAAGAAAAACAAGAAATTAAGATTACTAATAAACAATGTAGCTGTTGACAACAGAGCAAGCATATCATTTATAAAGAAACAATACATCATGAGGGCACACACTCAGAAGTTTTTGCCGATAGGATATGTGATCAAAACAGTCTGGAAACCAGTGCTCTGGGAGGAAGAATCTAGATTTTGGAGGGAACATGTAGGCTTGGGTTCTAATCTCAGCTCAGTCACTTGCAAACCGTGTGGCCCTGAATGACTTACTTAGTGACCTTGACTCTGTTTCTTGGGGTATAAATCAGGGAAAGCCGCATCTGCCTGCAACATAGCTTGCTGCAAAGCTGGGGTACAGCTGGGTCTCAGAGAGCTGATGTCACACTGGTGAACTGCCCACTGTCTTTCCTTACCTTGCCACTCAGGCGGTTTCTCTCAGCCCGGACCACATTGCCCACCATGTCACAGAAGTTCACCCCGTTTGGAAGCCTGTTTGGCACAGCGCTGTTAAATTGTGGGTACTGGTACAGCTCTGCCAGCATATTTTTATGGGCTATTTTCTGAAACAAAAAGCAGAATATAGAAATAAGGTCCATCATTTGACAGTTTAAAACTAATAACAGGATAGCTTCCCCTTTTCCTCATGAAGACAATATAACCAGTTTATAGAACACTGGAAAAAATAGGGGTGCATTCATGATCCCAGCACCTCTAGCCAAACTCCTATTGATGTTATTTCTGATTTTTCCCTTTCAGGCTTTGAGCACCTATATACAAATATGTATGTGTAACTTCACTCACTTTACAACACAGAAACATAAACACACACACACACACACACACACACACACACACACACTTTATATCCTGGTTTGTCCACTTTAGATTTTCCACACTGTTACACTGTCTTCAAATTTATCACTGGGGATCCTGGGTGGCTCAGTGGTTGAGCATTTGCCTTTGGCTCAGGGCATGATTTCTGGGGTTCTGGGATCAAATCCCATATCAGTCTCCCTGCAGGGAGCCTGCTCCTCCCTCTACCTGTGTCTCTGCCTCTCTCTGTGTGTCTCTCATGAATAAATAAATAAAACCTTTAAAAAAAATTATCACTGAAGACATCCCATCATTTACTTAACTATACTCTCTGATTACCTCCAATTAATATTATAGTCTTTGATAATTTGGAGGATATAAGTTTCCTCTCTTTTAGGTTTCTTCATTTAGAAAGAATTTCTTCTTTTTTTTTTTAAGATTTTATTTATTTATTCACGAGAGACACACAGAGAGAGGCAGAGACACAGGCAGAGGGAGAAGCAGGAGGCTCCATGCAGAGAGCCAGATGGGGGACTCAATCCCAGGACTGTGGGATCATGCCCTGAACCGAAGGCAGACACTCAACCGCTGAGCCACCCAGGCGTCCTAGAAAGAATTTCTTAAAGAGACAATATAATAACTACAAAAAGTGTGAAAATATAGAAAATTGGAAAGAAGAGACAGATTACCATCACCCATGGCACCTACTGGAAACATTCTCAGGGACTGAGCTGCTTTCTAACTGGGCTCTGGCATTGGCCAAACTCAACTGATGAACTGCTCTGACCCCGACTCACACAACCCGGGCCAGAGGTCAGCTCCACCATTTACTAGCTGTGCCACTTTGGCCAGGACATTCACATCCATTTGGCCACCATCATAGGTAGGATGCCAGTTTTGACCCACTCTCTCGACCATCAGGCTTTGTGCTGTGTGGGAATTTCCTGGGCTAAAAGGTAGAAACAGGGTAACAATAACAGATGGTTTCGTGTACTCTGACCTTTAAAAGTTTGAACACAGGGGCTTGGGGAGCCCTACCTTGTCATGTACCATCAATAAAGTATACTGTACCCCCCCAAAAAGAAAGTTTGAACACATATGACCTGGGTAGCTAAATGAGCACGTTGGGAGAATCTTCACTGGAGTGGCGCCTGATGGTGGCTGTGGAGGCAGCGGGCAGCCTGGCCATGGGCGGGTGACAGGCACTCTGCCCTGAGCCAGATGCATGATGCTGGACAGGTTGCTGACCTACTCCTATCAGCTTCCTGTGGCGTCCAAGTGACGGACACAACTTGCTCTGCTGCGCGAATGGGCCTCTTGGAGCGGGGCAACAGGCGGCTCTGTGTGAGCTCACTCTAAACTGACTGTTTCTAAGAGGACACACCTTGGAAGTTCTAAAAATAAACAGACAAATGACCTCTGGAACACTCTTCATTCTAGCCCTTCAAGGGTGGCATGAGAAATTCTAGTGTTATCAAGGTGCTCTAAGATCTTCTAAAAAGGGCACTCTGTGGTTTTCCTGCACCATCGCCAGCCAGGTGCCAAGTGTCCCCTCCCCAGGACTAAACTCATGCCCAGCAGAAATCAGTCAGAAAGAGACCCAGCAATAGATCCCTTACCCTTCTACTAACGAAAGATTTGACATTCCTGGATTCTGAGCCTCTGCACGTATACTGTGATTTGCTTTGAGTCTTGTCTGCAGAAGAATGGAAGAGAAACAGGATGTGAGTGACCATGGGGTCTGTTCACCACTGTGCAGTAATTACAGCTGCGATTTTTCACTCAGCCTGAGCTGCCGGCTGCCAGTCACACTCTTAGTCTCATTGGACTTGCGCTGCTGACTCACTAAGATTCCCTTCCTGATGGGTTAGACTCCTTGCCCCAGGAGCACACAGCATGGGCTGTGAAGGCAGGCTGGGACCTGAATTCAGGACCTGCTGCAGACAAGCCATTCCCTTGCTCCAAGCTGGTTTCCTCATCAATAAACTATGTTCACTGGCATCTACCCCACAGGTGGGGACATTATGAAGATTTAACAAGGGAATCCGCTTGAAAGCAGTGGTGCAGTGAGCCACATAGCAGGCCGTCTCTAAGTGTGCAGTCCTTCCCCTCCTAATTTGCCCAATGCCAGCAACTCAGATGTGAGGCTCCTTCAGAAGAGGACAGAAATATCCTCAGCTGAAATGCTGGATTCCCGCTTAACTGCATTTGAGATATTAACAAAAGCCGAACCCCACAAAAATACCAGCAAGGCTATGAGAAAGGATTTTTGCCTCTGTCTCTCAAGCCGCCGCGACTTTTCTCTCTCAAAGCCTTCTTTTCCAGCTCAAATCTCTCAATTGCCTTTAAAAATCAAAAAGAAAAGGGGCATTAGGGCAGTTCATGCAGATCTCTGACAGGGGTAGGGTCAGAGGTCAGGCCACTTCTCCTGTTGGTGTGCAAAAGTCCTGGAGCAAAGTTGGTGGCAGTGCCTCACTGTCTTCCCCCTAGGTGCTAGGGTCTTGGTGGCCGTTGGTGTCACTGACCTCATCCCTGCCCCACCTCAAGTGTCACCACCAATACATTCCCCCACCCCTCCCTCTCTCACACTGCTCCTTCTCCTGGCTATGCCTCCTCTTGTCTACACCTCTGAGGGGTACAGGATTTGGAATGGGGTTCCAATCAAGCTCCATGGGTTAAAAGCTATTGGTTAAACTCTCTGAGGGGGGCAGTGATACCTACCTTCTAGGATCCTTGTATGGATCACATATAAAGTATTGAATGCATCTTAAAACACTAGCACAGAGGTTACTATCAGGCAGGAGCTGCTCAATAAAGGGAAATTATTATTATTAATCACCATACCCTTGATTGCTCAAGAGATTTCTCTTGATCTGACTCCCCCATCTTTTGTTGAGGAAAGAAAAGAAAAATTAATGTCAGTGATCCAACAAGTTGTACTGATTGTCAACCATGAACCCAGCACTGTTCTTGGATAATAAGAGTTAACGAAGAATTATGATTCTGTGCTCTTGCCCTAGGAATTTACAATCTGTTTGGATAGTCACATCAGCACACATGGGCCAATTAAGTCCTAAACTGCTATGTTTGGGATTCAAACAAATGAGAGCAGCGTGAGTTGGAGCAGTCACAGAGGAATGCCCAGAGAGGTAGGACATGAGTGTTGGGAGGCATGATGAGGCAGCTGTCTGTTGCCCTCCATAAACTGTGAAATGCCCCTCTAGCCTCCCATCACTTTATCCTAAATTGGCATGTATGTAGGTGTATGTAGATGGGGAAAGGGGTCACGTTGGTAAGTCTGTCGACACTGTTGCTCCAAAAAAGTAGCCCAAGAAAAAGTAGCATGATGAATGAATTGAACAGGTATACGCCAATGTTGCAAAACAGCAGCATCTCTGAGCCTTATCAGGGTGCCATTGTAGCCAATATTATCTGGGCCTTGGAAGGATGGACAAAATTTTTATACAGAGAGAGCAGAAAGGATAAATGAACATTGGAATAAAAACAAATTTCAGGGGAAAATGTGACACCAATGCTGGGCTGTTTGTCTTTGGGATGAGAGCAGTACGGACAAGGGGCAAGTCAACTCCTAAACCTGGCAGGTGACCAGCATTGTTGGGGAATTATTCAGATATACCAATTCATTAGAGAAGCTCATTCCTGACGTCTGCCTTTGGTCATGAATTGTTTATTTACTGTGGCTCCTGAATAGATTTTAAATTGTAAAAACTAGTAAATATTTTACAAGGTACAAAATCTAATAGTCTAGTCACAAGTCTTCCTACCCACCGCCCACATCCTTAGTTCTTGCCTAGCCTTCCAGAGAAATCCTGTACCAACAAGAACATGCAGAACATGCAGTCCTGTGTGATGCTCTTTACACTTTTAGTTTTTAAAAATGTTGCAAGGGATTCTGATGATCACTTAGGTTTTGGTGGCACTGCTCCAGGTAGCTGAGAATACGAGGCTGAAGTACAGCAGAAAAGCGAGAATTTGCAACCCTATCATTCCTTCCATAAATATTTCCTGAGCATCTGCTAAAGGCCCATCAAGGATGCAGGAGAGAGCAGTGAACACCATCCCTGCCCTCCAAAGGTTCACAGGTTAGTGGGGAGCAGCCAGTGATTATGAAGTGATCAGTGCAGCCATGGGGAGGGACAGGATGCCAGAAGTGTGCCCAGAAGGGGCATCTACACTAGTCCTGGGGTGGAGGACACAGGGAAGGCCTTTCCAGAGTGATGAGCTGCAGGAAGAGGAGCCTGCTGCGGCTGTGTGGATGGTGGAGCTCTGATGTGGAGTGGGGGAGATCTTGAGGGGAGGGAGACTGGAAAGGGGAGCTAGGTGAGGTTCATGGCCAGAGATGAGGGAATCCCACACTCAGGGCATGGAAGAGGGAATAGAAATAGGACTTGGCTACATGGGACGGAGGGAGGAGGACCTGGGGCTCACTCGTTCATTAGTACACATCTATTAAGTACTTCTGAACACACCAGGCGCTGTGCTAGATGCCAGCCAGCAGGGACACAGGAGAAACTAGTCTGGCTAAGGTGCTGACTCAGGAGAAGCAGCCACACAGTCAAGGCCTGGTGAACATAGAACAGGGCAACCCGCAGCCAAGAGAGGCCAGCAGGGTAGCCTGGGGATGGGCTCTGGTGGCAGAAGGCAGCTCTGACAGATCTGGCCGGCTGCTTGGGCAGAGGACAGGTAGGACAGGCAAAGGGTCCCTTCCTCCAGGTCATGTGAAGACCCTGGGTTGCTCCTGCCAGCCCCTTCCTGGAACTGACTGGTGATGAAGACCACCTGAGGGGATACGCCAATGCTAGGTAATCTTGAAAAGCCACCGGATCCTGCTTCTAGGAGGAAAACATCCTTTTTCCTGGTTTTAAAATTATCATTTAAAAAAAGCCACAGAACTGACACATAAATAACATTCCTATTGTAAAATACCTAAACATTACAGAAATATATACAGTAAAAGATGCTTTACTTGCCTTCCTCTTTACCCTCTTTCCAGAACTGACCCTACTGACTGGTGTGTATCCTTCCAGACTCTTCTCCTACACATTGGTATGTATGGAATGTCTCTCCTATGAGCCGGCACTCTTCTCTGCCCCGATTTAAGGGTCTTTGTGGGGGTTTTTTGTTTGTTTTTAATAATTTTTTTTCTTTGTCGGTTTTAACTAATTCTTGCAGCAGCCCTATGAAGGATACTTATTACTGTTATCATTTTCTAGAAGATGGAGGGCAGCCCTGGTGGCTCAGTGGTTTAGGGCCGCCTTCAGCCCAGGGTGTGATCCTGGAGACCCGGGATCGAGTCCCACGTCAGGCTCCCTGCATGGAGCCTGCTTCTCCCTCTGCCTGTGTCTCTGCCTCTATCTCTTTCTCTGTGTCTCTTGTGAATAAATAAATAAAATCTTAAAAAAAAAAAGGAGATTCACAGAGATTAAATTATTTGCCTAATGTCACAATGTGAGAAAATAATAGACCAGGAATTTAGACAGTCTTACTCCAGAGCATATGCCTCTAGTACTATAACCTCTCCCATGGATATGTGCACAAACACAGATACAAGGTTTCTTAACTTACAGGCAATCACACCAAATAGTGTGTGTCTGTTTTGCCTTTACTCACAATTCGACTGGTAGTGTAGGGGCAATTGAAACTAGTGGTCTCATTGCTGCATGACTAAACAACAGTTTAATCTCTGTGAAAAGCAATTTGAGGGGATCCCTGGGTGGCTCGGCGGTTTAGTGCCTGCCTTTGGCCCAGGGTGCGATCCTGGAGTCCCGGGATTGAGTCCCACGTCGGGCTCCCGGCATGGAGCCTGCTTCTCCCTCTGCCTATGTCTCTGCCTCTCTCTCTCTCTCTGTGTCTCATGAATAAATAAAATCTAAAAAAAAAAGAAAAGAAAAGAAAAGAAAACAATAACCCTAAATATATGTGTTCTCTATTTCTTTTTTTTTAGATTTTATTTATTTGACAGAGAGAGAGAGAGCACAAGCAGGGGGAGTGGCAGGCAGAGGGAGAAGCAGACTCTCCATGGAGCAGGGAGCCTGATTCAGGACCCCGGGATCATGACCTAAGCCAAAGGCAGATGCCTAACTGACTGAGCCACCCAGGCATCCTGATTTCTAAATGCATATAAAAAGTTCTAGAAGGATACACACCAATTATTGATGTTTACTTCTAAGGAGTAAATTGGGCTGGGAGTGAAGTGACTTTCAGAGTTTACTTAATATACTTGTCAATGGTTTGAGTACTTTATATTTTAGAGAGAGAGACTGTGTAAGCAAGGAGAAGGGGTGCAGGGAGAGGGAGAGAGAGAGAATCCCAAGTAGACTCCACGCCAAGCAGAGCCCAATGTGGGGCTCCATTTCATGAGCCTGAGATCATGAGTGAAACGGAAAGCAAGAGTCGGATTCTCAACCAACAGAGCCACCAGGTGCCTCCATTTGAATATTTTAGAATAAGTATGCATTACCTTGCCATTTAAAATTAAAAAAAAAAAATAAAACAAAAAGACAGACTCAAAAGATGAACTGGCCCCAAAAACTTAGCACTAGAAAAGTTGAGGGGAGAGGGTAAAACTGAAAACTATGGAGGCAATGACCAGCTCAGGGCCCTGGGGCTGGAGGAACTTGCTGGAAAGTAAGCTGCCAAGGGGGATGGGGTCAGGAGATTTAGTCAGAGTGAAGCAGCAGAAAATATTTGTAAAAAAACACATCTGGTAGAAGACTGTTACCCAAAATACACAAAGAATTCTTAAAACCCAACAGTAAGAAAACAACTCAAAGAATGGGGCAAAGACTGTAATAGACACCCCAGTTAAGAAGATCAACAGATGGCAAGCAGGCACATGAAAAGATGTTCAATTCCACGTGTCATTAGAGAATTGCAAATTCAAACGACAAGGAGACATTGCTATATACTGATCAGAATGGCCAAGATCCAGCATGCTGACAACACCAAATGCTGGTGAGGATGGGGAGCAACAGGAGCTCTCATTCATGGCTGGTGGGAATGCAAAATGGTGCAGCCACTTTGGGAGACAGTTTGGCGGTTTCTTAGAAAACTAAACATACTCTTGCCATCTGGTCCAGGAATCGCGCTCCTCACTATTTACCCAAATGAACTGAAAATATATGTCCACACAAAACCCTGCACAAAGATGTTCACAGCAGCCTTATGTATAATTGCCAAAACTTGGAAACAACCAAGAGGTCTTTCTGTAGGTGAACAGGTAAATAAACTGTGGTGCATTCAGACAAAGGGACCTTCTTCAGTGCCAAGAAGAAACAAACTATTGAGCCATGGAAAGACATGAAGGAAATTTAAATGCATATTACTAAGTAAAAGAAGCCAGTCTGAAAAAGGCCACATACTGTATGGTTCTAACTCTATGTCATTCTGCAAAAGGTAAAACTATGAAGACAGCAGAAAGTTCAGGGGTGGCCAGGAGTTGGCAGGGCTGAATAGGAGAGGCACAGAGGATTCTTAGGGCAGTGAAACTCTTCTGTATGATGCTACAAAGGTGGATATATGTAATTGCACATTTGTCGAAACTCACAGAATGCACAGCACAAAGAGAGAACCCTAATGTAAACAACGAATTTGGGGTGATAATGATGTGTCAATGCAGGTTCATCAACTGTAACAAATGTACCACTGTGGTGATGGGGAGCTTGTCCAGGTGTGGAGTTAGGGGTATTTGGGAACTCTGCCCTTTCTCCTCATTTTTGTTTTGAACCCAAAACTGCTCCAAAAAATAAAGTTTACTAATAAAATATATCTTTCAGATCTCCATTGTGCAAATGTGCTTTCAGATAAGTGGAGGAAGCCTTGTATTGGGACCCATAACTCACCAGGCTGTTGGGACTCAGATCTAGCTCGCCAATCATTTGATTCACCTGGTGTATGGAGCCAATAAGGCAGGCTGAGAGGTGAGTCTGCTAAGGAAACTCTCTGGGTACTGATCACACAGGAAAAGGATAGGGCTAGCTAGCCTGGCTCACTCTCTGAGCTGTCTCTTCACTTAACAATTTTCTTTACAAACATTCACACTTCTTTTGTCGTTTTAAATGAGTTGCTTTATAAAGTCTAAATGAAAATTAACCATATCCTAAACACCTTGGAAAATATAAAAAGAATCATCCATTATGCTACCATGCTAACAACTTCTGTTAGGATTTGGGGAAATTTTCTTCCAGTATTTTTTATAACATACATTTTACATAATTACAATCTCAGCGAATGTCTATTTCAGGACTCGACTTCTCTTCCACTCATTATTATGATCATTCTCTATAGAGCTAAATAATCCTCGTAATATTTTAAATGGCATTATATGAATCCATTTAGAGAATACGCCTTAATACATTTAACTGTCCCATGGCTATTGAATATTTAAGTTGTCCATAATTTTTTTATGATAAATAATGCTGTGATGCACATAGAGAGCTGTTTCCATGTTTGGGATTGTTCCTTTAAGGGAGACTTTCAGGTGAGGGATGACTGGGTCAGAAGTATCTCAACCTTGTTTATCACTATTGAAATCTCTGCTCAGCTCAAGGGCTGCTCTTGTTATCCTCTTTACGTTTGCATTTCTTTCTGTCTTAGACTCAATTGGTCTAGGAAATATCCTCATAGAAGCCCCATAATCCTATCACTCCTCACTGCCTTCATATAAAGCAGAGTTCACTCCTTTTTCCATTACCCTCAAGGGTTCTTACAGATCGGAGGATACTTGACAGATGAAGATGCCAAGAAAGGACATGATAAAGCATAGGAAGTGAAATGGGTTAGTTAGGTTGAGATGAGTGAGGGATTAAGAAGAAAGAGGGGACATTAGAAAAAGACCCAGGAAAGTGAGTCTGAGAAGCAGACCCTGATCGGATCACTTGTGCTCATCTCCAGAAGGGTTTCTGAGAGGTGCAGAAGATGAGGGGATGCAGAGGGGACACCTGCAGCTTGGCTGGCAGCAGCAGGACTTGAAGGTCAATGAGCTCTTGATGAGACCAGAAGACCTGGGGTTATTTATAGCCTGAGAGTGTGATTTGCCAGATGAGCTCTAAGGTCTTCCAGAGATGGGCTTCTGAGGGTCCCTGGCATAGAGCTCAGAGTCAGAAGGGAGAGGAGATCAACAAAGGCAGGGCTAGAGAAGTCAGATGCTGGAAGAGGCCGGGGTGGGGGTGGTATGGGGGAGGGAGGATGCCAGAAAGGGCAAACTCGGAGCCCAGGTAGAAGGGCTGGCAGGTGAGAAGAGGCAAGGTCAAGCTGAGTGAGAACAACAAAGTTGGGTCTTAAGCTCATTTGTCTGAGGGGTAGAGCGCTGCACCAGGACTTCTTGGTTGCTACGTATAATTCTTAGGAAAACAGAAGAGAAAGAATGAGACAATGAAGAAAATGAGCTTTCCCTCCTTCTTCTTCCCTGTTCTTTCAACAAATATTTCCACACTTCTTCTTTGGGGCCCTTCCTGATGATAGTAAAATAAACTCAAACCATCTGTCTCAGATTCTTTTGGAGGATTGGTAGGGCTTAACTAATTGAAAACAAATTAACAAGCAAATAAGGAGAGGGCCGATAACTTGGGTCACAGATGTAGACACTAGTTACACATCTGTGGCAGGTGTATTTGGTCTGAGTTGTAGACAGCACCATAGAAGGATACAGGGTGGATTGTCCTCCAGGGTCTTCCTCACAGCATTCTTCACCTTGTTCTGTGCATTGAGAGATACAGTCAGGTACTCATCCACTGGTACCATTGGCAAGGCAGTGACATTGATGACATCCATGTTACTGAAATAAGCCACCATCCAGTTTCTTGTAAACTTAAGAGCCTCTCATTTCCTACACCAATCTTGTTTTATGTTCAACCAGCCTCCTGGAAATCACAAACAGCATAGAACCATCTTAGAAAACACAACCACAGGGATCCCTGGGTGGTTCAGTGGTTTAGCGCCTGCCTTCAGCCCGGGGCATGATCCTGGAGTCCTGTGATCGAGCCCCACATCAGTCTCCCTGCATGGAGCCTGCTTTTCTCTCTCTCTCTTTCTGTGTGTGTCTCTCATGAATAAATAAATAAAATCTTAAAAAAAAAAAAAAGAAAACACAATCTGGCAAGCTGGGCTGATGGCGAGGCACATGCTGCAGGCAACGTGGAGAATGGAGGCAATCCTTTTGCCAAGCCCTTCTAAGGATTTCAGACATACACTCTTCTTTTCCTGTTGATACCCTCCACCCACCCCGTTCCCATGAAAACTGTTCTAGCATTTAAAATCAGGAGACTAGGATCCCTGGGTGGCGCAGCGGTTTGGTGCCTGCCTTTGGCCCAGGGCGTGATCCTGGAGACCTGGGATCGAATCCCACATCGGGCTCCCAGTGCATGGAGCCTGCTTCTCTCTCTGCCTCTCTCTCTCTCTCTCTCTCTTTCTCTCTGTGACTATCATAAATAAATAAATTAAAAAAAAATAAAATAAAATCAGGAGACTAGAGTGCTGAAAAGGCCAGAGCTCCGGGCCGCCTAGCAAACCAATACCCAAACTAGAAAAGACACCAAAGTCCCATCTCTCTGAGACTCTTCTGCTAAGTCAGAGATTTGGCTTAGATTCCCTAAGACCCTTTTCAGCTCTCAGATGCTATGACACTGGGTCAGTCCATCTCCTCGGCCTGAGGCTCCCGACCTACCTGAGGCTTCCTGCTCCCTCCCAGGAAACCAACCCCATCACTACTTTTCCTCCTGGCTTCAGAACACTCCAGCCGGACTGCTTTCCTGGGTCTATTGGCCAGGAGTTCAGACTACCATTCCTGGCTCTTCCATGGCCAGAGCTGGTGGCACAGGCCTGGTTCTAATGAAGTAAAAGACTCAGATGGGCCCTCAGGAAGCTCATATGTAATGGAAGGACAGAGAAAATGTAGTTTAGTGGGAAAATCACCTCAGGGGCTCTTTCACCACATTCTCTTTTTCTCGCCTTCTGCTCGGCCTCTTCCCCAGCCATGCACCCTGTATGCCTACCCCTCTGTCCCTCCTCCTGGTCCCTGCTAAGCTATGCTCCTAGCACCTCTAAGCCTTTTCACATGCTGTTCCCTCTATTCCACGCTCATCCCGAGATATATCTTTTGGAAAACCTTCTCTTCTAAACAATGTGTTTGTTTCTTTTTAAGTAGGCTCCATGCCTCATGACCCTGAGATCAAGACCTGAGCTGAGATCAAGACCTGAGCTGATGGGCAGCCCAGTGGCTTAGCAGTTTAGCGCAGCCTTCAGCCCAGGGCCTAATCCTGGAGACCTGGGATCGAATTCCACGTTGGGCTCCCTGCATGGAGCCTGCTTCTCCCTCTGCCTATGTCTCTGCCTCTCTGTGTCTCTCATAAATAAATAAAATCTTAAAAAAAAAAAAAAAAAGACCATAGCTGAGATCAAGTGTCTGATACTTAACTGACTGAGCCATCCAGGTGCCCCTCTTTTGGAAAACCTTGAAATACTCCAGGCCATTAGTTACCACCCCTCCTCTGGGAAGTTCAGAATCCTGCTTCCATCTCTCCATTACAGCACTTAAGCACTTCTGAACCGGAATTATTTGCTTCCATAACTTTCTCCATTAGGCAAATTATTAATCCCCATAGATTAGGTACTCTCAATATTTGATTCCATTTTAGACTCACTCACCATACTTCTTTCTAGTCCAAAGAAGCTTGGCACTGTCCCAAGTCAGTTAGATTGCAGGAAAGGCTGTCCCAGGCCCAGGTCACTATTATTTCCTCCTTTTGCTCTATAGGCGAAGGGGAGAGGGTAAGGAGGCAGCAGGTGCATCGCAGGGCTTCTCACTTTCCTCCTACCTACTCCACAGCATGATTGCAAAACTATAGTGTGTTCTCTGAGAAGCAGCCTTAGGGTGACTCTATCAAGAAGCCTCTTGCTTTAGCTTGACATTCTTACTCATGCCTTAATGGAAGAATTGGCTATTATTATGGTTCTTAAAAGAAATGCTTAAAATACATACTCTGTTCTCTTCTGAATTTTTCATCATACCTTTTTAGGTATTCTCTGAAACATGATAAGTTTTTACTGTCTCTCCTTGGGGAAGAAAAAAAGGTTGGGGGAGAAAACAATTTGCTGAATATCTAGCTCATGTACAATTTGCTGAATATCTAGCCCATGTTTCTCACTGTGTAGTTCTGGGGGCAGATGAGTGGAAGAGTAACACTCTGCCCTCGTGTGGCACAGATTCTGGCAGCTGAGATTTAAGCATATTAAACAAGTTAAAACACTGCTGACTTTGGAATCAGACTTTTGTTCTGTTTTTTTTTTTTAATATTTTATTTATTTATTCATGAGAAACACAGAGAGAGAGAGGCAGAGACACAGGCAGACGGAGAAGCAGGCTCCATGTAGGGAGCCCCACGTGGGACTCGATCCTGAGTCTCCAGGATCACACCCTGGGCTGAAGGTGGCGCTAAACTGCTGAGCCACTGGGGCTGCCCATAAATAATCTTAAAAAAAAAAAAAAAAAAAAAACACTTCAGCCACTCAATGACAATTTACTGAGTACCCGTCAGAAACCAGCAGTGTGCTTTTACTAGGGACCTGGTAGTGAGCTAAGCCAGACTTGATCCCTGCCCTAGTGGAGCTTATGCCTACTAAGGGAGACATGCAATAATCAAATGATTATATAAATAATTGTGAATTATTATTATTATCCTGTGACCATTGCTTTGAAGGGAGAATGTAGTGCTATGAGATGAGCTGATATTAGGTATGGATGTAGTCAAGGCTTGAAGGAAGAATAGGAGTTAATTAGATAAAGGGGAAGGATACCATTCAAGCAGACAAGAGCAAGTGTAGAAAGGTAGGAAAAGGCTAGATCTATGTGTTACAGTAGCCACGAAACATATGTGACAATTGAGCCCTTGGAATCTGGTTAGTGTCACTGAAGAACTGAAATTTTATTTATTTATTTATTTATTTATTTATTTATTTATTTATTTATTTATTATTTTAAAAATATTTTTATTTCTTTATTCGTGAGACAGACACACACACACACACACACACACACAGACAGAGACAGAGACACAGGCAGAAGGAGAAGCAGGCTCCATGCAGGGAGCCAGATGTGGGAGTTGATCCTGGAACTTCAGGATCACGTCCTGAGCTGAAGGCAGGCTCTAAACCACTGAGCCACCCAGGAATTCCCAGAACTGAAATTTTAATTAATTGAAACTTAAAAACTGAAGCAGTATAAATTTAAAAACATTGATTATATGGGGGCACCTGGGTGGCTCAGCCAGTTGGGGACTCTTAATTTCTGATCAGGTCATGATTTCAGGATTCTGAGATCCAGCCCCAGCCCCTGTTAGGCTCTGTGCTCAGCAGTGAGTGTGCTTGGAATTCTCTCTCTACCTCTCCTTCTGCTCTCCCCCTAACTCCTGCTTGTCCTCTCTCAAATAAACAAAAAATAAATTAAAAACAATGTTGATAAGATGAAATGATAATATTTGAGACACACGAATTAAATAAAATACTCAATATAATCTGATTTTTAAAAATATTTAAAATATGGCTACTAGAAAATTCTAAATGACACGTATGGCTCACATTATGTTTCCATTGGATAGTGCTGGATTAAATCGCAGAGTTTGGTTCTAGGGCATAGAACTCTCCATTTTCAATTCACTGGGGTGTAGTTGGAAGATAACTGCACTTGGAGCCAGAGGCCCACGGGATCTGGCTTTCACTGGATGGATGACCTGGTGCACTCACCGGACACCCAATAAATATCCCTTGAATGGCTCTGGGTTTATTTTTCAAATGGAACCAATAATATACACTGTTAGGACTTCGGAAGATCTGGCGTTGATTCTCGAGTAGTTCTCTGCCCTTGCTCGCTGTGTCACCTTGAAGTGGTCCCTGGGACTCAGTTCCCCCTGCTTGTAAAAGCTGAAGAGTCGGGATGTGGGGAGGTGGCAGTCTGCGCAGAGGGCAGGGCAGGTCATCGTCCGTCTGTACGTCTTACCTGGAAACATCCGCGGAATCCGACGAACTTGGGACCGGTTCCCCCGAAAAGTTCTGGATGGGACACTCGACACCTGTTGCCCCCACATCCACTAGGAAGGGGTGCCCTTTGCTTTGTGGTCGGGGAGGAGGAAGAGGAAGAGGAGGGACTTCGGGGAGAGGCCCATTTTGCTACGGTGAGTCCTGGCGTTCTCAAGGCAACGCCAGGCGCAGTCACCGCTTCCACCTGTCCCACAACAATGAACAGCGGCGAGCCACCTCCGCGTCCGCTAGACGCCGTTACCACGGTGACGGCCCGGGGGCTGGGACCAGACCAATGGGTTTGTGGGGAGGGCGAGTGTAGTTCTTCTCCCCAGTCTATAGCATGAGGAATGTAAGTGACTCCAGGAGATCGCCTCCGAAGTCGCTCTAATACACAGAGGCGGTCCTGAAGCGTTTCTGGTGCCTCGCGTAGGCTCCCGTTGTGCATCCCCCCGCGCCGGGCGCCCCCACCTTCCGCGATGGAAGAGTCCCGGACGGGGATGCGCGTGCGCACAGAGGCGGGGAGGCGGAGCAGCGCCGGGGCCGTGGTCGCGGTGGGTGACGCGAACCCCTGCCGGCAGTTTCCCGCAGGTATCGGGGTGCGTTTGGAGCCGGGCTCCTGGGATGCGCAGGGTGTGAGCCCAGCGTCGCCCCAGGGCCGGAGGAGGGGTGGGAGGCCCGGGCGTCTCCCCGGGGAGCCAGGGCTTTCCCCGCCGCTGGGGCGGCCCGGGGGCGCGGGACCCGGGGCGGAGGCGGGTTCACCCCAGGCCCCCACCGCCCTTCTCCAAGTGGGTTTCCCCGTTTATACACTGCGGTGGTAATTCCTCCCCGTAAGTCGGCTGCAAAGGGAATTAAAGGGCATGCGTGTGAACGTTGGTTCTGTACCGTTAGTTGAGCCCCGCGGCTCCGGATGGCAGATACCTGCGCGGCACGTACTTGGCTTAGTTGTGAACTCTTCGAGAATCCGATGAAAGCCAAAAACTGCTCCCTCACCTTCTTGTTAGATTAAAATAGGATGATGTATGTTATGGCCCATTGCAGACTGTAAAGCATTGCACAGCGATGACGTGATTATCCCCAGCGCAGAGGAGCAGACCTTCTTGGAAGCCCTCTTCCACCATTTCTCCACCGCGTGACTGGGGAGAAGTTACTTCTCTAAGCTTCAATTGTCCGATCTGGTGTCTGGGACATAGTTACTTTGATCTGTATTTCTCAGGGTGGCTGTGAGTATCAAATGCGGTGGCTTTTTATAAATTGTTATCCCTGATTATAAATAAAGAAGCCCGAGGCCCAGAGAAGATTAAGTCTTAGGGTCCCAGGGGGGCTGAGCGTCAGAGCTGTGGTTGGAACCCAGATGCTCTCCATTCACTTTCTTAGAGCCGAGCCCTCTCTCCCCCGGGGAATTTCACTAGCAAGACAGCTGCCTTGGGTCAAGGGGGTCAGCTGGGACCTCTGGGTCCACACTGATGTTCCAGGATCCTAGGGTCTCAGCCAAAGTTGTTTGTGGAATATTGGATATGACTTAAAAGGCATCTCGTCCAGGCACTTCCTTTTCCTTGTCTGTAATATATTGATAGTTCTCTGCCTAAGGGTTATGAGAATTAATGAGGTCCTGAGGGAAGTGCCCCCCCCCCCGTTAAAATCCTGAGGAAGAAAGTAACTTGGGGGTTTAGCATGCAGTTGAAGAGCAGAGCCAGACCTGGAACTTGGTCTGTTGTGTCCAAGGGATATGCTCAGGGGTAGTATTCTTAGCACAGTTGCCGTGTTTGTGAGAACAACTTGGCTATGTATTTTTCCTTCTTCAGATGTTTCCAGGTGCTTGGAAGGACAGGCACTGCTTTTTAGTTCTTTTAGATTCATTTGTTTTGTTTTTTTCATAATTAATATATTGTTATTGTAATTTATTAAATCTAGAAGTATATTTGTTTAATGTAATTTGGTATTGAAATGTATGAAATTGCTACCACTTGACCACTTTGTACCTATTAAATGACGATTTCTTTTTTTTTTAATAAAGATTTTATTTATTCATGAGAGACACACAGAGAGAGGCAGAGACATAGGCAGAGGGACAAACAGGTAGGACTTGATCCCAGTACCCCAGGATCATGACCTGAGCCAAAGGCAGATACTCAACCACTGAGCCACCCAGGTGCCTTAAAATGACGATTTCACTTAAGCCAGCCATCCTACTCCCCTTCTCACATTTAACCACAATGAGCAGTTTGGTGTATCTTTCCAGATTTTTTTCTGTTTTTTAACATATGCACCTATATTCTTGCCCTTTTTTTTTTCCTATCTTCTCTATGGCATTATAGTATACACATTGTTCTGCAACTTGCTTTTTTTTTTTTTTTAAAGATTTTATTTATTTATTCATGATAGACATAGAGAGAGACACAGGCAGAGGGAGAAGCAGGCTCCGTGCGAGGAGCCTTACGCGGGACTCAATTCTGGGACTCCAGGATCGCGCCCTGGGCCTAAGGCAGGCACCAAACCGCTGAGCTACTCAGGGATCCCCTGCAACTTGCTTTCTTAATGTTACAGTGTGTTGGAGTTATTTCCAGGTCAGTCCATACACAGCTGCCTCATTGTTTTTACTCGCCCTGTAGCATTCTGTTATAAGAATGTGCTGAAAAAAAAATAATAATGTCCTGCAATGTATTTGGCTATACCAACCATTGGTAGACATTTTGGATTCTTATTTTTCACTGTTATCAATGATAAAGAACATTTGTGTGTACATGTCCAATTCTTTTTGGAGGATAAATTTTTAGAAGTAGATTTGCTGACCAAAAAATATGCACATTTAAAATTTTGCTAGGTTTTGCCTAACTGGGAAAATTATAACATCTTATGTTTCCATCTAGAGAAAATGAAAGTGTCTTTTTTCCCCACGCCCTCACCAGCATTGGATATTATTCATCTTTTCAGTTTTGCCAGTATAGTGGATGAAAATGCTTCTTTTTATGATGTATCCACTTGTTATTAATACAAGGGTAATTTGATATAGACTTTTGGCCAACTGACCATGGTTGTGGACCTTGAGAAAATTGGCTGACTTCTCCACGCCCCCATCTTCTCCTCAGTGATATGGATAGGAAAATACCCACCTAATGGGATTGCTGCAAGGAATAAAAGAAATCTCTGAAGTGTGCTCAGCATTGGGTTCAACCCATGGTGGCTCTGCAGAAAGCAATACTAGTTTTTGTTTCTTTTCTTTTTGGAGTTAAACTCTTTCTTCCCAGATATTTCTGTTTCATTTTTGCTCTGCCCTCTACAG
Source organism: Nyctereutes procyonoides (assembly GCF_905146905.1). Lineage (NCBI taxonomy): Eukaryota > Metazoa > Chordata > Mammalia > Carnivora > Canidae > Nyctereutes > Nyctereutes procyonoides. The sequence continues at coordinate 27,077,391 of NW_026575049.1, read as the reverse complement.
ACATCAGATTGTCTTCCCTCTACCACCCTTTTACTTTTCTCCAGGAGAAACAATGCCAGGGCCTTGCACTGTTTAGGATGACATGGTAGCACAACTTCAAATCTCCCCCAGCATCTTGGTCCTCACTGCTGTCCCATCCACCACCAAACTTTGTCTGGGTCCTCGTGTTGTGCCCAGGCCCAGATGACATCCCCTAGGCTGTGGGTCTACTGTTTTTTGTTTTTTTTTTTTTTAAATTTATTCATGAGAGACAGAGAGAGAGCACGCGTGAGAGAGGCAGAGGGAGAAGCAGGCTCCATGCAGGGAGCCTGACATGGGACTGGATCTTGGGACTCCAGGATCAGGCCTGAGCCGAAGGCAGGCGCTAAACTGCTGAGCCACCCAGGCATCCCTCTACTGCGTTTTTAATTACAAATACACACCTACCAATGAAACTCTCATGAGCACACCTGCTCCAAATATCTTTATTTTTATTTATTTACAGAGTCATAGAGACATGAACTTCTGCATTATATATTGTAAAACCTCCAAAGAAGCTTCTAGACTTTTATCATTAATCTTAGTGATGTTAATTTCTACATCACTGAAAATAGCATGGTTTTATTGTTGTGTTCTCGTTGAGTGCATGTCTTCCTAATTCTGATGGATTCATACAATGAGCTATCTTTCAATGATAGTTGATAGAAAACTTTGTTCAAATGGTCTTGAGAAGTTCCGTCTTTTTTTGGCCACCTTCTTGTCACATGTGATTAATTCATTACTGTTTTTATTTCATAATGTGGTAGAGGAAGAGTTTATACCCAGGAGTAGGAAAATGGAGAGATCTGTTTCTTTCTTTCTGTTCATTTATGCTTTTATTATGGTTATCTTTAGTCTACAGTTTCTTAGAAGGAATCTTTTTAAGCCAGTTGTGTATTATAAGTTAAAACTGGGTAATACCTGGGAAGAAATGAACCTTGACGTCTGTTTCACACCTTATACAAAAACTAATTCCAGATAATCATAGTCCTAAATGTGAAAGCGAAAACAATAGAATTTGTGGAATATATGAAAATATGACTTTGGAGTAGGCAAAAATTTCTTAAATAGGATACAAAACACTAAATATTAAATAAAATTGATAGATTCTATTAAAATTAAGAACTTCTTTAATCAAAAAGAAGCCAATAAGAAAGCAAGAAGACAGGTTCCGAATTGGAAGAAGATATTTTCAGTATTCTCTCTCTACAACAAAGGACTTATATTTAGCATATATAAAAAGCCCTTACAAATCAATAAGAAAATGATAGAAAACCCAATAGAAAAGTGGCAAAAGACTTAAACAAGCATGTCACAAAAGAGGATATCCAAATGTCTGATGACTATATGAAAAGGTGCTCAATTTAATTACTAATTGGGGGGCGCCTGGGTGGGTCAGTGATTGAGCATTTGCCTTTGACTCAGGTCATGATCCCAGGGTCCTGGCATTGAGTCCTGTATCAGGCTCCCCATAGGGAACCTGCTTCTTCCTCTGCCTATGTCTCTGTCTCTCTGTGTCTCTCATGAATAAATAAATAAATTCTTTTTTTAAAAACATTACTTATTGGGGAAAGCAGTTTAAGCACAGGATGCAGTACAACTGCATACCTACCAGGATAGATAAAATGAAAAAGATAGGAAATGCCCAAAGTTCAAAGTAAATACACTCTTCATAAGACATATAAATTGGCTCAAACACTTTGGAAAACAATTTGGCAGTATCTACTACAGCTGAATATATGAATGCTCTAGAACTCCACAATTCCACCCCCAGGGTATAGGATCAGAGAAGTAGACTTACATGTACAGAAGTACATGTCCAAACATGTTCTTAGCATTTGTTTCTAATTGACAAAAACTGAAAACAATCCAAATGTTCACTTACTCAGTAGACTATCTTACTGCAATGTGAATGGACAAACTATAACTACACAGAACATAGACAAGTCTCACAAACATGACCTCAAATGAAAAAAAAAAAAAAACAGAAGACATCCTGCATAAATCCATGGATACAAAGCTACTAGGCGAGGCTTGCAGGGTGATGAAATGTTCTGTATCCTGATCTGGAGGCTGGCTACACAGGACTGGGGTGGCTGGGAGGGGCTTATGCGTAGTTGAAATTCATGAAGCCATACATTTATGATGTGTATACTTTTCTATGTTACACATAAATATACAAAAATATTTACCCCACCTTCCCACCCCCGAAACGGGCAGTGTCAGTAAATCAACTTCACTGGGCCTGTATGAATTGCATAGGTTGCAATCTGCTGAAGGCAAACGGTTGGCAGTGTCAGCTCTGCCATGTTGTGGGTGGGCCTCCTCCTTCCACTGGTTGCCTTGCCTACCACACAGGACACGTGACCTTCTGACATAGGACTGAGTAAAGGGGCACCATTATCACTCTGAAACTGAAGTATAAATACAGCTTCTTTTCTTCACAATGGAATCTATGCAGGACCTCCTGCCCTTAGGTGTGATTCTTACCAGCATACAAGAATGAGCAGGATTGCCTTCCTTGCTCTAAACTGTAAATCTGGTGATATCAACTTTTTTTTTTTAACTTATTCGAGAGAGCACAAGTGGGGTGGAGGGGGGAGAGGGAGAAGCAGGTTCCCCACTGAGCAGGGAGCCCGATGTGGGGCTTGATGTCAGGACCCTGAAATCATGATCTGGGCTGAAGGCAGACACTAAACTGATGAGCCACCCAGGTGCCCTGATGATGTCAACTTGTGATGTCAACTTGTGACAAAACTTAAAATAGGCAAGTTAGGCCCTTGCCCCTGGTGAGTAAGCTGTAGAGCCACACAGAACTGCACTGAAATGCTAGCTCCCACTTAGGACTTTACTCTTTCTAAACCTCATCTGTTCAATGGGATAATAAGAGAAGTAAACAAAGGGTGGGTGTGAGAGTTGAGGTGTTTCATGCAAAGGGTTCATTTAGCATCCTCCCTGGCCCATAGTGAGCTCTTGGCACACGGGTGCCATCATCAGGATTGTTAAGAGCCACATGATAATGGGGATCCCTGGGTGGCGCAGCGGTTTGGCGCCTGCCTTTGGCCCAGGGCACGATCCTGGAGACCCGGGATCGAATCCCATGTCAGGCTCCCAGTGCATGGAGCCTGCTTCTCCCTCTGCCTGTGTCTCTGCCTCTCTCTCTCTCTCTCTCTGTATGACTATCATAAATAAAAAAATTAAAAAAATTAAAAAAAAAAAAGAGCCACATGATAAGATGTATGTTTTCATGACTTAAAGATGGTGGTGTAAGGTCATTGACCCATGTTTGTATCCGTGACATTTTCTGATGGTAGGAGAAGGGAGCATCGACCTTTCCTTCATCGGGCCAAAGATGCCTCTCTTTGGGAATACGTTCAGTCCTAAGAAAACGCCCCCTCGGAAGTCTGCTTCTCTCTCCAACCTGCATAATGTGAGTATCACTACTGGACCAATCCCAGTAGTGCAGTGACTGGAGCATCAAGCCTGGCCTCTGATGGAAAGTGTGGTCCTACGGAGGCATCCCTGTAAGGAGGACATCCTTCTGAATCACATGATTGCTATTGCTAAAAATATTTTTAACTCCTGGGATGCCTCAGTCAGGAGAGCATGCAACTCTTATCTTGGGGTCATGAGTTTGAGCCCTGTGTTGGGTGTAGAGATTACTTAAACAAATAAACTTTAAAAAAATTTTTTTTAACTCCTGTTTGGAAATCATTGTCAGAGTGTGTTCAAGACCCTAGTAAGACAGTCAATCTCAGCATGATTTGCCTCTAAATGGTATTGGTATTAGCCAACTTGCCTTCACTTTATTACCAAGACTTGGCCAGGAATTGATTTTAATCATGTCTAAGAATCAAATTCATTCTCAAAGGATGATGTTTTGCTACCATTAATGGCATTCAAGGTGTGTTGAAGTTCTAGATGCAGCTCCTCAAGGGCAGGGCTGGTTGCATTCATCCCAGAATCCCCCAGTCCCAGTCCTGCCACAGCCTGGTTCCTAAGTGAGTTGTAGAAACTGAAAACCACATTACAGACCAGCTACAATTACAGATTGGGTGTTAGCATTTCACACCTTTTATGTGACCTTATTGCTCCATGGTAAGCGAGGGATATTTTAGGGGCTCACCACCTCTAAAAAGGATTTTCTACTTTATTAAACTTTATAGTAGGATTTCTTAACTATTAAAGTGCCCAGCCCATGTCAAATAATTCAAATTTCGGCATATATAGTTTTTCCGGAAAACATGTATAATAAAGTGGGGTGTTTCTTCCGGTTTAAAAGTGTTTATTGTACCTTCTTTGGTTTTCTGACTTTGAACAAAAGTTATGAAATGTGCCTGGTGATGATTTGAGAAAAGAAATGAGTTGCTGAGGTCGTACAGTTAGTGGGAGAGGTGCTGGGACTGGCGTCTCTGGGCTCCCAGCCAATGTCTTGTCCACAGCTGGATCGATCAACCAAGGAGGTCGAGCTGGGCCTGGACTATGGAACCCCCACCATGAACCTGGCGGGCCAAAGCCTGAAGTTTGAAAATGGCCAGTGGATAGCAGGTGGGCTGACGTCCTGCCATCGTATCCAACAAGACTGTGGGAGGAAAGCCCCTGTGTAACCTTTGATTCTGTCCTTCCACCAGAGACTGGGATTAGCGAAGATGTGGACCGGAGGGAGGCTCAGCGGCTCCGCAGGCGGAACCAGCAGTTGGAGGAAGAAAACAATCTCTTGAGGCTAAAGGTGGACATCCTGCTGGACATGGTGAGGAGGGGAATGGAAGGGACCCCTAGGCTTTCCTTTCAGGGAGGCCCCACCGAGGGGCCATTCTGTCCAGCCAATACCCCTAGATGTCCATTTGCCCCCTAGTAAGTTGCTTGGAATCCAAAGATGGAAGTTAGCCGGAGTCCCTACTTGCCAGGCCTTACAAGTCTAGCAGGGAGATGGACAATAGACACAGTGACAGTGCTCTCTGGGTAAGAGCAACACTTGGAGTCTGTGCAGCTGTGGCATCAGCACGTGGGAGAGAGCAGGTCCTTCTGCTGAGTCAGGAGGGTCGCAGAGGAAGGGATGTCTGAGCTGAATGTGGAAGAATAAAGCGAGGCACGGAGGGTGGGATGAAGGCATTCCAGGCAGAAAGGCTTGGCGGTGCCCCGTACCAAGCGGACATTCTCCAGGACCGGGCACCGACCTGCTGAGGAGTGTGCTCTGTGCTGGTATTGATTTCTTGGGGCTGCTCAAGAAGGCCCAGCAGGCCGTTGGGACCAGGACTGTAGGTGAGAGCAGGTGAGAGCTGACCGGGGCAGGAGAGCCTGTGCCGTCACAGGTCCTGGAGCTAACCGTCCTGTTTCCTCCTGTGGCTCCACCACTGGCTTTGTAACTTTAGCAAATGGTTTCACTGCTCCTGTGTAGAAACTTAGTTTCAATCGATACTGTAGGCACAATAACAGGATCTGCCTCGTGCTGAGTTAATAATCTACATAAAGCACTTGGAATAGAGAATTGCCCAGAAGCATAGCTCTTTTTTTCCACAGTAAGCTGACCTCTGATTTGGAGAGTAAAGTTTCTGTCCCTGTCCTAAATATCTTCCATCTTCTACTCTAAAGTCCACTGAACCATCCTAGTGAGGGAAGTGGCATTCTTTTTCAAACATTTTCCCCCCTAATCACCATTATGTGAGCTATAGCTCAGAAACAACTCAGACGCTAATTCTTTATCCTTAAAATGGCCCATTATCTGCTTTTTCATGCCCTGAGGGCTTCTGTCTTTAAGGCAGTGAATGCCCTGCGATCAATTGTAGGTGACCAATATGTCAGTGTGGAGACAGTGGGTTGTGACTGTTCTTTATGTACTGGCGGCCCGGGTTGCCAGGTGGTTGATTCTGCCCAAGTCAAAGGAATTCCTGTGGGAAAGGTCAGGGTAGTGTGAGAGAGAGACCATGGGGGCCTTTTCCCGGTGCATGCAGCTGCCCTTGCTGGCAGATCACAGCCCAGAGGGGTCCTTCTTTCTGCTGGATCCTTCTTTCTAATGGTCTGCTGCCCTAATTTCAGCTGTCTGAGACCACTGCCGAGTCCCACATAATGGAGAAAGAATTGGAGGAGCTGAAGAGCATCAGTCACAGGAGGAAATGAATCACCCTGAAGACATTTGTCAGGAGGAAAGGGAGAAGCCCATCGACCAGAGGAGGGGGATGTGGCTGAGAGTTTTTTGTAGCTGAACTGCTGGATCAGGTCCTGGGAGAGAGTGTCATATAGTGGGGCCCAAAGGCACCGGCCACATCGGGTTGGCAGCGGGTACAATATGCTGTACCTACAGCATATTGGCAGAAACCAGGACTCCAGTCCAGGGCGGTAAGCAGGAACGAGCCCTGGGGTGCTGTCCAGGGGTTACTTCACGTACGAATGGGCCATCCTGGGCTCCCTCTCCCTGGACTGATGCTGTTTGCCGAAGCCACTGGAGTTCACTGTCTCACCCCTCATGCTGGTGTTGGGGCTGTGGCACCAGTCGTTCTAAAGAGCCCTGTATTAGGGGCCTAGGATGAATGGCCCTTCCAGTTCTCTGCCTCCCAGGCTACTCCCTCTGTCCTTTAAAGAATACTCATTCTACAAATTTACAGCCTCTTCTGGCTTCAGCCTCTCAGTGGCAGGCACCAGCCTCCCTTGGCAAACACTATATTTTTGTGCTACTTTCCTGTTCACGCTACTTTCTAAGAATTAAATGATGATATGCAATTGATCTGTGGCCAAAGTGACTGAGAAATGGCAGCAGCAGTTCTCGAAGAAGTAAATGGAGCCTGGAGTCTAAACCTCTGTTTGGCTGTCCAGAGACAGAATTTTTAAGTTGTGGGGAAATGTCACCGTCGCAGAAGCATTCCAGCTTCCTGGGCATTGGCAGAGGCTAACTGGAACAGAATCTCTTTGCCCAAATTCCTCTGAAGTCGTTCAGAGGTTTGGGACTAGCTCGGACCTGGCAGGGACCGAGTGGTTAGGTGGGGGGCTCATTCCTAGAGAGGGAATTTGTGCCTAAGTCAGTGTGAGCCAAGCTGCTGTGGCTGGAGGAGGGAGTCAATAAGAGAGAACTCAGCTCCCAAAGTTAAGGGGGGAAGGCACAGAGATGGGGACAGAGACCCCAGGGCTTTAGCCTGGGGTCAGCGGTTTCTGAAAGCCTGTTAATTGCATGGGACATGACTCAGCACCTTGCCATCTTCCTGTTGTCTTCCTCTGCTCAGCCCTGTAAAGCGGGGACTGGCAGCAGGTGTCCTTGCAGGTCAGGAACCAGATTCCTGGAGGTTCAGAAACTGGTCCAGAATCCTACAGCAGAAGTGTGAGAGCTTACTGATTGCCAGCTCCTGGTGAAAGGGAGGGAGGGGCTGGTGGGGGACGGCCTCTAATGGGCCAGCTCGAGGGGAGATAGAGAAAAGCTCCAGCCCTTAACTTTACTTTCTGATACAGGAGAAGATAACTCAGAAGCAATTGGAGGCTACAAATGTAAGCAGGATGTAAATCTCCAGGTACAAATAATGGGAGCAGTTGAAAGTTGGCTTATTCTCTCTGGTATTGTTGGCAACCATTTATTGAGTGCCCTTGATGCCGGACACCTATTGCTAAATCTCATAGAATTCAGGTTGGTTATTGTCCCTTGCTTTTATTTATTTTTTTAAAGATTTTATTTTTTTATTTATTCATGAGAGACACACAGAGGGCAGCCCTGGTGGCGCAGCGGTTTAGCGCCGCCTGCAGCCCAGGGCGTGATCTGGAGACCCTGGATGGAGTCCCACGTTGGGCTCTCTGCATGGAGCCTGCTTCTCCCTCTGCCTGTGTCTCTGCCTCTCTCTCTCTGCAGCTCTATGAATAAATAAATAAAATCTTAAAAAAAAGAGAGAGAGAGAGAGAGAGACACACACACACAGAGAGGCCAGAGATATAGGCAGAGAGAGAAGCAGGCTCCATGTGGGGAGCCCGATGTGGAACTCCAGGATCACTCCTTGGGCCTAAGGCAGATGCTCAACTGCTGAGCCACCCAGGGATCCCTCGTTCCCTGCTTTTAGATGAATAATGAACCCCCTCAAGGTGACACAGCTGGAGGGAATGGAGCCCGGACCAAGACCTTGGGAATCAGGGGCGGATTTCGTTGTCAAAATGATGTGGGTCTCCGCATCGCCCCGCCATCTGAGAGGGCTGAGCCATTATGTGGGACAGTTCTGCATCCAGAAGGACTTTTATTTATTTTTTTTAAAGATGTATTTATTTTAGAGAGAGAATGTGCAGCAGGAAGGGGCAGAGGGAGAAGAGAGAGAACTTCCACCAGACTCCCTACAGAGCACAGAGCCCAACACAGGGCTCAGTCTTAGAACTCTGAGATCATGACTTGAGCTGAAATCAAGAATCGGACACTCAAACTGACTGAGCCACCCAGGTGCCCCAATCAATTTTTAAAAAGGATCCTCTGGCTTCTGTGTGAAGAGAAGAGAGTGAAAGGGGCCAGGCTGGGACCAGGCAGGTGGCAGGAGAGGAGGTGAAGTGGTCGGATTCTGGACTGAAGTGAAGGTGGAGCCCACCAGTGTTTACTGATGGATGTGGGGTCTCTAGGCGAAAAGAGGAAGGTCGCTGTTTCTCACCACCCCAACCCTTGTGTTTTTTCCCCTGCTGAGATGCTATCTAAGTTCAGGTTCTTACCTTTCTAGTCAGAAACATCCTTCAGCTTCCAGTTAAGTTCTTCCTCCTTCAAAGCCTTTATTAACCAAATCTGTTACTTAGGGGCCACGCAAGGAAATTGTGCTATTATCTCCTTGACGTTATCTCTTGTGATACTACCAACAATTTTGCAAATTGCTGTGCTGCATGTCAGGGGGAGCAGTTATGGAGGAGCTACACCAAAGCTCTGGGTGTGTCAGGGAGTGGGTGCAGGATTAGGCAGGCAGAGTTTGAGGCCTCACAAGGGGTCCATCTGCACAAGAGTACAGATACCTGCTCGAGTGTGTTCCTTATGGGAGGGCCTTACAGCTTCCCTGAGATTCTCAGCGGGATCTCTGCCCGCCCACAGACCCACAGCAAGAACTGCTGTATCACCAATTTCAAGTTCTGGCAGGACAGAAGCAGGAAAGGCAAAATCATGGACTTGAGGGATGGGGTAGGAAAGGAGTGAGAGGCCAGGGTTCCAGAACACCCCATCTCCATGTCCATCCAGATGGAAGAATCAGCTGTGCGCCTTCAAGGGGCATCCACACTCCTTCCTTAGCACCTCTGCTGGTCTCCTTACTCTCCCACTGTGTCCCCTGGCCTGGCATCAGTCGTGTCTTACATGGTCTTTGCTGCCTCTCAGCATTTCTCCCTGAAACCTTTAGTAAAGCCACTCCGATTTCTCCTCTTCCTCTCCTGCAGCTCCTCCTTGAACCTCTTTAGGTGGGGAAAGAAGGCTCCCCTTCCCCCCATCTTTCTTTCTCTCTCTTTTTTGGTAGTTCTAAATTTCTATTTGTTTTTTATTTATTTTTAAAGATTGTACTTATTTATTCATGACAGACAGAGAGAGAGAGGCAGAGACACAGGCAGAGGGAGAAGCAGGCTCCTCGCTGGGAGCCCTATGTGGGACTGGATCCCAGGATGCTGGGATCACAACCTGAGCCAATGACAGACGTTTAACCACGAAGCCATCCAGGCATCCTTTCTATTTGTTTGTTTTTTAAAGATTTTATTTATTTATTTAAGGTTTTATTTATTCATGAGAGACACAGGTAGAGAGAGAAGCAGGCTCCATGCAGGGAGCCCAATGCGGGGGAGCCCAATGCGGAACTCGATCCCAGGGTTCCAGGATCACGCCCTGAGCCAAAGGCAGACACCAAATGGCTGAGCCACCCAGGCATCCCCTTTCTTTTTGTTTTTAATTTAATTTTTTTTTCTATCATGGCAAAATACATATAATGTAAAATTTACCATCTTAACCATTTTTTAAAAAAGATTTTATTTTTGAGAGAGAGAGAGAAAGAGCATAATGTGGGAGACAGAGGGAGAAGGAGAAGCAGGCTCCCTGCTTAGCGGGGAGCCCTATGCAAGGCTTGACCCCAGGACTCTGGGATTATGACCTGAGCTGAAGACAGATATTTAACTGACTGAGCCACCCGTGCGCCCCCATTTTAACCATTTTTAGTTAGGCATTTATTTTTTTTAATTTTTAAAGATTTTATTTATTCATGAGAGAGGCAGAGACACAAGGTAGAGGGAGAAGCAGGCTCCATGCAGGGAGCCTGACGTGGGACTCGATCCCGGGTCTCCAGGATCATGCCCTGGGCCGAAGTTACTGCCAAACCACTGAGCCACCTGGGCTGCCCTAATTAGATATTTCGTTGCTACTGAATACATTCATAATGTCATATACCCATCACCACCATCCATCTCTAGACACTTCATGTTGTAAAGCTGAAACTATATCCATCAGACAGTAATTCCCCATTTTGTAACTGAACCCAAATTCATGTGCCCGATGCAAGGTAAAACTGATCGCTGAGAGCTTGAGTGTACAGTAAAGCAAGAGTCTATTCTCAAGGCAGCCAGATGAGAAGACAAGCCTCAAGTCTACCCCCCTGAAGCAGGAGGGCCAGGTCTTTTTGTTTGTTTGTTTTTTGAGTGCCAGGGGTTTTTCAAATCAAGTGGAAAAGGATCTGAGTAAGGGGGAGAGAAACTACGTGACTCAAAATCAGACAAAGGAAGTTATGAAGTAAGGGAGGGTTAACTGCATTTTGTTGGGCTCTAAGGGGAGGTCAGTGCCCTGACTAGTTTCAGCTGGCTTTGTGATGAAACCTTGAGTTCTGCAAAACATTGAATTAACACTGAGTTATTATGGTGTCATGCATAAGTAGTATCTTCTAGAAACATGGTGGCAGACAGTATTCTGAAAACCAGCAGAATTTTGAATATTCTCTGAGAAGTCGCAGCTGCCTTGGCCAGCCTGTGAACTCTTTGGTTGGCCATTTCAGTATTCCTCTCCTCCAGGCCCTGGCAACTGCCTGTCTACTGTCTATGATTGCCACTAAGTACTCGCTGACCTTGAAATTTCTGATTCCACAGGGTCCCAGCCTTTGGCTCCCTTTCTCACTTTGCCTTCTCTAGGCCAACACACCTCTCCCAAGGCTTTCAATACTCTGTACTGCATGATTCCCTTTCTTCTTATCTCTTTGCAGTGATCTAAATATTGAAAGTTTTTTTATTCTTAAACATTTATTTTTTTTTAAAGATTTATGTATTTAATAGAATAAGCAGGAAGGAGGGGCAGAGGGAGAAGCAGCTCCTCGCTGAGCAGGGAGCCAGACATGGAACTGGATCCCAGGACTCTGAGATCATGACCTGAGCCAAAGGCAGATGCCCAACCAACTGAGCCACCCAGGTGTTTTGTTTTTGTTTTGTTTTTTTTAATCATATATTGCTCTTGTGAATTTAAACAAAATTAGTTGAAGTTTTCCTAAAACCTCTGCACATTAGTATCATGACTTTCCACTTAGAGGCATTAATCCCTGTACCTTGTATCTAAGATTGCCTTCTCTAGGGGTGCCTGGCTCGCTCAGTTGGTAGAGCCTGCAGCTCTTGATCTTAGGGTTGTGAGTTCATGCCCCAGGTTGGGTGTGGAGCCTACTTAAAAAAGAGAAAGAGGGGCAGCCCCAGTGGCTCAGCGGTTTAGCGCCACCTTCAGCCTGGGGCCTGATCCTGGAGACCTGGAATTGAGTCTCATGTCAGGCTCCCTGCATGGAGCCTGCTTCTCCCTCTGCCTGTGTCTCTGCCTCTCTCTCTCTCTGTGTCTTTCACAAATAAAATCTTAAAAAAAGAAAGAAAGAAAGAAAGAAAGAAAGAAAGAAAGAAAGAAAGAAAGAAAGAAAGAAGAAGAAAGAAAGAAGAAAGAAAGAAGAAGAAAGAAAGAAAGAAAGAAAGAAAGAAAGAAAGAAAGAAAGAAAGAAAGAAAGAAAGAAAGAAAGAAAAGATAGCCTTCTTTACCTTCAAGAGTGTTGGTCTTCCAGCATTCCCTAAAAGAGCCTACAAGAGAATTGAAAACCATTGGTACTGGGCTCTTAAGCTGCCCTTACATTTATGTAGTGCTAGCCAACTTAAGCAATTTTAACAAATGCAAAAGAGCATAATTCATAAGTGTACAACCTGATAGATTGTCTAAAATGAACACACCCAGGTAAACACCACCTAAGTCAAGAAATAGAACTTTCCCAGCACCCCAGAAGCCGCTGTCCTGCCCCTTACCAAATATCCCCTCCAAGGTATTCAAAGGGAATCACTAATCCTGATCATAGATTGGGTTTGCCGTTTTTTTTTTTTTTTTTAACTTTTTGTAATGGAAAAATAAAGTAAGTACCCTTTTATTGTCAGGGCTTCCCTGTTCAGAGCTGAAAAGGACCAAGGATTATTACAGGAGGAAGTGCAAACCTACCTGCTCCTTGTTATGTGGGCACAGGACAAAGGACATCATCATGCCTCAGATAGAGATGACTGTTCAGTCCTGAGATTCCCTGATCCCACAGTCAGCTGGTCAGTGTCTATCAAATCACCCTTGCATTAAGAACTTGTGTGGCCCCTTATAAAAAGAAGCATTTAACCCATCAAGGCAAAAAATCAAAATATAGATAATACCTAAGGCTGGGGATGGTGTGGGGGAAAAGGACACTTCCATTTACAATTATGAAAGTATATGATATAATTTTGAGGGTAATTATCTAATATCTAGCAAAATACTAAAATGTTCGGGCTTTTTGGCCAGCAAACACTTGTAGAAATCTATCCTCCAGGAAGACTTGCAGCACCCCTGTACTGTGCCTCAACTTCCTCATTTCTAAACGAGGGATGATAGTACATAGCTCAGTGGGCTGCTGTGATGATTGAGTGAGTACACACACACACACACACAATGTCTGGTATTCAAGTACTTAAGCGCTGAGTACTTAAGTGCTAACTCTTGCCTGTCTTAGTACGTAGGTACTGTTCACTTGACATTTTCCTGAAAGACCAATAAACCTCCAAATATCTAACTCCTACCAAGTAACACACCCCTCGGGGAAATGAGACTGGGTTATGTTTTTCTCAGTGTGACCCCTGGGAGCTTATTAAGATGCAGGTTTCTGGGTCCATCCTAAACCGAAGAGAACTACCGCGGAAGCCGTTTCCCAGGTGTTTCTTTCTTGACCGAAAGCCGAGGTCGGCCGGCCAGAAGGTGTCGCTCTCCCTAGCACCTCGGCCTCCGGCTCCCGGAAGAGCCGCTCTGCCCGCCAGGAGCGCTCACTCGTCTCCTCTCTTCCGCTTCCGGTGTTCCCCCGCAGCCATGGCCGCCGCCGCCGCCGCTGGCGGCCCTGGGGTGCCCCTGTCCCCGGACGAATTGCTTCCGAAAGGCGATGCCGAGAAGACCGAAGAAGAGCTGGAGGAGGAAGACGACGAGGAGGTACTGGGGCCCTGCGGTGTGGGACGGGGTGCGAGGTTGCGGGCGGGGAGCGGCCCACCCGGGGGTGTGAGCCCCGCGTGCTGCGGGCTTCGGACGGAGGCGCGTCGCGGGGCCCGGAGAGGTCGGGGGGGAGGTGTCTTCACCAGGAGGCGGGTTTAGGGCCTCCACCGGGCTGGGGGGGGTGCCCTCGCCCCAGGGGGTTGTTGCAGTTGCTTGGATCAAGACCCGCGTCGCCTCCACCACAGCTAGATGAGACCCTGTCGGAGAGACTGTGGGGTCTGACGGAGATGTTCCCAGAGAGGGTCCGGTCCGCGGCTGGAGCCACTTTTGATCTCTCCCTCTTTGTGGCTCAAAAAATGTACAGGTAAGGGACGAAGGCAGAGACGTTGGGGTGTGCCTGGGGTGACTGAAGTTCCGTGAACGAACCTGGGCTTCGCAGTAGCAGACCGGGGTTGGAGGCCAGCCTGCTACCTAGATCCCTGAGTGACCTTGGGCGGGTGGGTACCTTAACCTTTCTTGGTCCCAATTTCCTCTTTCCTAAAGTGGCAGTTCTTATGGGGCAGGGTCATTGGGAGATCGGTTCACATCACGTGAGGTAATTAATGTGCTGTATGAGTAGCTTTGTAAGTACTCAGAATCTTAGAAGTGCCATCACTGGATGAACGGCCAGCAAAACTGCCCGTCCTGTTTCTGGTGGGAGTGCGGTGCAAGGTTGGGGTAGAACACACCTATGGAAGACATAGGAGAGTGAGCGGTTTGGTTACTGGGTCCTTCTTGGTGGAGCGATCTGTTTTTGTGTCTCTCTGTCATAATCACACTCCCTTTGCAGGTTTTCCAGGGCAGCCTTGTGGATTGGGACCACTTCCTTCATGATCCTGGTTCTTCCTGTTGTCTTTGAGACTGAGAAGTTGCAAATGGAGCAGCAGCAACAACTGCAGCAGAGGCAGGTGAGCCCAGCCTCTGGGCTTGTTGTCAGTGGTGGAGATGCAAGTCGTTGATTTCCTTGCACGGGTAGACCAGCAGTTATGTGTGGGTAGAGATTGGGGTCCCGCCCATGTTCTTCTAGGTGCTGCCTGACTCTGCTCAGCAGTTTGTGTAGAGCTGGTCTGCCTTGTCAGGTGTAGTGAAAATGCAATCCCTAGGCTTGTATGATCCTTATACTCCTCCCTTTTCTTTTCCAGATACTTTTAGGGCCTAACACAGGGCTCTCAGGAGGAATGCCAGGGGCTCTACCTTCACTTCCTGGAAAAATCTAGATTGCTACTGCTACATGACTTGTCTTGGGACAAGTTTGAAAATTCAATAGTGTTTGAACTGCTGATTATTTGGATTCCTTTTTTTTTTTTTTTTTAAACTTTGGCACATTGATCTATCTAAACCTGGTGGGGAGAATTCTCCCCAGTGTCTCACGGAGACTCCCAACTTGCAACTGTGTCCTCCACGCTGTCCCATTTCTTCTGTTCTCACTCTGATAGCAAGAGTGCAGCAATGCAGACGGTTACTCCAGCTCTGGCCTTCTACCCCCTTTCTCACTAAATCACTTATGACTGGAGGATCTCACTATCCCATTGTGGCATAGGAACTGATGCCACTAGGAAGGAGGTACCCCTCACCATTTTTGTTTTTAAGCATGGAGATGTTGGGGAGGGACATGCACACATATGAAACACATAGTGCATTACAGCCGTAGTGTAAAGCAGCCACTGTGAATTTCTGTGTTGGAAAGGAGGGAGGGCCGGGCAGCAGCTTCAACCACAGGATGGGGACTGTGGAGGACAGAGCAGCAGCTCATTTCCTCTGCCTGTTTTGGCTATGAGAGACCTGTCTAAAAAAGAAAAAAAGTAAGTGCTCACTTTTTGTATTTAAATATTAAAAATTATTCCAATGGAAAGTGTCATCTATGTACTTGTGATATACATCTTGAAATCATTTATTTAGACTGCCCCTCACATTTTTTTCTCACTAAGCTAGCGCTAGCATTTAACACTATTTGATTCCTTAGGTCCAAGTTAGTTAAACTTCCAAAAGTGAAAAAGGTCATTTTTGGCTAAGAACCTCTTAATAGCAATCTTTGCCCTGAATTCAGGCTAATCCTTTTCAGATCTGCCAACAAAGGATTCGGTCCATGTACTTGTACAGTTTACAGTGATATACAGTCATAAAGAATTCTAGGGAATGACATAGTACTAATTTCTGATCTAGGGAGGGGGTGGCAAACAGAACTTCTTTGGTTTGGTCTTTTAAAAATGACAAGCTGACTATGAATCCAACTATAGTCCTGTCTTTGAACCTTGCAGTTTTTCCATTTAACATAATGGAAAGTTTTATTAGCACTGTGCTATTAACAATACTGAGCCTTTGGTGTGTATTTTATCAGAATAATACTATTTAGGGTATAGTACTATTCCTATTATAAAGAGGAATCAGTCACAGAAAGGTTAATCTACCAGACTGCATAGGAAATGCTGGATCTGAATTCAAATCTAGTAGGCCCTCTGCTCTCTCTGCTTGTCAAGCAGAGAAAAACACTGGTCACATCTCAGTGCTAGAAAAGAAAACTGTCCTTACATTAGGATTTGATTGTTGAGCCTAGTTTTTTCTAAGCTGAAAAATGCCTCAGGCTTTTGAACCAAATCCTACTCAGTGAATATTTTGTTTGGATTTTTGAGGTGAGAGGTTTGACCAAAGCACCATATAGCTCTAAAAGATGGCTTATGATGGTGAGTTTTTCTTCTAAAGTCTCATCACACTAAAGTTTACTTTCTTCCTCTTCCATACAGAATTCAGACAGGAAGGAGATTTATGTACAGTTTTCCATTTTTAATATTTGGTTAAACAAAATACATCTTTTGTAAACAAACCCAGCACAAGGCCAACAAAAAAAGGAATAAAAGCAAGAAAAACAAAAAGCCTAGGGTTGCCCCTTTTGGGGCATCAGGGTCAGGCCTGCCCCCTTCCTTAAAGGAAGTGGGGGCTTTTTGCCCTTGGGCATCAGCATGGGTCCCTGTTCCTAAGCACCAGAATTGGATATGAACAGAGAAACCAGCCCTGAAATGTTTAAGCGTCTTTGCATATCCCATTGGCTCATGGACTCCAAGTGCACAGGGACTCCTCTGAAGTGCCATTTGCACAGGCCCAAGCAGATTGGTGGAGAGGACTTTCCTCTCCTCCCAGTAAATGGCTTACTATCACAGACAGTGCCCATAGACCCAAGGTCCTGCTTGTGACAATCAGGTTGGCTGTAACTTCTGGCTGGTGGTGGTTGGAATGTCATTGTGCAGGGGTAAAGAGCTCCCTGTGGTGCCAAGCAGGTCTGGTGTGGAAAATGGTGCAGAAGAGACTGCAGCCAGTTGCCAAGAGGGTGTGATGCAATAGCTGCTTGGTGGCCTCTGTTACTCAGCATAAAAAAACGGCCTTGTTGGATTGAAGATACATGTGCAGAAAAAGTGCTGGTGTAAACATGCACTCCAGTCACAGTGGGGAGAAAGCCTCAGCTTCATCCTGTTAAGCTTGCTCAGGCTTGACATGCAAGCCCCAGGCTGGCTTTGCTGCTGGAGACATCTGGCCAGTGGGGCGGCTCTCAGACCTGCCAAGACCATGGATCTGTAAGGGGTAGACAGACCATCCCTGCCTGCCCACCTGCCTCAAGGCAACCACAACCACTTAGGTGACACACAGTGTGGTAAGATACTTCCCCTCCTTCTCTTTTGTTTTCCAAAGTTACAGGAGAAAAGTGGCCTACAACTATTTAAAGAGGTAGGGGGTGGATCAATTTTCATTGATTTGTAAAGGAAACTAAAAGATGACAAATCCAGGTCCTATAGCAATGCAAGTTAATACCCAACTTGAGGATTCTGATTGTTGTCACTATAGTGACTCTGAGCCTAGGACATGTACCAATTCTAGCTGCTGTTAATCTCTGAGAAGCTTATCTTCACGATACTTTCCTCACCCAACTGTGTCTCAAACTAGTGGAATTAGACATTGAAAGCAGACTTGTTTCCTGATTTTGCCGGAGTGTGTCAGCTGGGAAGACTGACCTTTGCCCCAGAGCCTCCTAAATCCATGTAGTGAAGTGGTAGGGACAATGCTGGAGTGGGGCCAACAGGCCATCCATGCCTGCCCCAGTCTGGCTGCCGTCAAGTCCTCTTAGGTATCTAGCTCACCCTGTTTCACTAGGATATTGCAGGATTCAACCACCCAGCATGGAATACTAGAGAACTTTTCATTAGAAAACTCCAAGGATGACCATAAAAATGGGTAATGGGTAATGGGTGGCGTTGAGGGTTGGAGATGGCATACTGTACCACTGCTGGGGTTTTGGAGATGGTTTCCTGAGAGGCCCATATGTTCTGGGTCCGTCAAGCCAGTTACATGGGCTTTGCATGTACTCGGTCTTCAGACCCACTGGTAGCCAGGAAAGGGGAAGTGGAGGCAGCATCTCCAGGTGAATCACAGCAGCAGTGTACTCCAGCAGAGCCTCTGTCAAGTTCTCGTAGGAATGAGGAAAATAAACCAGGACCCACCTTCCTTCCTCCTCTCTTAAATAAAACGAGGGTCTTCATAGCTTGCCCTAAGCACACAGAGCTCCTATCTTCCTGTCCCAGGAATGAGTAATGCTGGGTGGCTGGTTCTTGTAACAGTCCACACATCTGTCCTATTGCACTGTCAAATCTGAGGGGGAAACCCAATGAGATGTTTGGGGAAGTGGCAAGGGCAGACCCACTGTATAGGCCACAGCACATGACAGAGGACTTGGGGGGCTGAGGTGAGGGAAGGTTGGGCAGAACTGCATTACACATCAGCCCTCCAGCTCTGACGGGCCTCCACCTCTTCTGGCACCACCAGCAGGAGTTCACAGTTCTTTCCTCGCAAGTGATGCTTGAGAAATTTCCTATGGGAACAAAGGGTAGATGAAAGAAAATGAAATGCTGGTAAAACTACAAATTCAAGTCTCAGGGCCGTGTGCTCACCACTGACCTCATCATTTACATCCTTAGCAGTCCTAAAGACACTGAAGAAAGGATCTGTTCTTGCAGGGTTCCACATCTGGCTACCCCCTCCACCTGCCCAGTTAATTTTCACTCAACACCATCTAGTTCTGTGAGGAACAGCCGGCCCAAAGTACTCAAGTAAGGGATTTATCTTTTTTTTTTTAAAGTTTTTGGTTTCATCTGAGGGAAATTTAGCCCTCTCTGGTCTAAAGGCCTTTCTTCTGAACTGGCAGCTATACCATCCCAGTTATCTAAGCATCGAGAATGTTATGATGCCAGTCCTACCAGACCAGAAGGCCAGCATTCTGGGTGCTGGAACTTCTCTACCAAAGGGACTTCATATCCTTACAGGCCATCTAAGATTCAGCTCTTTCTAGTCCAAGACCCTAATTCTAAACAAGGCAGAGAGAGGATCCGAGGAGCTAGAGATTTCATCTCCTTTGTCAAGTTACTAAAGGTAGGTTCAACTTGCCCAACACATGCAAGGAAGGAGCCTGGCACATTCACAACAGGTACCTGAGCTCGCTCTCGCCTCCAATCCACTCGGGCATCTTCAGTTTGGAGTCGAGGTTGTAGTAGGCACCTCCCACCTCTCGAACACAGATCCAGTGCTGCCTTTTGAGAGGCAACTTCAGTGGACCCCAGCACAGGCTGGAGGGCAGATTCATGATGAAGCCCATGACATTAGTGAGAGCAATGGCACTGACATCCCTGCAGAAAAGCAACGGCATCAGCCAAGATCCCCTGCTGGGAACACCTCCCCACTCGTGCCACTTCTCATCAAGTCAGGCCTGGTTCAGATTACCTGCGCTTGTCCCACCAGACAGCTTCATAGCCTTTGGTTTGAAGTGCTGCCATTATGACGTTCACATCGTAGTTCCCATTTCCTAGCATGCTCTTCTTGTGGGGGGTCACCATGGTGTTTGGAGACAACCTACAAATGTGAAAGGAGGAGGGCTGAGACCTGTGGGCTGTCCAACCCCTCCTGACCCGTACTCCATAGACACCTTCCACCACTGCCTCTGGAAGCTCGTTTCCCCCATTCAGCGCAAGGTGACCACTTTTACCGAAGTACTTTTTAGTCTGCGATCCTACTGCCCTATGGATTACCTCTCTTTTTATGCAAAACATTAATTCAGTAGTGGTGGGGCCTATCTGCTGTCTCAGAAAGTCAATAGACAAAAAACATGTGCCACAAAAGAGTCTCATTTATGAAACCCCCAGCCTATCCATTTCTGCATTCTTCTCTAATCTTCCTGCCTTAATACAGCCATTTTTTAAACGTTAGAAAATAGTAATTGATAATTTCATTTGCATAGGTAGTATTTGTTGCTTTTTCTTTTTCTTTTTTTTTTACAGTTTAAATGCTTTCTTTTTAAGGCTTGCACACTTGGTAATCATTAATCCTTAAATACTCCAAGGCCTCCAGGGGCCCCAGCAGGTAACATAAATGTATGAACTGGGGCCAAATGTAAAGCAATAAGTAGTAAGGCCTATATTGAACCAAAATGCATAAACCAGCAAAAGTTATTTCCAAAGTGTGTGTGTGTGTGTGTGTGTGTGTGTGTGTGTAAAATACTTGAATAAAAAAATTTTTAAAAATTAAAAACAATCAACTGGGGCAGCCTGGGTGGCTCAGCAGTTTAGCACCGCCTTCAGCCCAGGGCCTGATCCTGAAGACCTGGGATGGAGTCCCACGTCAGGTTCCCTGCATGAAGCCTGCTTCTCCCTCTGCCTGTGTCTTTGCCTCTCTCTCTCTCTCTCTCTCTCTCTCTGTCACTCATGAATAAATAAATAAAATCTAAAAAAAAAAAAAAATCAACTGGGAAAAAAAAAATGTGCCAAACAAAACTCAACTTGCCCACCCAGCTTTAAGTCATTTTTGGCCAGGTCTCATTGGCCACTCCATCACAACACAAGGGCAGTAGCTCTAAAGCATTTCCAGTCCTATGATTTTGCTTTCACAGGCTTGTTAGGCCCATGGATGAAGGGGTAGATTGCTTCCACCTTGGTGTGAAGAGGAGAGAGGGAAATGGAGTGAGTTTTCTCAGGAATAAAAGCAAGAGAGTGGACGTCCAGAAGGCTGCTAAGGGCCCTCTCCAGAAGAGAATCATGACTTTAGGTCAACTCTAAACACTCAAGAAATCTTATAAAAAGTTTTTTTCAAACTTCTCTACACACATCAACCATACAGATATTTTTCAGACATAAAACATTTCTTCCACTGCTTAAATCCTCCAATGGCTCCCAAAACACTTAAATGCAGTCTAAATTACCTCCTCTCCTTCCAAGGCCCTCAGGACACTGCTGACCTAATCCCTATGTCTTTTAACACACAAAACTTCTCACCTGAGGGCCTTTGCATGCACTGTTTTAGCAGTCTGGAATGCCCTTCCTCTAGATGTACACTTGTTTTGTTCCTTATTTAGGTCTCAACTGTTAGTGCCTTAGAGACCTTTTCTGACCACCCAATCTTCGGTTTCTTCCAGGCGCCAGCTCTTAATCCACCTGCTTTATTTATTTTTTTTAAAGATTTATTTATTTATTCATGAGAGACACAGACTGAGAGAGCCAGGCTCCATGCAGGGAGCCCGACATGGGACTTGATCCTCGGTCTGGCGGCGCTAAACCGCTGAGCCACCCAGGCTGCCCAATCCATCTGCTTTAATTACAGCCCTTGTACTAACTGACACGTCTGTTTTTCCACACTAGAATGATAGCAGGGGCCTTCTCCATCCAGTCAGAGCTATATCACCAGGAGGTAAAGAGTGCCTGGCACATGACAGGTGCTCAAGAAATACTTAACATGTTCACCATGTTTATTTTGTTACCCTTTCTTTGTAAACATTGGTAAGCAGACCCATAAAGAGAGCTTGTGATCTTGTCTCCATAGCTAGCAAAGAAGGGGATCTGAGGACACTATTCACTCTGCAACCAAACTGTAGTTTACTGAAACAAACTATTTATTGAAAAATCCCATGCCACACCCAATGCAAGATGCTTTCATGCATATCTCATTTAGTTTCCATAATAAACCTATGAAGCTATAGGCCAAACTGAAGTTTGGCGATTTAAAATGGTAACTTGCCTATGATCACAAGTGACAGAACTAGGATTTATATTAGGTTTATCTGACTCCAATGTTGTGCTCAATGGCAGGGTCCAAGAACTAGAGTGGGTGGTGGTAGTGGGGTAAGAAGAAAGGCCAGCAGACTCCCTGGGGTCTGTGCCTAAAGTGGAGTTTCAAAGGACAAAGGCTCTCAGTGGGCTCTTGTATTAAATAAGAAAGCATTTAATAAGCATATTAAATAAGAATATAGAGGGCAGCCCCAGTGGCTCAGCGGTTTAGCGCCGCCTTCAGCCCAGGGCGTGATCCTGGAGACCCAGAATCGAGTCCCACATCAGGTTCCCTGCATGGAGCCTGCTTCTCCCTCTGCCTCCCTCTCTGTGTCTCTAATAAATAAATAAAATCTTTAAAAAATAATAAATAAAGGTTGAGTCTCTGGAGTCAGTCAGGAAGAGTGGCATTTGAATGTAAACTCTTAAAAAAAAAAAAAAAAAGAAAGCATATGGAAAGCCTAGCTCAAGGTAGATCAAGTTCCTTCCCTGTCACCAATTTTTCAATAGCTTCTCCTTACTTCCAGTAAGGTCTCTAGCCGGGAGATGCATGAAGGCTCCCACAAAGAAACTTCTGGGTCTTCTACCTTGTTCACCATTTAACTCTCCACCAAGCTCAAAACTTAGAGCCACGCTTTCCCAAATGTGTTCCCAGATGATCACAGAAGGTGTTTAATACATTAATGGCTGAATGAATCAAGTAAAAAGGTTTCCTGCAGGAATTCGTGGTGTGTCTAAGATGTTAATTTTTTTTTAAAGATTTTATTTATTCATTTATGAGAGAGACTGAGAGAGGCAGGTCCCCTGCATGGAGCCGGATGTGGGACTCTATTGCAGACCCCAGTATCAAGGCAGAAGCTCAACTGCTGAGCTACACAGGTGTCCCCTTAAGATGCTAATAATATTCACCTTGAGTCTTGAGAAGAGGGGTACTTTTCAGTTCCCAAACATATCTGACATTTTTTTTTGAGGTACGCCTTACAGGAGTGTTCCTAGGGTCTCTTCTCCATGTCTTCTATTTTTTATCTCAGTTTCCAGCCCTCTCCTGTCTATTCCCATTCACCCTCCACAAACTGGAGCCTCCTTGCTCCATATATGGGCTTTTCAAACAGGTTTCTAAATTGATCTCCTTGCTTCCAAACTCTCCTTCCACCAAGTCACCCAGAAGTTCCTGCCACATTTACCAAGTCATCATTTCACTCTCTCTTGTAAGAACTGCCACTGGAGCCACCTGCCCACTGGCTAACACCAACCCTCTGGCTCTCTGGGGCCTGCGTTCCCCTCTCCTTGGGCTTTTAGTGTACTTCAGACACCTCTATTCTCCAATCCTGTTTCCTGTTCCAAGCCCAATCCTAAAGCTTCTTCAAGGTCAATGTCACATACTACCTCTTTCATGGAATCTTTCCTGGCTTCTGTGTAGAAAACATAGGGAGATGGGAAGGACCACCCGTTATCCTAGCAAGCAGCACCAATGCTAACTGTGAGATTTAATTTCTGTGACTGTTGGCTTATCTTTAACAATGGCAAAAACTCCCATCTTCCAGAACCATTAAGGAATTCCATTATACGTGTCCAACCAGAGAGCAAACTCCTGAAGCACAAGGGATGGCTCTTCTACTCTGTTGCCCTCACAGCAAAGCAGTGGCAACTGAATAAACATGTTGTCCTAGATGATACCACTCTAGGGAATGCAGAGAATGGCCTCCATCTCATTCCTAGAAAGGCCATTTGAGTAAGTGGAATCTACCCAGTGTGCCATGATATCAGTACTTGTTTCTGCCTTAACAATAACCAGGTGCCTACCATGTTAGCTACTTTTTTTTTTTAAGATTTTATTAATTTATTCATGAGAAAGGTGAGGGGGTGCAGGGACACAGGCAAAGGGAGAAGCAGGCTCCACACAAGGAGCCGGATGCGGGACTTGATCCCAGGTCTCCAGGATTATGCCCTGGGCTGAAAGCAGGCGCCAAACTGCTGAGCCACCCAGGGATCCCATGTTAGCTACTCTTTTGAGCTCTCTTTCTTAATCTTTCCAACCACCTTGAGACAGAGCTTAATCGTGCAATGTAAATAAGCAAGCTGAGGTGCAGTGTGGCTACAGCGACTTCCACGGTCCTATGCAGCTGGTGAATGATAGAGCTAGGCTCCAAACCCTACACCTAATAAACTCAATGGTCTTCCCTATAGTTGGGAGACACCGGTCACATCGAATTCCATGCCATCCCCTTCTGTGATTCTTTTCTTGGGACTCCTTGGCAAACTCCTGTTCAGGATGGTCTTCATGATTTGGACAGAAGTTCTGAACTATGAAGCATGCCTCTCCCTTCTGTTGCTATGGCTGCAGGTTAGAGCCATGTGGTCTGAAGTGATCTCCAGGCAAGAAGATGGGCTCCAGCCAGGTCTAATGCCAATGCGCTCAGGGGAGTTCCTGGTCCTCCCTCATGATTATTCCTGGGTCTAGCTAAGGTGATGATTTCAGATTTTAACAAAAAGAAGATGTGGACATTCATCGAGGTTCCTTTTCTCTCATAATTATTATTTTCCTTTTTATCAGCTCTTAAGAAATATGACATTAGAAAATATGTCTCAGAACTTCATGATGTGTCATTATATCATTAAATATATAAAGCACAGGGATGCCTGGGTGGTTCAGTGGTTGAGCGCCTGCCTTGGCCCAGGGCGTGATCCTGGAGTCCCAGGATCAAGTCCCACATCAGGCTCCCTGCACGGAGCCTGCTTCTCTCTCTGCCTCTCTCTCTGTGTCTCTCATGAATAAATACATAAAACCTTTAAATAAATATATATAATATACATATTTAATATATAATATACATGTTTAATATAATATTATATATATATATATATATATATATATATATATATAGCACAGATCATAGAGTCAGGCACATCAATGTACTCTGTAGGTGTTGGCAATGATGATGCTGTGTTTGCCTGGCCCTTGGACAAAATGATTTAAATCTCTAGAGGTTAGTACTCCATCTCTTTGAGCAATTTACCACCACCATACCTTTAAATGTGGCTCCTTCCGCTTGCTCAGGGACTTTTTAATGGGGAGGCTGGACTTTGTGGTAGAGAATGCTGGTTGTTCACCAAAATCTAAAATCTCTTTGTCTCTTCCAGCTTGCATTAGATTTTTCAAGGGGGACCAACCTACGTTTCATCTATTTAGATTTTAACAGCTATTTTTTGGAGGAAGAGGGATGCATACTTGCTGCAAGAACATCTAATCACTGAACAATTGAGATGAGTCTATGAAAATAGATTGAGGCCTGAGGATTTTCCAAACAACTCAGCAAAACTACTACTACATCATTTGACTCCTATATGATGAGATGTACGAGATCAGACATCCGAGTCTGTATAATGTGCACTAAGACACCTGCCCAGATTCTGAGCTTTTCTCCAATTTCACATGTTGAAAACTGATCCTTTCCAAACTAGTGCCCTCTTCTGCCATCACTATGGTTGTTATCACTATGTTCAACTCTTGGACTGAGACTCTGCCACCTTGATTCCTCTCTTCCCCGTCCCCATGCTGCCGGCCATTGGTTTTAGTTTTTTCTAAATCCCTACTCATTTCTATTCCAAACATGAGTCATCTCATATCCACAACTGTACTGAAAACTCCACCCTGCTTTTGTATTTCTCCTTTTTAATCTGGCTAAAATTCGACTGCTAGGATGAACTTCCTTTCAACAAACAGCATTCATCAAAATTTTTCTCCCATTTCTACCATTCATCAGCCTCATCTTCAAAAGAGCATAAAACTTTGTATCTGAGAATTTAAAATTATCTAGTTTAACCTGCCATCATTACTATTCTTCCCATTATGATCCAAAGAGATCATCTTTTCCCTTTCAAACAGCTCTAAATTCTAAGGTTCTAACTTCACTTAAGTTTATTCTCAAGGTCTGGTCAATGTAGAGCTCTGGGAGGTACTTAGCGGCTGAGTCCTGTTCAACTTGTTTTCTCTACAGTGCCTAGCAGGGCCTGGCACACAGCAGGCTGCTAGTAAATGTTTGTTTATAAAATTCCATCTTCTCTTCCTCACCTCTTCTCCCTTTCCTTTTTCCTCTGATCCCTTTCATACTTCTTTGTTTCCATTTATCCACGCTGAATCTTTCCATACAAAATACATAGAATTCAGCCTCTGGAGTGAGAATAGAGGATATTTTCTTATGCACTGGTTTGCTATTACTTTGAGATGAACCTTTACCTTGTGCTGACAGGAAACTGGAGAGCGTAGTACAAATTTACTAGAGCTTTAGTAGCCAGGAATAGAACTTTGGTTCCATGTGAGAGTTTAGCAAATATTTAGCATTCTTTCATTCAGGAAAAACACAACTGAAAGAATCTTGCAATTATCCACAAACAGCTTATAACCACAGTCTGTATCTTTAGATCCAGGCCCAACTCACTAGCAGGCTGAATGGGTACTGATGATAGAATTGCTCTGACATGCCTTTCTGATACTCAGGAAGTAGCACTCATGCTATGTCCATCCAGACACCACAGAACTAATTCTTAAACCCTGTGATAAAAGAATTTTAGAACATCAAAGTAGAGAGAAAAAACTGAACTTCTGTCAACCTGTCAGGCAGCATTTAGTAAAGTGTTGGTTTAAAAAAAAAAAAAAAAAAGCCATCCAGAATGAAGTAGAAAGGGAAAGAGGTCTAGAGTCAGCTTCAAGTCATAGCTTGGCTACTTGAAAGCAATTTGGGCAAACTATCTGGCTTTTCTGCCTGTTGCTCCATCCGTAAAATAGAGATGGTAAAATAACTGCTGGGGAAAGCTATACAAAGCAAAGCATAATGTATAAAATGCACCAAGGCCAGAGTATGGCCTTATGGAAAACCTGAGCACTATGTATAGCTGAACACCTTCCTTATAAAACCTGCAACAAACCACCTCTGACGACAGATGACCCAGTGTACACAGATCTTGTTCCCCTTCTAGACTGTAACCTCTTGGGGGTAGGACTTGAGAGGCATTACAGCATCCTGGTCAACAGCACAGATACAAGTCTGAATTAAAACTTGGCTCTATCTCTTGTTATGTCGCCTCCAGCAAGTTGCTGAGCTTCTCTGAAGTCTATGTCCATAAAATGGAAAGAAGCAACACATATTCCATGGGACTGTTGGGGGATCACACCAGATGACACGACTGAGGGTTTTTAGCACTGTGCCTTGCCTATAGTAAGTGCTCAGTCAACGATAGTGATTATTATTTTTCTCATCTCTGTATCCCCTGTACCTGCTAACAACAGTTACCTAATAATACCTGTTGGTTTAAAGGTTTATATAGCGGAGACATTGCCCCTCCCCCCGGAATTCAGAAATAGCAAAAAGTGTAAAAATGCCAAGGATAAGGGGTCCCCTACCTCTGGAAAATCTCTTGCAGCGTTTCCCGGGTGAAGGCATTGCTGTCCTGGAAGACGTTATTGAGGGCATGCAGGGCACAAAGCTCCCTGCGCTGTTTCTCATGGTAGATTTGTGGGGGTGCTGCCTGGGGCAGCTCCAAAGATTCAGATTTGGCCTTGTCTCCTTTCCATGGCACGCAACTCATGTTTTCGTTTTAGGTTCCAGAGATGGCTAAAAACACACCACCCTTCCCTCCAGAGGAAGAATGTAAGCTGCTCAGTCCTTTCGGGATTCCTGAGGTCCACCTTATTTTTTGGTGTCCATGATTTATGCTTTGTCACGGGGAGAAAGGTTGGAATCAAAAGGGAAAAAAAAATCCACTTCCATCAATAGAAAGATCACTTGGATTAGTGTATTTCGCCACCACTGTCAAAGTGCAGAATTTTAAAAAAATAGAAAATCTAAGACCTTGTTTCCTTTCTCCCACTCTCCCCGCCAAAAAAACCCCCCACGATTTTCTTCCCGTATTTTCCTCTCTGCAAATGCCAACCAGGCCTCAATGCAGGAGGACCGAGCAGAATTGTTCACATCGCTCCTTTTCTTCCATTTCTTTCGAACCGCAACGCCACTGACTCAGGAGACAAGGCCTAGGTTGTGGGAAAACACACAATTCGAGCAGCTAGCGAGAGCCGGCCAGCGTGGGATCGCGGGCAGCGCTGGGGCCTCGGGGACCGCTCTCCATCCCCTCGGGTGTGGCGGGGCCCCGCGGGGCGCGGGCCAAGGCGGGGACGGCTCCCTCGGAACGCGCGGACTCTCACCCTCTCGCCGCGGCCCTGCGGAGGAGACAACCGCGGTCAGCTCCGGCGGTCGCGCGGGCCGCCGCGGACAACCAGGCGGCGGGGTAGGCGGCGGGGTCCGGCCCCAGCCCGAGGGAAGGTCCTCCGCAGGGGCGGGCAGGCCCTCGAGGGGTGGGGTCGGGCCCACCCCGCTCGCCTCACCGCCCACACCCCAACCTTCCCGCCCGTCACGTGAGTGCAGGGCGACACGCCCTCCCGCCGCCGCCCCCGGCCGCGCCCGCGCCCGCGCCGCGGGTCGCCCCTCACCGCTGCAGGCCGCCACCTGGCGCTGCGGGCCGCCACCTGGGCCGCGCTCGGGCGGGCGGGCTAGCGCGCGCACCTGAGCCCGACGTCAGCGGCCCTCGCCGGGCGCGTGCTCCGGAAACGCCCTCCCGTGCCGTCTCCGCTCCCGCCCGCTGCGGCGTCACGTATGACGTCAGCTTGTCGTCAGGCGGCGCCGGCTTTAAGGCCGGGGCTGCCGCGGGTCCGTTGAGCGGGTGTGGGCGGTGCTGGGTGGCCTGGCGGGCGGGGGTCGGAGAGAGCGTGCGGCCGTGGGGCCGTGGGGCCGTGGGGCTGTGAGGCGCAGCGGCGGCAGCCGGCCATGGCGCTGGTGCCTGGCTCCTGGGTTCGGTTCTTTCCGGGTGTGAGTAGGGCGGGGCGGCCTGCGGGAGTCTCGCCTCGACGCCCGCCGCTCCCCACCCTTCCCCGGGCGTCGGCGCCGTTCCGGGGCGGCGACCCGGCCTGCGGCTGCCCTCGCCGGGCTCCCCACCCTTTCCCTTCTGTGGGCCGGGCTTCTCGAGCCGAGCGCTTTGCAGAACCTGGACTAGCTACTCCTGCGTTGGCCGTTTTATGTTTGTCTAACGCGCTGTTCACCAGGTGATTTCAGAGAAACGTACTGGTGCGGTCGGGCGTAAGCTGCCTTGGTTAGCGGGCCCGGCCGCCTCGCACTTCCCTGGGAGCGCTGAGGGTAAGTGCCTCGCCTGGAGTCACATTTCAGGCGGAGTGGAGAGCCCTGTCTCAGTGCCTTGGTGTCGAATTTCGGTGCACTACCCACAGACCACTGTCCTCTCGCCCTGGTCTCACGGTGGCTGACTTAGGACTTTACTCTGGATTTTCTCAAGGTATCTTGGGTGTTAGGAAGGTAAACACCCGGTCCCGCGGGGACTTTTCCCCCCTTTTACCTACCTCTAGGTCACATGGGAGGCATCATCCACCCTAGGAGCCCTTTGGGATTTTTTGTTCAGGAAATTGGAAAAACAGTAAGATTACATAATTCAGGTATTTCTCTAACCTTGCTAGGACTCGACTCTAAGACCATTACACTTACCGCAGTTACCACTTTAACACACGCTTGAGTGCTTACCACACTCTTGGGAGTCCTGCCCTAATCCAGACTTTAGAATTATCTTAAAAGTTTTGTAATTTGTAAGCCACCTAAGGTTGCGGTTATATTTTCATAAGATTAGTTAATGGAGGCTTGCAAACACTGTTCATTTCCTGCTAACTGCCTTGAGATAGCTGCTGCTTTTTTTTTTTTTTTCCAGAGGAGACAACTGAAGCTCAGAGTGGTTAATTATCTTGTTTGATAATTACTACTACTACGAAGTAGTAGACTCAGGATTTGAACCTGAGCTCTAACTTGTCTTCGGAAAGAGGTTGTAAAAATGGGAAGGGAATTTCTTTCCCAAGATGTAATTTTAAGATTTCTCTGTTCAAGAAGTACCTACTCTTGAGAGTATGTTTTGTGAACTAGTCCTATAGCGAGGACATGTTTTTTAGTCTACCGATAGGTGTCAGCACATATGTACTTGAGCTCTTTCTGGAAGAGCCAGTTGGTCATATGGTAAATACCAATTATTCTAGAGGACTAAAGCTTGATATTTGGCTTTTCTGCCAAATCAAGATTTTAATGTTTTTTAAGTACCTCATAGAGGAATATATAGGATAGTGGTGAGCAATTTAGTCCGAAAAGGGGGCAGACCCAGTGGCTCAGCGGTTTAGCGCCGCCTTCGGCCCAGGGTGTGATCCTGGAGACCTGGGATCGAGTCCCACGTCGGGCTCCCTGCATGGAGCCTGCTTCTCCCTCTGCCTGTGTCTCTGCCTCTCTCTCTCTCTCTCTCTCTGTCTCTGTCTCTATGAATAAATAAATAAAATCTTAAAAAAAGGAAAGGGGAAAAAATGCATTCGAGGAGATCTTATCAAGACCTTTGGAGTTGAATGACTTTTTGTCCCAGATTCCCAGCTGCGGTGTACATAAGACTTGATCATAAAAAAAAGAGAGAGATTTGTAGTTGTTAACAGGGGCAAGCAGAGTTTTTTTTTTTTTTTTCAGGTTGATCCCTGAAACTGAAGGCCATTTTGAACTCTAACTCTTATCAAATCCTGTGTTCCAAACTCTAATTCTTGGATATGTTACCATCTCAATGGCTGCTCTTAAAAAAAAATATATATTTAATTCATTTATTCATGAGCGATAGCGAGAAGCACAGACATAGGCAGAGGGAGAAGCAGGCTCCCTGCGGGGAGCCGGAAGCTGGACTTGATCCCAGGACCTGGAGATCAGGACCTGAGCCAAAGGTAGACGCTAGACCACTGAACCACCCGGTTGCCCCAATGGCTGCTTTTTCTTGATTGCTGCTTGGGACGAGTGCCCAAGGCCGGCATTATGTGACTTTTTGCTAATCCCTCATTTTTATTTTTTTATTATTTTTAAGATTTTATTTACTTATGAGAGATACAGAGGGAGAGGCAGAGACACAGGCAGAGGGAGAAGCAGGCTCCATGCAGGGAGCCCGACGTGGGACTCGATCCCGGGCCTCCAGGATCACGCCCTGGGTTGAAGGCGGCGCTAAACCGCTGAGCCACCGAGACTGCCCTAATCCCTCATTTTATCAAGCTTTTCAGACTTTTGAGACAGGGAGAGATACCAAAAACGTGCTAATGGTATTGTGGACTGGGACTAATACAACTGATGATACTCTGGAAAAATCATCCATAGGAAACTCTCCTAACAGACCCAGATCTTAGCTTCGCAATTCACAAATGTGGTGAGGTACTTTTGGCTTGTATTTTAGCTGGTTGCCTCTTTTTGGACCTGTAATTGCTCTCACCGCAGAGGCAGTGAATGGAGAATTCTCCCTAAGGTCAGCGTTTAATTAATTTCCCTCGCTCTGGCTGCTATAGTACTCCAGGCATCGATCCTTCTATTAAGATTGCGTGGAGGTTGCCAGCGTTTTGGACCTCGGTCTTCCAGGGACTGCCGGGAGTCTCCGAGTAGGGAGGTGGGAGGGGCCTTGTGCGGTTTACTATCTGGGTGGGCGGTGGCCCGAGGCGCGGGCCCTGTGTGCTGACTAGATTGGGCCTTGCCCCTGTCCATCATCGGAAGGCTGTCCGTGCGGATTGTTTTGCAGTAAGATTTGGAAACTGAACACTGCCTATGGAAAGGAGGGAAGTAAGGGGCGGTGAGGGTAAACGTTGTGTGTGCTTCCCCACTCATTGGATGGCTGCCGTGTCAGTCAAACCCTGCCCAGCTCTCGTTGGCTGGAAGGCTCCGGGCAGGTAGCGTGGCCGCGGTGCTGCCCCCTCCCGAGCTGCGAACGAGGCGTGTGACGTCTCAGACTTTTGTTGTTGGGGTTTGGGCCTCATTAATTATTCATTAGGTACTTGAAAGGGCCGCAGTGATTGGTGGCTGAGAGGCCTGGTCGATTGTTTCTTAGCTAGAAATACGTGTCATCTTCTACGCGGCTGGAGAAGTTTCGCATAAATTATCCGAAGAGGGCCGGGGCGGGGCCGCGCATAGATTAGGCAAATGCGCCGAGGAGGGAGGGGAGGCCGGCTACGAATTAGCCTAAGTTATTAAAGATGGCGGCGGAGCGGAGTCGCTCCCCGATGGACTCGCCGGTCCCGGCCTCTATGTTCGCCCCCGAGCCCAGCTCCCCGGGGGCGGCCAGGGCCGCGGCGGCTGCTGCCCGGCTCCACGGCACCTTCGACTCGGACTGCAGTGAAGACGGGGAGGCGCTCAACGGCGAGCCGGAGCTGGACCTCACCAGCAAGGTAGGCCCGGCCGCCGCCGGCGGCTCTGAGGGGACCGGCGGGCGCTGAGGGGACAGGGCGGCGGGCTGAGCGGTCTCCAGAGCGACGGCGCCGGCGGGGGCGGGAGGGGCCGAGCCCGCCCACCTGCCGGTGGCGGGACGCGTCCGGGGCTCCCGGCGAGGGGCGGCCCCCGAAGGCCGAGCCCCGGCGTCCTCTCCCGGCGGCGCCGACCCGGCCTCCCGCCGTCCGCCTCCCGCCGAGATCACAGCCCCCCGGCTCCGCCACGTGGAACCGGGGCGCCCGACGCCGACGCCCGCGGCGCCCTGCTCGGCTGCCGGCCCTCGGCCGTGCCGCCTCCGCGGAGACCTAGGTGGTCCTCTCCCGGCGCTGGCCGCGGCGGCTGAGGAGGCTGGGCGGGAGCAGGAAGGCGGCGGGGCTCTTCCTGGTGTCGGCGAGGAGCCGGAAAGTAGTTGGCCAGTCCCGGAGAGGGGTCTGAGGAATCCCTTCCCAAACCAAAACTGAAAGACGAGCAGGACGCAGAATCTGGCCATAGCAGGAGTGGAACCTCATGTTGTATGAATGAAATAATGAAGGACCTCTTAAATCGGGGCCGCCGAGCTTGTGAGAAGGTAGGCGGGAAGCAAGGGCTCGGCTTCTGCTTGGCGCTGTAAGGATGGCAAAGTAAGTGTAAGATGTGGCTGGTGTCTTGAAGGTGCTTAAGCGTCGCGAAAGGAAAGAATGCCAACTTGGGAGTCCGACAGGGCTGGGTTCCCTAACCTGCCACTTAAAAGGCTCTGTGACCTTGGCAAAGTTTCTTAACCTCTTCGTTCTCCAACTCCAACATTTTTAAAGTACAGATAAGCGGGGTTTTTTTTTTTTTAATGTATATGACGTGTTTAGAAAAACAAAACCCAAACAGGCCCAAGATGGGGTCATTTGCCCCTTAGATTACAAACCAGGCCTCGTAGCTTCCCCCTCTCCCAGGAGTGAAGGTTTTTGGTCAGCACTAGTAAGATAGTCTGCCGGATAATCCCTCCTGTCTTTCCCAAAGGGAAGGTAACCTTGCCTGAAATTATACTTTTTTTTCTTTTGCTAATAACCTTGTCTCACCCCCTTTTTGCCTATAAAATCTTTCATTTTTGTATAGCTACTTGGAACTCCTTTTCCTTGCTCAGTAAGATGCTGCCTGATTGATGAATTTAGAATAAAGCCAATTAGATGCTAAAATGTACCCAATTGAATTTTGTTTTCTAACAGACATGTAGTACAGTGCTCTGATACATACTACTCAGTGAATGTTTGAAATGAACTGAATAACTGATAATTCCCTGTGCAGATTAAATAGCAGCTGATGGAAGATAGAACACCAACAGGTACCTCCTACCTGTTGTTGGATAGTTACAGTAAAAGATGTTTGTGAAGCATTGAAAAAATTTGTGATTTTTCAACATCTCTGGTGGCAAAACTGCCTTAAGAAACTTAACCCAAACAAGAGAACTTGCCTTGCAACCTGAGTGGCCAAGTTTTGACTCTTCTTTCCCTCTAGTCTCATTTGCCTACTTAGAAACCAGCTGTCTGCATTGTAACAGTTTTCCTGTCTGACGTCTCTACTGCCACAATGAGAATGGCCAACCTCAAAGAGAGGGATGATCAGAGGAAATGTGTGAGGTGATGTGACATGATGCAAAAGACCCAGACAGACAGCACCTAGGTTACAAGTACAAGCCCTAGTGAATCAACTCAGGAGACTGTAAGAAACACACTTGATTCAAGAGCAAATGAATTAGATGTCAATTCATGGTCAAGGTGCTGAAGAATCCTGAAAACACAGTGGGAAATTGCAAGGCAGAGATGCAAAGAGATTAGTACCTTCATTTCCTGACCAACTTATTTAATGTTCGAGGATAGGAAAATGTTACTTCATCACATAGTTGGGGAAGTCCTCCTCATGGTTTTAAAGTTTAGAAGCTATATGTATATAAATTTTGATGATATTAAAAAGAAGAACTGACAATGTGGAGAGGGAGAAGGGGTGTGTTGAATAGATTGCTTCCTGAGTAAAAGAAGACTAGAAGCTGTAAGTTTATACACTTGCTATAATTAGCTGTGGAGACCGAAAGTTCTGAGAGCTTTCAAAGGGAGAAACAATTAGTGGTCTGTAGTGGCTAGTTTCATCCAAGAAGGTTTTTCTAGGAATGATTGGGTGAAGGAAACTAATTTCCACTTATTGAGCTGTGGACTAGATGCATTGCAGGTTCTCTTACTTGGCCTGGACAATGTCTTTAGGATGCAAGTAGTATAAGCTCTATTTGTAGATTGAAAAATTGAGACTCAGGTTAAGTTCTTTGTCCAAAGCTCCACACAAGTAGTCAGAGGATGGACTATGACACACCTATCAGTAAATGGCTTCCCCAAATAAGTAGTTCATATTTTAATATTATTGGCAGAAATTTGCAAAATGATGGTGCTAATACCCATCTTAGCGGTAATGGTGTTTTGTTGATGAAAATGAGTCTTGCAGAAGCTTTAACTGCCAATTCCTAAGTAATCAAGTTAGCCAAGGCAACATGGAACAGAATTCTTTGGTTATGATAAGAACAATTGGCCACAGGGGGAGGGCATGGCAGTGTATAAGATCTCTGTCCTGTGAACTGCAAGCTGCAAGTGGAAGACTTTTACATGTAGGTAATAAAGCAGTGCTCATCAGTTTCTGCCCACAGTCCAGATTCCCAGTCATTATGGGTCCTGTGCCTCATGTTAAGCAGCAGGAAGCAGGCTCCTCACACCCTCTTTTCTGTGGGTTGCGGTTCAGACATACTCATTTTAATACATCATATAACTCAAATTATAAAGGCTTAGGCTCAAAGTCTATTTCTGGAGGGGCAGAGAGGGCATGAGGGGGCTGTGTAGCTATTTTAGATCAAGGTGTGGTGGGATTCGGTCAGGGTCTTTGGTCAGGCTATTGATCTACTTTGGCTGTGGTGCTCTTCTAGTAAGTGTGGTCTTAAGGCTTTTGGTTTCTCTTCTAGCTGGTTCTAGTGAGCCCTACATCAGAGCAGTATGACAGCCTACTTCGGCAGATGTGGGAGAGGATGGACGAGGGATGCGGAGAGACCATATATGTCATTGGGCAGGGATCAGGTGAGCATAGTTTTCCTTTCACTTTATTTTTAAAAAATTATTTAGAGCACATTTTCCCTCTTTTATTGACTTTCTGTTCATGTGTCTCAGTTGCAGTGATTCTTTAGTTTCTGCAGAACTGTTTGGGAGGACATAAAAGTACAAAATGATAATGCTAATTCCCACCTTAGTGGTCATGATATGCTTGACTTCAAAGATTCGCATTCCAGGCGGTTTTACAGATGCTTCTTTTCTATCTCCAGTAGTCTGAATTTGCATAAAGGGACATTTGCACAAAACAAGGAAATTTCTTAACTCAGGTAATAGAGCAAGTCACAGTTAGGTCTACAATTAAGCCTTCCTTGGACAGCTCTAAATTTTCCCTCTCCAGTCCTGATTTACAGATTCCTTTGCTACATATTGCCTGTTTGGCAAAGAACCTTTGTGATTCTTCTTTATGTCTACAGGAAAGGGACACAAAATTTCTGTCTTCAGCAAGGCTACCTTGCCTTAGACCACAGTGACCATTCAATGTGGATAGCTGTGATAACAGAAGTCCTCTTTTTCTCTCTCTGAGATCCTTTCAGACATGTAGCCTTGTTATCATTCTGGAAGGGGCTGATTAATGTCCTCCAACATGCTTATTCCATTGTAATGGGGCCCACTGTTTTAGAGGAAGGCAGTCCTCACTGTAGATTGTATCTTGAGCTTTTGTTTTTGGGGTTTGGGGTTTTTTTGTTGTTGTTGCTGCTGCTGTTGTTGTTGTTCCTAGTTTATGTCCTCAATACAAGGCCTACTTACTCTTGCTTCATTATAACATTACCTTTGCTGAAATGGCAGCTGGGCTTGTTAACGCTTTTGAATTCAGCTACTACCAGAACTTGTTTCTGTCATCTTTGTAGGAAGCCCTGGTAGACCTTGATGCATCTTTAAAGGAATAGTTCTTTGCTGAACATAGGTTTTGAAAAGGCAGGTAATAATTCTTTTTAGTCTAAAATGGAGAAAATCTGGAAATCATTCTTTAACTATTGACATATATCTATTAAGTATCTTCTATGGAGAAAAAAAAAAAAGTATCTTCTATGGGCTTGATACTGTTGCAAGGTACTTCTGGATACTTATAATCTAGTCTCTGCCCCAGAAAGAAAGATAGCATATACATAGATAACTTCAGTAGAAAACAGTATTTGGAAATGCTGCAAGACTGGCACATAGAAGGGCTTGATGTCCAAATACTGCTATGTCTTCCTTTGAAATGCTTCTTCTATCTATCCCTTCCATTCCATCCTTGCTGTCACCTTCCCATTTCGGGTCTTATCACTTTAAAGAAAGCTTGGTCAGAGAGATAGGCAAACTGAGAGGTTGCCTTGCCAAGAAAGGGAGGAAATTGGTCAGCATTGTCAAGTGCTAGAGATAGCAAAGAGAGTCAGGTTCAGAAAAAAACGTGACTAGGAGATTGTTGGTAGCCTTGTGTTCAGGTGCACATCTGGCCTGCTGTAATAGGATGAACCACCCCAAGGCCACTTCTTGCTTGTAGAATTGAAGAAACCATATCTAGATCAGTTTTGACAGTGTTGGGACTGTTCTTTGATGATCTAGATTCTTAAGACCCCACCTCTTCCCCCTCATTCTTTAATGTGGACTCAGCGAATTTTACCATGCCTTGGCAACCCACAACTAATTAATCCTCCAATGGCAAAGCGTAGGAAAATGTCATATATTCATTATTACATTTCCTACACACCCAGGCATTATCTTTGCATCTACCAATTGGGCGCTATTACGTTCATAGTGACTCCTTCCTGCTGGAATTCTTGAGAGGGAGAAAGAGATCATAACTAGTTAAACAAGTTGAACATCAAATAAGGGACTAAACCAGACACAAGGCCCCCAGGGGTCAGCTGAATTACTGACTTCCTGTATAAGTGCTTCACCTCTTTGTCACTTCCTTCATCTGTAAAATGGGGATAATTACTTCCCCACCTTAACCTCAGAGAGATTTGTATGGATAAGTTATGTGTTAGAAAATTCTAAGCAGAGTAATGTGCTCTTTAAGTATACATTCCAGGGACGCCTGGGTACCTCAGTGGTTGAGCATCTGCCTTCGGCTCAGGGTGTGATCCTGGGGTCTCAGGATCAAGTCCTGCATTGCGCTCCCTGCATGGAGCCTGCTCCTCCCTCTGCCTGTGTCTCTGCCTCTCTCTCGGTGGGTCTCTCATGAATAAATAAATAAAATCTTTAAAAAAACAAGTATACATTCCTAATTTTATTTTTTTTTATTTTTATTTTTTTATTTATGATAGTCACACAGAGAGAGAGAGAGAGAGAGAGAGAGAATGAGAGAGGCAGAGACACAGGCAGAGGGAGAAGCAGGCTCCATGCACCGAGAGCCCGATGTGGGATTCGATCCCGGGTCTCCAGGATCGCGCCCTGGGCCAAAGGCAGGCGCCAAACCGCTGCGCCACCCAGGGATCCCTACATTCCTAATTTTAAAAGAAGGCAGTCTGGTCTGATAGTTCAGGGTCTGGAGCCTGGTGGGTCTGCATTTGCCTCTTGGCTCTTTTTGTTGTTTTAAAATGGGGTTAATAATAGAATCTGGGCAGCCCGGTGGTTCAGTGGTTTAGCGCCGCCTTCAGCCTGGGGTGTGATCCTGGAGACTCAGGATCGCCCACCTCAGGCTTCCTGCATGGAGCCTGTTTCTCCCTCTGACTGTGTCTCTGCCTCTCTCTCTCTCTCTCTCTGTGACTATCATAAAAAAAAAAAGTAATAGAATTTATCCCATGATGTCATGGTGAAGATTAATACTTGATATACGGTAACCATATAAACGTTACCTAGTGTTAGTAATTGCAGTAGTAATTTTTTAAGGATTCCAGGTTATAGTTGATTTACCATGAGGTTTCTTTCAAGAACCACCTTGTTCATTTTTCATATTAAGTCATGGCTTTCTAAGAGCCAGCTACTATATTAAAAATTCAGAGAACATAGGAAGTATGTTAGATCATTGTGGGGGAGTCAGGAAGGGCATCAAAAAGGAGGTGCCCCTTGAATTGATACTAAAGGGTTAATAGGAGTTTTCCAGGTAAATGGAGGCGATAACGAGTGAGCAGAGAAAGCCACATGCACAAAGGCACAGAGGCATTGGTTATTATGGGATATTTGGTGGACCAAGAGGGGTTCTGTTTAAGTCTTTAACAGATTTAACAAATTGTTTAAGTTGTTTATCTTAGAGAATGAGTGCATGTTCACGTAGGGGTGAGGTGGAGAGAGAGGAGATAGAGAATCTCAAAGATTATACTGCTGCTGAATGTGAAGCCTGACCCAGGGGCTCAATCTCACAACCCCGAGGTCATGACCTGATCTGAAATCAAGAATTGGACAGACACTTAACTGACTGAACCACCCACGTGCCCCTAAAAGTGATTCTGTAAGGTGGGAGTATAGAATGTGAGGTTGGGAGTGTCAAGAGGGTAGGCTGGACAGATCACAGAGCCCAGATCTTGATTGTTTTTGAATACCCTATCAAAGAGTTAAGACTTTTATCCTAAAAGCATGTTGAGCAGGAGAGTACATACAGAAAAGGTAAATCAAATGGCAGGACAGAAATCTGATTAGCTTTGGACATGGCTGAATATGTGGCCTTAGGTAATTGGGCCTCTGCAGCTTTTCTCCTTGGCCTTTGTCTCCACTCCTACAGAGTGAGGAATGTCGTGCCTGCTGGAGAAGGGTAATAGGACTGGGAGCATTTTCTAGGAGCTCTGGATAGACAAGATAACATTCGTGATTGCCCCCTTGTTTGGAACAGGACCTGAAAGCCTTTTGTTGTTACAGAAACAGGGAAAGTTGGCTAGAACTTGGGGGTCTGGCAAGAATGGCAAGATGAGCATACTGTCTCTTAGGGACACTTTCCACAAGCCCTTCTCTAACCTAGAAGATTTCCAGAGCTCAGTTGGCCATGCATTTGGAAACTCTTCAGCCAAACTGCTCCCTCTTTGTTCATTTGTTTTGCATTTCGCAAATATTTGAGGACTTGATGGAGGAAAACCACCGTCATGGGGCACCTAGGGAATGTTTGAGCTGTACCCTGTCCTCAAGATGTTTATGTATAGTGGAGGAATATATGCATCCAAAACATTGTTCCACAAGGGATAGTATGTGGTGCTGATGGGCTTTCTAGGGTAGGAAATACATAAGCAAAGGTGTAGAGGAAGTTCAGGGAACATGGGGGATTGTGACTGGGTCACTTGCACTGGGACAATACTAAAGAGGGGGTGTGGGATAAATGGAGGAGGCCTTTAACTAATTGGAACTGGATGCTGCTGGGCTGGGGGATCCCTTCCAAAGCTTTGGGTTGGAAGTGAAAACGTCAGAACTATGCCTGGATTAGGAGCTTAAGCTTGTGTGTATGCAGGATGGGCTGCAGGGAATAGAGCCTGGGTACACT
This sequence comes from Nyctereutes procyonoides, assembly GCF_905146905.1. Taxonomy (NCBI): domain Eukaryota; kingdom Metazoa; phylum Chordata; class Mammalia; order Carnivora; family Canidae; genus Nyctereutes; species Nyctereutes procyonoides. Next base: position 27,038,038 of record NW_026575049.1, on the reverse strand, counting down.
GAGACCATCCAGGGGTCTTGGAGTGATTGAGACGGGACAAGGCCTGAATCAGGCTGGCGGCACCAAATTGGCAACAAAGGAGCAGGGACAAGGACAGAAGGGCGAGGCCTAAAACTAGGATCAACAGGACTGGAGGGATGAGTGTTGAGCTTGGGACTGGGAGGATGGTGGTATCATCAAAAGTAGGGAAGGGAAGGGAAGAACTGGTGGGTTACAAAGAGGAGCCCTTGCCAGAGGAAAAGGCTCTAGGTTTGGAATCAGAAGACCCAAGCTCACACAGCCCCTTGATCCTCTATTGACTCTGAGCCCTCTCTGAATTCTGTTTATCCCACTGCTAAATGGGAACAGTAATGCTTACTCCTTAGGATTGCAGGGAGGCCTAAAATGCTTTGTTAGTGGTGTTAGTTTTTGTGTTTTTTTTTTTTAATGATTTTATTTATTTATTCATGAGAGACACACAGAGAAAGGCCAGAGACACAGGCAGAGGAAGAAGCAGGCTCCATGCAGGGATGGGGGACTCCATCCTGGACTCCAGGATCACTCCCTGAGCTGAAAGCAGACGCTTAACCACTGAGAGACCCAGGCATCCCTGTGTTGTTGTTTAAAAGGGCAGTAGAGTGGTTGAATTTAGATGCCAGACTTCTGAGAGCTATCATCCAGGCCGTTGGAAATTCGGTCTGGAGCTCTGCAAAGAGGGCAGTGCTAGAAATGAATATTTTTGTAGTTTACAAAATGACAGAGCTATAGAATGAGATGGCCAAGAGGAATGTTTGGAAACTAGAAGAAAGGGCCACTGATTGACTATTGGAAAAGACTGGCATTTAGGAAGCAGCAGCAGGAAGAGCCAGCAGAGGAAACAGAAGAAGAAACCAGACAGAGGGTAGAGATGAATCAAGAGAGTTCAAGCAGTACGTAAGCAGAGTGGGAGGAAGGTGCTTCAAGAAGCAAAGGTAGGACAGCCAACAGTGTCAAATGCTATAGGGGTCAAGAAAAGAACATTATTAGATGAGTGGTTGAAGTCCATTAACGTCTTGAAAACTAATTTCTTCTAGAGTCGTCAGAAATATAGTCAGCAGGTGCAATCACTTTTTTGAGATGCTTGGTGGTATAAGGAGGAACAGGGGAGATAGATAGCTTAGTAAGTATGCAGGGGCATGGCAAGAGGGGGTGCGTTTCCTTTTTTGTGGTTTAAGAATGAGCTCATTTGTAAGGGGAAGCATGGAGGGAGGGAAGAGAAAGTGATAAAAGGTACTGCAAGGTCTTTGAGAGGCTGCAAAAGAGAGAGCTGGGAGCATGGTAGGAGATCATCCTATGGAAGGAGCAGAGGTGCTCCGTGAGACCCAGAGGCTGGAGGAAAAGCTGAGGGAGCTGCTGTGGGAATTGAATGACACCATGTGGAAAGCACCTTACATGTATTGCCTTAGAGTAGGCACTTAGTGATTGGTGACTGTTCTGTTGTCTTTCCTTTGGACTCCCTTTCCTTATCCTGAGCTCAGACTTGTGGTTTGTTGCTGCTATTGTTTTTCAGCTGCTTGCTGGATATTTCATCTGAGCTACCTCAGTTAAAAAAAAAAAAGAATCTATCCCTAAAATCATTCTTAAATTTGCTCCCCATTTTCCTTTGATTCCTGTCCTCATTATTTGTTGCCTGGATTACTAGAATTATTTTCTAACCGAGCTCCCCCTTTGTGGTCTCTCGCTTGGCAGTGCACACTTTATATTGCTGCTCAAGACATCTTTCTAACCCACAGCGATCTGATCCTGCTCCTCTCCTGCCTAAACCCCTCAAAGCTTCCTACTGTCTGGTACATATTGTGTTTTTTCTGCTCTCTAATGTCTCTGCTTAATGGCTCCCACCTCTTCCTTGTATGGTCTCTCACCACTTGACATCCTTCTGTCCAACACACTGAGCTGCTTACTGGTCCCTGAATGTCCATGATCTGCTATGTTCCATGCTTTGTTCCTCTGCCTAGGATGTTTTTACTCCTTTCTCTATAGGCCTGTTTTTTATACTTGGTGACCATACTTGGAGTCAGCACCCTGCAAAGCTGTCCTCAGCTTCGCCAAGCAATGCCAGTTGCTCACGCTTTACATTCTTTTTGTCCAGTTCTATAGTAAAGCACTCAAGCTGTATTACAATTAATTAATTTTCTCTCTCTCCTGCTGGGCTATGAGCTCACCAAGGGCACCTGTGTTCCCAGTACCCAGCATGAGGCTTGACATAAAACCTTGGAGAGTTTTAGTGATTACTGTTGAATGAATTAATGAATACCCTGCTGAAAGGGGAAGCCCATGGAACTATTGTTTATTAACTCTGTGTGTGTCCAGGTTTTTGAAAAGCATCAGGTAGAGAGAGCCATGTTCTTCTCCAGTGCCTGGGGTGGGGCCTTTGGTAGGGGTTGTTGACTGGCTGGCTTGTTGGCAGGCTGATATCTGGGCTCTTGTCACCAGATGGAACTGAGTATGGGCTAAGTGAAGCTGACATGGAGGCCTCCTACGCCACAGTGAAGAGCATGGCGGAACAGATAGAGGCTGATGTCATCCTCCTGCGGGAACGTCAAGAAGCTGGGGGCCGTGTGCGTGATTACCTGGTCCGGAAACGAGTAGGAGACAATGACTTCCTGGAAGTCAGGTGAGGAGGCCTCAGAACAGTTCAGGGGCTCTCTGCAGCATGACCTTATCGTCTGAGGTTTTGAGCAGGGAATGGTGATTGAGCCGTTAGCACCTGGCATGTCAACTTTGCTCCTTCCCCTTCTGAGGCATAGAAAGAGTATCCAGAGACATGATAGCTCCATTTTTTATTTCTGTACTTTCCCATCCCTGAATATTTCCATTTGGTAAGAGTGGGTGGCTAGCCATACGCTTGTGGTCATTGTGTGTGGGCTGTGTTTTCTTGCCTATCGGCCTATGGGGCTACTAAAAAACCCAAGGTCTTGGAGAACATTTTGTGCCTCTCTTGGCTTTTGGGATCCTGTCTGGCACCTTTGAAGAGGCCTAGTGGAAGTTAAGAGAGAACGCCCTCGTGACAGGAGCTGAGTTGCTCCTGAATGATTCTTTCTACTCTGGGTGTACCTCCAGGGACATTCTCAATGTGCTCAGCCGTGAATGGTAGGAGCAGTGAGCTAGAGAGGCTCAGGGGCAAGTCTGTCCTTACAGATCCAGTTAACTGGGGTTTACTTTGCTCCCCCACTGACTCTGACAAGGATGTTTGGGTTTGTGTACATACAGGGTAGCAGTAGTAGGCAACGTGGATGCTGGCAAAAGCACACTCCTGGGGGTCCTGACACACGGGGAGCTGGACAATGGCCGAGGCTTTGCCCGCCAGAAGCTCTTCCGCCACAAACACGAGATTGAATCTGGTCGCACCAGCAGCGTGGGCAACGACATTCTGGGCTTTGACAGTGAAGGTAATGTGGTGAACAAGCCAGACAGCCATGGTGGCAGCCTGGAATGGACAAAGATTTGTGAGAAATCCACTAAGGTGATTACCTTCATCGACTTGGCTGGCCATGAGAAATACCTGAAGACCACTGTCTTTGGCATGACAGGTCATTTGCCTGACTTCTGCATGCTCATGGTAAGTGTGAGGCCCTCGTGAGTAGGGGAGGCTTCAGCTGGGCTGTTTGAGGGGTGCTTATATGCAAGTGTTAGAAATCGTTCTGCAACAGAGGCCTGTTAGTTTGGGTCTTTGGCACTGGGTAAGGATGACCAATTTTACAGGGGTGCCTAGTCCTCTGAGCACTATGGCCTTCTCAAGGTGTGTACCTCGATCTCTCTCCTGGTGCCATTTGCGGACCTCTTATATTTCAGAGAGGCACAGAGGAGAGTTTCTCCCGGGGCTTACTTAACTACCTTCAGAAATGTTTCTCCTGGGGTTAGGCTACTCTGTGAAGTTGATACCAGGCGGCACCCTCAAACAAGGGTAGGGCTGGGAAGAATTGGAGGAGAATGCAGACAACAATCGAGAGGGGCCTGAGAGGTGGCCTCTTTCAAAGCCTGAGAGGAGTGTCAGCCAGTCCAAGGTACTTGTGGAGAGGCTGCTATGTGCCTGGCCTCGTGCTAGACCTGAAAATACAGCAGTGAGCAGGGCCACCCTGGGCTCTTATAGAGTTTATGGTGTAACCAGTGGAGATTTTTCAGCAGCAAATCGTGTAGATCACATGAGAAGGAAAGGGAGCAGAGGCTTCTGTGTTGGATCATATTGCAGAGCTTCCATTTGGGTCCCACTGATGTTCCCTGGACAGAGAGTGGGAGTCTCTGAAGCCCACAGCCTTGCACACAGCTTCACAGCTTTCAGAGAGAGCACAAGTGAGCAAGTTTTCCTTTGGCAAGCCCTTCTCCTAGCCCTTCGCCATTTCCTAGTTCCTCCAGCTGCCTGTATTAATAAGTATAGTAAACACAGACATCTGTTGAGATCATAATTGATCAAGTTGCCCCACAAACGCAGGTTCTCAGGCAAATTCTCCCCAAACTGGAGAGTAAAGAGGCAGAGCATATGTGTGAACACTCTTATCGGCTCTCTGCCCAAGGTTCTTGGGATCTCAGCATGATTTCAGCTCCCATATCTTTCAGCATTTCAAGGGGCCACTACCAACTTTACTGGGCTAAGAAAAGCTTTTTGACAAGAAGGGATTTCAGAGGAGGAGCTGTAGGGTATATTTGGGGGAGTTGGGTTTATATTAAGAAAGGTACAGAAACACCAGTCTAAAATGAGCATTTTTCAAACCAAGCTATATAGTGAACAAGGCCAATTAAAGAAAATACCTTCACCCTAGATGAAATGTTATATATTACCTGACTTTTAGACTATAATCCAGATATTAAAAATTTTCTGTAGAAAAAACTGAAATCATTATTACTCCATGACAATTTCCAGGAAAAAAAATCTTTAAAATATATAGACCACAGAGTGATAGAATATTCTCTTATCCCAGTTGGGAAGAACAAAAGCAAGTCTGGGTTGGATAGGAAAGGTGATTGGAAGAAATGGGAAGAATTAGAAGGAAGAGAGAGGTGGTATCTTGGTGTGGGCAGAAAGGGACATGCAGGGGACATCTGTGTCGGGATGGCGGCTCACCTACAAACTGGGATCAAATGAGAGCATTGCTTGAAACCCTTCTGGAACATGTTGTGGCAATTTTAATATAATTTTGTTTTAGCAAATCACTCATTCGTGTGATACAAAAACAAGAAGATACCAAAGGGCTTACAGTGAAAAGTCTCCCTTCCTCTTCTGTCCAGTTTTGTCTCAGGGGCAACCAGTATTTCCAGTTTCTTAAGTATTCTCCAGAGATATTTTGTAATCATAACAGCAAATGTGGATATATTCTTTCCTTCCAGTTTCAAAACAGAAAATTTGAAAGAATAGCACGATGAATACCATAAACCCACCACTCAGATTCAACAGTCATTGACATTTTGCCATGTTCATCTGTATATGTGATGGATGCATATGTGTATTTTTGTTGTTTTGGCTGAATCATTTGAAAGTAGATTATAGGCATTGTGACTCTTAACCCCCAAATACTTCAGCACACAGCTCCTAAAAGTAAGAACTGTCTCCTGCTGTGACAGCAGCCAGAAAGATGAACAAAAGCTCGCTAATACACTCTAATACCTAGGCTGTAAGAGTTTATATGATCTCAGATGTTCCCCAAATGTCTTAACAACTTTGACAGCTGCTTTTTTCAACGATCCATTCTACACCCATGTAATGGTAGCATGCTGTATACACCTTGCTTTTTTCCTGTTCTTAAAAACGTACCTTAGAGATTATCCCATATCAGTAGATAATAGTTTTCTCTTGTCTATAGCACATTTGGTACATTTTGTTCTGTACACTTGTACATGTGCCTTCATTTATTTAGCCAGCCCTTGTGATAATTTAAAACATTTATTGTTACAGGAAGGAATAGTAACAGTAACAAGAACTGCTATTGCCTAAACACCTAATTCATGCTAGTTGTATATGGGAGCTTTGACATACATTATAGTTAAACCTCAAGAGATTCTCTAAAGGGGATGGTATTTTATAGATGAGGAAACTGGGGGCCAACGATGTTAAACTGAATCTATCTTGATGACACTAGACCGTTGTTTCCCTGGACTATCTGGATTTCTTTTTTATTGTTTCCAAGTCTCCTCAGATTTTGGCAGCCCACATCATCAAATCAGAGGTTAAAGCCATCTGTGCCCAGCCCCACAGCTATTTTTTTTCTTTCTTTTGAAAGACTTTATTTATTCACGAGAGGCACAGAGAGAGAGAGGCAGAGATATAGGCAGAGGGAGAAGCAGGCTCCATGCAGGGAGCCCGACGTGGGTCTCGATCCCCCGTCTCCAGGATCATGCCCTGGGCTGAAGGTGGCGCTAAACCGCTGAACCACCCAGGCTGCCCTCATCTACAGCTGTTTTGTTTCTGACCTAAGACTTCTGCCCCATGTGTTCTGTTCTGATGAGGGACTTAGAGATGAAAACTCTCTCTTAACCCAGTCTTCTTTGAACCCATGTGCCCACCCAGCAGCAACCTCTGTCTCTCTTGTCCTGACCGTTCTTTCTTTGTTGGGGCAGGTGGGCAGCAATGCTGGCATCGTGGGGATGACCAAGGAACATTTGGGCTTGGCATTGGCACTCAATGTTCCTGTCTTTGTGGTGGTCACCAAGATTGACATGTGTCCTGCCAACATTCTGCAAGGTAAGTAAAGCCTGCAGCTAGTAGCAGTCTCTGTGTTTGGGACTATCACCCACTGTGGCTCCTTGGTGGTGCTGCCAGAGCTTCAGCCTAGAACCTTCTGCTTTTTTTGTCTGTATTTCCATTAAACCAAAATCTTCTGCTTCCTCCTTTGTTTAGCTCTTGGTCTAAACTCACCCTAGAATTATCTCCTGCTCATTGTTCCTTCTGTTTCCAAATATAGGATCCTTGAGATCCCCAATCTGGCACCTTTTTTCAGATGCCCCCAGGGCCAGGGGGTTGGGTTATACCATCTGAACAGGATATATATGGAGGCATTTGGGCGGAGGGTCCGATTGCCTTCTACCAAAGGTTTCAAAATAGCTTTGCATTTCTCCCTCATTGGTTGCAGATGGTAGAAGAGAAATGGAGAGGTGTCCTTTTGGAATGCCTCATGAATGCTTCTGCAGATGTGTAAATGTCTTAGAGATCCTTTGTCAGATGAATTTTTTTAATCCAGGAAGCAGAATATTCTAAGAAGAACATTGCCTTTCCCACATTCCCACGGGCGACCAAGTCACTTGCTTACAGGATGTGAGTCTTTTAGAGACTCCAGAGAAATCCAACAAGTTTCAGACTCATAACCTTACCCGACAGGCTTTATCTGTGTTCCTTCTACTCTAGTAAGCACATACCCACCCCAAGTTTTGATCCTCCTTTTGCTTCTCCAGGCATGGCATTTAACACTGGTCCGTCCGTCTGTCTCCTGCTTCTCTCAGTAAGGAGTGGACCAGTCTTGCCCTGGAAGCCTGGCCAGAGAGAAAGCTGTGTCCCCCTAATTGTGTTCCATTTCAACCTTTAAGAAACCCTGAAGCTGTTACAGCGCCTGCTGAAGTCTCCAGGCTGCCGGAAGATCCCTGTGTTGGTACAGAGCAAGGATGATGTGATCGTTACGGCCTCCAACTTCAGCTCTGAGAGGTAATGGCGTAGGGAGCAGTCACTGCTGGGCTGGGACAGAGATGGAATAGAAGATTCTGGTCTCAGTACAAGTTCTTTCAGGCTGGCTGTGTTGCCCAGGAGCTGTATCAAGCAACCTAGATTCTAAAGTGCAGGACTTGTTGAGGTTGGAATCCCAGCTGAGGCATCAGTGTCCTTACCTGTGAAGTGGGAATAATATTCCCTTCCTCACAGGGTCCCCATAAGTGTTAGAAATGAAGTATGTAAAAGAACTCAGCTCTTGATCAGGCCTCTCAGTGGTGTCAGGGACAACAGCTCTGTCTGTGTCTGGCTGCTGTGTGATACATACACAGCCATTTTTATAACTGTTATTAGTAAGTTTTTATACTACTGTCTCTCAAAAACTCTAATCATGTATTAGCATTTGGCATTTACTCATTAATGTATACTTTGATTCCATAAATAATTATTGGATGTTCTGTAGCAGACTCTTCATCTAGGCATTGAGGATTCAGAGTTGACTCAGGTATAATCCTTGTTCTTAGGGTGATCACTTCCTTGGTCAGAGATACCCTCTTGATAATAGTGAACTCTGTTAAGTTTGTCCTTTTCCCAGAGTCTTGGGGCTGCTTAGGAGCCATCTGCCCCCTGGCTTGGTCTGTATACAGCCCAAAAGCAGTCTGGCATTTTGGCCTATGGCTTTGTCCTAATGCTGTCTTCAGTACCACTAGGCGGCCACCAGAGGGGGTACGTTTCAGCCGGCCCTGTTTCCATTCATCCCCCGTGCCTGTTCTATGCAGGTCCTATTCTAGGACCTATGGAGAATATATAATTCCTGTTCTTGAAGAGTGTGATTAACCCTGGAGAGGCAATATAAAGGCTGTTGTGATGACTGAGGGAAAATCATATATTAGCTACATGTAACAGACATGAGAAGTGTTCTCTAGAGCTGGGAGGTGTCAGGAGTGCCCATTTGGGAAGGGTTTCCTGGAAAAATCTGCATTGGAAGTGGGTTCTGAAGGAGGAGAGGATTTGCTAGTGTTGTAAGAGGGAAAGAGTTCAGTCAGGAGGATCAGAGTGAAGAAATAAATGGGGAGCAAAAAAGTACTAAGCTTTTAGGAGAAAAGCAGGTTGTCTGGTCTGGCTGGCAGATAGGAATTTGAGAGAAATAAACCTGCAGAGATGTTGGGAGAAGGAATTCCATCTGTATTTTCTGCAGTGGAAAAGTAGGTTAAGAATTTTCAACAAGCATGAGTGTGCTTTAGGAAGAAGAGGCAGAGCCCAGAATGGGGCAGTGGTGGAGGGACCAGAGATGAGGGGACAGATTTCATAGAGAAAACAGAATGAAAGAAGAAAGCCTCGGAGCAGATCTGGGCAGCAGTTGGAAGGCCTAGGCAGAGGCATAGAGGCTGGTGAGGGGACAGCAGGGCCTGTAGCAGCAGCACATGTCCCAGGAGCTCTCTTGCTCCCACCCTGTCACACAGGAGGTGGCCACATGAGCTCCTTTGTCTTTCTCCACCCTCCACTTAGGATGTGCCCGATATTCCAGATCTCCAACGTTACAGGTGAAAACCTAGATCTGCTGAAGATGTTCCTCAACCTCCTCTCCCCCCGCACCAGCTACCGGGAGGAAGAGCCTGCAGAGTTTCAGATTGATGACACCTACTCTGTGCCAGTGAGTGGCTTCTGGTGGACTGAACAGGGTGGGAGGCTGGGTGGGTGTACTTCCTGCAGGGGCATCCGAGCAAGTATATGGTGGGGAGGACTTGAGTGGGATAGACTTACTGGACCCTGGCCTTCTCTGCAGGGTGTGGGGACAGTGGTGTCAGGGACAACACTGAGAGGCCTGATCAAGCTGAATGACACACTGCTGCTCGGCCCAGATCCCTTGGGTAACTTCCTGTCCATTGCTGTCAAATCAATCCACCGCAAGCGCATGCCTGTCAAAGAGGTGCGGGGCGGCCAGACAGCCTCCTTTGCACTGAAGAAGGTGAGTTCCGAGACTAAAAAGAACTCCCCTTGGGTTCATTACACTAGGCTCTGGACCATCTCCAGTTGTCCTGGCTGCTCTGTAAGGCATGAATTACTGACCTCACTTTTATAGGTGAGAAAACTCAGGCTCTAAGAGTCCAAGTGACTTGGCCAGAAACCCACAGCTAGTAAGTTCTAGAGCCAGACCTTGAACCTGGGCGTGCCTGCCTCCTAAGCTCTTTTCCTCCTCCTAGTGTCTGAGGTGGGTGCCCTAAGCTCAGTGGTAAGGGTAGAAATACACCTCTCTCTCCTGCAGATGGTCCGTCCATGTAGGATCCTTAGGGTCCATACCAAATCCTCCTCCTAGTCAGCCTTCTATCCCTGGGGGATTTGGGTAAGTGCTAGCTCTGAGGACACCTACCTTCCCTCCCAACCACATTAACTGTCAGAGTGGTACTTTCCTAATTCCCTCCAGTAGTCCTGTTATGTTTGCCTTGTCCCTTCCACCTGAAAGCTTGCCTACCCCTGCCTTCTCCACCACTTAATTCTTACCCATGCCAATTCCTGCCCCCTAGTAGCAGTGTTTAGGCTTCCCAGATTGCACTCAAGTCAGCCTTGTGTTGTCCATCCTAGAAGGCCTGTGTCTAGTGCAGTGGGAGGGCAAGGCTGAGTGGGGGTGGTCTTCATTCGCAGACGGAACTCCCGGTCCTCTGAGACCAGGGAAGAGAACTACTGGGTATTATTATCCCTGACATCTGGGATTCCTTTCTTCTTTCAGATCAAGCGCTCGTCCATCCGCAAAGGCATGGTGATGGTTTCCCCACGCTTGAATCCCCAAGCCTCCTGGGAGTTTGAGGCCGAGATCCTTGTCCTCCACCACCCCACCACAATTAGCCCACGCTACCAGGCCATGGGTAGGTGTCTGAGAGCACTGCCAGCCTAG